>NW_027507764.1:204937495-206391662 GCF_037356315.1 Lithobates pipiens | reverse complement strand
CCTTCCTACACCCAAAAATGGGAAGCGGACCTTGGTCATACCCATGACAATGCAGACTGGTCTAAGATCGGGTTGGTAACTTAATCATCCTCCTCTAATATTCTAGCAATGCAAGCCAATTACAAAGTGTTGAACCAATGGTACCTTGTCCCTTCCAGAGTGGCTAAGTATGTGCCTACTTATTCTGCTCTTTGTTTTCGGGGTTGTTCAGATTTGGGCACCCACCTACATATTTGGTGGATCTGCCCAATAGCCCAAACCTTTTGGAGGGGTATTTTTGAATTGGCCTCCAGAATGTTTGACTTGAAGCTACAACTCAACCCTACTACAGCATTACTCAATTTGAAATCGGAGTGCTTAACGTGCACTCAATTCTACCTCTTCGTCCAGTTCCTTACAGCTGCAAAGCAAATGGTAGAGTAGGCATAGAAATCCCCTTTATTGGTGATAGCTGAGATAAAAACACAGGATGCATAATTACATGATTCACACTAAAATGGTGGCCATAGAACGAGATCAGATCAAAAATGTGAAAAAATATGGCACACATGGATAAAACACCATTCACCATCAACCTTTGACGAAAATGTTTTTATGCCATGGTAGATGATCTATGAATAACCATATCATATCTCGTGGTGGCTTATGAACTGACCAAGTGGACTCCCTTTTCTTCTCTCCTTTACTCTCTTTCTTTTTGTTTACCCCACCTTCCCTTCTTGTGATTTTGAAGCTCTTGATTTTACAGAATATTACTTTCTTCCTCAGCCTATTCATAGTAACTTTAGTTGATCTAATAGGTTATCCTAGAATAGGATATGTTCTCATATGGGTCTTTATCGACATTTCTGATCATATTTAGTTATCTATTACATACTCTAAATGTCTACATATCTGTATAACAACAAGCTTCATTCCCTTTGTCATAATATGTTTATTAATATATCTGTTATCACTTTTTGTATACTAAATTGACAAGGAGAAAAGGTGAAGAGCCTATTTGCTTTAGTAGATCAACCACATTAAATAAACAACATTTGCAGCTAATAGCAGTCTGCAAGGTCCTGACATGTGCTTTGGAATGGGTCAGGAACAACAAGCAATCATAATTTCATAATTTAACTAACAGAAAAAATAAAGAGTTTCATTCCAAATTTCCCCAGTTGAAGTACAGTTATATCTATCATCTGAAAGCACTTTATCCAAATGGGTCTTTTTTCTTCATTTGATTTCACTGGTAAAAACACCCTTTTTTGCTTTTCTTACTTATTTTTTATAACACAGTATTTTTTTTTCCATCATAAGATCTACTCATTTTTTTAAAGCCCAACTCCAACTAAAGACAGTCCACCAACAGAGCGTGGGGGAGAATCATCTACCAGGGGAGCAGGTTGAACAAAAAAATTAACTGACTCCCCCATTCACATCGATCACTGTCGCTGAGCTACTGCATTCTGCCGGGGGGAGCTTTCCCCACCAGCAAAATACAATTATCAGTGTTGCCAGCTATAGCCGGTGGTACTGATCATTCGGGAATAACATGACAGGCTGGTTGTACATTAATCAATCAATAGATTGACTTATGTACAACCAGCTAGCCCATACATGGATCAAAATTTGGCTGGTCCCTGCTGAACTTTGATCCATGTATGGACAGCTTTAGACCATTGTTATCTGAACATCTGACAACCTATAAAAATTGGCTTTTCCACCACTTTCTGCTTCATTGATAATGGTCATCAGGACAAATCGAGATGGTGAATCAACCTAGTAGGAGCACACACTATGAAAATGTCAAGGGGTTCGTGTCCTTGCTGCTATATCCAAAAATCTAAAAACTAAGTTTTAGCTATAGATACTCTTCAAGTGCTCATTTCTTCAATGCATCTTGCAAGAAATTTTAAATGTTATGTTTCAAAATGTGCAGTATTCTGTCGTTAGTATTTAGAAACAGGAACCTACCAGTCACATCTTTCACTGTTTTATATCTTTTACGTACTGTGCACATATGCGAAACCTTCCTCATGTGGTAAAGATTTTGAGGAAGTGCATAAACATCTCAAATTCCTTATTGTTAAAATCTTTGCCCTGCGTGGAAGTGTGATTACTTTATGCTTCAGCACCAGTCCTTAATCAAGTAAGTTGGAGAAGTTCAGTTCTGATTCATTATTGTATTTAGTTTCTAATGTGTGTTTAGAAAGAGAAGATAAAAAAGAGAGCATTTTTCTACACAAATGAAGGCTAGGCATTGAAGGCTTGCTACAAAACCCTTCACGTAATAGTAGTAGTGTTCCTACAGCGAAGTGATCGGTTGATTTGGAACACATTCAAAGTCTTGACTAATATTAGCTATATGTAACTTGTAATTTTTAGGTTTTAACCTAGATATTATTATTATATATACCTTGTGCATATCACACTCTTTTTTTAGTAGCTACAGTATATTGTCTGCTTTTTCATATTTATTCCATTAGTAAAGTGGAGAAATGCACAATATTGCATGTCTGATATGAAAATCTATCTGTACCCATTGCTTTTTCTGGATATTTAGTGAGAAGCCAGGAGGGTGAATGACTGTCTCCATTAACTCAAAAGAAAAGTTAAATGTTCAATCTATTTAATGCTTTAAAATGCAAAAATGTTTTATATTAGAAAATGGTACCTAAACCTTCAAAGCTGGATTTATGGCTAGGCCACACAGGTCATTGCATGGGATGGCATTGAGGTGGCACCCATCCGATATGCCCATTCATTTGATTTACTTTTTGATATAAAGTGGTTTCATTACCGCTATGCCTGGTTTCTGCAAGACCATTCTCATTCCTTTGCAGCAAATATGCATTGCAGTTTACAATGAACTTGTACCCTTGTCATTGTCAGACCACCTAACAAAGCAATCAGCCCCTGCAAAAACTAATGGAAATCGTGCACCACTGACTTCTTTTACACATGCAGAAAAAATAAGTCGATTTACCTTTTTGCATACACAATTTATATAGAGGTTTTGGCCTTCTGAAATGATACAGAAGATATGTGAATGTGTACTTTTTTTATTTGTTCAATATGTTTATTATTTTCCTCAATACAAAGGCACTTGGAATACACAGTGTAAATTATAAGTAATCCTTTTAGAGTACAAAAAAGAGAAATAAGTTGGACAAACGGTGATAGAGACACCAGCTAACAGATATATCGATCATATTTAAAGCGTTACTACACCCACAACAGTGAAATAAGTCTGTATATGCAGTAAAGCTGTTATACTCACTGTGGAACCTAAGGGGTTAATCCTCTGCATTGTGTAAAAAGGCAGTTTAATCCAGTCTTCTCTCATCCTCCCCTTCTTCCACAGTCCCCAATCCATCTCCTGATAGAACAGAGTCTTGGGGGCACTCTGCACATGCTCAGTTTGGTGTGTATTGCTAGAGAGTTTTTTTTTGTTTTCTTGGGACGGTGCATGTGATTGGCACAGAGCCAATCAGCACTGTCCAGACAGAGGGCCAGGGGTCCTGCAGCCTCATAGGAGATTCAGATTAGAATCAGAACTTCCTACAAACTTTAACCAGACACCGATAGATGTCAGAAGACTGGTATATACTGCTGAAGATAAAAGGCATTTAGAAGTTTATATTTACTAAAATAATTTTAGTTCTATGTCCTTTATACTGTGGGAGACTAGATATAGTAAATGCAGGCTCCTGGGTTTAATAACACTTTAACTGTGGAGGCCAGGACTTCTAGGCAAAGTGCCTAGAGAGGGGTCTACATATAAAACATGCAGTAATTGTAGTAACGTCATCTTGAGCAGCTTGCAGCCAACAAACAGCTAAGGGAAAGTATACTTCCAAGTGTGTATATAGTAAAAGGGAGAGTAAAAGGAAAAATGAGGGAGAAAAGAAGGGATGGTGGGTGGGGAGGTTAAGGGAATTTCTGGGGGTCACGTAAGATGAAGGAAAGAGTGTCAAGGTGAGATAAGCCCAAGAAAAGTCACAAGGGTAGCAGCAAGGAGGTGTCAAAATGTGTGAGAAGGTAATAGTCTACCCAAGGTTGCCATAGTCTGGGGTATTTTGATACTTTGTCTAGTTGAACGGCTTCAATTTTAGCATGGACTGTGGCCTGAGTAATCCTGTGCTTAGTCTTCAGTATACCCAGGATGGTGGACTTCCATGACTTTACAATCGCTTGTTTTGTCGCCACGCTTACATGTAATAGCAATTTTAAATTGAGTCAAGGTGAGGCTCAATGGGTGGGTGAAATAAAATGTTAAAATAAATATTATCCAAGGGTGGTTACGGATTCCCTCTATTTATTCCATATATGTATTACTGGTAATTTATCTATTCCTATAGTTAGCTAGTCTACTAAAACTCTGATAATGTTACTGTTGATTGCACAATAATATAAGGTTAGCTATGAAAACAAACACACTGCTTAATAAAACAACGTCTTATTAATTTCCCAAGAAAATAGGAAAACGCTAACATGAAAATACTATAGAGCATATAACAAAAGAACATGAAAAGGTACTTATCACAAGGCTGTCCCCTAGACATGGTCTCATCAGCCGGGCTCAAGATGGTAACAGAGAGAGCTCTCTGTCTCAGTCAGCTCGTTTTAAACTTCAGTCATACACCGTCCAGACCAAACCCCATTGCCAGCCCATCTAGACTTTTGACGGATCAAAGTATTTATGGGGCAGTCCTCATCAATATATTATATTACTGTCTGTCCTGCTGTATTGGCCTCTAGGGGCAGCATTGTCCATGTATCATGTCTATGTTCCCTGGGCTATCTTCAGTGCCTGTTGATCCTTTGATCTTTGAAACCCACCTTCATCAATCATCCTGGCAGCCATGGCCCTCTTTAAAGCTTGCTTGCAGAGCTTTATCACACCAGTCGGTCAGGAGCCCAGCTTTTGTTCAGCCTTGATAGAGGGCTTGACTTCTTTCAGATGAAGATTCTGAGATGCTACAAAGCTTTGAGGTGCAACTTTTTACATTCCAGACAGCCCCCAAGAATTCGAAAGGCTTGGTATAGCCATAGTTCATATTTCAAACACCTCTTGTATTATGAAATAAAACATGTTGCCTTCCAACAGCGGATATTTAAAAGAACAAGTTAGGAATCAAGAGCAACTGGTACTGAAATAAGTGTAGAGATCATTTGGAATATATTAGTCCAGAATTGGTGTTATCAGGCAGAACCACCATACGTAAAAGTGTGTACCCAAGCCTTCGCAGCCCCGGAAACAAGTGTTGTGGCACCACCACCCAAGGCCCAAATTTTCTGCCCCTGTTTAACAGGGGCATGTAATTACAATTCTTGATATAATATTTCACAGCAGGGCCCGTTCTTGCGCCCAAAAGGGTAACTGTGAGGGCTAACAGTGTTCTGGTACCGCCAATGCCTAAGGCCAAATTTTCTGCAGAGTATATAGGGCAGGCCGTATAGTATATATACTGCTGTTGAGAGTATATAGTGCCTGGGGGCCCCCGTGCCACTTTTTAAAAAAATTGGGTGCGGGTTCTCCTTAAAGTGGTTGTAAACCCTTACAACACACTTTGACCTACAGGTAAGCCTAGATTAAGGCAGTCGCTGCAAGGGTGTGCCGGTCTGACAGGAATCCTTACTGGTACACTGAGAAAACCTGGACCTTGCTAGGCACTGGCTTCTTTCCCTGGGACAGAATTAGTGTTACTTGAATTTGTCCCAGTGTAGTTGAACTGGAGGTATGTGTGTCTGGGTTTCAGATGGATTGAAAACATGGACTGTCTGGGTCAAAACTGGACAGGTGGCAACCCTAAGCCCTTGTACACACGGTCGGACATTCCGACAACAAAATCTGTTGGATTTTGTCCGACGGATTTTGTCCGAAACTGGTGTTGCATACACGCGGTCGGACAAAGTTGTCGGAAAATCTGATAGTTCGTAACGTGATGACGTTATTTCGTTACGACGGGACTGCTTTGGTCTAGGAATTTGATCTCAGCATGCGTGGCACTTTGTCTGATCAGAATTCTCAACAAACGATCAGATGTTGTCGGAAAATGTAATAGCCCAGCTCTAAAACTTTGTCGGTTCGACAGTCCGATGGAGCCCACACACGGTCGGATTATCCGACAACATGGTCCGATCAGACATTTTCCATCGGAATGTCCGACCGTGTGTACAAGGGCTAAGACAGAGGAGAAAACAATTCGCACACTGAAAAGAGAAAGGTTGTGGTTAAAACATTGTGCTGTGGTGAAATCTGCTAGCAATGGGGTGGTGACTGCTGGATGTGGTTTAAAGAGAAATAGACAAATAGAAGCTCAGCCTACTCACTGTATATAATACATGCAAAAGAGTCTTTGTGCTACTTAACTTAACTTACAGTGCCTTGAAAAAGTATTCACACCCCTTGAAATTTTCCACATTTTGTCATGTAACAACCAAAAACGTAAATGTATTTTAGTGAGATTTTATATAATAGACCAACACAAAGTGGCACATAATTGTGAAGTGGAAGGAAAATGATAAATGGTTTTCATTTTTTTTTACAGATAAATATCTGGAAAGTATGGCATGCATTTGTATTCAGCCACCCTGAGTCAATACTTTGTAGAGCCACCTTTTGCTGCAATTACAGCTGCAAGTCTTTTTGGGGATGTCTCTACCAGCTTTGCCCATTCTTCTTTTCAAAATGGCTCAAGCTCTGTCAGATTGGATAGAGAGCGTGTGAACAGAAATGGTCAAGCCTTTCCACAGATTCTCAATTGGATTTAGTTCTGGACTTTGAATGGGCCATTCTAAGCTCTTGTACACACGGTCGGGGATTCCTACGGAATGTGTCCTATCGGACCGTTTTGTTGGATAATCCGACTGTGTGTGGTCTCCATCGGTCTGTTTCCGTCGGATACCGACGGACCAGGTTTTCCAACTTGTCCATAAAATTTTCCGACAAAATGCTCCGATCGGACATACTCCGATCATGTGTAGCCTACTCAGGCGGACAAAGTGCCATGCATGCTCAGATCAAATTCCTAGACCAAAGCTATTGGCTACTAGCCTGAACGTAGTCCCGTCGTAACGAAACAACGTCATCACGTTATGTACAATCGGATTTTCAGACAACTTTGTCCGACCGTGTGTATGCAACAGTTTCGGACAAAATCCAATGGATTTGGTTGTCAGAATGTCCGACCGTGTGTACAAGGGCTAACACATGAATATGCTGTGATCTAAACCAGTGGTTTTCAACTCCTGTTCTCAGGACCCACTAACAGGCCAGATTTTAAGTATTACCTTGGGGAGATGCAGACTAGAATACTGCAATCACTAAGCAGTAAATGATATCCCCTATGACAGGGGTTGACAAATTTGCTTGGAATCTAGGAGCCAGCTAAAAAAGTTAGGAGCCAGGTCCGTGACGGCGATCTGGACCTGTCCCTGGCCTGACATGGAGACGAGTGAGGGGAAGATAGCCCCCAGCCCCCCACCTGTCTCCAAGTCATTGCCCATAGCTCTTAGAGGGACATTTTTAAATTGCATTTTAGTGTAAATATGAGATGTGAGGTCTCTCTGACCCCCCGGATCGCATATATAAGAGGACCCGTCATGCTTTTTTCTATTACAAGGGATTTTTACATTCCTTGTAATAGGAATAAAAGTGACACACATTTTTTTTTTTTTTAAAGAACAGTGAAAAAAATAAAAATAAAAGTTAAAATAAGAAAAAAAAATTGTTTTAAATGCGCCCTGTCTTGCCAAGCTTGCGTGCAGAAGCGAACGCATATATGAAAGCGGTGTTCAAACCACACATGTGAGGTATCGCTGCGATCGGTAGAGTAAGAGCAATAATTCTAGCCCCAGACCCCCTCTGTAACTCAAAACGTGCAACCTGAAGAATTTTTTTAAACGTCGCCTATGGAGATTTTAAAGGGCAAAAGTTTGTCGCCATTCCATGAGCGGGCGCAATTTTGAAGCGTGACATGTTGGGTATCGATTGACATGTAACATGATCTTTCACAATATAAAAAAAAAAAAAATTGGGCTAACTTTACTGTTGTCTTTTTTTTTTTTATTAAATAAAAAAATTTTCCCCCAAAAAAGTGCGCTTGTAAGTCCGCTGTGCAAATATGGTGTGACAGACAGTATTGCAACGACCACCATTTTACTCTCTAGGGTGTTAGAATAAATAATAATAAAAAAAAAAAATATATATATATATATATATATATATATATATATATATATATAAATATAAATATAAATATAATATATATATATATTTTTTTTGTTTGTTTTGTTTAGGGGTTCTAAGTAAAGGGATGGAGAAAGACTGGCCCATTAGCATTGTTGGTTGTAATTCCAACGGCCACCACAAGAGGGCGCCAGATTCCAGAAGGAACCATAGGATCACAGAAGGCCTCAAAGCCGGGGGCTCAATTACCGGCCGCCTGCGGCGCGGCCCGACACGATCACGCGGGGGGGGGGGGGGGTCCACGGAGACGGGATACCCCCAGCTATGCTGCCCCAGGCGCAAGGTCGCTGATTCTAGTCGCCAATGCGACCTGGCGACCGGGTTTTGTCGAGCACTGCCCTATGATGTCCTTCAGTTACCTTGCAAACCTGGCCTGTGCCTGTTAGTGGGTCCTGAAGACAGGATTTGAGAACCACTGATCTAAACCATTCCATTGTAGCTCTGGCTGTATGTTTAGGGTCGTTGTCTTGCTGGAAGGTGAACCTCTGCTCCAGTCTCAAATCTTTTGCAGACTCTAATGCTGCATACACACGTTCAGAATTTCGGCCAGCAAAAGACCGATGAGAGATTTTCGTCAGAAAATGTGACCGTGTGTATGCTCCATCAGAATTTTGCTGGCTAAATTTCCGCCAGCAAAGGATTGAGTGCAGGTTCTCAATTTTTCCGATGGAAAATCCGATCGTGTGTATGCAATTCCGATGCTCAAAAACTCATGCATGCTCAGATTCAACTATGAGACGGAAGCTATTGGCTACTGGCTGTTAAACTTATTGAAGGCACATGCAATCCACTACCTAGGATCACTCACCTCTATACTCATTTTGCTACATCATCAGAACTGACAATATACTCTTTTGTGGAGTTGGACACTTATCCAGCATTAGTGCTGTTTTAACATTGGACTGTTTTATTAATTAAGACTGTTTTTTGTATGTTTCTTTTTTTCTGATAATTGTATTACTGTACTGTATGGGAATATCTATTACTGTACTTTAAACGGCTGCTACCTCACGTGATCTCCGATAGATGTAAAGGATTAATGGGATTATAGCATCATTTCTATTAATATATTGCATATAATTATGTTCTGCCTTTAGCCAATAGCTTCCCTAGCGTTGGTTTTTGTCCGTCGGACTAGCATACAGACGGAAATTTTTTTAAAATGTTCTATTTCTAAAGTGCATCATATTTTTGGACAGCAAAGGTCCAATGGAGCCCACACACAATCAAATTGTCCGATGGATTCCTTTGCTGTCGAAAAGTCCGGTGTGTGTACGCAGCATAAGAGCAGTGCATTGGGCACAGTTTAACCTGCCAGATCTGTGGATAGGGATGAGCTTCGTGTTCGAGTCGAACGTACGTTCGACTCGAACATTGGCTGTTCGTCCGTTCGGCGAAATCCGAACACTTTGGTCCGTTCGCGTCAAATTCGCGTGGCGCTCACGGCCCACAATGCACTGCGATGGCGCAGTGCATTGCTGGCTCATGATTGGCCAAACATGCACTGTGACCCTGCATGCTTGGCCAATCGCAGCGCCAGCAGCGAGGAGAGCCATGATTGGCCACAGGCAGGATGCCTGTGGCCAATCATAGCTCAGGCTGTGTAGTGCAGGCCCCACACTATATAAGGCCGCCATTGCGACGGCCTCGTGTAGTGTGTTGGCGTCTGAAGCAGTGGGTGTTCTGTGTACCTTCAACACAGTACACACCGATCATTTTCGGCTGATTTTTTATCTTGCTGTTGTGTAGTGGTTATTGTCTGCGTGCCCTGACCGCAGTATACACCACTATATTCACCTCACCTATACAGCTAGTGATCTATCTTTAATAATAAAGCTTGCAGTCAGTAGTGTTAGGAGATAGTGCGTGCTGTCTGCGTGCTCTGTACCCAGTACATACCGCTATATCCACCTACATAGCTGTTCTCTATTTGAGCCCAATTGCCATCTGCAGGAGTTATTGGAAGTTGTGTGTGCCTCCAGCACAGCACAGTATACATCTGTATATACCCCTTTATCTCTGCTGTTTTCTGGTTGTTGTCTGCGTGCCCTGACTGCAGTATACACCGCTATATTCACCTCACCTATATAGCTAGTGATCTATCTTTAATAATAGAGCTTGCAGTCAGTAGTGTTAGGAGATAGTGCGTGCTGTCTGCGTGCTCTGTACCCAGTACATACCGCTATATCCACCTACATAGCTGTTCTCTATTTGAGCCCAATTGCCATTTGCAGGAGTTATTGGAAGTTGTGTGTGCCTCCAGCACAGCACAGTATACATCTGTATATACCCCTTTATCTCTGGTGTTCTATAAAAAAGGCATCTGCAGGAGTTAGTGGGTGTTGTGTGCCTCCAGCACAATATAAACTACCCAACTGCTGTTTTACCCAACTCCCTTCAGGCCATTACCATGTCTGCAAGGCCAGCAAGGAGAGGCAGACAGGCGCGAGCCGATAAAAGAGGGCAAGCAGGCTCTGTGTCTAGAGACAACAGTGCTGGTCGTGGACGCGGTGCATTGTCATCAGCACGTGGCCATGGGATATGCTTGTCCTTCTTTTCGGCAGCTGGACATGTTGAACCGCAACATGCCAACGACTTGGTAGAGTGGATGACCAAGCCCTCTTCATCCTCCTCATCCTCTCTCACCCAGTCTCAGGGTAGTAGCAAAGCAGCTGCCAACGCATCGTCTTCCCTCCTCTCAATGTCATCATCAGTGACTCCTTCCCTAGACCCACCACGTCCTCCTGAGGAGTCTCCTGAACTCTTTGAGCACAGTGTTGGGTACATGCTCCAGGAGGATGCCCAGTGTTTTGTGGGCTCTGATGATGACACTCAGCTAGAGAGGGGATGCTCAAGAAGGACAGCAATCTGGTAGTCATGTTCCACAAGCTGCAGCATACTGCCAGGTTTGCTACAGCGATGAAGAGGGAGGGGATGATGAGGGCACTGACTCCACGTGGGTGCCTGGAAGGAGGGAGGAGGAGGAGGAGGCACATGTCCAACGAGGCAGGATGCCCTCCGGGGGCCAGCTTAGGGGCAGCACACCGACTGAATCACACCGCAGAGCTCCGCCTGTGCAGAGCGCTGCCTCTGCGCGTTATTCTAAAAGTTCTTTGGTGTGGGCCTTTTTTGAGACGAGTGCATCAGATCGCACCGCTGCTATTTGCAACATATGTCTCAAGCGTATCTCACGTGGCCAAAACATCAGCCGCTTGGGCACCACATGCTTGACCAGACATATGTTGACCTGCCATGCAGCTCGTTGGCAAGCGTACCTCAAAGACCCACACCAAAGAACAAAGCGGACCTCTCCTTGCTCCGCATCAGCTGGCATCTCCAACCCCACTAGACCTTCAGTCCTCTCTGAAACCTGCTCTGAGAGGAATGAAGGTGTAGAATTAGGTGTGTCACAGCCAAGTGCTTCCGGGAACTCTGCTAGCGGTACACCCACGTCCGATTATAGCAGGCAAATGTCCCTGCCCCAGCTGCTGGACCGGCGGAAGAAGTTTACTCCCAGCCATCCACATGCCCAGCGGTTGAATGCTAGCTTGGCTAAATTGCTAGCACTTCAACTGCTGCCTTTTCAGTTGGTAGACTCGGCCCCCTTCTGTGAGTTTGTACAATGTGCAGTTCCTCAGTGGCAGGTCCCCAAACGCCACTTTTTCTCACGGAAGGCGATTCCGGCTCTCTACCGGCATGTGGAAGGCAATGTCCTTGCCTCGCTGGACAGGGCGGTCAGCGGTAAGGTGCATATTACCGCTGACTCATGGTCCAGCAGGCATGGACAGGGACGTTACCTGTCTTTCACGGCCCATTGGGTCACTCTTCTGGCTGCTGGGAAGGATGCAGGACAAGGTGCAGTAGTGTTGGAGGTTGTTCCGCCACCACGCCTCCAAAATGCTACTATTGGTTGTGACACACCTCTCTCCTCCACCCCCTCCTCTTCTTCTTCCTCCATGGCCTCTTCCAGTGCTCTGTCCTCAGAACCAGCGGTGCTCCGTAGGCGTTCCAGGGGCTACGCAAGTACGCAGGCAAAACTATGCCATGCCGTGCTAGCGCTGGTTTGTTTGGGGGACAGGAGCCACACTGGGGCGGATGTTTTGTCAGCTCTGCAGGGGCAGGCCGAGAGGTGGTTGACGCTACGCCAGCTTAAGCCAGGAATGGTGGTTTGTGACAATGGCACCAACCTCCTCTCCGCCCTCCGACAGGGACAACTGACCCATGTGCCCTGTGTAGCTCACGTCCTTAACCTGGTGGTGCAGCGGTTCTTGGGCAGGTACCCCGGCTTACAGGATGTCCTGAAGCAGGCCAGGAAAGTCTGTGTGCATTTCCGCCGATCATTTAATGCCTGTGCTCGGCTGGCTGAGCTCCAAAAGGAGTTGAACCTGCCCAAGAACCGCCTTATATGTGACATGCCCACCAGATGGAACTCAACATTGGCCATGCTGCAGCGGCTGCACACGCAGCAGAGGGCCATCAATGAGTACCTGTGCGACTACGGCACCAGGACAGGGTCAGGGGAGCTCGGTTTTTTCTCACCATGCCAGTGGGGCATGATCAGGGATGCATGCACTGTCCTGTCACCGTTTGAGGAGGCCACAAGGATGGTGAGCAGTGACAGTGCATGCATCAGTGACACTGTACCTCTTGTCCACCTCTTGGAGCATACGCTGCGTGGAATAATGGACAGGGCACTTGAGGCAGAACAGAGGCAGGAAGAGGAGGACTTCCTTGCCTCTCAAGGCCCCCTTTATCCAGACAGTGTTCCTGCTGTGCCACCCATCACACAGGAAGAGGATGAGGAGGAGGAAGAGGAGGAGGAGGATGATTGTGTCAGCATGGAGGTAGAGGCTGGCACTCAGCATCAGCAGCAGCAGCAGCAGTCTTGTAGGGATGATTTACAGTCCCAAGAAACACGTGGACTTGTACGTGGCTGGGAGGAGGTAGCTGCGGATCATGTTGTCCTTAGTCCTTAGGACTCCGGACCGAATGCCTCAGCTAACCTACGCTGCATGGCCTCCCTGATCCTGCAAAGCCTGCGGAAGGATCCTCGTATTCTTCGGATCAAGGAGAGGGACCATTACTGGCTGGCCACTCTCCTTGATCCACGGTACAAGGGTAAGGTTGCCGACCTTATCTTGCCATCGCAGAGGGAGCAGAGGATGAGACATCTCCGGGAGGCCTTGCAGAAAGGTCTGTGCAACGCGTTCCCAGAGACTGGGAGGTTACAAACTCCTGGTCCTGGACAACGTGTTGCTGAGGCATCGGTCAGAAGGAGCGGTGGAGAAGGTGGCCGTCTGACTGATGCTTTCAGACAATTTTTTAGTCCGCAGCCCCAAGGTATGATCGGTTCCAGCACCCATCGCCAGCGTCTGATTTGCATGGTGCAGGAATACCTAGGGGCAAGGTCAGACTTGGACACCTTTCCCACCGAAAATCCTCTGGCTTACTGGGTCTTGAGGATGGATCACTGGCCAGAGCTTCCACAGTATGCAATTGAGCTACTGGCCTGTACTGCATCCAGCGTTCTTTCGGAACGCACCTTCAGTGCTGCTGGTGGCTTTGTTACCGATCACAGGGTGCGCCTGTGCACTGAATCAGTTGATCGACTGACCTTCATCAAGATGAATCAGTCTTGGATCACCCACAGCTACCAAGCACCTGAAGCTGATGTAACCGAATAATTTTTTTTGAAATACCACATCCCTTCAACACTGCCTATGCTGATGCTGAGTGACTGTCCTGTTATGTTGATTGTCTATCCTCTTCCTCCTCCGCTGATATGTTGGAAGAACATTTCTGGTTCTGGTTGATGCCATCAGCCCAATTTTTCTGCCCCTGTTTAACAGGGGAGTTTAAGTACAATTTTTGATGCAATGCTTTGCAGCAGGGCTAATTCCTGCATTAAAACTAGAGTATATGGCAGAGGTTGCAGTGTGGTGGCACCAGCACCAGTGCCTAAGGCCCAATTTTTCTGCCCCTGTTTAACAGGGGCGTTTAAGTACAATTTTTGATGCAATGCTTTGCAGCAGGGCTAATTCCTGCAATAAAACTAGAGTATATGGCAGAGGTTGCAGTGTGGTGGCACCAGCACCAGTGCCTAAGGCCCAATTTTTCTGCCCCTGTTTAACAGGGGCGTTTAATTACAATTTTTGATGCAATGCTTTGCAGCAGGGCTAATTCCTGCAATAAAACTAGAGTATATGGCAGAGGTTGCAGTGTGGTAGCACCAGCACCAGTGCCTAAGGCCCAATTTTTCTGCCCCTGTTTAACAGGGGCGTTTAAGTACAATTTTTGATGCAATGCTTTGCAGCAGGGCTAATTCCTGCAATAAAACTAGAGTATATGGCAGAGGTTGCAGTGTGGTGGCACCAGCACCAGTGCCTAAGGCCCAATTTTTCTGCCCCTGTTTAACAGGGGTGTTTAAGTACAATTTTTGATGCAATGCTTTGCAGCAGGGCTAATTCCTGCAATAAAACTAGAGTATATGGCAGAGGTTGCAGTGTGGTGGCACCAGCACCAGTGCCTAAGGCCCAATTTTTCTGCCCCTGTTTAACAGAGGCGTTTAAGTACAATTTTTGATGCAATGCTTTGCAGCAGGGCTAATTCCTGCAATAAAACTAGAGTATATATGGAAGAGGTTGCAGTGTGGTGGCACCAGCAGCAGTGCCTAAGGCCAAATTTTTCTGCCCCTGTTTAACAGGGACATGTAATTACAATTCTTGATATAATATTTCACAGGAGGGCCCCTTCCTGTGCCCACCCAGAGTAACGGAGAGGACTTATAGTGTTGTGGCACCAGCACCACAACCACCAAAGGTCAATTTTTCTACCACTGTTCAACAATGGCATGTAATTACAATTCTTGATATAATCGTTCACAGCAGGGCGCTCCAGCGCCCACCAAGAGTCACTTTGAGGGCTTACAATGTTGTGGCAAAACCAACACCTTGTTCCGCCATTTCTGCAGAGCATATAGGGCAGGCCCCTACTTTCAAACATCCAATTTACAAACATCTCCTACTTGCAAACGGAAGGAGACAACAGCAAGTGAGATGAAAAAAGATGTACGACAAAACAAATTATACAGGGATGATAACCCTTCCCTATGTTTTCCAAAAAGCTTAAAAATAGTTTTTTTGACTGGAGCTACACTTTAAAAATGTACCAGTTGAAAATTACAAACAGATTCAACTTAACACAACAAACCTACACAGTCCCTGTCTTGTTTGCACCGCCTGTATACTGCTGTTCTGAGTATATAGGGCCTGGGGGCCACACGCATTTCCTTTTTTTAATATGGGTACGGGGTTCCCCTTAATATGCGTACAAGACCTAAAGGGGCTGGTAATGGGCAGGGAGGGCTACCCATGCCGTTTTTCTCAATGATTTTCAACCATATTGCAGGAACCAGATATAAGATTAAAACCGCAAGCAGTTTTAAATGGTGTTATTTCCGTTTAATGTCATTTTGTGCAGGGACTGTTCTAAATACGAGAAACACGTGGCACTTCACAGGCATCCTACAGACACCCCCCAGGCACCATATTTAAAGGAATATTTAACTTTTTTTTTTTCACTTTAATCGTCATTAAAATCAGTGCTCCCGCCAAAACGGCCATTTTTAAAAACATTTTAGGCATTGACCCATGTCCCCTGGGGCAGGAGCCAGGTCCCCAAACCCTTTTTAGGACAGTATCTTGCATATTAGCCGTTGAAATTAGCACTTTTCATTTCGAACGTTCGAGTCCCATAGACTTCAATGGGGTTCTAACGTTCGTTCGAATTTGCGGTCCGTTCGAAAGTTCTGGTGCGAACCGAACCGGGGGGTGTTCGGCTCATCCCTATCTGTGGATACTGGATTGCTTAAATGGATGTTTCAATCTGAACACATCATTAAAAATGTATGTGAGCTTACTTACGTTATTTCACATAACATACAGTACGCATGTTAATACTTTACTTGAAAGTTTATGAAGAAATGCATGCAGGGGCCTTTAATACTGACCAAGCTAAATGCAGCTTACTTAATGTTATAGTGATCTTCTCATCGCCTTTTGACTTCCTTTGTGGTACGTTGCAGTTGTCTGTTCTTTGATATGTATCGTATAAAGAAATAACCAGATTAACAGACTCATGCATGACTCATTATACCTTTGAAATGCTTTTATTTCATTTTGGGGTTTGAGTTGTGGAATTAATGTGGACAGAATATCTATCCCATCATACCATTACTGTCTATTAATCACTTCAGCCCCGGAAGGATTTACCCCCTTCCTGACCAGAGCACTTTTTGGGATTCAGCACTGCGTCGTTTTAACTGACAATTGCATGACCATGCCATGTGGCTCCCAAACAAGATTGATGTCCTTTTTTTCCTCCAAATAGAGCGTTATTTTGGTGGTATTTGATCACCCCCGCGATTTTAATTTTTTGCGCTATATACAAAAAAAGCGTAAATTTTGAAAAAAACACATTATTTTTTACTTTTTGCTATAATAAATATCCCCCAAAAATATATAAAAAAAACTTTTTCCCTCAGTTTAGGCCGATACGTATTCTTCTACATATTTTTGGCAAAAATAAATAAAAAATCGCAATAAGCGGTTATTGATTGGTTTGTGCAAAAGTTACAAAATAGGGGATAGTTTTATGGCATTTTTATTAATATTTTTTTTTTACTAGTAATGCGATTTTTATCGTGACTGCGACATTATGGCGGACACATTGGACAATTTTGACACATTTTTGGGACTATTGGCATTAATACAGCAATCAGTGCAATAAAATTGCATTGATTACTGTAAATTGATTACTCTAAAAATGTCATTGGTAGTGAAGGGGTTAAACACTAGGGGGCGGGGAGGGGTTAAGTGTGTCCTAGGGGCGCCGATGACAGGGAGCAGACGATCAGTGTGCCGTCACTAGGCAGAACGGGGAGATGCCGTTTACATCGGCATCTCCCCGTTCTTGAGCTCTGTGACATGATCGCGGGTCCCACGGGCACGTTCATGGAGCTCAAGACAGGCGCAAGTGTGCGCACGGTGGGAATTTCAAAGTAAAGTACAGCTACATTACTTTGCCCAGCCATGCCATTCTGCGGACCGCTGTCAGCATATATACCCGATGACTTTTACTTACTCTTTTTTCCTCTGCAAAGTAAAAGTATAATACTAGCCCATTATGTGCCACTTACCTGCCAACAAAGCCCGCGCTGTCCCTGCTGGTGGCGGCATCCATCTTCACTCCTCTTCCTTCTAGGGCCATGGACTCCGGCTCTGTGACTGGCTGGAGTCACACAGAGGGCTGTTTCTTCAAAGAGCATGTGCCAATTACATCATCTGCGCACTACAAGTTAAATATCTCCTAAACGGCGCACATTTAGGAGATATTTATAGTACCTAGAGGTAGGCCTTATTATAGGCTTACCTATAGGTACAACTTCCGCATTGGGGGTACACAACCGCTTTAAGTGGCACTCTCTCTTCTAAAGGTTGAACACCCCTGACTAGGAGCTATCTGTATTATTTGAAAATGAGGCTTGGTTCTTTTCACTGCCATCCGCGGCACATAGAGAGTATAAAAAGCATGATGACCCGGCATAGTATCTGTGCCCTGGAAGATGGAGATTTGAAAAAACGCATAGAGTGGAGCTACGTTCCGTGACGGCATCATGTACAGTGCCTTGAAAAGGTATTCATACCTCTTGAAATTTTCCAAATTTGCTCATGTTACATTCAAAAATGTAAATGTATTTTATTGGGATTTTATGTGATAGACCAACACAAAGTGGCACATAATTGTGAAGTGAAGGAAAATGATAAATGGCTTTCAAATTTTTTTACAAATAAATATGTGAAAAGTGTGACGTGTATTTGTATTTAGCCCCCCTGAGTCAATACTTAGTAGAACCACCTTTTGCTGCAATTACAGTTGCAAGTCTTTTTGTATCTCTATCAGCTTTGTACATCTAGAGAGTTTTCCCAAGCTCTGTCAGATTGGATGGAGAACAATTTTCAAGCCTTGCCACAGATTCTCAATTGGATTTAGGTCTGGACTTTGACTGAGCCATTCTAACACATGAATATGCTTTGATCTAAACTAGTCATGGCGAACCTTGCACCCCAGATGTTTTGGAACTACATTTCCCATGATGCTCATGCACTCTGCAGCGTAGGTGAGCATCATGGGGGATGTAGTTCCAAAACATCTGGGGTGCCAAAGTTCGCCATCACTGATCTAAACTAGAGCTGCACGAATCTGGCCAAAATGAGAATCGTGATTGTTTTGCTTAGAATAAAAAGATTGCGATTCTCTCATGATTCTCGCAGCGTAAAATCTTTACTGGTTAGTTTTTTTTTTTATTCATTAAAGTTAAATTTTTTCCCAAAAAATTGCATTTGAATAACTGCTGCCCAAATACAGTGTGACATAAAATATTGCAACAACCACCATTTTATTCTCTAGGGACTCTACAAAAAAAAAAAAAAAATTATATATATATATATATATATATATATATTTATATATATATATATATATATATATAAAAAATGTTTGGGGGTTCTAAGTAATTTTCTAGCAAAAAGAAAAAAAAGATTTTAACTTGAAACCAACAAATGTCAGAATAAGGTTTAGTGTTCAAGTGGTTTAGGATTTAACTTCTGTGGGACTACAAGTACCACCAGCTGAACTGTGTGAATGATGTCTAAAAGCAGTGTCCTTAATAGGGATGAGCTTTGTGTTTGAGTCGAACATATGTTCGACTCGAACATCGGCTGTTCGCCCGTTCGGGCAAATTTCGAACGTTATGGGCCGTTCGCGCCAAATTCGTGCGGCGCCCACGGCCCACAATGCACTGCGATGGTGCAGTGCATTGCTTGCTCATGATTGGCCAAGCATGCACTGTGACCCCGCATGCTTGGCCAATCACAGCGCCGGCAGCGAGGAGAGCCATGATTGGCCACAGGCAGGATGCCGATCGTTATCGGCCGATTTTTCGTTCTTGCTCTTCTGTAGTGGTTGTTGTCTGCGTGCCCTGACCGCAGTATACACCACTATATTCACCTATATAGCTAGCGATATATCTATCTTTTATAATAGAGCTTGCAGTCAGTGTTAGGAGCTTGTGCGTGCTGTCTGCGTGCTCTGAACCCAGTATACACCGCTATAGCCACCTATATAGCAACCTATCTTGCTCTTTTAAATAAAGCTTGCAGTCAGCGGTAGGAGCTTGTGCGTGCTGTCTGCGTGCTCGGAACCCAGTATACACCGCTATATCCACCTATATAGCAAACTATCTTGCTCGTTTTAAATAGAGCTTGCAGTCAGCGGTAGGAGATTGTGCGTGCTGTCTGCGTGCTCTGAACCCAGTATACACCGCTATATCCGCCTACATAGCTCTTCTCTATTTGAGCCATCTGCCATCTGCAGGAGTTAGTGGAAGTTGTGTGTGCCTCCAGCACAATATACACCACCCAATTGCTGGTTTTCCCAACTCTCTTCAGGCCATTACCATGTCTGGAAGGCCAGCAAGGAGAGGCAGACAGGCGCGAGCCGATAAAAGAGGGCAAGCAGGCTCTGTGTCTAGAGACAACAGTGCTGGTCGTGGACGCGGTGCATCGTCATCATCAGCACGTGGCCATGGGACATGCTTGTCCTTCTTTTCGGCAGCTGGACATGTTGAGCCGCAACATGCCAACGACTTGGTAGAGTGGATGACCAAGCCCTCTTCATCCTCCTCATCCTCTCTCACCCAGTCTCAGGGTACTAGCAAAGCAGCTGCCAACGCATCGTCTTCCCTCCTCTCAATGTCATCATCAGTGACTCCTTCCCTAGACCCACCACGTCCTCCTGAGGAGTCTCCTGAACTCTTTGAGCACAGTGTTGGGTACATGCTCCAGGAGGATGCCCAGTGTTTTGTAGGCTCTGATGATGATACTCAGCTAGAGGAAGGCAGTAGCGTGAATGCAGAGAGAGGGGATGCTCAAGAAGAACAGCAATCTGGCAGTCATGTTCCACAAGCTGCAGCATACTGCCAGGTTTGCTCCAGAGATGAAGAGGGAGGGGATGATGAGGGCACTGACTCCACGTGGGTGCCTGGTAGGAGAGAGGAGGAGGAGGCACATGTCCAACGAGGCAGGATGCCCTCCGGGGGCCAGCTTAGGGGCAGCACACCGACTGAATCACACCGCAGAGCTCCGCCTGTGCAGGGCGCTGCCTCTGCGCGTTATTCTAAAAGTTCTTTGGTGTGGGCCTTTTTTGAGATGAGTGCATCAGATCGCACCGCTGCTATTTGCAACATATGTCTCAAGCGTATCTCGCGTGGCCAAAACATCAGCCGCTTGGGCACCACATGCTTGACCAGACATATGTTGACCTGCCATGCAGCTCGTTGGCAAGCGTACCTCAAAGACCCACACCAAAGAACAAAGCGAACCTCTCCTTGCTCCTCATCAGCTGGGATCTCCAACCCCACTAGACCTTCAGTCCTCTCTGAAACCTGCTCTGAGAGGAATGAAGGTGTAGAATTAGGTGTGTCACAGCCAAGTGCTTCCGGGCACTCCGTTAGCAGTACACCCACGTCCGATTATAGCAGGCAAATGTCCCTGCCCCAGCTGCTGGACCGGCGAAAGAAGTTCACTCCCAGCCATCCACATGCCCAGCGGTTGAATGCTAGCTTGGCTAAATTGCTAGAACTTCAACTGCTGCCTTTTCAGTTGGTAGACTCGGCCCCCTTCCGTGAGTTTGTACAATGTGCGGTTCCTCAGTGGCAGGTCCCCAAACGCCACTTTTCTCACGGAAGACGATTCCGGCTCTCTACCGGCATGTGGAAGGCAATGTCCTTGCCTCGCTGGACAGGGCAGTCAGCAGTAAGGTGCATATTACTGCTGACTCATGGTCCAGCAGGCATGGACAGGGACGTTACCTGTCTTTCACGGCCCATTGGGTCACTCTTCTGGCAGCTGGGAAGGATGCAGGACAAGGTGCAGTAGTGTTGGAGGTTGTTCCGCCACCACGCCTCCAAAATACTACTATTGGTTGTGACACACCTCTCTCCTCCACCCCCTCCTCTTCTCCTTACTCCATGGCCTCTTCCAGTGCTCTGTCCTCAGAACCAGCGGTGCTCCGTAGGCGTTCCAGGGGCTACGCAAGTACGCAGGCAAAACGATGCCATGCCGTGCTTGCGCTGGTTTTTTTGGGGGACAGGAGCCACACTGGGGCGGATGTTTTGTCAGCTCTGCAGGGGCAGGCCGAGAGGTGGTTGACCCCACGCCAGCTTAAGCCAGGAATGGTGGTTTGCAACAATGGCACCAACCTCCTCTCCGCCCTCCGACAGGGACAACTGACCCATGTGCCCTGTGTAGCTCACGTCCTTAACCTGGTGGTGCAGCGGTTCTTGGGCAGGTACCCGGGCTTACAGGATGTCCTGAAGCAGGCCAGGAAAGTCTGTGTGCATTTCCACCGATCATTTAATGCCTGTGCTCGGCTGGCTGAGCTCCAAAAGGAGTTGAACCTGCCCAAGAACCGCCTTATATGTGACATGCCCACCAGGTGGGGAGGTACCCGGGCTTACAGGATGTCCTGAAGCAGGCCAGGAAAGTCTGTGTGCATTTCCACCGATCATTTAATGCCTGTGCTCGGCTGGCTGAGCTCCAAAAGGAGTTGAACCTGCCCAAGAACCGCCTTATATGTGACATGCCCACCAGGTGGAACTCAACATTGGCCATGCTGCAGCGGCTGCACACGCAGCAGAGTGCCATCAATGAGTACCTGTGCGACTACTGCACCAGGACAGGGTCAGGGGAGCTCGGTTTTTTCTCACCACGCCAGTGGGGCATGATCAGGGATGCATGCACTGTCCTGTCACCGTTTGAGGAGGCCACAAGGATGGTGAGCAGTGACAGTGCATGCATCAGTGACACTGTACCTCTTGTCCACCTCTTGGAGCATACGCTGCGTGGAATAATGGACAGGGCACTTGAGGCAGAACAGAGGCAGGAAGAGGAGGACTTCTTTGCCTCTCAAGGCCCCCTTTATCCAGACAGTGTTCCTGCTGTGCCACCCATCACACAGGAAGAGGATGAGGAGGAGGAGGAGGAGGAGGATGATGATTGTGTCAGCATGGAGGTGGAGGCTGGCACTCAGCATCAGCAGCAGCAGCAGTCTTGTAGGGATGATTTACAGTCCCAAGAAACCCGTGGACTTGTACGTGGCTGGAAGGAGGTAGGATCCTCATATTCTTCGGATCAAGGAGAGGGACCATTACTGGCTGGCCACTCTCCTTGATCCACGGTACAAGGGTAAGGTTGCCGACCTTATCTTGCCATTGCAGAGGGAGCAGAGGATGAGACTAGGGATGAGCTTCGTGTTCGAGTCGAACGTACGTTCGACTCGAACATTGGCTGTTCGGCCGTTCCGAACGTTTGGGCCGTTCGCGTCAAAATTCGAGTGACGCGCGCGCGGACCACAATGCACTGCGGTGGCGCAGTGCATTGCTGCCCCATGATTGGCCAAGCATGCACTGTGACCCCGCATTCTTGGCCAATCGCAGCGCCGGCAGCGAGGAGAGCCATGATTGGCCACAGGCATCCTGCCTGTGGCCAATCATAGCTCAGGCTGTGTAGTGCACGCCCCACACTATATAAGGCCGCCTTTGAGGCGGCTTCGTGTAGTGTGTTACTTAGCATCTGAAGCAGTGGGTGTTCTGTGTACCTTCAACACAGTACACACCAATCGTTTTTGGCTGATTTCCTATCTTGCTGCTGTGTAGTGGTTGTTGTCTGTGCCCTGACTGCAGTATACACCACTATATTCACCTCACCTATATAGCTAGTGATCTAGCTTTAACCACTTAACAACTGCCCATTGCCAATTAACGGCTTCAGGGGGGTTGTTTAACTCTGAGAGGCCGTTAATTAACGGCCTCCCAGAATTCTGCTGGGAATTCTGCTCGCGTGTGCGCACTCGAGAGCATCCGTGACCGCCGGGTCGCATCACGGATCACGGTAAATGGCCGCTCATAGCAGCCGTTTACCACGTGATTGCTCTGTCAAATGACGGAGTGATCACTTGGAAACAAACCGGCGTCATGTTATGACGCCTGTTCCTCCCTCCCCTCTCTGTACCGATCGGTACAGCGGAGGGGAAAGAGATCGGTGTCAGCAGCGATGTGGGCTGCATCTGCAGTGCCCACATCGCTGCTCACCGAATTTAACCCCTCAATTCCCTGCCAATACTCTGCAATACCAGTGCATACTCTGCAGTACCCTGCCATTACTCTGCAGTACCCTGCCATTACTCTGCAGTGCAGTACCCTGCCATTACTCTGCAGTAACCCCCATTACTCTGCAGTACCCCCCATTACTCTGCAGTAACCCCCAATACTCTGCAGTACCCCCCAATACTCTGCAGTACCCGCCATTACTCTGCAGTACCCGCCATTACTCTGCAGTACCCCCAATACTCTGCAGTACCCTGCCATTACTCTGCAGTGCAGTACCCTGCCATTACTCTGCAGTACCCCCCATTACTCTGCAGTAATCCCCATTACTCTGCAGTACCCCCCAATACTCTGCAGTACCCGCCATTACTCTGCAGTACCCCCAATACTCTGCAGTACCCTGCCATTACTCTGTAGTACCCCCCAATACTCTGCAGTACCCTGCTATTGCTCTGCAGTACCCCGCCATTACTCTGCAGTGCAGTACCCTGCCATTACTCTGCAGTGCATTACCCTGCCATTACTCTGCAGTACCCCCCAATACTCTGCAGTACCCCCCAATACTCTGCAGTACCCCCCAATACCCTGCAGTACCCGCCATTACTCTGCAGTACCCCCAATACTCTGCAGTACCCTGCCATTACTCTGTAGTACCCCCCAATACTCTGCAGTACCCTGCTATTACTCTGTAGTACCCCGCCAATACTCTGTAATACCCTGCCATAAATTGCCATACCCAGCCATACTCAGAGATACCAAGCCATACTCGGTGATACCCTGAAATACCCAGCCATAGACGCCCCCCACCCCTCACCGCCCTCCGGTGCTTCTACCAACTCGCCAGTACGATCAAAGCCAGAATCTTATTTTTATTTTTTATTTCAGGCTTCCCAGCCTAGAGGTGAGATGTGGGGTCATATTGACCCCCCAGATTTCACTGTAAAGAGGACCTGTCACCCCATATTCCTATTACAAGGGATGTTTACATTTCTTGTAATAGGAATAAAAGTGATCAAAAATATATTTTTGGGGAAAAAAATGTCAAACTAAAATAAATAAAGTAAAATGAACAATAAAAAAATAAAATAAAAATTAAAGCGCCCATGTCCCCATGTGCTCGCATGTGCCACACATGTGAGGTATCACCGAGAATGTTAGAGCGAGAGCAATAATTCTAGTCCTAGACCTCCTCTGCAACTCAAAACATGTAACCAGTAAAAAAAAAATTAAAGCGTCGCCTATGGGGATTTTTTAAGTAGCGACGTTTGGCGCCATTCCACGGGCATGTGCAATTTTGAAGAGTGACATGTTTGATATCTATTTACTCAGCATAACTTCATCTTTCACTTTATGCAAACATTGGGCTAACAAGTGGTTAATAATAGAGCTTGCAGTCAGTAGTGTTAGGAGATAGTGCGTGCTGTCTGCGTGCTCTGTACCCAGTACATACCGCTATAATATAGGGCAGGCCCCTACTTTCAAACATCCAACTTACAAACATCTCCTACTTGCAAACGCAAGGAGACAGCAGCAAGTGAGATGAAAAAAGATGGACGACAAAACAAATTATACAGGGGTGATAACCCTTCCCTATGTTTTCCAAAAAGCTTAAAGATAGTTTTTTTGACTGGAGCTACACTTTAAAAATGTACCGGTTGAAAATGACAAACAGATTCAACTTAACACAACAAACCTACACAGTCCCTGTCTTGTTTGCACCGCCTGTATACTGCTGTTCTGAGTATATAGGGCCTGGGGGCCACACGCATTTCCTTTTTTTAATATGGGTACGGGGTTCCCCTTAATATGCGTACAAGACCCAAATAGGCTGGTAATGGGCAGGGAGGGCTACCCATGCCATGTTTCTCAATGATTTTCAACCATATTGCAGGAACCAGATATAACATTAAAACCGCAAGCAGTTTTAAATGGTGTTATTTCCGTTTAATGTCATTTTGTGCAGGGACTGTTCTAAACACGGGAAACACATGGCACTTCACAGGCATACTACAGACACCCCCCAGGCACCATATTTAAAGGAGTATTTCACTTTTTTTTTTCACTTTAATCGTCATTAAAATCAGTGCTCCCGCCAAAACGGCAGTTTTTAAAACTTTTTTTTGCAGTGACCCATGTCCCCTGAGGCAGGAGGCAGGTCCCCAAACCCTTTTTAGGACAGTATCTTGCATATTAGCCGTTAAAATTAGCACTTTCCAATTCGAACGTTCGAGTCCCATAGACTTCAATGGGGTTCTAACGTTCGTACCGAACGCGGGGGTCGTTCGCAAGTTCTGGTGCGAACCGAACCGGGGGGTGTTCGGCTCATCCCTAGATGAGACATCTCCGGGAGGCCTTTCAGAAAGGTCTGTGCAACGCGTTCCCAGAGACTGGGAGGTTACAAACTCCTGGTCCTGGACAACGTGTTGCTGAGGCATCGGTCAGAAGGAGCGGTGGAGAAGGTGGCCTTCTGACCGATGCTTTCAAAAAAATTTTTAGTCCGCAGCCCCAAGGTATGATCGGTTCCAGCAACCATCGCCAGCGTCTGATTTACATGGTGCAGGAATACCTAGGGTCAAGGTCAGACTTGGACACCTTTCCCACCGAAAATCCTCTGGCTTACTGGGTCTTGAGGATGGATTACTGGCCAGAGCTTGCACAGTATGCAATTGAGCTACTGGCCTGTCCTGCATCCAGCGTTCTTTCGGAACGCACCTTCAGTGCTGCTGGTGGCTTTGTTACCGATCACAGGGTGTGCCTGTCCACCGAATCAGTTGATCGACTGACCTTCATCAAGATGAATCAGTCTTGGATCACCCACAGCTACCAAGCACCTGAAGCTGATGTAACCGAATAATTTTTTTTGAAATATCACATCCCTTCAAGACTGTCTATGCTGAGTGACTGTCCTGTTATGTTGATTGTCTATCCTCTTCCTCCTCCGCTGATATGTTGGAAGAACATTTCTGGTTCTGGGTGATGCCATCAGCCCAATTTTTCTGCCCCTGTTTAACAGGGGCATTTAATTACAATTTTTGATGCAATGCTTTGCAGCAGGGCTAATTCCTGCACTAAAACTAGAGTATATGGGAGAGGTTGCAGTGTGGTGGCACCAGCACCAGTGCCTAAGGCCCAATTTTTCTCCCCCTGTTTAACAGGGACATGTAATTACAATTCTTGATATAATATTTCACAGGAGGGCCCATTCCTGTGCCCACCCAGAGTAACTGTGAGGACTTATAGTGTTGTGGCACCAGCACCACAACCACCAAAGGTCAATTTTCCTACCACTGTTCAACAATGGCATGCAATTACAATTCTTGATATAATCGTTCACAGCAGGGCGCTCCAGCGCCCACCAAGAGTCACTTTGAGGGCTTACAATGTTGTGGCAAAACCAACACCTTGTTCCGCCATTTCTGCAGAGCATATAGGGCAGGCCCCTACTTTCAAACATCCAACTTACAAACATCTCCTACTTGCAAACGGAAGGAGACAACAGCAAGTGAGATGAAAAAAGATGGACGATAAAACAAATTATACAGGGGTGATAACCCTTCCCTATGTTTTCCAAAAAGCTTAAAAATTGTTTTTTTGACTGGAGCTACACTTTAAAAATGTACCAGTTGAAAATTACAAACAGATTCAACTTAACACAACAAACCTACACAGTCCCTGTCTTGTTTGCACCGCCTGTATACTGCTGTTCTGAGTATATAGGGCCTGGGGGCCACACGCATTTCCTTTTTTTAATATGGGTACGGGGTTCCCCTTAATATGCGTACAAGACCCAAAGGGGCTGGTAATGGGCAGGGAGGGCTACCCATGCCATTTTTCTCAATGATTTTAAACCATATTGCAGGAACCAGATATAACATTAAAACAACAAGCAGTTTTAAATTATGTTATTTCCGTTAAATGTCATTTTGTGCAGGGACTGTTCTAAACACGGGAAACACGTAGCACTTCACAGGCATACTACAGACATCCCCCAGGCATGATATTTAAAGGAATATTTCACATTTTCTTTTCACTTTAATCGTCATTAAAATCAGTGCTCCCGCCAAAACGGCCATTTTTAAAAACATTTTAGGCATTGACCCATGTCCCCTGGGGCAGGAGCCAGGTCCCCAAACCCTTTTTAGGACAGCATCTTGCATATTAGCCGTTAAAATTAGCACTTTTAATTTCGAACGTTCGAGTCCCATAGACTTTAATGGGGTTCTAAAGTTCGTACGAATTTGGGGTCCGTTCAAAAGTTCTGGTGCGAACCGAACCGGGGGGTGTTCGGCTCATCTCTAGTCCTTAACTATAACATGGCCTATGCCCACTCACCACTCCGGAACTCAGATGAAGTTGGCAGCAATGCAGATGATGAGAAGACTCCAGCCGGAACTCTCTCTCTGTATCTTGACTCTGGGTAATGGGGTCTGCCTCGCCACACTGCAGCCCACTGGACTCTGAATTGCAGGTGTCTCTGGATGACCTGGAACACCCTCTGGTCCTCTGGACTGAAGAAGCGATGCTGTCTGCAGATATCCCTCTGGGTGTAGCTGTCGGGCTCCCCGCTGTGTAGACTGCAAATCATCAGCAACTCCCTGTCACACAGACCTAGTCAAAATGTCCAGAGAGACTGATATAGGCCACGCCAGCCCCTTTTTTATCCTTTCCCAGCAGTCTGTTCTGTTCACTCAGCATTCTGTTCTTTGTAGTTCTGGTCAGTCCTGCTGGCATAGTCACTTCAGCATTCTGAACTACACATCCCATGATGCTTTGCTCTAAATCCTCACACAGGAAAAGAAAATTAACACATAGAGTCCAGCAAACACTAGAGGAAGCCAACCCCACATTAATCACACAGAAATTGTCTCTAATTTTGTGTTTATGCTGAAATTGTCCCCATTCTCCTGCTAAGAATTGTTATTATTGTAAATAATAAAAAATGGGGAAGAAAACTCTTGAACCCGACACACACACACACAAAAACAATAATGAAAAAAATAAATTGCACATTTATTTCTGATGATCTCCTGGAACGTAAGCTCTCAGAGTTCTTGTAAGCTGAAGTAAGTACAGATTGCATAGTAGTAGTGTCAGTACAAAATTATCCAATCACCTACGCATGCAAAAGCTAATCATTGAAACGAGGGCAAACCCAAATCGTCATTACGACTAGACATGACTGGCTCTATGTGACATTCACCTTTTGCAAACAAAGTTTCTGATTAATTTCTCTCATATTTTTTCTTTGCTTCAAGAAAGCAGTAAATATTATACATTTGTTGCCCCATATAGAAAATCATAGCGACCCGCCACTGTATTTACTGTTGGTTGATGCAAATACCTAAAAACATGGGCGCAAAAAAGATTGTGAAAGACTTGGGCACTCAAAGTAAGGCAACTAGGCCAAACAAGTGGATGTGACCTTGGGGTTGCCACCTCATCCCTTTAAAACTGAACACATATTAATTACACAGGTTATGTGGCTGATTAGGTGGTAATTAAATTCACTTGGTGCCTTATCTGCATTCAATTAGCCTCAGAACCCTTGTAAGGCTGGTCATACATTATACAATTTTCTTCTATAGATTTCCTTTAGATTTACCAAAACCATAAAATATGAGGTCAAATCTAAACACTTTAAATTTGTATGCAATCAGGCAGGCCCTTCTACTACACAGCTGAAGGTAAATCTAAAGGAAATTGAATAAGAAAGTTGTATGGTGTATGGCCAGCTTAATTCATATGTGTTTGGGTTTAAAGTAGGCTTGGCTACTGAATCACTGAATCGAATCAGTGAATCAACTCACTGCAGAGTTTGAATTAATCGAATCATGAAAGTGAATCTGATTCAATTCATTGTAAAAGATCCTCCCCTTTCAGGATGAGTAGGGAGGGAGCTGAAAACAGCAGCATCAGCTTGTGATTTGCAAAATGAGCTATAACATAATTAGCTGTGTGAGCCATCAAGACTCCAAGTCTCTGAATAAATCACAGAGCACACAATTTTCTTTTGTATGATGAGCTGTCTGTGTATGAGGCAGGCAACAGCAGGACCATAGCTCCCAACTAAGGCTGCGTACACACGGGCGGACTATCCGTCCAACTAAGTCCGTCAGACAATCCGACAGACAGTCCGTCCTACTTTTGAATGAACGGACTTGACCCCACACGATAAACAGACAGTCCGCTGAAAGCTTGCGCGATGACGTGTACAGCACGTACGACGGGACTAGAAATACGACGTCCAATACACTGCAATGCAACCTTCGGCCGTGTAAATCCTTTCTGAGCATGCGCCATACTTAGTCCGTCCAACTTGCCTACTCACGAGTGGACTGTCCGCTGAAACCAAGTTTGGACGGACAATATTACGGAAATTCTGAAAGACTTAGTCCGCCAGACTGTCCGCTGAAAAAGTCCGCTGAAGCCCACTCACGAGCGGACTGTCCGCTGAAACACGTTTCAGCGGACTAAGTTGGACGGACAATCCTCTCGTGTGTACGCGGCCTAAGGATGAGCTCAGGCGTGTTCGCATGCTCCACGTGCAGAGCCTGCCAGGAAGTCGGCACATCGCTAATCACATGCAGTGAGACATTTCCCGATCTCTGCAGCCGCACATCGGGGCAATGTCTCACTGCCTGTGATTAGTGCAGCGCTGCGCCAACTTCCTGGCAGGCTCTGCACGTGGAGCATGCGAACATGCCGGAGCTCATCCTTATGCCCTGTACACACGGTCGGACATTCCAACAACAAGATCCATCAGATTTTTTCAGACAGATTTTGTGCCGAACTTGTCTTACATACACACGGTGGGACAAAGTTGTCGGAAAATCCGATCATTCGGAACGAGGTGACGTTCGTTGCGTACGACGGGATTACGTAGAGGCTAGTAGCCAATAGCTTTGGTCCCTAATGTGCGAAAGGTGGCAGATTTACCCTCGTGGGAAGCAAAAAGATGGAACGGGAACCCCCAGCGATATTTGATCTGTTTAGCGTGCAAAGCGTCCGTGACCGGCTTCAGGGCTTTCCTCATTAGCAGCGTCTGCTTTGAGAGATCCAACAGGAGCATGATAGGTGTGCCTTTGAACAGGATGGATTCCTGTGCACGTGCAGCTTGCATTATTTCAGCCTTGACGTTAAAGAAATGGACGCGGCAGATGATGTCTCTGGGGTACGCTGGGTTAGGATTGCGAGGGCCGAGGGATCTGTGAATCCTATCTATCTTGATCGGTGTTTCCTTGGGTTTGTTCAACAGCTGGTAAACATGGTGGTGGCTGCCAACAACAGATCTTTGTTTTCAATCGCCTCCGGGATACCGCGTATATGGATATTGTTGCGGCGACTTATATTCTCCTGGTCGTCGAGACCGTAGAATAAATGTTGAATCTGATTAGTGTGCTGTTGCAGGACATGGTCATGTTCCTTGAGTCTATTTGCCGATTCCTCAGCATTGATCTCAATGTCCTCTATGCGTTGGCCTATGTCTTGGCGCAATTCCTTAATCTCCCGTTTGTATGACCTCTCCAGTCTGCTAATGTATGCTTCAATGTCTCCTTTAGTAGGGAGAGCTTTAATGTAGCTCTCCATATCCCAGCTTCTGCTCTGCTTGTCTGAGGCCGGGGAGGGGCTTCTCGAATGTGTTGGGCTCTCTGGGCTCCTGCTGTGCAGTTCAGGGGACCTGGGAGAGGATGGGGATGAGGAGGGCCGAGAGGCCTGTACCTTGGGGGCAGTGCGAGCTGCCTGTGCCGCCGCCGAGCGGGTCGCCGCCATTTTGGATTCCGGCGCGGCCTTGCTGTTCGGCCCTCTCGCGGGAAAAAAACTGCCGATATCCGCAGTTTTTTGGGTCCCCGAGGTGCGGGGAGTGTTGGTGCCTCCTCTCCTGCTCATGTGGAAGCCAGGTGTGGCGTGGAGCGGCGGCGCTGTGTGCCGTTCGGGTCGGTGGAGCGGGAGCTGAGCTCTCACACGTCCTTCTCCTCCATGCGCTTGGCCACGCCCCCTAAAGTGCTATGCAAGTCATAAAAAGTGTTTGGGGACCTGGGTCCTGCCCCAGGGGACATGTATCAATGCAAAAAATAAGATTTAAAAACGGCCGTTTTTTCGGGAGCAGTGATTTTAATAATGCTTAAAGGGAAACAATAAAAGTGTAATATTCCTTTAAATTTCATTCCTAGGGGGTGTCATTTCTACAGGAAAAAAAGTAATTTAGAAGCACTTGCGGCTATAATGAATTGTCAGCTCCCCGTAATACAAAGAACAGTCATTGAAAGTTATTGATTAAAAAAAATGTGTGCGGTTCCCCCCAAATTCAATTATCAGGCCCTTCAGGTCTGGTATTGATATTAAGGGTAAAATTAAAAAAAAATGACGTGAGGTTCCCCCCAAATATCCATACCAGACCTTTTATCTGAGCACGCAACCTGGCAGGCCACAGGAAAAGAGGGGGGGATGAGAGAGCGCCCCCCCCGAACCGTATCAGGCCACATGCCCTCAACATTGGAAGGATGCTTTGGGGGTCTGTGACCCCTCAAAGCACCATGTCCCCATGTTGATGAGGACAAGGGCCTCATCCCCACAACCCTGGCCGGTCATTGTAGGGGTCTGTGGGCGGGGGGTTTATCAAAATCTGGAAGCCCCCTTTAACAAGGGGACCCCCATATCCCGGCCCCCCCGTTTGAAATGGTAACGGGTACATTGTACCCCTTCCATTCATAAAGAAAGTGTAAAATTTTTTTAAAAAAGACACAGACACTGTTGGGATAAGTCCTTTATTAAAAAATAAAAAAAATAAAAAAATGATTCCAGCGGTGGCAATCCACTCTTGGGGCCACCTGTCACCTGACCCCGCTCCCCTCTGACGCAACGGGGAAACCCGGGCTTCCCCAGTGACGTGCGGGTGACCCCGCCCCCCTCTGATGTAACGAAAACCTGCGTTTTTTTTTATTTGACGTGGGGTTCCCCTTAATATCCATACCAGACCTGAAGGGCCTGGTAATTGAATTTAGAGGGAACCCCACACATTTTTTTTTTTTTTTATCAATGACTTTCAATGACTGTTCTCTGTATTACGGGGAGCCGACAATTCATTATAGCCGTTTTAAATTACTTTTTTTTCCTGCAGAAATGACACTTTGTGCAGGGACAATGCGCCCCTTTACAGGCATACTATACACACCCCCCAGGTACGAAATTTAAAGGAATATTACACTTTTATTGTTTCACTTTAAGCATTATTAAAATCACTACTCCTGAGAAAAGGGCAGTTTTTAAAAGGTTTTTCAAATACACTGCCACTAACTAACTGCCTAATCTAGCTTAATCTAACCCTGCCCACACACTATGTAAGCAGCCTTATATAGTGTGGGGCGTGGACTTAGTCCCCCTGAGCCATGATTGACCAAAATCACCCTGCCTTTGGCCAATTATGGCTCTCAGCAGAGCGTGCTGTGATTGGCCAAAACCATGCAGGTCAGGTGCATGCTTTGGCCAATCATCATACAGCAATGCACTGCTATCTCGCAGTGCATTATGGGGCATTCCGCAGCACACAAATTTACCGCAAACACCCCATAATATTCGCTGTTCAGCAAACGGGCAAACGCCTGATGTTCGAGTTGAACCTACATTCGAATTGAACCTCAAGCTCATCCCTAGTCCTGACAAAGGTTATAAACTATACTGAAAAGTATTATTGCTGGCTGAGAATTCCCCATGTCATGTTCTAGCAGCCCATAAAACAGACGGGAAGTGGGAATTGTATTTTCTCATGTTCTGTTCTGTCTGACACCCATTAGACAAACAGGAAGTTGAGGTTGCAGTGTGATAAATCTTTCATTATAACCATATAATTAGTCACAATTTTGTGCCAAAAAAGTTCATTTGCAGGATCCTCACTTGAAATAAAACTCCTAGCACTCTCAATACGTTAAATTATGTGGATTGATAGATGATCATAAGCACCACATCCATATACCTCCCAACTTTAGAACTTGATAATGAGGGACACTTGAGGTTGATGTAAGCATGTGTCTCGTCACACCAAAAAGTGTGTGTGGCCAGACTATTAAGAGTGGAAGGGGCTTAAGGGACATGGTTAACCAAAACCAATCCCCCAATCCACCCTACCACTATCCCTCTCCCACATCATCCCCATCATTACACAGGACCCCTTCCTCAACACTACCCCCCATTGTTATACAGGACCCCCTCCCTCATACTAACCCCATCATTAAATACAGAGTTTATTGTTGAGGGTGGAGAGCTGAGGGTTATTTGTTTAGGGTGGGGATGCAGAGATGGCCCTTTGTTGAAGGTGGAGAGGAAGGGAGGGGGTTATTTGTTCAGGGTGGAGAGGCAGAGAGGGGGGTATTTCTTTAAAGTGGAGAGGCAGGGATGGGGAGTTATTGTTTAGGGTGGAGAGGCAGGGAGGGGGGTTATTGTTTAGGGTGGGGAGGCAGGGAGGGAGGTTATTTGTTTAGGGTTGAGAGGCAAGGAGGGGGTTATTTGTTCATGGTGGAGAGGCAAGGAGGGAGGTTATTTCTTTAGAGTGGAGAAGCAGAGAGGGGGGTTATTTGCTTAGGGTGGAGGGGCAGGGAGGGAGTTATTGTTTAGGGTGGAGAGACAGGGAGGGGGTATTTCTTTCTCTTGCTGGATAAGGGCTGTCTATTGTTGGATATGGGCTGTCTATTGCTGGATATGGGCTGTCTCTGGCAGGATAAAGGATTTCTCTTGCAGGATATGGGCTGTCTATTGCTGGATAGGGGTTGTTTCTTGCTGCAAAAGGGCTGTCTATTGCTTGATAAGGGATGTCTCTTGCAGGATAAGGGCTGTGCTTGATATGGGATGTCTCTTGCTGGATATGGGCTGTCCATTGCTTGATAAGGGATGTCTCTTGCAGGATAAGGGCTGTGCTTGATATGGGATGTCTCTTGCAGGATAAGGGCTGTCTCTTGCAGGATATGGGCTGTCTCTTGCAGGATATGGGCTGTCTCTTGCAGGATATGGGCTGTCTCTTGCTGGATAAGGGATGTCTCTTGTTGGATATGGGCTATCTATTGCTGGATATGGGCTGTCTCTTGCTGGATAAGGAATGTCTCTTGCTGGATATGGGATGTCTCTTGCTGGATATGGGATGTCTCTTGCTGGATATGGGATGTCTCTTGCTGGATATGGGATGTCTCTTGCAAGATATGGGATGTCTCTCGCTGGATATGGGATGCCTCTTGCTGTATAAGGTGACCAGATTTTTAAAATGAAATCCGGGGACATTTTGTTTTTTGTCCTTTTAATGGCACCAATCAGTGACTCTCTGCCCATCGCCGCAGCCGCCCGCCTCACAGCGTGTCAAGTCTTACTCTCCAGGCCCCGGCTACTACTGGGTGGGGAGCAGAGGAAGATCACTGCACCAGAGAAGGCAAGGAGATAAGCAGGTAGGTGGCTGGCCAGGACTTGAGCCAAGTCAGAAGAACATGTGAGCAGAGCTGAATGGGCATGCACCGATACTGAAGAAATATTACTTCCGCTCCGACCAGCACATGATCACCAGAAAGGGGTACGGATAATAGAAAAAAATACACCCCACTAAGCTGGTAGGAGTGGTGGAGCGGAGGTGTGTAATTCAGATTTTTTAACATTTTTTATTCTGCACTGACTGTCTTTGAAATTGCCCCAGTCCCTCTTCAAATCCAATCCGGGGACAAAACCAGGGACAGACTTGGTCCGGGGACAGTGTCCTCAATCTGGGGACTGTCCCCGGAAACCGGGGATGTCTGGTCACCCTACTGTATAAGAGATGTCTCTTACTGGATATGGGAAGTATCTTGCTGGATATGGGGATCTCTGAGAAAAACGTGGCTCCCAAACAAAATTGACGTCCTTTTTTTCCCACAAATAGAGCTTTCTTTTGGTGGCATTTGATCACCCCTGCGGTTTTTGTTTTTTGTGCTATAAACAGAAATAGAGCGACAATTTTAAAAAAAAACGCATTATTTTTTTACTTTTTGCTATAATAAATATCATAGTTAGTTTTCCTCGGTTTAGGCCGATACGTATTCTTCTACATATTTTTGGTAAAAAAATCGCAATAAGCGATTATTGATTGGTTTGCGCAAAATTTATAGCATTTACAAAATGAGGGATAGTTTTATGGCATTTTTATTAATATTTATTTTTTTTACTAGTAATGGCGGCGATCAACGATTTTTATTGTGACTGTGACATTATGGCGGACACATCTGACACATTTTTGGGACCATTGTCATTTATACAGCAATCAGTGCTATACAAATGCACTGATTCCTGTGTAAATGACACTGGCAGTGAAGGGGTTAACCGGGGGGTGGCAGTGTAGTAGTTAAGTGTGTCCTAGGGGCGTGTTACTAACTGTGGGGGGCTGGGCTATGTCTTAGTGAACACTGATCTCTGCTCCATTCACATGGAGCAGAGATCAGTGTCACTTGTTGCTAGGCAGCCTCCCTGTGAGACGATTGCGGGTATGCCCGCGGCGATCGAGTCCGCGGGACCCACGACCGGACTCACGTTGGTCCCAACCAGCACGCACACGATGGCAGGGCGGCGAATACAAATGGACGTACCTGTACACCAATTTGCCTGCCCGTGCCATTCTGCCGACGTACATTGTCATGCGCCAGTCGGGAAGTGGTTAAGGCAAGCATTCTCATACCTCCCAACATTTTGAGATGGGAATGAGGGACACCTACTAGAGAATGTATGCAGGCATAGGACAAATCCCCCTGCAACGCCCCCTTAAAGGAGAATTAACCAAAAACAAAAGGTTAATTAAATCCGCAAGGGTTTTTTTTTATCACTAATATTCCTTTATACTGGCTTTTAATATTTACAAATGCAGCAAGTTAGAATGTGCATGAAAGGTTTCACACTGGGAAACACTTTTTTTAAAGATAAATAGTGCATTTTGTATACAACTATATAGATCGGACCAAAATGAGGGGGGGCGAGGGACAAAGGGACATTGCTCCAAATCAGGGACAGTCCCTCAAAATCAGGGACAGTTAGGAGCTATGCATTCCTTTTGATCTGGATAAGTATCAGTTAGCCTATCGTACAAATAGATTCACAGATGATGCAATTGGTATTGCATTGCATGCTGTCTTGCATCATCTTTAGCACTCAAACACATATGTTAGGATGTTATTCGTTGATTTTAGCTCAGAATTTAACGCAGTAGTCCCTGACAAATTAGTGAAAAGGTTAAAAGCTTTGGGCCTATGTCCATTGCTGCACTCATGGATTATGAATTTCCTAACAAACAGGCCACAAATTGTGAGAGTAGGAGATCAGGTGTCAAACACTATTATTTTGAATACAGGGGTAACACGGGGATGTGTGCTAAGTCCGGCCCTGTTTACATTGTTCACGCATGACTGTACTCCCATACAGTTATACTTACCTGCTCTGTGTAATGGTTTTGCACAGAGCAGCCTGGATCCTCCTCTTCTCCTTCTTGCCCTCGCAGACACCCCTGGCCCCTCCCTCCTTCCGGGTGCCCCCACAGCAAACAGCTTGCTATGGGGGCATCCAAGCAGGTGCTCTCCCGCCCACTTTGTCTCCTAATTGGCTCACTGGCTGTGATTGACAGCAGCAGGAGCAAAAAGCAATCAGGAGTGTGATTCCCCTGAGAGCCAAGGCTCTCGTTAACATCGTGAACATGCATGAAGGTAAAAAAACCTTGTGTCTTTACAACCACTTTAACCACTTGGGATCCGCGCTATTGCCGAATGACGGCATTAGCGCGGACCTAGATTGCCGGGACTACGTCTATTGACGTCGTCCCGGTTACGAGCGGCCTGCGCGCCCCCTGAGGGGTGCGCGCGGCGCGCTCTGTGATCGGCGAGTCCGTGAGACTCGCCTGATCACCGATCCGTGTAAGGGGTCGATCCCGACCCCTTATCACGTGATCAGCTGTCAGCCAATGACAGCTGATCATGTGATAAAACGGAGCCGGTAATCGGCTAGTATTCCTCCTCGCGCTAACAGCGCGAGGAGAAAAAAAAAAAGCCGATCGCCGGCGGCCGTGTTCGGGACATCAGTCCCGATCACGGCCAGCAATTCAAGCGGACACCTGCCCCCTGCCAGTGCCCACCTGCCACCCGCAGTGCCATCCTGAAATAAAGTAAGTGCCCCCCTGTCAGTGCCACCCAGCAGTGCCCATAGTGCCCACAGTGCCACCCAGCAGTGCCCACAGTGCCACCCACAGTGCCACCCAGCAGTGCCACCCACAGTGCCACCCAAAATCTGCCTCAAAGGTGCTGCACCCCAGTGCCGCCCATCAGTGCCCAGCAGTGCCGCCCATCAGTGCCCAGCAGTGCCGCCCATCAGTGCCCAGCAGTGCCACCTATCAGAGCCACCTATCAGTGCCACCTATCAGTGCCCATCAGTCCCATCTATCTGTGGTACCTATCAGTGCCCATCCGTGCCACCCATCCGTGCCACTTATCCGTGCCACCCATCCGTGCCATCTTATCTGTGCCCATCTTTGCCCATCAGTGCCGCCTTATCTGTGCCCATCGGTGCCGCCTTATCTGTGCCTATTAGTGCCGCCTTAACTATGCCTATCAGTGCCCACCAATGCAGCCCATCAGTGCCCACCAATGCAGCCCATCAGTGCCCACCAATGCAGCCCATCAGTGCCCACCAATGCAGCCTATCAGTGCCGCCTAATCAGCGCACTTCAATGAAGGAGAAAAATGACCCGTTTGCAAAATTTTATAACAAACTATTAAAACATGATTTTTTTTTTTTTTTTTTTTGCATCTTTTTTTGTTTGTTTAGCAAAAAATAAAACTCCGAGCTGTAACTAAATACCACCAAAAGAAAGCTCTATTTGTGGGAAAAAAATGATAAAAATTTCATTTGGGTACAGTGTTGTATGACCGCGTAATTGTCACTCAAAGTGCATCAGCGCTGAAAGCTGAAAATTGGTCTGGGACTGAGGGGGGTTTAAGTGCCCAGTAAGCAAGTGGTTAAGAAAGCATGTGCAGTACTTCGAATGCAGTAGTCAGGAATAAGAAATTTAAAACACAGTGAGGGGAATTTTTCAAAACTGGTGCAGTCAGAATCTGGAACAGCTGTGCATGGCAACCAATCAGCTTCTATCTTTAGCTTGTTCAGCATTGAAAATGAAAGCTATGAGCTGACTGGTTGCCATACACAGCTGCTTCAGATTCTGTCTACTCTAGTTTTGATAAATTCCCCTAAGGGCTCATTCAGACAGGCCCTGTGTGTTGAGCCACTTTTTGTTGCATCCGTATCCAGCCAGAGAGCGTCAACTATAGAAGTAGGTTCACAGATCTATGTAGACACTGTGGGTTCGGATACATACACCCTTTCCTGTCTGCATGTCATATTTTTACATTCTACTATGTCCATGCAGCCGCTGCATTCCAATTGACTTTGACTGGACTGCCTGCACAGAAATGCACAGAACACCATGCATCCCCACGCGGTACACAGCCATCACACGGGACATGGACGCATATGTTCCATGTGAATTAAGCCTGATTGTCATGGGTACCAGATAGCAGGAAAGAGGAGATGTCGGGTATGGGAATTTATAATGTAATCATACTTGTGTAGGTGGATGCTGACTCTGTCCCCCCGTCGGCTCTAAGGGTGAGAACATAGTAATAAAACGCCTCTGATCACTCAGTTCTCAGTGGACCCCCCAGTCCAGGGCCTCCAGTCTACTCCCCTCTTAGTCCAGCGCCTCCGCTGCATCACTCATGTCCAGGGCCTACTCTGCACCCCGCCCCCAGTTCAGGGCCTCCTGTGTTCTCCCCTCCTAGTATAGGACCTCCTCTCCTAATCCAGGATATTTGCCACACCAACCCCTTTCGAGTCAAGGGCCTCCTCTACACCCCCCACTCCAGCACCTCCTCTGCACCCCCCCAAGGACAGGGCCTCCTCTGCACCCCCCAGCCCAGGGCCTCCTCTGCACCCCCCCAAGGACAGGGCCTCTGCACCCCCCTCAGTTCAGGGCCTCCTCTGCACCCCTCCAGTGTCTCCTCCGCACAACCCCCCATCAGCCCAAGACCTCCACTGCACCCCCTAGTGCAGGCCCTCCTCTGCACCCCCCAGCCCAGGACCTCCTCTGTACCCCCCGTTACAGAGCCTCCTCTGGCCCCCCAGGCCTTCTCTCTAACCCCCTAGGCCCCCAATCCTTTGCCATACCAACCCCAACTTCTTAGTCCAGGGCCTTCTGCGCACAAACCCCTCTCCTTGTTCTAATAAATGCCTTCCCGTCTCACAAAGGCTCTCCCATGCTTAAGCGTTGCGCTGGAATGCCTTTCTATAGCACTGGCGGGCAGGAGGAGTAGAGTGATTTAGCACTAGTGTGCATGTGCAGTCTCCCTCCTACTTGGGTCTCCGGTATTTGGCAAACTATGAAGTGGGTGCTTCCTGTCCATTACACCTGATTGGGGGGCAGTGACACCCTTAAGGCAGCGCTCCCCAGTGTGGGTGGGAGTGACGGAACCCTTGGCGGCGCCTCCCTAAATGCATCACCTGGGGCATTTGCCCCCCTGGTTTCAGCCCTGCCTATGAGACACTGGATATGACAGGGACTACAGAGGTATGCCCTCTAAGAGTTGTAGGATCAGTTGAAGTCCAGAACGCACCTGACCAGAGGACTGAAGCAAAAGAAAACAAAGCATTCAAAACTGAACAAGCTGTATTCAATCCTTTTGTAGGATTTATAGATATTAGAGAAACAACAGCCAAGCCTGATCAGTCTCTTCCTGACAGGTTGAAAAACTAGAAGAAATGAACAAGGGTGGAGTATTGCTCTCTGTGACAGAAGATCTCATCCGAAAGAAAGGACTTCAAGGCAGGAGCCAAGCCTGTTTGACCATTAGGGAATTACTGCAAAAATTGCCACGGTCTTTAGCAACAAACCCCAAAAATTCTGTATATGGATCGGACTTAAAAGCATATAGCTTATGAGACCATTCTTGATCTGACACAGTATACGCACCCAGGGTTTGGCCCAGGCCCCTAGGGAAAAGCTTTCCAGCTTGTAACAGTAAGAAGATGCTAGTAGATCTAACTCTGAAATGTTGTGCAGAGATAAAATCCACTAGGAAGAACCTAGAGGTAAGAATCACTTATTGCCCAATTGTACCACAGAATATGGATTCCTCCCAGAAGTTCTATGTAGACTCAAATTACATGATAAAGAAATTCTACTTCACTTCGATCACAGTAATCTCTACCTCTTCTCAGTGGACTGACCCTACAGGTTCTGACCTTCCCCTTGATGTAGGACACAACTGTGATGTTTTTCAGCCTCACTGGAGACTAAAAAGCCTGCTATCGGGTGACAAAAGACAAAGGGAGCATAAAAGAGTAATGGGCAAAGATCGGCTGCGGCCAAGATCGAGATTGCACCGAACACACCCTGGAGGCACATGATCGGGGCTAAACTAAGCATATCAGTGCCCTCTATCCAGGCCTGGACTGGCCACAGGGCAGACCGGGCATTTGCCCTGTGGGCCGGGGGCCGCCGGGCTGCATGTCTGGGACATGCAGAGTCGGCTGCGGGTTCTGACATGCAGGAACGGTGTACTAACACCGGCCATTGATGTTCTGCCAGTGGTGTACTAAGTGGGGGGCGGGCCGCCAGTGACAGGCTCTTTGAGAGCTGTAGTTGCTCTTTGCAGTGGGGGGTGGGTGCATGCTAGCCTCGGAGCCGCACTCCAGTGACACACGTAGGCACACGGGGGGGGGCGGAACCCACAACGATTCCCCTTCTCTCTGGCACGGTGGAAGTGGCTCTGATCAGTCTCGGTTCGGCTGTCTCCCACAGCCGAGCAGAGTGAAGCCGCCTCCCCCTACCCCTCCTCCTTTATGTCTACACAGGGGGAGGGGACCCGACATGCAGTCCTGTGCTGATCTCAGGACCTGAGACTCAGGTACATTATGGGTCTGAAGGTGAAGTCTGTAATGTAGGGGAGGTTCTGTAATGTAGGGGGGTCTGTAATGTGGGGGGGTTCTGTAGTGTAGGGGGTTCTGTATTGTAGGGGGGTCTGTAATGTAGGGGGGGTTCTGTAGTGTAGGGGGGTTGTGTATTGTAGGGGGGTTCTGTAATGTGGGGGTTTCTGTTGTGTAGGGGGGCTGTATTGTAGGGGAGTTCTGTAATGTAGGAGGGGGTTCTATAGTGTATTGGGGTCTGTAATGTAGGGGGGTTCTGTATTGTAGGGGGAGTCTGTAATGTAGGGGGGTTCTGTAGTTTAGGGGGTCTGAAATGTATGGAGGTTCTGTATTGTAGGGGGTTCTGTATTGTAGGGGGGTCTGTATTGTAGGGGGCGTTCTGTAGTGTGAGGGTTCTGTATTGTAGGGGGGTCTGTAATGTTGGGGGGTTCTGTATTGTAGGGGGTCTGTTGTAGGGGGGTTCTGTAGTGTAGGGGGGTTCTGTAGTGTAGGGGGGTTCTGTAGTGTAGGGGGTTCTGTAATGTGGGGGGGTTCTGTAGTGTAGGGGGTTCTGTAATGTAGGGGGGTTCTGTATTGTAGGGGGGTCTGTATTGTAGGAGTTCTGTAGTGTGGGGGGTCTGTATTGTAAGGAGGTTCTGTATTGTAGGGGGGTCTGTAATATGGGGGGGTTCTGTATTGTAGGGGGGTCTGTAATGTAGGGGGAGTTCTGTATTGTAGGGGGGTCTGTATTGTAGGGGGTCTGTAATGTGGGGGGTTCTGTATTGTAGGGGGGTCTGTAATATGGGGGGGTTCTGTATTGTAGGGGGGTCTGTAATGTAGGGGGAGTTCTGTATTGTAGGGGGGTCTGTAATGTGGGGGGGTTCTGTATTGTAGGGGGGTCTGTATTGTAGGAGGAGTTCTGTAGTGTGGGGGGTCTGTATTGTAGGGAGGTTCTGTATTGTAGGGTGGTTTGTAATGTAGGGGGGTCTGCAATGTAGGGGGGTTCTGTAGTGTAGGGGGGCCTGTAATGTAGGGGGGGGGTCTGTATTGTAGGGGGGAGTCTGTAATGTAGAGGGGGTTCTGTAGTATAGGGGGCCTGTATTGTAGGGGGGTTCTGTATTGTAGGGGGGTCTGTATTGTAGGAGTTCTGTAGTGTGGGGGGTCTGTATTGTAAGGAGGTTCTGTATTGTAGGGGGGTTTGTAATATAGGGGGGTTCTGTAGCGTGGGGGGGGGGTTCTGTATTGTAGGGGGGTCTGTAATGTAGGGGGAGTTCTGTATTGTAGGGGGGTCTGTATTGTAGGGGGTCTGTAATGTGGGGGGTTCTGTATTGTAGGGGGGTCTGTATTGTAGGAGGAGTTCTGTAGTGTGGGGTGTCTGTATTGTAGGGAGGTTCTGTATTGTAGGGTGGTTTGTAATGTAGGGGGGTCTGCAATATAGGGGGGTTTTGTAGTGTAGGGGGCCTGCAATGTAGGGGGGTCTGTATTGTAGGGGGGAGTCTGTAATGTAGAGGGGGTTCTGTAGTATAGGGGGCCTGTATTGTAGGGGGGTCTGTAATGTAGGGGGGTTCTGTAGTGTAGGGGGGTCTGTAATGTAGAGGGAGTTCTATATTGTAGGGGGTGTTCTGTAGTGTGGGGGGTTCTGTAATGTAGGGGTTCTGTAGTGTAGGGGGTCTGTAATGTAGGGGAGATTCTGTAGTGTGGGGGTCTGTATTGTAGGGGTTCTGTAGTGTAGGGGGTCTGTAATGTAGGGGGGTTCTGTAGTGTAGGGGGTTCTATATTGTAGGGGGGTTCTGTATTGTAGGGGGGTTCTGTAGTGTAGGGGGGTTCTGTAGTGTAAGGGGGGTCTGTAATGTAGGAGGGTTCTGTAATGTAGGGGGTTGTGTATTGTAGGGGGTTCTGTAATGTAGGGGGAGTTCTGTAATGTGGGGGGGGGGGTTCTGTAATGTAGGGGGGTTCTGTAATGTAGGGGGGGTTGTGTATTGTGGGGGGGTTGTGTATTGTGGGGGGGTTCTGTAGTGAAGGGGTTCTGTATTGTAGGGGGGTTCTGTATTGTAGGGGGGTTCTGTATTGTAAGGGGGTCTGTATTGAAGGGGGGTTCTATATTGTAGGGGGTCTGTAATGTAGGGGGGATTCTGTAGTGAGAGGGGGTTCTGTATTGTAGGGAGGGGGTCCGCACTGTAGAGAGGGCATCTGCACTGTAGGGGGTCTGTGTAACATACAGGGGGTCCAGAACTGGAGGTTCAGGGTGCTGTGTAATGTAAAGGGGTCCATAGGTGCAGGGCGCCGTGTAATGTAAAGGGGTCCAGAGGCCGCGCCCCCCCGGCTGCTCAGTCTAAAATGCCCGGGCCTATTTTTTGTCCCAGTCCGGGCCTACCTCTATCTATGCATAACAATCTATAATTGAATAAGTCTAAAGGTAATTCATTTTTCACACATTTTGACAAATTTTTCTGTTATGACACTTGACAGTAAAAATTATCATGTGGCCCTGCCTGAAGTAGTCAGTTATGATCCACCTATAATATACTGTATATATGAATGACCTAAAAGAAATATTGCCCCCTCCCAATTTAATTTACACTTTAAGCCTAACTTCCGCTAAAAACATTTGAATAAACTGTGAATAGTATATTAATTAATATTTGCATCACTATAGGGGAGATACAGTAACAGGAGAAGGAATGATGATAGATCTCCCCAACAAATAAAAACACATTTTAGTAGAGAGTGGAAGTGTTAGAATTTCTGACATTTTATTGCTATATAAACATTTCTGCTCTGATGACAACTGCTCTACCTACTTGCTTTACTGGTGTCACAAAAGTGAGGGAAGTCCCCTTAATTATTAATAGGATCACAGAGAGAAATAAAATCTGACAGAAATTTTAAAAATCTGACTACCATATTAGGCCTACTGAAAACATTTTATAAGAGATAGGGACTTTAAGGAAAACAAGGTCTGGTAAGGCCCAATGATTCCATCCCTAGGGACTTTAAATGATAACACGGCCTGGTAAGGTCGTGAATATCCATCCCAATTACATTAACCATCAAGGGGGGGGGAAATAATTTACAAAGGGGGGGGGGGGGTGGGACTTTAAATGCAGCACATGGAAGCAAAACAATAAAAGGGCGAATGTGAAGGAGTTTTATTGATACATCCATCTAGATATACAAAAATACATAATAATAATACAAATAAATAAATACAAATTGATAATGCCAAATAACATACATATAATGATACATATGATAATAAATCCATTAAAAATACACTACAATTAAGTGCATTTATAATATAAAGTAAACAAAACAATATAAGAATAAATATAAAAATAAATAATGAATTCATATGATGTAAACAATAAAGCTTTTCCTCATTCGTCTCTAAAGGACATGGTATATGACAATACTTTAAAGGTAAAATCCGCAGGACCTATGACCTCACTAAAGCTGAAGGGGGAGTAAGAATTCTATATTGACATAGAGGTCTTAATACAATTTGGTAAATACATAGAAACCGGTAGCTCTACGCGTTTCGTGACTTAACCGCCACTCATCAGGAGCGAGCATATATGGGATCTAAGAAAAGAAATTTTTATATGAAAATAGAGAAATTAATTAAATATATATCAAAAAAAATAAAAATAAATAAATAAATAAGTTATATATATAAATGACTAGAGAAGCAAGGTTGAATAGATAATCCCAACCAAAGCTAACTTACTAGAATTCGCTATGTAGCCGATGCGGTAGTGGGACTGAAAAAGCGGCCCGGAAAACAGCTCCAACCGGGAGCTGAGGTGGACAAACACCCAGCACCGATATGGGCGATAGCCAGGGTGAGTGACTCGCAGGGACATTCTGAAGGGAAAGGAAGGAAATGGGGTAAGAGAAGGTAGAGGGGGGGGAAGGGGAGGGGGGGCAAAGAAGGGAAGGAGGGAAAGGGAGGAGGGATTAAAGAAGACCCAAATAGAAAAATTACACGAATATGTACAAAGATATAAAAAGAGGAAAGAAAAAAGGGGGGGGGGGAAAGGAGAGAAGAAGTGAAGGATATGTAAGTGGTGGGTAAAGCATAATGGTGTGCAGAAGGGGGAATGAAATTTGTACAAGTGTGAAACTAGAAACCAGTGAGTTAGAATAATCAAAATAAAGTGTTAAGTGAAAACAAGTTACCTGGTAAACATGATGGTATCGGTGAAAAGAAGCCAAAAAGATCAGATACTGGCTAAACCCAGTAAAGGTGAACATAAGGAACGCCCTGCCTGCCAGGGACACCCGGGGGACAGCCCAGAAAAAACATCGGTCACAGGGGAGTCCACCAACGCCACGCCATTTGACGAAGGGGAAGGCGCCGCGCGCCGGGAACCGGAACCTCCGGTCCCTCGGCGCACAGCCCAGACACCCATCGCCAATGAGCGTGATATATACAGGCCCTGCGCGATGACGTCAAAAAAGACGCCACGCCCACAACGTGCAATGCGTGACGTCGACACGTGTATACGACGCCTCCAGCCGCCCCGTACACAAAAGTTAAAGGAGGGGGAGGAGGCCCGCAAGACGTGTCGCAGCACCCGGAACAGGAGCAAAACCAGACCACAATGCAGCCCAAACCCACATCCTCCAACACAGCGCGAACTTGACACAATACCAGTCAAAATAAAAGGGGAAAATGAAAAAGGAAAATTGATAAAAAATATAATATAAGGAAGCAACTAACAAAATAGTAAATAATTGATGAGAGTAAAAAGATTTATATATATATCAAAGGATAAGGATAAATTAGATAGATAATTAAATCAGGGGAGGATCAACATAGGTCATAATGTGCAGGCAGAGTAATATAGCTAAACTAGGAAGAGCTAAACCATGTGCTGCCATCCCGATTTACTGAAAACATTTTATAAGAGATAGGGACTTTAAGGAAAACAAGGTCTGGTAAGGCCCAATGATTCCATCCCTAGGGACTTTAAATGATAACACGGCCTGGTAAGGTCGTGAATATCCATCCCAATTACATTAACCATCAAGGGGGGGGGAAATAATTTACAAAGGGGGGGGGGGGTGGGACTTTAAATGCAGCACATGGAAGCAAAACAATAAAAGGGCGAATGTGAAGGAGTTTTATTGATACATCCATCTAGATATACAAAAATACATAATAATAATACAAATAAATAAATACAAATTGATAATGCCAAATAACATACATATAATGATACATATGATAATAAATCCATTAAAAATACACTACAATTAAGTGCATTTATAATATAAAGTAAACAAAACAATATAAGAATAAATATAAAAATAAATAATGAATTCATATGATGTAAACAATAAAGCTTTTCCTCATTCGTCTCTAAAGGACATGGTATATGACAATACTTTAAAGGTAAAATCCGCAGGACCTATGACCTCACTAAAGCTGAAGGGGGAGTAAGAATTCTATATTGACATAGAGGTCTTAATACAATTTGGTAAATACATAGAAACCGGTAGCTCTACGCGTTTCGTGACTTAACCGCCACTCATCAGGAGCGAGCATATATGGGATCTAAGAAAAGAAATTTTTATATGAAAATAGAGAAATTAATTAAATATATATCAAAAAAAATAAAAATAAATAAATAAATAAGTTATATATATAAATGACTAGAGAAGCAAGGTTGAATAGATAATCCCAACCAAAGCTAACTTACTAGAATTCGCTATGTAGCCGATGCGGTAGTGGGACTGAAAAAGCGGCCCGGAAAACAGCTCCAACCGGGAGCTGAGGTGGACAAACACCCAGCACCGATATGGGCGATAGCCAGGGTGAGTGACTCGCAGGGACATTCTGAAGGGAAAGGAAGGAAATGGGGTAAGAGAAGGTAGAGGGGGGGGAAGGGGAGGGGGGGCAAAGAAGGGAAGGAGGGAAAGGGAGGAGGGATTAAAGAAGACCCAAATAGAAAAATTACACGAATATGTACAAAGATATAAAAAGAGGAAAGAAAAAAGGGGGGGGGGGGAAAGGAGAGAAGAAGTGAAGGATATGTAAGTGGTGGGTAAAGCATAATGGTGTGCAGAAGGGGGAATGAAATTTGTACAAGTGTGAAACTAGAAACCAGTGAGTTAGAATAATCAAAATAAAGTGTTAAGTGAAAACAAGTTACCTGGTAAACATGATGGTATCGGTGAAAAGAAGCCAAAAAGATCAGATACTGGCTAAACCCAGTAAGTATTGTTTTGCTTCCATGTGCTGCATTTAAAGTCCCACCCCCCCCCCCCTTTGTAAATTATTTCCCCCCCCCTTGATGGTTAATATTAGGCCTACTGAATTTTTGGTATACATTCATTATCTTATATTTTGTTTTGTTTTTATTTTCAGGAAACACAAAAATGAGCAACAACAGCCAAACGTGTCATGTGAATGAAAATACTGCATATATCACTCTGACTGTACTCTACACTACAGTTCTTGTTGGTGGAACAATTGGTATCATTATAATGATTTTTCTTTTAAATAGAACGAACACCCGCTCTTTGACCACCACTGCAGTCATTAATCTCTTAGTGGTCCATGGAATCTTTCTTCTCACAGTCCCATTTCGGATCACCTATTATGTCAGCAGAAAGTGGGTCTTTGGATTTGAATTTTGCAAGATAATAAGTATCTCGATACACATCCACACATACCTTTCTTTTATATTTTATGTGGCTATGCTAATCATCAGGTACATTAGTTACTTCAAACAAAAGGAGAAGATTCAATTCTACAGGAAACTCCACTCGGTTGTGGCTAGTGCAGTAATATGGATTGTGATAATACTAGTTATGTTTCCTACATTCTATGTACAATATGGTGACTCTAATGACAGAAATTCCACGGGAGTGTGTTTTAGGTTCCTAACAGCATTCAATAAGCCTTCTGTGAGAATCTTGAACTACATCGTAGTTGTGGTCATGGTCAGTGCCATATGTCTTCTTCTGGCTGTACAAATTTTCATCATTGTAAAGGTTGTTAAGAAACTGAAGAAATCTGCTTTGGATCATCAAGAGTTCTGGGCCCAGTTAAAAAGTTTGTTTTTTATTTTAGTCATGGTAATTTGCTTCAGTCCCTATCACATGTTTCGGATCTACTACATAAAAAATCGCAAAAATTGCTACTATTACAATGAGATTTTCCTCGGTATTACCGCTCTCAGCTGCTTGGATCTTCTCTCATTTGCAGTGCAGACTTATTTCCAGAAAGTGCTTAAACACATGAGATGCAACTTAAGATGTATATATTGACCACTTCATCAAAAAATGCCCTGTTCAGATTGTTGATCATTTGTTGTGTAAACCTGTTTTCAGGAGGTATTTCAAAATATGACCTCTTTATGTCATCAGAAAATCCAAAGTCTATTTGGTGATGGTGACCAGTTTGCACTAATTACCTGCTTAAACCCAGGTTCACACCGGTGCGATCACAGACATCGCATGTGATTCGCCCCCGTGCCCACGGTGCCGATCACATGCAACGTCTGTGAGATGCGAGTTCAGCCATACAGTAGATTCGCACAGAAAAAAGTGCAGGGATTTGTTTTTCCCCCGCACTAGAATTGGATTGCATGAGTGTTCTTACCTATGCGATCCGATTCCTGTGCGAGTTCACAGTTCACACTGCGATCTGTGAACCGCTAACAATGTAATGACACCTGCAGCGGTTCGCAGAGGGCAGTGTGAACTGCCTGTGGGAGAGATGTGATGCAAGAACCAGCACTGTAATCGCGCTGGTTCCCGCGTCACATCAGTGTGAATCTAGGCTCAAGAAACTGCTCAGATTCCTATAAATATGCATATTTTATCCTTATTTTTCAGGAAAACATATTTAAGAATGGTAAATTGTGTAAATTATTTTATGTATTGTAAACATTCTCAAGGGGGGTGAAACATTTCTATCACTGTATACAGAACCGATTTTATAGCAGAAACCCAAAGCTCAAGCAGTCAGGCTCTGCAACATCTAATATGAAGACAAACAAAGATGCCTTTTTTATACATGAGAAAATCTGTTACTGTTCCTTAATCAAAATTTTTGCAGTGGTTGCAGGCTGCCGATTGTCATAATTTTGTGCAAGTGGATTGCTTTTATAAGATGTTTCATTATTATCTCTTGTGTATGTGTTATGGAATAAATGTTACATTTGATTCAGTAGCCCATAACGCTGAATTAATAAGTTAATATTATTTGGCATTGATAATATTGTATGTACCTGAACTGAAAACTGGTTGCAGGAGTGTGTCCAGTGAGTGGTAATTAATTACATAGTTTCCGAATGTTCATCTAGCACTCCTGCTGCATCACAGCTGCTGGTCTCATTCCGGCATTCTGGTTTTGGCTGTAATACATTCTCCGTTTGTCCACCTGCAAGGTGATTGATGTGGTCAGTCTCTGGGTGGAGTCAGGCACTATAGCATTGTGCATACGTCCTGGGGGCAACCAAGTACCGGTAGGCCTGCTTGCCTTATGGGAAAGGATGACATATGTTCATGCAGCGGTCTCCCTGACCTCCAGAGGCCTGGCTGTGACACCCAGGGTCAGAGAGAGCTGACATTCTTCCTCAGGGTGCAGGTTACTAGGCATGGTGGGTGTAGTGCAAGATGGAAAGATGGGTGCCAGTCACTTTTAAAAATGAGCAAAGAGTTTTATTTCTCTTAAAGCGGAGTTCCACCTAAAAAAGAAAATGAAAAGTCAGCAGCTACAAGTACTGCAGCTGCTGACTTTTAAATTAAGGACACTTACCTGTCCAGGGCGAGCGCAATGTCCTTACCCAAAGCCGACCCGTCCCTCGGCTATGGGTGGAGGTGCCGGCATTGCTAGTAAGAGAAGCCTTGTGGCTTCACAGCCTGGTTCCCTACTGCGCATGCACGAGTCCTGCTGCGTGTTCTGAGTGATCCCTGTCTTCTGGGACCAGTGTGTCTCCCAGAAGACAGGGTGGGGACAGAGGAGAGACCGAACATGGTGTAGATCGCCACCGGATACTGTGACGATCTTTTTCCGGAAGTGGGAGCAAATACCTGTATTAGCCCTTGTACACACGGTCGGAGAATCCGTCGGAATGTGTCCTATCGGACCGTGTCGTCGGATAATCCGACTGTGTGTGGTATGCATCGGACTGATTCCATCGGAATATCCGCCGGACCCAATTTTCCAACATGTTGGAAATATTTCCTGACCAACTGGGCCGGTCGGACATACTCCGATCATGTGTAGAGAATTTTGATCGGACCAAGTGCCACGCATGCTCAGATCAAATTCCTACATCAAAGCTATTGGCTACTAGCCTGAATGTAGTCCCATCGTAACGAAATTACGTCATCACGTTCTGAAAGATCAGATTTTTCGCCAACTTTGTCCGACCGTGTGTATGCAACAGTTTCGGACAAGATCCGACGGGCAAAATCCGACAGATTTGGTTGTGGAAATCTCCGACCGTGTGTACAGGGGCTTAGACATTTTCCCTCTGAAAGGTGCCAAATGTGACACCAGAGAGGGGAAGGAATCTGGACAGCGGAAGTTCCATTTTTTGGGTGGAACTCTGCTTTAACAGGAACAGGGTAGAGAGGGTTAGGGCACAGGACACCCTTGGGCAAATGCAATGGCAACTTGTCAGACTAAGCAGACAAAAAAAGAACTAGGCAGACAGCAATACAGAAAAATGGAATTTAAGCTGAATGCAGCAATCTGTATCTTGTAGCAACTGCTGTCTCCTATAGCAACAACTTCACTCACAGTGTCCCACTGTAGATCTCCAAGCTTAGCTCCTAGCTACCTGCTGGACTTCTCCATCTTCACTCACAGCTACATACGTATTCTTCAAGCTTAGCTCACAGTATCCCACTGGACGCTCAGCTACCTGCTGGATCCCTGGGCTCAACTCACAGCAACCCACTGTATTCTTCAAGCTTCATGCAAAGCTACCTGCTGGGTTCCTGGATTCACAGCTACCCTCTGGATCCCTCAAGCTCTATTCACAGCTACCCACTGTACACCTCTTCAAGCTTTACTTACAGCTAAAAATCGAAAATTTTGAAATACGTGTCACGGCGCAAAAATAAATAAATAAATAAATATATATATATATATATATATATATATATATATATATATATATATTTTTTTTTTTTTTTTCCCAAAATCGATCTGCTGCAGTTAAAATGTCCTATAACAAAAGTTAAGGAAAAATTAATTCAAATTATGTAACTGCGCTGGTCAAGCAATTGTTCATACCATGTTACCACTAATACAGTGTTTGTGCATTACATACCAACCTAGCTCTTTGAATATATAAAGTGCAATATGCCAAAAAAGTGCCAATTAATATAAAGTGCAATCTATCACAATCTTAAAACATAACACATGCTATTAACCACTCCAACCCGGGAAGAATTTACCCCCTTCCTGACCAGAGCACTTTTTGAGATTCGGCACCAAGAAGCTTTAGCTGATAATTGTGCGGTCGTGCGATGTTGCACCCAAACAAAATTGACGTGCTTTTTTTCTCTCACAAATTTCTTTTGGTGGTATTTGATTGCCTCTGTGGTTTTTAATTTTTGTACTATAAACAAAAAAAGAGCGACAATTTTGAAAAAAACACAATATTTTGTATTTTTTGCTATAATAAATATCCTCATTAAATTTTTTTTTTTTTTAAAGCAAATTTTTGTCTCAGTTTAGGCTGATATGTATTCTACATATTATTGGTATAAAAAAAAACGCAATAAGCGTATTTTGATTGGTTTGCGCAAAATTTATAGCATTTACAAAATAGTGCATAGATTTATAGCATTTTTTTTTTTTACTAGTGATGGTGGCGATCTGCGATTTTTATCGTGACTGCGACATTATGGCGGACACATCTGACAATCTTGACATATTTTTGGGACCACTGGCATTAATACAGTGATCAATGCTATAAAAATCCATTGATTACTGTAAAAATGTCATGGGCCGTGAAGGGGTTAACACTAGGGGGCGATCTAAGGGTTAACTGTGTTCTCTGGGAGGTGATTCTAACTGAAGGCGGAGGGGACTGACTCGAGGAAGTGACGGATCATGGTTCCTAGCTAATAGAAGCACACAATCTGTCACTCCTGTCAGAATAGAACAGGGAAGTATGTGTTTACACACACTCGTCCCAGTTCTTTGTCTCCTGCTCAGGATCGCTCCTGGCCGGCGGTCATCGCGACTGTCAGCCATGAGCATCGGCATCCCCGCTGTGCAGCAGGCGCGCGCGCGCCTGCTATCCTGACCTCGCGAGCTGACGTATAGCTATGAAGGCTCGCGCAGGGGTGCCAACCTGCCGCAGTATAACTGCCGGCTGGTCGGGAAGCCGTTAATATCCAATGCCATTCATCATATGCATTCCATGTGTTCATTTGCTTAAATTTTCATCCGTGCTTTATAAAAATGATGTTTCACTGCTTCATGTGCCACCACCACCTTCTAAAATGGTCACTCACCAGAGCCTAGAAAAAGTTTTGCCTTTGGTTCATATAGGGGTAACCATTCCCCTATCCTGGCGTTCCTCCAACTGGTTAGCCACTAGGCGCTCCTTATTTCTCCATACCAAATGTTGATATCCCATAAAGATTAAATATTCATCATTTCTCAGTATGTTTATAAAAGGAGGTTTATTTATAGCCAATAAAATACATATAAAAATGTTCACTCAAATGCTGTAGTGCCTTAGACCGGCACTAAGTCTATCCAGCGTTCTGCTATGGGGCTCTATTGCGCCACTTACTTCCTTATTTCCGGCCTGCACTTCAAACCTCGTTTTGGATTGCGTTAGTGACAGGAAGTGACTTCCGTAAATACCCAGAAGCCTCTATGCGCTTTGCATACACACATGCATCATCCGGAATCTCTTCTTGATGACACGTGTGTATGTGAAACGCGTACACACCTTTTATAAACATACTGCGCAGTGATGAATAATTAATCTTTATGGGATATCAACATTTGGTATGGAGAAATAAGGAGCGCCAAGTGGCTAACCAGTTGGAGGAACGCCATGATAGTGGAGTGATTATCCCTAAAGCAAATGAACACATGGAATGCATATGATTAATGACATTGGAGATTAATAGCATATGTTATGTTTTAAGATTGTGATAGATTGCACTTAATATTAATTGGCACTTTTTTGTCATGTTGCACTTTATATATTCAAAGAGCTAGGTTGGTATGTAATGCACAAACACTGTATTAGTGGTAACATGGTATGAACACTTGCTTGACCAGCGCAGTTACATTATTAGAATTTACTTACAGCTACCCGCTGTACTGCATGGACTAGTTCTCTCCTGAAGCTTTCCCAGCTACTTCACAGTCCCCTGCTGATGAAGAATCTCCTCTGGTACTCTTTCAGAACCCATCCCTCTGTACCCACCTCCAACAAGAGTGGTTGACCCTCTGGGTACTTCTTCTACTATGCCTCCTGCCAGTGATTTGGCTCCGCTCGGGCTAAGCCCCTTTACAAGTGGCTAGGCCTCAGACTTCAAACCTACACCTCGGCTGCTGCTCCACAAACACCCACCCAGGCTGCAGCCAAGGTAACAAGAACCCCTCTGAATAAATAAGCCTATCCCAAAATGCTCAGCGGGCAAGAAAGCACATTCACTCGTAACCTGAAGTAACTGTAATCTATCATACTAATGCCAAAGGTAACACTGCCACCTACTGACAAAAGTGAGAAGCACAGTTCCACTCAAGTTTAGGAGAAAACCTAGGAGAAATATACAAATTAGCCAGGCTAGTTACCACCTAGCACAACAATATGTACTAGCAGCCCTGCTTAAGACCAGGGTGCTACATTCATAATCAATATAGAGGTTGGAATAAATAGTTCAAGCTCTGTGTTTTCTGATGACAAAGTTAAGTAGGACAATATTTGCACAACAAGATATAGCAACTTTACAAGAAGACCTAGTTAGAATAGAGGGGTGGACAGCTGTATGACTGATGAGGTTTAATATTAAAACATGTAAAGTAATTCAATTGAGAGTTAGAATATGCATGCAGGGTACTTGTTAGAAGGAGAAACTGTAGATTTGAGTGCCCTAGTAGATCTTCCATGCCGGATCTTTAGCCTTGATGATCTGTGCCTGCTGTACCCATGATGTTTCCATGGATTCCCTACTTCTATGTGTGACTCTCTGCCGCTGTCATTAGAGTCCCCACATTCTAGTAAGAGTACCTACACTCCTTCCCTGGTGGTGGATGCACAACTTCGTTACAATCAGCTATGATTCTTCATTTTCATCACACAGACTTTTAATTGTAGACATCATTCCACCTAAATTTGGTGATTTCTACATTTGGATTGGATGAACTTTCATTATTCACTTGTTTTTTATTTGTTTTTCTGTACTTCATATCATCAGTGATTTTTTAGGCCGCGTACACACGGGCGGACTGTTCGCCCAACTTTGTCCGCTGAACAGTGTTTGGGCGGACAGTCCGCTCGTGTGTGGGCTTTCAGCGGACAGTTTCAGCGGACAGTTGGACGGACAAGGTTTTTCGGAATTTCCGAAAAACTGTCCGCTGAAACCTTGTTTGAGCGAACAGTCCGCCCGTGTGTAGGCTTGTTCGTCAAACAAAGTTGCGCGCATGCTCAGAAAGGATTTTCACGCCGAAAGCTATAATGCAGTGTATAGGACGTCGTATTTTTCGTAACTGTTCGTCCGTCGTGTGTGGCCATGTCCATCCATGCTAAGTTTGAGCGGACTGTTTGCCGAAACTGTTGGACGGACAAAGTTGGGCGAACAGTCCGCGCGTGTGTACGCGGCCTTAGTGTATGAATTGCACAATTTTCATATCCACACCACCACGCTGGCACTATATCGTGGTTCAGTGTTATTGATTTTGTTTGCATTTTATATTAGCATATTGTCATCTGCATTGTATGACTGATGTTATTACTTTCTATAGCACTACACTTTTACTCTTGTCCTAGTAGATCACAGACTCAGCAATAGCACTCAATGCCAGACTTTTAGGATGCATTAAAAAGAATATTTCTTGATCATACATCACGGGACACAGGAGCTCATTACATAGTGGGTTATATAGTAACCTCTGGTGATTGGACACTGGTTAACCCCAATTAAGGAGAATTCCTCCCCTATATAACCCCTCCCATATGGGAGGCACCTCAGTTTTTTCGCCGGTGGTTGGTCACGTAAAACATGTGCTATGAAGAAAGCTCTGTGCAGGTCCCTGCGGGGGCCTAAGGGCTACAACAAACCGGATCCATATCTCGGGCCGATATTTGACTCCCAAGATGGTATGGTACCCGGGCCTGGTCATCCGAAGAAACGAGGTTTGGCCTGTAAAGTCCTCTCCTATTGGAAGACTGGGCTCTGGGAAAACCAGACTTGGTGTACTGTTTACACAGAGCGCACAAAAGTTTCTGGCAGAGTCTTTTACAAGGTCCAGGTAGGAGGTTCTTCTGAGAAAGAACCCCAGATAAACCTGAAGGTTGGCTAACTCTGCCTGCCGTGATGGGTGAAGGCTGGAATCTTCTGTTTCAGCAATTCCTGCGGCGAGGACAGGTAAGGGAAGTTAATCCTATATATATTTTTATTATGGATTTCTTAATTTGAGTAGTAGTATGTAAGTTATGGATGGCCTCACAATATAATATTAGATTACAATTGGAACGTTACAACAAGCACCTTCATCCCAAAAAAGTATGAGTAGTAGTATGTCTTACCTGGTTTCCACCACTAGAGGGAGTAAGAGCAGCCTGATGCATACTTACATGCCTTTCAGTACACACGCTCATTGAAGCCTGGTTCTCCAGAGGTCTCACGTAACCACTGCAGTCCCTGCCACAACAAGGTAATACAGGGGTCCCTCTTAGTCTGGGGGTCCCAAGCAGCTCTGATAGAGATTCCTTTCCCCCCCCTGGATTCCGGCGGTTCTCGTGCACACGCGCCGAGCGCGCTCCTGGGCTAATGGAGGAGGGGGGAGTGTGGTTGTGAGCCGTGCACGTTGGTGTGCACGGCGCTGTACTTCGCAGGCGCCAGGTGGCAGTTTTAAAAGCCCAGAGCGTCGGGGCTGTAAGTGTGAGACACGGGAGCTGTGGGCAGTAAGCATCCCAGGGGATTGGATCCAGGCAAACCTTAGACACCTGCTCAGCATCAGGTTGTGCAGTATTAAGCATATATATTTATTGTGAGACTTTAAGCACAACAGTGATTGCACTTTATACTAGTACCTCTGCTTGTAGCTTAGGACTATGTCTCCTCGTAAGAGGGTCTCAGGGGGAGGTAATAAGGGCACTGGTAAATCATCGCCTAGGTCCAGGGGTTCTAAAAATGCCTGTAAGTTACCATCCCCCCCTGCAAGACTGGAGCCAGCCTCACAGGACGAGTCAGTGCCCCTGTCAGGTTTTGCAGCCTCTCCTAATGTCCCAGCCCCGGTATATGTCACTGAGGACTCCCTTAGGGCTACATTGGAGGGTTTTGAAGGGAGAATCATGAATTTTATTTCTGCTTCCCTGAAAGATAGCAGGAAAAGGGGTAAATCCCCTCCATCTGCTGAGATTCCTCTTTCAGATGATTCTTCTGACAATGAGGAGAGATCCCTATCTTGGGACAGGGATCTTGAGCAGTCGGAGGAATCAGAGGAAGAGGAGAGAGTCCCCTCCTCCCAGGCGCTGGGAAACAGGTGCAGTATTATACTGAATTGGTGTGTACCACATTCAGAATGCCTGCTGCTGAAGTCGCAACGTCCTCTGTTTCTTCCCTAGGAGTCAGGAAAATCCCACAGACTGTTTTTTCCTTCCCAATTCATCCCTTAATGGATAAATTGATGTATGAGGATTGGGGACATCCCGATAAACTGTTTACTCCTCCTAAAAGGTTTTCTATGCATTATCCTCTGGAGGAAAGTTTCACCAAGAAATGGGGGGTCCCATCTGTCGATGCGGCTGTTTCTTGTGTGAATAAAAACCTGACCTGTCCATTGGATAATGCTCAGCTATTTAAAGATCCAACTAATAAGAGGTTGTAAACATTATTAAAAGCCTCCTTTTCCATGACTGGCACTGTAGTGCAACCTACAGTCGCAGCCGTGGGGTTGTGTCAGTTCCTCAAGGAACAGCTTAAGCGGATGCTTGGCCTCCTTCCCAGTGAGGAAGTGGATAATTATGCAGAAATACCTCAAATTCTGTGTTTCATGATTGATGTGATTTTGGATTCTGTCCAACAAGCATCTCGTTTGTCTCTCCTGTTGGTACACATGCGAAGGGCCCTATGGCTAAAGAATTGGGCAGCTGAGCTATCGTGCAAGAAGCATTTGATTGGGTTCCCGTTTAAAGGGCAACGTCTGTTTGGAGAAGAATTAGACAAATTCGTCCAAAAAATTTCAGGGGGTAAATCTACTCTCCTTCCAGTCAAAAAGAGCAAACGTCCATCATTTAGGCGTTCTCTCTCCCCCGGAGCATCAAGCTCTAAGCAGTGGCGACGGCCTTCTCAACCTTCCTCTACAGGAAAGGCTCAGGGCTGGGCCCAAGGGCAGGAAAAGACTTGGGGGCGGAAGCCTGCCAAGCAGAGCCCGGAAGCTCCCTTGTGAAGGGGCGCCCCCGCTTGGCCGAGTGGGGGGAAGGCTTCGGCAGTTTGCGGAAGCCTGGCGGGAAGAGATCTGGGACAGGTGGGTGATCTCTTCGGTGTCTCTGGGCTATACCTAAAGTTTCAGGAGATTCCACCTTCTCGCTTTCTAAGGTCAAGGATCCCCAGGGATCCAGTAAAGCAAAAACTGCTATTTCTGGCCTTGGATCACTTACTATCCCAAGGGGTGATAGTAGAAGTGGACCCAAAAGAACAGGGTTCAGGGTTTTACTCGAATCTCTTCACCGTTCCGAAGCCAAATGGAAGTGTTAGACCTATCCTGGATCTGAAGGATCTGAACCGGTTTTTACGCATCTGGTCCTTCCGAATGCAGTCAATTCGCACTGTGGTCTCCTCCCTGCAAGGGTGAGAGTTTATGGCACAGCCTCTCCTAATGTCCCAGCCCCGGTATACGTCACTGAGGACTCCCTTAGGGCTACTTTGGAGGGTTTTGAAAGGGGAATCATGAATTTTATTTCTGCTTCCCTGAAAGATAGCAGGAAAAGGGGTAGATCCCCTCCCTCTACTGAGATTCCTCTCCCAGATGATTCTTCTGACAAATGAGGAGAGATCCCTGTCTTGGGACAGGGATCTTGAGCAGTCGGAGGAATCTGAGAACATCAAGGATGCATATCTCCATGTGCCAATTTTTCCCGCACACCAAAGGTATCTAAGGTTCGCGGTAGAGCGGCGCCATTTTCAATTTGTGGCCTTGCCGTTCGGGCTTGCTACGGCCCCTCGAGTCTTCACAAAGATTCTGGACCCTCTCTTGGCAAACCTAAGAGCTCAGGGTATAGCCGTCATGGCTTATCTAGACGACTTGCTTCTCATGGAGAAAACAGTAACGTTCCTGAACCACAGTGTTTCCAGAACACTAGAACACCTGGAACGCCTAGGTTGGATTATAAACCTAGAAAAGTCGTCCCTACAGCCTGCTACCAGGTTGGAATACCTGGGTATGTTTATCGACACCACTCAGGGCAAGGTGTTTCTTCCAAGGCCAAAAGCCTTGGCCATCGGGGATCTGGTGTGCCTTATTCTGGGCAGGAGATCTTCCCCCATTCGGTTATGCATGAGACTGTTAGGGAAAATGGTCGCCTCCTTCGAGAGAGAACGCCTAAAAGACAGGCGTTTGCTCTTTTTTACTGGAAGGAGAGTAGATTTACCCCCTGAAATTTTTTGGACGAATTTGTCTAATTCCACCCTCTCGCTTTCTATGGTCAAGGATCCCCAGGGATCCAGTAAAGCAAAAACCGCTATTTCTGGCCTTAGATCACTTACTATCCCAAGGGGTGATAGTAGAAGTGGACCCAAAAGAACAGGGTTCAGGGTTTTACTCGAATCTCTTCACCATTCCAAAGCCAAATGGAAGTGTCAGACCTATCCTGGATCTGAAGGATCTGAACCGGTTTTTACGCATCCGGTCCTTCCGAATGCAGTCAATTCGCACTGTGGTCTCCTCCCTGCAAGGGGGAGAATTTATGGCATCAATAGACATCAAGGATGCATATCTCCATGTGCCAATTTTTCCCGCACACCAAAGGTATCTAAGGTTCGCGGTAGAGCAGCGCCATTTTCAATTTGTGGCCTTGCCGTTCGGGCTCGCTACGGCCCCTCGAGTCTTCACAAAGATTCTGGACCCTCTCTTGGCAAACCTAAGAGCTCAGGGTATAGCCGTCATGGCTTATCTAGACGACTTGCTTCTCATGGAGAAAACAGTAGCGTTCCTGAACCACAGTGTTTCCAGAACACTAGAACACCTGGAACGCCTAGGTTGGATTATAAACCTAGAAAAGTCGTCCCTACAGCCTGCTACCAGGTTGGAATACCTGGGTATGTTTATCGACACCACTCAGGGCAAGGTGTTTCTTCCAAGGCCAAAAGCCTAAGGGATCTGGTGCGCCTAATTCTGGGCAGGAGATCTTCCCCCATTCGGTTGTGCATGAGACTTTTAGGGAAAATGGTCGCCTCCTTCGAGGCCGTTCCTTTTGCCCAGTTCCACTCAAGGCCGCTGCAAAGATGCATCCTTGCGGCTTGGAACAGGAAGCCCCAATCCTTGGATTTTCCTATGCGTCTATCCCCAGGGACACGCAAGAGTCTCGTCTGGTGGTTACAAACCGAGAATTTGCTGAAAGGCAAAACCTTTCTTCCTCTTCCATGGAAGGTTATTACGTCAGATTCCGAACGTTATGGGCCGTTCATGCCAAATTCGTGTGGCGCTCACGGCCCACAATGCACTGCAATGGCGCAGTGCATTGCTGGCTCATGATTGGCCAAGCATGCACTGTGACCCCGCATGCTTGGCCAATCACAGCGCCGGCAGCGAGGAGAGCCATGATTGGCCACAGGCAGGATGCCCTGTGGCCAATCATAGCTCAGGCTGTGTAGTACACGCCCCACACTATATAAGGCCACCAGCGCGGCGGCCTTGTGTAGTGTGTTGGCATCTGTAGCAGTTAATGGGTGTTCTGTGTACCTTCAACACAGTATACACCGATCGTTATCGGCCGATTTTTCGTTCTTGCTCTTCTGTAGTGGTTGTTGTCTGCGTGCCCTGATCGCAGTATACACCGCTATATTCACCTATATAGCTAACTATCTTGCTCGTTTTAAATAGAGCTTTCAGTCAGTGTTAGGAGATTGTGCATGCTGTCTGCGTGCTCTGAGCGCAGTATACACCGCTATATCCACCTATATAGCTAACTATCTTGCTCGTTTTAAATAGAGCTTTCAGTCAGTGTTAGGAGATTGTGCGTGCTGTCTGTGTGCTCTGAACCCAGTATACACTGCTATATCCACCTATATAGCAAACTATCTTGCTCGTTTTAAATAGAGCTTGCAGTCAGCGGTAGGAGCTTGTGCGTGCTGTCTGCCTGCTCTGAACCCAGTATACACCGCTATATCCACCTATATAGCTAACTATCTTGCTCGTTTTAAATAGAGCTTTCAGTCAGTGTTAGGAGATTGTGCGTGCTGTCTGCGTGCTCTGAACCCAGTATACACTGCTATATCCACCTATATAGCAAACTATCTTGCTCGTTTTAAATAGAGCTTGCAGTCAGTTGTAGGAGCTTGTGCATGCTGTCTACGTGCTCTGAACCCAGCATACACCGCTATATCCACCTATATAGCAAACTATCTTGCTCGTTTTAAATAGAGCTTGCAGTCAGTTGTAGGAGCTTGTGTATGCTGTCTGCGTGCTCTGAACCCAGTATACACCGCTATATCCACCTATATAGCTAACTATCTTGCTCGTTTTAAATAGAGCTTGCAGTCAGTGTTAGGAGCTTGTGCATGCTGTCTGTGTGCTCTGAACTGTCCTGAGAGTGTGAGAGCTTCCAGAGAGTTGGAGGAGGAGAGGGAGCTGATGGCGTCAGCCAGCCCAGGTCCGGGGCCCTCTTCCCGGCCTGGGCCCACGGTTCATCCCCCTGGAGTGAAAGACCTCTCCAGGGAGGAGAGGTTGTTCCTGCAGACACAGTTTGAACTACTGGACTGGACCCGGGCCCAGCCGGGAGAGGACCCGGGGAGGATGCAGAAGCGCCGGACTAGGATTAAAGTCCTTATACAGAAGGCCACGTTGGCCTACGTGCTGAAATCCGAGAGACTAGCGGACCTGCGGAATCGCAGAGACCGCTCAGCCAGTAGCAGAAGGGGGGAATACCGGGAGGCCACTGAAGGCCTGAAGCATGAATGCAGAGACCTATGGCGGTTGCTGGGCAGTCTCTGCGAACGCGGTGTCGGTGAGAGGGGTTTCCTCTCTGAGGTAAAGAAAGAACTCCTGAGGGCAAGCCAGGAAGGATCCCATTCGGCCAGGAGAAAGAGCTCTTCCCAGAAAGTGTTGTCGGGATCGGAGGAGAAGCTACAAACCCCGGTGGAGGATGCAGCCTCAATGGGTGAGGAAGACCAGCGCCCCGAGGTGGAGACCAGCTGGGTGAGCGTGGCCCCCGAAGGCGTAAGTGTGAAGGGTCCCCGGATCCCTGTTGTCTCACCTTCTCAGCCAGAGGCTGTGGAGCAGATAGATCCGGGTAGGGTACCCCATGATGCACAGGGAAGCTCTGGGGGAGAGGCAAGTCGGATGGAACAGCATGGAAGGAAGCTGGTGGTGGTCCTTGCTAGAGGCCACCCAGAGGGACCTGTGAAGACCGGCGGCCGGAGGTTGGTAGACGGTGATGCTGTGCGGGCCCCCCCAGTGGCCCCGGTTGAGCCCGAAGCATCTGGGACAGTGCGAGGGGTGCCGGCCGTAATGGTCGGCCCCCGCCGCGGCCGCATGTGGTGAGGGGAAGGTGCTGGCAAGCACGGACCATGTTCGGGAAAAACATCTTGGACAAACATCCTCTGCAGACACCAGGGAGGGAGGGGGCGGGGAGATGGATGTGTCACTTCCTGTTTCCGGGGGTGTGGCCGGAAGTGACCTCCGTGAACTGGAAGTACCACTTGCGGTGACCCCGGAAGTTGTGAAAAAATGTACTGAGGAGGTGGGGACACCCCGGGCCTCGGTGACCAAGTCTCCTGCTCCTCTGGGTCAGGTAGGGGCTTTGGGGGTCTCCGAGGCTCCTCTGGTGGCTACTGCCATGGGTACCCCGGAATCCTCCAGTGGAGCTTTACCCGGTGGACAGACAAGTTGGGGGGAGCCCCCTATGGGGGAACTAAGGGGGGAGTGCCCAGCCCTGGATTTCATCAGGGAGCTGGAGGGGTCCCAACAGCAGGAGCTGGATATGGCACAGGGGATGAAAGTGGGTTCCTCTCAAGCCCCCGCTGCTGTGGGGGGTGTGGCTTCGTCCCTATCTACAGTGGGAGTTGAGAACAAGTCACCTGTTGGGGGGGGGGATAGAGGGTGGGAGTGGGGGGGTGTGTGCTGCTCCGTCAGAGCCCATGGGCTCGTCTCAGCGGGGGTCTGGCCAATCCCCCACAGTCCCGAATCCCATCTTGGGCACGCAGGAAGAGGCAAACCTCTTAGGTGCCCTGAAAGCTGGGCGCTCATTTGCCCAGGTGGCAGGTTCCTCTGGGCCCCCTGTATGGCCAGTTTGGTGCCCAGAACTTCAGGGCCCCCCCTGAGGAACAGCTCCAGGGGGCACAGGCGTGGTCAAGGGGTATGGGGGGTCTGGAGAGGCGCAGGCGGAATGTGGTGCAGCTCAGGTGGGAGGGGACGGCCGCGTGTCCCAGTAGGGGTCAAGTAATTGACTACCTGCTGGGATTACGCTTCAAGGTTTCTGACTTGTTTGCGGTCATACATCCTGCGAACAGCAAGGAGTTCGATGTGAGCTTCGTCTCCGTGGTCTCTATGGATCTTTTCCTGACCCTGTACGAGATCGTCAGGAAGTCAGATCCGTGGAAAGGTTTCCATGTAGTACCTCTCTCGGGGCAGGAGGAGATAAAGAACGTGACCGTCTTGGTTAGAAACTAGTCCCTTCCTCCTGAGGACATCGCAACCTGGCTGGCGCGGTATGGCCAGCTCCAGACAGGGTTAAGGAAGAATTTGGACGAGCGCGGGGTCTGGACAGGTGCTTGGTTGGTCAGGATCCGGCTCAAGCGCCACAACAACACCGTGGAGTATGTACCCAGGAGTGCGTTTATAGTGAGAGACCGGATCCTGGTCTTCTACCCTGGCCAGCCCCGTCGCTGTTTCAAATGTGGCAGTCCCACGCACCTTAGCGCGGACTGTACTATGCCTCGCTGCGTGAGGTGTAATGGTTTCGGCCACTCACCTGAGGGTTGCAGACTTATAGTCTGCAACCTCTGTGGGGAAATGGGGCACCCCTTCAGCCGTTGCCCCAAAGCTTTTAGGGGTGCCAGACTGAGGAGAGTGCTCCAGGCCCGGAAGGTGGGCGGGTCCCTAGACAAAGTGGGGGCCCCAATCCCTCTGGGTCACAGAATGAAGGTGCTCCCCTCCCTTAAAGGGTCAGACCCCCCAGGCGTGAGCAGGCGGTGGGTACTGCAGGGGTGGGTATGCCAGCAGGTTCCCCGGCCCCGTCCGGTACTGTGCCCGATGGGGCGACGGTATGGAATCCAGCAGAGGTTCCGGCTAAACCAAAAAAGCCCTCTGTCAAGAAGCATCCTCCCCCCCCTCCACCAGTTCCCCAGCCCCCCCTTCCCCTCCCCCTTGTTTCCCTTCTCCCTGCCTCCCCTTCCCGTCCCCCGCCACCTTCCCTTTCCCCCCCTTCTTCTCCTTCCTGTCCGCCTCTCCCCCCTCAGATGTACCATGTCTGCCTCCGGATCTGGCGGCCCTTCTCATGCCTCCTCCCGCCTCCACGGAGGTGGTGGGTGGTCGGCGGGTTGGCCCGAAGGGTGGTATCCCAATGGACACCTCTGAGGTGGGTAAGGGGGTGAATAAACGCCCCAAGGAGGTGTCTAGTGGGAGGTCAGACAGTGAGAGTAGGAGAGAGCCCCCCAAGTCGGGCTGGGTTAAGAAAAAGACAAAAAAACGGAAGAGGAAGGGCCTGGGGAAGGACGGTGGCGAGGACCCTCAGCCCAGCACCAGTCTGGGGGCGGGTGGGGGATCCTCGCTCGCCCTCTGGAACCGTTTTGGGATCCTATCCTCCGATTCTGAGGAGGATTAACTTGGGTTTGTAATATAGAGAGGAACGTAAACTTTAATTACTAAGGATGACGGTACCCGCTCCAATACGCCTTGCGACGATTAATGTTGCAAGTGTGCGTTCTGCAGCGGCTAGGTTTTCAGCCTTTGATTTTCTCGGCCGTGTTGAAGCCGACATTTTGTTTTTGCAAGAGACCTGGCTGGCATCTGTGGCAGAGATGCACCTAGCAAAGAGGGAGTGAAGACATGGGCCCTCCCTCTGGTCTCTTGCGGCTGAGCCCTGCAATGGTGTTGCGGTCCTTTTTAAGACCGGTTCGGTGGCTTGTCGACGAGTGATTAAATTAGAAATCGGTAGGTGTTTGATTGTGGATGCAGTCGTGAGAGGGGAATTTCTCCTCCTCATAAATTTCTATGGTCCCCAGTCAAGGAGAGGGAGGAAGGACCTTCTTGCGCTGCTGAAACCATACCTGTTTACATCCCAGCAGGTGGTCTTTGGTGGTGATTTTAACCTAGTCACCAGGTCAAAGGACCGGGCAGGCATCTCAGGCCCTCTGGGATATGATAGTATCTTTTTGAATCGCATAGTGAGGGAGGCCGGGTTGGTGGATGTGCACGTTCACCACTTCCCCAACCTCACTGGTTTCACATACTCCAGAGGTAGTAGCAAGAGTAGACTAGATAGTTTTTTTTTTGAAGGGGGACTCGTCCTTTGCGGCTCCTGTGCTGCATGCGGTCGAGTTTTCCGATCACTGTATGGTGTCGGTCACTCTGAATGTGGCGGACACCCCTCAGAAGGGTAGGGGCCTGTAGCGATTAAATGGGTCGCTACTTGAGGACCCTGAAGTCAGGTCGGCCTATGAAGACTTTTTTATGGAACAAGCTTCGCTCCTTGAGAGCGGCTGCTCTCGCCAGGAATGGTGGGAAGTAGTGAAGAAGAGGTCGGAAGGCTTCTTCTGTGAAGTCTCTGGTTGTCGGGCAGCTTCCCGGTACCAGGCCTACCAGAAGTTGCGCAGGCGGCTTGACCGCTTGGTTTCTGATGGTGGCCCTCAGGACCAGATTTCAGGTCTGAAGCTTCAGATGAAGGAGTGTCAGTATGACCGTCTCGCCTCCCTGGTTCTTGAGAGGGATTACGGAAAGTTCACCAACCCGGACCCCTACAAGAGCTGTGGTGACGCGGTGAGTGGGAAGGTCATACACGGACTGAGGGATCCCTCGGGTTCTTTGGCGAGGTCCAGGCCGGGAATCCTGGGGATCGTCAGAGCCCATTTTTCGGACCTCCTGAAGAAGAAGCCTTTGGACCTGGGAAAAGCCAAGAAATTTCTTGATGAGACTCCACTTGAGGTGGGGTCTGACCCCCTTGGCTCTTTGACAGAGGAGCTCTCTGTGGCCGAAGTTGAACAGGCCATAGACTCTTTGTCTCTAAAGAAGTCACCGGGACCCGATGGGTTCACGGCGGAATTCTACAGGACCTTTAAGGGCCTCTTGGCTCCTTGTCTAAGGGAGGTGTTCAGTGAGTGTTTGGCGTCTGGCCTGCTTCCTCCCTCGATGAGAAGGTCGGCCTTGATCCTTCTGTCAAAGGGGAAAGATCCGTCCCTGGTGGAGAATTGGCGCCCTATCGCCCTTCTCTCCACGGATAGAAAGATCCTGGCGAAGATACTGTTTGTGCGTATGTCTGCAGTCGCGGGCAAGCTACTGTCTGTTTCCCAGCACTGCACGGTTCCTGGCTGCAGCACCTTTAGTGCTGTCCTCAACGTCCGGGAGGCTGTGGAAAGGTGCAGGGCAACGGGTGACGGGCGGTATCTGTTGGCATTAGACCAGGCGAAAGCTTTTGACCGGGTGAACCATGAGTATCTCTGGCTTCTCTTGGGGAGATACGGTCTGCCTGATCAATTCATCGATTGGCTCAGAGTTTTGTACAGGGGGGCCGAAAGCTTCCCTCTTGTCAATGGTTGGGTGAGTCCTACCTTTCCGGTGGACTCTGGTGTTAGGCAGGGCTGTCCGCTGAGTCCCCTGCTCTACGTCTTTGCGGTTGACCCCTTCGTAAGGAGGCTAGACTGCGGACACCTGAGGGGGGTCCAGGCGGAGCCCTGCAGTGGCACGGATAAGGCGGTAAGGGTGGTGGCCTATGCGGACGGCGTCTCGGTAGTAGTGGCTAGCCGAAAGGAGGCCCAGTTTGTGGAAACACAGATTGGAGATTACTCTGAGGCGTCTGGTTCGCTGGTCAACTGGACTAAGAGTGAAGTTCTCTGGTTGGGGAGGGAGGGTGAGCAGTTTGCCCTCCCGGACGTGTTCCCCACGGCCAGAAATTAGAATTCTGGGCATCCTTTTTGGCCAGGGTGACTATCCCAAACTAAATTGGGAGCGCAGGCTGGTGAGTGCCACCCAAAAGGTTAATGCCTGGAAAGGCTGGAAGCTGTCACTGAGGGAAAGGGTGAGTCTGGTCAAAACCTATTTGCTTCCCGAATTCCTCTTTGCAGCTACGTTTGTCTTCAGCCAAGATCGCTCTATGCGCGGATCTGCGGTCTGTTCTTTCTGCTTTTGTGGGGAAACAGGCTGAATCTGATAAAGAGGGAGGTCGCGTACTGACAGAGGAGGCAGGGTGGGTTGGACATGATTAATCCCACGGTTTTCTTTACCGTGGTGTTTCTTAAGTTCAACCTACAATCCATTTTTCAGGACGAACCCTCCCTGTGGGAACGCTCATGTAAGAACTGGTTTCTGGTTTTCCTGAGTGGGTGGGAGGGGGGCGATCGCCCCGGTGATCTACGGAGATCCCATGGGTACCTCCCCACCTATGTTCCAACTGCGCTAAGGGTACTGAGGCGGTGGAGGATAACAGCCCTGGAGGTGGGCTCGTTGGGTCGGCGCGAGCTGTACCAGCGGGTCATGACCTCGGACTTTTTGAGACCACTAGCCTTAAGGGATTGTCTGGACAGGGTTCTCAGGGAGGGATTAGCCCTTCTGAATTCTAAGAGAATTCCGGACAAGTTCTGGGATCTTGCATGGAGGGCGTTCCATGGACGGCTCTATGTGAGGTCGAACTTAAAGTACCGGAGTCTTGAGGACAGGGGCTGTCCTCGTCCCGAGTTTGGAGGGGCACTGGAGACCATGGACCACTTTTTGGTTGAGTGCCCTTTCAACTTGGAGGTTCTGGGGGAGGTTGGGGATGCCATTGGCTATCCCCGTCTCCGGGCCCTTACCTATTCTGAGAGGGTGTACGGCGACTTCAGGGTCTGGAGGGGTCATGAGTTATCGTCACTGTTTTTAGTTACTACAGTTTGCCTTTATTACACCTGGCACGCGTGGTGCTTAGTGTCCACTAGGGGCAAGTTCCTGCCCGTGCATGAGGTGGTGGGTGATATCTTTCGGGAATTGGTGAAGGTGAGGTATCTTGAGGGAGAAAGAACGGGCAGGAAAAGGTGTGCCAGATTGTGGAGAGGCTTTTCTTTCCGGCCACCTTGATGATCCTCCCCCTTCTTTTTCCCTAGGTGGTGGGTCTGTCTGTCCTGTCCCTCACGTTTAGTTTTTTGGGCAATCTAATTTTAAAAGCATGGTAGGCACTGATGGTTTCGTTACGTTCCTGTCTATAAAGGGTGTGTAGTGTATATAGATAGGTTGTTAGTGTAGATAAACTGCTCTAATCCGAGTGACTTTTCTTTTAAGCTGGTGAAGAAAGCATGTTGTCTTTTCTATTTTATTAAGTCTGTTTAAGTTGGTTTTCCTTTCTTCTTTTCAAGAATGAGTATTTATGTCTTTGTTTTGTAAATACAACTGGCAGCAGTTTTTTTAAAATAAAAACCTCCACCTATATAGCTAACTATCTTGCTCGTTTTAAATAGAGCTTGCAGTCAGCGGTAGGAGATTGTGCGTGCTGTCTGCGTGCTCTGAACCCAGTATACACCGCTATATCCACCTACATAGCTCTTCTCTATTTGAGCCATCTGCCATCTGCAGGAGTTAGTGGAAGTTGTGTGTGCCTCCAGCACAATATACACTACCCAATTGCTGGTTTTCCCAACTCCCTTCAGGCCATTACCATGTCTGGAAGGCCAGCAAGGAGAGGCAGACAGGCGCGAGCCGATAAAAGAGGGCAAGCAGGCTCTGTGTCTAGAGACAACAGTGCTGGTCGTGGACGCAGTGCATTGTCATCATCAGCACGTGACCATTGGACACGCTTGTCCTTCTTTTCGGCAGCTGGACATGTTGAGCCGCAACATGCCAACGACTTGGTAGAGTGGATGACCAAGCCCTCTTCATCCTCCTCATCCTCTCTCACCCAGGCTCAGGGTACTAGCAAAGCAGTTGCCAACGCATCGTCTTCCCTCCTCTCAATGTCATCATCAGTGACTCCTTCCCTAGACCCACCATGTCCTCCTGAGGAGTCTCCTGAACTCTTTGAGCACAGTGTTGGGTACATGCTCCAGGAGGATGCCCAGTGTTTTGTAGGCTCTGATGATGATACTCAGCTAGAGGAAGGCAGTAGCGTGAATGCAGAGAGAGGGGATGCTCAAGAAGGACAGAAATCTGGCAGTCATGTTCCACAAGCTGCAGCATACTGCCAGGTTTGCTCCAGCGATGAAGAGGGAGGGGATGATGAGGGCACTGACTCCACGTGGGTGCCTGGTAGGAGAGAGGAGGAGGAGGAGGCACATGTCCAACGAGGCAGGATGCCCTCCGGGGGCCAGCTTAGGGGCAGCAAACCGACTGAATCACACCGCAGAGCTCCGCCTGTGCAGGGCGCTGCCTCTGCGCGTTATTCTAAAAGTTCTTTGGTGTGGGCTTTTTTTGAGACGAGTGCATCAGATCGCACCGCTGCTATTTGCAACATATGTCTCAAGCGTATCTCGCGTGGCCAAAACATCAGCCGCTTGGGCACCACATGCTTGACCAGACATATGTTGACCTGCCATGCAGCTCGTTGGCAAGCGTACCTGAAAGACCCACACCAAAGAACAAAGCGGACCTCTCCTTGCTCCTCATAAGCTGGCATCTCCAACCCCACTAGACCTTCAGTCCTCTCTGAAACCTGCTCTGAGAGGAATGAAGGTGTAGAATTAGGTGTGTCACAGCCAAGTGCTTCCGGGCACTCTGCTAGCAGTACACCCACATCCGATTATAGCAGGCAAATGTCCCTGCCCCAACTGCTGGACCGGCGAAAGAAGTTCACTCCCAGCCATCCACATGCCCAGCGGTTGAATGCTAGCTTGGCTAAATTGCTAGCACTTCAACTGCTGCCTTTTCAGTTGGTAGACTCGGCCCCCTTCCGTGAGTTTGTACAATGTGCGGTTCCTCAGTGGCAGGTCCCCAAACGTCACTTTTTCTCACGGAAGGCGATTCCGGCTCTCTACCGGCATGTGGAAGGCAATGTCCTTGCCTCGCTGGACAGGGCGGTCAGCGCTAAGGTGCATATTACCGCGGACTCATGGTCCAGCAGGCATGGACAGGGACGTTACCTGTCTTTCACGGCCCATTGGGTCACTCTTCTGGCTGCTGGGAAGGATGCAGGACAAGGTGCAGTAGTGTTGGAGGTTGTTCCGCCACCACGCCTCCAAAATGCTACTATTGGTTGTGACACACCTCTCTCCTCCACCCCCTCCTCTTCTTCTTCCTCCATGGCCTCTTCCAGTGCTCTGTCCTCAGAACCAGCGGTGCTCCGTAGGCTTTCCAGGGGCTACGCAAGTACGCAGGCAAAACGATGCCATGCCATGCTTGCGCTGGTTTGTTTGGGGGACAGGAGCCACACTGGGGCGGATGTTTTGCGACAATGGCACCAACCTCCTCTCCGCCCTCCGACAGGGACAACTGACCCATGTGCCCTGTGTAGCTCACGTCCTTAACCTGGTGGTGCAGCGGTTCTTGGGCAGGTACCCGGGCTTACAGGATGTCCTGAAGCAGGCCAGGAAAGTCTGTGTGCATTTCCGCCGATCATTTAATGCCTGTGCTCGGCTGGCTGAGCTCCAAAAGGAGTTGAACCTGCCCAAGAACCGCCTTATATGTGACATGCCCACCAGGTGGAACTCAACGTTGGCCATGCTGCAGCGGCTGCACACGCAGCAGAGGGCCATCAATGAGTACCTGTGTGACTACGGCATCAGGACAGGGTCAGGGGAGCTACATTTTTTCTCACCACGCCAGTGGGGCATGATCAGGGATGCATGCACTGTCCTGTCACCGTTTGAGGAGGCCACAAGGATGGTGAGCAGTGACAGTGCATGCATCAGTGACACTGTACCTCTTGTCCACCTCTTGGAGCATACGCTGCGTGGAATAATGGACAGGGCACTTGAGGCAGAACAGAGGCAGGAAGAGGAGGACTTCCTTGCCTCTCAAGGCCCCCTTTATCCAGACAGTGTTCCTGCTGTGCCACCCATCACACAGGAAGAGGATGAGGAGGAGGAAGAGGAGGAGGAGGATGATTGTGTCAGCATGGTGGTGGAGGCTGGCACTCAGCATCAGCATCAGCAGCAGCAGTCTTGTAGGGATGATTTACAGTCCCAAGAAACACGTGGACTTGTACGTGGCTGGGAGGAGGTAGCTGCGGATCATGTTGTCCTTAGTGACCCAGAGGACTCCAGACCGAATGCCTCAGCTAACCTACGCTGCATGTCCTCCCTGATCCTGCAAAGCCTGCGGAAGGATCCTCGTATTCTTCGGATCAAGGAGAGGGACCATTACTGGCTGGCCACTCTCCTTGATCCACGGTACAAGGGTAAGGTTGCCAACCTTATCTTGCCATCGCAGAGGGAGCAGAGGATGAGACATCTCCGGGAGGCCTTGCAGAAAGGTCTGTGCAACGCGTTCCCAGAGACTGGGAGGTTACAAACTCCTGGTCCTGGACAACGTGTTGCCGAGGCATCGGTCAGAAGGAGCGGTGGAGAAGGTGGCCGTCTGACTGATGCTTTCAGACAATTTTTTAGTCCGCAGCCCCAAGGTATGATCGGTTCCAGCAACCATCGCCAGCGTCTGATTTACATGGTGCAGGAATACCTAGGGGCAAGGTCAGACTTGGACACCTTTCCCACCGAAAATCCTCTGGCTTACTGGGTCTTGAGGATGGATCACTGGCCAGAACTTGCACAGTATGCAATTGAGCTACTGGCCTGTCCTGCATCCAGCGTTCTTTCGGAACGCACCTTCAGTGCTGCTGGTGGCTTTGTTACCGATCACAGGGTGCGCCTGTCCACTGAATCAGTTGATCGACTGACCTTCATCAAGATGAATCAGTCTTGGATCACCCATCACCCACTCAAATTTTTTTTTAAATATCACATCCCTTCAAGACTGCCTATGCTGATGCTGAGTGACTGTCCTGTTATGTTTATTGTCTATCCTCTTCCTCCTCCGCTGATATGTTGGAAGAAAATTTCTGGTTCTGGGTGATGCCATCAGCCCAATTTTTCTGCCCCTGTTTAACAGGGGCGTTTAATTAAAATTTTTGATGCAATGCTTTGCAGCAGGGCTAATTCCTGCAATAAAACAAGAGTATATGGGAGAGGTTGCAGTGTCGTGGCACCAGCACCAGTGCCATCAGCCCAATTTTTCTGCCCCTTTTTAACAGGGGCGTTTAAGTACAATTTTTGATGCAATGCTTTTAAGCAGGGCTAATTCCTACAATAAAACTAGAGTATATGGGAGAGGTTGCAGGGTGGTGGCACCAGCACCAGTGCCTAAGGCCCAATTTTTCTGCCCCTGTTTAACAGGGACATGTAATTACAATTCTTGATATAATATTTCACAGGAGGGCCCCTTCCTGTGCCCACCCAGAGTAACGGTGAGGACTTATAGTGTTGTGGCACCAGCACCACAACCACCAAAGGTCAATTTTTCTACCACTGTTCAACAATGGCATGTAATTACAATTCTATTATAATCGTTCACAGCAGGGCGCTCCAGCGCCCACCAAGAGTCACTTTGAGGGCTTACAATGTTGTGGCAAAACCAACACCTTGTTCCGCCATTTCTGCAGAGCATATAGGGCAGGCCCCTACTTTCAAACATCCAACTTACAAACATCTCCTACTTGCAAACGGAAGGAGACAACAGCAAGTGAGATGAAAAAAGATGGACGACAAAACAAATTATACAGGGGTGATAACCCTTCCCTATGTTTTCCAAAAAGCTTAAAAATAATTTTTTTGACTGGAGCTACACTTTAAAAATGTACCAGTTGAAAATTACAAACAGATTCAACTTAACACAACAAACCTACACAGTCCCTGTCTTGTTTGCACCGCCTGTATACTGCTGTTCTGAGTATATAGGGCCTGGGGGCCACACACATTTCCTTTTTTTAATATGGGTACGGGGTTCCCCTTAATATGCGTACAAGACCCAAAGGGGCTGGTAATGGGCAGGGAGGGCTACCCATGCCATTTTTCTCAATGATTTTCAACCATATTGCAGGAACCAGATATAACATTAAAACCGCAAGCAGCTTTAAATGACGTTATTTCCGTTAAATGTCATTTTGTGCAGGGACTGTTCTAAACACGGGAAACAGTTGGCACTTCACAGGCATACTACAGACACCCCCCAGGCACCATATTTAAAGGAATATTTCACTTTTTTTTTCCACTTTAACCACTTCAGCCTCGGACCAATAAATACCTTAAGGACCAGAGGTCTTTTTCCAATTTCACACTGCGCTGCTTTAACTGGTAATTGCGCGGTCATGCAATATTGCACCCAAACGAAATTTGCGTCCTTTTCTTCCCACAAATAGAGCTTTCTTTTGATGGTATTTGATTGCCTCTGCGATTTTTATTTTTTGCGATATAAATGGAAAAAGAGCGAAAATTTTGAAAAAAAAATGATATTTTCTTCTTTTTGTTATAAGAAAAATCGAATAAACTAAATTTTAGTCATACATTGAGGGCAAAATTTATTCAGCCACATGTCTTTAGTAAAAAAAATGTCAATAAGCGTATATTTTTTGGTTTGCGCAAAAGTTATAGCGTCTACAAACTAGAGTACATTTTCTGGAATTTACACAGCTTTTAATTTATGACTGCCTATCTCATTTCTTGAGGTGCTAAAATGGCAGGGCAGTACAAACCCCCCCCAAATGACCCCATTTTGGAAAGTAGACACCCCAAGGAAACTGCTGATGGGTATGTTGAGCCCATTGAATATTTATTTTTTTTGTCCTAAGGGATTGAATAATGACAAAAAAAAAAAGTACAAAAAGTTGTCACTAAATGATATATTGCTCACACATGCCATGGTTATATGTGGAATTGCACCCCAAAATATATTCCGCTACTTCTCCCGAGTACGGGGATACCACATGTGTGGGACTTTTTGGGAGTCTAGTCGCGCACGGCATCCCAAAAACCAATCACCACCTTCAGGATTTCTAAGGGTGCAAATTTTTGATTTCACCCCTCACTACCTATCACAGTTTCGAAGGCCATAAAAAGCCAAAATAGCACAAAACCCCCCAAAATGACCCCATTTTGTAAAGTAGACACCCCAAGCTATTTACTGAGAGGCATGTTGAGTCCATGGAATATTTTATATTTTGCCACAAGTTGCGGGAATATTACAAACTTTTTTTTTTTTGCACAAAGTTGTCACTAAATGATATATTGCTCACACATGCTATGGGCATATGTGAAATGACACCCCAAAATACATTCTGCTGCTTCTCCTGAGTACAGGGATACCACATGTGTGGGACTTTTTGGGAGCCTAGCCGCGTACAGGACCCCGAAATCCAAGCACCGCCTTCAGGATTTCTAAGGGCATAATTTTTTTATTTTACTCCTCACTACCTATCACTACCTATCACAGTTTTGACGGCCATAAAATGCCAAGATGGCACAAAACCCCCCCAAATGACCCCATTTTGGAAAGTAGACACCCCAAGGAAACTGCTGATGGGTATGTTGAGCCCATTGAATATTTTTTTTTTTTGTCCTAAGGGATTGAATAATGACTAAAAAAAAAAAAAAATGTACAAAAAGTTGTCACTAAATGATATATTGCTCACACATGCCATGGTTATATGTGGAATTGCACCCCAAAATATATTCCGCTACTTCTCCCGAGTACGGGGATACCACATGTGTGGGACTTTTTGGGAGTCTAGTCGCGCACGGCATCCCGAAAACCAATCACCACCTTCAGGATTTCTAAGGGTGCAAATTTTTGATTTCACCCCTCACTACCTATCACAGTTTCGAAGGCCATAAAAAGCCAAAATAGCACAAAACCCCCCAAAATGACCCCATTTTGGAAAGTAGACACCCCAAGCTATTTACTGAGAGGCATGTTGAGTCCATGGAATATTTTATATTTTGCCACAAGTTGCGGGAATATTACAAACTTTTTTTTTTTGCACAAAGTTGTCACTAAATGATATATTGCTCACACATGCTATGGGCATATGTGAAATGACACCCCAAAATACATTCTGCTGCTTCTCCTGAGTACAGGGATACCACATGTGTGGGACTTTTTGGGAGCCTAGCCGCGTACGGGACCCCGAAATCCAAGCACCGCCTTTAGGATTTCTAAGGGCATAATTTTTTTATTTTACTCCTCACTACCTATCACTACCTATCACAGTTTTGACGGCCATAAAATGCCAAGATGGCACAAAACCCCCCCAAATGACCCCATTTTGGAAAGTAGACACCCCAAGGAAACTGCTGATGGGTATGTTGAGCCCATTGAATATTTTTTTTTTTTGTCCTAAGGGATTGAATAATGACTAAAAAAAAAAAAAAATGTACAAAAAGTTGTCACTAAATGATATATTGCTCACACATGCCATGGTTATATGTGGAATTGCACCCCAAAATATATTCCGCTACTTCTCCCGAGTACGGGGATACCACATGTGTGGGACTTTTTGGGAGTCTAGTCGCGCACGGCATCCCGAAAACCAATCACCACCTTCAGGATTTCTAAGGGTGCAAATTTTTGATTTCACCCCTCACTACCTATCACAGTTTCGAAGGCCATAAAAAGCCAAAATAGCACAAAACCCCCCAAAATGACCCCATTTTGGAAAGTAGACACCCCAAGCTATTTACTGAGAGGCATGTTGAGTCCATGGAATATTTTATATTTTGCCACAAGTTGCGGGAATATTACAAACTTTTTTTTTTTTGCACAAAGTTGTCACTAAATGATATATTGCTCACACATGCTATGGGCATATGTGAAATGACACCCCAAAATACATTCTGCTGCTTCTCCTGAGTACAGGGATACCACATGTGTGGGACTTTTTGGGAGCCTAGCCGCGTACGGGACCCCGAAATCCAAGCACCGCCTTTAGGATTTCTAAGGGCATAATTTTTTTATTTTACTCCTCACTACCTATCACTACCTATCACAGTTTTGACGGCCATAAAATGCCAAGATGGCACAAAACCCCCCCAAATGACCCCATTTTGGAAAGTAGACACCCCAAGGAAACTGCTGATGGGTATGTTGAGCCCATTGAATATTTATTTTTTTTGTCCTAAGGGATTGAATAATGACTAAAAAAAAAAAAAAATGTACAAAAAGTTGTCACTAAATGATATATTGCTCACACATGCCATGGTTATATGTGGAATTGCACCCCAAAATATATTCCGCTACTTCTCCCGAGTACGGGGATACCACATGTGTGGGACTTTTTGGGAGTCTAGTCGCGCACGGCATCCCGAAAACCAATCACCACCTTCAGGATTTCTAAGGGTGCAAATTTTTGATTTCACCCCTCACTACCTATCACAGTTTCGAAGGCCATAAAAAGCCAAAATAGCACAAAACCCCCCAAAATGACCCCATTTTGGAAAGTAGACACCCCAAGCTATTTACTGAGAGGCATGTTGAGTCCATGGAATATTTTATATTTTGCCACAAGTTGCGGGAATATTACAAACTTTTTTTTTTTGCACAAAGTTGTCACTAAATGATATATTGCTCACACATGCTATGGGCATATGTGAAATGACACCCCAAAATACATTCTGCTGCTTCTCCTGAGTACAGGGATACCACATGTGTGGGACTTTTTGGGAGCCTAGCCGCGTACGGGACCCCGAAATCCAAGCACCGCCTTCAGGATTTCTAAGGGCATAATTTTTTTATTTTACTCCTCACTACCTATCACTACCTATCACAGTTTTGACGGCCATAAAATGCCAAGATGGCACAAAACCCCCCCAAATGACCCCATTTTGGAAAGTAGACACCCCAAGGAAACTGCTGATGGGTATGTTGAGCCCATTGAATATTTATTTTTTTTGTCCTAAGGGATTGAATAATGACTAAAAAAAAAAAAAATGTACAAAAAGTTGTCACTAAATGATATATTGCTCACACATGCCATGGTTATATGTGGAATTGCACCCCAAAATATATTCAGCTACTTCTCCCGAGTATGGGGATACCACATGTGTGGGACTTTTTGGGAGTCTAGTCGCGTACGGCACCCCGAAAACCAATCACCACCTTCAGGATTTCTAAGGGTGCAAAGGCCATAAAATGCCAAAATAGCACAAAACCCCCCCAAATTACCCCATTTTGGAAAGTAGACACCCCAAGCTATTTACTGTGAGTCATGTTGTCTGAACGAAAAAAAAGAGATTGATCGGTGGGTATGCCCACCATTAGATACCTCCCTTCATCCACCCACTTCTAATGATGGACATACATGCACCATTTATATATGCCGAAGCATGGGGGCATCCTCCCGCAAAAAAGTTATGCCGCGTACATACGTTCAAACTTTTCCATGGGCAAGCCCCCTGTCGGAATTTTGACCGTATGTACGCGGCATTAGGAGCAAAATCACTCCTCCACCCCTTATGCCCCCATGCTTCGGCATATATGCTCTTTTTTAACTGTGGTGGTGAAATAACCGCCTACAGCACTGGAGTCACGGCTTTATGTATCGTGGGAGCAAACGCTGTTGCTGTCAAGATAAATAAATCCGCGCTGCAGCTGAATGGCGTACCTGCTAAGCAAATTATGGTTAACGTTAAAACAAAGTAACATCCCAGTAAAACCTTACCATACCATACCTGCAAAGCAATTGCCAAAAAAAACTGTAAAAAATAAAACATTTTTTAACACAACCTGTGCCTAAAATATATATATGCCGAAGCATGGGGGCATCCTCCCGCAAAAAAGTTATGCTGCGTACATACGTTCAAACTTTTCCACGGGCAAGCCCTCCGTCGGAATTTTGACCGTATGTACGCGGCATTAGGAGCAAAATCACTCCTCCACCCCTTATGCCCCCATGCTTCGGCATATATGCTCTTTTTTAACTGTGGTGGTGAAATCACCGCCTACAGCACCAGAGTCACGGCTTTATGTATCGTGGGAGCAAACGCTGTTGCTGTCAAGATAAATAAATCCGCGCTGCAGCTGAATGGCGTACCTGCTAAGCAAATTATGGTTAACGTTAAAACAAAGTAACATCCCAGTAAAACCTTACCATACCATACCTGCAAAGCAATTGCCAAAAAAACCAGTAAAAAATAAAACATTTTTTAACACAACCTGTGCCTAAAATATATATATGCCGAAGCATGGGGGCATCCTCCCGCAAAAAAGTTATGCTGCGTACATACGTTCAAACTTTTCCACGGGCAAGCCCTCCGTCGGAATTTTGACCGTATGTACGCGGCATTAGGAGCAAAATCGCTCCTCCACCCCTTATGCCCCCATGCTTCGGCATATATGCTCTTTTTTAACTGTGGTGGTGAAATCACCTCCTACAGCACTGGAGTCGCGGCTTTATGTATCGTGGGAGCAAACGCTGTTGCTGTCAAGATAAATAAATCCACGCTGCAGCTGAATGGCGTACCTGAAAACATGAAAAATGGTTAACAATAACACAGTAAACAGTAAAGTATAAAAAATTTGAGAGAAGAGAGAGAGAGAGAGAGAGAACAATAAAACGACAACTATTTTTGGTTTTTATATTTTATATTTTTTTTGGTTTTTTTATTTTACTTTTTATTTTTTTATTTTTTTCTATACACTTTTTTTTGAACTGTAAACTGTAACTGTAACGGTTCGGGTCTCTCAAAATGCGATGGCATCTTGGGAGACCCTGTGTAAGTGTGCCTAGCCTGTGAAATGCTGTACCCTACGCTAATACTTCACTAGTGTGTGGTAGCGTTCAAAACACTCACCCTGACAAAGACCAGGATTGCCAGGACAGCGTGGACAATAAGAACGGGTGTCACGCCTATATCCGCGCTTGCTACAGACACGACATCTTTTTTGGGGGGCTCGTTGGGTAGGGGTACTCGGGAGGACATAAGAATAATGCCTCTCATGCAGCCGGCTTACTGCATTTGGTTGGGAATGGTGAGGTACAGAACCGTCTGGAAACAGAAGCTCTGTGACAACCTCTCTTTGGAAGAAAAGAAAGGTTAATGTTCCGCCTGAAGTTTTGTATAGCACAAAAGCATTCAGCAAAGCCAATTGAAATAAGTAAGCAGACACTTTTTTGTACCAGCGTCTGGTCTTACGGGAAGTTAGATACGGCGCCAACATCTGGTCATTGAGGTCCACCCCTCCCATATTTTTGTTATATTCGTGGACACAGAGGGGTTTCTCCACAATACCAGTCGCCGTAGAAATTTGGACCGTCGTGTCTGCATGAAGGGAGGTAAGAACGAAAACATTCTTATTATCCCTCCACTTCATAGCGAGCAAATTATTACACCGATAGCAGGCTCTCTCCCCCAGCCTAAGACGGGAATCTACAAGCCGCTGGGGAAAGCCCCGGCGATTAGGTCGCACAGTGCCACATGCTCCAATCTGATTATCAAATAAATGACTAAACAGTGGCACGCTGGTGTAATAGTTGTCCACGTACAAGTGGTACCCCTTTCCGAATAAGGGTGACACCAATTTCCACACTATCTTGCCAGCGCTTCCTATGTAATCAGGGCAGTTCTCCGGCTCTACGTAACTATCTTTACCCTCATAAACCATAAAGCTCCATGCATAGCCTGTGGCCCTGTCACAGCACTTATAGAGCTTGACCCCGTATCTGGTACGCTTGTTGGGAATGTACTGTTTGAATGACAAGCGACCAGTAAACTTAACCAGGGACTCATCAACGCAGACAACTTTTTGGGGAGTAAACAAGTCTGCAAAACGTTGGTTGAAGTGGTTTATGAGGGGCCGAATTTTGTAGAGCCGATCGTATTCAGGGTCTCCACGTGGACGACAAAGTTCATTGTCACTGAAGTGCAAGAACCGCAAGATCTGCTCGTATCGTTTCCTGGACATGGAGTTAGAGAACACGGGCATGTGGTCAGCCGGATGCGTGGACCAATAAGCCCGCATCCGCATAAATTTATGTGTGCCCATGTTGAGGGAAAGGCCCAAAAACTTCTTAAATTCGGAAACCGTAACTGGTTTCCAATCTCTGGCAAGAGACGGCAACTGGGGATTAGCGGCGATGCGTTGACCAGCATATAAATTGGTTTGGTCCACAATAGATCTATAGAGATCTTCCGTGAGATACAGAGAATAAAAATCGAGTGGCGTAAAATCATCTGTATCCACCTGAATACCGGGTTGGGCAGTGAATGGGGGAAGTACGGGTTCTGCAGAAGTGGTGGGCACCCAATCAGGATTGGCGAATTCTGCAGGAAGGGCACTATGGGTACGACGGGCCTGTCTTTGTCTTCTTCTTGGTGGCAGCGGGACACTACTTGTGCTTGCCACCTCGCCAGCTTGAACTGCACTTATGGGACTCGCCACGTCACCACGTGATACTGCAGTGCTGGATGTACGTCCAGGGTGTACTAGGCCGCTGGTGCTTGCCAGTTCACCAAAAGGATGAGCGGCGCTAGTACTGGCTCTATACTCCATACGAGGGACTTGCGGTTCCTGCACCTCAACAACATCAGAAAATCGGGGTCGGGTACGCCTGACAATAGCAGGGACCTCTTCTTCGTCGTCAGAGCTATCTGACATGGAGGCGCTGTCCTCTACAGGTTCGTATTCTGAGCCTGAATCTGACAGATCAGTGTCTTCCTCTTCACTATCTGTCATGCTCAGAAACGTGTAGGCCTCTTCACTAGTGTACCTTCGCTTTGCCATTTTGGGCTCTAAATTTAGGGGTACAGTAGTGAGACTCACAGGTAAAAAAGCACCTAGCCTGTCAGCGACTGTATAAAACGCTACCAAAAAAAACTGTTAGCGATCGCAGGGATCAGGCCTGACTCTGCGAACGCTGCAGTTATGTGTGTTGTGTTTTGTAAGTGACAGTGATCGATCGATACTGCACTTGGGTGGGCTGGGCTGAGCTGGGCAGAGGGGCAAAACGCAGGTGCTAGCAGGTATCTGGGCTGATCCCGCTAACAATGCGTTTTTTTAGAACCCTAAATTGCTGGGCACGCTAGTATAGATCTGATCAGATCAGATATTGATCTGTTCGGATACTATACCACTAAGGGAGGTGTATGCTTTGCGCGTGTGTGTTAGCGGTGCTGGCACTAACCTAGCACTGCCTGGGGCGACGCAGACCCTTTCTGACCCTAAAACCAAATTTATATCACCCGCCGGGTGATCAGGGGGTTAAACCTTTATTAGGTAATAAATGGCGGGTGCCCTGATGCTATAAAAAGCGAACTACCTAACCAGCGTCACCCGTAACACTTATACGGTGATCACTGGTGAAAGGGTTAACTAAGGGCAATCAGGGGTTAAAACCTTTATTGGGTATTTATATGGGGGTACCTGAAGCTTTATAAAAAGCTGACGGGGAACCTAAATAACTAAATAACTAACTGGCTAACCAGCGTCACCAGTGACACTTATGCAGCGATCGCTGGTGAAAGGGTTAACTCTAGGGGCAATCAAAGGGTTAAAACCTTTATTAGGTTATATATCGGGGTACCTAACGGTATAAAAACCTGGCGTTGAACCTAAAAAAAAAACTAGCTTCCTAGCGGGACCAGTGACACTATTGCAGCGATCAGAAAAACGATCGCTTAGTGACACTGGTAAAAGAGGGTGAAAGGGTTAACTGGGAGGGCAATCAAGGGGTTAAACCTTTATTAGGGGGGGTAGGGGGCTACCCTGGACCTAAAGGGGCCTAACACTAGCTGCCCTGACACTTTTTACAGTCACAACTGACACTAAATGTAGTGATCAATAAATAAATGAACACTGCATTAGTGACACTGTGACTGGGGGGGGGCGGGGGGCCGATCGGGGGGGTGATCGGGGGGTGACTGGGGTGAAATGTGTGCCTGTGTGTACCTATGTGTCAGTGGACTGTTGGTGCACTTACTTGAATGTTTTCACTCCTCGCTGTCCGGTTCAAAAAGACCGCCACGAGGAGTGTGACATCACTTCCTCCTCCTGTGTTTACATTTTCACAGGGGAGGAAGTTCGTCACTGGCCAGGAGCGATCGAGAGGGGATGGGCGGAAACCAACGGCCATCCCCTCATCGCCGATCGCTCCGGCACCGAAAGGGACCGCCGTATCTAGCGGGAGGGGTCCGATCGGACCCCCCACCCGCTAGAAGGCATTCACGTACATTTACGTGATTGTGCCTGCCTGTGCCATTGTGTTGACGTACATTGGCAATACGGCGGTCCTCAAGTGGTTAATCGTCATTAAAATCAGTGCTCCCGCCAAAACGGCCATTTTTAAAAAACATTTTAGGCATTGACCCATGTCCCCTGGGGCAGGAGCCAGGTCCCCAAACCCTTTTTAGGACAGTATCTTGCATATTAGCCGTTAAAATTAGCACTTTTAATTTCGAACGTTCGAGTCCCATAGACTTCAATGGGGTTCTAACGTTTGTACGAATTTTGGGGTCCGTTCGAAAGTTCTGGTGCGAACCGAACCGGGGGGTGTTCGGCTCATCCCTAGTAAGGACCATTTATAATGGCCTCAAATGTAGGAAGACCTGAGAACAAGTTTAGAGAGATATTGTTACTGAAGAGCCAGAGGGGAGTTTTGGAAATCCAGAGGCAGGATCCATCAGAAAAAAATAATAATTCAGGTTGCGTGACTCCCTAATTATATAATTCTGTAAACTAAATTTAGGTTGGTTTGTGAAAACACCATTAGGCTGAACTCAGGGATAATCGAAAATGATCTAGTGATTGTGTATTTCTTCCAGAACTTTGCAGTAATCCAGTGTGAAACTTTTTTTATGCAGGAACTACCTTTAAAAAGGCAGCTGCTCTTTTTCCTTGTGTGGAGTCACTGGTCTTTTGCTGTATTCTCCCCTTGTAGGTTTCTGCAGACAGACTGTAGCGGGTGGACGTCGTGCGTTTTCCCCACAGCTCTGCTTTCTGCTCATGTACAGCCCAGCGATGATGTTACCTCTATATTTACAAGGTTATATCTGGCCTTGCAAAGGTATTTCGTTCACGCAGTGTGGACTTTAGTGATGGCCGAACGGTTCGCCCGGCGGTCGTTTCGCGGCGAATTTCCGACTTTCGCCGTCCGCGGGTTCGAACGCCTTTTTCCGTCGTTCGCCCCGGCGGACTTACGTGTTTAATGTATACAAGAACTTTAACCTTTCGTGACACGTTTATCATGTGTTACAGGACAACCAATTGAGACATGACAGCTCATGGACACTTGGACATTCCCCCTAACCTATAAATACACCCGATCCGGTGGCCATTTTACATTCTTTCTTCTGTCACTGTAGGGAAAGGATCCTGTGTGGAGTAGGGACAGAGAAAACGCTAGCTATTTGGTACACAAAAGTTCTTTTCAGGACTGGTATAGGTGTTAGGTCAGCAGCCTGAGTTTCTTTTGTCAGTTTAGATAAAGGGACAGAGCGCTGTATGCTGCTATTTTAGGGACAGCTCAGCCAGATTAGTCTTTCTTCATCATCATCATCATCATCATCATTAGCTGTTACTATCAGGTCCACAAAAGAGCTGTTCCAGCTAATCGTTCCAGCCTACTCTTTTTTGCCAATTTGTATAGGGACAGGCAGGAAGCAGTGTGTCAGGCAGTGAGGATAATTTTAAAGACTTGCTGTTACTATTAGTTCCACAAAGGTTCTTTTCAGGACTGGTATCAGTGGTACGGTAATAGGCTTGTACACGTATAATATTCTTTCTTCCAAATATAGAAAGAATATTATACTTGACTGCTGCCCTTCTGCTGCAGTCTGCTAATCATTCACAACTCACTTGTTCCACAAAGCTCTTTATCAGGACTGGTAACTTGGTCTGTCTAGGGTGCTACGGTACATAGGCTTGGGTGCGGTACAGTCTGCTGTTCTGTAAGGACCGCTATCGGTCCACAATACATAGGGTTGCCGTGCACTACTGCTGACCGCTGCCCTATACTGCAGCAGTCCTTCATTGGTATAGGGACTGACGTACAGTCTGCTAATCACTAACACACAACCTGCTTGGTCCACAAAAGTTCTTATAAGGACTGGTAACTTGGTATAGGGTGCTACGGTACATAGGCCTGAGTGCGTTACAGTCTGCTGTTCTGTAAGGACCGCTATCGGTCCACAATACATAGGGTTGCCGTGCACTACTGCTGACCGCTGCCCTATACTGCAGCAGTCCTTCAGCGGTATAGGGACTGACGCACAGTCTGCTAAACACTAACACACAACCTGCTTGGTCCACAAAAGTTTTTATAAGGACTGGTAACTTGGTATAGGGTGCTACGGTACATAGGCCTGAGTGCAGTACAGTCTGCTGTTCTGTAAGGACCGCTATCGGTCCACAATACATAGGGTTGCCGTGCACTACTGCTGACCGCTGCCCTATACTGCAGCAGTCCTTCATTGGTATAGGGACTGACGTACAGTCTGCTAATCACTAACACACAACCTGCTTGGTCCACAAAAGTTCTTATAAGGACTGGTAACTTGGTATAGGGTGCTACGGTACATAGGCCTGAGTGCGTTACAGTCTGCTGTTCTGTAAGGACCGCTATCGGTCCACAATACATAGGGTTGACGTGCACCACTGCTGACCGCTGCCCTATACTGCAGCAGTCCTTCAGCGGTATAGGGACTGACGTACAGTCTGCTAAACACTAATACACAACCTGCTTGGTCCACAAAAGTTCTTATAAGGACTGGTAACTTGGTATAGGGTGCTACGGTACATAGGCTTGAGTGCGGTACAGTCTGCTGTTCTGTAAGGACCGCTATCGGTCCACAATAGATAGGGTTGACGTGCACCACTGCTGACCGCTGCCCTATACTGCAGCAGTCCTTCAGCGGTATAGGGACTGACGCACAGTCTGCTAAACACTAACACACAACCTGCTTGGTCCACAAAAGTTTTTATAAGGACTGGTAACTTGGTATAGGGTGCTACGGTACATAGGCCTGAGTGCGTTACAGTCTGCTGTTCTGTAAGGACCGCTATCGGTCCACAATACATAGGGTTGCCGTGCACTACTGCTGACCGCTGCCCTATACTGCAGCAGTCCTTCATTGGTATAGGGACTGACGTACAGTCTGCTAATCACTAACACACAACCTGCTTGGTCCACAAAAGTTCTTATAAGGACTGGTAACTTGGTATAGGGTGCTACGGTACATAGGCCTGAGTGCGTTACAGTCTGCTGTTCTGTAAGGACCGCTATCGGTCCACAATACATAGGGTTGACGTGCACCACTGCTGACCGCTGCCCTATACTGCAGCAGTCCTTCATTGGTATAGGGACTGACGTACAGTCTGCTAATCACTAACACACAACCTGCTTGTTCCACAAAAGTTCTTATAAGGACTGGTAACTTGGTATAGGGTGCTACGGTACATAGGCTTGAGTGCGGTACAGTCTGCTGTTCTGTAAGGACCGCTATCGGTCCACAATAGATAGGGTTGACGTGCACCACTGCTGACCGCTGCCCTATACTGCAGCAGTCCTTCAGCGGTATAGGGACTGACGTACAGTCTGCTAAACACTAATACACAACCTGCTTGGTCCACAAAAGTTCTTATAAGGACTGGTAACTTGGTATAGGGTGCTACGGTACATAGGCTTGAGTGCGGTACAGTCTGCTGTTCTGTAAGGACCGCTATCGGTCCACAATAGATAGGGTTGACGTGCACCACTGCTGACCGCTGCCCTATACTGCAGCAGTCCTTCAGCGGTATAGGGACTGACGTACAGTCTGCTAAACACTAATACACAACCTGCTTGGTCCACAAAAGTTCTTATAAGGACTGGTAACTTGGTATAGGGTGCTACGGTACATAGGCTTGAGTGCGGTACAGTCTGCTGTTCTGTAAGGACCGCTATCGGTCCACAATACATAGGGTTGCCGTGCACTACTGCTGACCGCTGCCCTATACTGCAGCAGTCCTTCATTGGTATAGGGACTGACGTACAGTCTGCTAATCACTAACACACAACCTGCTTGTTCCACAAAAGTTCTTATAAGGACTGGTAACTTGGTATAGGGTGCTACGGTACATAGGCTTGAGTGCGGTACAGTCTGCTGTTCTGTAAGGACCGCTATCGGTCCACAATAGATAGGGTTGACGTGCACCACTGCTGACCGCTGCCCTATACTGCAGCAGTCCTTCATTGGTATAGGGACTGACGTACAGTCTGCTAATCACTAACACACAACCTGCTTGGTCCACAAAAGTTCTTATAAGGACTGGTAACTTGGTATAGGGTGCTACGGTACATAGGCCTGAGTGCGTTACAGTCTGCTGTTCTGTAAGGACCGCTATCGGTCCACAATACATAGGGTTGACGTGCACCACTGCTGACCGCTGCCCTATACTGCAGCAGTCCTTCAGCGGTATAGGGACTGACGTACAGTCTGCTAAACACTAATACACAACCTGCTTGGTCCACAAAAGTTCTTATAAGGACTGGTAACTTGGTATAGGGTGCTACGGTACATAGGCTTGAGTGCGGTACAGTCTGCTGTTCTGTAAGGACCGCTATCGGTCCACAATAGATAGGGTTGACGTGCACCACTGCTGACCGCTGCCCTATACTGCAGCAGTCCTTCAGCGGTATAGGGACTGACGCACAGTCTGCTAAACACTAACACACAACCTGCTTGGTCCACAAAAGTTTTTATAAGGACTGGTAACTTGGTATAGGGTGCTACGGTACATAGGCCTGAGTGCGTTACAGTCTGCTGTTCTGTAAGGACCGCTATCGGTCCACAATACATAGGGTTGCCGTGCACTACTGCTGACCGCTGCCCTATACTGCAGCAGTCCTTCATTGGTATAGGGACTGACGTACAGTCTGCTAATCACTAACACACAACCTGCTTGGTCCACAAAAGTTCTTATAAGGACTGGTAACTTGGTATAGGGTGCTACGGTACATAGGCCTGAGTGCGTTACAGTCTGCTGTTCTGTAAGGACCGCTATCGGTCCACAATACATAGGGTTGACGTGCACCACTGCTGACCGCTGCCCTATACTGCAGCAGTCCTTCATTGGTATAGGGACTGACGTACAGTCTGCTAATCACTAACACACAACCTGCTTGTTCCACAAAAGTTCTTATAAGGACTGGTAACTTGGTATAGGGTGCTACGGTACATAGGCTTGAGTGCGGTACAGTCTGCTGTTCTGTAAGGACCGCTATCGGTCCACAATAGATAGGGTTGACGTGCACCACTGCTGACCGCTGCCCTATACTGCAGCAGTCCTTCAGCGGTATAGGGACTGACGTACAGTCTGCTAAACACTAATACACAACCTGCTTGGTCCACAAAAGTTCTTATAAGGACTGGTAACTTGGTATAGGGTGCTACGGTACATAGGCTTGAGTGCGGTACAGTCTGCTGTTCTGTAAGGACCGCTATCGGTCCACAATAGATAGGGTTGACGTGCACCACTGCTGACCGCTGCCCTATACTGCAGCAGTCCTTCAGCGGTATAGGGACTGACGTACAGTCTGCTAAACACTAATACACAACCTGCTTGGTCCACAAAAGTTCTTATAAGGACTGGTAACTTGGTATAGGGTGCTACGGTACATAGGCTTGAGTGCGGTACAGTCTGCTGTTCTGTAAGGACCGCTATCGGTCCACAATACATAGGGTTGCCGTGCACTACTGCTGACCGCTGCCCTATACTGCAGCAGTCCTTCATTGGTATAGGGACTGACGTACAGTCTGCTAATCACTAACACACAACCTGCTTGTTCCACAAAAGTTCTTATAAGGACTGGTAACTTGGTATAGGGTGCTACGGTACATAGGCTTGAGTGCGGTACAGTCTGCTGTTCTGTAAGGACCGCTATCGGTCCACAATAGATAGGGTTGACGTGCACCACTGCTGACCGCTGCCCTATACTGCAGCAGTCCTTCAGCGGTATAGGGACTGACGTACAGTCTGCTAAACACTAATACACAACCTGCTTGGTCCACAAAAGTTCTTATAAGGACTGGTAACTTGGTATAGGGTGCTACGGTACATAGGCTTGAGTGCGGTACAGTCTGCTGTTCTGTAAGGACCGCTATCGGTCCACAATAGATAGGGTTGACGTGCACCACTGCTGACCGCTGCCCTATACTGCAGCAGTCCTTCAGCGGTATAGGGACTGACGTACAGTCTGCTAAACACTAATACACAACCTGCTTGGTCCACAAAAGTTCTTATAAGGACTGGTAACTTGGTATAGGGTGCTACGGTACATAGGCTTGAGTGCGGTACAGTCTGCTGTTCTGTAAGGACCGCTATAGGTCCACAATAGATAGGGTTGACGTGCACCACTGCTGACCGCTCACCTATACTGCAGCAGTCCTTCAGCGGTATAGGGACTAAGAGTTTTGTCACAGGGTCATTTAAAAAATGACATGCAGAGGAAGAGGCAGGCCCTTCCGCAGGGGTGGTAGGGGTAGGGCAGGAGCAACAGGCTTGAGCCAAAGTGGGAAGTTGCAGAAGGTGCGTTCAATTACTTTAAAGGATGCACCAGACTTGGTTGAGTGGCTCGCTCAGCCTTACTCTTCTGCACCCTCCTCATCCTCTCGATCTGCACCCTCTTCTTCACTCTCTGCTATGTGCACCCCCAAAGACACTACCACCAACAACACGACCACCACCACCACCACCACATACCTTCCGCTTGAGTCACTGGAATTATTTTCCGATCCATATCAAGAGGACATTTCTGATGCGCAGCCACTCTTGGTATTGGATCAGGAAGAGGAGGTAGCAACAAGCGCTACTCAGCAGTCTGACGCCAGTACCCAGATCAGCCCAAGGAGGAGGTTGGTCCCCGGTGTTGCTGCCTACTCTACTTATAGCGGTGGGGAAGGTGACGTTGATGATGACGTGTCTAGTGATGTCACGTGGGTGCCCACAAGAGAGGAAGAGGAGGGGAGTTCAGAGGGAGATATGGACCAGCAGATAGGGAGGAGAAGCAGCAATGACTTACATTGCACAGCAGGGACAAAGCAGACTGCAAATGTATCAGGAGCGAGTCATCGACCATGTACGGTCACATCTGGCGCTCCCAGGACACCGGCACATGGCTCCGCAGTGTGGGCTTTTTTTAACGTGTCCGCTGCTGACAATAGCGTTGCCATCTGCAATCTTTGCAGTCAACGCGTTAGTCGCGGTAAGCCCAATACTCACCTAGGGACGACCGCCTTAAGAAGGCACATGAGCAGCCATCACCGAGCCCAGTGGGAGCAACGGAACACACAAAGCCACACTGCAGGCTCTCACCGTCCAGCCTCGTCTTCTACTTCTCCTTCTCCTCTCTCCTCACAATTGTCCTCCACTCCACCTTCCATCACGCCAAGCTCACATTTTTCTGCAAAAAGGCAGGCTTCCGTGGGCCTAATGTTTGAGCGTAAAAAAATGATGACGCCGGATAACCCTCTTGCCCAACGGTTGGCGGCTGGCTTGTCAGAACTCATAGCCCGCCAACTACTGCCATATAAACTGGTGGACTCGGAGGCCTTTCGCAAATTTGTGGCCATTGGAACACCACAATGGAAGGTCCCAGGAAGGAAGTATTTCTCAGAGAAGGGCATCCCAGAGCTATATGGCCATGTTCAGCGGCAAGTGAATGTATCTCTGGCACACAGTGTCGGTGCCAAGATACATCTGACCACAGACACGTGGTCTAGCAAACACGGGCAGGGAAGGTATATCAGTTTTACTGCCCACTGGGTGAACCTTCTGACGGCCGTCAAGCATGTAACCCGTGGCACCCGTGTAGATTTGGTTTTACCGCCACGGATTGCATGCAGGCCTGACTCTTCTTCTCCTCCTCCTACTCCATCCTCCTCCCTCTCCTCCTCAGCTGCCTCCTCCTTTTCCGCTGCTAGCGTCTCTTCCACTGCACCGCCCAAGCTCCCCAGAACCTATTCCACATGCCAGGTGAGACGTTGCCATGCCGTGCTGCGTCTGTTGTGCCTGGAAGCAAAGAGCCACACTGGCCCGGCACTCCTTTCAGCTTTGCGTTCACAGGCAGATGAGTGGCTAACACCGCTCAATTTGACAGTTGGTAAAGTGGTGTGTGACAACGGTGCCAATCTGCTTAGCGCATTGAAACAGGGCAAAATCACGCACGTGCCGTGCATGGCACACGTCTTAAACTTGGTCGTGCAGCGATTCCTTGTCAAATACCCTGGGGTCCAGGACATCTTGCGGCAGGCAAGGAAAATCTCGGCCCATTTCAGAAGATCTTACACGGCCATGGCTCGCCTTGCTGACATTCAGCGGCGACACCATCTGCCGGTCAGACGTCTTATTTGCGATTGCCCGACGCGATGGAACTCAACCTTCTATATGCTTGATAGGCTGCTCCAGCAGAAACGTGCAGTTAACGTCTACCTGTATGAACTCTGCGAAAGAAACGGTTCTGGGGAGCTGGGTTTTTTTTCACCGCGCCAGTGGCTGCTCATGCGCGACACATGCAGACTTCTGCGGCCATTTGAGGAGATCACCAAACTGGTCAGTCGCAGCCATGGCGCCATCAGTGACATGGTACCTTATGCCTTCTTTCTGGAGCGTGCATTGCGTCGTGTCATTGATCAGGCTGTGGAGGAGCAGGAGCGGGAAGATGAGGAAGTCGCAATGCTGGATGAATTCCCAGGGGGGGCTACTCTATCTGAGACAAGTCAACAACAGGAGTCTGATGAGGAGTCAGAGGAGGATGGTGCCGGGGCGGATGAGCAGGAGCAAGAAGAGCATGCTTTAAACCTTTCTGGGATCCCTGTTGTGCGAGGATGGGGAGAGGAGAATGAAGAGGACGACATTATCCTGGATGATGAGCAGGAGCCAGGCCACCACACCGCTTCCACTTTAGTGCAAATGGGGGCCTTCATGCTCCAGTGTTTTAATAGGGACCCCCGTATAAAAAGCATGAGGGTCAAGGACCAGTACTGGGTGGCAACGTACTTAGACCCCCGGTACAAACACAAAATGGCGGAAATGTTACCGCCGTCGCAGAGGGCTGTCAGAATGCAGCACTTCCAGGCCTTGCTTCGAGAAATGCTGCATTCTGCTTTTGCGTGCGCTGGCAGAGGAGCAATTCCCACTCCCAGAGAAGGATTTGCGGGTACCAATCCAACAGCGCCTGCAAGAAGAGGCCGGTTTGAAGATGTGTTGGTGACTTCGGATATGAGGTCATTCTTTCAGCCGACCCATCGACAGGTGTCATCCGGATCCAGCATCAGGGAACGCCTAGACCGTCAGGTGTCCGACTACATTGGGTTAACGGCCGATGTGGACGCTCTGAGGAGTGATGAACCCCTAGACTACTGGGTGGGCAGGCTTGACCTCTGGCCAGAGCTTGCCCAATTTGCAATCGAACTGTTGGCTTGCCCCTCATCCAGTGTCCTGTCCGAAAGGACGTTCAGCGCAGCAGGGGGGATTGTGACCGATAAGCGTACTCGCCTAGCTCACCACAGTGTTAACTACCTCACATTTCTAAAAATGAATGAGGCATGGATCTCGGAGGAATTCAACACATGTGATCAGTAGACCATGTATATGTCTATAAACAATTTTTGGAATCAAGCACACAGACCTTCTTAATTCATTTGGCTCACTTCCCTGACCCAAAAAAGCACACCGTACTATATGCCCCTACCCTCCTCTTTGAAGAGGTTGAGCGGTGTCATATTTCTACTGGGGCTGCTTATTATGAGGGGTTCCCACCATCCCTGTGCTGTGCTGACTTCCTCCTGGGTGTTCTTATTATGAGGGGCTCCCACCATCCCTGTGCTGTGCTGACTTCCTCCTGGGGGTTCTTATTATGAGGGGATCACACCATCCCTGTGCTGTGCTGACTTCCTCCTGGGGCTGCTTACGGTGCTGCTGTCAGCGCTGTATGTCACGGAGCTGCTGTCAGCGCTGTATGTCACGGAGCTGCTGTCAGCGCTGTATGTCACGGAGCTGCTGTCAGCGCTGTATGTCACGGAGCTGCTGTCAGCGCTGTATGTCACGGAGCTGCTGTCAGCGCTGTATGTCACGGAGCTGCTGTCAGCGCTGTATGTCACGGAGCTGCTGTCAGCGCTGTATGTCACGGAGCTGCTGTCAGCGCTGTATGTCACGGAGCTGCTGTCAGCGCTGTATGTCACGGAGCTGCTGTCAGCGCTGTATGTCACGGAGCTGCTGTCAGCGCTGTATGTCACGGAGCTGCTGTCAGCGCTGTATGTCACGGTGCTGCTGTCAGCGCTGTATGTCACGGAGCTGCTGTCAGCGCTGTATGTCACGGAGCTGCTGTCAGTGCTGTATGTCACGGAGCTGCTGTCAGCGCTGTATGTCACGGAGCTGCTGTCAGCGCTGTATGTCACGGAGCTGCTGTCAGCGCTGTATGTCACGGTGCTGCTGTCAGCGCTGTATGTCACGGAGCTGCTGTCAGCGCTGTATGTCACGGAGCTGCTGTCAGCGCTGTATGTCACGGAGCTGCTGTCAGCGCTGTATGTCACGGAGCTGCTGTCAGCGCTGTATGTCACGGAGCTGCTGTCAGCGCTGTATGTCACGGTGCTGCTGTCAGCGCTGTATGTCACGGAGCTGCTGTCAGCGCTGTATGTCACGGAGCTGCTGTCAGTGCTGTATGTCACGGAGCTGCTGTCAGCGCTGTATGTCACGGAGCTGCTGTCAGCGCTGTATGTCACGGAGCTGCTGTCAGCGCTGTATGTCACGGTGCTGCTGTCAGCGCTGTATGTCACGGAGCTGCTGTCAGCGCTGTATGTCACGGAGCTGCTGTCAGCGCTGTATGTCACGGAGCTGCTGTCAGCGCTGTATGTCACGGAGCTGCTGTCAGCGCTGTATGTCACGGAGCTGCTGTCAGCGCTGTATGTCACGGTGCTGATGTCAGTGCTCTGTATTACGGTGCTGCTGTCAGTGCTCTGTATCTCCTGCACCCTCTTGTTTGCCTACCCTGGTCCCTGACCTTCCCTCTCCTCCATTGCCTTCATTAGCTCCATAGTCCTGAATTGTCAGAACAATTTCCCAAATAAAAAAAAAATGCTTGTAGTTATCGATCCCAAATTCACCTCATACATGTATTATGCTATTGTCCAGGTGGTGGGACTACGTGCTACCCCCTAATAATTACCCCGTGGCCGCAAATTCGACCTAAAGGTTTGCGAAATTCGCCTCCCATTGAAGTCAATGGAGCCCGCGGCGAACGGTCGTTTTCGCGAACGTTTGTGTCCGTTCGCGTTTCGCGTTCGCGAAACGTCCCGTCGGAAGTTCGTCCATCACTAGTGGACTTATATCCTTTGTGGCTATTAAAGAATATATTTAAAGCGGGGTTCCACTGTCTACTAGCTTTTTTTTTTTTGGAAAATGTCATTGTTTATTCTATTAACATGTATCACTCACTTGTTCCATTTTTAGACTCTCCTGCTGCCGGTTTTCAGCACATATAAAAACGTAGAAAACATTGTGCTGAAGGTTGTCATCTTGCCTGTGGGTATGTGAAGCCCACAGGCATCCTTTTTCGGGACGCTGATGTCACGCATGCGCAGTTTATTCAAATTGGAGCGCCGACAAAACTCAGGTTGCCATCACGACGGGCGGCGTCATAGAAAGTCCCGCCCCGTTGTGATGGCAACTGAGATAATCGCACGATAACTGGCCGCCGCACAGACTCCTGGGAACAAGAGGATCCCAGGAGACAGTGCGGCACAGAGGAAGCGTAGACCTAGCCACTGCAACCCCGCCCATATTCGCAGCAACACCACCCATATCTGCAGCAACCAGAACCCGGAAATGGCCTGTAACAAAAGACTGAGCAAGTCACCAGAAAGGTACAGGTCCTCTTTATATTTCACAGAGAGAAATAAGTATAGGGAGATATTGTTTATAATTCGGGTGGAGCTCCGCTTTAAATTAAAGTTTTTGTGTGAGTTGAGCTTTAATGTAGTTCTAAAGGCTCAAGTTTTTTTATCTTCATGCATTCTATGCATGAAATAAAGAACCTGTGTGTAGCCACCCCCCAATACTTACCTGAGCCCCATCGCGATACAGCAATGTACACGAGGGCCTCAGCTCTCTGACACGCATCAGCAGGAGCCATTGGCTGGTCAATTACAGCCAGTGAGCCAATGAGAAGAGAGAGGAGGTAGGCCGAGCTTCGGCTCTGTGTCTGAATGGACACGCAAAGCATCGCCTGCTTGGGAGCCCCCACAGCAAGCTGTTTGTTTTGGGGGCAGTTGGCTGGAGGGAGGAGAGAAAAGTTTCAGTGGGGGACCCGAGAAGAGAAGGATTAAGACTGTTCTGTGCAAAAACACAGAGCAGGTAAGTATAACATATTTTTTTTTAAGTTGCCTTTACTATTACTTTAACATGTGCATGCACACACAACAATGTGGATGGGACCATAAGATGACAATCTCTAAAAAAAATATTCTAAGGATTTGTATGACCAAAGCTTGTATATAATGTGGCAAACTTTCTCAATAATTTTTAATCAGAATTGCATTGAAAGAAAAAAGTTGCTTTGTGTTTACTGTACAATGAATACACCTATAGAAGTAACATTTGTAAGTTTAATGCCTGTTCTGTATGTTACTATGTTTACTTTGCCTTTCCATTATTGGGGTTCTAAGACTGACTGCTTGGAGTTTATAGTAGACTTGTGCACAACGGAAAATTTTGTTTAGTTTCGGTTCGTTGTCATTCGTAAAATACATCATTTCGTTCTGTTATATTCGTTATGTTAATACGTTTTCGGATAATTCGTAATTATTCGTAGAGTGTCTAATTCAGTCGTTCGTATTCGTTGAAATTCGCTATTTATGTATGTATAGACATTCGTGATAATGATTCGTAGTTTTCATAGTTTGGAAAGTCGTTTGTTTATTGAATCTTTTAACACACACAATGACAACGTCTCTTCTCCTCGGCTCAAATACAATACAACACCCTTCTAACTCAGTTCTCAGGAATGCACTTTGCCAGTAATCCATCCTCCGGCACAAAATGAATTAGCTGATTGGACTATAAGATTTACTTTGAGCTGACCTTTTGTTTCATTAGATCTTGAAAGAATTACCGAATCATGTCGAATTCATTCAAATTAATTCGTTATATTTCTTTCATATTCGTTGTTATTTGTTATTTTTTTATTCGGACATTCGGATGCATCCGAATGTCCGAAAGATCCAAAGTTCGGCCGAATTTCGATACGGTACGAAACGAATTGCACAAGCCTAGTTTATAGTATATTTGCATTGTGTTAGAGTGATTTTCCCCAATTTACTCCTACAGTCCAATACATGCTGATAGGTGACCACCCAAGCAGTGAGGGGAATTTTCTGTAACAGAAACCGACTAAGCAGTTAGAACTCCATAGGGATTCTAATTCTTTCCCATAAAATAAAAATATATGAGTCTAGTTAAACACCCTAACAACAGATGCAATACTGATAGATGACAGCCAAGGAGCTTGCTTGGAAAGTAAAATGATCTTGTGGTTCATGCATTTTAACAACAATGAACTCTGTGGTCCTCGTGGAGACCCTGGATATGATCAGCTCTACAAAATTCGGCCCCTTGTTAACCACTTCAACCAACGTTTTGCAGACTTGTTTACTGCCCATCAAGTTGTCTGTGTTGATGAGTCCCTGATTAAGTTTTCTGGCTGCTTGTCTTTCAAACAGTATCTTCCCAGCAAGCATGGCAGATTCGGGGTCAAGATGTATAAGCTCTGTGTAGGGTCACAGGCTATATGGTATCTTTCTATGTGATATGTAAAAACAGAAAAGGATAAAATTACAGCTGATTCCCCAAAGGATAAGATTGTGCATGTCTATGTGATAAACAAAATAAAAATCTTCAACTGTTTTGTTCTTACCAAACAAAAATATGCCACCTCATAGTTTTTTATTTTATATAATTATAAATCTGATCTGATATCATACCTTGAGGAGATTGTAATATATGGTAATTATCTAAACAACAGAGGCCAGTCTGAAGTAAAACTATAATAAAATGTAAATAAAGGTTGCAATACGTGTGCAAATGCTTGTTTATCTGTAAAGAACAAGGCATGAGTGCAATAAATTCATTGATTCAACTTAACAGATTGTAATATGACCTTGGCCACCAAATTTGTAACCAACATCTGTTTTTTTTTTTTCAGTACAAACCTTATATTTTGGGTTTGTAGTGGTCAACATGTAAAAAAAAAAGCTAATTAAAGTGCAGCAAATTAAAGTCACGTTTCCAAGAGGATGAGTTTGAGAATAATATGCTTGCCACTGAAGCCAGCTAGTGACTCTCATCATACATTGGAAATGTCTTTCAAGGACAACATGGCTTAGTTTATGCCCTCTTGTCTTTCTGGTCCTTCTTGTTCTTAACATTCTTCTTGGAGAGTGCAGGGAGAGGATTGGGGGTTTTGTGGCTTGTCTTTGGTGGCCCACTGCGACCTGTGCGACTTGCATTCTTGTTCTTCTCCTGCGCGGTCTTCACTTGTTGCTCTTGTAAAGTCTGTTCCCATCTCTTAAAAAGAATAAAGCTGTCAATATAACTTGGTGGAAAGAAGCATTATTCTAGACAAATAATTTATTAAAGCTGGATAATACAAATGTAGAAAACAATGTTTTGTTTTTTTTGGCAACAGACTTGATATTTTTTGATGAAAGACACTATTCACATTATAAAGTAAAACAATTATATCAAATGTATTTCCTGGAGTTCAGATTTTAAAAAAAGCCCTCACAGGGCCCAACCAACTTTCTGTACACTACATAAATGGTAGTCACAAAATACCCTTCACAATTTTAATTCAGGGCAAATCTTGTGGGTGCTCCTTGTTCTACCTACATATACACTATATGGTCAAATGTTTGCAGACAGCTGATCATCACTCCTATAGGAACTTGTTGCACCCCCCCCCCCCCCATTTGAAACTATAACAGCCTCTATTCTTCTAAGAAGGCTTCCAAAAAGGTTTTGTAATGTGTTTGTGGGAATTTGTGCCAAAATAGAATTTATGAGTTTAAGTACTAATGTTTGACAAAAAGACCTGGTCTAAAATCAGCATTACGATTCAGCCCAAAGGGATTCAGTAGAGTTGGTCTTGGAAATCTGTGTAGGCCACTTGAGTTCTTCCACAATAGAGATGAGCTTGAATATCCTCCAAACTCATCTCTATCCAAACGATCAAATCATGTTGTTTTTTTAATCCAACCATCTGCAAGCCAGGCCATTCCCTGCCTCTGAGCACATGTAAACCAAGGGGGAAGATGCTGATAATGTCAGTGCCCTTATATGGACACAAGCCCATATTTAGTCAACTACATTATCTAAAATGTCTTACATGGTGCAGAATTTACAGTACCCTTCACTGGAAACTCTTGAACTCAATTATTTGAAAGGGGATCTACATACTTTTTGCCATGAATTAGTTTGCCAGGAGGAACTGCAGCAAAGTGCCTCACTTTTTGCCATGAATTAGTTTGCCAGGAGGAACTGCAGCAAAGTGCCTCAGCATTGCCCTCTGACACTACAAGAAAATAAAAATGAATCTAATATATATATATATATATATATATATATATATATATATATATATATATATATTTTTTTTTTATACACTGTACTGTGCAAAAGTTTTAGGCAGGTGTGAATAAATGCTGTCAATTAGGAATGCTTATAAGTAAGTAATAGGTTATTTTTTTCAATTAGCAAAACGGAAAGTAAATGAACAGAAGAGAAATCCAAATCACTTCAGTGTTTGGTGTGACCACCCTTTGTCTTTAAAACAGCATCAATTCTTAAATTCTTCTAGGTACACTTTCACACAGGTTTTTGAAGGAACTCGGCAGGTAGGTTGTTTAAAACTTATTGGATAACTAACCATAGATTTTCTGTGGCTGCCTCAAATTCTTCTGTCTCTTTATGTAATCCCAGACAGAATTGATGATGTTGAGATCAGGGCTCTGTGGAGGCCAAACCATAGTTGAGTCGCTTTAGTCTTGTTTCCACATCCTATGTACAAAAACATAGCAGAAAAATGGCAGTATGTGCTGTGGACTGATGAGTAAAAATTTGAAATATTTGGTTTTAGCAGGTGGCAGCTTGTTTGTGAATGGATGGAGAGCTGTACAATAATGAGTGTCTGCAGGCAACAGTGAAGCATGGTGTAGATTTCTTGCAAGTTTGAGGTTGCATTTCTGCAGATAGAGTTGGGGATTTGGTCAGGTGTCCTCAATGCTGAGAAATACAGGCAGATAAGTATCCATCATGCCATACCATCAGGGAGGTATGTGATTGACCCCAAATGTGTTCTGCAGCAGGACAACAAGCCGAACATACAGCCAATGTCATTAGGAATTATCTTCAGTGTGAAGAAGAACATGGAGTACTGGAAGTGATGGTTTGGCCTACACAGAGCCCAACACAATAGAGTCGGTCTGGGATTACATGAAAAGACAGAAGGATTTAAGGCAGCCTGCATCCACAGAACATCTGGGGTTAGTTCTCCAAGATGTTTGGAACAACCTACCTGCTGAGTTTCTTCAAAAATTGTATGCAAGTATACCTAGAAGAATTGAAGAAATTATTCTGTTTTAAAGGCAAAGGGTGCTCATGCCAAATACTGATTTGATTTGGTTTTCTCTTCTGTTCATTTAATTTCTATATTGTTAATTGATAAAAATAAACTATTAACACTTACATTTCTGAAAACATTCTTCATTTACAGAATATTTATACATCTGCCTAAAACTATGTATGTGTGTGTGGTGTGTGTCAACAAGGTACTAGCATATACTGCAGCGAATAGCCTGGTTCCAGCTCAGAAATAAGTATGGTAAACAAACAGCCCAAGGGTCTAATCCCAGATAGATTTTATATTGCATACGGGCTGTGGCTCAGGTACCTGACCAGAAGTGTGTTCTCTAAGTAAAAAGAGAGCCAGCAGAAGTGAAGCCCATGCAATAAAACTATTTGCCGTAGGGAACTTTGAGCCCAATACCACTACAGTTAGCTAGAAACCTGTTTAAAGTACACCAAAAGGAACAAGAAGGCACTCAAAGGACTTGTTTAGAAATAATATGAACTTTTTGTGACTGGTGCTTTCAGAGGGTGCAGCTTACAGATTACCTACATTAAACTGATCACACACATTTTACATGAGTAAAAAATTGTTTACATCATTTTAATTATGTAATGTTAGCATTGAAGTTCATTGTTTCAATGTATATACTTTGAATATGCAAACATCTTTTACGCATCTATGTAGGAATATTTAGTGATTTAAATAATCTACTAAAATAATTTTTCCCATTCCATAATTTTCTTATTTTTATCCAAACATATACAGTTCCTTGAAAAAGTATTCATCACCCTTGATATTTTCCACATTTTGTCATGTTACAACCAAAAACGTAAATGTATTTTAATGGGATTTTATGTGATAGACCAACACAAAGTGGCACATCATTATGAAATGGAAGGAAAATGATAAATGGTTTTCAAAATGTTTGACAAATAAATATCTAAAAAGTGTGGCATTCATTTGTATTCAGCCCCCTTTACTCTGATGACCCATAACTAAAATCCAGTGGAACCAATTGCCTTCAGAAGTCACCTAAGTAGTAAATAGAGTCCACCTGTGTGTAATTTATATTCAGTATAAATACAGTTGTTCTGTGAAGCCCTCAGAAGTTTGTTAGAGAACCATAGTGAACAAACAGCATCATAAAGGCCAAGCAACACACCAGACAGGTTAGGGATAAAGCTGCGGAGAAGTTTAAAACAGGGTTAGGTTATAAAAAAAACTCCCAAGCTTTGAACATCTCACGGAGCACTGTTCAATCCATCATCCGAAAATGGAAAGAGTGTGGCACACTTGCAAACCTACCAAGACATGGCCGTCCACCTAAACAGCAGCCAAGGGCATTCAACAGAGAAGCAGCCAAGGGGACCATGGTAATCCCAGATCAGGTGGGAGAATCTGTCCACAGGACAACTATTTCTCATGCACAAATCTGGCCTTTATGGAAGAGTGGCAAGAAGAAAGCCTTTGTTGGAAGAAAGTCATAAGAAGTCCTATTTGCAGTTTGCGAGAACCCTCGTGGGGGACACAGCAAACATTTGGAAGAAGGTGCTCTGGGCAGATGAGAACAACATTGAACTTTTTGGCCTAAAAGCAAAACACTATGCATGGCGGAAAACTAAAACTGCACATCAGCCTGAACACACCATCCCCACCATGAAACATGGTGGTGGCAGTGTCATGTTGTGGGGATGCTTTTCTTCAGCAGGGACAGGCAAGCAGGTCAGAATTGATGGGAAGATTGATGGAGCCAAATACAGGGCAGTCTTAGAAGAAATCCTGTTAGAGTCTGCAAAAGACTTGAGACTAGGGCAGAGGTTCAATGTTCGGGAGGACAATGACCTTAAACATGCAGCCAGAGCTACAATTGAATGGTTTAGATCAAAGAAAATTCATGTGTTAGAATGGCCCAGTAAAAGTCCAGACCTGAATCCAAATGAGAATTAGTGTCAAGACTTGAAAATTGCTGTTCACAAATGCTCTCCATCCAATCTGACAGAGCTTGAGCTATTTTGCGAAGAAGAATGGGCAAAAATGTCACTCTCTAGATGGGCAAAGTTGGTACAGACATACCTGAAAAAGACTTGCTGATGTAATTGCAGCTAAAAGTAGTTCTAGAAATTATTGACTCGGGGGCTGAATACAAATGCACGCCACGCTTTTCAGATATTTATTTGTAAAACATTTTGAAAACCATTTATTATTTTCCTTTAACTCCACAATTATGTGCTGAAGGACCTTAAGTACTCTACACACTACTATTAACTTGTCTCTTCCCATAGTTATCTAGTTTATAAAACCCTGCAAGGACACTGATATAAAGTTACTTATGAAAACACACACACTGCTGCTAGTAAAATACTATCTTATTTATTTCCCAAGAAATTAGGAAAGCTAACAAAGTACTAAAAAGACATTACAATCTCACAAAGCTTACAATCAGAACATATAATACAAGAATATGAAAGATACTTATCACAAGGCCCTCCGTGAGGCTTTGCTGCATCGGCTAGGCTCAGACCAGGAGAGGGCCTTCATCATGAGGTTTAGGCCAGAGCCATCAACCAGAGTAGGCCACAAGATGGCCGAATCATCAGGTTAGCAGAGACACAGCCTCATGACAGGCTCTTTGCAGCGAACAGAGAGAGAGCATTGTCTGTGTGTGTGATCCTTTCATTCAAACATACATGCCCACTCGTAGCCACCCAGCCTTTCATATTCTTGTATTATATGTTCTGATTGTAAGCTTTGTGAGATTGTAATGTCTTTTTAATGCTTTATGTTAGCTTTCCTAATTTCTTGGGAAATAAATAAGATAGTGTTTTACTAGCAGCAGTGTGTGTGTTTTCATAAGCAACTTTGTATCAGTGTGCCTAGCAGGGTTTTATAAACTAGATCACCACCTCAATACAGTGCAGTTACACCCCCTTCCTGACCAGACCAATTTTCAGCTTTCAGCGCTCTCACAGTTTGAATGACAATTACTCAGTCATCCAACACTATATCCATATGAAACTTGCGTCCTTTTTTCCACACAAATAGAGCTTTCTTTTAGTGGTATTTAATCACTAGTGGGTTTTTTATTTTTTGTGCTATAAATAAAATAAAACGTAAATTTTGTGAAAAAAATGCCTTTTTCTTTGTTTCTGTCATAAATTTTTGCTAATTAGTAATTTTTCTTCATAAATTTTGGTCAAAATTTATACTGCTACATATCTTTGGTAAAAATAACCCACATTAGTATATATTATTTGGTCTTTGTGAAAGTTATAGAGTCTACAAACTATGGTGCCAATCACTGAAAATTGATCACTTCTGATCAGGCCTTCAGTACATCAGGTGTATCTCATTTCTCGAGACATTAACAAGTCAGAAAAGTACAAATACCCCCCAAATTACCCCTTTTTACAAAGTAGACATTTCAAGGTATTAAGTAAGTAGCATGGTGAGTTTTTTAAGTTGTAATTTTTTCCCACAATTCTTTGCAAAATGAAGATTTTTGTTTTATTATTATTTTTTTTTACAAAATTGTCATATTATCAGGTTATTTCTCACACACAGCATATGCATACAACAAATTACACCCCAAAATACATTCTTCTACTCTTCCCGAGTACGGCGATCCCACATGTGTGAGACTTTTACACATCCTGGCCACATACAGAGCACCAACATTGATGTAGTACCTTCAGACGTTCTACGAGCAAAAATGACGCATCTCATTTCTCAACCACCTATTACACTTTTGAAGGCCCTGGTGTACCAGGACAATGGAATTTCCCATAAAATGACCCCATTTTGGAAAGCAAACACCCCAACGTATAATCTGCGAGGCATAATGAGTCCTTTGAATGGTTCATTTTTTTCCAGAAGTTTTTGGAATATGTGGAAAAAAATTAAAACGCATTTTTTTTTTTACACAAAATTGTCAATTTATAAGATATTTCTAACACATAGCATGTATATAGCAAAAATTACACCCCAAAACACATTCTGCTACTCCTCCCGAGTATGGCGATACCACATGTGTAGGACTTTTACACAGCCTGGCCACATAGAGAGGCCGAACATTGAAGTAGTACGTTCAGGCGTTCTAGGAGCATAAATGACACATCTCATTTCATTCCTACCTATCACACTTTTGAAGGTCCTGGACCACCAGGACAGTTAAATTACCCACAAAATGACCCCATTTTGGAAAGCAAACACCCCAACGTATATTCTATGAGACATGGGCTGCAAATAGGTACTCGGGTACTCGGATGGGCTGGAGATAAGTACTCGGGTACTCTGATGGGCTGGAGATAGGTACTCTGGTACTCTGATGGCCTGGTGACAGGTACTCGGGTACTCTGATGGCCTGGTGACAGGTACTCGGGTACTCTGATGGCCTGGTGACAGGTACTCTGATGGCTTGGTGACTGGTATTTGGGTACTCTGAAGGGCGGTGACAGGTACTCATATGGACTGAGACAGATACTCGGTACTAAGATGAACTGTGACAGGTACTCGGGTACTCAGATGAACTGTGATAGGTACTCGGGTACTCGGACTGTGACAGGTACTCGGGTACTCGGACTGTGACAGGTACTCGGGTACTCAGTTGGACTGGAACAGGTACTCGGGTACTCAGATGGGCTGTGACAGGTACTCGGGTACTCAGATGGGCTGTGACAGGTACTCGGGTACTTTGATGGGCTGTGACAGGTACTCGGGTACTTTGATGGGCTGTGACAGGTACTCGGGTACTTTGATGGGCTGTGACAGGTACTCGGGTACTCTGATGGACTGTGACAGTTACTCGGGTACTCTGATGGACCGTAACAGATACTCGGGTACCCTGATGGACTGTGACAGGTACTCGGTACTCTAATGGACTGTGACAGGTACTCGGTACTCTAATGGACTGTGACAGGTACTCGGGTACCCTGTTGGACTGTGACAGGTACTCGGGTACCCTGATGGACCGTGACAGGTACTCGGGTAACCTGATGGGCCGTGACAGGTACTCGGGTACCCTGATGGGCTGTGACAGGTACTCGGGTACCCTGATGGGCCGTGACAGGTACTCGGGTACCCTGTTGGGCCGTGACAGGTACTCGGGTACTCTGATGGGCCGTGACAGGTACTCGGGTACTCTGATAGGCCGGGACTGGTACTCGGGTACCCTGATGGACTGTGACAGGTACTCGGTACTCTAATGGACTGTGACAGGTACTCAGTACTCTAATGGACTGTGACAGGTACTCGGGTACCCTGTTGGACTGTGACAGGTACTCGGGTACCCTGATGGACCGTGACAGGTACTCGGGTAACCTGATGGGCCGTGACAGGTACTCGGGTACCCTGATGGGCCGTGACAGGTACTCGGGTACCCTGATGGGCCGTGACAGGTACTCGGGTACTCTGATAGGCCGGGACAGGTACTCGGGTACTCTGATAGGCCGGGACAGGTACTCGGGTACTCTGATAGGCCAGGACAGGTACTCGGGTACTCTGATAGGCCAGGACAGGTACTCGGGTACTCTGATAGGCCGGGACAGGTACTCGGGTACTCTGATGGGCTGGGACAGGTACTCGGGTACTCAGATGAACTGTGACAGCTACTCGGGTACTCAGATGGGCTGGGACAGGTACTCGGGTGCTCAGCTGGGCTGTGACAGGTACTCGGGTACTCTGATGGGCTGTGACAGGTACTCAAATACTCTGATGGGCTGTGACAGGTACTCTGATGGACTGTGATTGACAGGTACTATGACGGGTGGTGACAGGTCCTCTTTATTGGGGGGGGGATCAGTATGATTGGTGTACACTGTAGGCGGTAACGAGATGTTACCGCAATCTCCTCCTCAGAAAACGATCGGTGTGTGAGGAGGAGAACCCGGTAACATCTCGTTACTGCGGTTTGTTTACATTTTAGTGATCGGCTGTGAAAGGACCACAGCCGATCACATGGGTAAACAGCCGGCCAATGGCTGTTTACCAGCTTACGATCGCGCGCATGCGCCGTGCACAGTCGGGGTGTGACCATCTGTGATCGGCTGTGACTTCATCACGGCCGATCACGTGGTAAACAGCCATAACCAATGGCTGTTCACCCCCTTCGGTGGTGAGCTGTGTCTCCGTGACACGCCGCCACCGAAGAAACAGGGATGCGCGCGCACGATCGCGCGCATTCCCTGTTTAAACGGGAGGCCGTCATATGACGGCCTCCCGGCACAATAGGTGCGCCGCCTGGCCGTCATTTGACAGCTGGCGGTCAGCATCTAGTTAACTACGGTAAGAGACAAGTTAATAGTAGTGTGTAGAGTACTTAGTGTCCTTCATGTGCCACTGTGTTGGTCTATCACACAAAATCCCAATAAAATAAATTTACATTTTTGGTTGCAACATGACAAAATGTGGAAAAGTTCAAAGGGTATGAATACTTTTTCAAGGCACTGTAATTTCAAAGATGTTACCTTTCTTGCCACCCATTTACAGAGAACTAGTCCCCCAAAGACAGGTAGAAAACAGACCCTTCCAGTAGTGTCGATCTTTGTGGTTCCTCACAGGTTATTGATTTCTCCTTCTAACATCATGTTTCTACGTAATCTACAGCAGGTGTTGAAGGGGACCACTGAGATTGACACGCCACAAAATGTTGGCTTCCCAGTGGACTCCATAGCATCAGTTCTTTGCAATGGGACAGCAGTGGGCAAAGTAGGAAGTAGGAAAGACAAATCAGTTCCCTCTTCTTTACAGGCACAGTATGTGCTTGACTTAAAATGTTATAACATGGCAGGGTCTCTTTAAACACTATAAAAAAAACAAAAAAAAAACAAGTATAATCACAAATGGACATAAATTACCTTGAACCTTTTGTTTAGTTGGTCTTTCCATTTTTCTACTAAACACCCATCAAGAAGCATCATCCTAGGAACAAAAACAATCTTGTAAATGATGTATAAAAACAATCCAAAATGTTCACATAGCTCAGCATGACAAAGCTGTAACACTAGGGATGAGTCGAACCCCCCCCCCCCCCCGGTTTGGTTCGCGGCAGAACAAGCGAACAGGCAAAAAATTTGTGCTAACACGCGAACACCATTACAGTCTATGGGACTCAAACCTGAAAAATCTAAAGTGAGAATTTTAAAGGCTAATATGGAAGTTGTTGTCATAGAAAGTGTTTGGGGGCCTGGGTCCTGCCCCAGGGGACATGTATCAATGAAAAAAAAAAGTTTTAAAACTGAAATTTTTTCTGGAGCAGTGATTTTAATAATGCCTAAAGTAAAACAATAAAAGTGAAATATTCCTTTAAATATTGTGCCTGGGGGTGACTATAGTATGCATGTAAAGTGGCACATTTTTCCCATGTGTAGAACAGTCCCTGCACAAAATGACTTTTCTAAAGGAATAAAAGTCATTTAAAAATGCTTGTGGCTGTAATGTAATGTTGCTCCCCCCAGCCCATTACGAGGCCCTTTGGGTTTGATATGGATATTGCGGGGCACCCAATGTTTTTTAAATAAAAAGGCGTGAGGCCCCCAGGCACTATATACTCTGAACAGCAGTATACAGGTGGTCCCCAGGTTACAAACAAGATAGGGACTGTAGGTTTGTTCTTAAGTTAAATCTGTAATTTGGAACAGGTACATTTTGTAAGTATAGCTCCAGCCAAAAAATCTATTTTTAAGCATTTTGGATAACATAGGGAAGGGTTATCATCACCCCTGTAACATTTGTTTTGCTGTCTGTGCTCCTGTTCAGAAGATTTCACCAAATTTTTTGTCCCAATGATAATTGGATTTAGAAAATTTGGGGTTATTAGAGAAACAAGGATTGGTGATAAAGCAATATTTTCCCATATTAACTCTTACAGGAGAGAATTTCCCTTACTAGGGGTAGATTTCCTCTCTCTTCCTGTTGTCTCCCTCCATTTGTAAGTAGGAGTCATTTGTAAGTCAGATGTTTGAAAATAGGGGACCGCCTGTATATACTATATGGCCTGCCCTATACACTCTGCGGAAAATTGGGCCTTAGGTCTTGGTGGTACCAGAACACTGTAAGCCCTCACAGTTACTCTTGGTGGGTGCTGGAATGTGCCCACCAAGGGTCCAGGCTCTCTGGTAAGAATCCAACCTATTGTGGTGGAGAGTTAACTTGGTGAAGGGTATTGGGTAACCTTATCCAGAGTTGAATGATGGACCATTATGTTTGACCATTATGGTCCATTTGAGAGACTGATTTTTCTGGACAGTTTTTTTATTTATAATTTTTTTTCAGGATTTTTCATATCAATCACTGTAGCGCTACACACCTTTATTTTGTTTCTTGTTTTTTGTGGTAATATCTTACATTTGTGGTGCTGCTTTTTTTCACACTTAATAATCTTTTCACATGCTCAGTGTTATTTTTGTATTTAATAAGATAAACTACCTACTTGACAAAAAGATATAGTAAAGGTCTTGCAAGCTACCAAATCAAAGTTCCCCTATCTTATAATAATATAATGAAAGCTGCTAGCACTAATCACGTCCCATACTAACGTATGAGAATCACAGATAGATAAATAAATCATGTGCTGTGCTATCCCCTTAACCGCTTGCTGCCTGCTCACCGTCATATGATGGCCAGGCAGCATAGCTCTCGCTCTGGGCAGGCATCATAGGACATTTAAACAGGGCATGCGTGATCGTGTGCGTGCAGCCCTGTACTGTCAGTGGTGGCGTGTCACGGAGACACTGCTCGTCACCTAGGGCGTGAACAGCCATTGAGTATGGCTGTTTACCACTTCATCACGGCTGATCACAGATGGTACTTCCCCACTTTGCATGGCCAATTAGTGCAATATCGCTGTGCGTGCATGCCGGTGGGAGCGTGTTCCCGGGAACATTGGTAAGCAGCCATTGGCTGGCGGCTGTTTACCATGTGATTGGCTGTGATCCTTTCACAGCCAATCACTAAATGTAAACACAGAGCGGTAAGGAGATGTTATCGGGTTCTCCTCCTCACAGACCAATCGTGTGTGAGAAGGAGAATGCGGTAACATCTCCTTACCGCTTACAGTGTACACCAATCACACTGACTGCCCCCAATAAAGAGGACCTGTCATTTGAGCATGGCTGTTTACCACTTCATCACGGCTGATCACAGATGGTACTTCCCCACTTTGCATGGCCAATTAGCGCAATATCGCTGTGCGTGCATGCCGGTGGGAGCGTGTTCCCGGGAACATTGGTAAGCAGCCATTGGCTGGCGGCTGTTTACCATGTGATTGGCTGTGATCCTTTCACAGCCAATCACTAAATGTAAACACAGAGCGATGTTTGTACCTGTCACAGTACATATGAGTACCCTAGTACCTGAGTACCTATCATAGTCCATCTGAGTACCTAAGTACTTTATTTTTCTCGACAGTTTTTTTATTTATATTTTTTTTTCAGGATTTTTCATATCAATCACTGTAGTGCAACACACCTTTATTTTGTTTCTTGTTTTTTGTGGTAATATCTTACATTTGTGGTGCTGCTTTTTTTCACACTCAATAATCTTTAATAATCTCTAAAAGAATCACAGATAAATAAGAGACAGATCCCACTGGGGTTAGAGCGTAAGATTCCCTGGGGCGCGGAGTCTAACAGCCAGCAGGTGTTCACCAGCGCCTCTAGTGGTGAGGATGGACTTGGCTGCAACTGGCTCCAGGTTGCGACCCCCAGGGTCCCCAGCTCACACCCACAGTAGGCAACAGGAGGATAGGGATAGTGAGGGACAAAGCCAAGGTCGGGGCCACAAGCAGACAGGTAAAGTCAGGGACACGCCAAAAGGTCAGGATCACAGGCAAACAGGGATAGTCAAGGACACGCCAAAGTCGGTAACAGAACAACAGAAGAGCACACGGCAGGTAACAGGAAGCTAACACACAAAGGTTGATCAGCAGCGTTGGCCTGCAGTGCACAGGTTAATATAGAGCTCCCTGATAGGAGCTAGGGTGGAGCCATGCCAGAGGATGGATTACAAAAGCAGACAGGTGAGGGTCAGCTGGTCTCTAGATGAACACATGGAAACAGGTAAGCAGACAAACTATTGCATAACCATGACAGCTATCCCCTTAACCGCTTGCCACCTGCCCATCGTCATATGATGGCCGGGCAGCGTGGCTCTTGTTCGGGGAGGGAATTATAAAACTTCTGTCCATTTAAACTGGGCATGCGTGATCATGTGCGTGTAGCCCTGTACTGTAACTATCTGTAGCCCATCAGAGTACCAGAGTACCTGTCACCAGCCCATAAGAGTACCCGAGTACCTGTAACCAGCCCATCAGAGTACCCGAGTACCTATCTGCAGCCCATCAGAGTACCTGAGTATCTATGTGCAGCCCATGCCTCATAGAACATATGTTGGGGTGTTTGCTTTCCAAAATGGGGTCATTTTGTGAGAAATTCCACTGTCCTGTTGCTTATGGACCTTCAAAAGTGTGATAGGTAGGAATGAAATGAGATGTGTAATTTATGCTCCTAAAACGCCTGAAGGTACTACTTCAATGTTGGGCCTCTGTATGTGGCCAGGCTGTGTAAAAGTGTCACACACGAGGTATCGCCATACTCATGATGAGTAGCAGAATGTGTTTTGGGGTGTAATTTTTGCTATATACATGCTATGTGTTAGAAATATCTTATAAATTGACAACTTTGTGTAAAAAAAAGCATTTTCAGTTTTTTTTACACATTTTCCAAAAACTTCTGGAAAAAAATTAACGTTTCAAAAGACTCATTATGCCTCAAAGATTATATGTTGGGGTGTTTGCTTGCCAAAATTGAGTCATTTTGTGGGCAATTCCATTGTACTGGTGGTCCAGGGCCTTCAAAAGTGTAATAGGTGATTGAGAAATGAGATGAGTCATTTATGCTCGTAGAACGCCTGAAGGTGCTACTTCATTATTGTGCCTTTGTATGTGGCCAGGCTATGTAAAAGTCTCACACATGTGGTATCGCCATACTCGGGAAGAGTAGCAGAATGTATTTTGGGGTGTAATTTGTTGTATGCATATGCTCTGTGAGAGAAATAACTTGTTAATATGACAATTTTGTAAAAAAAAAAAAAAAAAAAAAAAGAAATCTTCATTTTGCAAAGAATTGTGGGAGCGGTGGAGGCGATTGCATCTGTCCCCTGCCTGGGTATGGAGATGAGTGAGAGGAAGATGGCCCCCACCTGTCTCCATATCACTGCAGGGTGGAAGCGATGTCAAAATGTCACTTCCGCCCATAGCTCTTAAAGGGCCTTTTTTTTTAATGAGAACATTTTAATGTAAATATGAGATCTGAGGTCTTTTTGACCCCATATCTCATATTTAAGAGGTCCTGTCATGCTTTTTTCTATTACAAGGGATGTTTACATTCCTTGTAATAGGAATAAAAGTGAAACATTTTTTTTTGTAAAATAAATAAGAAAAATTTTTTTTTAAACGTATCCCGACGAGCTTGCATGCAGAAGAAAACGCATAAGTGACTAGCGCTCACATATGAAAATGGTGTTCAAGCCACACATGTGAGGTATCGCCACGATAGAGCGAGAGCAATAATTCTAGCCCTCCTCTGTAACTTAAAAAATACAACCTGTAGAATTTTTTAAACGTCACCTATGGAACTTTTTAAGGATAAAAGTTTGTTGTCATTCCACGAGCGGGTGCAATTTTGAAGCGTGACATATTAGGTATCAATTTACTTAAAAAATTGGGCTAACTTTACTGTTGTCTTATTTTATAATTCAAAAAAGTGTACTTTTTTCCAAAAAAAGTGTACTTATAAGAACGCTGCGCAAATACGGTGTGACAGAAAGTATCGCAACGACCACCATTTTAAGGTGTTAGAAAAAAATTTATAATATTTGGGGATGCTACTTACTTAATACCTTGGAATGTCTACTTTCTAAAAATGGGTCATTTGGAGGGCATTTGTACTTTCCTGACTTGTTAGTGTCTCAAGAAATGAGATAGGACTTCAGTACATCAGGTATGATCAGATGTGATCAATTTTCAGTGATTGGCACCGTAGTTTGTAGACTCTATAAATTTCACAAAGACCAAATAATATACATTCATTTGGGCTATTTTTTTATCAAAGATATGTAGCAGTATAAATTTTGGCCAAAATTTATGAAGAAAAATTACTAATTTGCAAAATTTTATGACACAAACGAAGAAAAATGCATTTTTTTCACAAAATTTACGGTCTTTTTTTTATTTATAGCACAAAAAATAAAACACCCACTAGTGAATAAATACCAGCAAAAGAAAGCTCTATTTGTGTGAAAAAAAGGCCTTTGTCCATTATTCAAGCTGTTTTCAAATAAATACTTGATGTTTGCTCAAAAACCCTCCATGTGTATATTCATGCTTTATGATGTTGAAAGCTGAATGACAAAGTTACATATTATTATTATATTCTTGGATTAGATTTATAGGCACATTACTTTAATTAACCACTAGCCGCCTGCCATATAGCAAAATGACGGTGGCAAAGTGGTTGTAATATCCTGACCGGACGTCATATGACGTGATCAGGATATTAAGCCGCTGCGTGCCCCCGGGGGCGCTCATCGCGGCGATCGTTGTTGCGGGATGTCAGTTTGACACCCTGCAACTACGATCTCGGGAAAAGAGTCTCCGACGGAGACTCTTTACAATGTGATCAGCTGTGTCCAATCACGGCTGATCACAGTGTAAATAGGAAGAGCCGGTGATCGGCTTTTCCTCACTCGCGTCTGTCAGACGTGAGTAGAGGAGAGCCGATCGGCTGCTCCTCTGACAGGGAGGGTCTGTGCTCATCGATTATCAGCACAGCCCCCCCCCCCCCGAGGATGCCCACACTGGACCACCAGGAGATGCCCAGCACCAGGTATGCCCCCTAGACCACCAGGGATGCCAGCCAGTGCCCATAATGAATGCCAATCAGTGCCCATAATGGATGCCAATCAGTGCCCACAATGGGCATCACTGATTGTCATGCATTATTGTTTGGCACTGATTGGTATCCATCCCTACAAAACCTTAAACTACAATGCCGCCTATCAGTGCCCATCCATGCCGCCTATCAGTGCCCATCCTAGCTGCCTATCAGTGCCCATCCATGCCCATCTGTGCCACCTATCCATGCCGCCCATCCGTGCCACCTATCAGTGTCTATTTGTGCCACCTATCAGTGTCTGTCTGTGTCGCATATCAGTGCCACCTATCAGTGCCACTTCATTGGTGCCACCTCATCGGTGCCCATCAGTGCCACCTTATCAGAGCCCATCACTGCAGCCCCGTCAGTGCCCATCAGTGAAGGAGAAAACGTACTTATTTACAAAGTTTTGTAACTGAAACAAAAAAAACATGTTTTTTTTCAAGATTTTCTGTCTTTTTTTAGCAGAAAATAAAAATCCCAGAGGCGATCAAATACCACCAAAAGAAAGCTCAATTTGTGGGAACAAAAATGATAAAAATTTAGTTTGGGTAAAGTGTAGCATGATCGCACAATTGTCATTCAAAGTGCGACAGCGCTGAAAGGTCAAAATTGGTCTGGGCAGGAAGGTGTATAAGTGCCCTGTATTGAAGTGGTTAACAATTTTGTTTTTTAGTTTTTTGCTGCAGGTTCAGCAGATCATTAAGGGGATAGTGCAGCGCATGATTTATTTATTTATCTATCAACTACCTACTTACCTTGAACGCCACTGGTAACACATGATGAGCACATCCTGATTAGGGAATAGCTGTGGACACTGACAGGAAGAGTTGGTAATAAGAGGAACCTGGGACCTTGGAATTGTTGTAGATGACTTCAGTGTTTCTTTAACTTCCACCACTGTAGTTATCTCATTGCAGTTGCTTCTTGTGACACTTTTCACTTTTGCATGGATTACTCAAAAAAGGGTGAAAAAAATATGAAATATGATTCCAATGTGCTTGTTATTCTTATTTTTTATTAAAATGAAATTGCAAAAACAATATATTTTTATGCAGAATAAATTCATATTATACATTATATAATAAATTATATTTTAATAAAAACAAATGGATTGCAGAAAAAAGACATATTAAAGGAGCCTGAAGAATAAAGGTGTCAACCATAGGCCTGTGTGACACAAGAGCTTTCCTTGTCTGCAATTGGATGCTTGGGATCCTGACAATCCTGTTCTGCATGCGTGACAAAATCAGTATATTTCCCATAGATTGCCACTTTAGGATGATACAGATTGTTAGCTTGGCAATAGGTAAATTACATTTTATTAATTTTTAAAATTACTGTTGTTGCCTATCAATTCAGATATCAAGAAATTTGGCTCATGGGAAACCATTACTAAATGTTATTTTTGTTCTTTTTATGTTGTTAGATTTTGATGGCTGATGTGAATTTATTTTTTTTAATCTTTTTCCATTTATTATATAGTGCATGTATTTATTAGGATGTGTGTGCGTTATTGCATTCTTTTGATTCACCTTTTTCATGTGAATTGTTGCTTAAAGTGGCTGTAAAGGTAGAAGTTTTTTCAAAGAATGCATTAAGGTAAAAAACCTTCTGTGCTCAGCTCCCCCCAGCCCCCACTTATAATTACCTGAACTCATTCTCAATCCAGCACTGTGCTCTTTCTTTCCTTCCAGGGTAGATTGATAGCAGCAGAAGCCACTGGCCCTTGCTGCTATCAAACAAATCCTGTGATGGGGGGGGGGGGGGCAATAGATGCAGACATTGTAGCTCAGGATTGAGACCACAGGTATGCCACAAAAGGAAGTGTTTTTGTCTGGTGGCTCCCCAAGAAGAAGAGGAGGAGCCAGGAGAGCAGTGGGCCCCTAGAAGAGGAGGATCAAGGCTGTGCTGTGCAAACTCTTGCACAGCACAGCTAAGTATGGCATTTTTGATATATCTATAAAAAATAAATTAGGGTGTACAATTGCTTTAAAGTAGAATTAAAGTTAAACCTTAAAAATGTTTTAGCTCATACATTTTTGGGGGTTAGTCGAGACTTTATAGATTTCTTCTGTGAAAATATTGGTTTACTTGTATACCATTTTTTTCCAGTGTACACTGTTTGTGACACATGCGCATAATCTCAGAGCATCCCCAACATCTGTGCTGGAATGAAGTAACTCCCAACACATGTAAAGTGGCACATCATCAGTAGCTGTACAATGGCATATGTGTAGGACACCAAACTTGAAAGAACACTTGAGGAGAATATCAGCATTTGTGGGTGGAAAGAGGAGGAAGAATGTGGACGCATCAGTGATGGAGTAAGACATAGTAGAGGGTATGTATTTTCCCACAAAGATGATACAGGGACCTCTAATTCTCATGATTCCTCCAACAGCCCTAATATGCAAGAAACCAATTAAAAAAATGATCTCTTGATGTGCCAAACACCATGACTACATAAAATATTACCACAGATTTCCTTTTGATGCTAGTGAGGCTGCAATTTTTTAGGCATCCACTCCAATATTTCATAATTTCGTCCATTATTCAAGGCATTTTCAAATAAAATAATTGATGTCTGCTCAAAAACCCTCCATGTATCAATACTAAAGAATCATTGTGTGGTTCTGTTTAATAACATCCAAACCAAAGAAAACTAGTCCCAATGACAAGTTCAGGTGTTCCATTAGATAAACCAAGCTGAATGTAAATGTCCACCTTGTAGCACTAAGGACTCTGTAGCCATTCCTTAGGTCATGACAAGGATGCGTGTATAACTTCAAGAAAAAAAGACGGAAAGCGCAAACCATAGCACAATTAGCCAGTTTTTTAAAGTGGTTATTAAGCACTAGCAGTAGTCAGACAGATGGAAGAGAGACTTTCCTATTGCAAGACGAGATAGAGCCCTGGCCAGGCCATCTTGAATTCTGTTGTTGATTTTTAAAAGCATGCTTGTTCATTGAGCATGCGAGTGCATTCATTTATTTTTTATATACATATGTGAATAAAGTGATTGATTGCACTATGGTTTGCGCTTCCCTTTTTGTTTTTTCATGTTTTTTTCCTCTTTCCTAACACCCCTATGGCAACCAGCAAATACAATAAATCTCTTTTACCAAACATTTAAAAGATACTGAATGTCTTGTGGTTCCTGCTGTGTCAGAATGGTGCTTGGATGACTGTCAAGTTATGGGTCATGAAGAAATTATGCATATCTCCAAGGGTTCATATACAAATAATTTTCATTTGGGCACTTCGGGTTGTTTTAAAAAAAACAGATGTTGTTTCTCGCAGCATCTGAGTTTTTTCTGTTAGTGGATGATGACAGTATTCCCAGCATCTCACAATGGTCTCCCCCTGAAGAAGCTGTGTTATCATCACAGAAATAGAATACAGTAATCTCCTTCTTGCCTCTTCTTCATAACATAGAAAAGACAAGTTCTTTAGTCCTCATAATTAGGTGAAAACATGACAATGTACCATATATACTCGAGTATAGGCCGACCCGAATATAAGCCGAGGCCCCCAATTTACCCCCAAAAAAACTGGCAAACTTATTGACTCGTGTATAAGCCGAGGGTGAGACATGCCTGTCCATCCCTGTGTGTGTGTCCGTCCATCCCTGTGTGTCCGTCCATCCCTGTGTGTCCGTCCATCCCTGTGTGTCCGTCCATCCCTGTGTGTCCGTCCATCCATCCCTGTGTGTGTGTGTGTCCATCCATCCATCCATCCCTGTGTGTGTGTGTCTCCATCCATCCATCCATCCATCCCTGTGTGTGTGTGTCTCCATCCATCCATCCATCCATCCATCCCTGTGTGTGTGTGTGTCTCCATCCATCCATCCATCCATCCCTGTGTGTGTCTCCATCCGTGTGTGTGTGTGTGTGTGTGTGTGTGTGTGTGTGTGTGTGTGTGTGTGTCCAGCCTACCTTTGTCCCGAGCCTCCGTCCCGTGCCTTGCCTCCTTGCCTCCGTCCCGTGCCGTGACTTGCCTCCTTGCATCCGTCCCGTGTCGTGCCGTGCCTTGCCGCCGCCGTCCCGTCCCGTCCCGTGCCGTGCCTTCCCTTGCCTCCGTCCCGTGCCCTCTTCGTCGGCGGCCATTGTGAAGTTCAAAAGCTGCGCCGCCGCCTTCGCCTGTGATAGGCGGAACACTGAATTTCCCAGCAGCCTGTGTTCCGCCTATCACAGACGTCGTATCATCCTCGTCCGTAGTACGAGGATGATACGATGTCCGTGATAGGCGGAACACAGGCTGCTGGGAAATTCAGTGTTCCGCCTATCACAGGCGAAGGCGGAGCCGGAGGCGCGGCTTTTGAATAGAATGGCCGCTGTCTGTCTGCTCGACACGCTGATCGAGCGGGCAGACAGCGATGACTCGAGTATAAGCCGAGGGGGGCACTTTCAGCCTCAAAAAAGAGGCTGAAAATCTCGGCTTATACTCGAGTATATACGGTAAGTGATTAAACTTCAGCATAGGCCACAAAAAGTTATCACCTTTCAGGATTTCTGAAAAGATCAACAGGTGTTTTTGCACGTATTAAACCGATGTAGGAATCAATAAAGTAGACTGGTGGGTGGTCACTCAGGCACCACATCCCTAGTAAACATATAGAGTCCTGTGGCAATTCATGAGGCTTTTTAGATGCCAAAAATACATGGATTTATATAAATTAATGTTTGTTATCACACGCTAATAATGATCATCACCCAGCCATCCTTTTATGACAATGGATTTTAATATAGATATTATATAATATGATAAATGCTGTTATAAAATATATTTTAAATATAGTTACAGTATAGTGTGGATATTGTTGGTACCTAAAAAGTCCTGTTATTTGCAACAGTGCTATTTACTATTAAACAGATATAGCAAAACATTTTAAATTGTATATTTACAGACTAGGGAGGAGATTCAGGTTTGGGTCTGATATAGGTTTGAGGTGGATTCTGTCCATTAGCAGTTCGCAGATGCACCGGACTAATGCAAGATTTTACCACCATAGTAACCAATTTAGCATAATACACTTTCTGGCCTTTAAACTTAGGTCAACTGACTTACAAGGGTTACTAAGGGGGCTTTTGAATAATCCAGCCCCCCTTATCTCGAAAGGCTTGGTTTCCAGTAGCCATATTGATAATGTGCGTTGGTGATGATAGGGAAAGCATAGGATGTTCTTCTGAAAAAGTGCATAGGAACAGATTACTGTAAAGTTTGTAGGCACTGACTGGTCTTTTAATAAACCCCTACTGAATGCAGTCTCTTCACAGCCTATCCCTGTCCACATGCACTACATTGATAACAGACTGCATGTGTTTTTCACATATCGTGTTTCCTAATTGTCACGGGTTTTAACAGCTTTTTTCACAGACGCTATAGCCTTTCTCTGTCCACATGCACTACAATAATAACAGGGCATGTTTGATAATTATTACTGACTACACCTGTTCTTTATCCACAGGCCTTTTGCAAACTGTCCCTATGCACTACAGTGACAACAGGCTGTGTGCATTTTTTACAGGGCATATTTTCTAATTGTTGCTGGCTGAATTTTTTTTTCACATGCCTTTTTAAATAGTGACCATAGTAGAATATGTCTGTGCAGTGTGCTTCGGTACAGAAGCATATTGTTTCTTGGAAAAGCAAGTAAAAGTGTGGTTTAGAGGCAGGAGATTGTGGGAGATAGGGGCAAGGTGTTGTCGCCCCATAACACTCAACAAGGACTTTTAAATCAATATCATCAACTGTTATTTTCATCATAGTTAGAAATTTAAATAGAAATATGCTTGTCTATTGATATTATCATGTTAAAGCATATGTGAGATTTTAGTGGTTGGTTAACCCTTACTTTAACAAACTATGCATAAATTCTTTGAAATGCTGTGCTGGAGTATATTTTCTAATGTACCCTGCCTGTATGCACAGATCTTATATCCGGTTTTCAGGTGCACATGCGTGCACTCACTGTTAACCCGTGCTATCATTGGACACAGCATGAGTTTGGCAGCAGGTTTTAGCCAATGAAACCTGCTGGTCGGCTGTGGCCAATCACAGCCCAGAGTTCTGTGTTTACACCCCCACAGAACTCTGTGTACACAGATCATCATCCTGGCTGCTTCTTCTCTCTGAAAGGCAGAGAGAAAAAGCAACCAGATCTGTGAGTAAAATCAACACACATTACACACATTATACAGCTAATGTTAACCCCTTCCCAGCTAGTGTTACTAGTATAGTGTACAATATTATCACTGATCACTGTATTAGTGTCACTAGAGAAATCAGTGTCAGTTAGTGTCCCTCCCAGCCAGTGTAAGTCAGTGTCAGATTATCCACCACACTATCACATTCACACTATAAAGCCTGTGCCTTGTCTTGAATACTAACAGTACACAATCGTGCCACAAACACGAATGTAGTGATGTACTACGACAAATTTCAGCTCTTGAGTGCCACCCTTTGGGCCGCCCCTTCTGCTAATTTCGTATTTGGTGAGCATTGACTCTGAGCATGTGTGTTTATCCTTTTGAATTTTGTGTGAAGGATTTGTGTACTGACCTTTTCGAAAATCTGAAGTGAAACGGTTGTCCACCGAAAATTTACTAGCCTGTTATCCAACATTTGTTGGGCGAAAGTTGGACAACAATTGTCAAAAGGAGCGTACTAATGGTAACATTTTAGGACAACAGTCTGTCAACAAACAATCCTCTGCCAATAGGGATGAGCTTCGAGTTCAAGTCAAACATAGCCTGTTCGGCGAACAGTGAACAATTTGGGGTGTTCGCGGCAAATTCGAAAAGCCGCGGAACACCCTGTACAAGTCTATGGGAGAAATCTAAAGTGATCATTTTAAAGGCTAATATGCAAGTTACTGTCCTAAAAAGTGTTTTGGGATCTGGGTCCTGCCCCAGGGGACATGTATCAATGCAAAAAAAGTTTTAAAAATTACCATTTTTTCGGGAGCAGTGATTTTAATAATGATTAAAGTGAAACAATAAAAGTGTAATATTCCTTGAAATTTCGTACCTGGGGGTGTGTATAGTATGCCTGTGAAGGGGCGCATGTTTCCCATGCTTAGAACTGTCCCTGCACAAAGTGTCATTTCTGCAGGAAAAAAAGTAATTTAAAATCACTCGCGGATATAGTGAATTGTCGGCTTCCGTAATACAGAGAACACTCATTGAAAGTGATTGCTAAAAAAAAAAAAAAAAAAAGCGTGGGGTACCCCGCATCAAATTTAAAAAAAAATTACGTGGAGTTCCCCCTAAATATCCATACCAGACCCTTCAGGTCTGGTATGGATATTAAGGGGAACCCCACATCAAATTTTTTTTAAAAATTACGTGGGGTTCCCCCTAAAAATCCATACCCTTTGACCCTTTTACCCAGGTGACCTGCCCTTCTCATATAAGAAATGTCAGGCTGCCGGGATCCTGCAGTGTCTCCGCCAGTGGAGACAGAGGAAGGATGGATGGACTGCGCTGCGCTGGACTGGAGGGAGAGATCACCCATCGCTGGATCAGAACAGCCATCGCTGGACCCTGGAGAGATGATCATCCATCGCTGGATAGCAAGAGTGGATTACCACCGCTGGAATCTTTATTTATTTTTTATTTTTTTAATAAAATACTTTTTCAAAAGTGTATTTGTCTTATTTAACAATTTTTTACACTTTCTTTGTGAAATGGTAGGGGTACTTTTGTACCCCCTTACCATTTCAAACAGGGGGGGTGGGATCTGGAGGTCCCCTTGTTAAAGGGGGCTTCCAGATTCCGATAAACTCCCCGCCCGCAGACTCCCACAACCACCGGCCAGGGTTGTGGGGATGAGGCCCTTGTCCTCATCAACATGGGGACATGGTGCTTCGCTCGGATAAAGGGTCTGGTATGGATATTTAGGGGGAACCCCACGTCATTTTTTTTTAAATTTGACGCAGACCTGAAGGGCCTGGTAATTGGATTTGGGGGAACCCCACGCTTTTTTTTTTTATCAATGACTTTCAATGAGTGTTCTCTGTATTACGGGAGCCGACAATTCATTATAGCCATGAGTGATTTTAAATTACTTTTTCTCCTGCAGAAATTACACTTTGTGCAGGGACAGTTCTAAGTACGGGAAACATGCGCCCCTTCACAGGCATACTATACAGACCCCCAAGGTATGAAATTTAAAGGAATATTACACTTTTATTGTTTCACTTTAATCATTATTAAAATTACTGCTCCCGAAAAAAGGGCAGTTTTTAAAACTTTTTTTGCATTGATACATGTCCCCTGGGGCGGGACCCAGGTCCCCAAACACTTTTTAGGACAGTAACTTGCATATTAGCATTTAAAATTAGCACTTTAGATTTTGAACGTTCGAGTCCCATAGACTTTAATAGGGTTCTAAAGTTTACACGAAGTTTAGGTCTGTTCGCAGGTTCTGGTGCGAACCGAACCGGGGGTGTTCAGCTCATCCTTACCTGCCAACAAACATACCGTTAGTACGAGGCTTTAGTCACCTATCACCGCCATTACTAGTATAATGTCTGTATGGATCAGAGTTATATTAATGTCCCCAAAAGTATAGTGTCCCTAAAAATGCAGTTTGGTGTTTACCAAAAACATGTAGCTGCCTAAATGTATGTAAAAAAAAATACTTTATTGGATATTTTTTATAACAGAAAAAATATTGTTCTCACTGCATTTGTAAAATTTGGAATCCATGAGAGACATTCCTTTCTCTTATTTCATCTACTGAGTCATAGTCCTTATAGTCATCAACTTTTCAAGGTGAGTGTCTGAGATGGCAACCTTGTCTTGCAAAGAACCCCTTTATATTCTTGCATGGGGACATGGTGGTTTGAGACCTAGGACTTTCTTTTTGCCTAAGAATAGTACCCAGCTTGCATTGCTGTCCCTGTCTGCATTTGTTTGACTAGAGCAAGGATGTTTTTGCAAGGAAAAATATAAATTGAAAATTAAATGTTAAATAATAAAATATAAATTAAAAAAATATATATTAAAAAAAGTAAATAAGTAAAAAAACGTTTAGGAAAACATAAACATTAGCATAGGGGTGTTTTTAATTGCTTGGTCTTGACCAGAGTTTGTCTTTCATCACTACAAATGGTAATGTTTTGCCTATTCTATCTTGTTTCATGGTGGTTTTGGGGCCTAGAATTTTCTTCTCATGTAAGGTAGTAGCCTGTTTGCAATGCCATCCCTGGCTGTGTTTGCTTGAACAGCAGTGCTAACCTTAAAGCGGTTTTAAACCAAAAATGTGTTATTTTTCAAGATAAAGTTTATTAAGAAAACACACAGGAATACATATAAATCATCAGTATAAGCAAGTTACAGTGTGAAATCAGCAAAAACAAGAGGTAACAACCAACAAAGTATGTCAGATATAAATGCTTGCTACATTCAATACAAGATGAGTAAAAGTACATATGGCAATTGCAATGGAAATATGGCAAATTGTCTTGAGGGTACGTCATTCTGCATGTAATTAGGGTCTAACAGTGAATATATGTAGAGCTAAAGATCTATGGTATGTTTTCATTGGTAAAGTGGAGTGGTGAAGCAGAGCTTGGGCTGGGGAGAAGTCTAAGTGGAGAGTTGTAATTTGGGCTATATACCGGAATATATCAGTCCAAAATTTAATGATCGAGGGACATTCCCACCAGGTGTGAAGAAGCAAACCTTCCTTCGTACTGCATCTCCAGCAAGTGGGTGTAATCTCCGGGTTGAATTTGTGTAATTTGAGTGGGGTTTGGTACCATCTGGAGAAAAACATTTTCTTTGCTGTCACATAGATCGAGCCTTTGTGTTAGCATATATCTTCCTTCATTCTGTGTCTGAGAGGCTGATGGAAAGATCTTTTTCCCATTGTGTGCTTACATGATTCGATTCAGGCTTTTGGTCATCAAAAAGTATGGAGTAAATAATGGAAATGAGATGGCATTGTGGTTCAGTGTTGGTACAAAGATTCAAATTGAGATTGTTTCCTCGAGAAAGCTGGACATGTCCGTGGGTCAGTGAGCTAATGTCTAAGTTGCATATAAGACCACAAAGAGATTTGGCGATCTGTCCTCTGTGCATTTAGTGCGGATAGTGATAGAAATAGGTCCCTAGCGAAGAAGTCTTCCGCTTTTGGGTCTGCATGGGGTCCTAATTCTTATAGAAAGGATCCATCAATACGGTGGGAAGTCAGGGTTGTGTCTAATCGGTGTGAGTGGGCTTTGAACTGAAGAGATATGAAATTGACAGCACGTTGCATTGAACGTTTACAATGTGGTGCCAATTAGGGGGTGTTTGCATTGTTGTGGAATGTGATTAGTATTGGTCCAGGGCACGCATTTGAGTGGTAAATTTGAGAATGCCTGTTCTATGGTCATCCATGCCTTGGTGTCTGCATGGACATTCCAATCTACTATTCTGGTCAGCTGACAAGCCCAATAGTATTTTCAAATGTCCGACAATCCCAGACCTCCTTTTAGTTTTTAAATGAATTCCGAACAGGATCTGTGAAAAGATGTAAAAAATATTTGTGGTAATTTTATGGGAACCCTTTGGAGTAAACAGAGTGATTTTGGTAATATGGTAATTTTAATAATAGAGATTCTACCGAACCAAGAAAATAGACCAATCGATCAAGCTTTGAGATCTTTCTGGATATTTTGTAGAATTAGGATATAATTTTTGCTGTATAGACCTGAGAGATTGGTTGGTATGTGGATTCCAAGATATTTGATGGAGTTTCCATTTGAATGGGAAGTTAGCTTGGCATAGGGTTTTGGTGTCACGTGGTAGAGATATATTAAGTGCTTCCTATTTAGCAAAGTTCATTTTAAGATTAGCTAGGGTTTCAAATAAGGTTAGTTCTTTGAGGAGATTGGGTAGCATAATGTGTGGTTTAGGAATAATAGTATGTCATCCGCTAGCTTGTAATTGGATTGTGCTATGGATATACCTTTAATGTCTTTATTATCTCTCAAACATTGAAGACAGGGTTCTAATGTTAAAACAAAAATTAGCAGGGAGAGCGGGCATCCCTGACGTGTCCCATTGGATATTGAGAAGGCATCTGACAGGTGTCCGTTGATCTGAACCTTAGCCATCGGTTTTGAGTATAATGCAAGTATATATTGTAGCATACAATCTCGTATGCCAATTTGTTTGAGGACTTCTGTTAGATAGTCCCAGGCCACCCTGTCGAATGCTTTCTCCACATCCAAGGAAAGAAAAAATCTGTGTTGTTGTTTTGAAGTCAGCCATTTATGTATATGGATTGCTTTTACAGTGTTGTCTCTTGCCTCTCTTCCTGGAACAAAACCTATTTGATCCAGGGAGATAAGGTTTAGCAGAAGGGGCAAGAGTCTGTTAGCTAGGATTTTTGTATACATTTTTAAAATTTACATTTAGTAAAGAAAATCGGCCTCTAGTTGGAAAACTAAAGTTGGTTCCTTATCGGGCTTAGAAATTGCATTGATATGTGCCGTGAGGAGGTCTCGGGGAGGAGGGTTGTCTGAGGAAAGGGAATTAAATGCATTAGTGGATCTACTGCCTAGACACCTTAGCGCCTGGTGGAATTAACGAAAGTATTGAGATTTTGACTATTCTTTGATTCCTCCTCTTTCTATAATTAATTGTTATTATATATATATATATATATATATATATATATATATATATATATATATATATATATATATATGTATTTTTTTTCCCTTTCATACAGTTGGCTTTACAGGAATAGTATATATTCCGTTGTCAAGTATCCTTTGTATCCACCTTGCTAATATTTACGAATTCCCACCCACTTTCATCCATTTTTCCTTTTTCATATATTTTTATTTTTATTATTATTATTTTTATTTTTATTATTATTTTTATTTTTATTTTCATTTTTATTTTTATTTATTATTTTTATATTTATATCTATTTTTATTTTTATTTCCACATCTATCATTTTCATTTTTATTTCTTCTTCATTCTTATATTTTTATTTTTAGTTCCTTTTTTTTTTTTTCAGTTTTTTTCACTTGTGTTTTTTTCATTTTTGTTCATTATTATCATTTTTCACTTTAGTTTCATTACTAACTCCTCTTACTTCACCACACATATAAAAAATAAATATATATACATGTCCATACATATATCTTGCACCACTCTTTCTCCCATTTACTCCTCTTCTTCCTGTTTCCATTGTATTTAGTTCTGTGTCCTCACATTATTATGGTCCCCCCGCATTGGTCCATGCCTTATTAGTTCCTATGCCTGTATATTGGTTCCGGCATCCCCGCCCCCTTCCCCTCCCCTGTGTGCTATTTATACCCCTGCCCTGATTTCAAGAGCTCAGCTTGATAAAGGAGCGCAGTCGTCCTGTCATACATGGTCTTGCCAGCTCAGGAAACACGTTGCATGCCCTGTGACGTCATCTCCTGTCGCCCGGAGTTCCTCGTGCGTTCCACGCCTCGTACTAACGCTCACGGCTCTACATCGGCCGGCTCTGCACATCTAATACAGCCCACAGGAGTGGACACACGCCAACAGGACTCCCCCAGCGCAAGGGATACAGATGATACATCGAGGGTCTCCCTCCTGTTTGGAATCTTTACATTGCCTGTTAATGTGCTACTTAATGTGAGTGTTTTTAACCGCCTGTGCATTAAATAAGAATTTTACAGTCTACACTCAGAGGCGCCTCTCTCTCTTATCTTTACAGTACTAATTGGGAACCTGTTTCAGTTTCCACTGGATGGCTGCCGTGTTTGGACCATACTTTTACCCCCCTGAGAGTTTTTACCCCCCCTGAGAGTGATTAACCCCTTCCCTGTCGGATTTTAGACCTAGTTAAGGAAGGGGTCCTCTCTTTACTTCCGCCCTTTTCACTCCCACCCCCCCCCCATCCCTTTCCATTCCCCCTCTTGTGCTGATTGCACCTATAGCATTATTACTTGCAGCATTATCATTATGCCTTTTAAATATGTTTTTTAAATATTGTGTTTATTAAGTGTTTTTCACTTCTTGAAAAATAGTGATAGGCGGGTGGGTGTTTTTATGAGCGCCATAATACTTGTATATAAATTAAATGCATTAGTGTGGGTGTAGTGCGTCGATAAATGCTATATAGTACCCTACTGTTAGGCCATTCGGCCCAGGGCTCTTGCCCGGTTTCAATTGCTTAAATACAGTTTCTAGTTCATCCTTAGACAAAGGTTGTTCCAAGTTTGACGCTTCAGCGTCTGAGATGGGCTTAGGACCGTGTTAGGCCAGGAATTCTTTGATCAAGCTTGATCTGTTTGCTGTGTCTGTCTGGGTGGGAAGAGCTTTAATGTTGTAGAGTTGTGTATAATATTGGACAAATTGATCCGCTATTTGGTTGTTAGAAGTTAGTTTGGTTCCCTCAGAATTGTTAATCAAATGAATTATTGTAGTTGATTTTTTCACCCAAAGTGCTCTAGCAAGTAATTTACCGGCTTTATTGCCAAATTCATAAAATAGTTTTTGAGAGAGAATATAGTTATGTTTTGTTATCTTGTTTAGTTCCTCTATCAATTCGGTTCTACCTTGGGTGATGTCTTGGAGGATAGAGATCACTTGTGTTTTTTTGTGTGTTTTTTCTAATTTGTGAATACGATTGGCGAGATTTGAGATGTGCTTTTGTCTTTCACGCCATCTTTTGGAGGCTATGGGTATTAATTCCCCGCGTATAGTGGATTTTTGAGCTTCCCATTTTAGCATTGGGGAAATGTCAGGGGCATCAGTATTGTGTGAGCCTGTTATGAATGGTGGATGCTGAGAGTCCGTAAGTAGTGAAGAGTCCAGATGCCAGAACTGTGAACGAGACTGAGTGGTCGAAAATTCAATAGACATGGTGATAGGGTGATGGTCCTATATACATAGGTTCTATTGAGGTTTTAAGGAGCATGGGGAGGTGTTAGAAAAAATATAGTCAAGTCGGGAGTAACTTCCATGGGGATTAGAGTAAAGGGTGTAGTCCTTTGTCTTAGGATTCAATGTAGGCCATGAATCATGTAATGTTAAATCTTGGAGGCATTTCTTAATTGCACATAATGCCTTGAATGGTAATTTAGGCGAGCCCGATGAAGTGTCCTGGATAGGGTTCAAAAAGGACATTAAAATCTCCCCCATCCTAAATTGAGGCAAGTCTTTGCAATGTACATTTAGACCCCTTTCACACCAGGGCGTTTTGCAGGTGCTATAGCGTTAGAAATAGCGCCTGCAATCCGCCCTAAAAAAGCTGCACCATTGTCTGTAGTATGAAAGCCCGAGGGCTTTCACACTACAGCGGTACGCTGGCAGAACGTCAGGGAAAAGTCCTGCCAGCAACTTCTTTGGAGCAGTGAAGGAGCAGTGTGTTTACCGCTCCTCCACCGCTGCTCCCCATTGAAATCAATGGGGCAGCGCTGTAATACCGCCGGCAAAACGCTGCTATTGCGGCATATTGCCGGCGGTTTTAACCCTTTCTAGGCCGCAAAAATAACAGCGTTTTACCGCCCACGCTATGGTGTGAAAGCAGTCTTAAAAAAGGGAACTTGTTTAACATTGGGGGCGTAAATATTAGCCAGGGTAAGACGTTTGTCAAATAGGCAGCCTTTGATGAATAGGAAACATCCCTCTTCATCCTTGAGTGAATCTGTTATTTGGAATGGACAATTTTTCAAAAAAAGTATAGAGACTCCTTTGGCTTTGGAATCCTTATTTGTGGCGTGTAATGCCGTTTGGATAATGCTGGTTTGAAAGTTTGGGTAAAAGATCAGTTTTAAAATGTGTTTATTGAATGAACACAATGGGGTTGATTTACTAACATGAATGTGCTGCGCCCTTTCATACCTCCATTTGTGCGCCAGGTACATTTTCAAGTGAGCGTATGAACCAGCGTACGCATAAGCGCAACACAGAATATGCTGATGCAATTCATAGTAGCGAGCATCGTATCATTAACAGTGCATTCACACAGGGGCAACACAACTTCCAGCGCGACTTTGGGAGACAACTTGGACACGACTTGAGTGTGAATCACAGCGTGACTTGCGGCGACTTACAACACGACTTTAAGGCCGCGTACACACGCGGGGACTGTTCGCTGAAACTGTCCACTGAAACCAAGTTTCAGCGGACAGTCCGCTCGTGTGTGGGCTTTCAGCGGACAGTTTCAGCGAACAGTCCGCTGAACAAGGTTTTTCGGAAATTCCGAAAAACTGTCCGCTGAAACCTTGTTTCAGCGGACAGTCCCCGCGTGTGTAGGCTTGTTCGTCAAACAAAGTTGCGCGCATGCTCAGAAAGGATTTTCACGCCGAAAGTTATAATGCAGTGTATAGGACGTCGTATTTTTCGTCCCGTCGTACGTGCCGTTCACGTCATCGCGCACGGTTTCAGCAAACTGTTCGTCCGTCGTGTGTGGCCATGTCCGTCCATGCTAATTTTGAGCGGACTGTTTGCCGAAACTGTTTGACGGACAAAGTTGGGCGAACAGTCCCCGCGTGTGTAGGCGGCCTTAGTCGCCCCAAGCCAGGCGACTTTAATTAAAAAAGAAAAACGGCATGGGTTCCCCTCGAAGAGCATACCAGGCCCTTCAGATCTGGTATGGATATGCGGTTCCATGCATCAGAGGGGGGTGGGGTCACCAGGTGGCCCCGCCCTCCGTTATATAAGACCTGTCAGAAGAATAGAAGCGTCACACAGCGGGAGCCTCCCATTGCGTGGAGCGGCCTGAGAACCAAGAAGAGACGCCGTGGAGGAAGATGCCGGACGAGAACACCGGAGCATGAAGAAGCGGATCGGAGGAAGAAGAAGATGAAGAAACTGAAGGATGAAGAAAAGAAGAAGGAAGAAGACCAGAAGAAAGAAGATGAAAGAAGACTTTAATAAAAAGACTTGTCAAAGACAGTCTCCTGTCAATTTTAACCCTTTTGTCACTATTTTGGTGAAATGGTTTCACACAGGAGAGGGCCGGGATCTGGGGGTCCCCTTGTGAAAGGGGGCTTCCAGATTCTGATAAGCCCCCCGCCCGCAGACTCCCACAACCACCGTCCAGGGTTGTGGGGATGAGGCCCTTGTCCTCATCAACATGGGGACAAGGTGCTTTGGGGGGCTGCTACCCCAAAGCACCCTCTCAATGTTGAGGGCATGTGGCCTGTTACTTTTTCTGCGGCCTGCCAGGTTGCGTGCTCGGAAAAGGGTCTGGTGTGGACTTTGAGGGGGACCCCCACGCTATTTTTTTTGGGCGCTGGGTTCCCCTTAATATCCAGGCCTGGTATGGAATTTCGGGGGACCCCCCACAAATTTTTTTTCTTCATTTTTTTTTCTTCTTAATGCTAAGATGTGAAAAAGCAATTGAACCTCAATTGCACAAACACCACGCCATGTGAGAAAATAAATAAAATAAACAATAAAATAAAAAAAATAAAAAAAAAGGCTGCACCCTATATAAGTGAAGTGAAAGAAAAAACACCTTACTAAATAGTGACAATAATTTAGGGGCGCTCTAAATAGATTACTCTAATAATGTAATTGCTTAAGACGAAACAATACTCAAAATTAACAATAAAAAGTGACATCAATAATCAATATATTTTCTAATCGTGATCCAGTGACCATGGAAAAAATATAAATTGCACCATGGACTAATTGACATTCAATCAAAAAAAGTCCCAATATAAGTGTCTTTGCAGCTTCCTTGGTGAATATTCTCAGATACACCAAGTGCAAAAAAACAATATTGTAAACTGTGGTATAGCAGCAAATCCAAAGGGCTTATGACTCCCTCCACGAGAAACAGCACCACACCACTCGTGAAAATACAAATCCAAACTGCTTACCACGGTGCTGGTGTCAGTGCTTTATGTCACGCTGCTGATGTCAGTGCTCTCTATCACGGTGCTGGTGTCAGATCATTCTATCACGGTGCAGGTGTCATTGCTGTATGTCACGCTGCTGATGTCAGTGCTCTCTATCACGGTGCTGGTGTCAGATCACTCTATCACGGTGCAGGTGTCATTGCTGTATGTCACGCTGCTGATGTCAGTGCTCTCTATCACGGTGCTGGTGTCAGATCACTCTATCACGGTGCAAGTGTCATTGCTGTATGTCACGCTGCTGATGTCAGTGCTGTGAATTTTGAGGGGGACCCCCACGCCATTTTTTTTGGGCGCGGGGTTCCCCTTAATATCCATACCAGGCCTGAAGGGCCTGGTATGGAATTTCGGGGGACCCCCACTAATTTTTTTTTCTTCATTTTTTTTTTTCTTCTTAATGCTAACATGTGAAAAAGCAATTGAACCTCAATTGCACAAACACCGCGCCATGTGAGAAAATAAATAAAATAAACAATAAAATAAAATAAAATAAAAAAAACAAAAAAGGCTGCACCCTATATAAGTGAAGTGAAAGAAAAAACACCTTACTAAATAGTGACAATAATTTAGGGGCGCTCTAAATAGATTACTCTAATAATGTAATTGCTTAAGACGAAACAATACTCAAAATTAACAATAAAAAGTGACATCAATAATCAATATATTTTCTAACCGTGATCCAGTGACCATGGAAAAAATATAAATTGCACCATGGACTAATTGACATTCAATCAAAAAAAGTCCCAATATAAGTGTCTTTGCAGCTTCCTTGGTGAATATTCTCAGATACACCATGTGCAAAAAAACAATCTTGTAAACTGTGGTATAGCAGCAAATCCAAAGAGCTTACGACTCCCTCCACCGAGAAACAGCACCACACCACTCGTGAAAATACAAATCCAAACTGCTTACCAGATTTGTTTGACCACTTTAATTAAAAAGTAAGTCAAACAGCGCCTGTACAGGTGGATGCCTGTTCATATGAATGCTGGTAAAAGTAACACAGGATAGTACTTCCCCCCTTCACAAACTCAGGCAGTATATACAAAAGAGCACAAAAAGATCCATAGCTTAATACTGATTTTAATAAAAAAATATAAAACAAACAGCCAAATGGCTCCTTACATTGTCGTGTGCCTGACCCGGCACTGGGGCTGCTCGCCTTCAAAATACACACTCCGATCGGTAAGTGTATCCCTTCCGCAATGGCTGGTGTGGCGTGCGTTCCAGGCCATCAGACCGACAACCAGATAGCCGTAAATGGCATCAGAGGCGTGACCAGGTACCGCTCCGATGTACGTTTCGTTGTTAACGTCTTCAGATGCCCCTTGGTGTATCTGAGAATATTCACCAAGGAATCTGCAAAGACACTTATATTGGGACTTTTTTTGATTGAATGTCAATTAGTCCATGGTGCAATTTATATTTTTTCCATGGTCACTGGATCACGATTAGAAAATATATTGATTATTGATGTTACTTATTATTGTTAATTTTGAGTATTGTTTCATCTTAAGCAATTACATTATTAGAGTAATCTATTTAGAGCGCCCCTAAATTATTGTCATTAATGCAAAAAAAAAGAAAGTCAAATTGATAGGTGCGCCTGTTCAACTTATGCAAATGAACCTACGTGGCTTGACATTTAAGATTAAGATTTTGCCGGCGCAGTGAACCAGAGCACTTGAATGGGCGCAAATGACGTTTGTGCATGCGCAGTGCATAAAATGATCTCACACAGTTCCAGTGTATTTGCAGGCGCAGCAGGCTGGCTCAGAGAAAGTTTATATTCCGTCCTGTTTTGGCCATATTTGTTACTTGGACAGTCATATCTATACTTCCTCACATCACCCCACATCACCCCCATAATATTTGCACTTCCAGCTTCTTTTAATTCTGAGTTGAAGATGCCGTGCGCCAGGTCTATAGCAGCGCACAGATCGCAGTCTCCCATGTGTCGGCAACATGATAGTAAATGGGGAATTGCGCTGTGTTACAGGCGCAAATGCTTTGTGAATACAAAAACGGCCGTTGCGCGTCGGCGTGCGCCGCTACTTATGGTGCAAATGCTTTGTAAATCAGCCCCAATGTCTTTTAATTTGCGCATAGATAGGAGAACTTGCAAAAGTTTTTAGGGTATGTTGAGGCCCTTAGCATTTAGCGAGACTATTTTAGTGGTTGCTTTATGACTGGCCTTAGCATGAGAGTCAATCTTGTTAGGGGGCATTATGTGGTCTGAGATGTACCTCTCTCTGTATTTGCCTGCCTTAACCTGAAAACGGTCGATATTAAGATGATATAACTTGAAAAATGTATTGTATGGTTTCGTGAATTGGAAAGTGGCAGGGAAGGAGTCTCCGATTGGGTGTCAAGAAGGCTTTTAACTAGGTGATGTAGGTACTGGGAGGAATTTTTTTAGAAGAAGTTTTGTAGGTATGAGGTTAATATACGCTGGTCTCTGGTATTTGGGGGTGATGAATATTGGTCAGGAAAACAGATATCCCGGTGACTTACGAAGCCTGCTCGCTAGTCCGAATGCAATTTATACCGTAAAATAGGTGCAACCGGCTGGGTCAGTGGTGTGTGGAAAAAGGTAGAATAAAGGCTTCAGTTATTCAAATAAAACTACTGTGTGGGAGGATATGTCAACACTGGAGTATAAGATAACCTTTCAAGATGGGTGAAATCCCACTGACGTAGGGAGTAAAACAAAGAAGGTGAAATAGGAGGATGGTTTCTGTAATTTTGTGAAACCCTATTAGGTGGGATTTTACAGCTTATTTACAGCCTGTGTAAGCCCTTGTACACACGGTCGGAGAATCCATCGGAATGTGTCCTATCGGACCGTGTCGTCGGATAATCCGACTGTGTGTGGTATACATCGGACTGATTCCGTCGGAATATCAGTCGGACCCAATTTTCCAACATGTTGGAAATATTTCCCGACCAACTGGGCCGATCGGACATACTCCGATCATGTGTAGAGAATTTTGATCGGACCAAGTGCCACGCATGCTCAGATCAAATTCCTACATCAAAGCTATTGGCTACTAGCCTGAATGTAGTCCCATCGTAACGAAATTACGTCATCATGTTCTGAAAGATCGGATTTTTTCGCCAACTTTGTCCGACCGTGTGTATGCAACAGTTTTGGATAAGATCCGACGGACAAAATCCGACGGGCAAAATCCGACGGATTTGGTTGTGGAAATCTCCGACTGTGTGTACAGGGGCTAAGAGAGCTAGGTGGTTTATGAGCATATTTACGTTGGTTTGTATCTTTTTAAAAACCTAATGGTTTTTGGGTGTATGGCAGTGATTGTATTATTTGGATCAAGAGTCTGATATAATGGAAATGGAATTCCATCTGAGATGCTTTGTTTAGGAGGTGATACAGGATGTATACCTAATTAATGGTAAACACTTGTAACAAGAAAATCTCTGTGAGAATATAAAAAGGTATTAAACATCAATAAACCATATGATCCAGAGCAATAACTCATGAGAGCAAAAAATTACGGATTATCAGAAAACTAGTAAAAAGCTTTTTCGCAAATCATGTAAAACTTGAAACACTCCCGTCAATAACATTGAGGCTTGGTTAAACAGCATTTGGTGAATATATTATAAATAACCACTAGGTGTACAACTGAAGTCTTAACTAGTACCTGGGAGTAATCTGTGAGAGAACAGAAAGGTCCTGCTTGAAATTCAGCCTTGTAAGTTTATGGGGCAAGATCTTTATATTGCAACCGTCAGGGCTTAACTCTACCTTAGGTGTCCTTGGATGTCTGAAAAGAATAAGGTTTGTAATGTTTCCAAGGCAGCGGGCATCCTCTTTTTTTTTTTTGTGTTCATTAAACTGGGAGTAGGCGAGGGAGCATTGCTCCTTCTAGGTAAATGTCTGTGGATTAGTTGGCGTAATGAAGTAAAAATGCTTGAGAGTAAATAATGGCAAGATCAATATAATGAATTTTGTACTATCCTAAATACATATTTTCTATCCTTAAAGGCATCATCAGCTGCATAGGGGGTTGTTGGCCATCAAGTATGTTGTAATCTTTCCCTAAGCGTGAAATCTAAAGAAGTAGATTAGAGGCAGCCAGATATGACGGATAAGTATTATCAATAGTTTAACATAGCCTAGGTATCCAAGGTATGAATGATGTCTCGTCTCCATATAGAGATAACGACGACATTCATAACAGCGCTCTGGTTTCATCTGGGAAATCCAAAGAAGTGGTCGAGGCACAGGCACTGTCGATATCAGTAAAAGATAATGATGACCGCAGAGAGAGGGGTATGGACAACCAGCCAGCCGCCATATCAGGTATATGTAAAAGAATAGACTGACACTATATCCTTACTGTAGAAAAGTTTCTGCCTATTGGGATGATTATTGTAGTGTCTAGTTACAGTATGAAGCAGGGCGTGTCTACGTAGGCTCTGGTCCCTCCCCCTTTCCCTCACCATACAAGGTGATTTATAATGAGGTGCAGTATTATTAGAAATAGCGGTACTTGATGAATTGTCTGACCCCCCTCTCTCGCCCCACCAGTTTATACACTCAAAGTCATTAACCCTTCAGATCACTGTGTCGTGCATACAGTAGTATGTAAGTTAGCTAAATATCCAGTCAGGGACTACTGTTGTGTAATCGTCTCTCAACTAAATCATTGTAACAGTACAACAGAAAAAGGATACCTCAGTACCCTCTGCCATCTTACTGGTAGTTAGCAGATGTGGGGCTGAGGTGCATACATACCGTGAATGTCTCAACCTTCATAAATGAGAGAGAAAGAGATAAAAAACAAAAGTAAAAAGAAATCACAAAAAGGGGTGATCAAGTTTTGCAGTAGTCTGTTAGGAGAAAGAGTCAAGCAAAGTCCATGTGCTTGCATGAGGGGGATAATTTCTCTATCGTGGTGAAGTCTGAGGGTTGGATGAGTATTCTAGATCATGACACCATTTAGTTTCATTTATAATAGGAGCATACCGCTAGTGGAATACTTGTAAAAAGAATGGATAAAAAATTGAGGTAACCGAGCTTCTAGAAAAAAGGAATTCAAGAGAGGGGCAAAGCAAACAAATAAAGAAGTACATAACTTAACTGTGCGAATACAGCTTTCTAGGTTGCAGACTGAGCTCCGTTCATCTACAGATCCCTTCTGGCTCTGTCAGTTTGCCGAGGTTTCGTTGGGCTGTTGATTGAAGGAGATTGTGTGCCATGCTGTTGTGTTCTCGCATCTGACGGTGAGCAGTGCCTGCGGTAATGGACATCCTGGGTCTCCATCAGTACGATTCTGGATTGAGGCATAGGCGCTAGAGAAGGGTGGAATTCCGCGTACCAGTCTGGTACCTCCGTCAGCGGGATGTCAAGTGTTTCGCAGAAATTATGTTGGTCAGGGATATGCAATTAGCGGACCTCCAGCTGTTGCAGAACTACAACTCCCATGAGGCATAGCAAGACTTTGACAGCCACAAGCATGACACCCAGAGGCAGAGGCATGATGGGACTTATAGTTTTGCAACAGCTGGAGGTCCGCTAATTGCATATCCCTGATGTAGGTCTTCAGGAACACCTTCCAGGAACGCCGTCGATGGACGAACAACCTCTGTCTCTATTGTGGGGAGCCCGGTCACTACATATACACTTGCCCAACTAAACACTATAATGGTCCTCTTCCTTCTCCAGCTAAACAACCCAACATATCTGCCAATTCAGCCCATGTAGTTGTGCCTATTTCATTCTGGCTTCCGGATAGAACTGTACCAGTAACGGCGATTATTGATTTAGGTGCCTGCAGTTGCTTTATTGACCTGTCCTTTGCAGCCTTTGCAGCCTTTGCAGCCCAACATCACATTCCACTGTGACTCAAGGACCAAGGGCTCTCTGTTTCTGACAGGTGGATCCCGCATTAAATCAGGACTTGTGACCCAAGAGACTCCCCCACTTCTAACCATTACCTGCAGCCATCACCAAGAGTTGCTTCGCTTGGATGCGATTTCTTCACCTCTCTTCCCCGTTATCCTGAGCCTCCTGTGGTTGCAGGCTCACAACCCGCATATAGACTTGGAATCGGGAAGAATAGCATTCCTTTCATCTTATTGTCAAAAACAGTGCTGCACCGCCTCAGCTTCCTGCACCTTTACTTTGCTTGGAGTCTTTTGCCAGGTAGTTCCCAAGTGCTACCATGTATTCCTTGATGTATTCTGTAAACGGGGCGCAGATACCCTTCCTCCACACAGGCCGTATGACTGTCCCATAGAACTTCTCCCGGGGGCAGAGATCCCTTTTGGACGCATCTTTCCTCTGTCTGAACGTGAGTTTGAGGTTCTAAAGGACTATGTTGAGGAAAGGGTTCATTCGCCCCTCCACCTCACCAGCAGGAGCAGGTGGAGAAAAGGACCAGACCCTTCGGCCATGTGTAGATTACCGTGACATAAACAAGATCACAGTAAAGAACCACTACCCCCTGCCTTTAGTCCCAGAACTCTTTCAGAGACTCAAATCTGACAAGGTATTCACCAAACTTGATCTCCGAGGGGCCTAAAACCTGGTCCTGGATCAGGGAAGGCGATGAATGCAAGCCCGCCTCCCGTACCCGCTTTGGTCACTATGAGTACCTGGTCATGCCATTGGGCTTATGTAATGCTCAAGCCACCTTTCAGCATTTCGTCAACGACATCTTCAGAGACTTTTTTGATACCTTTGTCGTTGTATACTTAGATGACATCCTGATATTCTCCATCTCGTTAGAGACCCACCGAGGACATGTCAAGAGCGCACTTCTCCGACTCCGCCAGCATGGACTTTACGCCAAAGTGGAGAAGTGCGACTTCGAGAAGCAGAGCATTCAGTTCCTTAGATTAATTATTTCCACTGAGGGAATAAGGATGGACCCTCAGAAAGTGTCTGCAATTCTGGATTGGCCAGCCCCTACCGATAAGAAGGGAATCCAACGTTTCATAGGCTTTGCCAATTTTTACCGTAAATTAATTAAGAACTTCTCAGCCATTATCTCTCCAATCACTCAACTTACCAAGCAAGGCATCCATTTCCACTGGTCCGCAGAAGCACAAGCTGCATTCGAAACCCTGAAAGAATGTTTTACCACTGCCCCTATTCTAAGTCACCCAGATTCTGCCCTGTCCTACATCTTGGAAGTAGATGCATCAGAGAGTGCAGTCGGAGCAGTTTTGTCACAGTGGCAGGGCCCCAAGGATGTGATCCATCCAGTCGCATTCTTTTCTCTGAAACTTACCCAGCCAGAAAGGAATTACAATGTGGGAGATAGAGAGCTCCTAACAATCAAGGCTGCTTTAGAGGAGTGGAGGTATCTGCTAGAAGGAGCCACTCATCCGATATTAATCTTCACTGACCATAAAAACTTGAATATTTAAGGAATGCAAAACGTCTGAGGCCTCGTCAGGCCCATTGGGCTCTCTTTTTCTCGAAGTTTGCTTTTCATATTAATTATAGACCCGGATCAAGAAACACTAAACCCAACGCGCTATCGCGCATGTTTGAGGACCCAAAGGACATACCTCCACCAGACACCATCCTACCAGCTGGGAACTTCCTCCTGTTACAGTCAGGCCTAGTACCACGATTACAGCAAGCCTCAGCAGGCACCACCAGTCTTCCAGGGGTCACCTTGCAGGCACAGAACGGCCTATTATGGAAAGAGGGACACATTTTTGTACCAGAAACCGCTAGAGTGGCTGTCCTAGGACTCTGTCATAACCACCCATTAGCAGGCCATTTCGGTATCCACAAGACCATAGAATTGGTCCAGCGTACATTTTGGGGGCCTGGGTTGGAGGAGGACTGGCAAGGCCTATGTCAGATCGTGTATTATCTGCACCCGGACCAAGAGTATCCGAAATAAAGCTTAGGGTCTACTCAGACCCTTATCCATACCTGATAGGCCTTAGAAGATGATCGCCACGGACTTTGTTGTCGAGCTTTCACCTTCTGAAGACTGTTCTGCTATTTTTGTGGTGGTGGATCGCTTATCAAAAATGGTGCAATTTCTCCCCCTAAAAGGAACTCCATCTGCAGCCGAGACCGCTAAGACCTTTATCAAAGAGTTTGTCAGATTCCATGGCATTCCGATGAATATCATATCTGACCGCGAAGTCCAGTTCATGTCAAGATTCTGGAAGGCATTATGTGGATTCCTGAAGATTGAACTATCCTTCTCAGCAGCATATCATCCCCAGACCAATGGTCAAACAGAATGGATCAATCAAACCCTGGAACAATATATCCGATGTTTTAGGTCCTTCGCCCAAGATGACGGGTATCTCTTCTTCCTTTGGCGGAGTTGGCGTATAATAATGCCAGCCACTCTGCCACCAAACAATCCCCTTTTTTTTTCAAATTATGGGTTCCACCCAACCTTTTTACCTGATTTGATCCCTGGAATTGTTGTTCCTGCTGTCCAGAGTACTCTGGATTTTTTTTCTTCTAACAACTTGTTATTACAGGAGGCGGTCAAGAAGGCTCAGGAGGACAACAAGAGAATCTTCAATAGGAAGAGAAGAGGGGAATTGTTGCTGCAACCGGGGGACCAGGTATGGCTTGCCACGACGAACTTAAGGATGACTTGCCCATCCAAGAATTTGGCACCGAAATTCTTGGGACCCTTTCCGGTAAGAAGAAAAATCAATGATATGTCTTACGAGTTAATTTTTAGTCCCTCAAAGTACATCCCGTATTCCATGTGTCCCTGTTAAAGCCGGCAGTGCCAGATCCATTTCCCAATCATAGTTCAGGACCCCCGGCACCTTTTACTGTTAATGGGGATGAGGAATTCGAAGTTGAGGCCATCATAGACTGCAGGAGGACTGCAGGAAAAGAAGGGGACAAACACAGTAAGTGGAGTGGTTATGGTCCGGAGGAAAACTCTTGGGAGCCCAGTAGTAATGTGCATGCTGCGGTATGCGCTTTTTTCCATAGCCAACCATGGAAGAGAAACTAGTTGGGCACCCGGAGGTTGCCCGTAGGAGAGGGGCAATGTCAGGGAAGGCATGACCGTGCAGCAGGAATTGCATGACAGATGCCCACATCTACATCTGCGCGCAGACTTGCACGCACGCTTGCGCGCACAGTTGCGCGCACACTTGCGCCTGTCACCAATGTTGGCGCCAAAGGGGCTATTTAAAGCGAATACACCAAAAACTCCTTGCTGTTTGGTCTGCAGCTTCTGTGTGTCCTGAAACCTGTTATCCGTGCTGACCTCTGATCCTTGACCCGGCTTGCCTGCTGCTCTGCCTGATCCACCAGAACATTACCGACCCGGCCTGCCTGACTCTGCATCTACTCCTCCAGCCTGCTGCGACTCTGCTCTGCAAATCGCACCTGTTGCTGTTCCATCTGCGATCCAGTGTGCCACGGTTCTGGTCTACCGGTCTGCCTGCTGCACTTCCAGTCTCGAGCATCCAGCCATACCGATACTGGACTGATCCTAGGCACTCCTGCATCACTGTGCTTCTGTGGCTGCTGTTCCAACCTCAGGAGCTCCCAAGCCAGTGCGGCAAGAGAGGCTCTCCTCTACACGTCAGAATCACGATCCAGGTACACGACACTATGCTTTTGGAGCAGAGTACTTCTAGAAGGGGCTTCAGTTCTCTCCTGCGTTGTAAGGTGATGCTGGAGAGGTCTTGGAATAAGCGGAGTTCCTTACCATGGTGTAGCAAAGGTGCCATGGTGTTGGTGTGCGCTTTTCTCAGCATGGTAATCCACTATGCAACATGCCACATCTCTAGGTGGGTCTGTGTCTTTTCCTTTCGGTCGTAGGGCTCGATGTATACGCTCCATGGCAATTGGGATTCCTCTTGGTCTGTTGAGCACACTATTGAAAATGCCATTAACTTCGTCTTGTAAGTGTTCTGCATCAACACTTTCTGGCAGGCCTCTCAAGCGAAGGTTGTGGCATCTGCCACGGTTGTCCAAATCTTCTAAGTGACGGTTCATATCCCTGAGTTGTCTTGTGTGAGTGTCCGCAATCAGATGATTCCTACGCAATGCTGTAGAATGTAAAGCAGTCGTTTTCTCGACTGCCTGGACTCCGCCTGTAATAGCCTGGATATTGATCCTCAGGTCTGTAATGGCTGCTGTTAAGGTATCTTTGATGTCTGCTGCTACAGACCTGAGGTCATTCAGTCTGGGCTGTTGGTGCAGAGTCAGAACAATTCCTCCATCAGCATTTTCGGTTTGAGAGGAGGAAGCAGCTCCTCCATGAGTGCCTGTCACTTGTCGCCGAGGGCCCTGTGAGGTGGGGGCTGGCGCCATATTGCCCGCCTGGGACCTGAACACCTCCCAGATGTTTTGAGCCAGTCTTCCATTCAAAGCGCGGGGCGAATGCGATCGAGATGACGAGAAAGTTCTGGAGGCTGCTCCCATCGTTTTTTCGGGTATATAGGTGGTCTATAACCTTCCGTGATAGGCAGTATTCTATCCCTGTCAGCGGGAGCTCTGGAGTTAGGCAGCCATCTTCTCCGAGGTCAAGCCACCCCCCCCCCCCCCAAAAAAAATGTGTTATATTGCAGATTACCAATCATTAGATGTGGTGACTGCATCAGTTTTCTTTTCTTTGGCTTTTTTCCCCCTCTGTTTTTAACTGGTGATCTAGCCAGTGACACACCTCCTGTATTAGTGAGACACCACTCTGGAGAAAAGAGCACAGGACATAGAAGACAGCAGTATTGTCAGCCTGGGGGGGTGGGACTATTAACTGTATTAGCAGATTTGACAGTTAAACTCCAGCTAACACTTTATAACTGGTTACAGCAAAACATTTTTTTTCTTTCTGGGATTAAAGTTTTACATGAATAAATGAAAGCTGATTTTATTGACCCCTGTCAGTGGTAAATAGATTGTCTAATGCCAAGAAACTGATACAATATGCTGGAGAGCTTGGGCTTCAGACTTACTGGCTGAATCACAAGATGAAAACAGAAGACAGAAAGCCTGAAAAAGTAAACAAATACAGCCATCACATCTAAGAATTGTTAGGATGCAATATAATGTTTGACATTGTATTGTATTGTAATGTCTGCCCTAATGTTGTAAAGTGCTACGTAAACTGTCAGCGCTATATAAATCCTGTATTATAATAATAATAATAATAATAATTTTGGGTTTAATACTGCTTTAAAAGAAAAAAATATATAATGTAAATGGACATTTAAAAAAAAAAGCGTCCAAAATTTATGTAACACACACACACAACCTTTAGTATATGACAGTCTTTATTAAGATAAATAATTAGCTGCTCTGCTTCTTTGTGAGGTAGAGGAGGAGAAGGAAAAGGATGCAATAACAGCACTTGCAGGCAAATGGCTGCTCTATGCTCTTGAGGATTAGAGAAGAAAGAGGAAGAAAAGTGTACTTTAGCAGCACTTACATGCAAGTGTCTGCTCTACACACTTGAGGAATAGAGGAGTATGGGGGGAAAGGGTGCATTAGCAGCAGTTGCAGGTGAGTGGCTGTTCTGCACCCTGGAGAGTACAGGAAGAGAAGGAGGAAGCTGGCACATGAGCAGTACTTGCAGACAGGTGGCTCTTTCAACAGTAGAGAAGAAAGAGGAAAAGGGTACAATAGCAGCATTTGAGGGTAAGAAGCTGGTCTGCACCCTTGAGGAGAAGAGGAGGATGAAGGGCATCCTAACAACATTTACAGGCAAGTGTCTTGTCTACTAGGCTTGTGCAATTTGTTTCGTAACGAATAGAAATTTCGGACTAAAAAAATAACGAATAACAACGAATACGAAAGAAATATAACGAATGAATTCGAATGAATTCGACATGATTCTGTAATTCTTTAAAGATCTAATGAAACAAAAGGTCAGCTCAAAGTAAATCTTATAGTCCAATCAGCTAATTAATTTTGTGCTGGAGGATGGATTACTGGCAAAGTGCATTCCTGAGAACTGAGTTAGAAGGGTGTTGTATTGTATTTGAGCAAAGCAGAAGAGACGTTGTCATTGTGTGTGTTAAAAGATTCAATAAACAAACGACTTTCCAAACTACGAATCATTATCACGAATGTCTATACATACATAAATAGCAAATTTCAACGAATACGATTGAATGAATTCAACACTCTACGAATAATAACGAATTATCCAAAAACTTATTAATGTAACATAACGAATATAACAGAACGAAATTATGTATTTTACGAATGAAAACGAACTGAAACAAAACTAAATTTTCCGTTGTGCACAAGTCTATTGTCTACACCTGAAATGGCCAAGAAGAGAAAGACTTTGTGAGACACTTCACTACTTCTTGCATGATGAGCCACTGATGGGTGAGATATAAACCCAGTTTCCAAGAGCCTTTACTCATGATATTATCACATTGAGGAAGATAGGGGAGAATAGGTAGAGGGAGGGGGAGGTGTATTAGGAGGAAGGGGACTAGAAATAGAGGGGGAATGAGGAGAAGTGAAGGGAGGAGGAGAAATAAGTCCCATTAGTAAGGCTGGCCGCCTACTACCTACTTGTGGAATCATCTTGTCCTTTCCTTTTAGACTTGCCTGTCCTTTTTTTTTTTACTATGTAGAATTCTTTTGTAGCACTGACTCCCGAAGGAGCAGCTGATTTTATTGGGCTTACCGTTACCTTCTTGACATCGTGTATATCTAGGGGTTTCCCGAGGTTGATGACCCAAAAGATTGCAGAAGCTGACATGGGATCCAATTCAAGGATTTTTATTTGCACAAAGGGGTAGACAAACACAGTCTATCAATAAGGGTTAGAAGGCTTTAGGTACAAAGTTCAGGTACTCTTGGAACTCAGTCAAATAGGAAGTCTCTCTATTTAGAAATCCAGAGAATAGCCATTCACAACTGGACTCTCACTACTACCGGATAAATCCTCTTTTACCAGGCCTAGCAGCCGATAGAGTGTTCAGCAAAGTCTCTGCCACAGACTTGTAGAACACTTGAATAAAGTCTCTGCCACAGACTTGTTGTGGAACACTTGAATAACTGAAGCAGGTAGACAACTTAGAGAACCCTCATATGATACTGGTATCTCGCAGCTGGTCCGGCGATACCGTACGAGTGTAAATTTGTTTGGGGTCTGTCAACTAAGCCTCCAGACTCTTTCTGAGAAGCCAGCCTTCTGCGTGGTCCTCCCCTGGTTGCTTCTCCAGTTGCTGGGCCTCTCCACAAACCAAGACGGCACCAGACCCCCTCCGAATCCTCCTTCCAGTTACTTTGCCTCGGGCTAGCCAGCCCCGCTACCCGAAATCGGATGGATCCGCACCCCAGGCCATGAGAGCCCTGGGGGCTGGTCAGGAGGACCAGGACCAAACAGACAGAAAGCACTTCTGGACCTGAACCCCAAAGCACGTGATGTCAGTACCTTAAGTACCCTCTCTCAGAACGCACAGCAAGATGACACTCCCACTGGGCTGGTTCCGAGAAAGAATTGGCACTCAATGCGCCCAGCTGAACTGCTTTCTCACACTTGCCAGAAGTGACAGCGACACCTGTGGCCAAGCAGAACACAGTGCAATCCAGCTAGACTGGTACTGAGACCATAATTTGGTGTAATTGAACCCAAAACCAAACTGCAGTTCCAGGAATGTTAAATGAGAAAAACACATAGCGTGTGCTCTTCAGGAGCCGACGCTACACTTTGTTTAATTTTTACCTCTGCTTGCCCTTCCCCAATGGCTGTAGGATTTCCCCCCTACATTTGCTGGTTGCCTTTTCACCTGCATTGTGGAAGGATGGGCAGACTATGGCTATTATTCCATTGCCCTGACTGTAAATAAATAGAAAACATAAGTTAAAAAAATGTAAAAAACTATCTGCCGAGTGCCTGGGAGAAGAATAATTATACTGGCAAAGCAAAGGAATTGTAAACTTGCCTGACCTCTGCTGTGTGCAGTCCAAACACCACATCAATACCAAAAAACACAGAAACAAATACAATAAATAAATAAAAATATACATGAAAATAAAAAAGCATACAAAAAAAAAAACAAGCAAACCGCAGATGGAATTTGCCATAAACAAATTGCAGGTAAGGACATTTCAAATAGATTACTGTATATAGGGTAGGGGTTGCAGCTCAAATAACTAGGGCAAAATGAAGCCCATACCAATGAACTTGTGGGTGGTTATAATTTCGTTTTTGTTTGCAGATCCAGGTGGCAGCTGATGTCTGCTGCCATCTGGAGCTGCAATGTTCAGCCACTTTACAATTTTTGTGGCTATTATCTCTCAAATAATACACTGTAATTTCTATTTCAAGATAAAACATGTCTCTTTTCTCTCTCTTATATTGTAACCTAGCCAAGTTGCTTACATACCATTTAGCCAATGTACAATAATAATAGTAATAATAACACAGATAATAAACTCTAATTACTATTGCATAATAAAACCTGCTTTGTGTCTTGTATTTCCTGTCTATTCAAGTGCTCACTTATTGTCCTGATACCAGTCAACTTCTACCAAAAACAATAAAACAAAGAGGAGGGAATCTGGTGCACCAAATGGTTTATCTCTCATGTGGATAGATCAAACTGTTAAAAAGGCTGTTAGTCCAAGAACAGTGGGTAAAAAGAGAAACAGCTCTTCAGGGACGGCTGCCCACAAGGTTTAGGAGTGTGTCTATGGGAATGTTTGACCATTCTTTCAGAAGCGCATTTGTGAGGTCAGACACTGATGTGCATGAGAGTGCCTGGTTCGCTTTCTCTGCTCTAATTCATCCCAAAGGTGTTCTTTTGGGTTACGTTCATCCACCCAAAACTTGCTCCTCCATGTCTTTATGGACCTTGCTTTGTGCACTGGTGCACAGTCATGTTGGAACATTAAGGGGTCATCCCCAAACTGTTCCCACAAAGTTGGGAGCATGAAATTGTCCAAAAATGTCTTAGTATGCTGACGCCTTAAGAGTTCCCTTCACTGGAATTAAGATGCCAAGCCCAACCTCTGAAAAATAACCCCACACCATAATCCCCCCTCCTCCAAATTATTTTTACCAGTGCACAAAGCAAGGCCCATAATGACATGGATGAGCAAGTTTGGGGTGGAGGAATCAGACTCGCCTGCATAGAGTCCTAACCTCAACCCAATAGAACACCTTTGGGATGAATTAGAGTGAGACTTCAAGGCAGTCCTTTTTGTCCACATAAGTGCCTGACTTTACAAATGCTGTAAAAATGGTGAAACAGTCCCATAGACACACTCCTAAACCTTGTGGACAGTCTTCCCAGAAGAGTTGAAGCTGTTATAGCTGCAAAGGGTGGGCCAACTCAATATTGAACCCTAGAGACTAAGACTGGAATGCCATTAAAGTGTAAAGGCAGGCGCCCCAATACTTTTGGTAATATAGTGTGTGTGTGTGTGTGTGTGTGTGTGTGTGTGTGTGTGTGTGTATGTGTATATATATATATATATATATATATATATATATATATATTGTGATGGTATGCGAGGTGAGGTCATCGATAATCAATATATTTCACCTCAAATTTGTTCTATTGTCAGGGACTGAACCGGAATCTGGCCCGGATTTTTCCAGTCTCCGTGGCAGGCTTGGTTTCCGGTCCGGGTCTTGTGGTCCGCTTGAGTCCATGCTCAGGTGGACATTAAATGACCAGGAAGAGAGCACAGCAGTGTTCTGGCCTGAGACTCAGAAGGGAATCTGAGAGAGAGGAGCCCTGTTTGGATTGAAAACAAAGGTTTGCGTTACCTCATGTTTTGTGGGTGACGGGGACCAGCCCCACACCGTATAGAAAGCAGTGTACTGTTTAGTGCCGGATTTGTTTTACTGTTTTGTTTATTTTTATGACTTTGCAAACCACCTGTAAATAAAGCTGGCAACTCGCCAGATTTTAAAGAAACTGCCTGTACGCTGACCTCCATTTCAAGAAAAGGTGATCCCCACAAGCTAATCTCCCACATGTGGTGGATTCAGCAATCTCTGAAGATGGAGCAAATGATAAAGGCCCTGCTATAGGCCAATGCAGCTTTGCGGGAAACCAACCATCAAGTCGCAGAGGCCGCTGCAGCACAACAGGCGGTCACTGCAGCACAACAAGCCGCCCAGCAGATGAACCTCCAAGTTGCAGAGGCTCTCGTGGAAACTGAAAAGGGGGTCCCCACCTCCTGTGCCAGTAGAACCAAAGATGGCGCGTGCCTCCTACCACCTACAGAAAATGACACCTGCCGATGATGTCGAGGCATACCTTGCGAATTTTGAGAGGGTTGCTGTCCGTGAAGGATGGCCAAAAGAACAGTGGGCGGGTCTGCTGGCCCCATTTCTGACAGGAGAACCTCAAAAGGCCTATTTTGATCTGGTACCGGATAAGGCCCGGGACTTTGAGACTCTGAAGACAGAGATACTCGCATGCTTGGGTGTCACTATGGCAGTCCGGACCCAGTGCATGCATCAGTGGACCTATTCCAGCAACCCATTCTCAAATGTTTTTTTTTTTTTTATGTTTCTTTATACTGTGGAGTGGGTCATGCTGAGTATTTGACACAATAACTGTAATGGTGCAGCTCTTCATGTGATGGGAAAGCTTCTGGGAGACCTCAAGAATGTGGGGATCCTCCTGGTAATTGCACTGTTAGCCCATCCCAAACAGAACTACCATTCACAGGTCTAGCACACTGGACATATTTCAGCTTGTAGCTTCAGCTTGTGTCTAAGGAAGTTAAATTTGATATATCATTATAATGTTGGAGCTGATGAAAAATGTACTGAATCTCTCACATATGTCTGGGAGAAGATTCTTTCATTTGATAAGATGGCAGGCATGTGATTACAGGCAAGAAAAGCTATTGTGTGACACAACTCTTACATACAGAAATAATTCATAACTTCCTGAGAGGGCCCACTGGCACGGGTCTTGTAAAGATTTGTTTACAGAAAATAATTTGCTCTTTTTGCAATAATATTTTACAGCCTCCTCTTTTTAACAAACATTATATGGGAAAAAAGGGTTCAACATGTTACATTTATTAAAATTAAAAACATCAACAAGAGCATATACATTGTGTTTATCTTGTTTATGTGTTTGAAATAGTATTCCTTAATGAGATGACTTGTCTTCATTTGACACAGTTTATGTACTAATCCAACAGCTCTAAATATTTTACGGTTCATCTAATTGTTAAGTTAATTAAAGTCTTTTAGAAATAAAGTTAGCTCCTATACTGCAATGATTCAGACATATTTTCTCATATTTTCCCCATATACAGCAGTTTCACAAAAATATAATTCACTTACCATAGCTGTAGTTCTTTGCCAAGTACATATTTAGAGTCGGCTTAATTGTTTTGCATTTACAGCGATCTATAATAGAAGAAAAACTTTACACTATACCATAATAAAAATACAAGCTGAACACTACTCAGTGCAGTAAGGAGGGTAGGACAGAGCGCTGGCAGGGGCTGCTAGTGAGATATAAAAACAACAACAATAATAATAGTAGAAGTGCAGTTAGTGTTTGGAAGCTCAGTCCATTTTCTTCTGGATCCAGACCTGTATTAAAGATTCTGGTGGGTGTTGAAAGCGGCAGCCAGCTCAGGAGAGCAGAAGAGACTCTATAGTAATGAGAAGGAGGAAGAGAGAGCAGTGCCACTCTAAACCACGAAAACCAATGCTTGTATACCACTGCTCAAATGGGAGTTTACTTTTAAGGCAAATTAAAGCTTTTTAACTAACATATTATGCTTAGAGCGTTGCTCTCTCTTCTTTCATCACACTACTCAGTGCAGAGCTGCTCATTACTTTATAAGCCCACTAAACTACATCACTGAAATGTCTGTAAAATGTAACATCCAATTTCAAAAGTTTTATTTATTTATTTATTTTTTTCTGAAACTGCAGCTTTCATTAAAAGAATGTTTGGTGACCCTACCATAATGGCCCTGGCTCAAGCACTTCCTGGCATCGGGCAAGGACTCCCATATATGCTACTCATAGACACACACATGTTCCACTGCTGTCATATCAAAAAGCTGGTCCAGAGCAATGATGTGTAGTTGGTGCTGGATCGAGTGCATGTATACAGGAAGTGTTTGAAAAAGCCTGAAGGAGATTGGGGCATCAAGATGAAAAAAGTGAAAACAGCAGTTTGAGGAAGAAAACATGGCAATCATTTATGGCACACAATGCTTTAGCAAATTAAATGTCATCCGTTTAAATCCATTTAGTAAATCCATTTAGATTTACTTTATTACATGACTGCATCACCCTTGGGCTGGAATCTTTGCCCAATAAGTAGATTCTGATCCTGAATGATGATAAAAGATGGTCCTTGTCTTTTTGGGAAAAAGGGAATTAGAAAACATTGTGAGTAAGTATGCTGTCATTTAGAAAGCAGAACTACATTTGCGCACTTAATATGAAACATACTGCATTTCTGATGTTTGTTCCATTTCCACCCAAACTTATTTTCTACTAACTTTGTTAAAGATAATCAGGTAACCCTCTCCTTTACCCAAAAGTCTTCTGTATGTGTCTTCATAATGGTGGACATGTTGCTACTATAGTATGCCTTGGTGTAAAACAAAAACAAATTCTGAATGCCTGTAGCATGGTGCATTTTTAGGGAAAGACGTCATTAGTAGAAGAAAATAGGTTTATATCTAACCTAATCAAACTGCCTCCTTTTTCTAGAACTTGGTAAAGACACATGTGCAGAGGCGTAGCTTGAAGCTTGTGGGCCCCGATGCAAAAGTTGACCTGGGCTTCCCCTCCCACTACTTCCGACATGAGTGCAGATACATCCACCGCACGGCAAGATACTCAATGTGGCTTAAGAGTTTTGACATCAGAGCACAGGGATTACCGCTGGAGAATCAGGGGACAGGTACCCCTGGCAGGTCACTTGGCAGAGCTCCTTTCTCATCCCAGTACTGTATACAGCTCCCCCCCCCCCCCACACACACACACTACACAGGGCTGAAATCACATTCCTTTACACACAGTCTGTCAGTCTTCACAGGGTGTATCTGGCTTTTATGTTGCCCTTCTGACCTGTGAAAATCTTTAGTCGGAACGGCAGTGTAGTTGCAGTAGTGCAGACCATGGCTAACTGGCTGTGTTGTAAAGCAATGTGATTTCAGCCCAACGGAGGAGGAACAGTATAGATTGCTGTAATGGGAAAGGAGCTCAGCAGCCAGGCATAGCATGCAGGGTGGAGTGTGTGGTCAAGGAGCTTTGGAGAGGGCAACTTAGATCTGGGAGGGCAAAGCCATGTGACACAAAATCTGGAGCCTGCAGCCCTTCAGGCCCCCCCCCCCCCTCAAGGAGGTGTTAAGGGATTTATTTCTCCCTAGAGGGGAGAGCCCTCTGGTAAATGCATTTATATGAGAATGGCATGGAGTGAAGCACCTTCACCATAAGATACCTTCTAAAAGCACTGAGAGGATTAAGGCACCAGTCACTTTGTTTTGTTTACTTTCGAAGGACGGTTTTTGTCATTTTCAAACGGATTGTTTACTATTACTTTTCAAGACTTGAATTTAACACTAAATTTTTTAAATTTTAACGCAATTTTTATCTTAATTCATCACTTAGTACACTCACTCAGCTTTATATAAGATTATACTGTGAAGATAATATTATTACACCTGCCACATACAATATATATATATATATATATATATATATATATATATATATATATATATATATATATATATATATATATAGTGTATTGGAATTTTTATATAATAATTTTTTATGATTTATGCTTGTCATATTTTCTAAAGATAGTTGCGTAACACTTGTCATTTTTATATAAAAAAAATTTTTATGGAATGATTCACAATAACAAGAAAGGTCACATTACATTAATTTTCAACAGAGCAGCGCTACAACCACTAGAACCCTTCTATTTTTTCTGCACCCTCACCAGGGCCCTGCTCGCAGAGCTTAGATTCTAAAGGGAGGGGGTGGTGGTACAAAAGGTAATAGATGCGGGGAATTATTTGATGGAGGTAGCTTGGGGACAGTTGTTAGTTGGGTGTGGGATAGGCTTATCTGAATAAGTAAGTTTTCAGGGATCTCCTAAAGGTGGACAGGAGTGCCCACCAATAGCGCACCCCACAAGTGCCCATCAAATGCAGCCTTACTGTGCCCTTCAAATGCAACCTTATCAGTGCCCACGAAATGCAGTCTCACCAGTACCCATCAAATGCAGCCTACCAGTGCCCATGGAATGCAGCCTACCAGTGCCTGGATCACCCAGAGCGGCAATCTCCCACTGTGTTATGGAGCTTGGATTTGAATTGCCCGGGTGCCCACTGTAACAAAGTCCCACCTCCTAGACTGGCTCCTATGATACATATCACACTGATTTCATTTCCTGATATTGGATCGGTGTGCTGCCTATCACAGGAGCTGGTCGTGTGACGTACACAAAGAGAGGAGGAGGGAGGGGAGCACTCTGGTACTTTGGCGATTTCCACCCCCCCCCCCCCCACCTCCGCTTGCAGTGCCTGGGTGTGGTGCACTCTGTGCACCTGCCCAGGATCAGCCCTGCCGCTGCAGCCACAGCTCAAAAATCGGCCCCAGGGCAGGAGGCCTACCAGGAAATTTCCTGGTATCTCAGTAAGCCAGTCCGGCCCTGGTCCTGGTGGACCAGACCTGCAGGCAGGTTGTAACCGATCTGCGGGCTGGTACCTTGTCTTAGAGGATCTGCACAAAGTACCTACTTTCCACCAACAGCTAGGTTTAAAAGCCTATCTTTCTACTTCCCAACCTTTACCTCATCTTCCTCATGCCTCCCACCCAACTGACCAATAAACCAGTGGCTCAGAAACCCTACCTGAAAACTGAACTTCCAAAACTGATTCTCTGGGTCTACCCTACTAGGAATGAATTGATTTTCCCTAAGCCTCTTTTCATGCTGGAACTCAGAAGGCTCTTTCTAAAGATTGTAATTTACCTTCCATAAAAAAAAAAAAAAAATGATTTTGGCCAGCACTATCTTGGCTCTGGCCCAAAGAAAAGAGCTGAGCTAGAGTGGGAGTCTTGATTAAGTAGGATAACTACCTTCAAGGTTACAGTCATTATCTCTGACCCTATAAGTTATTTTCTCATGTTAATCCTCTTATTGAGATGTAATCCAATCACAGCAGACAACAGTGCGGCTCCAGGCCAAATTTTTTGGGGTGCTCTGCAGGTGCTGTTAAAAAATAGAGCGTGCTGACGTGACGCACGAAGCGCGTCATAAAATTTGTGCTTGTGAGCATGGCCAAAAGGTGAGTGTGGCTAAAATGGGTGTGACCAAATGTCAGTGATTCTTCCCGATCTATAGCTTTTAGTTTGCCACCTTTTCCTCTTTGTATAGGCTAAAAAGAGCCTGGGGTACACTGCAGAGATTGTGAAGTAAAATTAGCTCAATTGAGGCCAACAATTATAGCCCCCAGCAATAACCTCAAGTCAGTGGGAACTAGTTTAATATTAAAATTCAACAGCCACAAAGAAGCCAGAGAACCATCTAAAAACTCATTCACACATTGATAACAGGCCATGCAGTCGGGCACGTTGTCCCATAGCCCAAAAAAACGACAAAACGTGCTAAAGGTAATTATCACCACAATGTACGCCACAAAAATTAAAAAAAAGCAGTATATATAAATTAAATATGTGATGAAAACGATAAAAGTGTAATCTGTGCATACATATAAAGAGCAATGTGCAACACAAGTGACCCCCTATAAAGCCCCGTACACGCTATCAGATTTTTCTGCTGAGTTTTTCCTTCAGATTTACCAAAACCCTATAATATGAGGTCAAACCTTAGGAGTTTCAATGTGTATGCAATCAGTCAGGCCCTTGCACTATATGGTTTTGGTAAATCTGAAGGAAAAACTCAGCAGAAAATCTGATAGTGTGTATGGGGCTTTAGAATTTCACATCAACAAAGTTCATTGGAATTGTCTGAAAGCAGATTGAATCCTCTGCAAGCTATTAGCAGCTACTTCCATGCACCATCACCCACTAGGTGAGAGCTCACCAAAGGTTAAGGTAAGGTAGTGCAGTATCATATTATTTGGCACAGTGCATTTTTGAAAAGTAGTGGATGCACTATTTTTTGTGCAGTCTGATGAGATTTGTAGCCATTCAAATAATAGGCTGCAAAATTGCACCACACTGAATTGCACAGAAACTTGGAGCAAGCTCCTTTGAAAACTGATTTACGTGCATTTTGCTTTTCAGATGTGTTAGGCAGGTGGTGAGGAGGCGATATGTTACTTCTTCACCGCCTGGTTTAAACCTACAATGGTTACACTACCAAACTGCAATTGCATGCATTGCACGGCAATTATAGCTTTAACCACTTCAGCCCCGGACCATTTTGCTGGCTTAAGACCAAACCACTTTTTGCGATTCGGCACAGCGTTGATTTAACTGGCAATTGCGCGGTCGTGCGACGTGGCTCCCAAACAAAATTGACGTTCTTTTTTTCTCCACAAATAGAGCTTTCTTTTGGTGGTATTTGATCACCCCTGTGGTTTTTATTTTTTGCGCTATAAACAAAAATAGAGCGACAATTTAAAAAAAAAAACATTATTTTTTACTTTTTGTTATAATAAATATCCCCCAAAAATATATAAAAAAAACATTTTTTTTTTCCCTCAGTTTAGGCCGATACATATTCTTCTACATATTTTTGGTAAGAAAAAAATCACAATAAGCAATTATTGATTGGTTTTTGTGCAAAAGTTATAGCGTTTACAAAATAGGGAATAGTTTTATGGCATTTTTATTCAATATAATTTTTTTTTTTCTAGTAATGCCGGCGATCAGCGATTTTTATTGTGACTGCGACATTATGGCAGACACATCGGACATTTTTGACACATTTTTGGGACCATTGTCATTTATACAGCAATCACTGCTATACAAATGTAGTGATTCCTGTGTAAATGACACTGGCAGTGAAGGGGTTAACCAGTGGGTGGCTGTGTAGGGGTTAAGTGTTCCGAGATCAGCGTCACTTGTTGCTAGGCAGAACTGGGAGATGTATGCCCGCGGCGATCAAGTCCGCGGGACCCGCGACCGGACGCACAGGGGTCCCGACCGGCACGCGACAATCTGCCCATGTGTGTGGGCTCCGGAGGACTTTTTCTTTCCAAACGTCCGGTGGACTTAAGCCCCATACACACTATCAGATTTTCTGATGATTTTTGTCTTCAGAGTTACCAAAACCATGTAGTGCAAGGGCCTGCCTGATTGCATCCAAATTGAAACTCCTAAGGTTTGACCTCATATTATATGGTTTTGGTAAATCTGAAGGAAAAAAATCAGCAGAAAATCTGATAGTGTGTATGGGGCTTTAGAAGTTTTGACTCCCGTCTGTGTGCTAGTCCGCCAGACTTTTGAAATGAACGGACTTGCCCACACATGGAGGAAAGTCCGTTCATTTTGAACGTGACTCCAGGTAGACGGGACTAGCGAAAGAAGTCAATGTTGCCACCTCCATCGACGAGATTGACACCTTGAGAGCCCCGTCGCCTGGTATGGATTTTAAGGGGAACCCCTATGCCAAAAAAATGGTGTGGGGGTCCCCCAAAGTCCATACCAGACCCTTATCCGAGCACACAGGCTGGTCAGGAAAGGGGATGGGGGCGAGCGACCCACCCCTCCTCCCCTGAGCCGTACCAGGCTGCGTGCCCTCAACATGGGGGGTGCTTTGGGGAAGGGGGGGCCAACACCCAAAGCACCTTGTCCCCATGTTGATGAGGACAAGGGCCTCTTCCCGACAACCCTGGCCATTGGTTGTCGGGGTCTGCGGGCGGGGGGTTTATCAGAATCCGGGAGCCCCCTTTAATAAGGGGCCCCCAGATTCCGGCCCCCCACCCTATGTGAATGAGTATGGGGTACAATGTACCCTTACCCATTCACCTGGGGGGAAAAAAGTGTTAATAAAAAAACACAACACAGGTCCCCCCTCACAGGGGTCACCGGGTGATGTCACATGATGACCCTGCCCCCTTATGATGTCACAGTCCCGGCTGGAGCCGCGTTAAAAATTAATGGACTTTTCTCCGTGTGGGGGCAAGTCTGTTCATTTCAAAAGTCCGGCGGACTCCCGCCATAGTAAAGGCAGTTTGTCCGCCGCACCTAGTCCACCAGAAAAGTCCGGTCGTGTGTGGGCAGGTCCGCTCGTTCGGAAAGTCCGGCGGTCCTCCGCTTCAAACCACCGGACTAAGCCCGCCGGATAGTCCGAACAGGAAGCCCAGATGTAATACAAGGCACCTGATTGACTGAAGGAAGAGGTGATCCCATTGGCGCCAAGGAATAAAGGAAGAAAACGCGCACAGAGGAGTTGGCGCACACAGCATCCATTGCGGTGCTACCGTCCCACAGCTCGCCACCCGACCAGCTACCTGACATGCCATCAAAATGGGGTAAGTGCCAGGCAGGCAGTGGGCGGCGGGCACAGTGGCTGCATATTATGGGCACAAAGGCTGTAATTGATGGAGCACAGTTGGCTACATTTACTGTGAGTATAGGGGGTGTGGGGGATGCATGGAGTGTGCTGTGAGTATAGTGGATGTGAGGGATGCATGGAGTGTGCTGTGAGTATAGTGGATGTGAGGGATGCATGGAGTGTGCTGTGAGTATAGTGGGTGTGAGGAATGCATGGAGTGTGCTATGAGTATAGTGGGTGTGAGGAATTCATGGAGTGTGCTGTGAGTATAGTGGGTGTGAGGAATGCATGGAGTGTGCTGTGAGTATAGTGGGTGTGAGGAATGCATGGAGTGTGCTGTGAGTATAGTGGTGTGATGGATGCATGGAGTGTGCTGTGAGTATAGTGGTGTGAGGGATGCATGGAGTGTGCTGTGAGTATAGTGGGTGTGAGGAATGCATGGAGTTTGCAGTGAGTATAGTGGGTGTAAGGAATGCATGGAGTGTGCAGTGAGTATAGTGGGTGTGAGGAATGCATGGAGTGTGCTTTGAGTACAGGGGGTGTGAGGCATGCATGAAGTGTGCTGTGAGTATAGGGGGTGTGAGGAATGCATGGAGTGTGCTGTGAGTATAGGGGGTGTGAGGAATGCATGAAGCGTCTCTATTTTACATTTTATCTATATCATTTTCTGCATCAACCACTAGTTGCCAACTGTCCCGAATTTCCCGGGACATTCCCGGGATTAGGGCATTTGTCCCGATTTAATTTTGTCCCGGGAAATTCGGTTTGTCTCCGTTTTTTGCCGCCGGCCGCTAGAGGTCCACGGCAGACATTGTCTCCGCATTGTCTCTCGCATTTAAAAAAAGACCAGAAGCCGGTCTTCAATAGAGATGCTGCGGCGCCGCCCACCCCCGCTGCCAGTGTCTGTGAAGTGCAGTGGATGGCGCCGCAGTTCAAAGTCTTTCCGCGCGGCAACGACGGCGTGCCGCATCTGCAGGATGTGTCGGGGGCCAGTCTGGATGTCGGGGGCCAGTCTGTGTATGTCGAGGGCCAGTGAGTCTGGATGTCGGGGGCCAGTCAGAGTCTGGATGTGGGGGGGGGGCTAGTATGGATGTGGGGGGGCCAGTGAGTCTGGATGTCGGGGGCCAGTGAGTCTGGATGTCAGGGGGGCCAGTGAGTCTGGATGTCAGGGGGGCCAGTGAGTCTGGATGTCAGGGGGGCCAGCCTGTAGATGTCAAGGGGGCCAGTCTGGTTGTCGGGGGCCAGTCAGAGTCTGGATGTGGGGGCCAGTCTGTGGATGTGGGGGCCAGTCTGTGGATGTCAGAGGGGCCAGTCTGGATGTCGGGGGCCAGTCAGAGTCTGGATGTGGGGGGGCTATTATGGATGTGGGGGGCTAGTCTGGAGGTCAGAGGGTGCAGTCTGGATGTCAGAGGGGGCAGTCTGGATGTCAGAGGGGCACCAGATGTTAGGAGGACTGATGGGGACACCAGATGTAAGGAGGGGCTCCGCTGATGGACACAGATGTGAGGAAGGTACCTCTGATGGGGCACCTGATGTAAGGAGGGACTCTGCTGGGGGCACCTGATGGCATCTGGTGGCAGGCAACGTGGCTAGTGACGCGCTCATGGCTCCCACTGATTCTGCCTTATGGTGAGTTGAATGATTTCATTTCCTATTACAATGTAATAATAATAGAAATAATGCGCTTCAATCATCCTGCCACCATAACAATCATGGCGCCGGGATGATTGAAGCGCTAACACCAGGTATTTGGAGTATCTTTATCTGCTGATTGTCAAACTCTGGAAAACACATTGTGCTATTGTGGTGTAAGATTGGGGGGCTGCTTTCCCTCTCCATCCCGCATTCATCTCAGACTCTAACCACACCCATTTGAGCCACGCCCCCCACGCAAGCCACGCCCACTATTTTACGTAAACCGCGCCACATTTTCACCCTTTTCTATGCCACACCTATAACCGCGTTTCCCATCCCCTATTTATAATACAAATCCGCCTACTGCCAAAAGAGTGTCCCGATTTTTTATTTATTTTTACAATGTTGCCAACTATGCAAGCATCCTAATTCCTCCTCCTCACCACAGCCTGCCTGCATAACCGGAAACCCCCTCCCCCCCCTTCTGTCAGATGAGGAAGCACTGCAGACTCAGCCAGCCCTCTGCCTACAGCAGCTCTGCTCCCTCCCCTGCGGTCTACCAAGGAAACAGCCAGCAGCGGAGCTGTCATCATACCCTGCTTGCTTCTGGGCTCTCACTTTCTCTGCTCCACCTCTTATTTCTTCTTTCTTCCTTCTATCTCACGCCAGATGCAGCGGCACCATGTGACACAGGGGCTTTTAAAAGGTAGCACCTCTGCATAGCATTCTGAATCAATCCACCCCCCCCCCCCAGACGGTTTCTTGTCGAATACTGTCCCCCATCGGATAGTGTCCGCACTATACTGCGCTTGCTCAGTACAAAGGAGACGCCAAAAGTCTCCGAAGGTGAAGAGATGATCGTCAGCTCTACATGGCGCCTGCACACTGTGTCCAGGTTCAAGCCCCACTATCCAAGTGGAAATAGAGTTAGAATAAAAATATGCTGGGCACGGCCTCGCTGGCGAGCACAGCGAGGGGCCCTGTTTCAAAGTGGTGACTATTAAGTGCACAGGCGTCCTGTACAGCTGATGGTCAGCTGTTCAACTTCTGAGACTTTTTTTGGCGTCTCCTTGTCCTCCGTACTGCGCAAGCGCTGCGCCTGCACAGTATGGGGCAGACACTATCTGATGGGGGACCTTTCTCGACAGAACATCTGGACTAATTAAACATCAGCGGCTTATGCGACTGTATCCCTCCTCTTCAAAAAGAGTCCCCAGCCAAGTAGCAGACATGATTCCCAGGAGGTACAATATTATTTTTTCTAAAAATTCGAATTTTATGCCAATACCTCAGTGGAATTTTTGGGGGTGCTATGAGGTTGCTTGAAGATTTTTTTTGGGGGGGTTTCAGCACACCCAAGCACCCACCTGGTGCCGACCCTAGTAGACAATGTATATGTTCCAAATAACAAACAATGTACCTCTCAAGACAATTACTAAAGATACTGAATAGATTTTATAGCTTCTATTTCAACCCTCAAAAATAATTATTCAAGCTTCCTTTGATATCAAATATACTGATTTACACTGCCATCTGTTTACGCTCCTATCAGTTTCTCTGTAAAGATCCAGCTTTTCATAGGTCTGTACTAAAATTTCAGTTTCTCTTCAGGAATATTAATAATCTACTGTGGGCTCAGTGCAAAACCCTGGTACACTTTCAAATGCCCTCAACTAGCAAAAATGTAAAAAACACTCAGGCTGATTTACTAAAGAAGCTGAAAATATGTGTAATGGTCAGGTAAGTCAGTGCATGTCAATGTGCGTCAGGTAGGTCAGTGGGCGTCAGGTAGGTCAGTGTAATGGTCAGGTAGGTCAGTGTAATGGTCAGGTAGGTCAGTGTATGTCAGGTAGGTCAGTATCTATCAGGTGGGTCAGGTAGGTCAGTGTGGGTCAGTGTGTGCGTCAGGTAGGTCAGTGTGGGTCAGTGTAATGGTCAGTGTGCAGGGCCACCATCAGGGGGGTACAGGCAGTACCAATGTAAGGGGCTGAAGCTGTGTAATATTTCTGATGGCTGCCCTGTAGGTGTGTGTCAGGTAGGTCATTATAATTTTCAGTGTGTCAGGTAGGTCAGTGTGGGTCAGGTAGGTTGATTTGGTAAGTCAGGCAGCAACAAGCAAGTGAGCTTCCCCCCGCCACACAACACCCCAAGAGCCAGGCTCCGTCTGGCCTTTTTCACCCTGGGTAGCACTGATGGGCACTGATAGGCAGCACTGATGGGCTGCACTGATGGGCACTGAATAGGCAGCACTGATGAGGCAGCACTAACACTGATAGGCGGCACTGATGAGCTGCACTGATGGGCACTAATAGGTGACACTGGCACTGACAGGTGGCAAAGATGAACTGGACTGATAGGTGACACTGGTACTGACAGGTGGCACTGATGAGCTGCACTGATAGGTGATACTGGCATTGATAGGTGACACTGGTACAGACAGGTAGCACTGATGAGCTACACTGATAGGTGATACTGGCATTGATAGGTGACACTGGTACAGACAGGTAGCACTGATGAGCTGCACTGATAGGTGACATTGGCACTGATAGGTGGTACTGATGAGCTGCACTGATATGTGGCACTGATAAGTGACACTTGCACTGGTAGGTGGCACTGGCAATGATGAGCTGCACTAAGGAGCACTGGTATTGATAGAACTAGGAGGCACTGACAGCCACCCGCCTGCCCTCCCTCTCAAACAGTTAACCCACTTCAGCCAGAGCCAGTACACTGAGCTACACTTATCTTCCCGACTTCCCCATGCAGAGGCAGAGCTTACTTGTTCTTGTGCTTATACAGCAATTCCTCCTTCTTGCTTGCAGCGGCGCCAGCGCCGCCCACACTCCTTTTCCACCAGCCTCTCAGGCCAGCCTCTGGGTGACGTCATGCTGCCCCGGACGTCAAGGGTCGGAGTGCGCTCAGCCTGAGCGCACTAGTGCAGAGGCTATGCAGTGCAGCATTCTTTGTAGCAATGTATGTAGCGGCCCCCGCCACAGGCCGGCTCACTGTCTTGGGCCTATAATTCAGCTGTCTGGTGAGAGTGCAAGGCAATGTAGCGACTAGCTACATGTATGTAGAATCTATAATCCGGCACTGGGAAGAATAGCCACTCACTGTGTCATATGGTAATTGATGCATCTAAGCTGCTGCTTTTTACAGCGACCTGAAACAAATCTTTACAACTATACCCTCTTGCTCTCCTTGTAGTTTGAGTCTGGTTGGAAATGATTGCTCTGCAGGGTGGCATAGGCCAGTTTTCTTTCAATAAAATGGGTTTCTTCGATTAAGTAGGCTACTTCCATTCTGCACTTCAGCGAATGCACAAAGTGAAAATCTATGGCAAACTGCTTTCCAAATACTATTCAGACTAAAGGTGACCTTGATTCCACATTCAGTTTTTTCATCTCTTACCCAGTATTTTTCTTGATCCTTCCACTGTGTAAAATGTACTCTCAACCTTTCTTTCTCACAGTTGTATCCTCGCTCCTTAAACTCTTTTCCTTCAACCCCCCCCCCTCAACCCCATATAAATAACCTTTACTTCTGTCCTCTTTTATTATTGTACCCATCAACTCCTGATAATTCAAAACCCACATACTAATAAAACCCCAAGGACATTGGGGCATGTTCCTTCATAGAAATTGCACTCCAATATTACATCCCTCAATCTTCTGTTTCATATCAAGTTCTGGAGATATATCCCCAAATCCAGGGCCTCCATCATTTAACTGTGGCCAACACACCCATCACCCCAAACCCTCTGGCAGTAGTCGCAATCCATACAATTTTGTTTCTATTTCTCTTTTTCCTAAAACCAGCCTTTTCTTCTCACACACCATTTAAAATGCCTGCTCATTCTGTAATAAATGTACTTCTCCCCATGACCTTTTTATCACTACCTTTTATCACTTAATTTACTTGCTGTTACTGAAACCTGACTTTAAGAAACTGTCTCTGCTTCTCCTATTCCCTCTCCCACGGTGGTCTTCTCTGGACTCTCCCAAAACTAGTGGGGAGAAGGGAGGTGGAGTTGAAATCCTTCTATCCCCAGAAATGACTTTTCAGGTTCTTCACTCACCTCCCTCTCTGTTCCTCTCCTCATTTGAGGTACACTGTATTCATGCTAGGGTACTAGGTGTAATCATGGACTCTAAACTCTCCTTTTGGCCCCACGTCCAATCACTTTCCAAATCAACCTCTGCCACATCTCCAATATACACCCTTGCTTAACCAATGACGCCACAATGTTTCTAATTAACTCCCTGGTTATCTCTCGCCTTCATTACTGCAACGCTCTCCTCATTGGATTACCTTTACATAGGCTATCCAGCTATTCTTAATGAGGTGGTAGGTCAGTCAGTTGAAGACCAGGTGTTCAAGGAGGTAAAAGGGAAGCAAAGAGATGGGTCATAGGTTGTTAGGAATGGTGGGATCCAAGGAGGACTTTTTTAGGCATGGGAGTGACTAGTGCATGTTTTAGAGAGTTAAGGAAGTGGGCTTGTCTCCCGAAATGCGTCAGTTTTCCAACTAAAGATATTGAGTATCCACCATACTGGAGTTGTGTTTTGATGGGCTTATATTTCTTCTCTTGTTTGTGTGTTCTGGAATTTCCCTGCTCAAGGAGAGCAGCATCGTCTGAAATATTGCCACACTATTGGATGTGAGAACAAGTGAGCGCTGAGGTTTGACTATGGTATATGTTAGATTGAGTTTAAATCTGTTTGGTGGCTGAAATAAAATATTCTCAGTTCTTAGTAAAATCATGCTCATATATCAAAGCCATTAGCTCTCCTTGTAAGCCCTGGTGTCATACCAAAGTTCCAAGGGATAATGGGATTGATTTATTAAAGGAAAATAGACTGTTTACATTGCATGGTAAGTTGTACCAGGGCTTGAATGGGGGGGAAGCTCTGCTGATTTCCATCATCCAATTGTGTGTAAGCAAAAATGCTATTTTCTTTTCCTTGCACATGATTGGATATTCTTTGAAAAATGAACTTCATTTAATTCACTGAGCTCTGTGGACATTCCTTTGCAAAGTAAACAGCCTATTTTCCTTATTAAATCAATCCTAATGTATCAACTGTCAGTTATGGGCGGCACAGTGGTGTAGTGGTTAGCACTCTCACCTAGCAGTAAGAAGGGTCGCTGGTTCAAATCCCAACCACAACACTACCTGCCTGGAGTTTGCATGTTCTCCCTGTGCCTGCGTGGGTTTCCTCCGGGTACTCCAGTTTCCTCCCACAATCCAAAGACATGCAGGTAGGTTAATTGCTTCTGTCCAAAATTGGCCCTAGTATATGAATGGGGACCTTGGATTGTGGGCAACTTGAGGGTAGGGACCAATGTGAGTGTGCAATGTACAGGGATGGGGTCTATTGTAGACACTCACTCAGGTTGAACTGGATGGACTGGTGTCTTTATTCAACCTTAGAAACTATGAAGTTCTGCAAAACACATTTCAAAATGACACAATGATTCTGTTTGGTGTTCTAGGCTTTACATTTTTTCCCATAGAGCATTTTTCTTTGGAACAATCCTCCAAAGATATACAGTTATCCATTATTAAGCTATCAACCATATTTTCCCAATCTGTCTGTCTATCTATCTCCTCTTCTGTCTGTCTTAAGACCCCTTCCACACTGCACCACCCATGGCGTTGGCGGTAAAACACTGCTATTTTTAGCGGCGTTTTACCATCAGATTTGCAGCACATTTCAGCCGCTAGTGGGGTGCTTTTAACCCCCGCTAGTGAACCCCCCGAGAAAGGGCTAAAACTGCCCGCAATGTGCCGCAATAGCAGAGTTTTTCTGGCGGTATAGCCACGCTGCCCCATTGATTTAAACACACCGCTCCAAAGAACCTGCTGACAGGACTTTTCCTGATGTCCTGCCAGCGCACCGCTCCAGTGTGAAAGACCTCGAGCTTTCACACTGGAGACAATGGTGCAGCTGTTTGAGGGCGGATTGTAGGCACTATTTTTAACGCTATAGCACCTGCAAAATGCCCTCGGTGTGAAAGAGGTCTAAGGCAATCCCTGAAAACTCATCTCTTCAGGGAAGACTACTTCACCTCTGCCAAAGAACTGAACTTTTACTCTCTCCATCAGCTCATCCCTCACAGTTATTGCCTTTGTATCACTTGCCCCTTCCCTTTGGATTGTAAGCTCTCCTGAGCAGGGCCCTCCTAACCCTCTTGCATCAAATTAAATTGTAACTGTACTGTTTCCCCTTATTTTGTAAAGCAATGTGTAGACTGAGGGCACTATATAAATCCTGTATAATAATAATAATAATAGTATTAGGTATACAAAAAAGGTTTAAACACATTTTAACATTTTGCTTTTCCATCAGATCAGGGTTCTTCTTTAACCACTTTAACCCCGGAAGATTTTACCTCTTTCCTGACCAGAGCACTTTTTGCGATTCGCCACTGCATCGGTTTAACTGACAATAGCGCGGTCGTGCGACGTTGCACCCAAACAAAATTGACATTTTTTTCCCCCACAAATAGAGCTTTCTTTTGGTGGTATTTGATCACCTCTGCGTTTTTAATTTTTTGCGCTATAAACAAAAAAACGACAATTTTGAAAAAAACGCATTATTTTTAACTTTTTACTATAATAAATAACCCCCAAAAATGTAAAAAAAATATTTTTTTCCTCAGTTTAGGCCGATGTGTATTCTTCTACATATTTTTGGTAAAAAAAGAATATAAAAAAATTGCAATAAGTGTATATATTGATTGGTTTGCGCAAAAGTTATAGCGTCTACAAAATAGGGTATCATTTTGTGGCATTTTTATTGTTCATTTTTTTTTTACTAGTAATGGCGGCGATCTGCGATTTTTATCAGGACTGCAACATTATGACAGACACGTCGGACAATTTTGACACATTTTTGGGACCATTGGCAAATGCCAATGGTCCCAATAATGCGATCAGTGCTATAAAAATGCATTGATTACTGTAAAAATGTCAATGGCAGGGAAGGGGTTAACACTAGGGGCCGATCAAGGGGTTAATTGTGTTCCCTAGTGTGTGTTCTAACTGAAGGGGGGAGTGGACTGTGTTGAGGAAGAGATAGATCGCTGTTCATACCTTGGATGAACAGACAATCTGTCTCTTCTTCCCTCAGAGAACTGGAAACTGTGTGTTACTGTTTACACACACAGATCCCGATTCTCTGTGTGCCCTGAGCGATCGCACTGGCTCTGTGGGTGCGCCGCGCGCCCCCTAGTGGACAAAAAGGGAAGCAACTTAAAATGACTGTGATTTGCACAGCTGAGCCATGTTGATGTTGCCGCAGTACAACTTAGGCGGCTGGTCGGCAAGCAGTTAAAGCAACAAAATAGTGATTTACTATCAATACATTTTCTGCAGAGTAAGGTGACTGGTACATGATGAAAGATATAAACTGGTTTGTGTTAGGCATGTTTGACAGGTTTGCATATGGTACAAATTACAATAACTAGTATTGTTTGAGTTATCACAAGAAAATATAGACTTTACCCATATTTAAACTTTTGCAGTGAATCATTCTTGGTCTTACTGGGACTATGACATCTTGTGTAAACTCCATCCACTTTATATCTAAAAAGAACAAGACATTAGTTGCCAATGAAAATAACTGCACTATGCCAAACACACCAGGAGTAATTTGAGTCTTTAAATACACCTCTTGAACTGGACAAGACGATTTCTCCACATCTGTAATATAAATACTTTTAGAAGTCTAAAATAAATCTTTCATAGGAACTTGTGTTTTTGATGGCTGCATTACATTATTGTTTTAATAACACTTTTATTTTAATAAAGTTGCATAACTATATAAATGAACCTATTACATGGTGTGTTCTTAGTTGGTCTATAGGCTGTCCAAACTAAACATAAAAAGTCATGGTCCAAACCCTTTCCTTTTAAACTTGTCCAGTTATTTAAACAGGTGCTAAAGTCATTTCCTCTCATTATCACACACTTGCAACTTCACAAAAGTTGCCGTTCTATATTTTGCAACAGTGAACTTATAAGGATAAAAGTTTCTGATGAATTTGACTTCGCTTTTTATTTTAAGAAAGAACTACTTATATTAAAGGGCTAATTACTAAATGATGTAACATTTACACGAGACCAAATGTTTCCTTTACTGATGCATTTTTTTCTTATTGCTATGAAGAAAAAGTGGAACAGTTGTCCTTAGCAACTAATCAGGACTCTTCTTAAAAATGAAACAATCTCTTTGCTGTGGGTAACAGTTCTGCTTTTGCACCTGTTTAAAAAAATCAGCCCTGGTCCTCTCTGGTAAACAGACTGTACACTGTGAAGCAGGAAAGCAAGACATTCATCTAAAAATATATATTTTACTGCATACCATAGCTGCCAAGCAAAAAAGAAAATGTGGACTTTTTTTGAACATTCATAACATATACTACATAATGTTGTGTAGAGAATTGCAGACAATCATTATTACCTTGAAGCAATAACAAGTGGAACAAAAGCATGCCTCAATGATCACAAGCCCTGGACCAGGATAATAAAAGAAAATAACTAATTAAAGGGTCTATGAGTTCACTGTCAGAAAAGTAGTGTTTAACACTTCCATGAATGAAGATTGTGAAACCGAGATGATTAGACCAAATTAAGCAGCTTCAATATGTGTCAGTAACATGAGAAAAAAAAACAACGACTAATGTATCAGTAAATCTAAGAACTAGGAACACATACAGATACACCCTGAAATTAGTGTGTCAGTAACATGAGAAAAAACTCATTGACTAATGTATCAGTAAATCTAAAAACTAGGAACACACACACAGATGCACATTCCTAATTCTATGCTGCATGGCTAATTAATGTTCTCCTAGGTCTTAAAAAGGTGTAACAATTTCACAGTGGGGTGATGTTTTATGATGGCTGCCATTGCTGATCTCCATCTGAACCTGTCATGGTGACCAATTGGCTTTAATACTTTCACCAATTCGAAACAGATATACAGGTTAGGATCTGCATACTTGTTCTGGGTTTGTGATTTAGAGTATTTCTACCTTGTATCAGAATGACTGCCAGGAAACTTGTATTTTCATAAGGAGGTCAGTAATGCTAACCTATGTATATATTTTTTATGGTGCGATTCCTCTAAACATAACTATCAATCTGGTTAAAAATAATAGGGTGATGCGTGTAAACTTTGGCGACTGCCATTGCTGATCTCCATCCGAACCTGTCATGGTGACTAATTGGCTGTAATATTTTCACCAACTTGGAAAAAATATACAGGTTAGGATCTGCATACTTGTTCTGGGTTTCTGATTTAGAGTATTACTACTCTGTATCAGAATGACTGCCAGGTAACTTGAATATTCATAAGGTGGTCAGCAATGGTAACCTACAGTTAGTAAATCTCTTATGGTGGGGTTTCTTTTAAACATAGCTATCAGTCTGGTTAAAAAAAATGGGGTAATGTTATGCAAAAACTTTGGCGGCTGCCATCGCTGATCTGAATTCAAACCTGTCATGGTCAGTGGCGACTGGTGAAGTTTTAGGATGGGGGGGCGCCAGACCCTGCCCCTCCTTTTTGACCCCTCACACTTCTCATAAGCCCCACCTCTTACAGATCCACCCACTCCATTCCCTGTATTCCACTTGCTTTCACCCATAGTGTCAGGAGTATACAACTCAGCATCACAGGACAGAGTATACAGCCCCAGCATCACAGGACAAAATATACAGCTCAGCATCACAGGACAGAGTATACAGACCCAGCATCACAGGACAGAGAATACAGCCCCAGCATCCCAGAACAGAGTATACAGCCCCAGCATCCCAGGACAGAGTATACAACCCCAGCATCCCAGGACAGAGTATACAGCCCCAGCATCCCAGGACAGAGAATACAGCCCCAGCATCCCAGAACAGAGTATACAGCCCCAGCATCCCAGGACAGAGTATACAACCCCAGTATCCCAGGACAGAGTATACAGCCCCAGCATCCCAGGACAGAGTATACAACCCCAGTATCCCAGGACAGAGTATACAGCCCCAGCATCCCAGGACAGAGTATACAACCCCAGTATCCCAGGACAGAGTATACAGCCCCAGCATCCCAGGACAGAGTATACAGCCCCATAATCCCAGGACATAGTATACAGCTCAGCTTCACAGGACAGAGTACATGCCTCTCAACTTTAGAACTTGAGAATGAGGACACTTGAGGTTGATGTGGTGTGGCCAGACTCTTAACCGTGGAATGGGCTTAAAGATCATGGTTAAACAAAATCAATCCCTCTTACCACCAACCCTCTCCCCATCCTTACACAGGACCCCTTCATCAACACTACCCCCCATTGTACACAGGACCCCCTCCTTCATACTAACCCCATCATTAAACACAGAGGTTATTTGTTTAGGGTGGAGAGGCGGGAAGGGGGGTTATTGTTTAGGGTAGAGAAGAGGGAGGGGGTTATTGTTTAGGGTGGAGAGGCAGGGAGGAGGTTATTGTTTAGGGTGGAGAGGAAGAGAGGGGGGTTATTGTTTAGGGTGGAGAGGGGGTTATTTTTTAGGGTGGAGAGGTGGGGAGGAGGTTATTGTTTAGGGTAGAGAGGTGGGGGGGTTATTGTTTAGGGTCGAGAGGCAGGGAGGAGGTTATTGTTTATGGTGGAGAGATGGGGAGGAGGGTTATTGTTTAGGGTGGGGAGGGAGTTATTGTTTAGGGTGGGGAGGGAGTTATTATTTAGGGTGGAGAGGCAGGGAGGAGGTTATTGTTTGGGGTGGAGATGTGGGAAGGAGGTTATTGTTTCAGGTGTAGAGGTGGGGAGGAGGTTGTTGTTTAGAGTGGAGAGGTGGGGAGGAGATTATTGTTTAGGGTGGGGTGGAGGTTATTGTTTAGGGTGGAGAGGTGGGGAGGAGGTTATTGTTTTGGGTGTAGAGATGGGGAGGAGGTTATTGTTTAGGGTGGGGAGGAGGTTATTGTTTAGGGTGGAGAGGTGGGGAGGAGATTATTGTTTAGGGTGGGGAGGAGGTTATTTTTTAGGGTGGAGAGGTGGGGAGGAGGTTATTGTTTGGGGTGGAGACATGGGGAGGAGGATATTGTTTCGGGTGGAGAGGTGGGTTATTGTTTAGGGTGGTGACATGGGGAGGAGGTTATTTTTTAGGGTGAAGAGGTGGGGAGGAGGTTATTGTTTAGGGTGGAGAGGTAGCGAGGAGGTTAGTGTTTGGGGTGGAGATGTGGGGAGGAGGTTATTGTTTCAGGTGTAGAGGTGGGGAGAAGGTTATTTAGCGTGGAGAGGTGGGGAGGAGGTTATTGTTTCGGGTGGAGAGGTGGGTTATTGTTTAGGGTGGTGACATGGGGAGGAGGTTATTGTTTAGGGTGAAGAGGTGGGGAGGAGGTTATTGTTTAGGGTGGAGAGGTAGCGAGGAGGTTATTGTTTGGGGTGGAGATGTGGGGAGGAGGTTATTGTTTCAGGTGTAGAGGTGGGGAGAAGGTTATTTAGCGTGGAGAGGTGGGGGAGGAGGTTATTTTTTTAGGGTGAAGAGGTGGGGAGGAGGTTATTGTTTAGGGTGGAGAGGGGAGAGTGGGGTTATTGTTTAGGGTGGAGAGGAGGTTATTGTTTAGGTTAGAGAGGTGGGGAGCAGGTTATTGTTTTGGGTGCAGAGATGGAGAGGAGGTTATTGTTTAGGGTGGAGAGGGGTTGCATTTTCATAAGGACCAATTGTAACCCAGGTAAGGTATATTGTATTTCTTCTTATGGAATTCCTTTAAACATAAACTATCAGTCTGTTTAAAAAAGAAAAGAAAAGACCAGATAGTGCTCTGCTGCGTTACCACAATCCTTATTTGCAATTCCCACTGCAATCTATTTGTGGAATTTGTGGTTAGGTTCAGCTTTGTCTCCAATACTAGTGATGGACGAACTTCCGACGGGACGTTTCGCGAAAGCGAAATGCGAACGGACTCAAACGTTCGCGAAACCGAACGTTCGCCGCGGGCCCCATTGACTTCAATGGGAGGCGAACTTTGCAAACCTTCATGTCGAATTTGCGGCCACGTGGTAATTATTAGGGGGTAAAACGTAGTCCCACCATCTGGACAATGACATAATACATGTATGAGGTGAATTTGGGATCGATAACTACAAGCATTTTTATTTTATTTGGGAAATTGTTCTAACAATTCAGGACTATGGAGCTAATGAAGGCAATGGAGGAGAGGGAAGGTCAGGGACCAGGGTAGGCAAAGAAGAGGGTGCAGGAGATGATCACCAGCAGCGTGACATACCGGAATGACACATGCACCGTGATAGAGGCATCTGACAGCAGCACCGTAATACAGAGCACTGACAGCAGCACCGTGACATACAGCGCTGACAGCAGCACCGTGACATACAGCGCTGACAGCAGCACCGTGACATACAGCGCTGACAGCAGCACCGTGACATACAGCGCTGACAGCAGCACCGTGACATACAGCGCTGACAGCAGCACCGTGACATACAGCGCTGACAGCAGCACCGTGACATACAGCGCTGACAGCAGCACCGTGACATACAGCGCTGACAGCAGCACCGTGACATACAGCACTGACAGCAGCACCGTAAGCAGCCCCAGGAGGAAGTCAGCACAGCACAGGGATGGTGTGATCCCCTCATAATAAGAACCCCCAGGAGGAAGTCAGCACAGCACAGGGATAGTGTGATCCCTTCATAATAAGAACCCCCAGGAGGAAGTCAGCACAGCACAGGGATATCATAAGCAGCCCCAGTAGAAATATGACACCGCTCAACCTCTTCAAAGAGGAGGGTAGGGGCATATAGTACGGTGTGCTTTTTTGGGTCAAGGAAGTGAGCCAAATGAATTAAGAAGGTCTGTGTGCTTGATTAAAAAAATAGTTTATAGACATATACATGGTCTACTGGTCACATGTGTTGAATTCCTCCGAGATCCATGCCTCATTCATTTTTAGAAATGTGAGGTAGTTAACACTGTCGTGAGCTAGGCGAGTACGCTTATCGGTCACAATCCCCCCTGCTGCGCTGAACGTCCTTTCGGACAGGACACTGGATGAGGGGCAAGCCAACAGTTCGATTGCAAATTGGGCAAGCTCTGGCCAGAGGTCAAGCCTGCCCACCCAGTAGTCTAGGGGTTCATCACTCCTCAGAGCGTCCACATCGGCCGTTAACCCAATGTAGTCGGACACCTGACGGTCTAGGCGTTCCCTGATGCTGGATCCGGATGACACCTGTCGATGGGTCGGCTGAAAGAATGACCTCATATCCGAAGTCACCAACACATCTTCAAACCGGCCTCTTCTTGCAGGCGCTGTTGGATTGGTACCCGCAAATCCTTCTCTGGGAGTGGGAATTGCTCCTCTGCCAGCGCACGCAAAAGCAGAATGCAGCATTTCTCGAAGCAAGGCCTGGAAGTGCTGCATTCTGACAGCCCTCTGCGACGGCGGTAACATTTCCGCCATTTTGTGTTTGTACCGGGGGTCTAAGTACGTTGCCACCCAGTACTGGTCCTTGACCCTCATGCTTTTTATACGGGGGTCCCTATTAAAACACTGGAGCATGAAGGCCCCCATTTGCACTAAAGTGGAAGCGGTGTGGTGGCCTGGCTCCTGCTCATCATCCAGGATAATGTCGTCCTCTTCATTCTCCTCTCCCCATCCTCGCACAACAGGGATCCCAGAAAGGTTTAAAGCATGCTCTTCTTGCTCCTGCTCATCCGCCCCGGCACCATCCTCCTCTGATTCCTCATCAGACTCCTGTTGTTGACTTGTCTCAGATAGAGTAGCCCCCCCTGGGAATTCATCCAGCATTGCGACTTCCTCATCTTCCCGCTCCTGCTCCTCCACAGCCTGATCAATGACACGACGCAATGCACGCTCCAGAAAGAAGGCATAAGGTACCATGTCACTGATGGCGCCATGGCTGCGACTGACCAGTTTGGTGATCTCCTCAAATGGCCGCAGAAGTCTGCATGTGTCGCGCATGAGCAGCCACTGGCGCGGTGAAAAAAAACCCAGCTCCCCAGAACCGTTTCTTTCGCAGAGTTCATACAGGTAGACGTTAACTGCACGTTTCTGCTGGAGCAGCCTATCAAGCATATAGAAGGTTGAGTTCCATCGCGTCGGGCAATCGCAAATAAGACGTCTGACCGGCAGATGGTGTCGCCGCTGAATGTCAGCAAGGCGAGCCATGGCCGTGTAAGATCTTCTGAAATGGGCCGAGATTTTCCTTGCCTGCCGCAAGATGTCCTGGACCCCAGGGTATTTGACAAGGAATCGCTGCACGACCAAGTTTAAGACGTGTGCCATGCACGGCACGTGCGTGATTTTGCCCTGTTTCAATGCGCTAAGCAGATTGGCACCGTTGTCACACACCACTTTACCAACTGTCAAATTGAGCGGTGTTAGCCACTCATCTGCCTGTGAACGCAAAGCTGAAAGGAGTGCCGGGCCAGTGTGGCTCTTTGCTTCCAGGCACAACAGACGCAGCACGGCATGGCAACGTCTCACCTGGCATGTGGAATAGGTTCTGGGGAGCTTGGGCGGTGCAGCGGAAGAGACGCTAGCAGCGGAAAAGGAGGAGGCAGCTGAGGAGGAGAGGGAGGAGGATGGAGTAGGAGGAGGAGAAGAAGAGTCAGGCCTGCATGCAATCCGTGGCGGTAAAACCAAATCTACACGGGTGCCACGGGTTACATGCTTGACGGCCGTCAGAAGGTTCACCCAGTGGGCAGTAAAACTGATATACCTTCCCTGCCCGTGTTTGCTAGACCACGTGTCTGTGGTCAGATGTATCTTGGCACCGACACTGTGTGCCAGAGATACATTCACTTGCCGCTGAACATGGCCATATAGCTCTGGGATGCCCTTCTCTGAGAAATACTTCCTTCCTGGGACCTTCCATTGTGGTGTTCCAATGGCCACAAATTTGCGAAAGGCCTCCGAGTCCACCAGTTTATATGGCAGTAGTTGGCGGGCTATGAGTTCTGACAAGCCAGCCGCCAACCGTTGGGCAAGAGGGTTATCCGGCGTCATCATTTTTTTACGCTCAAACATTAGGCCCACGGAAGCCTGCCTTTTTGCAGAAAAATGTGAGCTTGGCGTGATGGAAGGTGGAGTGGAGGACAATTGTGAGGAGAGAGGAGAAGGAGAAGTAGAAGACGAGGCTGGACGGTGAGAGCCTGCAGTGTGGCTTTGTGTGTTCCGTTGCTCCCACTGGGCTCGGTGATGGCTGCTCATGTGCCTTCTTAAGGCGGTCGTCCCTAGGTGAGTATTGGGCTTACCGCGACTAACGCGTTGACTGCAAAGATTGCAGATGGCAACGCTATTGTCAGCAGCGGACACGTTAAAAAAAGCCCACACTGCGGAGCCATGTGCCGGTGTCCTGGGAGCGCCAGATGTGACCGTACATGGTCGATGACTCGCTCCTGATACATTTGCAGTCTGCTTTGTCCCTCCTGTGCAATGTAAGTTATTCCTGCTTCTCCTCCCTATCTGCTGGTCCATATCTCCCTCTGAACTCCCCTCCTCTTCCTCTCTTGTGGGCACCCACGTGACATCACTAGACACGTCATCATCAACGTCACCTTCCCCACCGCTATAAGTAGAGATCTCGGAGTAGGCAGCAACACCGGGGACCAACCTCCTCCTTGGGCTGATCTGGGTACTGTCGTCAGACTGCTGAGTAGCGCTTGTTGCTACCTCCTCTTCCTGATCCAATACCAAGAGTGGCTGCGCATCAGAAATGTCCTCTTGATATGGATCGGAAAATAATTCCAGTGACTCAAGCGGAAGGTATGTGGTGGTGGTGGTGGTGGTCGTGTTGTTGGTGGTAGTGTCTTTGGGGGTGCACATAGCAGAGAGTGAAGAAGAGGGTGCAGATCGAGAGGATGAGGAGGGTGCAGAAGAGTAAGGCTGAGCGAGCCACTCAACCAAGTCTGGTGCATCCTTTAAAGTAATTGAACGCACCTTCTGCAACTTCCCACTTTGGCTCAAGCCTGTTGCTCCTGCCCTACCCCTACCACCCCTGCGGAAGGGCCTGCCTCTTCCTCTGCCTGTCATTTTTTAAATGACCCTGTGACAAAACTCTTAGTCCCTATACCGATGAAGGACTGCTGCAGTATAGGGCAGCAGTCAGCAGTGGTGCACGTCAACCCTATCTATTGTGGACCGATAGCGGTCCTTACAGAACAGCAGACTGTACCGCACTCAAGCCTATGTACCGTAGCACCCTATACCAAGTTACCAGTCCTTATAAGAACTTTTGTGGACCAAGCAGGTTGTGTATTAGTGTTTAGCAGACTGTACGTCAGTCCCTATACCGCTGAAGGACTGCTGCAGTATAGGGCAGCAGTCAGCAGTGGTGCACGTCAACCCTATCTATTGTGGACCGATAGCGGTCCTTACAGAACAGCAGACTGTACCGCACTCAAGCCTATGTACCGTAGCACCCTATACCAAGTTACCAGTCCTTATAAGAACTTTTGTGGACCAAGCAGGTTGTGTATTAGTGTTTAGCAGACTGTACGTCAGTCCCTATACCGCTGAAGGACTGCTGCAGTATAGGGCAGCGGTCAGCAGTGGTGCACGTCAACCCTATCTATTGTGGACCGATAGCGGTCCTTACAGAACAGCAGACTGTACCGCACTCAAGCCTATGTACCGTAGCACCCTATACCAAGTTACCAGTCCTTATAAGAACTTTTGTGGAACAAGCAGGTTGTGTGTTAGTGATTAGCAGACTGTACGTCAGTCCCTATACCGCTGAAGGACTGCTGCAGTATAGGTGAGCGGTCAGCAGTGGTGCACGTCAACCCTATCTATTGTGGACCTATAGCGGTCCTTACAGAACAGCAGACTGTACCGCACTCAAGCCTATGTACCGTAGCACCCTATACCAAGTTACCAGTCCTTATAAGAACTTTTGTGGACCAAGCAGGTTGTGTATTAGTGTTTAGCAGACTGTACGTCAGTCCCTATACCGCTGAAGGACTGCTGCAGTATAGGGCAGCGGTCAGCAGTGGTGCACGTCAACCCTATCTATTGTGGACCGATAGCGGTCCTTACAGAACAGCAGACTGTACCGCACTCAAGCCTATGTACCGTAGCACCCTATACCAAGTTACCAGTCCTTATAAGAACTTTTGTGGAACAAGCAGGTTGTGTGTTAGTGATTAGCAGACTGTACGTCAGTCCCTATACCGCTGAAGGACTGCTGCAGTATAGGGCAGCGGTCAGCAGTGGTGCACGTCAACCCTATCTATTGTGGACCGATAGCGGTCCTTACAGAACAGCAGACTGTACCGCACTCAAGCCTATGTACCGTAGCACCCTATACCAAGTTACCAGTCCTTATAAGAACTTTTGTGGAACAAGCAGGTTGTGTGTTAGTGATTAGCAGACTGTACGTCAGTCCCTATACCGCTGAAGGACTGCTGCAGTATAGGGCAGCGGTCAGCAGTGGTGCACGTCAACCCTATCTATTGTGGACCGATAGCGGTCCTTACAGAACAGCAGACTGTACCGCACTCAAGCCTATGTACCGTAGCACCCTATACCAAGTTACCAGTCCTTATAAGAACTTTTGTGGAACAAGTGAGTTGTGAATGTTTAGCAGACTGCAGCAGAAGGGCAGCAGTCAAGTATAATATCCTTTCTATATTTGGAAGAAAGAATATTATACATGTACAAGCCTATTACTGTACCACTGATACCAGTCCTGAAAAGAACCTTTGTGGAACTAATAATAACAGCAAGTCTTTAAAATTACCCTCACTGCCTGACAACACTGCTTCCTTCCTGTCCCTATACAAATTGGCAAAAAAAGAGAACGATTAGTGGTTACTGGAACAGCTCTTTTGTGGACCTTGATAGTAACAGCTAATGATGATGATGATGATGATGATGATGAAAGACTAATCTGGCTGTCCCTGTAGCATACACCGTCCTTTCCCTTTCTCTAAACTAACAAAAGACACTCAGGCTGCTGCAAGAATCAGCAGCACAGCAAACCTATCAACACCTAACACCTATACCAGTCCTGAAAAGAACTTTTGTGTACCAAATAGCTAGTGGTTTATCTCTCCCTACTCCACACAGGAACCTGTCCCTATCGTAACAGAAGAAAGAATGTAAAATGGCCACCGGATCGGGTGTATTTATAGGTTAGGGGGAATGTCCAAGTGTCCATGTGCTGTCATGTCTCAATTGGCTGTCCTGTATCACATGATAAACGTGTCACCAAAGGTTAAAGTTCTTGTATACATTAAACACGTAAGTCCGCCGCGGCGAACGACGGAAAAAGGCGTTCGAACGTGCGGACCGCGAATGTCGGAAATTCGCCGCGAAACGACCGCCGGGCGAAACGTTCGTCCATCACTATCCAATACTGGGTCTGCACCTCTTATAAATCTAGGGGGGATCCAAATGAGCTGATTGCTTGCACCAACCTCTCAAATCTATTTTTTGGTTTAACCAAATAATATTTAAGAAAAAAGAACAAAACTTTTTTTTTTTTTGCTAGACTAGCTAAAACATCACCCCCCAACTAGATTACAGTCTACACAGAGACATCATTAAAAGGTGGAAAAGAAAACTAGAAATGCCTTCCTCGTTATCCAATCAAAATCCAGCTGTTAGCAAATTAAACCTAATTCCTACTTGAATATGCTAAACCACAACTCCCACAATTTTTATAAATAAGCATCCTATTATTTAAAATGTAAAAAAAAAACATTTTATATTGGAATGTTACCTTTAGGGATGTCTGTAACAATGGCTTCGGGTGCAATGCACACCCCTCGGTCATACACTGGCAGATCGTCACATGCCAGGTTCTCTGGCCAGCTGTGGTTGTACCTCTTCATGATAGGCTCACAACCATCCTTGGCTCTTTGGCACACAGACTTACAGGGTTTAATTGGATCATGAAGGAATTCCAGTGTGCAGATAGGTGCATACATAGCGCACAGGAAGAAATTAAGGTCTGGGCTGCAGTTGATCTCCACCAGCTCCTGATATTGTTCAATAGCCAATATAGCATTCTCCTGAGTGCTGTGGTGCAAGTGGTTGGGCATTCTAGTAATATTCCAAGGCATGTCTTTACACATGGAGATCCTGACAGTTTCACAGGGGGCTGGGTGCACCCCCCTCTCCATCACCAGGGCAAAAAGCACAGCTGTAACCAGGAGCATGGTTGCAAAACAGCCTTCACTGCTCTGAAAGCTCTAGCTGTAGTCAATATTTCTTAGATGTAGGTCTGGCCAGGTTAATTGTGGAAGTGAGTAACTCACAGGCAACTTAATGAGAACATATAAGAGCAATGCCAGAAAGCTGCTTGTGCTAAACTCTCAGTAAAAGATTACAGGCTGAGAACTTTCTTTCCTCCAGCTTCCCAGACTCCACTGCAGAGAAGAGTGGACATTGTTCAACTACCTTTATAGCAGTACCAAAAGTGACGTGCATCACTTCTATTTTTTAGATGGCTGCATAATTCTTTTTTTTTTTCTGCTTGGCAGACACAGTTACATCATCTCTTTTCCTTTAATCCCAGGGCGACATCACTAAATTTCAGTTCAATTTCCAATTAAAGTCTCCTCCTCCCAAAGTTATTTTCTCCAGAACTGCAGTGGAAAAAAAAAAAAAGCCACTTCCACTTCTCCCAACTTCTCAGGTCTTATTAGAGCAAAGCAAAGCTTAGAAAAATAAAAAGATCTTATAATAGCAGAGGGTTTAACTTTCAAGAGTATCTGCTCTCCCCTCCCTTCTCTTTTTTTTTTTTTTCAGGAGGGTGAAGTAGCACATGTGAACCAGCTGCATTTTTCTAATTCGCCACTAGAGGTCCATAATGTTGTAGCATACAACTAATATTTGAAATGTACTGGAGAGGTGAGCATGTTGATAGGCATAATGAACCATTTGAAGTTGCAGACTTCTTTCTGCTAGTACATTTTTGAAGAGCGTTTAAACTTATTTGTTGCCTGAAAGAATAGGTTCATGCATGTTTGTTCTTAGAGACACCTTAAGTATTCAGAAACACTGTAAAAAAAGAGGTTCACTTTCATAAGTCACTCCTTTCATGCAGGAGAATATTTGTTAAAGCATAACATATTGCAAAATTTTCTGAAATATTTCTGAAAATAGATGCTATTTGACATAAGCATTATAAATATCCATGCTATGCATTGGTTAGTGCAGTGGTTCTCAACCTTAGTGAGACCAGGGCCAGGAAATGTATTTCCAAAACTTTCAATGCCTCAAAATGAATGGGCTGCCAACTCACCCTAAAATGCTTAATCACTTGACCACTGGGCACTTAAACCCCCTTCCTAACCAGACCAATTTTCAGCTTTCGGTGCTCTCACACTTTGAATGACAATTACTCAGTCATGCAACACTGTACCAATATGAAATTATTGTCCTTTTTATCACACAAATAGAGCTTTCTTTTAGTGGTATTTAATCATCACTGGATCTTTTATTTTTTGCGCTATAAATCAAAAAAGACTGAAAATTTGGTAAAAAAAAAAATTTTTTTGTTTCTGTTAAAATTTATTGCAGAGCATTGGCAGAGTATTGGCGAGTATTGCAGTGTTGCAGAGCATTGCAGTGTTGCAGAATATTGGCAGAGTATTGCAATGTTGCAGAGTATTGGCGGAGTATTGCAGAGTATGTGCAGAGTATTGGCACAGAGCAGCGCTGTGGGCACTACACATCCAGCCGACAGCACTGCTGCCATCTCTCGACCTCTCCCCTCGCACTGTACCGATCGGTACAGAGAGGGGAGGAACCGGGGTCATGTCATGACGCCGGTTTGTTTACATGTGATCCCTCCGTCAAATGACGGATCGATCACATGGTAAACGGCCGCTACTAGCGGCCGTTTACCGTGATCCGTGATGCGCCGGGTCTTCTGGACCCGGCGGTCACGGATGTTTGTGGAAGCATGCCCCAGGGGGGCGCGCAAGAGCAACATTCTGGGAGCCCATCCATGGACGTCCACCCAGAAAAACACAACCATGCTGTAGCTGTCTTTCAGCTATGGCGCGGTCGGCAAGTGGTTAAAATCGTACTTTATACATGAATCTTTCGTATAACACAGCAAACTACCATGTGGCGTGCTACAATGCAGATGCCTTATGCCGCGTACACACAACCGGACTCTTCGACGGACTTGGTCCGGCGGACAATCCGACGGACTTTGCAGCTGAGGTCCGCCGGACTTTCAAACGAATGGACTTGGCCACACACGATCACTCCAAAAGTCAGATGGATTAGAAAGTGATGACGTAGAATAAGGAAGTTCATAGCCAGTAGCCAATAGCTGCCCTAGCGTCGGTTTTAGTCCGTCGGACTAGCACACAGACGAACGGATTGTCCGCTAAAATCCAAGTCCGGCAGACAAATTTGAAGCCAGTCTTATTTCTAGGTCCGCTAGACTTTTGGGAAGGAAAAGTCAGCTGGAGCCCACACACACGATCGAATTGTCCAAGTCCGATGGAAAGTCTGATTGTGTGCACGTGGCATTAGGCTACCTTTGTGAATTGGGTGCCATTAAAAAGAAATTATTAAAAATAGATGGCACTGCATGCATCTTATGTACCCTGAGCTGTGGAATGTGAGTCCAGCCTAAAAAAAAATGATATTCATACAATAAAAGTTTGAGAATGCAATGGTGCCTTCTGTGTACAGTAAGTCTATTGATCTACCTTGCAGTTATCTAATCATTGCATGACTACAAGCTAGATCTATAGACATACATAACAGGCTGTTCTGTTTCAAATGTAATTTTATGCATTGACATACCTCCTGAAACCCAGTCAGTCCAGACAGTATGGTCACCTGCTGACTTTTCACCACCCACTGGCAGTTTAAGTCCTCAATAAGAAATATGATTAAAAGAAATTGATTTAGTTGCAATGTTACTTCAGCAGCTATTAGAATAGAGGATGTTTTTCCAGTCTTTCGAAGTGTAATGCCACGTACACATGAGCGGATTTTCCATCGGAAAAATCTTGGCTGGTTTTTCCAATGGAATTCCGCTCAAGCTTGGTTTGCATACACATGGTCACACAAAAGTTCGCTGAACTTTCGACAGTCTAGAACGCGGTGACATCACTACGACAAGCCGAGAAAATTAAGTTCAATGCTTCCGAGCATGTGTCAAATTGTTTCTGAGCATGCGTAGGAATTTTGGGCGTCGGAATTGGTACAGACAATTGGAATTTCCAATCGAAACTTTTTCCGACCGAAAAATTGAGAACTTGCTCTCAATCATTTGCTGGCTGGAATTCTGCCAGCAAAAGCCAGATGGAGCATACACTCGGTCACATTTTCCAACCAAAAGCTCTCATCATACTTTTGCTGGCAAAATTTCCGATCATGTGTACGCAGCATAAGACTCAGGGCCAGACTTTCTATAGGGCTTGACGGGGCTCAAGCCCATGGGCCCGTCCGATAGGGGGCCCCACGAGCTCTGCCTGTTAATTCTTTACACTAGGCGTCTGCGCTATAGCAGGCTACAGCGCGGATGACAATTGTTGGGAGGGCGTCCCTGGACGTCCTCCTCTTTTTTACTTCCCCTGATGCGTGCCGCGGGCGCGCATCGGGGAAGTTCTGTGTTGGCAGTGTCCCTTGGACGCAGCCAATCACAGATCATGCTAAATGGCCAATCACAGCCGCCATTTAGCACTGATCTGAGTGTCCAATGAGAGATGATCTCATGAGATCATCTCTCATCGCCGGCTCTCCCCCTCACAGAGACAGCCTGTGAGGAGGGAGAGCGACATGCAGCTCGTGAGTAAAAAATTGTCCCCAATGCCACGTATAAGTGCCATCTGTCATCAGTGCCACTGCCATGTATAAGTGCCATCTGTCATCAGTGCCACTGCCATGTATAAGTGCCATCTGTCATCAGTGTCATGTGTCATCAGTGCCATCTGTCCCCAGTGCCATCCCTTAAACACAGCCAATCACAGATCATGCTAAATGGCCAATCACAGCGGCCATTTAGCACTGATCTGAGTGTCCATGAGATCATCTCTCATTGTTGGCTCTTCCCCTCACACAGAGACAGCCTGTGAGGAGGGAGAGCGACATGCAGCTTGTTGTGAGTAAAAAAATAAAAGAGTGGAAAATAAAGTGCTGCCAGTGCCACCTGTCCCCAGTGCCACCTGTCCCCAGTGCCATGTGCCATCTGTTATCAGTGCCACATATTAGTGCCATCTGTCAGCAGTGCCACATATTAGTGTCATCTTTCATCCGTGTCACATGTCATCAATGCCACGTATTAGTGTCATCTGTCATCAGTGTCACGTGTCATTAGTGCCATCTGTCATCAGTGCCACATCAGTGTCACGTGTCATTGTCCTGGTGCTCCAGGGTCTTCAAAATTGTAATAGGTAGTCAAGAAGTTAGATGTGTAATTTATTCTTCTTGAACACATGATGGCGCTCCCTGCATGTTGGGCCTCTCTAAGTGGCCAGGCTGTGGAAAAGTCCCACACATGTGGTATCATAATACTCAGGAGGAGTAGAATGTACAATTTATCTTGCACTTTGTTCAATGAGTTATTTTGTTATATTCTTGCAATTGATTTGTTATGATTGCACCCTTACAAGCTAGTTGATTTCAATATGTTTTCCAGGTAAATAAGTGTTTTATGTTCTCATTCTGACCAAGACATTTGTGCATTTCAATAAACACTTGATCACTTTGAACTTTTTTAATCATTATTTATTTATTGCAAAAAAGCTTTTCAAGCTTCAATCAGTAATAGATTATTACTTTTTTTAGCATTTAACACTGTCTACGGTACCAGTCACCTTTTAGAAGTAGCTTGGCACTTCAAATAACGATTTGATCGATTATATTGTTACAGCACCAGATGGCGACAAATTAATATAGAAGGTAGGGCCCGAAAGTGACTCAAGCCCAGTGGCCCCCAGCACCCTAAGTCCTGCGCTGATAAGACTCCAATGTTTTTCCCAAGCCCTGTCTATGTGAAGTACACTGAGGGAACATGAAAAGAAACGGGAAAGGTCTAGCTAGGACTGAACTATCTAGCATCAAACAGGAGAGGACAGAGGGAGAAACCAGAATCACATAGTAAAAAAGCTGTAGTGGCTCAAAACTGTCATTAGACATTGTGTTAGCATACTACAAACAGTAATAACCTGATGCGGTAAAATAAAACACAAAAAGATTGCATAAACATGGGGTAGAATAAAGCACTAGGCAGGCAACATTTTTACAGCTACAGATTATTTACTAGTGCTAGGTATGTGTCATTCAGTGTATGTCTCCTCTGCTCACCTATGCTGTCACTGATTTCCCCTAGTCTCTGTGTGATTGCTCCACTGCTGCAAATAGAGAGGAGACATTGGTGCCTCCCAACGGTCCAATATCATAGCGAGGATTCGCAGCACTGGGTTTGCAGCAGGGTTTTTTTTTTTAGGGAGTACCTGCTGGACTGCCACTTACAATGCTGGGTTCAGGGCTATCATGGCTGTAGACCCTGAAGCACACAAAAAGCTACTGCTTGGCAAGAGGAAGGCTGCGGCCCAGAGCCAGGTTGCTACCTATATGCTTAAGAACCACTAGGTTTGTGCATTATGCATTGCTTCCCAAACTTTAATTAGTGTATGCTTAACCAGTTCCCGAGGGGCGCACGCTGATGTACATTGGCAGAATGGCACGGGCAGGCATAGTGGCGTACAGGTACGTCCATCTTTATATGCCGCCCTGCCATCGCATGCGCTCCCGTGAGTCCAGTCCCAGGTCCCGCGGACTCTATCGCCGCGGGGATACCCGCGATCGTCTCACGGGGAGGCCTTAACGGGGAGATGCCGTTGTAAACAGCATCTCCACGTTCTGCCTAGCAACAAGTGACGCTGATCTCTGCTCCATGTGATTGGAGCAGAGATCAGTGTTCACTAACACAAAGCCACGTTCCCCACAGTTAGTAACACGCCCCTAGGAACACTTAACCCTTACACTGCCACCCCCTGGTTAACCCCTTCACTGCCAGTGTCATTTACACAGGAATCACTGCATTTGTATAGCACTGATTGCTGTATAAATGACAATGGTCCCAAAAATGTGTCAAAAATGTCCGATGTGTCTGCCATAATGTCGCAGTCACAATAAAAATCGCTGATCGCCGCCATTACTAGTAAAAAAAAAAATATTAATAAAAATGCCATAAAACTATCCCCTATTTTGTAAACGCTATAACTTTTGCGCAAACCAATCAATAATCGCTTATTGCGATTTTTTATTACCAAAAATATGTAGAAGAATATGTATCGGCCTAAACTAAGGGGAACATTTTTTTTTTTATATATTTTTGGAGGATATTTATTATAACAAAAAGTAAAAAATAATGCATTTTTTTTCAAAATTGTCGCTCTATTTTTGTTTATAGCGCAAAAAATAAAAACCGCAGGGGTGATCAAATACCACCAAAAGAAAGCTCTATTTGTAGGAAAAAAAGGACGTCAGTTTTGTTTGGGAGCCACGTCGCATGACTGCGCACTTGTCAGTTAAAGCGACGCAGGGCCGAATTGCAAAAAGTGGTCTGGTCTTAAGACAGCAAAATGGTCCGGTCTGAAAGTGGTTAAAAGATATTTAAAGTGGTTGTAAACCCTTACAAACCACTTTGACCTACAGGTAAGCCTAGATTAAGGCTTAATTGTAGGGCCAAGAAATATCGACTAAACCTACACGGTTTAGGAGATATTTACCAAAAGACAGTCACTGCTGTCTACGGCGCGTGATATCGCCATTAGCAGCATGTGAGTGGCCGGAGCAGTGATACCCGGAAGAAGATGGATGCTCCAAACTACAGGGGACAGCGGTGACATCGCTGGCTCCTGTGTCAGGTAAGTGACACATAATGGGCTACTATGCGATGCATAGTAGCCCATTATGCTTTACCTTTGCAGGGATACAAAGAAGAAGTAAACCCATATTGCATGGAGATGTGATGTTGATAGAGCAATGTGTGGAAAAGAGACTGCATCCTATGAAGCTTGACATGTTTTGTCGATTAAATACGACTTATCAGGAGTGGATGCTACAAATATCTGTAAAGAATGTGAAAAGATATAAAGATATCTACAAAGATATAAAGATCTCTTTGCACGAATTAGGGATGGAGGCAGTGTTCTAACCAATTAGGTAGCTTTTTGCTACTTTTTGCATATTTATATAAAGTGAAGTAAGACTATACTCAGGCCCCCACCCTTTGGACACATTGAATGTTTATATGATATTAACGTCCATATACATGCATAACACACATTTTTTGCCGAATTATATACTTTTTTCTACATTCCACTAATCCCTGTCATTAGTTTCCTGCGGTCTGTTGTCCTTGGGTTTGCCCCCCATCCCTCCCCATTGTCCTTGTGACGGGGGATTGGATGGACGGATCGCCTCCTACGCATTGGCGCCACGCACGTACCGCACATGTGATATCCTATGTGGGCACAGCTCAGTCTTTGTGGCTTTTCCACCCTGGCTGATGCCAGCGACAGGGAGCATTTTAGTGCCAAATGCGTGATGTTGGTGAGGATCTGTTGGTTTATATTGGGCCCATCCGGACATCCCCATTTGGAACAGTTCAGACTATCAGGTTGCACTGCTTGGTTACACTGAACATCACACCTAGTATCTGCCACCACAAGGTAACCCAGTGTGTAATGGCTGTTTTCCTACCTTGGCGTTCACTCTCCTTCAACCCTCCCTTTACCTCACGGCAATCACTATGCAAGTTTTTAATGCACATGTCTCACTTTTTATTTTACCACATTCACTCGGATTTCTATGCACTCTCAGTGGACATTGGCTCTGATTTGCTACACATATAATTTTTAATTTACTTTACAGACTTTTTTGTAGCCATCGATTGGCACAATACTTACCACAATATGATTACTTCTATCCTCCTGGGGATGCTCATTTATGTGCCTGGTGTTCCCGCAGACCCCAACACCTCAGCTCCCGAGGTAGACACATGGTGACTCTTCACATCTGTATCGCTTAGGTTAAACTTTCAGTTGGATGTAAATCTTTTGGGTTAGACCATTCATTCACATCTCTCCCATAATATGGGTTTCCATTTAGACCATTATACATTTCCCTCTATCTTTATATCTTTTCACATTCTTTACAGATATTTCTAGCATCCACTGCTGATGAGTCGTATTTATCGAACAAATGTGTCAAGGTTCATAGGATGCAGCCTCTTTCCACACATTGCTCTATCAACATCACATGTCCATCCAATATGGTTTTACTCTGTTACATCTATGTATATTGTACATTGTTTTCATGACATGATACAATTTGTTTTATACTATGGTCCCATTTATGTGCAATTAGTTTTTTGCCATTCATGTTGTGTTCTGCGTGCTAAAGAATCATTACTCTTTATGTACTTACTTATTGCTATGGGGTTTCATGGCTATGTCAATAAATGTGTCATTACCTTTTATATTTGTGTTATTGCCTGCCTCATTCAAAGTCCCAAAATCTTCTATTTTTGTAGCATTACAATTGTGGACACCTGTCTGTGACAGCTATCGGCTTACTGGCCAGGCAATCTTCTGGGACCTGTGATGTGTCCCGGAAGATTGCAGGGAGGGAGGGGGAGAGGAGAACTTCTGGTCGTATCGCCTAGGCGGTCTGACTAAAAGTGGGAGGGGATACCTGTCAAAACTAGGTACCCACTCCCCCCCAAAAGAAATGACATGCCAAATGTGGCATAGGAGGGAGGAAGGAATGTTTAAAGCTGAACTTCCCCTTTCGGGTGAAGCTCCGCTTTAATTCCTAATGAAGGAACTTTGCTTGGATTTCTAAGAGGAATATTAATCTCCTCAGGTTACTACTCTATCTATCCAAGTTCATGTTTTCATTAAAGCATAAAAAGCATACCCCTAGACTGATTAATGAGTCTGTAGAGTGACTGTAACTGTGCGCCTGGCTGCGAGGCAATTCCTAGGAGAAGAATCCTGGACATCGTAACAAGTGGCTCCTCCAGGGGTAGTGCTACACGTGTTTTCTTTTCTTTCCCATTCTTCTCACGGTAGCCATTTTCACTAAGGGCAGATTAATTAATCTCCCTTTACTTCTTAAAATTCTAGTTTTTCCTCTCGGTACATGTAACAGGAAGTCCCCAGGATGCAGCTGAAATGCCAGGGTGACATCACCAGTGCCTCAAGAAACAGTAATTGTAAGTAAAAGCAAAAAGTATGTGTCTTACTAATGAAAAACACAGCTTTAAAGGCTAGTTCACATTGAAATTTCTGTGTCCTGGATGTGCTTCTGAACACGCATTCACACATGTTTTTGATACATTTTTCCTCTTTTTTTTCTTCATCTCAATTCATGACGTGCGTTCTGGTGCATTTTCCAAGCATTTTCTCCCATTTTGTCACATTCCATAAACGTTCCTTACAGAAAAAACGCAGCATGTTTGTCTTTTGTTGACTGCACTGGAATGTACTGCACTGGTGTGAACTATGGCAATTAGAATACATGGAAAACACTGTGCTGGTATCTTTAATGCAGATTAAAAATGCACTGGTGTGAATCAGCCCTGAGTCTGACAACCACCTGTATTAATCAATTTATGATTTAGAGACGTGTCTTTGTAAACTGTACTGTGTTTGTGACACTAGCAGTGATTGTTTGTCAAGATGTTTCGGGTTTCAAACTATACCAGCTAATGCTGCTACTCTTTACGTAGCCAGGTTTGACTTCCTAGTTCTGCAGACAGAATCAATGAGCCTGGCGATTTGAAGTTTCAACTCTGGAACAAGCAGTGCATATTAGTTGCAGGCATGTGCATTGCTCTATACATGCTGCAAATTAGTACAAATCCAGGGCACCTAGTCCATCTTAAGAGAGAATGGCTACGTTCCTACATACAGTGGGACCATGGACAATTAATGTAGCCATCCTCTATCAGGAGGTTAAATCACAGCAGCAAAAAAGAAAAAGGAAATAGAAGGAGGCTGAGAGCAATACAAGATATATATATTTTTTGAGTTATTTGAGTTAAGCATATGTAGCACTAACCCCCGAAGGAGCTGCTGGTTTTATTTGGGCTTACCGTTACCTCACCTGCTCGCCTCTTTGTCCTAGGGGGGTCCCGTTGGAAAGTAGCCCAAATGATGATGAATTCAACACTTAGTCCTTTTTTGAAGATTTATTTATGCATAACACAAAGAAAAAAAACACAGTCCTTCAACAGAGGGTTAGAGGATAAAGGGGAATTCAGGCACCTAGTAATTTGCAGGTTAGTGGTATTAGTCAGATCCAGGGGACAAACAGCTCCACAGACTGGATCCAGCAATCACCGGATAGGCCCCTCTCACTTGACCTAGCAGCCGATGAGATGCTCAACAAAGTCTCTGCCACAGACTTGTCAACTGAACTTAGAAATTTTGAAAGTTTTAGAAGAACTACCATACATTACCAGATTCTTTCAGCCGAACCGGCGATACTGTATGGATATTGATCCGGATTGCGTCCTCCAACTGAGTTTCCAGGCTCCTCCAGAGACACCAGCCTTGAGCTCGGTCCTCCACTGGAGAAGTCCTCTCCTGGATCCTCCAGTTTTCTTGGCTTCTCCCCGCAGGCGAGACAGCACAGGACCACCCCTGGATCAGCAGGCCCCAAGACATTCCTGGGCCTACACTCTCAGTTGCAAAGCCTCGGGCCAGCTGGCCCCGAGGCGCAGAACCATGCGACACAGGCCCCAGGCCAGGAGGGCCATGAGGTCGGGATAGCGGACCACAAGACAGGGACCCGGGAAAAAACACACAAAAATGGTGTCGGTACCTTAAATACCCTCTCCCAGAATGCACAGCAAGGCAACAACACCCACTGAGCTATTTCCGAGCAAGAGGTGACATTCAATGCATCCAGCCTGCTACATTTCCACACTTGCCGCCGGTGACAGCAACACCTACAGTCAAGTGGGAATCAGTGCAACCCAGCTGCACTGGTACAGAAACCAGAACTTTTAGAGAGAATTAGTCTGAGCCAAACTACAGCTTCAGACAATTATATTTGAAAAAAAATAAATAATAGCGTCTGCCCATGAGGAGCAGGGTGCTACATATAGATACTTAAATATTTTTTTTTTTTTAACGAGAGATAAGTTTCACTTTAAAGACATTTTCAGATAGGCTAATGCCGCGTACACACGAGCGGATTGTATGGCGTACTTAGTCCGTCATACAATCCGACGGACAGTCCGTCGTACTTTCCACTGAACGGACTTGACCACACACGGATGCACAAACAGTCCGTAGAAAGCTTGCGCGATGACGTGTACAGCGCATACGACGGGACTAGAAATAGGAAGTCCAAGACACAGCAAAGCACCCTTCCGCCCTGTAAATCCTTTCTGGGCATGCGCCATTCTTAGTCCGTCCGACTAGCATACTGACGACCGTATTGTCCGCTGAAACCAAAGTACGACGGACAGAATTTCGAAAAAACCGAAATACTTAGTACTCCGGACTGCACGCTGAAAAAGTCCGCTGAAGCCCACACACAAGCGGATTGTCCGCTGAAATGTGTTTCGACGGACTAAGTACGCCATACAATCCGCCCGTGTGTACGCGGCATAAGGCTTTAGGCTATCTTAGATGTTACAGCTTGATTGTCAGGCAGTGTCTCTCTTAAAGGAAAATTCTCAACAGTAGCTTGCAACAGGAAAGAAGAAATTGCCAGGCAACACAACTAACATCTGAGCACTCACGGTTCCTTGCCAGGAAACACCTGCAACGCAGAAGTCTTTAAACCATTTGCTGCTGTGATGGATGGGGAATGGAAATTCATACAGTTCATCTTACATTGCTGAAATCCCCTAACCGCACAACCATCACTGCACCTTTTGCCTTCCTTCCTACAGAAACTACTGTGACCTCTTTTCTCTCTGCCTAGAGTTATCAGTGCCATTCCTTAGTCCTCCTGCTTTCTTCATCTCCACTGCAGGCTTACTGCACTGCCATTGATGAATTGCTTCAGTCAAGTCTTGTGAATATGTCATTTCCCAGTTCAATTCTCGGTGACAGAACCTGTCATTCTGTGTTAGGTAGCACAGCCGTTTAATACTTTTTCTAAATTGGGGTGTTTTTGAATGACTTCCTACCTGATTTTCTTAAATCTGAACTCCAGGCAGATAGAAAATACTTGTTTAACCACTTGAAGACCAGGCTTTTTCTCGCACTTTTTGTTTACATGTAACAATCTTTTTTTTTTTTTTGCTAAAAAAGTACTTAGAACCCCCAAACATTATATGATTGTTTTAAAGCAAAGGCAATAGAGAATAAATATTTAAGTTTAAGTTTTGAATTTTTTTTTAAGCCACATAGTATTTGTGAAGCCGTTTTTCCAAATGCAATTTTTGGGAAATATACACTTTTTTTTTTAATTGAAATGCAAAAAAAACCCCACAATACATAACCTAGTTGCCCAGTGATGTTTGCGGCGATACTGCACATGTGTGGGACGATCGCTGTTTGTGTACATGTGGGACCCATGAGCTCGTTTGCCTTTGCTTGCTAGCATGGGGTGATGGGGCACTTTAAACATTTTATTTTGCTTTTTTTTTACTTCTACAGATCACTCATCATTTTTTGCTATAACAAGGTATGTAAACATCGTTTGTGACAGCAATAGGCATTTGTAATGTAATATTTAAAATTGCTAAAGTCCTATTCCCAGACAACATTAACCCTCCTCTTACATCTGTTTAGCATAGGAGTGATCAACTGCGGCCCTCCAGCTGTTGGGGATCTACATGTTCATTCATGCCTCTACCTCTGGGAGTAACTTTCAGTCTTCTCATCATGCCTTTGCCTCTGGGGTTCATGTTTGTAAATGTCAGTCTTGGAATGCATCATGGGACATGTAGTTCCACAACAGCTGAAGGGCTTCAGTTACCCGCTTCTGGTTTAGCATGTACTGACTGTTTCAAAAAGTTGCACCAACACTTCTCCTAAAGAGAAAAAGAGTATGAACTGTTATTGCTGTCCATAGGAGAAGGGAACAGCCCAGAGTTATATTGTCTCATCTCCTCATCTTCTTATCCTTATAGGACTTCTCCTATGGATCACAGGAGTGCAGTTACTATTCACTCATGTGATCCAATTTCAAGAGAGAACGGACTGAAGTCCGCTCTCTGCTGACATCACCAATGTCAGTCCAGGCACCGCCTCATCCTGACAATGGGAGTCTGGATCCACCAGGTGCCTGGACTGACACCTGTCTCAGCCTCTCAGCGAGCCGCTGAGAGCCTGAGATGGCCACTCCACCCTCTCCACAGCTCAGTGCTTCACTGAGCAAGGAGGGAGAAGAGCAGAGAGTTGTGACTGACAGTCTGCAGCTCTCTGATCATGGAGCTCTGAAAATCGAGCGATCGTGATGTTAGACCTAGGGTGGATGGGGGGGGGGGGGGAGGGTAAAATACCCATACTTTTCTTGTAAGCAGCTCCCATTGTCCCCCTCTATCTCCTTTTCTAACTACAGTCTGTACTTGCTGACTTCTTTCTTCTCTCTTATGTCTGTAATCTGTTCCTGGCTTCCTACTGCCTCACTTTTCACTTCCCTTCTATCATCCTGTCTTGCATGTTGTCCTCTCTCTACCCTCTTTGTCAATCATACAGTTCCACTGACACTCTGTCGTGTGTTCTTCTTCACAACAGAACCATCTCCTCAGCTTGGGTTCGCCATCACTGTCATATAGTATGTCCAGGTCTCCTCTGATCTCCTAGCTTTCTACCTTCAATTTTACATAAGAGATCTTTGTTAATCCCTTTTGATCTTGGAGCTCTTGTCTTGCATACAGTATCTCATGCACACTTGCTCTCTCACTCCCCTTCCCATTCAACCTCTGAGTTCATCCCTGCAATGAGCTCCTATCCACACACCACCACCAGTGTTGCCAACCTATCGGATTAAAATTTACTGTCACAATACCCAAAATTTACTGGCACAGCCAAGTTTTTACTGCCATTTCCAAACGATGAAAAAAATTAGTTTTAAGTTCAAATTTCAGTATTTAGGCTACAAACAAGTACAATATGCAATTAGCAATATGATTTAAGATATAAATTAACCAGTTGCTGACCATACGCCGCAGTTATACTGTGGCAAGGTGGCTCGGCTGCGTGAATCACCATAGGTATACATCGTTCACGCCCGTGATCAGATTCGCTACAGAGCCGATCGATCCACAGGTCTAGGCCAATGATTTATGGCCTGGACCTGCTGATCGGTTCTGGCAAATGAAAAGCCCCCTCTGCCTGTGTAATGTAAACACAGGCAAAGGAAGTAATGTCATCTCCCCTCGTGGAGTCAGTCCTTTTCAGTTCCAGCGACTGAGAAGAAGACATCCATAGTGAGTACTATGGATGACGGACAAAGTGCCACGCATGCTCAGATCAAATTCCTACACCAAAGCTATTGGCTACTAGCGTGAACATAGTCCCGTCATAATGAAATAACGTCATCACGTTCTGAACCATCAGATTTTCCGACAACTTTGTCCGACCGTGTGTATGCAACAGTTTCGGACAAAATCCGTCTGAAAAAAATCAGACGGATTTGGTTGTCGGAATGTCCGACCGTGTGTATAAGGGCTAAGGGCAGTTAGCTGTAGTCCCAGATAGGTTTAGAGTACCCGCCATATAGTCCCTAATAAAGGTTTAACCCCTTGATCACCCCCAGTTTACCCTTTCACTCTTTGTCACTGTGCAATTAGTAAAGTGTACAGATCTTTTTTCTGGTCACTGTATTAGTATCACGGGTTAGCTAGTTAGCATCAGTTAGGTGACTAAGCAACAGTGATGTTGTGAAACGCATAAACTGTTTGTCCTGCTTCTGTTGTCACATGAACGTTGACTATCATTACAATAAAGGCTGAGCCTGCACCTGGCTTCCACTTTGTGGAGAGAGTTGTCTTTAGTACACCACCTGGAGCAGTTCACCCTTTTGTTAGCGTAAGTTAGGTGTCAGCGTCAGTTAGGTTCAATCCCAGACAGTGTCAGGTTTTAACCCTTTAATTGTCAGTGCCACTAACACACGCACACACCATACACCTCCCTTACTAGAATAGTGTTTGAACAGATCAACATCTTTGATCTGATCAAATTTATACTAGCGTCCCCAATAGTATAGTGTTCCCAAAAATGCAGCATTAGCTGGATCAGCCCAGACACCTGCCTGCACCTGCCTTTAGTCTCTCCACCCAGCCCAGCCCACCCAACTGCAGTATCAGTAGATCACTGTAACTTCCAAAACATAGCACACAAAACTGCAGCATTAGCAGAGTCTCGCCTGATCCCTGCTAGCACTAACAGTTCAATTTTTTTGTAGCGATTCAAGCAGTCGCTGACAACCAGGTGCTCTTTTACCTGTGAGACTAGTTGTGCCTGTAAATTTAGTGGCCAAAATGTCCAAACAGAGGTACACTAGTGACAATGCCTACACGATGCTGTGCACGACAGATGAGAGCAAAGGGGAATCCTCACTGTCAGATTCAGGCTCAGTATTCAAACCTGTAGAGAGCAACAGCACCCTGACAGATAACTCTGATAACTCTGCTAAGGTCAGGCATACCCGACCCCGTTCTTCTGTTGCTGAGGTGTGACAACCACATGGCTCTCATATGCAGCAGAAAGGCAGTACTAATGCTGCTCAACCTTCTCGTGAACTGGTAAGCACCAGCGGCCTAGTACATCCTGGTCGTAGACAAACCAGCACTGCAGTATCACTTGGTGATGTGATGAGTCCCATAAGTGCAGTTCCAGCTGGTGCGGTGACTAGCACAAGTAGTGTCCTGCAGCCACCAAGAATTCAAAGTCAGGCCCGAAGAGCCCATAGTGCCCTTCCTACTGTGTTTGCAAATCCTGATTGGCAGCCCAACAATACTGCAGCGTCGTACTTCCCCGTTCACTGGCCAATATACGGAATTCAGTTGGAAACAGCAGATTTTACTTCCCTTGACTTTTACGAGCTGTTTTTCACGGAAGATCTATACAGATCTATTGTGGACCAAAGCAATTTATATGCTGGTCAATTTATCGCCACAAACCCAAATTTGATCCTTGCCAAAGAATTTGGCTGGAAACCTGTAACGGTTCCTGATTTTAAGACCTTTCTGTACCTATCCCTCCTCATGGGCATTACTAAAAAGAGTGAGTTGCGGTCATATTGGTCCACTGACCCAATTCACCATATGCCCGTGTTCTCTGCTTTCATGACCAGGACTAGATATGGGCAAATCTTGTGGTTCATGTACTTCAATAACAATGAACTCTGCCATCCTCGGGGTGACCCTGAATATGATCGGCTTCACAAAATTCGGCCCCTTGTAAATAATTTCAACCAAAAATTTGCAGCCTTATATACCCCAACAAGTTGTCTGCATTGATGAGTCCCTGGTTAAGTTTTCTGGCCACCTTGCTTTCAAACAGTTTCTCCCCAGCAAGCATGTCAGATATGGGGGTCAAGATGTATAAGCTCTGTGACAGGGCCACAGGCTATGCATGTACTGTAGTTTCTGGATTTATGAGGGAAAAGATAGCAGTGTGGAACCCCCCAACTGTCCAGACTACATAGGGAGTAGCAGTAAGATTGTTTGGTACTTGGTTTCACCCTTATTCGGAAAGGGGTACCACTTGTACATGGACAATTATTATACAAGCGTGCGACTTTTTAGTCACCTTTTTGATTTTGGAATTGGTGCATGTGGCACCATGCGATCTAATCACCGGGGCTTCCCCCAACGGCTTGTAGATTCCCGACTTAGATGGGGGGGAGAGCCTGCTTGAAGTGTAATAAATTGCTTGCAGTGAAGAGGAGGGACACACGGAATGTTTTTGTTCTGTCCACCATTCACACAGATATGACTGCCCAAATTACAACGGCAAATGGTGTTGTTGAGAAGTCCCTCTGTGTCCACGACCACGAATACAACCTTAACCACCTCAATACAGTGCACTTACACCCCCTTCCTGCCCAAGCCAGTTTTCACGCTGTTGCAGTTTAAATGACAATTGCGCGGTCATGCTACACTATACCCAAACAGAATTTATGATAAGGCGGCACTGATGGGCACTGATAAGGCGGCACCGATGAGGTGCCATCAATGGGGTGGCACTGATAGGCGGTACTGATAGGCACTGATAGGCAGCACTGATAAGTGGCACTGATATGCAGCACTCATGGGCATTGATAGGCAGCACTGATGGGCACTGAAAGGCTGCACTGATGGGTACTTATGGGTGGCACTGATAGGCGGCACTGCTGGGCACTGATAGGTGCTGATAGGTGACACTGCTGGGCACTGATATGCAGTACTGATAGATGGCATTGATAGGCATCACTGATTGCACTTGCACTGGCAAGCATTTGGGATGGGCACTGATTGACAGCTGCCTGGGCACTGATTGGCATTTCCCTGGTGGTCTAGGGTGGCATACCTGGTGGTCCAGGCAGCATCCTGGTGGTCCTGTGTGGGCATCCGAGAGGGGGCTGTGCTGATAAACAATCAGTACAGACCCCCCCGTCAGGAGAGCAGCCGATCAGCTCTCCTCTACTCGCGTCTGTCAGACATGAGTGAGGAAAAACCGATCAACGGTTATCCTGATTAGATTGTGATCAGCCGTGATTGGACACGGCTCATCACGTGGTAAAGAGCCACCATCAGAGGTTCACTGACACATGACATATTTAAATATTCAATGGGCTCAACTTGCCTCTCAGCAAATTCCTTGGGGTGTTTATTTTCCAAAAAGGGGTAATTTGGAGGGGTTTTGTACTGCCCTGCCATTTTAGCACCTTAAGAAATGAGATAGGCAGTCATAAACTAAAAGCTTGCTAAATGCCAGCAAATGTACCGTAGTTTGTAGACGCTATAACTTTTGCGCAAAACCAATAAATATACGTGTAACAATATGGACTGCAATTGCAACAAACAGCTATTCCCTGCCCTGTATATCATATTGTCCCTCTAGTGCTCCGGGGTTACTAGACTGACATCATATTTGTGAGCCCAACCAAAGGGATTGTGGGACTAGTAGTTCCATCAGATGGCTATTCGCCTGAATGATTATATACCCGGACTACATATCCCAGGGATTCTACAGTCATCCGACCTGACCGTGAAGGGGTCTAGTGTTGCCTACTGTTCATCGAACATCTGACCAGCGCCACCTCTACAGTGCTGCAACCCATGCTTCGTGCTCCGCAATGAGTGATCGTCTCAAGTGGGTCCGCAGCCAGGATGTCCATCCGAGATGCGCTAGCTAGAAGGCATTGAATCGGTCTGGTCGTTGATGAGACTGCCACTGCCCATTTTTGCAAACTTTTCCTTTGTTTTTCACTGGGTCACATTCTGTCATTGCTACTTAAAGGGCCCTCTTTACCATCTATGTTTAGTTTCATTACTCATTAGGATCAAAGGTTAAACAGGCCAGTTTCTCTTTCTATAATTTTGTCAGAAATTATACTTAACCTCTGCTTATTCTTTCAGGTTATGTTCAAGTCGTACTCCACTGTACATATGTGTATATAATAATCTATTGTTGCTAACCGTCTTAACTGGCATTTTCTTGAGGCGTCACTCAACTGAGTTTCTGCTGCTATCCCAAACTCAGTTGAACCATTACTTCCTTTGTACAACCATATCTTAACTGAAGTATTCCAGTAAACGTTAACAGAATATAAACATATTGAGTGTTGTCTTATTACTTAAAGGTGTTGCAATGATGTCTGAACCCAAAGTGTCAGGTGGTTTGGAATGTTCACAGGGTCATGGCGATGCAGATGAGCAGGTAAATTCAAGCAGTCCCCAAGGGGGCCGTGCTACATACGCTTATTGAATTTTTATTTTACTCAAGGCATGTGGCTGAATATATGTTGGCCTAAATGTATGAGTAAAATTGAGTTTATTGGATTTTTTTTTTTATAGGAAAAAGTACAAAATAAAAATTTTTCCCCAAATTTTCGTTTTTTTTTTCGTTTATATTGCAAAAAAAAATCCCAGAAGTGATCAAATACCACTAAAAGAAAGCTCCATTTGTGGGAAAAAAGGACGCAAATTTTGTTTCGGTACAGCATTGCATGACTGCGCAATTACCAGTTAAAGCAGCGCAGTACCAAATTGTAAAAAGTGCTCTGGTCATTAAGGGGGTAAAACCTTCCAGGGTTAAGGTGGTTAAATTGTTACTATGCCCAGGACCCTGGATTCACTATGCCAGGTCTCCCACAGTACACAGAACATGGAAATGCAATTATTTTAGTAAATATAATCTGCTAAACACCTTTTCTCATCAGCAGTTAGAGCAGTCTTGTGACTTCTATCGGTGTTCAGCTAAGCACTGGTTAAAGCTTTGTGGAGGCATTTTCTGGCTGACCTATGAGACTGCAAGACCCCTGACCCTCTGTCTGGACTGTGCGGATTGGCCTTGCGCTGATCACATGCATCCTCACAAGAAAAGAATACCTCTCTAGCAATCAAACTGAGCATGTGCAGCCTGACTCCATAGACTCTGTGTTATTAGGTAATTATTAGGAGTCAGTGGAAGAAGGGGAGGATCAGAGGAGACAAACAGGCTTTTTTGCACAATGAGGACAATAAGCCCCTTAGGTTCTACAGTGAGTATAACAAGCATGCTTTAATACATATACAGACGGATTTTACTGTTGTCAGTATAGTAACACTTTAAATAGCTCAGGGTCAGGACTCATGAGGGCAACAAATTAGAATGGGCAGGCACACGCACATGAAATTGACTCTAACGGTGACACTGACAGTGGTGTGCAGCAGCACAATTGATGATGATACCTCAGCGACATGACTCCCTTTCTGAGTCACAGTGACCGTCTCCCTCCACGCCAGATGGTCCCTTCAGTCCACTCCCTGCTTGCCTTCCTCCCGTCTCACAGACCCGCACAAAAGGATACAGCCGCTTTGCTCCCTGGCACCATGACTTCACACAACACACTCAGACCCACCCCCTGCCGGCACCACCTGAACACATTGTAACAGACACTCAGGTGGTCTCGGCCAAGCATCACAGCCATATTTTGTACTGGAAAACTTCCTACCACTGGCATTTACTGGCAGGAGGAAAGTGCCCATTTTTGACTGGCTCCCAATTAAAATACTGATGGCTAGAAACACTGATCCCCCACACCCGCTGAAGCTGTCAATCATAATGTGTGCTGGGGATGGGCCATGGCTGTCTCCTTAGATTGTCTGGTAGACTGTCAGAAGTAACTCATGCAGACAGTATAGGAATGAGGCAGCAGACAGAAATCACACTAGATACTTTGGATCCAGGCACGTACTATAGAAGCATATGCTTTATTTTGTATTTCATTTCAGAGATTAACAACTACTTTCACATGCTTTTATTAATTGCTTCAGGGAAGTCTAGTAAATATGTGATTTCCTAGTTCCAGTCTGAACAACAGTGTTTGTCATTCTGAGCCAGGTAGTACAGCCATGAGAAGAGAATCTCTTCTCTTCCTTAACATTTTGCCTTTATTGGGTTGTTTCTGAATTATATCTTTGCAGATTGTATTAATTCTGAACCCCAGACAGTCATGACTAACTCATGTGCAGTTATGTATTTATTAAAATCATTAAAACCCATCTCTGGGAAAATTGAAACCATCCCATGTACCTTACAGCCCCACCACTGCTACCATGTCACCATGCCACAGTCCAAGGTTGTTGCATTATAATGTGTTGTGGTGCAAATAAATGCAGCAGGGCCTATTTTTCATGCTTTGAAGTGCACACAGTGAACCTCAACACAAGAGAACATGTATGTTGTTGCACCCTGTGTTCTGGTTTGAATAGACCCTTGATTAACCACTTTAGCCCCAGAAGCATTTACACCCTTAACGACAGGCCATTTTTTGTGATACAGCACTGCGTTACATTAACTGACAATTGCGCAGTCGTACGATGTTGTACCCAAACAAAATTGATGTCCGTTTTTTTCCCACAAATAGAGCATTCTTTTGGTGGTATTTTATCCACTCTGCGGTTTTTATATTTTGCGCTATAAACAAAAAAAGAGCAACAATTTTGAAAAAAAACAATATTTTTTACTTTCTGCTATAAAACATATCCAATAAAAATATGTAAAAAATCTAATTTCTTCATCAGTTTAGGGCAATTTGTATTTTGCCACATATTTTTGGTACAAAAAAAAAAAGCCAATTAGGGTATATCGATTTGTTTTTGCAAAAGATATCACGTCTACAAACTATGGGATAGATGTTGGGACTTTTTTTTTTTTTTACTAGTAATGGCGGCGATCAGCGATTTTTAGTGGGACTGCAACATTACTGCGGACAAATTGGACATTAAGTGACACTTTTTGGGGACCAGTGACACCAATATAGTGATCAGTGCTAAAAAAAATTGCACTGATTCTGAATAAATGACACTGGCATGGAAGGGGGTTAACATCAGGGGTAATCAAAGGGTTAAATGTGTCCCCTATGTGTGCTTTCTAACTGTGTGGGGGATGCTGACACTAGACAAAGAGAGAGATCAGTGTTCCTGATTACTAGAAATCACAGATCTCAATTGGACAAGACCTGTTAGCCCCTGTACACACGGTCGGACATTCTGTCAACCAAATCCGTCGGATTTTATCCGTCGGATTTTGCCCGTCGGATTTTGCCCGTCGGATCTTGTCCGAAACTGTTGCATACACACGGTCGGACTAAGTTGTCGAAAAATCCGATCATTCAGAACGTGATGACGTAATTTTGTTATGATGGGACTAGTAGCCAATAGCTTTGATGTAGGAATTTGATCTGAGCATGCGTGGCACTTGGTCCGATCAAAATTCTCTACACATGATCGGAGTATGTCCGATCAAACCAGTTGGTCGGAAAATATTTCCAACATGTTGGAAAATTGGGTCCGACGGAGATTCGGACGGAATAAGTCCGATGCATACCACACACAGTTGGATTATCCGACGACGCGGTCCGATAAGATGCATTCCGACGGATTCTCCGACGGTGTGTACAAGCCTTTACTCCTTTTGAAGACATGTGCTTGAAAACTGAACCCCAAAAACATCTTATATCTTTCACTTACTCTCTATTGTTCACTAACATCCACATATCTGATCATTAGTCTGCTAAATAATGGAATAAAGACGTAGGTTACTGTTTCTCGGACATAGAATGGGAAGCGATCTATAGGATCGCTCACAAGAGCTCACAGAATGTTTTGGCACAGGAAAATGCATACAAATAAATTTCCAGATGGTATAGGACACCACAAATACTACATCGTATTCGTTCTCAAATTCCCCAGCTATGTTGGAGATGTGGAACAGAGATAGGTTCTCTAGTCCACATATGGTGGTCCTGTACTAAACTGCAACCATTCTGGACCGAGGTACGCACCTTAATACAAATAATTACCACGTACCAACTTCCTTTTACACCAGAGCAATTCCTTCTCCATTACTCACCTAAACCACAGCATAAGTATCTCCGCTCTACATACATACAGACGTGGTCCTGCTGGACTCGTTTCCTAACCACAGTAGACTACCACAATTACTTTACAGCATAGTTACCAATATCTTCTTATCGAGCAGGATGAAGTTAACCCACTGATACTGTATAGGCGATCCCTCTTCCCACACTCTCACTATGTGGACTGAGCCCCTATTCACACTCCTGATGCACTCTACTATCGTCACTGGAAGTGCTATACAACTTTACCATAACTAACCAATTCCACCAATAGCTAGCTGCCACTTTGACACTCATTCACTACTCTTTGAACAAAAAAATCCCCCTATATAAATGGGATTATAAGTGACCACCAACACCACACACAAATCAAAAACACGAATATTTTATTCACAAATACAGAACAAAAGATACACATAAATACATTAAAACCAGAGGGACTACTAAGCAAACAGTGTCCCAATGGTGTAGCAAAATGTTATAAACACATAATTACATAAAAAAAAAGAAAAAAAAAACAACCAATAAATATTAATCATACTCTAAGCTGATGACCCCACACCCGACACGTTTCTAGTTGCTGAAAACTTTCCTCAGGGGTGAAGAGCAAAAAGTTGGGTGGTAAGTTGATAATTCTGAGATATTAAATCAAAGATAGATGTATTGGGACCATTACTTACAAATGCCTGTCATTGGTTTGTGTGGCTTTGTCCCAGACTGGTATTTGGCCATGACTACTTCCCTTTTGGTCCACCCTTCCCAATCTTCTGTGTAAAGAAAGAACGGGTTGCACAAAACTGTAGGTTTAAATAATTTATCTTTTTTTTTTTTTTTTTTACATTTTCACACCTCTCATTTTTCAGAGATAGAGGAATGGACACTTTATAGCTCAAAGTATCACAATATAGCTATGACACCCACACTCCTGCTGTACCCCAGTTTTATGGACCATGAAGAATCAATACACAAAAAAAGGATTGTTTAAACCAACAATTGCTTTTTATCTCATTATTTTTCTTTTATACTAACTCTATAACAAATGGAACAATTTAGTGTCTGCATGAAGGGTTTAACCACTTGCCGACCAGCTCACGCTGATATATGTTGGCAAAGTGGCACAGGTGCGTAAAACGACGTACCCATACGTCACTGCATCATCAGCGGCTAGCTAGCATGCCTGCGGGTCCCTGCGGACTCAATGTCCTGCAATCGTGGCATGGAGAGGCAGAACGGGGAGATGCCTATGTAAACAAGGCATTTCCCTGTTCTGCCTAGCAACATGACAGGGATCTATTGCTCCCAGTGATCCGGAGTAGGGATCTCTGTCATATTCTAGTGAGCCCATCCTCCCTACAGTTAGAACACACTTAACCCCTTGATCGTCCCCTAGTGTTTAACCCCTTCCCTGCCAGTGACATTTACACAGTAATCAGTGCATTTTTAGAGCAATGATCGCTGTATAAATGCCAATGGTCCCAAAATAGTGTCAAAAGTGTCCGATATGTACACTGCATTGTCGCAGTCATGATAAAAATCATAGATCACCGTCATTACTAATAAAAAAATTAATAATAAAAATGCCATACATCTATCCCCTATTTAGTAGACGCGATAACTTTTGCGCAAACCAATCAATATACGCGTATTGTGATTTTTTTTTAACAAAAATATGAAGAAGAATACATATTAGCCTAAACTGAAGAAGAAGCTTGTTTTTTATATATATTTTTGGGGGTTATTTATTATAGCAAAAAGTAAAAAACATTGCTTTTTTTCAAAATTGTCGCTATTTTTTTGTTTATAGCACAAAAAAAAAGCAGAGGTGATTAAATACCACGAAAAGAAAGCTCTATTTGTGGGGAAAAAAAGGACATAAATTTTGTTTGGATACAGCGTTGCACGCCCGTGCAATTTTTAGTTAAAGAAACGCAGTGCCGTATCGCAAAAAAAAGGGCTTGGTCAGGAAGGGGGTAAATTCTTCCGGGGCTGAAGTGGTTAATGTAAAGTAAAACTTTATAATAGTTGAATAATACATTTTTATAGAAGACTATATCTCTGTTGCATATTTTAGATATCTATCTATTTTTTGGGGGGAAATATAAAAAAAATGGTTGAAATATAACATTTTTATTTTTCTGACATTTTGCTGCAGAGCACTTGGGTTCTGCATAATGTAATTAGAAAATTACTTTTCATGTCTGTAAATTTTGTATAGGCGGTGTGTTCCCCCAGTGATTTGTAGCATTTACCCCCAGGCCGCAGAATATGACCAAGGTGTCCCTTGCTAGTACAGAGGTTGCCAGTCACAAGCACAGTTCCATGCACACCAACAATCCAGGAATGGTCTCTAAGAAATGTCTTTTTAGAAATTATTGCTGAACATCTTTAACAGGACTGGGGTTCAGAAATCAGGATAATCCAAAAAAATAGTACAAATAACAGGGGGACAGAGTGTCACTAATCTTTTCTAAGCAGCCTTTCCCAGAGCTAACAAGGGATGGCAAGTATATCTAACATTCTATAAGAGCAGCCCTGGTCCATATAGAGTCCAGGTTAAGGATGAGCCAAAACACCCCCCGGTTCAGTTCGCAGAACTTGCAAACAGGCAAGAAAATTTGGACAAAGACACGAACACCGTTAAAGTCTATGGGACACGAACACTAAAAATCAAAAGTGCTAATTTTAAAGACTTATATGCAAGTTATTTTTATAAAAAGTGCTTGGGGACCCGGGTGCTGCCCCAGGGGACATGTATCAATGCAAAAAAAAGTTTTAATAATGGACGTTTTTTTCTGGGAGCAGTGATTTTAATAAAGCTTAAAGTCAAACAATAAAAATGAAATATTCCTTTAAATATCTTGCCGGGGAGGGGGGGGGGGGGGGGTTGTCTATAGTATGCCTGTAAAGGGGTGCAGTTTTCCTGTTTTTAGAACAGTACCACAGCAAAATTACATTTCTAAAGGAAAAAAAGTACTTAAAACTGATTGCGACTGTAATGAATTGTCAGGCCTCGGCCATATAGATGACACTCATTGAAAAAACGGCACCGAAAATGTAAAAAAAAAATTGCGTGTGGGTCCCCCCAAAATTCACACCAGACCCTTCAGGTCTGGTATGGATATTAAGGGGAAACCTGCACCATATTAAAAAAATGGCGTAGGGGTCCCCTCCAAAATCCGTACCAGATCCTTCAGGTCTGTTATGGATTTTAAGGGGAACTTTGCCCCAAAATTTTTTAAAAAATGGCCTAGGGGTCCCCCAAAATCCATACCAGACCCTTATCCAAGCACACAACCTGGCAGGCCGCAGAAAAAGAGGGGGGATGAGAGAGCGCCCACCCTCCTGAACCGTACCAGGCCACATGCCCTCAACATGGGGAGGGTGCTTTGGAGTAGCCCCCCAAAGCATCTTGTCACCATTTTGACAGCTGTTATATAGCTGAGAGCGGCGCCACCTGGTGATGTAAACGAGTGACCTCGCCCCTCCTCTGACACCACGTGATGTCAGAGGAAGGCAGGGTCACCCGTTTACATCACTGAGTGGCCCCACCCTCAGCTATATAACAGCTGTCATCACAAAGAAGCATCACTCGGTGGGAGCCTCCTATGGAGGTGGCGCTGTTGCAGCTTTCTTTTTTTGGCTCGTCGGGCAGCGTGAGATGGGTCTACATCGTGGGACATTTTTTTATTTTATTTTTCAATAAAGGACTTGTTCCAAAGTGTCACCTGTCTTTTACAATTTTTGACACATTTTTTGTAAAATGGTAGGGATACAATGTACCTATCATATAAATGTACTCACCGAGGCCAAGATGCCGAGAGCGGTCGCTGTTGCGACTCGGCGCAGACCACCCCTGAAGGTGGCACAGAGGGTGGTTGCACCAAGAGGCACAAGCTACCAGTAGGACAGTCACTTGCTAGTAGATCAGCAGTTAGCTTGAGCAGAGCTGAAAGGTGATGTCCCGTGGAAAGGTCCAGAAGCAATGGTAGCAAGTCCATAAGGCAAAGGCAGAATCCAGGAGGCAGGCCAGGGGTCAAACACAGTCCAGATCAGAAGACAACAAGTACCAGGAACGCTGAGACAGAAGGATAATCCAAAGAAAAGCCAGGGATCGAACACAGGAGATAGCAGGTAAGTCCAGATGCAGGCTGAGGGTCAAACACAGTCCAGAAAGCGGGAGTCCAAGGTCAAGCCAGAGGTCGGGTCAGGAGAAGATCAGCGAGGTCGATGAGGCAATCCAGGTCACAACGGATAATACAAATCACAGGAACAGATGTGGGAATCACAGGAAGCTGAAGACGAACCAGCAGTGTGTTTGGATGACCTCACTTCCTTTATAGGTCAGCGAGGGGTCACACCCTGTGAGTGTGTGCTTGTGTGCTTTAGCTTATTCCTATTGCACACAGCTGTGCACCAGAGCGCTTTACCCGTGCGTATCTTATGACAGTGCCCCCCTTCCCCCCCGAGGGGAGGCCTCTGGACGCCCAAGCTAGCCATCAATTCCAGATGTTGCTGATGGAATGTCTTCATTAATTTGGGAGCATGAAGGTTCTTGGATGGTTCCCAGGAGTTATCTTCTGAAGGATGCCCCTTCCATTTTACCAGGTATTGTATTTGTCTACCGACTTTCCTGCATCCAAGTAAAGCTTCCACTTCAAATTCATCTTCTCCATCAATCTTGATGGGTGGAGGAGGAGGCACTTCTCTTCCAGGAAAAGGACTGGGGACCAATGGCTTCAAAAGGGAGGCATGGAAAACAGGGTGTATCCTGTACGATCCAGGCAGAGCTAGTTCAAAGGCTACAGGATTTATTACCCTTTTGATTTTGAATGGTCCTATGAATCTGGGACCCAGCTTGCGTGTGGGACAAGGAAGTTTAAGATTAGCGGCAGATAGCCAGACTTCCTCGCCAATTTTAAAGGTAAGGGTTCTCCTTCCTTCCCCTATCATGGTATTTCTTGTAATCATCCTGGGCCTTCTGTATGGTCTCCTGGATCCTTTGGAAATTAGATTGGATAGCGGTTATCCGATCTTGGACCGCAGGAACAGTAGATTATGGGATGGAGTTGGGGAGGAAAGGGTGAAACCCACAGTTGATCCAAAAGGGAGTCTGGTTGGTAGTTGTATGAATTGAATTGTTGTAGGCGAATTCCACATATGGCAACAGGGCCGACCAATCATTTTGAGATCTTGAACAAAAGCAGCGAAGATACTGCTCAAGGGTTTGGTATGTCCATTCAGTTTGCCCGTTACTTTGGGGATGATATGCCGATGACAAACAGATCTTGATTTCCAGTGTCTTGCAGAGTTCTCTCCAGAATCTAGAGGTGAACTGTGGACCTCTATCTGACGTGATACTGCTGGGAACCCCATGGAGCCTGACAACCTCCTTAATAAAGAGATTGGCAGTTTCCAGAGCAGGGGGGGTACCGACCATAGGTAGGAAATGGGTCATCTTTGAAAGACGGTCGACTACTGCCAGAATTGTGGTGAATCCTTCCGAGGGAGGTAGCTCTACAATAAAATCCATTGACACGTCTGCCCAAGGTCGGTCAGGAATGGGAAAAGGCCTTAACAGGCCCCAGGGCTTGGTCTTGGGACCCTTGTTACGCTGGCATGGTACACAAGAGGCAATGTAATTCTGGCAGTCCTGTCTCAAACCTGGCCACCAGAAAGAACGAGAGATCAGTTCCGCTGTTTTCTGTGTCCCAAAGTGGCCTGCCAATTTGTGATCATGACAAGTCCTTAGAACTTGATTCCTAATCTCGAGGGGAACGAAGACCTTGTTTTGGGCCCAAAACAGATTGTCATGTTTTTCCAAGGTAGATAGGACTGGGCCATTGCAATGGACTGAAGCTGTTTTGATGGCCGTAATTAAGTCAGGCTGTGGGAGTAGAAGGAAGTTTTGAGGCGACAAGATCGTACTAGGCTCCCTTACCTGGGAGGAGAACATGTGTGCGAGCGCATCCGCTTTGTTGTTCTTGGATCTGGGCCAGTACGAGATGTGGAACTGAAATCTTGAAAAGAATAGCGCCCAACGGGCTTGACGGGGTCTTAAGTGTTTGGCAGTCCGCAGATATTCAAGATTCTTGTGATCTGTGAATATTGTGATGGGATGCGTGGCTCCTTCCAAGAGGTATCTCCACTTCTCCAGAGCGAACTTGATGGCCAATAGTTCTCGGTCGCCTACGTCATAATTCCTCTCCGGTGGGCTCAGCTTTCAGAGATGCGAAAGCCACCGGGTGTAACAAATAGGGATGGCCGAACGGTTCGCCCGGCTGTAGTTTTGCGGCAAATTTCGACTGTTCGCGGTCCACCCAATTGGCGGACTATTGCCGCCGTTCGCCCGGCGGACTTCCGTGTTTACTGTGTAAAAGAACTTTGACCTATGATGACACATCCATCATGGGGTACAGGACAGCCAATTGAGACATTACAGCACATGGACACTTGGACTTTCCCCCTAACTTATAAATAGACCCGATCCGGCGGCCATTTTACATTCTTTCGTATGCCACTATAGGGAGAGGTTGCTCTGTGGAGCAGGGAGAGACTGCAGTGACCCAAATCGCTAGCTATTAGGTCCACAAAAGTTCTTTTCAGGACTGGTATAGGTGTTAAGTGTAGTTCAGGATATAGGTTTGAGGCACTGCTGTGCTAGTGATTGTTGCAGCAGCCTGTCTTTTGTCAGTGTAGAGAGAGGGACAGGACGCTGTGTGCAGCAGGGACAGTCAGTTTAATCATTAGCTGTTACTATTAGGTCCACAAAAGTCCTTTTCAGGACTGGTATGGTAAAGTAGTACAGGATATAGTTTTGAGTGCTATTCAAGTTATTGTTCCAGCAGCCTGTGTTTTGTCAGTTTAAATAGGGACAGGCAGGAAGCTGTGTGTGGCAGTGAGGGACAGTCAGTTTAATCAGTAGCTGTTACTATTAGGTTCACAAAGGTTCTTTTCAGGACTGGTATGGTAATAGGCTTGTACACGTATAATATTCTTTCTTCCAAATATAGAAAGAATATTATACTTGACTGCTGCCCTTCTGCTGCAGTAGTCCTTTATGAGTATAGGGACTGAGGTACAGTCTGATAATCATTCACAACCTACTAGTTCCACAAAGGTCCTTATAAGGACTGGTAAGGTATAGGGTACTACAGTACATAGGGTTGAGTGAGGTTCAGTCTGCTATTCCTTAAGGACTGGTATAGGTCCACAATATATAGGGTTGAGGTGCACTACTGCTGACTGCTGCCCTTCTGCTGCAGTAGTCCTTTATGAGTATAGGGACTGAGGTACAGTCTGCTAATCATTCACAACCTAATAGTTCCACAAAGGTCCTTATAAGGACTGGTAAGGTATAGGGTACTACAGTACATAGGGTTGAGTGAGGTTCAGTCTGCTATTCCTTAAGGACTGGTATAGGTCCACAATATATAGGGTTGAGGTGCACTACTGCTGACTGCTGCTCTTCTGCTGCAGTTGTCCTTTATGAGTATAGGGACTGAGGTACCGTCTGCTAAACATTCACAACCTAGTAGTTCCACAAAGGTCCTTATAAGGACTGGTAAGGTATAGGGTACTACAGTGCATAGGGTTGGGGGAGGTTCAGTCTGCTATTCCTTAAGGACTGGTATAGGTCCACAATATATAGGGTTGAGGTGCACTACTGCTGACTGCTGCCCATCTGCTGCAGTTGTCCTTTATGAGTATAGGGACTGGGGTACAGTCTGCTAAACATTCACAACCTAGTAGTTCCACAAAGGTCCTTATAAGGACTGGTAAGGTATAGGGTACTACAGTACATAGGGTTGAGTGAGGTTCAGTCTGCTATTCCTTAAGGACTGGTATAGGTCCACAATATATAGGGTTGAGGTGCACTACTGCTAACTGCTGCCCTTCTGCTGCAGTAGTCCTTTATCAGTATAGGGACTGAGAGTTTTGTCACAGGGTCATTTAAAAAATGACAGGCAGAGGAAGAGGCAGGCCCTTCCGCAGGGGTGGTAGGGGTAGGGCAAGAGCAACAGGCTTGAGCCAAAGTGGGAAGTTGCAGAAGGTGCATTCAATTACTTTAAAGGACACACCCGACTTGGTTGAGTGGCTCACTCAGCCTTACTCTTCTGCACCCTCCTCATCCTCTCGATCTGCACCCTCTTCTTCACTCTCTGCTATGTGCACCCCCAAAGACACTACCACCAACAATACCACCACCACCACCACCACCACATACCTTCCGATTGAGTCACAGGAATTATTTTCCGATCCATATCAAGACATTTCTGATGGTGGCTTTGTGTGTTCCATTGCTCCCACTGGGCTCGGTGATGGCTGCTCATGTGCCTTCTTAAGGCGGTCGTCCCTAGGTGAGTGTTGGGCTTACCACGACTAATGCGTTGACTGCAAAGATTGCAGATGGCAATGCTATTGTCAGCAGCGGACACATTAAAAAAAGCCCACACTGCGGAGCCATGTGCCGGCGTCCTGGGAGCGCCAGATGTGACCGTACATGGTCGATGACTCGCTCCTGATACATTAGCAGTCTGCTTTGGCCCTCCCGTGCAATGTAAGTTATTCCTGCTTCTCCTCCCTATCTGCTGGTCCATATCTCCCTCTGAACTCCCCTCCTCTTCCTCTCTTGTGGGCACCCACGTGACATCACTAGACACATGAATGAATGAATGAATGAAATACTTATATAGCGCACAATGCGAACTGAATCGCCTCTAGGCTCTTTTCCGCTGCTATCGTCTCTTCCGCTGTGCCACCCAATCTCCCCAGAACCTATTCGACATGCCAGGTGAGACTTTGCCATGCCGTGCTGCGTCTGTTGTGCCTGGAAGCCAAGAGCCACACTGGCCCGGCACTCCTTTCAGCTTTGCGTTCACAGGCAGATCAGTGGCTAACACCGCTCAATTTGACAGTTGGTAAAGTGGTGTGTGACAATGGTGCCAATCTGCTTAGCGCATTGAAACAGGGCAAAATTACGCACGTGCCATGCATGGCACACGTCTTAAACTTGGTCGTGCAGCGATTCGTTGTCAAATACCCTGGGGTCCAGGACATCTTGCGGCAGGCAAGGAAAATCTTGGCCCATTTCAGAAGATCTTACACGGCCATGGCTCGCCTTGCTGACATTCAGCGGCGACACAATCTGCTGGTCAGACGTCTTATTTGCGATTGCCCAACGCGATGGAACTCAACCTTCTATATGCTTGATAGGCTGCTCCAGCAGAAACGTGCAGTTAACGTCTACCTGTATGAACTCTGCGGCAGAACAGGTTCTGGGGAGCTGGTTTTTTTTTCCCTGCGCCAGTGGCTGCTCATGCGCGACGCATGCAGACTTCTGCGGCCATTTGAGGAGATCACCAAACTGGTCAGTTGAAGCCATGGCGCCATCAGTGACATGGTACCTTATGCCTTCTTTATGGAGCGTGCATTGCGTCGTGTCATTGATCAAGCTGTGGAGGAGCAGGAGCGGGAAGATGAAGAAGTCGCAATGCTGGATGAATTCCCAGGGGGTGCTACTCTATCTGAGACAAGTGAACAACAGGAGTCTGAAGAGGAGTCAGAGGAGGATGGTGCCGGGGCAGATGAGGACGAGCAAGAAGAGCATGCTTTAAACCTTTCTGGGATCCCTGTTGTTGTGCGTGGATGGGGAGAGGAGAATGAAGAGGACGACATTATCCTGGATGATGAGCAGGAGCCAGGCCACCACACCGCTTCCAGTTTAGTGCAAATGGGGGCCTTCATGCCCCAGTGTTTTAATAGGGACCCCGTATAAAAAGAATAAGGGTCAAGGACCAGTACTGGGTGGCAACGTACTTAGACCCCCGGTACAAACACAAAATGGCAGAAATGTTATCGCTGTCACAGAGGGCTGTCTGAATGGAGCACTTCCAGGCCTTGCTTCGAGAAATGCTGCATTCTGCTTTTGCGTGCGCTGGCAGAGGAGCAATTCCCACTCCCAGAGAAGGAGTTGCGAGTACCAATCTAACAACGCCTGCAAGAAGAGGCCGATTTGAAGATGTGTTGGTGACTTCGGATATGAGGTCATTCTTTCAGACGACCCATCGACAGGTGTCATCCGGATCCAGCATCAGGGAACGCCTAGACCGTCAGGTGTCAGACTACATCGGGTTAACGGCCGATTTGGACGCTCTGAGGAGTGATGAACCCCTGGACTAATGGGTGGGCAGGCTTGACCTCTGGCCAGAGCTTGCCCAATTTGCAATCAAACTTTTGGCTTGCCCCTCGTCCAGTGTCCTGTCCGAAAGGACGTTCAGCGCAGCAGGGGGGATCATGACTGATAAGCGTACTCACCTAGCTCACGACAGTGTTAACTACCTCACATTTCTAAAAATGAATGAGGCATGGATCTCGGAGGAATTCAAACCATGTGACCAGTAGACCTTGTATATGTCTATAAACAATTTTTTTAATCGAGCACACAGACCTTCTTTCTTCATTTGGGTCACTTCCTTGTCCAAAAAAAGCACACCGTACTATATGCCTGTACCCTCCTCTTTGAAGAGGTTGAGCGGTGTCATATTTCTACTGGGGCTGCTTATTATGAGGGGCTCCCACCATCCCTGTGCTGTGCTGACTTCCTCCTGAGGCTGCTTATTATGAGGGACTCCCACCATCCCTGTGCTGTGCTGACTTCCTCCTGGGGCTGTACCTCTGCTGTGCATATTATGAGGGGCTCCACCATCCCTGTGCTATGCTGACATCCTCCTGTGGCTGCTTATTATGAGGGGCTCCCACCATCCCTGTGCTGTGCTGACTTCCTCCTGGGGCTGTACCTCTGCTGTGCATATTATGAGGGGCTCCCACCATCCCTGTGCTATGCTGACATCCTCCTGTGGCTGCTTATTATGAGGGGCTCCCACCATCCCTGGGCTGTGCTCACTTCCTCCTGGGGCTGTACCTCTGCTGTGCATATTATGAGGGGCTCCCACCATCCCTGTGCTATGCTGACTTCCTCCTGGGGCTGCTTACGGTGCAGGTGTCAGTGCTCTCTATCACGGTGCTGTGTCAGTGCTGTATATCACGGTGCTGGTGTCAGTGCTTTATGTCACGCTGCTGATGTCAATGCTCTCTATCACAGTGCTGGTGTCAGATCACTCTATCACGGTGCAGGTGTCATTGTTGTATGTCACGCTGCTGATGTCAATGCTCTCTATCACGGTGCTGGTGTCAGATCACTCTATCACGGTGCAGGTGTCATTGCTGTATGTCACACTGCTGCTGTCAGTGCTCTCTATCACGGTGCTGGTGTCAGATCACTCTATCACGGTGCAGGTGTCATTTCTGTAGGTCACGCTGCTGATGTCAGTGCTCTCTATCACAGTGCTGGTGTCAGTGCTGTATATCATGGTGCTGGTGTGAGTGCTTTATGTCACGCTGTTCATGTCAGTGCTCTCTATCACGGTGCTGGTGTCAGATCACTGTATCACGGTGCAGGTGTCATTGCTGTATGTCACGCTGCTGGTGATCATCTCCTACACCCTCTTCTTTGCCTACCCTGACCTTCCCTCTCCTCCATTGCCTTCATGTGCTCCACAGTCCTGAATTGTCACAACACTTTCACATATGAAAAAAGAATGCTTGTAGTTGTCGATCCCAGATTCACCTCATACATGTGTTATGTCATTGGCCATGTGGTGGAACTATGTTTGCACAGCTAGTAATTATTTTGTGGCTGCAAATTTGACCTGTAGGTTTGCAAAGTTCGCCTCCCGTTGAAGTCAATAGGGCCCGCTGCGAACGTTACACGGTCCGCGTTCGTGAAACGTCCCATCGGAAGTTCGTCCATCACTAGTAACAAAGCTTTAGGCCAGGCATGTCCAAAGTCCGGCCCGCGGGCCAATCGCGGCCCGCAGTCCGGTTTTGAACGGCCCGCCTGGTGTGCTGCGGGATCAGGGCTGTCAAATGAGCCGATCCCCGGCACTGTGTGAAGCTCCGTCGGCTTCAAAAGTGAAAGTAAAGTGCAGAGGAGTGTGCTGTGCTCTCTGCTTCCCCCTACAGTGCAGTACCCGGCTGAATGAGGAAATGGAATGGAAAGGTACTGTACTACAAGCTAGATTCGTTTTAAAAAGGCTTTATTTATGTGCATGTGTGTCTGTATGTATGTGTGTGCATGTGTGTCTGTATGTATATGTGTGCATGTGTGTCTGTATGTATATGTGTGCATGTGTGTCTGTATGTATATGTGTGCATGTGTGTCTGTATGTGTGTGTGTGCATGTGTGTCTGTATGTGTGTGTGTGCATGTCTGTATGTATGTATGCATGTGTGTGTCTGTATGTATGTATGTATGTGTGCATGTGTGTATGTATGTGTGTCTGTATGTATGTATGTATGTCTGTGCATGTCTGTATGTATGTGTGTCTATGTGTGTGTGTGTGTGTGTATGTGTGTCTGTATGTGCGTGTGTGTGTGTGTGTGTCTGTGCATGTATGATTGCATGTGTGTGTGTGTCCATGTATGTCTGTATGTATGCGTATGTGCATGTGTGTCTGTATGTATGTGCGTGTATGTCTGTCTGTATGTGTGTTTGTATGTGTGTGCAGCATGTGTGTCTGTATGTATCTGTGTGCATGTATGTGTGTGTGTGTGTGTGTGTGTATGTATGTCTGTATGTATGTGCGTGTGTGTGTGTCTGTATGTGTGTGTGTGCATGTGTCTGTATGTATGTAAGTATATGCATGTGTCTGTATGTGTGTATGTCTGTGTGTATGTGTATGCATGTGTGTTACTTTTAATCCAGACCCCCCCCCCCCCCCCCATTCTTGTACCATCAGAACTGCTTTTGTGGTGCTTGTGTGTGTGATAGCAGCCAGGATTGCTGCTCCTCTGAAAAGCAATCCATATACAGATCGCTTTTCAGAGGCATTTGAAAGGTGGTAAAGAGGCATTATGTTGCCTCCTCACCACCTGTTTTAAGCCCGTAAATATAGCATCACTATACCGCAACTGTGCAGTCTACACAGTTGCGGGGTAGTTGCAGTGCAGGCCCATTCACCCTGAGCATACCTCCAGCTGCAGCCACAGCATGTGTACACCCCCAGCTGCTCCCTCTGCAGCTAAAGGGGGAGAAGTTGGGGGTGGTAAAAACAGCTTAACCATGTAGTTTTACTGCCCCTCCAATAAGCCCTTGGTTCACATCTGCATGGCTGCATGCTGTGTGTAGGGCAGCCCATGCATTTCAATGGGCTTCCATACCCACAAAAATGCAGGGAAAGAAGTCCCAGAGCTTTTTTTTTTTTTTAATTGCGCTGCACCAAAAGCACCTCATGTTTCCAATGTGTGGGGTACCATTAAGACTTAACGGTACCCCCAAAGAACAGAGCATTCGTCTGTGTGTCAGGCAAACGAGCGCGACAAAGGCACGAGAATTCTTGTTGGGCCAGGTATGAGTGCTCGAATGACCGAATTTTAATGGTTCAAAGAATGTCAGGAAAAATGGTCGGCCCTCACACATGTTCACTTCATCGAATCTGGCCCTCTTTGAAAAAAGTTTGGACACCCCTGCTTTAGGCCCTTGTCGTTGTGAGAGGATGGCTCCTGTGGCTGTCTCGGAGGCATCTACTTCCAGTACAAATGGTAGTACTGGATCGGGAAGCCGTAAAATAGGAGCTGAGGTGAACAAAGTCTTTAGTTTGATAAAGGCTTCTTGGGCTTCTTGAGACCACTGAAATCGGGTGTGTTGGTGGGTTAGCTGAGTAATGGGGGCGACTATTGAAGAGAACCCAGTGATTAATCTGCGATAGAAATTAGCGAAGCCTATAAACCTTTGCACGGCTTTCTTATCCCTTGGAGCAGGCCATTCCAAGATTGCCTTGATCTTTTGGGGGTCCATGGAGATGCCTTTGGTAGAAATGACGAATCCTAAAGATTGAACGGTGGTTATCTCAAATTCACATTTCTCCGCCTTAAGGTACAGCCGATGTTGTCGGAAGATGGTGAGGACTTTCCGCACGTGGACCCTGTGGAGTTCAAGAGAAGCAGAGAAAATAACGATATCATCCAAATATACCACTATAAAATCATCAAGATAGTCTCTGAAGATATCATTTACTAAATGCTGAAATGTGGCCGGGGCATTGCACAGGCCAAAGGGCATAGCAAGATATTCATAGTGGCCAAATCTCGATCTGAAGGCTGTCTTCCATTCATCCCCAGTACGGATTCTAATGAGATTGTAGGCCCCCCGCAAGTCCAATTTGGAAAATATTTTGGCAGATCTTAAGCGCTGGAATAACTCAGGGATGAGTGGAAGTGGATAGCGATTTTTGATTGTGACTTTATTAAGTTCCCTGTAGTCAAAACATGGCCTAAGGGATCTGTCCTTTTTTCCCACGAAGAAAAAACCCGCCCCTGCTGGCGAAGAAGATGGTCGAATGAACCCCTTTTCAAGATTTTCATCAATATAGGCTTTGAGAGCCTTTAGTTCAGTCTCGGATAAGGGGAATATTCGTCCAAAAGGGATCTCAGAGCCGGGTAACAGTTCAATGGGACAGTCATATGGTCTGTGTGGTGGTAGACGGTCAGCCTTCTTTTTATCGAAGTCGTCCTTAAACTCGGAATAGGCCTGAGGAATGTGCTGAAGGTGATTAGTGGCGGGGGCCACAGTCATACAAGGAGCTGGAACGGAATCAAAACAGTGCTGCATACAATAGGCGGATGTAAAGGACACTTCCTTCTTGTTCCAACTGATCTGGGGATCAAGAGCCTGCAACCAAGGAAGTCCCAGATAGGGATAGGGAACATGGGAGATGATATTAGATCAAAGCATAGGAGTTCTCTATGGCCGGAGTCTGTAATAGTAAGCAGGGGTAGTGTCTCCTGTGTTACTGGACCTGAGTGTGGCAGAGACCCATCTGCTAAATGGACTAGAAGGTGTGTTGCTTTATTCTGGCTTGGAATGAGTAGTTGCTGTGCAAGGGAGATGTCTAAAAAGCAACTACATGCCCCCAAGTCAATCACGGCTGGGAGTGGGATCTTCTCTTCCGCCAGCTGTAGGGAAACAGAGAGAGTCACATAAGTTTGAGCAGGACCAACACTCTGATAGTTCATTATACACCGTGGGGGCAACTTACAGGGTCTCACGGGGCAGCTGTGAATGAAATGTCCAAGCCCCCCACAGTATAAGCACAGATTGGCATGGCGTCTCCGTTGTCTCTCTTCTGGGGTGAGACGAGGACGGATCAAACCCAGCTGCATGGGCTTCCCCTCCGAAGCCGAGGGACCTGAAGGAACCGGGATGGGCGGATACGGGACAGTGGCCTTAGGAAGCATCCAACTAGGCCAAGGGGCCTGGAGGCGTTCGGAGCGCCGCTTGCGCATCCGTCTGTCTAGTTTTGTGGCCAGCTGGATTAATTCCTCCAGGGAGGCAGGAGTCTCTACTCGGACCAACTCGTCCTTTAGGTTCTCGGAGAGCCCTAACTGGTATTGATAACGCAGGGCCGCCTCGTTCCAGCCGGTGTCAGCTGACCACTTGCGAAACTCAACGGTGTAATGCTCCACCAGTCTCCTCCCCTGTGAGAGGGCATGCAGGGTAACCTCAGCCGTGGCAGTACGCTGAGGGTCGTCATATAATTGTCCCATGGCCTCAAAGAAGGTGTCCATGGAGTTTAACAAGGGGCTTCTCTGTTCCATAAGGCTATGGGCTCAGGCCTGGGGTTCCTCAGCCAAAAGAGAGATAATAAACCCGACCTTGACGATCTCCGAAGAAAAGGTCCTGGGTTGCAAAGCCAAGTACAAGGAACATGCATTTTTAAAGGCTCTGAATTTCTTTCAGTCGCCTGAAAATCGCTCAGGCGTGGGTACTCATGGTTCGGGTACCGCCATCATCATAGCGGGTGGAGGCTTGCGTAGGATTTGTGGGTGCTGGAGCTGTGGCTAGTTGCTGAAGCCTGCTGTCGATCTGTGCATAGCCATCCTGTAGTTTCTGTACTGCTTCTGTGAGTGCAGAGACTTGTCATGGCTGGTTCGTACTATCATATAAATGTACTCACCGAGGCCAAGATGCCGAGAGCGGTCGCTTTTGCGACTCCGCGCAGACCACCCCTGAAGGTGGCACAGAGGGTGGTTGCACCAAGAGGCACAAGCTACCAGTAGGACAGTCACTTGCTAGTAGATCAGCAGGTAGCTTGAGTAGAGCTGAAAGGTGATGTCCCGTGGGAAGGTCCAGAAGCAATGGTAGCAAGTCCGTAAGGCAAAGGCAGAATCCAGGAGGCAGGCCAGGGGTCAAACACAGTCCAGATCAGAAGACAACAAGTACCAGGAACGCTGAGACAGAAGGCTAATCCAAAGACAAGCTAGGGGTCGAACACAGGAGATAGCAGGTAAGTCCAGATGCAGGCTGAGGGTCAAACACAGTCCAGAAAGCAGGAGTCCAAGGTCAAGCCAGAGGTCGGGTCAGGAGAAGATCAGCTGAGGCTGAGCCAGAGGCCGTGTTCTGTAACAAGTATTTGATAGGAAATGTTCTGTTTTCCAGACAGACTTCATGGCAGCATATGCTTTGGAACTAACTAGCTCAAAAAAAAACAAGGGTGGGATGCCAAAAAAAGTAGGGTTTCATACATAGCACTTAGCCAACAGAAATCTTATGGATAGATATTAACAGTAGTAGGAAATTAGCTACACCACACAATGAGCCAGGACAACCTTAATGGAAGACATGTCACCCCCCTACAAATATTCTTGGAGCAATTTGACAGGGAGCCCACAAAGTTTACACACTCCTGGTTGAGTGCATTGTCACTACTTCCGTAAGAACCAAACCTAAGCTCTATGAGCCTGTTGACTAGCTGGAATGACTCATCCAGTGATGATTCTGGATGATATCTCTGTGCCGCAAGTTCTACTAGTGAGACAAAGATTTCCTAAACGCTGAGCAAAGCTGCAGCTTCTGAGCCCCCTATCCCAATATCCATGGCATGAAACCAGTTATCCTTAGTGGTTCTGCATATGGGAGCAACAAATCTTTTGTTCTCATAGGATGCTGAAGCCACCTCAGATTACAACCCTACAGATTACAACAATGAATATAAACACTACCCGTATTAGGCAGATTCCCAACAAGGCCCAACAAGGCCCTGGTCCAATGTCCAGTTCTCAGGAAACCTCCTGACTGAGGAAAAAAAAGAACCCATAGCCCTTGTACACAAGGTCGGAGATTCCGACGGAATGTGTCCTATCGGACCATTTTGTCGGATAATACGACTGTGTGTGGTCTCCTTCGGACTGTTTCCGTCAGAGTATCTGACAGACCAAGTTTTCCAACTTGTCCGTAAAATTTTCCGACAAAATGTTGCGATCGGACATACTCCGATCATGTGTAGCCTACTCCGACGGACAAAGTGCCACGCATGCTCAGATCAAATTCCTAGACCAAAGCTATTGGCTACTAGCCTGAACGTAGTCCCGTCGTAACGAAAAAACGTCATCACATTATGTACAATTGGATTTTCCGACAACTTTGTCCGACTGTGTGTATGCAACAGTTTCTGACAAAATCCGTTGGACAAAATCCGTCGGACAAAATCCAACCGATTTGGTTGTCAGAATGTCCGACCGTGTGTACAAGGGCTTAGACTCCATGCACACTATAAGTTAAAAAAAAGCCAGAAAAACGCTGGCTGAAAAACGCTCATAATAGCGTTTCAGTGCCAGCTTTTAGCAGTGTTTTAGCAGCAGTTAGAACCATTCATCATTTTTTCTGCTGGAAAATCACTCCCACAAATGCAAAATAGGCAGAAAGTGATAGGTGGGAGCTGCACATCAAGTCAAAGCCTGCTGTGTGACAGTGAATGGCAGTCTCAGCCTGGATTCCTGCCAGGCCACGCCCCCAATGTGTTTCACTCTGCCCTCACAGCTTACTTATAGGGTATGCCCACCTTTCATTCATTCCCTCACAACTCTGTTCAGTACCGGGAGCAAAATTAATTATTTAGTAATTTTGGGTATGAAAGAGTATGTCTAAAGGAGCCATTTGGCACAGTGCTATAAAGCCAGCCATACATGGGTCGAAATTTCAGCAGGTACCAGCCGGATTTCAATCCATGTATGGGCACCCTGGTTGTACAAAAGTCGATCTATAGCCAGGAGCTATATATACTGTATATAGTGCTTGGATCTATAGCCGGCAACACTAATCATTGTGTTCTGCCGGCAGGGAAGGCATCCCCTGCTCCCCGCCAGCAGAACACAATAGTGCTGCAGGAGGGATTCCCCCATCAACACTGAATTGAGCAATTTTCTGCATAACCTGTGAAAAAACTGCATAACCTGTGGCCTGCCTAACACAGATAGTTCACAGCGCTGTCTAAGCTGCATCTCCAGAAACTTTTCAGGCTAGGGAGGAGCTTGGGTCTGATTGGGACCAATGTTCATCTGAATCCAGAAGGAAGCTGTCAGTGTCAGGCCAATCATCTGTGGGAGAGGGGTTCGCCCCAGCTCCACATGTACAAAGGATCAGGTACACCATTGACCTACTATGGCTATGTGGCCATTAGGGATGAGCTCAGGCGTATTCGCATGCTCCACGTGCAGAGCCCGGCAGGAAGTCGGCGCAGCTCTGCGCTAATCACAGGCAGTGAGACATTGCCCAGATCGGGAAATATCTCACTGCCTGTGATTAGCGCTGTGCCGACTTCCTGGCGGGCTCTGCACGTGGAGCAAGTGAACACGCCTGAGCTAATCCTTAGTGGCCATATTAGAAGAATTATATAATGAGCATCCCTGTACCTTTGTGTAGGTGCAGCTGATCCCCCACCAGCAGCTGACTGGCCCGGGACTAACAGCTCCCTTTGAAGCCAAGCTTACCTTTATTTCAGATGGCCGAGCAAAGCATCTAAGCTGATTAAAAATGTGTCTGTATATGTTTTACATTTATTCTGTTCTAAGTAGCCCAATGTATAACTCATTGCTCCAGTAAGTGTGTGTAAGATATTGAAATATGACCTATCATTTCTTATAGTAACTGTGTATATAAATTACAATGAATGCTCTATGCTCTTCTATCTTGTGATCTGAGTGCATTACATCATTGCATTCACTGACTGCTCCTCCCTTTGCAGATAGTCAGCATGGTAGAGAGAAGGGAGGGGGAAGGGTAAACACTGCTGGCTGGAAACACAGATGATGGAGACAGGACAAGTGCAAGGTTTATGCTGCTTCATAATTGTAGGCCTTTTACTAATCACCGTGACCAGCTCCGTAAATGCTAGATATATATCATCATCGGATCCAGTGACCCCATGCGAAGCACCTTTGCAATGGGAAGGCAGGATAGTTGTTTACGATCACAACACCGGTACAAACACTAGGGCAAATGTCACTTATGATGCCAAACAACAGAGAATTCGGATTCTGGAAGACAGAAAAAGCCTAATACCCTGCAAGAGGTAGGTTTTATTAGAAATTTAGATGACAGTAGAGAACAGTCATAGGAGGACAAATGTTTATATATAGATTATTGTCACAAGGCCTGTTGTGTCAGTTATGTTAAACGAATCTCTAATTTTGTATCTTTTATTGTCTAATATTTATCTTTTCTAAATGTACTAATTTAGAACACATACATTTGGTGCTTGCAATCCCTTTCCAAGAAAATCAGGGTCAATTGGTCCTGAACAGGCCATCAAATATTTGGGAGTAATTGCAAAAATTAAATGGTTCTTGTTGATCGTATTTTGTTTTACACATTTCATAAAGGACCAGCCAAATATTATTATCAAAAAGAAATAGAAAGTGTTAATTTCACTTAATGCCTTTCTTTTTTCATAGCATACAAAACTACAATTATAAGTTGACACCATAGGCAATCCATTAGATACCGTATATACTCGAGTATAGGCCGACCCGAATATAAGCCGAGGCCCCCAATTTACCCCCAAAAAAACTGGCAAACTTATTGACTCGTGTATAAGCCGAGGGTGAGACATGCCTGTCCATCCCTGTGTGTGTGTCCGTCCATCCCTTTGTGTCCGTCCATCCCTGTGTGTCCGTCCATCCCTGTGTGTCCGTCCATCCATCCCTGTGTGTGTCTCCATCCGTGTGTGTGTGTGTGTGTGTGTGTGTGTGTGTGTGTGTGTGTGTGTGTCCAGCCTACCTTTGTCCCGAGCCTCCGTCCCGTGCCTTGCCTCCTTGCCTCCGTCCCGTGCCGTGACTTGCCTCCTTGCATCCGTCCCGTGTCGTGCCGTGCCTTGCCGCCGCCGTCCCGTCCCGTCCCGTGCCGTGCCTTCCCTTGCCTCCGTCCCGTGCCCTCTTCGTCGGCGGCCATTGTAAAGTTCAAAAGCTGCGCCGCCGCCTTCGCCTGTGATAGGCGGAACACTGAATTTCCCAGCAGCCTGTGTTCCGCCTATCACAGACGTCGTATCATCCTCGTCCGTAGTACGAGGATGATACGATGTCCGTGATAGGCGGAACACAGGCTGCTGGGAAATTCAGTGTTCCGCCTATCACAGGCGAAGGCGGAGCCGGAGGCGCGGCTTTTGAATAGAATGGCCGCTGTCTGTCTGCTCGACACGCTGATCGAGCGGGCAGACAGCGATGACTCGAGTATAAGCCGAGGGGGGCACTTTCAGCCTCAAAAAAGAGGCTGAAAATCTCGGCTTATACTCGAGTATATACGGTATCTGCTATTTAGGAAACCTGTACTGAATTGTTACGGTGCATGATTTTCTGTCTGGTTGTCTTTAAAATGCAATGCTTTGAGAGCCACTGGCCTAGAACAAGCATACTGATTTGTAGGGATGAGCCGAACACCCCCAGGTTCGGTTTGCACCAGAACCTGTGAACGGACCGAAAATTTGCACGAACTTTAGAACCCCGTTAAAGTCTATGGGACTTGAATGTTCAAAATCAAAAGTGCTAATGATGCTTAAAGTGAAAAAAGTGAAATATCCCTTTAAATATCATACCTGGGGGGTGTCTATAGTATGCCTGTAAAGTGCCGTGTATTTCCCGTGCTTAGAACAGTCCCTGCACAAAATTACATTTTTAAAGGAATAAAAGTCATATAAAACTGCTTGCAGCTTTGTCTGGTGCCGGCAAAATGGATGAAAATCAGTGAGACAAACGGCGTGGGTACCCCCCCCCCCAGTCCATTACCAGGCCCTTTGGGTCTTGTATGGATATTAAGGGGAACCCTGTACCCAAATTAAAAAAAGGAAAGGTGTGGGGCCCCCATGCCCTATATACTCTACATACAGGCGGTGCAAACAAGACAGGGACTGTAGGTTTGTTGTTAAGTAGAATCTGTTTGTAATTTTGAACTGGTACATTTTTAAAGTGTATCTCCAGTCAAAACATCTATTTTAAGCTTTTTGGAAAACATAGGAAAGGGTTATCACCCCTGTAACATTTTTGTTTGCTGTCTGTGCACCTCTTCAGAAGATTTCACCTCACTTTCTGTCCCAATGACAAATATTTTTTGAAAAGTTGGGGTTTTTAGTGAAACAAGGATTGGTGATAAAGCATCAGTGGAGAGGAGACACGTTTTTCCCATATCAACTCTTACAGGAGAGAATTTCCCTTCCTAGGGGTAGATTTCATCTCACTTCCTGTTGTCTCCTTCCGTTTGCAAGTAGGAGTCGTTTGTAAGTTGGATGTTTGAAAGTAGGGGCCTACCCTAGATGCTCTGCAGAAATTTTGGCCTAAGGTGTTGGTGTTGCCACAACACTGTAAGCCCTCACAGTTACACTTGGTGGGCGCTGGAATGGGCCCTGCTGTGAAATATTAGATCAAGAATTGTAATTACTTTTCTCTGTTGAACAGGGGCAGAAAAATTGAGCCTTAGGGCCTAAGAGGATATCATCAAAATGTTCCTACTCACCAGGTATATAGTTGATCACAGTTAAAGCAAAATGAATGCAGCGTCATACAGTGAAGTATGTCAATGTCATTATGAAATGATGAAATCCATGGCTTTGGGAGCAAATAAGTATATTTCTGCCCACAGGTTTTTAGTGGAGGAGGCAAGTAGGTCATCTAGGAAAGTAGTATTAAACCCCCAGCCCCTGCTTGGAGTATACGAAAAGGCTGCCACACACTGAATAGATAACGTGTCCACGTTTATTGTAAAAACTGCCCCTTTAACACATTTCACCAAATCAGGGTTTAATCACAGAGATTAGTCCTGATTGGATGAAATGTGTCAGAGGGGCGGTGTTTGGGTAGGGTCTGCCATTGCCATGTCTATGAACAGCTTCGACAGTAAACCTAGAGGATTATGATCTATCCAATGTATGTCAGCCTTTCTTTTACTCCCACTTAGAAAGCACAGATGGTTCAGCTTGCTTTGTGCACCTAGAGTTTGAGTGGTGCCAGGGAGCAGGAGCTTGGAGCAGAGAATCCTTTTAATCTGATGTTACACATAATGTGATCCTCCTGTTCATTTGAGAAGATATTAACAATTTATGAGTTTAACTTGCACTGTTGAATTGGTGCTGTATTACAGTATCTAGTACTTTAGAATGTGTCTATAAAAATGCTTTCCGCATTTGTACAGTTTTCCATTTAGAGGGACTTTTGGAACCCAATTCTCCTCCTCTGGTTTTTCTCTTTCTGGTCTAATGTATAAACCTCTATAAGAATGTACTACACTAAACCTTCCTTTAACCACTTAAGGACCACCGCATGCCAATGTACGTCATCAGAATGGCATGTACAGGCACAAGCACGTACATGTACGTGCTTGCCTTCCAGCGGGTGGGGGGTACAATCCGACCCCCTTCCGCTGGATGAGGCGGTCCGTTTCGCTTCAGGAGCAATCCGGGATGAGGGGATGGCTGTTGGTTTCTGGCCATCCCCTCTCGATCGCTCCTGGCGAATGAGAAGCTTCCTCCCGCTGTGTATAGTAAACACAGGCAGGGAGGAAGTAACACAGGCAGGAAGGAATTGATGTCATTCTCCTCCGGGCGGTCTTTTTGACCAGACTACGAGGAGAACAGTGAAGTAAGTGCACCAAACACTACACTAACATGTAGGCACACAACCCCCCCCCCCCCCCCCCGATCGACCCCTGATCCCCCCTTCCAGTCACAGTGTCACTGATTGCAGTGATCATTTATTTACTGATCACTGCATTCAGTGTCAGTTGTGATAGTAAAAAGTGTCAGGGCAGTTAGTGTTAGGTCCAGGGTAGCCCCCTACCACCCCCCAATAAAGGTTTAACCCCCTGATTGCCCCTAGAGTTAACCCTTTCACCCCCTTTTGCCAGTGTCACTAAGCGATTGTTTTTCTGATCGCTGCATTAGTGTCACTGGTGCCGCTAAGTAGCTAGTTATTTTTTTAGGTTCACCGCCAGGTTTTTATAGTGCTAGGTACCCCGATATACTACCCAATAATGGTTTTAACCCCCTGATTGCCCCTAGTTAACCCTTTCACCCCCTTTTGCCAGTGTCACTAAGCAATCGTTTTTCTGATCGCTGCATTAGTGTCGCTAGTGTCGCTAAGTAGCTAGTTATTTTTTTAGGTTCGCCGCCAGGTTTTTATAGCGCTAGGGACCTCGATATACTACCCTATAATGGTTTTAACCCCCTGATTGCCCCTAGTTAACCCTTTCACCCCCTTTTGCCAGTGTCACTAAGCGATCGTTTTTCTGATCGCTGCACTAGTGTCACTGGTGCCGCTAAGTAGCTAGTTCTTTTTTTAGGTTCACTGCCAGGTTTTTATAGCGCTATGTACCCCGATATACTACCCAATAATGGTTTTAACCCCCTGATTGCCCCTAGTTAACCCTTTCACCCCCTTTTGCCAGTGTCACTAAGCGATCGTTTTTCTGATCGCTGCATTAGTGTCACTGATGCCGCTAGGTAGCTAGTTATTTTTTTAGGTTCACCGCCAGGTTTTTATAGCGCTAGGTACCCCGATATACTACCCAATAATGGTTTTAACCCCCTGATTGCCCCTAGTTAACCCTTTCACCCCCTTTTGCCAGTGTCACTAAGCAATCATTTTTCTGATCGCTGCATTAGTGTCACTAGTGTCGCTAGGTAGCTAGTTATTTTTTTTAGGTTCACCGCCAGGTTTTTATAGCGCTAGGTACCCCATATACTACCCAATAATGGTTTTAACCCCCTGATTGCCCCTAGTTAACCCTTTTACCAGCGATCACAGTATAAGTGTCACTGGTGACGCTGGTTAGCCAGTTAGTTATTTAGGTTCCCCGTCAGGTTTTTATATAGCGCCAGGGACCCCCATATACTACCTAATAAAAATTTGAACCCCCTGATTGCCCCTATTTAACCCTTTCACCAGTGATCACCGTATAAGTGTTACGGGTGACTCTGGTTAGTTAGTTTGCTTTTTATAGCATCAGGGCACCCACCATTTATTACCCAAGAAAGGTTTAACCCCCTGATCACCCGGCGGGTGATATCAATTAGGTTTTATGGTCAGGGTCTGCGTCGCCCCAGGCAGCGCTAGGTTAGTGCCAGTACCGCTAACACCCACGTGCAAAGCATAAACCTCCCGTAGTGGTATAGAATCTGAACAAATCAATATCTTATCTGATCAGATCTATACTAGCGTCCCCAGCAGTTTAGGGTTCCAAAAAAACGCATTGTTAGCAGGATCAGCCCAGATACCTGCTAGCACCTGCGTTTTGCCCCTCCGCCCAGCCCACCCAAGTGCAGTATTGATCGATCACTGTCACTTACAAAGCACTAAACACATAACTGCAGCGATCGCAGAGTCAGGCCTGATCCCTGCGATCGCTAACAGTTTTTTTTGGTAGCGTTTTATATTTAAATCCGGAAGGCAGTGCTTGGTTTTCGGGGTCCCGTACGTGGCTAGGCTCCCAAAAAGTCCCCCACATGTGGTATCCCCGTACTCGGGAGAAGCAGCAGAATTTATTTTGGGGTGTAATTTGACTTACGCCCATAGCATGTGTGAGCAATATATCATTTAATGACAACTTTGTGCAAAAAAAAAAAAATTTTTTTTAATATTCCTGCAACTTGTGGCAAAATATAAAATATTTAATGGACTCAACATGCCTCATCCCTAATTTAGTGACAACTTTTTGTAAACTTTTTTTTTTTTGTGTCATTATTCAATCACTTGGAACAAAAAAAAAATTCAATGGGCTCATCATGCCCCTCAGCAATTTCCTTGGGGTGTCTACTTTCCAAAATGGGGTCATTTGGGGGGGTTTTGTGTTATTTTGGCATTTTATGGCCTTCAAAACTGTGATAGGTAGTGAGGAGTGAAATCAAAAATTTGCACCCTTAGAAATCCTGAAGGCAGTGATTGGTTTTCGGGGTGCCGTACGCGGCTAGACTCCCAAAAAGTCCCACATATGTGGTATCCCCATACTCAGGAGAAGCAGCAGAATATATTTTGGGGTGCAATTCCACATATAACTAGGGCATGTGTGAGCAATATATCATTTAGTGACAACTTTTTGTAAACTTTTTTTTTTTTTGTGTCATTATTCAATGACTTGGGACAAAAACAAAGACATATTCAATGGGCTCAACATGCCCCTCAGCAATTTCCTTGGCGTGTCTACTTTCCAAAATAAGGGTCATTTGGGGGGGTTTGTACTGCTCTGCCATTTTAGCACCTCAAGAAATGAGATAGGCAGTCATAAATTAAAAGCTGTGTAAATTCCAGAAATGTAGTTTGTAGACGCTATAACTTTTGCGCAAACCAATAAATATACGCTTATTGACATTTTTTTTTACTAAAGACATGTGGCTGAATAAATTTTGCCCTAAATGTATGACTAAAATTGAGTTTATTTGATTTTTCTTATAACAAAAAGTAGAAAATATATTTTTTTCTAAATTTTCGGTCTTTTTCCATTTATATCGCAAAAAATAAAAATCACAGAGGCAATCAAATACCATCAAAAGAAAGCTCTATTTGTGGGAAGAAAAGGACACAAATTTCGTTTGGGTACAACATTGCATGACAGCGCAATTACCAGTTAAAGCAGTGCAGTGCGAAATTGTAAAAGGACCTCTGGTCCTTAGGCTGAAAATTGGTCCGGGGCTGAAGTGGTTAAATAACTGCATTGTTCATGATCATCACAACTTGTGTTGTGGCAATGGGTGTTTTATAGTGATGAGTGAACTAAGCAAAGTTCTTGCATAGAAGAGAGCCCCTCTGAAGTCTATGGAAGGCAAGTCTTGTAATATCTTCCATCCAAGTGAATGGGCTGCCCTATGTACTACAAGTGTGGAGATGTGAATGGGGCCTAACACCTGAGTATATGAGTCCGCTCCCTCCTTTGTATTTGTATAGGAAAGTGTGCAGAAATTAAATAAGAGGTGGTATAGTAATGAGGGAGGTGTGGTTCAAACAAATAAACACACCCTATTCTGTAAAGGAGTAAGGCATGATGGGAAATTAAGTTTCCTGGAATGTCACATGATCTACAGTCAATGATGAAACCTGAAATCATTTTTTCCTTACGTGAATGGCTACAGAGTACCTAATACCCTTGCTACTCATTCATCCCCTCCTCATAACATTTTTTAAATGTATTGTATATTCATTAATAATCATATCCAGAATTGTAGATTCAGCATCAATCGTGATAAGCAGTGACCCATCGACACAACAATGCAGTCCTGCTACTGTTCCTGTAGCAGATTACAGTTTTACAGGGAACCTGTAGACATTGTTGACCAAATATGCTCACGATCATATTTCATCACTGACATCCTCCTGGATCACTTTTGGCTAGTTTACATGTTGAAACAAGCCAGTACAAATCTGTCATTTATAGCAGGTAGTAATACCGCCACTAAATTAATGACTGACTTCCTGCTGCATCAGCCAGAAATTCGGATGGGCAGGCAAACTGGCCAAATCTGGCCAGTTACTTCACCCATTTGCAGAATTCTTAATAGGCTGGATCTGTTTCAAACTCATAGTTGGCCGAAACCTGAAGCTTATCCCTTGTGTGTCCTTTGCCTACATACCTTGTGTTAAAATTGTTCCCACATTCTCATATCAAAAGTTGGGCAGTATGCAGTAGGTTCATCCACAGCAACAGAGTTGCATTCAGCAACTGTCTCTTACATCTCTTCCTGCCCAAAAATGAACCCAAGTTGACTTCAGGTGAACAGAAAGCAAAGATCAACAAGTTTGCTGTACAATACATGAATGTTGGCCACAAACAGGCAGGGCTTTTTTTTCAGCTGCAAAAGAGTTTCACCACCTCAGCTCCCTGCTCACCAACATCAGTTGCAAACATAGAAGTCTGGCTTCTGTGTTTACAAGTGACAGCTTTTCTCCCATGGTTCTCACAGATCTGATCTTCTGAGCTGCTCTCACTGACTGCAGGATGAGGACAAGGTAGATGAGGTACTCAGGGTGCAGTACGGATGCCAACACCCCCACTGGATGATCTCCCTGAAAGTGAGCGAGGTGGAGCCACCTACAGTGTGCTGGGAGGTTTTAGAGCCAGCTGGGTGCTTCAGCTTAATACAGCAACAAAACCAGGACATATGGAAGATGGTGGAGCTTTTAAGGAGGGGGAGAGAAGAAGGGGGCAGTGGATGGGGGGTTGCATGTTGAGGTCAGAGCTGGGGTGATGGGGTGAAAGTGAGATGTGGATGTGGATGCAGAGGTAAGCAGTTGTGGAAAAAGGCGAAACTCTGCACTTAGTATAGCGCACCCCTGAACTCTTGCAAACAACTATGTCTTATGATTTATAGACTTTAACCTTTCCATTATATTGTTTATCCCTACCCAAGGTTTTTGGCAAAACATGCATTGTTCTGATATAAAAAAAGAATAGTTTGGACCAGAAAGTTGCCCATCTTTTTGTATCCAGCTAATAAAACGACTACATGTCTAAAATTCCAACTTGTGACATTCTGCCCTTTTGAAAATAATAAAGATCACAAAATATGTGTTAAATATTTCTTACAAAGCCAGTCATTTTTTTATTTCAGCTTTGGAGATTTGGAGTCAGTATTAAGGGAAATGCATGCTGAATAAAACAGGCAGTTGAACCTGGCAATTCTCAAAACACCAGAGTTGTATTAGTATCTTCACATTTGATCAGCAGCCAGAACTTTAAGATGTGTAAAACCAACCAGGTCCCTTGAGCTGATTTACATAAAGCTCACTATTGTTATACATTTCAGAAAAATGATCTCACTGTTTCTAAAGCAGAACTCTATCATGCGCATACCCTTAAAATTTGGCAGAGTGTTCTCTTGGTTAAGGATAATGTAATATTTGTTCCTAGGAACTGCATATCAATGTAGACGTACAAAAAAAAAAGCTTTAATCACCCATCCTAGCTGTTTAGTCCAAAACAAATATTTTGATTTCTTTTTAGAGCATGTTTCTTTTCCATTCTATTCTTTGAACAAATATTTCAAAATGACACACTTCATCTTTTTTCTTTTTGTCCAAGTACACGTTCAAAATTATTGACTGTAGTTGTTCCCGGACACTTGCACAGGTTGCCATCTGTAATGTTTTAACGTGTTTACTTAATAGGCCATGTCATAGTAATATTTAATTATGATTACCTTGGACCTAAGAGGTTATTGAAATGTCCAAAAAATAACAACTATACGGGAACTGCTATTGTTAGTTTGTGTTTTAAACATAATCTCTGAACATTAAGTCCCTCCCAACTAATAGCCTTGTTAGTTCCAAAGAAAATCCTAATCTAAGAGCCCATTGCTTATCAAATCCAAAGTCATATGGCACTCCAGGTCGTGAACCTTCTCTATTCCTGCAGCAGAGAGGCAGGGTACTTCCCTCCAAATTTTCGAGTGCTGGCCATGCACTACAGTGGAGTAAGTAATAGGAATAGCAGGGGGTTAGTTAATTTATCCTAGTAGGGCTGGGGGTGGGTCAGTGTCAGTTCAGGAAAAAAAATAGGAGTGATTTATTATTTAATTTATTATTTGTGTGTAGAATTTATACCCTTTAGCACCCGACTGAATAAAATAAAGCACATTTGGCATTGCCATAAGGTAAATATTTTGGCTTCAAAAAACATTATATAGACACCTACAGTTTTCACAAGCTTGTTGGCTTTCTAGATGGCAATGTTTTTAAGTACTATAAAGTTGCCTTGGTAGTTGTGCTTGCCATGCTTTTAGGAACATTGCTTGGTCAATAATTTACAAGAAACGCCACACAGATCTGATTGTCTCTAAATGGTCATATATAGTGACAAAGTGCTTACTCTTACCTTAACTGTGCTCTCTCTGTCCCAATCTGCCACTGACACCCAGAGGAACTCCTTGTACTTCTGGCTGTGGGCCTTATATGACAATTCTTCACAATGCAGCACTTTTTGTAGTAGCAAATTATCACCAGGTGTCAAAAATCTTATATTTGCATGTATTTTCAGAGGTTTAGGGGTCCGGCATTGGGTTTAGACAGCAGGGAAATTAGCTCCTGTCAGCTGATGTCCCAGAGCAGGTCCAGGCTGGGGAAAGATAGTGACCATATAGTCAGGATCCAGCCAGATGCCTGCACCTGCACTTGGCTCAGCCTCTCAGCAAGCCTCTGAAAGCCTGAGCCAGCCACTCCTGCCCCTCCACAGCCCATCGCTCCAGTGAGCGGGGGGGGGGGGGGGCAGAGCAGAGAGCCGGTGACTAACAGCAGGGCACTTTGATATGGACAGATTTCTTTAAGGTGGTACTCCATAAGAAGGGGGTTATGGTACCAGCTAAATGGCATATATCACTGGGTTACATTACCGGTGGTGAACATTGGGTTAAGAGTGTGCAGGGAGGAGGGGAGGGAGACAAGAAAAAGTAAGGAAAAAAATAAGAGAGAAAGACAGACTCTTAGTAGAGTAGGAGTGGTCAGGTGTTTCACATGGGTCGTCAACGTATTTAAAGTCATGTTCGATAGGGGGTTAGGGTGGTTTTAAAGTTCTAGAAGGTGTTTGTCAAAGTCAGGAGGTAGAAAGTGGTTTATCCAGGGGCGCCAAATTTTGAGATGCTGGGGAATCTTATCGAGAATAGTGGCTTCAATTTTACTATGTATCATAGCCTGAGTAACCCTATTCTTTACTTCAGCTATATTTAAGGTTGGGGTTTTCCAAGCTCTAGCTATTTTTTGCTTGGCCGCAGTAGTGAGTTGAAGGAGAAGACATAGCTGTGACCTAGTATAGTCTTGTGGGGAATAGTTCAGTAAGGCAAAGGATGGATCAAGATCAAGAGGTTCTCAGAGTAGGGTAGAAGCCATTTGAAATAATGTCACCCAGAAGCTTTGTACAGTTGGGCATGTCCACCATACATGTAAATGTGTGCCTCTTTCGCCACAACCCCCGGAAACAGTTTGGTGGATATGATGGTAGGAATTTGGTGATCCTAACCAGGACCAAACACCACCACATGAGAACCTTGTAGTTTGCTTCTAATGCGACAACATTTTGGGATGAAATTTTGGTGTTAGTCCTATATTCGTCCAGTCTTCTGCCTCTAAGCCCTTGTACACACGGTCGGACATTCCGACGGAAAAAGTCCGATCGGACCGTGTTGTCGGATAATCCGTCCGTGTGTGGGCTTCATCTGACTTTTTCCGTCGGAATGTCCGACCAACAAAGTTTGAGAGCTGGATATAAAAATTTTCCAACAACATGATCTGATCGGACTTTGTCCAATCGTTTGTAGAGAATTCAGATCGGACAAAGTGCCACGCATGCTCGGATCAAATTCCTAGACCAAAGCTATTGGCTACTAGCCTGAACGTAGTCCCGTCGTAACTAAATAATGTCATCACGTTATGAACGATCTGATTTTCCGACAACTTTGTCCGACCGTGTGTATGCAACACCAGTTTCGGACAAAATCCGTCAGAAAAAATCTGACGGATTTTGTTGTCGGAATGTCCAACCGTGTGTACAAGGGCTAAGACTATAGCTAAATCTTTGGTCCACTGTTGAGCATATGATGGGAGTGTAGCTGGGGGGATGTGAGATGGGAATAGAGTCAGGATATGTTTCCTGGAGCATGTGGATCTGAGTCGCATATACCCTCAAATATTGAAAGATTGTCCAGGTCTGAGTTAGATCCAATAATTGTTTGGACAAAGTGTGAGATCTGAAGAAAGAGGAAGCACTCCTGAAGTGGGAGTTGGGCTTGTGCTTGTAGACCTGGAAATTACTTTATAGCACTACCAGTGACTAAGTCATATATGTGGATCAGGCCCACCCAGGCTTGGAATGAGGCTGGTTTGGTGTAGGCTGGGTAAAGAGTGGGTGGCCAAAGAAAGAGAGTAATGGAGAATGCAGTGATATTAGCTTGAATGGTTTTCTTAATTTGTCCCAATTTTTTGGGGGAATGTTGCATTATAGGATTCATGATAGGGCCATGAGCTGTGGCAGGTAGCCATAGCAAATTGGACACCATGAGAGGATGAAGGTCTATTGCTTCCAAACTAACCCATAGAAGTGTTTCAACTTTTGCATGGTAGAGTGTGATTTGGGTCAGTTGGGCTGCATGAAAGTAACGCAAGAAGTTGGGTACCCATAGACCTCCGTTAAGCTTGTTATGAAGCAAAACAGGTCGTGGAACCCTGGGTTTTGTGGAGCCCCAAATATATTTGAACACTAGGTTCTGTATTGCTAGATGGAAATAGGGAGGAATCACGATTGGGAGGACTCTATAGAGATCTAAGAGCTTGGGAAGTAATGACATTTTCATAGCTGCAATCCACCCAGACCAGGAGACACATAAGGGTTGCCAGGTATTAAGTAGTGAAGACATGTGGTTCAGCATTGGGAGATAATTTGTGTAAAATAGGTGAGTCGGGTTACTAGCCAATTTTATTCCTAAGTATGCTATAGATGAGGTGGACCATAGGAAGGGGAAAATCTCTTGTAGAAGTTTAAGCTCTGTTTGTGGTAGAGACACATTGAGGGCCTTAGATTTTGCTTGATTGACCTCCAAGCCTGTGATCAGTGCAAATTTTTCTGAAAGTTGGATGGGGTTTGGAAGGGTAATATGGTAATATGTGAGACATGGAAGCTATTTCCAGACCTTGAATATTTGAGTATTTGAGTTTGCTCTGTTCAGAGCTGCAAGGGGTTCAATCGTAAGGGCAAAAACCAATGGGGATAAGGGGCAATCTTGTCTTGTCCCTATTTGGATTGGGAAACATTCGGAGCGAAACCCTGAGTATTTAACATATGGTTGGGATTGGGTATATAGGGCACGTATCCATTGTAGGAAGTGTGGGCCGAAACCCCAGCGTTGTAAGATATAGTGCAGGGGAGGCCATGTCAAATGCCTTTCTTATATCAAGAGACAGGAGATGCATAGGTATTTTGCGGGATCTGTCTAAATGTTGCAGTAAGATAACGCATTGAATATTGTCACTGTCTTGCCGCCGAGGTATAAAGCCACTTGATCTTTGTGGATCAGTCCTCCTATAATTGGGTTGAGTCGCAACGTTAGGATCTTGGCTAGGATTTTTATATCCACATTTAGTAAGGATATGGGTCTATAATTGGACCAAAGGGTATTATCAGTATTAGGTTTGGGAAACATAGAGATTATAGCCGTCAATGTGTCTTGGCCAAAAGAGTGTTGTTTTAGGAGAGCATTAAAAGAATTTGCAAGGAGGGGGGCTAACGTATCTGCTAATTTTCTGTGATATGTGCTGGGAAGGCCATCAGGGCTGGGACATTTGTGGGGTTTAAGTGTTTATATGGCTATGAGCACTTCCTCGACCGTGACAGGACTCTCCATTGATTCACCACTGGCATCTGACAGTTTTGGTATTGACAGGTTTTGAAACAGTGTCTCTGCTTGATTCAGAGGAAAGGAGGTTTTTGCGTCATAAAGTTTAGCTAGCCTCCGAGAGCACCTTGATTGGGTTACTCGTATGGCCAGTTTGAGTCTAATGGGGTTATGGGCCCACTCTTGTCGACGGAGGTGTAAAGCTAGAAATGTGTCCGGTTTGTTAGCTTTTGTGTATATATATATATATATATATATATAGTGTGACCGGATCTGCCTATGGCCTTATCTGCTGATTCAGCTAAAAGAAGGTCCAGGTCAAGTTTGGTTTTCTCCAAAGTCAGTCTATGGGATTCGGTAGGGGAAGCCTGAAATTGGAGGAAATTATATTGGAAGTCTGATTCCAGTTGCTGCAGTCTAAGTTTTTTGTCTTTTTTGAGGTATGTGGCAACTGAGATACATTTGTCCCTAATCACTGGCTTTTGTGCCTCCCAGAGAAGAGTCAGGGATATTCCCGGCATGGAATTGTGTAGGAGATAATCTTTGAGAGGTGGTTGAATGTCAAAGCAGTATGACTAGTTAGGTGTGTTTGATTCATACACCAAGTTTTGTCTCTGACCTGGGGTATCAATGATGAGACTGTGGTGATCACTGCACAGTGGTCTGACCAGGTGATGTAATGTATACTAGAGTGAAGTAAGATCAGTGAGGATGCTATTGGGATAAGTATATGATCGATCCTAGAGAAGGATTTGTGTGGGTAGGAATAGAATGTGTAATTTTTCTTTAAGGGATTGCATTCCATCCAAGTTTCGATAAGAAAAGCCCGGTGCAGTTGTTTGCAGAGCTGGGTAGAGGGGGAGTAGTTTTCTGGTGAGTAAGAAGATTTATCTAAGTGTGTGGGTGGAGTACCAAGTTAGAGTCACCACACATAAAAAGTGTACCCTTAAGCCGCGTACACACGTAGCTGTCTGTCCGACGTACTTAGTCTGGCGGACTTCCCGCCAGACTGTCCGTCGGACTTTCCGAACGGGCTACTTGCCCACACACGGCACTTTTTCAGCGGACTAATACGGCGTACTAAGTCCGCCGTACTATCCGCCCTACTTTTGAAATGAACTGACTCGCCCACACACGCGGAGGAAAGTCTGCTCATTTCGAGCGGGTCTCCAGGTAGGCGGGGCCCGCGAAGGAGACGTCACTGGCCCCGCCGCCTGGTATGGACTTAAAGAGGAACCCCAACGCCGAAAAAAATTGGCATGGGGGTCCCCCCCCAAGTCCACAACAGACCCTTGTCCGAGCACGCTACCCGGCCGGCCAGGAAAGGGGGGGTGAGTGAGCAACCCCCCCCTGAGCCGTACCAGGCCGCGTGCCCTCAACATGGGGGGTGCCTTGGGGAAGGGGGGGCCGCGCGCCCCCCCACCCCAAAGCACCTTGTCCCCATGTTGATGAGGACAAGGGCCTCTTCCCGACAACCCTGGCTGTTGGTTGTCGGGGTCTGCGGGCGGGGGGCTTATCGGAATCCGGGAGCCCCCTTTAATAAGGGGGCCCCCGGATACCGGCCCCCCACCCTATGTGAATGAGTAGGGGGTACAATGTACCCCTACCCATTCACCTGTAAAATAAAGTACAAAAAAAACCACAACACACAAGATAAAATAGTTTATTGCACAGCTCCGGGGGTCTTCCGTCTTCGGGGGTCTTCTCGCCGGACTCCTCCGCTATCTTCTTGTAGCTCTTTTACTAGCGGAGGAGCCCGGCATTCTTCTTCGTCGCCACGGCCTCTTCTTCTGACTTCGGGGGTCTTGTCCCCCTCTTCGGTTCTTCTGCCGGGCCACCGTGCCTTCTTATAGCTCTTTTACAGGCGGTGGCCCGGTCTTCTGTCTTCTGTTAAAGGGGGCTCCCGGATTCCGATAAGCCCCCCCACCCACAGACCCCGACAACCAACGGCCAGGGTTGTCGGGAAGAGGCCCTTGTCCTCATCAACATGGGGACAAGGTGCTTTGGGGTGGGGGGGGGGCGCGCGGCCCCCCTTCCCCAAGGCACCCCCCATGTTGAGGGCACGCGGCCTGGTACGGCTCAGGAGGGGGCGCTCGCTCGCCCCCCCTTTCCTGGCCGGCCGGGTAGCGTGCTCGGACAAGGGTCTGTTGTGGACTTGGGGTGGAAACCCCCACGCCGTTTTTTTTTCGGCGTTGGGGTTCCCCTTTAAGTCCATACCAGGCGGCGGGGCCAGCGACGTCTCCTTCGCGGGCCCCGCCTACCTGGAGACCTGCTCGAAATTAGCGGACTTTTCTCCGGGCGGGAAAAGTCCGCTCATTTCAAAAGTACGGCGGACTGGCATACACACGGCTGGATTGTCCACCGAAATGCGAGTCCGGCGGGAAGATTGGAGTGCAACACGGCATTCTAAGTCCGCCGTACTTTCGGGTCCGCCGTACATTCTAAGTCCGCCGTACTTTCGGGTCAAAAAAGTATGCCGGAGGCTACACACGGGGGGATTGTCCGGCGGACTTGAATTTGCCGGACTTTTCCACCCGCTTGTTTGATCGTGTGTACGCGGCATTACAGTGTGTTTTTATTATCTGCAACAGATGTGAGAAGAAGAGGTTGCGAGTTATTATTGGGGGCATAGTAGGAGACAAATGTAGTTTCTATGTCCTGCAGTAGGCCTACCAGAACAATATAGCAACCCTCAGGAGCCTTGATTTCGGATATTGGGGTGAATGGTAGGGTGTGATGGAAGGCCAACAGAACCCATCTTTGATTTGTTGCAACAGAGGCAGTAAATACCTGAGGGTATTGAGAGTTATAAAATTTGGGGGTGTTTCGGACTGTAAAGTTGGCTTCTTCATGGGCAAGCGAGAACCTGTTTTCAATGGGGGCAAAATCAGCGGGGTGGGTGGGATTTTGGGCGGGAGAAGTTATCCCCTGAAACCCGTGAAGGGGTTCCCTTATGAATCGAAGATGGTCCTGGTTGGTTGCGCTTTGGTGTAACTGTGTATGGGTGGGCAGCAGAACAGGCTGGTGTGCGTGGTAGCATAGTCTCTGATTGCTGGGCTGGGGGTTTTAGGTGTAGAGTTTCCAGAAGATGTTGCAGAGATTCCGATGATGTGCAGGAGTGTTGCTGCCCCTAATATGAAAACTGCAGGGCAAAAAGGAACCACAGGGTATGTTTGAGCTGGTGCTGAAGCAAGATCTGAAGTTGCGGCTTCTTGGCATGGCATTTAGCTATGGTGAGGTGTGCCAGATCAGAGAAGAGCTGGTATGCATGGCCCTGGAACAGGAGTGAGTCCTTTTTACGAGGTGCTGGGAGCAACTGTTCCTTTGTGCGAAAAAAGTGTAGTTTAATAATAATATCCTGTGGTGGCCCATCAGTTTGGCGGCGGGTGAGAGCCCTATGTATTCTGTTGAAACTCTAACCGTTCTATATGAATGGATGGCGAAAGTTATTGGAACAATGTGGTGGTGAACGATTGAATATCGTCGCTCACCTCAGGTATTCCATGGAGTCTCAGGTTAGACCTGCGGGAGCGGTTCTCCACGTCTTCTAAATGGGAAAGCAGTGTGGCATTTTCTTCATGAAGCACTGCTTGCTCCTGGGCATGCTCATGCAGGGTGACCTCCATGTCGTCCACCCTTGTCTCAAGGTCTGCTGTGTGCTGGCCTATTTCACGTATTTCACGCGATAGTCTGTTTGTGATTTGGTCAGATGTGGCTTTCAGGGCCCTCTGGAGCATTGTCTCCATGTATTTAAGAAAGTCATTTTTGGACATACCTGAGGGAGGCAGGGACGGGGAGCCCCCAAGGTGGAAATCTGCATCCTCTTCTTCTCCACTCTCTGCTAGCTCCGGTTCAGCCTGCAATGCTGCATGTTGTTTAGCCAGGGCCTTCGCCGCCATTTTGGGGGAGCCCGTCAATACCATTCCGGAAGGTGCAGGGGTATATCTTGAGGCGATCCCTGAAGGAACGAGTCAGGAGGATGACTCAGATGCCTGTGCAGGTCCCGATATTGCAGCGGGGAGTGCGGAGCTCTAACAGGAAGCATGCTCCATGTTAAGCTTTGCTCATGCGCCCCCCGTGCAGATATATTTTCTTAGTCTGCAAGGTGAAAGTGGAATTTATTACCTCTATTGTTTAGTGTACCTGACCACAGATAATGCAGATAATCATTTAGCAGAACTCCTTCCTGTCAATGAAAACCAAATTTAGTGTGAAAATATAAAACAGGAGTGAAGGGTGCAATGCCCTTATGGTGTTTAATAGAATTGCCCTTTGTAACTAAATATTCTCAAAAACATATAGTCAAGGTTAAAGCAACTCAGATAAATAATCACAGCAGTGATTTAGGGGTCAAAGGCAGGCACTACTAAGCACATTGGAAAACACAGAAGACTGACATTTCCAAAAGAATTTGTTTTTGAAGAGACTTGAAAAGCAGTAATTCCACTTTATCACAGCAGAGTTCCGTGGCAAGAGTACCAGGAGAGACAAGTATTTCTTTTCTTCTTTTGCAGGGGGGATATTTATTAGGTGATTCATTTTTGTGACCGATTTATCTTAATTTCTCCTGTGTAATTTGCCAACCAAGGACCAACATTGGAGTGTGGAAAGATATAGAGATAAAATGTGCCAGTTTGGCTTGCTGATGAGGACTAAGAATCTTCCAGGTGTCCATAATGATAGTGAACATACAATGCATAATCCACCTGTATGAATTATTAAAAATAATGGCATGGCATGGCATGGCACTTGGTGGTAAGAATTTTTGAAATTAGAGGGGGCAGTGAAGAAAATGCAGCACTTAACACGCACTCACATGCCTCAAGCTTTGAGCCAAATGAATACTCAAGCAAAATCAAAATCAGAGATAAGTTTATTTTAGCTTTTATATTGTATGGTAAATCAGGGATACATTTATGTTCGCTTTATATTGTATGGTACTCTAGAAAGTATGCTCAGCAATAACAACCCCTTTTAATCATGTCACTGTATTCCTTTTTGAATATTCTCACTAACTGCTCAGTCTGATTAGCAGGACCATATGGTTAGACATTAATATGATACATCAGTGGATATCAACACCTTGGGAGGATAAAAATAGTCAAGTACATAGTATATTGTGCTATGAGTGGTGGTAAATCTCTAAATGGTTAAGGTCATATTTCAATATAATAAAATTTCAACTCTAAAACTTAGGAAAAGACTAGAAATAGTCTAGGCTATATTTTTTTTTAAGTAGTGCAGAAAACCCCAGCATTGGCTTTTTTCTTATGAAAATGCTAACTGACAAGTTATCTCCAACCTGATACTTTCTGACTTACTGTCCAGGAACATGCATGCAACAAACAAAAGCCATTTCATTAGAAAAAAACCCAGTATCATCAAGACAGAAAGAGAGAGAAAAAGCAAAAATTTTGAGTAGTCACCAGAATAGTAAGTGAGGGTAAATGTTCTAATGAGGAAAAATATTCCAGTGACCCTCATCTGAGATGTAAATTATATTCACTTTGGAGAGATTTCCTTACATTTCATGTGCATCCCCAAGACAGGAAGTAAAGAAAATCTCTCCAGTGGGACAGAGACAGCAAAATAACTTGATATGGGTTTTAACCCTTTCTTAATCTTTATACAGAAGTAAAGTTTGGCTTTACATCCACTTTTATGTTCCAATGGACCTATCCTTAAAGTGGTTCTAAAGGCAGAATTGCATTAATATAAAAACCCTTCTGTGTGCAGCAGTCCCCCTCAGCCCCCCTAATACTTTTCTGAGCCCATCTCTATCCAGCAATGTTTCAGGAGTGTCTCGGTTGCCCGGGATTCTCCCTCCTCATTGGCTGAGACAGCAGCGGAGTGGCATTGGCTCCTGCTGCTGTCAATCAAAGTCAATGAGCCAATGAGGAGAGAGAGGGCACAGGGAGCTGCGGCTCGACTCGGATGCCCCCACAGCAATCTGCTTTCTGTGGGGGCATGCAACAGGAGGGAGGGGCCAGGAGTGCTGGTGGAGGGACCTGAAAAGAGGAGGATCTGGGCTGCTCTGTGTAAAACCACTGCACAGAGCAGTTAAGTATGATATGATTGTTATTTTTAAACACAAAAAACAAGACTTTAATATCACTTTAACTCAAGTTGGACTCCAGACCCAATATCATTACATCAGAATATTTTTCACATTTTTATACACAGTTTTGGAATAACACAAATAGTTCTGAGCACATTCTTATTAAAATGTATCTTTTTCACATTAGTATAGTGTTATATAACCCAAAATGACTAATTTGACCTGAAAACTATGTATTTCATGTAAGCCAAATAAAGGAGAAATGATAAAAAATAAATATAAATAAAAGAATAGGAAAAATAAGAAGTGCACTCCAGATAAGCAGGGCACATGGAAATCATTTAAAGAGGACCTTTCATCCCTTGTGTAACTATCTCCTCACTTTCCTTCCATCTCCATATTACAAAAGTGCAATGAGATTTTTTCTTTTACTGAAGGGCAGGGGCAAATACCTTTTTTGGCTCCTCCACTCTAAATTTTTCTTTTTTCAACTAGGTGAAACTGGCAGGGGAGCTGGACATGTATCCTGTAGTGACCTGTCCTTTATAAACATCACTCCAGAAATAATATACAGGTAGCTACTTCATCCATCAATGGTTATGATCTAGTTGTGCCTGTGATCTGAACCATCATAGGATGGCTCAGATCACAGGCCTAGTGTACACAGCCAATTAGAACGGCTCTGTACCTTGTGATTGCTGTGATGTCCAATAACAGCAACTGCAGGAGTAAACACTCTAATGTTTACTATGAGAACCCTCCTCTGCTTGTTACAGCAGAGGAAGGGACAGAAGGACAATCAATGGTCAATGAATGAATCCTTCATCAGCAGCAGAAAAGGGGACAACAGCAGATTGTTTTTTTAACCTCTTCACCCCTTCCTCTTCTGTACATCTCAGCTCCATCCTGTTTCTACTGACCTGTATATTAGCATTTTCACCTTCCTTATCCTGCACAGTAACCCCCTCCTTCCTCCTCCTGTATGTTACCTGTACCCACTCACCTGTTTTAATCACCCTAGTAGCAGCATATTTCTTCATTTTCAAAAAATTGCAGAGAAAAAAGGGAGATCATATTGGGATATCTACTTTCCAAAAAAGGGTAATTTGGGGGATGGTTACTATGTTGGCATTTTTATTTGATATGTATTATAACAAAACCAGGAAAACGTTCACACTGGGGCAGTGAGAGCGTCAGCGGAAAAGTGCCGCTAGTTTTAGTGGCGCTTTACCGTCGTTTTAGCAGCACTTTTGGGCCACTGGCGAGGCCCCTTTAACTCCTGCTAGCGGCCGAAGAAATGGTTAATATCGCCCATGTAGTGCCGCTGCCCATTAATTTCAACCGCCTAAAGATGCAGCTTGCAGGACTTCTTCTGGCATCCTGCAAGCGCATCCTCTAAAATGCCTGTAAAGCACCTCAGTGTGAAAGTGGCCTAAAAGTTTAGTTTTTCATCCTTTACACAATAAAAGATAATAAAAAAAACAAAGGTTATTAACCACTACCTCAGTGTGAAAGTGGCCTAAAAGTTTAGTTTTTCATCCTTTACACAATAAAAGATAATAAAAAAAACAAAGGTTATTAACCACTACCTCAGTGTGAAAGTGGCCTAAAAGTTTAGTTTTTCATCCTTTACACAATAAAAGATAATAAAAAAAACAAAGGTTATTAACCACTACAGCCCCGGACCAATAAACACCTTAAGGACCAGAGGTCTTTTTCCAATTTCGCACTGCGCTGCTTTAACTGGTAATTGCACGGTCATGCAATATTGCACCCAAACGAAATTTGCGTCCTTTTCTTCCCACAAATAGAGCTTTCTTTTGATGGTATTTGATTGCCTCTGCGATTTTTATTTTTTGCGATATAAATGGAAAAAGAGCGAAAATTTTGAAAAAAAAAGATATTTTCTTGTTTTTGTTATAAGAAAAATCGAATAAACTAAATTTTAGTCATACATTGAGGGCAAAATGTATTCAGCCACATGTGTTTAGTAAAAAAAATTTCAATAAGCGTATATTTTTTGGTTTGCGCAAAAGTTATAGCGTCCACAAACTAGAGTACATTTTCTGGAATTTACACAGCTTTTAATTTATGACTGCCTATCTCATTTCTTGAGGTGCTAAAATGGCAGGGCAGTACAAACCCCCCCCAAATGACCCCATTTTGGAAAGTAGACACCCCAAGGAAATTGCTGATGGGTATGTTGAGCCCATTGAATATTTATTTATTTTTTTTGTCCTAAGGGATTGAATAATGACAAAAAAAAAAAAAATTACAAAAAGTTGTCACTAAATGATATATTGCTCACACATGCCATGGTTATATGTGGAATTGCACCCCAAAATATATTCCGCTACTTCTCACGAGTATGGGGATACCACATGTGTGGGACTTTTTGGGAGTCTAGTCGCGCACGGCACCCCGAAAACCAATCACCACCTTCAGGATTTCTAAGGGTGTAAATTTTTGATTTCACTCCTCACTACCTATCACAGTTTCGAAGGCCATAAAATGCCAAAATAGCACAAAACCCCCCAAAATGACCCCATTTTGGAAAGTAGACACCCCAAGCTATTTACTGAGAGGCATGTTGAGTCCATGGAATATTTTATATTTTGCCACAAGTTGCGGGAATATTACAAACTTTTTTTTTTGTGCACAAGTTGTCACTAAATGATATATTGCTCACACATACTATGGGCATATGTGAAATGACACCCCAAAATACATTCTGCTGCTTCTCCTGAGTACAGGGATACCACATGTGTGGGACTTTTTGGGAGCCTAGCCGCGTACGGGACCCCGAAATCCAAGCACCGCCTTCAGGATTTCTAAGGGCATACATTTTTTTTTATTTTACTCCTCACTACCTATCACAGTTTTGAAGGCCATAAAATGCCAAGATGGCACAAAACCCCCCCAAATGACCCCATTTTGGAAAGTAGACACCCCAAGCATTTGCTGAGGGCCATGTTGAGACCATTGAATATTTTTTTTTGTCCCAAGGGATTGAATAATGACAAAAAAAAAAAAAAATTACAAAAAGTTGTCACTAAATGATATATTGCTCACACATGCCATGGTTATATGTGGAATTGCACCCCAAAATATATTTCGCTACTTCTCCCGAGTATGGGGATACCACATGTGGGGGACTTTTTGGGAGCCTAGCCACGTACGGGACCCCGAAAACCAAGCACTGCCTTCCGGATTTAAATATAAAATGCTACCAAAAAAACTGTTAGCGATTGCAGGGATCAGGCCTGACTCTGCGATCGCTGCAGTTATGTGTTTAGTGTTTTGTAAGTGGCAGTGATCGATCGATACTGCACTTGGGTGGGCTGGGCAGAGGGGCAAAACGCAGGTGCTAGCAGGTATCTGGGCTGATCCCGCTAACAATGCGTTTTTTTGGAACCCTAAACTGCTGGGGACGCTAGTATAGATCTGATCAGATCAGATATTGATCTGTTCAGATTCTATACCACTACGGGAGGTTTATGCTTTGCGTGTGGGTGTTAGCGGTACTGGCACTAACCTAGCGCTGCCTGGGGCGACGCAGACCCTGACCCTAAAACCTAATTGATATGACCTGCCGGGTGATCAGGGGGTTAAACCTTTATTGGGTAATAAATGGTGGGTGCCCTGATGCTATAAAAAACAAACTAACTAGAGTCACCCGTAACACTTATATGGTGATCAGTGGTGAAAGGGTTAACTAGGGGCAATCAGGGGGTTCAAATTTTTATTAGGTAGTATATGGGGGTCCCTGGCGCTATATAAAAACCTGACGGGGAACCTAAATAACTAACTGGCTAACCAGCGTCACCAGTGACACTTATACTGTGATCGCTGGTGAAAGGGTTAACTAGGGGCGATCAGGGGGTTAAAACCATTATTGGGTAGTATATGGGGGTACCTAACGCTATAAAAACCTGGCGGTGAACCTAAAAAAATAACTAGCTACCTAGCGACACTAATGCAGCGATCAGAAAAATGATCGCTTAGTGACACTGGCAAAAGGGGGTGAAAGGGTTAACTAGGGGCAATCAGGGGGTTAAAACCATAATTGGGTAGTATATCGGGGTACCTAGCGCTATAAAAACCTGGCGGTGAACCTAAAAAAATAACTAGCTACCTAGCGACACTAGCGACACTAATGCAGCGATCAGAAAAATGATCGCTTAGTGACACTGGCAAAAGGGGGTGAAAGGGTTAACTAGCAGCAATCAGGTGGTTAAAACCATTATTGGGTAGTATATTGGGGTACCTAGCGCTATAAAAACCTGGTGGTGAACCTAAAAAAATAACTAGCTACCTAGCGACAGTAGCGACACTAATGCAGCGATCAGAAAAATTATCGCTTAGTGACACTGGCAAAAGGGGGTGAAGGGGTTAACTAGCGGCAAACAGGGGGTTAAAACCATTATTGGGTAGTATATCGGGGTACCTAGCGCTATAAAATCCTGGCGGTGAACCTAAAAAAATAACTAGCTACCTAGCGACAGTAGCGACACTAATGCAGCGATCAGAAAAATGATCGCTTAGTGACACTGGCAAAAGGGGGTGAAAGGGTTAACTAGGGGCAATCAGGGGGTTAAAACCATTATTGGGTAGTATATCGGGGTACCTAGCGCTATAAAAACCTGGCGGTGAACCTAAAAAAATAACTAGCTACCTAGCGACAGTAGCGACACTAATGCAGCGATCAGAAAAATGATCGCTTAGTGACACTGGCAAAAGGGGGTGAAAGGGTTAACTAGCGGCAATCAGGGGGTTAAAACCATTATTGGGTAGTATATCGGGGTACCTAGCGCTATAAAAACCAAGCGGTGAACCTAAAAAAAATAACTAGCTACCTAGCGACACTAGCGACACATGCAGCGATCAGAAAAATGATCGCTTAGTGACACTGGCAAAAGGGGGTGAAAGGGTTAACTCTGGGGGCAATCAGGGGGGTTAAATCTTTATTGGGGGGTGATAGGGGGCTACCCTGGACCTAACACTAACTGTCCTGACAGTTTTTACTTTTACAACTGACACTGAATGCATTGATCAGTAAAGAAATGATCAATGCAATCAGTGACACTGTGACTGGGGGGGGGGGATCGGGGGGCGATCGGGGGGGGGGGGATCGGGGAGGGGGGTTTGTGTGCCTGTGTGTGCCTACATGTCAGTGTAGTGTTGGTGCACACTTACTTTGTGTCTTCTCCTCGTAGTCCGGTCAAAAAGACCGCCCCGAGAAGAATGACATCACTTCCTCCTTCCTGTGTAAACAATACACAGTGGGAGGAAGTTCGTCATTGGTCAGGAGCGATCCAGAGGGGGTGGCCAGAAACCAACGGCCATCCCCTCATCACGGATCGCTCCTGGAGGGAAACGGACCGCCGTATCCAGCGGGAGGGGGTCCGATCGGACCCCCCACCCGCTGGAAGGCAGGCACGTACATGTACGTGCTTGTGCCTGCCTGTGCCATTGTAATGACGTACATTGGCAATACGGCGGTCCTTAAGTGGTTAAATACCACCAAAATAATTTTTTATCTGTTTAAACAAAAATATAAAAAAATTGAGTACTTCAAGACTGAATAATTGTCAGTCAAACAATCCCAGGCCTGAAAACTGAAAATATGTGTGTGCAAAAATATTTTCACTTGGAAAGTCACATCCAAATGAAAATGCAAAAAATGCGGACTCACTAACTCAGACCCTGCTAACTCTGTGTGATCTCCCATATTGAGCTTATAAAGTCTGGCTTTTGGTCAGGCAGGATCTCAGTTAGTCAGCCCACATTTTTTGAAGATATGTCTAGTAATAAAAGGGTATTATAGGGTCGTACTCAAGGGGTTAAGTGCTTTTGGGGAATTTTCAACAATAAAGTAAAAATCTGTTATATACTGTCTCGCAAAGCAGTTTCATTGAGGGCCTCCAAGACTTCTACTTGACCTGTATGTCCACTGACACGTTTTCATAAAAATGATGTGCTTGTATTGTAAAATAGTATTTACTTGGCGGGTTTTATTGGGAAATTGTTGCTGGTTGAGGTTGTACAATTGAATGTGTCTTCTTTTTATGTGTTTATTTACTTTACAGTAACTAGGTGATGTAGACTTAGCACAAATTGTAAGATAGAAACACTTGTATACACTTACATATTTTATTAGCCTTATTCCAGTTGTCACACATACGTTACAATACCTAATCGGATCACACCATTTATCATGTAGTTTGTTGGATCGTGTCATTAAATGATAAAATAGACATTTTATGAGTTCCCAGCTGTTTTGGATGCAAATTGTTTAACCACTTGCCGAACAGCCCCCGCAGTTTTACTGCGGCAGAATGGCACGTCTGGGCGAAACAACATTACCTTACGTCGCTTCACCTTATGGCTCTAGGAGCATGCCTGCAGGGTGCGCCGATGATCGCCAGCTCCTGCTATCGCTCGTGGCAGAGCGAGAACCAAGATCTGTGTGTGTAAACACACAGATCCTGGCTCTTTCAGGGGAGAGGAGACAGATTGTGTGTTCCTACTATGTAGGAACACCAATCTCTCTCGCCTCCTAGACAGTCCCATCCCCTCACAGTTATAAACACACATAGGGAACACAGTTAACCTCTTGATCGCCCCCTAGTGTTAACCCCCTCCTTGCTAGTGACATTTACAGTGCCTTGCAAAAGTATTCAACCCCCTTAGCATTTTTTGTGTTTTGTTGCCTCACAACCTGGAATTAACATGGATTGTTTGAGGATTTGCATCATTTAATTTACAGAACACAGCTTTGAAGATTTTTTTTATTGTGAAGCAAACAACAAATAGGACAAAATAACAGAAAAAGTCAATGTGCATAACTATTCACCCCCCTAAAGTCAATACTTTGTAGAGCCACCTTTTGCAGCTATCACTAGTGATGGACAAACCTCCGACGGGACGTTTCGCGAACGCGGACCGCGAACGCGGCCGATAGTTCGCAAACCGCAACGTTCGCGGCGGGCCCCATTGACTTCCATGGGAGGCGAACTTTGCAAACCTACAGGTCAAATTTGCAGCCACAAAATAATTACTAGCTGTGCACACATAGTCCCACCACATGGCCAATGACATAACACATGTATGAGGTGAATCTGGGATCGACAACTACAAGCATTCTTTTTTTATATGTGAAATTGTGACAATTCAGGACTGTGGAGTGCATGAAGGCAATGGAGGAGAGGGAAGGTCAGGGTAGGCAAAGAAGAGGGTGCAGGAGATGATCAACCGCACCGTGATAGAGAGCACTGACATCAGCAGCGTGACATACAGCAATGACACCTGCACCGTGATAGAGTGATCTGACACCAGCACTGTGATAGAGAGCACTAGAGGTCGACCGATATATCGGCCGATATTTGGCATTTTTTAATTTATCGGCATCGGCCGATTGTGCTGATAAAAAAGCCGATTACATGTTCAGAGCGACTTGCAAAAGACTTCTGTAATAGAAGTCAATGTAAGTTGCCTGTAGACATCAGTGAAGGACTTTCCTCCTCTGGGCAGGCTGCCAAGAAAAGATCAAATGTTTCTTCTTCAATGGGCTGAACTCCCTGTGTAGAAGTTCTCAGTTTAACCATTTAAAGACTAAATCTTTTCTGACACTTGTTGCTTACAAGTAAAAATCCTGTATTTTCTGCTAGAAAATCACTCAGAAGCCCCAAAATTTATATATATTTTTTTAGCAGAGACCCTAGGGAATAAAATAGCGGTTGTTGCAACATTTTTCAGAGATAGAGGAATGGACACTTTATAGCTCAAAGTATGACAATATAGCTATGACAGCCACACTCCTGCTGTACCTCAGTTTTATGGACCATGAAGAATCAATACACAAAAAAGGATTGTTTAAACCAACAAATGCTTTTTATCTCATTATTTTTCTTTTATACTAACTCTGTAACAAATGGAACAATTTAGTGTCTGCATGAAGGGTTTAACCACTTGCCGACCAGCTCACGCTGATATATGTTGGCAAAGTGGCACAGGTGCGTAAAACTACGTACCCATACGTCACTGTGTCATCAGCGGCTAGCTAGCATGCCTGTGGGTCCCTGCAGACTCAATGTCCGTCGGCAGCCTGCGATCGTGGCATGGAGAGGCAGAACGGGGAGATGCCTATGTAAACAAGGCATTTCCCTGTTCTGCCTAGCAACATGACAGGGATCTATTGCTCCCAGTGATCAGGAGCAGGGATCTCTGTCATATTCTAGTGAACCCATCCTCCCTACAGTTAGAACACACTGAAGGAACACACTTAACCCCTTGATCGCCCACTAGTGTTAACCCCTTCCCTGCCAGTGATATTTTTACAGTAATCAGTGCATTTTTATAGCACTGATTGCTGTATAAATGCTAATGGTCCCAAAAATGTGTCAAAAGTGTTCGATGTGTCCGCCATAATGTTGTAGATCAAATAAAAATCACAGATCGCCGCCATTACTAGTAAATAAAAATAAAAATGCTATAAATCTATCCCCTATTTTGTAGACACTATAACTTTTGTGCAAACCAATCAATATATGCTTATTGCAATTTTTTACCACAAATATGTAGAAGAATACATATCGGCCTAAACTGAGAAAAAAAATCGCTTTTTTTTAAAAAAATGTGGATATTTATTATAGCAAAAAGTACAAAATATTGTGTTTTTTTTCCCTAAAATTTTGTGGCCCACCCCTATCCAAAAGCATGTAAGTTCATGGTCTTGAAAGTCACCCTTCTATTTTAAACTGCAACCAACTGTAGTTCTCTAGAACTGCCCGATAATTCAAATATTTTATCCTGGCAACCCTGAAAGCAAAGCTCTGCTTGTTTACAGGATTTCCAGATATTCCCTTCTTCTCCTTGTGCAAATGCCTCACTGTTTTTCCCAGACATCTACATAGAGCTTGATAACATTTTCTATGTTAGTGAGAAACATTCAGCCAATGCATCTGTAAAAGAATGAATCAGAGTGGAAAGGGGTCTAGGCGCTACCTATCATAGCTAAATAAATATGTGTATATACCCTATGTGTACAATAAATAGGGAAAAAATTCAAGTGAGAGAAGTGAAAAAAGTTTCAAGTGAGAAAAGTTATCACCACACCGGGAAGACACAGAGGAATATTGTGTAGAAAGTTATTTCATATAGAGTTATGTCCAAAGACGGACTACATAGAAATACTGAGTATAAGTGCCTCTAGTGAGCAAAAAAATTAATTGTATCCAAATTCTACATAGGTGTGTGGCCCGTAGAAAAAACTCTAGTGAAGTTTCAGAGAATAAAAGTAAAGATACTCCAATAGTGGTTGAGCCACATGTGTATGTATAGTGAATAAATTATGTGCAAAAAACAAAATAAATTAGAATAAGGTAAACAAAATAAACATGAATAAGACAAGCAATCAGTGTTATACTAATATGCGACAGTGCAAAAAATGTCAAAAAACTTTTCGAAAGAAACTCCTGTATCAGAGGAGTCCCCCTTGGAAGTCTCTTTCCACACCAAATGTGCAGAAGGGTGTGCAAAAATAGGTGCAAATAATGCGGAAAAATTCCAAAGGAGGTGCAGCGGTTATACTAAAAGCATAAGTAAATTACTAAAAAACGTCCTACACAGACAGTAAACATCAATCCTTTAAAAGGGCACAGGGAAAAAAACACACACACAGTCCAGGATAGATACAGTCCAAGTAAAATTTCAATTTCAGGATCTTCCAGTGTTAACAGGTAAAAGTGACTGGTGCTCAGAACATGAAGAAATTCAGGTGACTTCGTGCTCACCCCCTCAGATCCCCACTCACCAGAACTATGTGCCCACACGGGGCATTCAAGCCTTCAGTATTACACAGTGCGAGATCCGATTGTTCCACAGGTGGGCACGTCCGGAAAAAGAGGGGCACATCCAGCAAACCTCCACTCTCCACCTATATCACCTTCTTTAATACGTGGACTAGTATTTTCAGCAGATGGTACTTTACCAGAGGATCCTCAGAGAGATAATAATAAATGTGGTCATTAGACCAGCTGATAAAGGTGGAGGTCTTGTCATCTTAGGGAAAAAGGAATATCAAGAAGAGATGGAGAACCTCCTCAAGGTCAAAGACACATATAGAAAACTAAAAAGGAACCCCAAAACTGAATACGAACACAAATTACGCATCTATATTGAAAAAGGCAAAAGCACTGGGATTCTTACACCTCAGGAAGCAGAATACCTGATATCAAATTCCACTAAAACCCCAGTGATTTACTATACTCCAAAAATACACAAAAGACTAACCAAACCCCCAGGAAGACCAATCATCAGTGGCATAAATTCTGTATTTTCACGACTAGGTGAATACCTAGATAAGTTTCTGAAACCGATGGTCCCTATGGGTCGATCCTACCTGCGAGATAGCGCTCAGCTTATTGAAGACTTACAGAACATCTCGGGCACTCACAATTACCTAATGGCAACCATTGATGTTAATTCCCTTTATACTAGCATTGTACAACATGATGGAATAACAGGTGTCGAAAAAGCCTTTTATGAACGTACCAACATGAGACAGGACCAGGTGGAATACATACTAGAGGGTCTCCGTTTAGCAATGGAGTGTAATTATTTCTGGTACGGCCAACATTACTATGTGCAAACAAAGGGCGTAGCTATGGGGGCAAGATACGCCCCAAGTGTGGCTAACCTCCTGATGGATCTATGGGAGGAAGAGTATATCTATACCAGGGATATACCACAACTGAAGTACCTAAGACGATATATAGATGACTTGATTGTACTCTGGGATGGCACTGCTGAAGCTTTCGACCAATTCCTCCACTCTTTAAACAATAATAAATATGGGTTAACTTTTAGCGGGAAGGCAGATGGACAAAAAATCGAGTTCTTAGATCTTGAAATCTTTAAAGAGGGAGATACCCTGCATACAAAAACCTTTTTCAAAAGTACTGATAGAAATGGCTACATCCCAAGGTCTAGCTGCCATCACCCAAGGTGGAAAGGAAACGTGCCCAAAGGGCAACTGCTGAGAATTAGACGTAATTGTAATTCATTAGCAGACTTCTCCACACAGGCGGACAGACTGATAGCGCAATTCGTAGAGAAGGGATATAATGCAGACACATTGGCTAAACTGAAGGAGAAGATTGCCAATATGGACAGAAATACTCTGTTCAACAAAATAAATAAAAACACAGTTAAAAACAATCTAACCTTCATTACTGGGTATAATACACAATACCGCGAGGTTGAGAAAATTGTCACAAAATATTGGCCTATTTTACAGGAAGACAAAACTTTGGCCAACATTCTCCCTAAAAAACCTAACTTTGTGTATAAAAAGGCCCCCAATCTTCGTAACCTGCTTGTGCACAATGTGATTGATCCCCCTATGCCTGTGAGGATTTTTGACGATCTTAAGGGCTTCTACAGGTGCAATAGATGTCTACCATGCAGGACTATTAAAACTCAACCTCGCAAACGTGAATCGTTTAAATCTAGAACAAATCACACAGAATATCAAATACGGAACCTCATCACATGTAGGAGTACATATGTCACCTATGTGATTGAGTGCCCGTGCAAATTGCAATATGTAGGGAGAACCACCCGTCCCCTATTTGTACGAATAAGAGAGCATATAAACAACATAAAAAAAGGGTTTCCTAACCATAACCTTTCCCGCCATTTTGATTTATTCCATCAAAGAGACCCATCTCAATTAGTCTTCTTTGGGATCGACTGTATTATGAAAAACTGGAGAGGTGGTAATAACACCACGCGCATATCCCAAAACGAAACATCTTGGATATATCGCCTCGACACTCTCGCTCCAAAGGGGTTGAATCTGGACATCGACCTCAATTGCTTTATAGCTAATCCATAGGGACCTTTCCATTGGGTTCACACATGGCATAGAACCCCCCCCCCCCCCACATTTCTTTACATTTTTTTCTATTTTCGTCTTACATCTTTTGATAAAGGGGGTTTCCTGCAAGTAGCACCATGGATACGATATGCCTAACCCATCATGTGGTACAAGGGACATGAGTGCTTTAGATGAATGATGTTCTTTCCCACTCAATTATCTGTTTCTTCACCCTTTTTATTAAAAAACCTCTTTCCTTTTACCAGGTAGGGTTTACCACTAGGGTGACTACTAAAAAAGATGCTGACATTTAGTTTTTAGTTTTTAGAAAATTAGAAAATATAAAATAATTAACTGTCCTATTACACATAGGGGTGGACATATACATATAAAAAATATTTTTTATTTTTTATTTTTTATTTTTTTATTATCTTATTATTTTTTATTTTTTACTTGTAATTATATCACTAATGAAACTTGCTGTTTTTTCCCATGACTTTTACAAGGTAATAGCTGGAATACCTTTCGTATATGTTATGGGCATGTAAAATAAATCTCTATCCACCAGAGGGCCCTCTCTCTCCCCGGCCCTTCCTTCCCCTTGTTTATTAGTAATTATTTTTATTAGTATTTTCCCTATGTTACTTTATATTTTACACTTTATAATTTACATTGTAACTATGGGCCCCTGAGCAATAAGGACTTCCCAGTGTTGTAGCTTTTGCTGCAATATTTCCACTACCAGGCTTTTGTAGATTGAGCCAAAAATGGGTTAATTAAGTGACAAGCTCTGTTCCATCTCCGCCCACAAGAAGACACGGCTTCTACGTGCGGATAAACGAACATAAATAAATATACTATGATCTATGGGGCTAGCCCTATAACGTGTGCCGGGGAGGTGGAGAACTCTCTGGCGGCTGAACCATCCCACTATTCCCTCTGAGCCAATGTACGTTCATCTTTATGCATATTTAAGATGTGTGTGTGGTTGGCGTGGTATCGTCGCTGAAGACGTCTTATGACGAAACGCGTCTGACGTACCACGCACACCACTTCCTGGTTGACGAGTTGAGACGGAGCGCAGGCTGGAACGCACGCCAGCTCCGCGTCCAGACCCCAGCTCGCCTCCTCGTTCGACCGTTTGGCATTAAAAGACCGTTCAGGTCGGTTTTTTTAGGTTGCATATTTATACTCTTGGCATTTACCAGTGGTGAGTAAATTCCTCTTCCCCTAAGGTGTCACGTTTTTTCCATATACAGTGACCCCAGGGGTTTAGGGGATATATCACCCAAGGGCTCTCTTTGGCCATATATAGATCTTTTTGGCCACCTAGAGGGCATCATATGCCCCTGCCCTGGCTTATGAGTTTGAACAACCTTTATTACTAAAATTTTTTTATTTATTTTTGTATTATATTCCATTTTTTCATTTTTATTTTATTTACTTTTTCTCTGTACCATCTGTCTGGAACTGTGACTCTGGGACCAAATACATATATTTGACCTGGGGTTTTTTGCTGTTTTTTGCTGTTTGGGGTTTTTGTCGTTTTTCAGTTTTTGTTTTTTGTGTTTGTTGCTGGTGTTTTTAAGAAAAGCTAGCTATATATATATATATATATATATATACTCTTTTATTTTTGCTTTTGTTTTCCTCCTGTTGGCTTAATAATAAAAAACTTTTAAACATTTATCCCTTGAGGGAATACGTTTTCTGAGCAAAACTTTTTTGATCATCTGTTTTGAAAGAAGTACTTTTTTCTGAAGATACTGCACTATGAGACCCCTTTTATTATTATCTCTCTGAGGATCCTCTGGTAAAGTACCATCTGCTGAAAATACTAGTCCACGTATTAAAGAAGGTGATATAGGTGGAGAGTGGAGGTTTGCTGGATGTGCCCCTCTTTTTCCGGACGTGCCCACCTGTGGAACAATCGGATCTCGCACTGTGTAATACTGAAGGCTTGAATGCCCCGTGTGGGCACATAGTTCTGGTGAGTGGGGATCTGAGGGGGTGAGCACGAAGTCACCTGAATTTCTTCATGTTCTGAGCACCAGTCACTTTTACCTGTTAACACTGGAAGATCCTGAAATTGAAATTTTACTTGGACTGTATCTATCCTGGACTGTGTGTGTGTTTTTTTCCCTGTGCCCTTTTAAAGGATTGATGTTTACTGTCTGTGTAGGACGTTTTTTAGTAATTTACTTATGCTTTTAGTATAACCGCTGCACCTCCTTTGGAATTTTTCCGCATTATTTGCACCTATTTTTGCACACCCTTCTGCACATTTGGTGTGGAAAGAGACTTCCAAGGGGGACTCCTCTGATACAGGAGTTTCTTTCGAAAAGTTTTTTGACATTTTTTGCACTGTCGCATATTAGTATAACACTGATTGCTTGTCTTATTCATGTTTATTTTGTTTACCTTATTCTAATTTATTTTGTTTTTTGCACATAATTTATTCACTATACATACACATGTGGCTCAACCACTATTGGAGTATCTTTACTTTTATTCTCTGAAACTTCACTAGAGTTTTTTCTACGGGCCACACACCTATGTAGAATTTGGATACAATTAATTTTTTTGCTCACTAGAGGCACTTATACTCAGTATTTCTATGTAGTCCGTCTTTGGACATAACTCTATATGAAATAACTTTCTACACAATATTCCTCTGTGTCTTCCCGGTGTGGTGATAACTTTTCTCACTTGAAACTTTTTTCACTTCTCTCACTTGAATTTTTTCCCTATTTATTGTACACATAGGGTATATACACATATTTATTTAGCTATGATAGGTAGCGCCTAGACCCCTTTCCACTCTGATTTACTCTGTTTGTTATATCTCACACCCCTTTGGGGTTGTGAGTCATAGGGGCGGCGAAACCTTTTTTCTCCTTCTTTCTCTTTTATTACTGTTTAGTGTTTTTTCTAGTGCACTCACATATACCACCTAGCGCGGCTGTGGCCTTTAGAGACCACTTTCCACATAGTTCTTTATCTGTAAAAGAATGTTGAGTCTGCAGATTTTTTTAATACGGTGCTGGTGCTGATTATTGACAACAAATAGAAGATGGTATATTTTAGGCTCACCATAGCTAATTCTAACTTGTCATAGTGACTAGAGTAAAAGCAGTACTTCTTACTTAACGGTCAGTTAAAAAAAGGGCACTGACCAAACCTTTATCAGTATCTCCATAACAGAAGCAGGTAATGATTACCTTGCAATAAATGTCTAGTAATTGAGCTGAAGGCTATTGTTTGCTTGTTTTTTCTTCAAAACTGGAGTTTTACTATATAAATGAACCATAGATGTCTACTGAACAATGACTGACTGGAAAAACTAAAACCAGGTTTTTGGTTATCCTGGCATGGGAAAATATAATAATTTTATTGTATACTGCATTGCATTTTATAGGTTTTATTTTATAAATAAGCAGATCGTTGTCTTTCTTTTTTTTTTTTACTTTATTTTGGATAGGTACTTTGTATGCGTGATGTCTTTCTGTCCTTATTAAATGTAATCCAGCTCAATATGTATTGCTTTGGCAGTGCAATAGATAGATATATTTCAAGGCATCCTTATTGTGGGAAGAAAAATATATTAAACATAGAAGGAGAGAGACCAGACTGTCTGAATTCCTGGACTAATTTCTTACAAGGGGTTTTGAAGGATGAAGTGAGGTTGTATGAAGCAAAAAAATAAATAGGAGATGAAAAAAGGCACAGCAAATTAGAAAATTGCTCAGTTCAGTCAAAGGACAATCTTTCCAAACTGATATGCTTGGTCTATGGAAGCAACTTGGAAATAATCCTTTGCTCTATTATCACGACCAGGAAGGACTTGTATGTGCATAAAACCACAAACAGAAGCAACCTTTGGCTAAATTCTCTTTTTCGCTTTATTCAGATATCCCATATCCAGAAATTTCCAATAACCAGAGAAAGGAAAATGTGAATAATAGCTATTTTCAATAATAATAATAATATTGTGCATACAGACATGGTCAACTTAGCCTTTTTTTTTTTACATTAAAATAGATCAATAGGACATATGTTAGCAATAACAAGTACCTCTTGCTTGAGAAAAATTAAAGAAAAAAAATCTACTGCTTAGGAGCTTCTTCATATGGGCTAAGACCTAAAGTGAGGAAAGATCTGACCTACATTCAGGTTTTTACTGCTATCCAGGGCTCAGCTGGTAAGATTTCCCCTCACCGTCATGGTCACAATGGTTTCACCAGCCTATACATTAGGAAGATTTCTGAAAGAGGGATATAGCTAAAAAATGCTTTACTTTTTCTTACTTGCTGTTGGGCAAAACATTGCTACCAGATAGCTGTAAAGACCTGAAAGGGGATATAAACTTTCTCTTCCCTATCCAAGCTTAGAAAAAAAAACTTTGGGCTGATCCTTCATGTAAACTTGATTTTTTTGCGTTAATGTCTAAAAACTATCCAAATACTTTACAATGAAGAGTCTGGATGCTTGCACTCCTATAAAATCACCTTTCCTGACAGACTCCATGGCAGCCTATGTATGGGTTAATCCTGCCTCTCATACCTCATAGGATCCCACTCCCATAAGTCTTTGTAGTTAGAGAGAGACTGTGTTCCTTTTTTGTCCTCCTCCTTAGGACCAAGGGGTAGTTCTTACCTGAAGGAGTCGTTGATCCAGTCCTGGCGATTTTCTTTTTCGCACAGTGGTGAATTCTAGCGATGTCCTCTTTTGGAGTCCAGTTTCCCAGCTATTAGCAGGGTGGACACGGATGATTAAGCAGTGCCTTGAAGAGCTTACTATCCAGCCATTGGCTGGCAAGCGGCAGTATGGCCAATCGTCCTAGCTATTAGCAGGAGGCCCCTTCTGTGATCCCTGGTTGTTTGCAGTGGATGTGCGCCTAAAAGAAGCCAGATCGGATCGCCTGTGTGCTGGAGCGGTAATGTACATAATTCCATGGCAGCCTGTGTTTATTTGTATGTCTGTCCGGTGGTTTGTGGGGTGATGGCGGCTGGGACGCATCTGCGTTCCAGTCTGCCGATTCTCGTTCCTACAGCGCAGCCGCTTAGTATTGATTGAGATCAAGGCGTGCGCATTTCGGATGAGGCGGCCGTGCATGCATGCGGGCGCTGTAGAGCAGCGCAGGTCAGCGAGGAAGGTGTCATGACGTCAACATAGGCGGCATATTTAAATAGCTGTCACATACAGCTATTCCTTGGCTTGTTTCCAGAGACACTAGACACTGCTTCTCATCACTGAGTGGTTTTGGTTCAAGTTAAGGTTGCTTTACCTTTTGTCTATGGCTGTGTTAGGGACCTTATATGGGAAGCAGTGTTATTTATTACCTAGGTTTTTTCCTGCAGTCTCTTTGAATCTGTTGCCATGGATGTGTCACCGCCTCCTAGTGGCCAGCCCTTACGCCGCAGGTAGGATGGAATTTATTGTTGCTTCTGCCTGTTTTGCGTGGGTTGGTAGACTTTCATCTCAACCCTTCTAGGTCTGAACTTCATTTATCAGCACGTGAAGATAATGTCCAGTCTAGGTCACAGCGTGATCATTCAACGGCAAGTTCTAGACGTCCTAGGTCATCTTCCACACAGATAGATCAAGGTCTGGATCTGGACACCATTCTCACTGCCATTCTGGTCACACGGAGAAAAGAGCCTGCTGGGGATATAGAGCTCAAGTTCCAGAGGGTAAATCTCTCTGCGAGTTATGTTATTCCCAGGCTATGAAGGAGAGAGATGCTGGAGACCAGCAGGTGGAAGCTTTGGTTAGAAAAGTTGTGCAGGAATCTCTGAACAAAACGGAATCTGTCCTCACAGCCAATCCTCCTTCTGTACCAGCCTCAGCCACTGATGTGGTTGACCTTGAAGTTTCGGGTCCTTCTTGCGGTAGTTTTTCTTTAAGTGGATCTGCCGACAGCGAAGCTGAAATGGATGACTCTGGCACAGGGTTTGATTTCTCCCTGGTCCCTCAACTGATCAGAGCAGTTAAGGATGCACTGAGATGGGAAGATCCAGTGGATACACCCTTGTCATGGTTTTTGCAATAGAGTTTGTCTGCTTACCTGTTTCCATGTGTTCATCTCTAGAGACCAGCCGACCCTCACCTGACTGCTTTTATAATCCATCCTCTGGCATGACTCCACCCTAGCTCCTATCAGAGAACTCTATATTAACCTGTGCACTGCAGGCCAACCCTGCTGATCAACCTTTGTGTGTTAGCTTCCTGTTACCTGCCGTGTGCTCTGCTGTTGTTCCGTTACCGACTTTGACGTGTCCTTGACTATCCCTGTTTGCCTGTGATCCTGACCTTTTGGCGTGTCCCTGACTATTCCTGTCTGCTTGTGGCCCCGACCTTGGCTTTGACCCTCACCATCCCTATCTTCCTGTTGCCTACTGTGGGTGTTAGCTGGGGGACCCTGGGGATCGCGACCTGGAGCCAGTTGCAGCCAAGTCCATCCTTACCACTAGAGGCTCTGGTGAACACCTGCTGGCTCTTAGACTCCGCGCCCCAGGGAATCTTACGCTCTAACCCCAGTGGGATCCATCTTGGTGTTCTGGCGGCCCTGCCTTCCTATCACCTTGACCCCCGTCCGCAGCAGTCAGCCGTAGGGTCCACAACCTTATAGTGCACTCCTGATCCCTACAGTGTGCATCTGTCACCTGGCCTCAAGGTGACCTGACACTTTGATCAGTCATGGACCCGGCTGACATGCCGCTTCCTGCAGTCGATCCGTTGCAGGGCTTAGTTCGCAGACTTGAGAGCCAAGAATCGAATCAGACCCAGAGGATGCGATTCCTTCAGGATTTGGCATCCCGTTTTGAACAGGTTCAGGCCTCATTAGGACCCCCAGTTCAACAACCTCAACCGCTATCTGCTGCTGCACCTATCGCATCCGTCGCAGCCACACATTCATTACAACTACCAGCTCCGGTCCGTTTCTCTGGGGACTCCAAGGCTTGAAGGGGGTTCCTTAGCCAGTGCACAATTAATTTTGAACTTCAGCCCCAAAACTTCTTGTCCGATCAGGCAAAAGAAGCATATATCATATCCCTCCTGTCCGGCGAGGCATTAGCTTGGGCTGCCCCTCTGTGGGAAATGAATGATCCAGTGGTTTCTAGCCTGTCTGATTTCTTGAAACTTTTTCGGAATATCTTTGAGGAACCGAGTCGTGTCTCCTCAGCGGCTAGCGCTCTTTTTTACGTCTCCGTCAAGAGTCCGCGTCTGTGGGACAGTATGCTCTTCAGTTCCGTATCCTCACAGCTGAATTGAGCTGGAATAATGAGGCCCTAGTTGCAACCTTTTTACATGGCCTCTCCGATAGAGTGAAGGATGAATTAGCAGGAAGATCCCTTCCTGCTGATCTGGACAGTGTCATCACCTTGTGTAACCAGATCGATATTCGCTTTAAGGAGAGGGCCCTGGAAAAAAGACGCCAGCACTCCCCGTTCTTTAGGCAGCCTGAGACCCCAGTCCCTTCTCTTCGATTCGAGGAGCACCCCCTGCCTACTGAGGAACCTATGCAGTTGAGCTGGAGTAAGTTATCTCCCGAAGAACGTGCTAGGCGCAGAACTCTGAGCCTATGCTTCTATTGTGGGGCCAAAGGTTATTTCCGTGACACTTGTTCTCTTCGTCCGGAAAAACGCTCAGGGCTAATACATCTGGAAGGTTGAGTATTAGACCCTGAAATATCACCTTCACCTTCTCGTCTTCTCCTTTCTGTGTTGCTTCATGTCGGTGCTTCCTCTCGTTCGGTCTCAGCACATCTGGATTCCGGAGCCGCTGCCAATTTCATGGACTGGGAAACTGCATCCTCCATGAGACTTACCCTTTTGCCCCTTACAACGCCATTGGTGGTCTTGGCGATTGATGGTACTGTTCTCCCAGGGGGCCCTATCCGCTTCCAGACTCTTCCTGTTAAGATGTCAGTAGGGACACTCCACCAGGAGTGGATATCCTTCCTTGTCTTACCTAAGGCTTCATCTCCTATCATATTAGGTCTTCCTTGGTTACGGCTCCATTCTCCACACGTTCACTGGTCTGCTGGACAGATCCTGGCTTGGGGTTCCTCCTGTTCCTGTTCCTGCCTACTCAAGGGTACCCCAAACGAGAAACTTCCTGTTACCACCATCCCAGTATCTTCTGCTCTTCCCGCTGTATATAGCGATCTCTGGGATGCGTCCTGCAATAGTCGGACTGATGCACTCTGTAGGTCATGTGGTACTCTGGATGAGGGGCCCACCTATGAACCTGAGTCGATCATTCACTCCAGTTTGCATAACCATTTACCTTTGCCTGTCCCTAATCTCCCTTGGACGCACAGCCAGGAAAACTTGTCTGCAAGTTCCACAGTTGCTATGCCCTGTGATGCGATTGAGATGGTCGCTACACCTGATAATTCTATTCAGTCGGCTTCTGCACCAGTTATGCCAGTCCAGCCCATGCCCAATGAGCTTCCTGCTTCTTGTTCAGGACCTTTTGTGACTTGGCCTCGCCCTACTGCTACTATGTCCGTTCAAACCCGTTTAAGAGGCTCAATCCATCCTTTGGATAGACTGCCTCATTTGGCCAGGTGGGGTTTTCAATCTTTTTCTCAGGGTTCTCTGCATTCTGTTTGTGTTTCAGCTATCCAGCTTGACTCTTGTGACATGTCACCTTCGAACCAACCTGACCTCAGGGATCCACTGACCTCTGCCCAGTCTGGTGGTCCTGTTCTGGATGCCCAGCTCATCTTTAAGGGTCTGGGGGACCCTGCTCAGGCTGCTGATCTTCTCATTCCCTTACCCATTCCTAAAAAGCCTTTAGTCCTCAAGTCCTCTTGTCCTCTCCCTACTTCGGTTATAGTCTCTGAGGATAATCTAAAATACGAGGTTAGTCCAGTTTTGGATTCCCAGGTCCGTAAAGGCATTCTTCAGTACCTCATACATTGGAAAGGGTTTGGCCCTGAGGAGAGGTCTTGGATCACTGCATCTGAGGTCTTTGCTCCTAGTCTGTTGAGGAGGTTCCATCTGGAGTTTCCCTTTAAGCCTGGACCCAGGCGGGGGAGGGGGAGGCCTTGTAAGAGGGAGGGTACTGTCATGGTTTTGCAATAGAGTTTGTCTGCTTACCTGTTTCCATGTGTTCATCTCTAGAGACCAGCCGACCCTCACCTGACTGCTTTTGTAATCCATCCTCTGGCATGACCCCACCCTAGCTCCTATCAGAGAACTCTATATTAACCTGTGCACTGCAGGCCAACCCTGCTGATCAACCTTTGTGTGTTAGCTTCCTGTTACCTGCCGTGTGCTCTGCTGTTGTTCCGTTACTGACTTTGGCGTGTCCTTGACTATCCCTGTTTGCCTGTGATCCTGACCTTTTGGCATGTCCCTGACTATTCCTGTCTGCTTGTGGCCCCGACCTTGTCTTTGTCCCTCACCATCCCTATCCCCCTGTTGCCTACTGTGGGTGTGAGCTGGGGGACCCTGGGGGTCGCGACCTGGAGCCAGTTGCAGCCAAGTCCATCCTCACCACTAGAGGCTCTGGTGAACACCTGCTGGCTCTTAGACTCCGCGCCCCAGGGAATCTTACGCTCTAACCCCAGTGGGATTCATCTTGGTGTTCTGGCGGCCCTGCCTTCCTATCACCTTGACCCCCGTCCGCAGCAGTCAGCCGTAGGGTCCACAACCTTGCGGTGCACTCCTGATCCCTACGGTGTGCATCTGTCACCTGGCCTCAAGGTGACCTGACAGTTTGATCAGCAAGGGACCCGGCTGACATGCCGCTTCCTGCAGTCGATCCGTTGCAGGGCTTAGTTTCGCAGACTTGACACCCAAGAATCGCATCAGACCCAGATGATGCGATTCCTTCAGGATTTGGCATCCCGTTTTGAACAGGTTCAGGCCTCATTAGGACCCCCAGTTCAACAACCTCAACCTTCCTCGGCAGTCAGCCGTAGGGTCCACAACCTTGCGGTGCACTCCTGATCCCTACGGTGTGCATCTGTCACCTGGCCTCAAGGTGACCTGACAACCCTCTAAGCAGAGGAAGTACTTCAAACATCTTAAGAAAGAACGCCCAAACTTCCCCTTCTTGTGTGAACTTGGCAAAATAATTTCTGATGAATGGGGCAAGGTTGAGAGAAAGAATTCGCTAATCTCCAAAGATTAGAAATGGTCAAGAATTCTCCAGTTCACGAACTGAAGATGGCATCGGCTTTTCAGGGCGAGGCATCCCTAGATATTATCCGTCTAGTAGCACGTGTCATGCTTTCTTCAGTCACAGCCAAACGCACCTTATGGTTACGCCCATGGATAGCTCTAAACAGGCAAGGTGTAAAATTCCTTTTGAGGGTTCTTCCCTCTTTGGGAATAAGCTTGACTTGGTTATCACACGTGCTACTGGGGGTAAGTCGGGATTCTTACCCCAGGACGGCCGTGTCTTCGGTCAGAGAAGAGCTCAACCAAGACAAGACCAGGAAAATGCTAGGGATGCACATCGCTATAGGCCCGGTCGTGAATTCTGAAAGAAATTGGAGAAGAAACCAGCCTTCGGGACAGAAATCCTCAAAGACAACATCTTCCACAGGGCTATAAGCTGCAAATTTTTTTTGATGCAGAACCTGTTCAGGCGGAGCAGGCAGGAGCTTGGTTACTCAGTTTTCAGCACGTCTGGGCAGCCTCGATTCAGGATTACTGGACCATCAAGACAGTTTCTTTAGGACACACTTGGATTTTCAGCAGGCCACTAGACTTGTGCACAACGGAAAATTTCGTTTAGTTTCGGTTCGTTGTCATTCGTAAAATACATAATTTCGTTCTGTTATATTCGTTATGTTACATTAATACGTTTTCGGATAATTCGTTATTATTCGTAGAGTGTCGAATTCATTCGTTCGTATTCGTTGAAATTCACTATTTATGTATATACATTTGTGATAATGATTCGTAGCTTGGAAAGTCGTTTGTTTATTGAATCTTTTAACACACACAATGACAATGTCTCTTCTCCTCGGCTCAAATACAATACAACACCCTTCTAACTCAGTTCTCAGGAATGCACTTTGCCAGTAATCCAACCTCTGGCACAAAATTAATTAGCTGATTGCACTAAGATTTACTTTGAGCTGACCTTTTGTTTCATTAGATCTTTAAAGAATTACCGAATTAATTCAAATTAATTCGTTATATTTCTTTCGTATTCGTTGTTATCCGTTATTTTTTTATAAGATGCAAAATTCGGTCAAATTTCGATTCGTTACGAAATGAATTGCACAAGCCTACATCGCTTTGTCTCCACAAACCTACCACAGTTAGAAGAAAAGAGAAAAGTTCTTTTGTCTTACACGGACTCCCTTGTGGCTCAAGATGCCGCCATTCCGGTTCCAGCAGAGGAAAGATTTCAAGGGGTGTATTCCCCCTATTTTCATTGTCCTCAAAAAGAATTGTTCATGGAGGCCGGTCATCGATTTGACATACCTGAACTCCTTCATTCAGAAGGAAAAGTTCAAGATGGAAACTTTTAACAATACATCAGACAATATAACCAGGAGACTGGCTGGTATCAATAGACCTGAAGGATGCATACTTTCATGTACCAATTGCAAAGGATTTTCAGAGGTATCTCACTCAGATTTGCAGTAGACCAAAGACATCTTCAATTTACATGTCTCGCGTTCGGGCTTACAACATCGCCTTGGGTATTTTTAAAGCTCTTACTGGCAGTGGTGGCTTTGATCAGGGTCAGAGGTATCCGGTTGCACCATTATCTATATGATTTACTCCTGCTTTCACAAGACAAGGAGCAACTGTTGTCACATCAGGATCAGGTCATCTCTATTCTGATAGAGTTCGGTTGGCTGTTAAACAGGGAGAAAAGTCATCTGGACCCGTCACAGTCCCTAAATTTTCTCGGGGCACATTTCGACACAGTAAAGAGCACCATCTCACTACCTCTGGAGAACATTCCGGTGATCCGGGATAGAATTCACCTTGCAATGTCATCTCCCCTTCTCAGAGCATCACAGTGTCTCGGAATAATCGGCACCATGGTAGCCACAGCCCCTATGGTGAAATGGGTAAATGAAGATGCGACCCGTCCAGAAGGGTTTTCTCCAACAGTGAGATCCGGAGCCGCAAGATCATCTTGTTTGGATAACTCCTTCCATGCGAGAGAGCCTCCCCTGGTGGCTGCAGCGGAAAAATCTCCTCAATTGCCATTCCATAGCACCCGTCTCCTGGATAACAGTGACAACCAATGCCAGGGACAGAGGTTGGGGCGTTCTCTGTCTATTGAAGGTAGCCCAAGGAAAATGGGATTTCCCATTCCAGGGTGTAGTATCAAACGTTCTGAAACTCAGTGCTGCCTTCCAGGCCCTTCAAGCATTTCTCCACTTGACATCAGGAGCCTCAGTCCTCTAAAGGTTAGATAATACGACCGCGGTGTCATATATCAAGAGACGGGGGCACTCACAGTCTCTCCTTATTGAAAGAAGTGAGTCTGATTATGTCTTGGGCCCAGGCAAACTTGTCAAACTTGACAGCAGTTTATCTTCCCGGAATTCAAAATGTCCTGGCGGACTACCTTTCAAGGGTCTCCCTGGACAACAACGAATGGTCCCTCCACACAGAAGTTTTCAACTGGATCCTGTCTCTGGGGGTGATGCCAGAGGTAGATGTGTTTGCATCTCCCTGCAATGCCAAACTGAGGAAGTACTACACAAGATGTTGTTGTCCCCAGGCCTTCAGAGTGGATGCCATGAAGGACCAGTGGAGGTTCCACAAGGCTTATGCCTTTCCCCCAGTCCTGGTCATTCTCAGGTTTCTAGCGAAGCTCGGGTGGAAAGAAGTCAAAGTAGTAGCAATCATTCCATATTGGCCCAACATGGTTTCCCCTCCTGATACAACTCAGGTACCGGGACCCAGTTCCTCTCCCTTCCAGGCCAGATCTCCTGCTGCAGGGAATGTCTCTTCACCCATGCCCATCTCATCTCCATCTGATGGCCTGGTGGTTGAAAGGGAAAGGCTAGAAGCATTAGGATGCCCAAGTACAGTGAGTGCTACCTTGCTGAATGCCAGAAGGGAGGGCACCAACAGAGTTTATCAAAGAATTTGGTCGAAATTTGTGAACTATGTCTCCTCTAATGGTGGTTTCTGTAACGATCCAAAGATGAAGGACATTTTGGTCTTTCTTCAAACAGGCCTGGATCTGCCCTTATCTGTGAGTTCTCTATGGGTTCAGGTTTACGCAATCTCTGCCTTCACAGGTGTATCCTGGGCAAAACACCCTCTTACTAGACAGTTTTTCAAGAGAGTATTGAGGCTTAGACCTCAAACAAAGCCGAGATTTTCCAAATGTGATCTTCCCCTTGTCCTAGATTTCTTTTCGGGAGAAGATTTTCACCAGTTGGATCAACTATCTATGAAAAACCTTTTTTCTCAAAATGGTTTTCTTGGTGGCCATAACATCGGCCAAGAGGGTCTCCGAGATCAGCTCTATAGGATTCAAGGACACATTTCTTTCTTTCTTCCCTGATCGGGTAGTCTTGATTCCTATGATAGGATCAAATCCTAAAGTGACATCTGTATTTTACGAGAACCAGGAGATTGTTCTTCCAACTTTTCAGTCAACTGATGCTTCGAATATTCATCCTCTTGATGTTGGAGAAGTTTTAAGGCATTATCTGCCAGCTGTAGCTCCTTTTTTCGGAAATCGGATCATCTATTAATTTACTTTCATGGAAAAAACAGAGGATTACATGCTTCCTCCAGATCCATCGCAGCCTGAATTGCTTAGGCTATTCAAAGGGCGTATAAGGCTAAGGATCTGGTTCCTCCAGAGGCAGTGACTGCTCACTCTACCAGGAGGGTTTCTACGTCATGGGCAGCTTCCCGTCATGTATCCTCAGAAGTGATTTGCAAAGTAGCCTCATGGTCCTCGATAAACACATTTATGACACACTATTGTGTTGAGCCAGCTTCTCTATCTTCAGTTAACTTTGATTTGAATGTCTTATCTGTTGACGGTGCCAATTAAACCTTTTTTTCTTTAAACCAGCAATTTCCCACCCGGGAGTGTATGGCTAGTTATTTCCCATATGTAAGCTGCCATGGAGTCTGTCAGGAAAACGGAAAATGTATTTCAAATACTTACCATAATTTTCCTTTCCTGATGGACTCCATAGCAGCAGGAGTTCCCTCCCATTTGCTGGAGTAGGCTAAGTTATGGAACACGGTCTCTCTCTATTTGCAAATATTTATGGAAGCGGGGTCCTATGAGGTATGAGAGGTGAGATTAACGCATACGTAGGCTGCCATGGAGTCCATCAGGAAAGGAAAATTACGGTAAGTATTTGAAATAAATTTTCCATTTTATTGATACATGTTAGAAAAACGACAACCCATACAGCAATGAGGGTACAAATACAGCACGGCTAATGCATTTCACACCTTCCCTGGTGCTTAGTCATAACTAAGCACCAGAGAAGGTGTTTAATACGTTAGCTGTGCTGTATTTGTACCCCCATTGCTGTATGGATTGTTGTTTTTCTATCATGGATCAATAAAGGTGATTTTACGGGAGTGCGGCCATCCTGACTCTTCACTTTATGCTTTCTGCTGCATGCAGGCCAGCACCCTTTCCATGTGCAGAGTTAGTGGAGTAGAGGGATTTTGTTACCTGAAGCAAAGTATTTCTTATACAAATACTACTATTTTTTTTTTTTTTTTTACTCCATCAACGTGCGCAGGGCACCTAGTAAACATATCTTCTTCAATCAATTATTTGTGAATACTTTACTTATTTTCTGGTCTTCTCTTTATTTAATTACTTTGCCAAGTCTGTCCTGGCTTCCCTCTTTACCATATGTGATTAGGATGCTAATCTAAGTGCCTTTTTTTCCTGATTGCTTGTCCAAAGATTATGGTGTATCCAATAACACTTTCCTTCCTTTAAAATTTGTCTGATTGTTGGGCTGGTTACATAATGATAATTGTTTAGCATTTGAGTTCACTTATAGCTGCTGGATACCTATTACGTATCAGGGGCTGGAGCCCAATGGAGAGAGGGCTTCCATTGCAGCTAAGTTCCAGACTCCCCTGTAGGTGAGACAGGAGGAGTCGTGCATAAAGTAGCACAGGTTGCCTGTGGAGTTGGCTTGCAGAAGGATTTGGGAATACTGCTGATGTGATGAATAGAGTCTGCAGGCAGGTGGTGAGATGTGTGAGATGTAACACTGAAACAGAAGGATAGTCAACACCGGGATCAGGAACCAGGTGGGAAGCAGATCCGAAGAAGTCAGGTAGAAGCCGAGGTCAACACGAGAAGCAGGCAGAGGGTATCCGTTAGGCAAGCTGGTAGTCAGGGACTGGAGACGGGCAGGAGACAGATAAGGAACAAACTGGGTCAGAAACTAGGGATTATAGGAGCAAGAAATCACAGGAACACAGGTAACAAGCTGAATATCAATCAGCAACTTCCACCACTGACAGGCTTCCTTATAAAGGCCCATGTGAAGTGCTGGTGGAGATGCTGGGTCCTAGAGTCCTTCTGCCATTGGTGCCCTTATAATGCTGGGTTCTAGAGTCATTCTTCTTCCATTGGTGACCTGACAATACCGACAACTGACTAAAGATTTCTGTTGATGAAAATTTGTTTTCTGTAGATCCTAATTTCACTCTCAGCTCTACACTTATTGAAACTAGTGCATTACAGGAAAGAATAGCAGTTATTTTAATAAAATTGCTTTTTGTCCTGTTTTGAGGGCCACCCAGGTAGCACTCGTATTAACTATGACTGACCTAAGAAACAGCTTTTACTTTACAGAGAAAGATATTAAAGAGGAACTGCAGTCTGCTCACATAATTTGTAATAAAAAAAAAAATCTTTGCCATTCTAAATCTTCCCTCCAACCACTTTGCATATTATTTTATATATATACTGTGATTCTGTACTTTCTGCAGAAATCTCCCTCCACTGAGTCAGGCTGCAACCATTTTAACTGAAGCTGCTGCTTGTTTATTTCCTGGATTTACACAGACATACAGAGGCACTCCTCCAGCTCTGAAGCTTTCATTGGCCCTCTTATGACTCATTCCCCCTCCCTTCCCTGCAAACTCTCATAAGAGTGTGAGAGAGAGAGCTGTGCATGATGTCATAAGCCTAGGCTTTTTACCAGACAAGAAACAGGAAGTGGACTGTATAAGGTATTTACTGGCAGAAAAAAAATGTTTTACTATCCAAAGTTAAAACAACAAGGGCAGAAGATTTAATAGATGGAAAGATGAAAAAATTATTGACGCTTCACTTTAAGAACAATATCACAACATAGAAAAAATCCCTTTCTTAGCAAATTTTTAATATCTATAGTCTAAAAAGACAACCTTGAGCCAGTGACTGTTTTACATGGCTTTATTTTCTTACACAATTATAATTTATGTTTTACTATAAATCTGACATGTAAGCATTTTATACTAGAATTTGACCTCTGTTCAGCTGCCCCAAGTGTAAATTTTAAATGACCTGATAATGTTGCATTTTTAAATTAAATCCATACGAAGCTAACTAAACACAGTTCCTTTTATAGTTTTCAGTACATTTGCAGCAAAATACATCTGTTATATTTTTTCTCTTTCCCAACTGCATTTACACATCAGGTGCTGACATGTCATATAACTTTCAGTAAAGCCTCATACCATTTTCTTTGTCCTAAAGTCAATTCAGTTACTTGGACATTACACAGATGCTGCAGTTCACCGTGTTGTCAGGAAAGGGCATGCATACATTTTATAAAGTTTCACTTAAATCAGGGTAAGCTCATTTAAAAGATTGATTGCTATTTAAAATGTTGCATAATCCATGGCAATGAAAACATACGTAGGGTGATTTATGAGTATGCATATATATATAGGTTTGTCGAGTCCCAGATTAACTAAGTTGTCCATTGTAAGTAACTGTTCAGGACTCAAGATAATAGAAAAGCATGCAAAATGACAGAAACTGTTTAAGAAAAAGAAAGTGTTTTTTTCTGTCACCTTGAAAAAGCACCACTTATTCTGATTTCAATTGTAATAGTTACTTAACCAATCCTGGGACCTCTATGCCTGGCCTCTATATTACAGTGACACACGCTGTGGACAATCTTCATCAGATAGTTGAACACACCAAAGGTTCGGCATCCACCAATATCGTTATTGCACGCAGAATGTTTGAGGCAAACAATATGATACAGTAGATGTTGTCCCTTACTTTGTTTGAAGGCAAAAAATATTTGAATATATGAATATTTATTTGTACTGCAATGTGTGTCTTGTAGGAATTATATAAGAACTCACAATGTTGAAATAAGAAAGTTACATCACAGGGTCACATATATACATAGATATATATGCAAGTGTAGCGGGGTCTCTTTAAGGACTATAAAACTACTGTTCCCAGAACCCCGCTGGTTCCCAGGATGTTTTGAGTTATGCCCCAGAGACTTATGGGGGAGGGCATATAAGGAGGGGGAGAGGCCTAGTTCTTTCTTTTTGGACACCCCCCCTCTCCTAGCAAGAGGAGAGCTGTGCTGAACTGCTGAGGCACAAGGCCTGAAGCCTGGGCCTTGTGCTCTTTTCCAAAGAGCTCTCTGCCAGCCTAGTTGCACCTGAGAGACATTTTCTCATTCCTTGCTGCAGTACACCAGAAGGATTGAAGACTCGGAGGTCGGTGGATTCCTGTTCCTAGACGAAAAGGCAGAGAAACCGGACTTGGACTTGTCCGGGTGGTGAAAGCTGTTTAAAGACAGATGCTTTATCTTTATTATTCGTTTGGATTACAAAGTTGTTCTTCAAGTGCACCACCGAAAGATTGCTAGCGAATATTGTTTCACTGGACTTCCATCTAGATCAGTCAGGCCTGACTGCATAGGTAGACAGTGCTGGGTGTTAGTTTACCCATGTGGGGAAGTAGCTGAAAAAGGGCAGCGTTAGAGTTGCATAGCAATACTTTATTATGCTGATTACTCTGTTTATCTTTATCACTGGTTACTGCAGGGACCTGCTTATGTGTTGCAATCCAAATGTTTGATTCATGTTATTCCTTTTATAAAAACAATAAGTAAAGTCAGTTATATACTTTCAAGGATTGTCTATGAGCTTGAGTTACCCACGCACACACATATTTAGAGTATAAGTGATTTAATGTGTATTGCTAGATACTAACTGTGCCAAAGTGGGTAGTGCAGATTGCCGGGGGGTTGACGGAGCTGTTCTCAGGACCCAAACCAAACTTGCGGCCCTCTTAAGTGAGGGTATCGCTATACAAGCATTCTTTATTGCTTAATGGTAGCATAAAAATGAATTTCAGTGACCTGGCTGTGCTCTCTGGTAGGGAATTCTGCATCACAAGACTGGTTGAACAGAATTACACATCTTCAGACACCCAATACATTATGTATTTCAATGGTGTATTTACCTGTGTACCTAGAGTTCAGTTGCAAATATGGGCTAAACAAACGTGTTCTATATCTGGACTGGATTTCTTTTGTTGAAGCATTGATTTCCTAAATAATGACCCTCTGTTAGGATGACCCCTTTAACCCTGGCATTTCCTTATTTTTCTGGTGTAAGCCTGGCTTAAAATATGTGTAAATTATCTTATAATTTATTATTCGTACTGATTATGGAAAAATGTGTGGCCAATGATTTTACATGAAAATCTGCCCCTTTTGCTTCTGCCTATAGACATGTACTGTACCTAGTAGTAAACCTTCCCCTAGTCTAAGCACAATGTTCTTTAATCTTACTGTAATAAAAAACAGCCACTGCTGTTCTCTATACTTGTATGTAGGGATCTTGTATCTGCACTTTGCAGACAAGTGGTAGGTGAACCTGCTGTTCCCACTAAAGCTCTGCTCCATTTTCCATTGAGCGCAAAAAGTACAAATTAGAGAAAACAGAATGAACAGTATACTGTGTGATGGGGTTCTGTTTGTTTAGGTTTATGTATTGAACTGTATCAAGTTACTATTCTGTTATATAATGACATCTAGTGGTGGTTTAGGACCCCTATAACTTCTTGTGATTTGGTTTCACCCTTTGTTGTACCCTCCTTCATTTAGTCCTAGCTAAACCCTCCTTGTTTCTACCACAATCAGTCAGTGTTAGTTCTTCGCTTAGGAGTGTCATTAGGGTTAATTTACTATAGCCAAATAGACTGTGCACGTGGCAAGTGCAGCTGCACTAATTTTCCCCAGAAGAGCTAAGCTGCCTGTGGATGGTTCCAAGCCAGCAGATGACCATACTATCCAGGCAGACTGGGTCTATGGAGGTAAATCAATGCATAAACCAGGGATATGCAATTAGCGGACCTCCAGCTGTTGCAAAACTACAAGTCCCATCATGCCTCTGCCTCTGGGTGTCATGCTTGTGGCTGTCAGAGTCTTGCTATGCCTCATGGGATTTGTAGTTCTGCAACAGCTGGAGGTCCGCTAATTGCATATCCCTGGCATAAACCATAAATGCATAAATCCACTTCCCATGAATCTGGTAAAAATGCTAAAAAGAAACAGACATTCAGTTAACTGACTATGGGAACTTATCTGAATCTTCCCAAACAAATTGGTAAGTTTTAATTGGACTCTTTCATGTATAGCAACTTTTAGACATTGACAACCGTGTGTTCTAAATGTGATTGAGATTAAATACATAAATAAATAAAAACATTTTCAACCCTAAATGTGATTGAGATGATGCCACAAAGTAATCCATTATGTGCTTGTATTTCCTTCTAATAGATTCTTTGAATATATCTTTCTGTACAAAGAGTCAGTGATGTTTCAGATTGAACAGGTTACTAAAATCTGTGTTAAGAGCACTCTGACTGCACAATGGGATCCATATGACATACCTCAAAATTCTACCTTTGAAGATGAGTACTACATTGGAGGACCTGGGGACCAAATCATAGTCCAGGAATGGTCGGACAGAAAGCCAGCCAGAAAATGTAAGCATTCACTGCTACCAGCTTTAATAATGGTTGGTATATGTGCAGACTATATTGTGCACATCTACAAATGTATTAGAATTACCATGGTGACTATAATAATACTGATTTGACAGTAATAATAAAAAAAAAAACTTCAGGAAAATGTATTTTTTGTGAGCTTATATTTTGACTTAGCATTGGAGTATATACTGTCATTTATTAAGGTTTTGAGACTTTTATTTCACATAATTGCTCTTCCATATTTTCACTTGTAAGGGATCTTCCCGGGGTAGGGTGTGTTTGGACACAGTTCACAGCAGACTTGGAATTTGATAAAGCAGATCTTGGCGTTTATTCGTGGTACAAACAGTCCAGCAAACAAAATATACAGCAACACCGTGCTTTCTAAGTACAACAAAAATAAAAGTCCTAGCCCGGCTGGGCGCTTACTAACAGGTTCTGCTCACCTATCTGACACTTACAAACACAGCGTCTTTCGCCTGGATATCGCAGGGTGAGTTTTAGCTCCAGCAGTGGCTGTGCTTGCAGCTTCCTTCAACACACAGATTGTTCATTCCCTGGCTGAGAAGCAATCACCTGCAGACCCTACAGAGCCTTTAGCTTCCCAGGCTAATTAGGATCCAAGCTCACCTGATCCCAAACCCAGAACTGGATCGGGGGATGTGGAATGACAGGTCCCTCTACCAAACCTACCTGCCATTCCATATAAACCCAGGCCCGGCAAAATTAAATAACAACTCAGCAGCATATCGCTGCTGAGAAACTGATCCATCCTGGATTTACCATCTCACACTGTGTAGCAACCTAGGTGAGATGTACACCCCCTCGATCACTTCTCCAGTGACATGTCTACATATCCCCCCCCTCTTTTTCAGACCGGAGGGCTGAGCCTTTTGTCCCCACAGACAACTTACCCTTGACAATGCGTCAGCATTTGCCTGTAATTTCCCTGGCCTGTGTTCCACAGTGAAATTAAAGTTTTGTAGGGAGAGAAACCATCTAGTCACTCTTGCATTTCTCTCCTTGTTTAACTTCATCCATGTTAGGGGGGCATGGTCTGTCACAAACTTGAATTTCCTGCCTAGCAAGTAATACTTTAAAGATTCTAGGGCCCACTTTACTGCCAAACATTCTCGCTCCACAATGGCATAATTTTTCTCGGCCGGGGTTAGTTTTCTACTCAAGTACGTCACTGGATGCTCCTCACCATTCACTACTTGTGAGAGTACTGCACCTAAGCCTGTGCTAGAGGCATCTGTCTGGACCAGAAATTCTCGCCTGAAATCGGGGGTGACTAACACAGGTGGTTGGCACAAGGCAGACTTAAGGCTTTGGAAAGCCTCCTCGGCCTCTGGGGTCCACGTGACCATTGCTGTCTTTCCGCCCTTTGTCAAGTCAGTTAGTGGAGCAGCAACTGAGGCAAAGTTCGGCACAAACCTACGGTAATACCCCGTAATACCCAGGAAAGCTCTAACCTGTTTCCTTGTCAGGGGTCTAGGCCAATTCTGTATTGCCTCAATTTTATTTAGCTGTGGCTTAATCAACCCTCTCCCAATAATGTAGCCTAGATATTTGGCCTCTTCTAGGGCTAGAGCACACTTCTCGGCATTTATGGTCAACCCCGCATCACTTATGGCATCCAACACGGCCTGTACCTTACAGAGGTGACTTTCCCAATCAGGGCTAAAAATGACCACATCATCGAGGTAGGCAGCTGAGTAATCACGATGTGGTCGCAGAATCAAGTCCATCAACCTCTGGAAAGTTGCAGGCGCTCCATGTAACCCGAATGGCATCACTACATACTGGAATAGCCCATCAGGGGTGGAGAATGCAGTTTTCTCTTTAGCCTCACCAGAAAGTGGAATCTGCCAGTAGCCCTTTGTGAGATCGAGGGTGGTTATGTACCTGGCGTTACCCAACTTCTCAATCAACTCATCTACCCTGGGCATAGGATACGCATCGAACTTGGAGATCTCATTCAACTTTCTGAAATCGTTACAGAACCTCCAAGTTCCATTGGGCTTTGGGATTAGCACAATTGGGCTGGACCATTCACTCTGTGACACCTCAATTACCCCCAGAGCAAGCATACGTTTTACCTCGGCAGATACGGCTTCCCTACGTGCCTCGGGTATCCTATAGGGCTTAAGGTTTACTCTGCTTCTAGGCTCAGTTTCAATGTGATGATGGATGAGGTGTGTACGCCCTGGGAGGTCAGAGAACTTGTTTTTGTTTTTCTGTAAAAATTCCTGAGCCTCCTGTTTCTGTGACACTGATAGAGTATCACCTACCTTGACTGGAGGGATTGGTTGTGACAAATTATTAACAGTATTTGTCGCCCCCAAGGATTCCCTGTCTTTCCAGGGCTTGATCAAGTTTATGTGATAAACTTGGAAAGGCTTCCTTCTACCTGGTTGGTGCACCTTGTAGTTCACCTCACTGATCTTTTCAACAATTTCATAAGGACCTTGCCACTTCGCCAAGAATTTACTCTCAACAGTGGGGACTAGTATAAGGACCCTATCGCCTGGGTTGAATGTCCTGATTCTTGCGGACCGGTTGTAAATTCTACTTTGGGCCTCTTGAGCTCTCTGGAGGTGTTCCCTTACCAGGGGCATTACAGTGGCTATACGGTCCTGCATTTGTGCTACATGCTCAATAACACTCTTGTATGGGGTGGACTCATTCTCCCATGTCTCTTTTGCAATGTCTAGTAGACCCCTAGGGTGATGACCATAGACCAACTCGAATGGTGAGAACCCTGTGGACGCTTGGGGCACCTCCCTAATAGCAAACATGAGGTAGGGTAATAAATGATCCCAGTCACGACCATCTTTTGCCACCACTTTCTTCAACATATGTTTCAAAGTTTTATTAAATCTCTCCACCAATCCGTCCGTCTGGGGGTGGTACACAGAGGTACGGATGTGTGAGATTTTAAATAGTCTGCATAATTCCTTCATTACTTTCGACATAAATGGCGTACCTTGGTCAGTTAGGATTTCTTTGGGGATCCCAGTCCTAGAGAACATATAAAACAACTCACGTGCAATTGTTTTAGATGCAGTGTTTCTTAAGGGTACAGCCTCAGGATAGCGGGTCGCATAATCCAGGACTACCAAAATATACTGGTGTCCTCTAGCTGACTTTACAATGGGACCCACTAAATCCATGGCAATACGCTCAAAAGGCACCTCTATAATAGGGAGCGAAACCAAAGGACTGCGAAAATGTGACACTGGGGCACTAACCTGACATGTGGGGCACGACTCACAGTATTTTTTAATGTCATCATATATGGCCGGCCAAAAAAACCTCTGGAGAACCCTCTCTCGCGTTTTGTCAGTCCCCAAGTGTCCCCCAAGAACATGGTTATGTGCCATGTCAAGCACCTGACGCCGGTACGGCTTAGGTACCAGAAGCTGTTCCACAATCTCATCTTTAATCTTATTGACTCTATAGAAAAGATCATTAGTCACCGAAAAATGTGGAAATCTTTTTTCAGCATCTGGTTCCTGAGGTACCCCGTTCATAACAGCAACCTGCTCTCTCGCATTTTTGAGAGTGGGGTCCTGTAATTGTGCAGTCCCAAAATTATCGCTAGACACCTCTAAGTCTAGTATATTTTGCTCAGTGGGAGGAGCCTCCTCCTCCCCAGCCAGGACCTGCAAAGGAAAACAATCATTTTCATCCTGCACATTTTTATCATTCACAGTGGACAAGGCAACCCCCTTAGAGGTATCCTCACTCCTTTTGGGGATTTTTCTTTTTTCCCAAAGAGCCCAGAATAATGGAAAATCGCGCCCCAATATTACATTATGCATGAGGTTTTTAACCACACCCACTTCATATTGTACGGTGCCTTGTTCAGTCCCGACTTTAGCCAGCACTATAGGGTACACTTTTGTATCACCATGTATGCACACAACACTCATATGCTTTTTAGACTCTAAGTCCCCAGTCACCAGGCTAGCATGCACCAAGGTTACAAGGCTTCCTGAGTCCATTAACGCTTTAACAGGAAAGTCATTGATTGTGATGTTGCAGATTTGCGGTTCAGTCTCTAGTCCAGGAACTGCAGCACAAGATGGTTCCGCAAATAGCGACTGACGCCTGCTAGCGTCACATTCCATGGGTTCAGAGGTAAGAGGGCAATGGGCTGACACGTGTCCCGCCTCATGGCATCTCCAACACTGGATAGGGCCTGGTCTCTTTGGCAAGGAGTCCTTTTCAGAGCCCCTTAGCCACCCGGGACCATCACCAGTCTTTTGTCCCTGAGACACCACTTGAGCCCTTTTCCCCCCATCAGCACCCCTCCACACTCCCCCAATAGATGGAAGTCTCTTACCAGCTGACGGCACAGATCTGGCGCTCCGGGGAGGTGAAGATGCTGCAGGAACATCACGGAGGTAGTCCTCAGTCGCCTGGAACCTCTCCACAAGGTTGACAAGTTCGTTTGCATTCTTAGGATCACCTTGTCCCACCCAGCGTTGCAAGTCAGTAGGAAGGGCTCGGAGGTAGCGATCCATCACGACCTTCTCTAGGATTTGTGCAGGAGTAGAAGTGTCTGGCTCCAACCACTTTCTTGCCAAATGGATTAGGTCATACATCTGGGACCTCGCTGATTTGTCCAGACTGTAGCTCCAGTTGCGTACCCTCCGGGCACGGACTGCAGTAGTAACTCCTAGTCGGGCAAGCATCTCCTCTTTTAGCCGAGTATAGTCCTTAACCTCTTGCTCACTGAGGTCATAGTAGGCCTTTTGAGGTTCACCTGTTAAATAGGGCGCAATTACCTCTGCCCACTCAGCGGCTGGTAACTTCTCTCGCTCAGCCACGCGCTCAAATACTGTTAGATAGGCCTCAACATCGTCCTCAGCAGTCATCTTTTGCAGCGCTTTCTGCACAGTCCTTCTCCCAGAAAAAATCTCTGGAGCGGCTCCCTCCATTGTGGGTGGATTAGCAACCACAGGCGCCTCTCGATTTACTATCAGGTGCTCGATAAGTTGTTGTTGGCTTTGGCGCAAAGCTTGCAACTCTTCCTTATGCATCCGCTGTTGTGCAGCCATCATCTGCTGTTGTGCAGCCATGGACTGTTCATGTCGTCTATTGGCCTCTGTCTGCGCCTGCTGTTGTGCAGCCATCATCTGCTGTTGTTCAGCCATGGACTGTTCATGTCGTCTATTGGCCTCTGTCTGAGCCTGCTGTTGTTGCAAACTCACTTGCATAAACTGCTTCAGCATCTCCTCCATGTTGCTGGACTGTTTTTGGAGTGTAGTTGCAGCTTTCACCCAGGACATCAGCAGCTGTAGCCAAGTCTGTCCACACCGTTGCCCCTAGCAACCGCGTTGCCCGCTACCTCCACCAATTGTAAGGGATCTTCCCGGGGTAGGGTGTGTTTGGACACAGTTCACAGCAGACTTGGAATTTGATAAAGCAGATCTTGGCGTTTATTCGTGGTACAAACAGTCCAGCAAACAAAATATACAGCAACACCGTGCTTTCTAAGTACAACAAAAATAAAAGTCCTAGCCCGGCTGGGCGCTTACTAACAGGTTCTGCTCACCTATCTGACACTTACAAACACAGCGTCTTTCGCCTGGATATCACAGGGTGAGTTTTAGCTCCAGCAGTGGCTGTGCTTGCAGCTTCCTTCAACACACAGATTGTTCATTCCCTGGCTGAGAAGCAATCACCTGCAGACCCTACAGAGCCTTTAGCTTCCCAGGCTAATTAGGATCCAAGCTCACCTGATCCCAAACCCAGAACTGGATCGGGGGATGTGGAATGACAGGTCCCTCTACCAAACCTACCTGCCATTCCATATAAACCCAGGCCCGGCAAAATTAAATAACAACTCAGCAGCATATCGCTGCTGAGAAACTGATCCATCCTGGATTTACCATCTCACACTGTGTAGCAACCTAGGTGAGATGTACACCCCCTCGATCACTTCTCCAGTGACATGTCTACACACTATATGAAATCTTCTATAGAGATTTGTTAGTGGCAAATTGACAACTAGAGGGAGCTGTCAAGACCACACACAGTTGGAATATCCGACAAGACGGTCCAATAGGAAACATTCCGTCGGAACTTCTCTGACCGTGTGTACAAGGGCTAAGAGTTGTGAAAAAGTAGAATAGACTCCCTCAGTTGTGGATTAGACCCACCTTACTTCCCACTTGTTCTGGGCAGCTCAGTCGATTTAAAAAAAAGAGCTGAATGTATTTCTAAATGCACAAAGTAAAACAGGATATAAACATGTATAGGTAATAACACATAGCTCCCAACTGTCCCTGATTTGGAGGGACTGGTCTTCATTTGGAACAAATTCCATGGGCCCCCTTTCCTCCTCACTAGTCCCTCATTTTTGTCTGATGTACAGTATATGCCTCTATATAAAATGCATTATTTATCCATCAAAAAGTGTTTTACGATGATAATCCTTTCATTAAATGTATAAATTGTTGCATTTGTAAATGACGAAAGCCAATATAAAGAATTAGTAGTGGTAAAAAAGTACTTGTGGGTTTGAGCAATCTTTTTTGTTTATTAATTTTTCATGTAACAGGAGTGTGGCAGGGGTTGTGTCATATGCCTACATACTTTTGCTAATAGGTATCCCTCTTTCCCATTAGAAAGTTGGGAGTTATGATAACACCAGAGATTGATGATCCAAGGAGTTTCCTATTACCTTAGGGAATCAGGAAGAACCTTCTTTTTCCCATGTTGGAGCGAATTGAACCATGTTGTATAGTTTGTTGTTATTCCTCTGTATTAACTGTGTGTATAGGGTTCTATATGAGTAAATAGAGGTCTTCTTTTATTTGTTCTATTAGTTGAACTAGAGAGACTTGTGTTATTTCTTACCCAACCATATAACTATGTAACCCTACCTCAGAATAAAGCAAAACTGCAGCCACCCATTAACTGTAAACATACCTGCTTATTGATTAAATCCATGTTTGCAAACTTAAGCCCCGTACATATGAGCCGAATTCCGTGCCAGAATTCTACCAATATTTGGCCCGTGTATATGGGAGCGGGTCCGACGAGCATGCTGGAAAACCAGCCGCCCACCAGCTCTCGATCAGCGCTCTCAGCCAATGGCTAAGAGCGCTGACCCTAAGTGTTCTGGTGGGGGGGCATCCCTCTGTCTGACGCAAAAGCTCAGTGGGGGAGATCACTGTACTAATGTTGGATCAGTACAGCGGCTCTGATCAGAGGTGACAGTTTTTTTCATTCATTGGGTTGAACAGAAAAAAAATCATAGAGTGTGCCAGGCTTTACATATCAACCAGGCCACAGCTTTGTTGTGTTTGAAAAAGAAAGCAGTTCCCATTATTAATCCTAAACAATGTTACTGCCAAATTAATGTCTATGGTTCCCTACTCATCATTCAGCCCACTTCCTCTGAACCCATGCTGTCATGGATCTGCCTCCTGGGGGTTGATTGTCACAGCATCATGTGCTCACTTTATTTCTGCATTAAGCAGCAATCATACGTCATTTGTAACAAAGAAATATACTATATATACTGTATATTACACTTCTGAATTTTACTCCTTGAGTTGCCAAGCCTCCATCTTCATAGTTCTAGGACTCCTATGATGTCAGGAAAGGTTCCGCCTTCTAATGGCACTGTCTGACATTTGGCATGCAGTAGCGATGTCCACCAGTGGGTGTCTCCTGGCAGTCTGTCAGGGGAGCTTTCCGCTGCTGGTAGTACCATGTGATCTTTGGGCCGCAGTACTGGCGTCCACCAGCGGGTGGTGTGGAGCCGACATCATTTCCTGCGAGCAGGCGTCACCTGAGCCTGATTGCAAAATATGTTTATAAATACCCGGCACACACCTTGCCTTGGTATCTTCCTTGCGCCCTGACCTGATTCTATGACCGCTGAACCTGATCCTGATCTTGTCTCTGAACCTGATCCCTGTACCTGAACCCTGTGCCTTGTACCTGAACCTGTCCCTGCTGTGACCCTGTTACCTTTACTTTGAGCCGCAACTACATCCATCCATCCTCTCCTTGTCCTGTTTGACCTGGCTACATTTACGATCCTGGCATTCACCTATTAATTGTATATACTTGTCTGGCTATTATTGTTTGTGGGTCTCTGTTTGGTATTGGTTTATTGTGCACTGTGTGATATTGGAGGTGGTTGTATTTATATATTGTCATTTATCTTAAATAAATCATAATATTTTCACCTTACATGCGTTTAGTTCTTCTGTTTCTGTCCACACAGTTCTGGTCACACCTGATACATGACAGTATACCAAGGCCATCTTTAACGTACCTGGTGGTGGAGTTCAATATGCAGGGAGCCGCTGCTCATATCCCTCTGGCTTGAGAACCCCTGATAGAGCAGACAGGGGCTCGGGAGTGCAAAGGGGCACAAGGTTAGCAGATGCAGGGGCTAATCCGGACTTCTGATGTGCTGCAGGAAGACCAGTTGCAGGCTGGAGCAGGGACCCAGAAGAAAGCAGGACCAACTGGGAGCAGGAAGCTGTATGTGGCAAGGAGGTATATTGCATTCCAGAAGCAGTAGGCTGGTAACTGAAGGCCGCGGACAGCAAGGAGATGTTATCAGTTCAGAAAGATCAGCAAGGAGGACCTGACTGACAGCTGGAGGCAGCAAACAACTAGGAGGTGGCCTGTAGTCTGGAACACAGGCAGGTCTGAGGCAGGCCGGGTCATATGCTGGCGGCAGATACGGTACAGGAGCAACAGACAAAGCGTAGTCGTGTAGCAGGCCGGGTCGGTAACAGGTGGGCAGCAAAGGACCAAGGAGCAGGCAGAAGAGACGTCAGGACAAGTCGGAATCAGAGACTGGCAGCAAGCAGGGAAGGTCAAAGACAAGCCGGGTAACAAGAATCAGGTAAGCAAGATAACAGGCAGCAAGGAGTCTCAGGAACGCTGTAGACCGGACAGCAAGATGACATGGTGACAGTCTCCTTTAAATAGTGCAGCCTTTAATCCAAATATGTGCTGAGCTAGCCCTGTCCTGTGTTCCAAAGTGCCATGATGATTTTTCTCCCCCTTTCAGTGTTGATCAGGTGGAGGCTCTGGTGTGGCAGACTTTTCTGAGCACTATTCGGTCCTCAACAAATGCTTAAAGAATGTATTAACTCAGTACAGATCCTTATTAGACAGGCAGCATGTGAACCGTTCTTTATCCAACCAGTGCTCCAAGCATGGTCTAATATATTACAATCAGCCTCAGCCAGCTCACAACAAAATTATTCTGCTACCAGACATATGCCTGCCCAAATGTCTTCTCTCCCATCACCCATAGCAACCTCAGTTTCAGCCCAGTACACTCTGCTTCCCACCAAATACCAATACCGTGTTTCTACTCCCTGCACCTATCCTGCCTTTAATCCACCTGCTTCTTCTCTGCTGCCCACAACAACCCCACAAAAACTTCCCCTAACCACTGTTTCTTCTTCCCTGCCATATTCCAACCCACCTCTCCAGTCTGCTTTACCCCTTACCTGCAGTCCTGCAGCTATCTACAGAACTTCAGAAACAAAGCCAAAGAAGAAACGGAAGTTCTTTCCAACTCACACGATCCTGCCAGTAACCCGGGCCTGCCTCCTCACGAGCCAATTTGCTCCAGCCTGCTTCCGCACAGACTGACCTGCTCCAGTCTACCTCTGATGATACTGAACCTAACCCTGAAAATATTCTGCCTGCTGTGCAGCCTGAAGTTCTGGTGCCCCGTGTTCCAGCCTGAAATCCTGGTGCCTGTGTCCCAGCCTGAAGTCCTGGTGCCTGTGTCCCAGCCTGAAGTCCCGGTGCCTGTGTCCCAGCCTGAAATTCCGGTGCCTGTATCCCAGCCTGAAATTCCGGTGCCTGTGTCCCAGCCTGAAGTTCCAGTGCCAGTATCCCAGCCTGAAGTTCCGGTGCCAGTGTCCCAGCCTGAAGTTCCGGTGCCCGTTTTCCTTGTCTGAAGTTATGGTGCCCATTTCCCGGTCTGAAGCTCCGGTGCCCGTTTCCCGGCCTGAAGTTACGGTGAGCCAGTGCCCGTCACTCGGCTTGTTGAACCGGTGCTTGTTACCCAGCCTACTGGGCTGGTGCCCATTACCTAGCTTGTAGGGCCGTTGCCCATTACCCAGCCTGTTGATATGGTGCTCGCTGCCCAGCCAGATGATATGGAGCCTACTGCCCTGCCAGATGACCCAGAGCCTGCTACCCTGCCAGATGACCTGGAGCCTGCTGCCCTGCCTGACGACCCAGAGCCTGCTGCCCAGCCTGATGTACCTCTGTCTACTGTCCAGCCTGATGTGCCTCTGTCTGCTACCCAGCCTGATGTGCCTCTGTCTGCTGCCCACCCTGATGTGCCTCTGCCTGCTGCCCGGACTGATGTGCTTGCTTCCCAGCCTGATGAGCCCGCTGCCCAGTTTGATGTGCTTACTGCCCAACCTGACTTGCCTCTGTCTGCTGCCCAGCCTGACGTGCCTCTGTCTGATGCTGTCAGGGCTGGCTCAGCCCTTCCTTCTCTGAGCTGGCCGTTCAGCTTTCGGCTAATTGCCAGCTCTCATCTCTCTCCACAGTTACCCAGCCGTTCCTGGTCTTGCTCATCTGACCTGCCTAATTAAAGCTGTCCAGCTCACTTCATCTCTGCCTTCGCCTTGGTCACATCGCAAAAAAACATCTCCTGTGTATCTGTTTAAAGACTGGCTTTGTTGACATCCCTTCTGGCTCTCCTTTGCCTGCTTGTTATTCCCCTTGGATCCCTGACTTCTGGCTTGGCTGATTACCTGATCTGGTTACTGAACTCTAGCTATGCTTTGACTACGCTTCCTCTATTTACCTTTTTTATTTTTTCTTAATAAACAAGTGTGATTTAATTGTACTTCTGTCTCGGTCTGATTCATGGTTTCTGACAGTAGGCGAAGGCCATGAATTCAGAAGATACAGTCAATCCACTTGGTAATATTTTTTCCAGATTGCAAGATCACCACATGGATCAGTTTGCCATGGTGTTACAAACGCTCCTGTATTGCACTGCTCATCTGGAATCCCCCACTGTGGCTGCTCTGGTACAACCTGAGTCGCAGGCTATCCCTGCTGCTGCACCAGTCTCTGTGCAAGCACCCACCTCATGCATTACCTCTATAAGAGATATGTCTGGTTCCACTCCACTTCCCCAGTGATTTGGGGGTGATCCAGTTCAATGCAGAGGGTTTCTCAATCAGGTTGCGATATACTTCGAGATGCTGCCCCAGGTGTTTGCCATGGACAGATGCAAAGTAGGTTTCATGATATCTTTGCTTTCTGAAAGAGCCTTGGCCTGGGCTAACCCTCTATGGGAGATGCAAAAACATGTTGTCTTGAGTTACCCTGAGTTTGTGGACTCCTTTAAAAGGGTATTTGACGTTTCCGCACGCTACGCTTCTGCTGCCAAGTGCCTCATGTCCATCAAACAAAGTACGAGAACTATTGCTGACTACGCCATTGAATTCTGTACTCTGGCAGCAGAGGTTGCTTGGAACAATGAGGCCCTTGTGGCTTTTTCTCATAGTCAGTTAGATTCCATCAAGGATGAGATAGCAGCCCGAGATATACCCACTGGGCTGGAGAGCTTAATCTTGTTTGCCATCCTCATTGACTCCAGACTCAGAGAAAGACTTTCTTTTAAGGAGCGCTTACGGAAGCCTCCTGTACGTTTGCCTCCGAGCTTTGCAGTCCCACCCGTGCCTCCCTCATCTGCCATGCCTCCTCGGTCAGTGAAGATTAACCCATGCACTTGGGCTTCACACATCTCTTCACGCATCGGGAGAGATTATGCCTTTATTGTGACCAGGCAGGTCACTTTTTGAAGTCTTGTCCTACCCATCAAGGGAACGCCCAAACCTTGAGGTCCTGTCATGGACAGACCTTAGGTGGCGTTGTTTCATCCTCAGTTATCCAGAAGGATAAGCCCCTGCTTTCGGTCACCCTTTCTTGGACTGAGTAGTCCATCGAGATACAGGCTCTAATCAAGTCTGGGGCTGCAGGCCTGTTCATTGATGCTACCTTTGTATCGCAGCACTTGATTCTGCTGCAGCTGCGTGACACTCCACTTGCCATTGAGGCTCTTGACGGGAGACCTCTACAGCCTGCCCATGTGACTCATCAGATGGTTCCATTGTGCATGGCCGTAGGGGCTCTTCACTGTGAGATAATCCAATTCCAAGTTATTTCCTCACCTAGGTTTCCGCTGGTTATTGGTTATCCTTGGTTACAGAAGCACAACCCCTCTGTTGATTGGCTCTGTGCTGAGGCTCTCTCCTGGTCACCACAATGCAGTGAGACATGCTTCCAGAAGGTAGCCAAGGTCCTGTGCACTGTGTTTGTGGATTGCGCCCCCTATCGCTCTTATGTAGAACACATAACTTCTATATCCTGCTGTGCATATAATACAGTTATATCTCTAAAGATTATTAAACTAGTATTTTACCAATTACAAATCATTCCAGTGCCTCAAAAAATATATTTATATGTATGTGACCCAAAGGACCGAGGACAACTCCAAATGCCCCAAAAAACACCAAACCAAAAATAATTAAGAAAAATATATAGAAAATATGAAATTAAAACAAAAAACTTATGCCACAATAGTCCTTAAATGCAATGGTCCTTATTTGCATGCCAGATAAATACGTGCAGATTAACCTCCCTGGCGTTATGATTCATTCTGGTTTTAGGTGCTGAAAGCGGTACAATTATTTTGCATGGAAATTTGGCGTTTTATATTGTAGTCCTGTAATTCTTAGGAACAACTCTCCTAAATCTGTTCAAACCAGAGTCTAGCAGACATCCCGGGTATGATAAAGGTTATAGTATAATAAATAATAATAAAAATGATTCAATAATGTAATCAAATCCAAAAACACTGAAATTTGCTCATTTGCAGAATTGTCGCTGTCATTAAATTTAGAGTTTGATGACGAATTTCCCCACAAATCGCTATCGCTCAATGCTGCAAGTGATTCTAATTTATTATCGCTGTTTTCTAGTTGGTCTAAAATCACTTTTGACATAAAGGGACACTTTTTGGTTGCTATGGACAATCTCCAAATTCCAGGCAGAAAAAACAGTATTTAGAATTTAAAAGTGCATGCAGGGCACTGCACAGACCACTAGGGACAAAGGGGGTGTGTAATTTTTTTATACAGTACTGTAATCTGTAAGATTACAGTACTGTGTGTGTTTTGTGTATTTTAACTTTTTTGAATTTGGCGCGATCTCCTCTCCCGTGCACCGTAACGTTGCAGGGAACGGAGCTCGGTGGCATTCGGGCACTGTGTGAATTGAGCGGAGGACAGCTCGATCACACAGCGTGGAGGACATCGCCGGATCAAGGGGACAAGGTAAGTAACCTCTCCCTGTATCCAGCGATGCGATCCGGATTCTGGCTCGGGGTTACCGCTTATGATAGTAAAATCCTAACCCGAGCCAGACTCGGGATCACCGCTAGGGAGGTTAAGGAGGGCGTCGAGTGGAAAACAGCGTTTAATACCAGAACAGGCCATTATGAGTACCTCGTAATGCCTTTTGGCCTTTGTAACGCCACAACAGTTTTCCAGGAATTTATTAACAATGTCCTCCAAGATTTGTTGCAGTTATGTGTGGTGGTTTATCTCAATGATATCCTCATATTTTCCAAGTCCTTGGAGCTCGGTGGCATTCGGGCACTGTGTGAATTGAGCGGAGGACAGCTCGATCACACAGCGTGGAGGACATCGCCGGATCAAGGGGACAAGGTAAGTAACCTCTCCCTGTATCCAGCGATGCGATCCGGATTCTGGCTCGGGGTTACCGCTTATGATAGTAAAATCCTAACCCGAGCCAGACTCGGGATCACCGCTAGGGAGGTTAAGGAGGGCGTCGAGTGGAAAACAGCGTTTAATACCAGAACAGGCCATTATGAGTACCTCGTAATGCCTTTTGGCCTTTGTAACGCCACAACAGTTTTCCAGGAATTTATTAACAATGTCCTCCAAGATTTGTTGCAGTTATGTGTGGTGGTTTATCTCAATGATATCCTCATATTTTCCAAGTCCTTGGAGAGCCACCACACAGATGTCTGTCGTGTGCTTCAGAAACTAAGAGAGAACAATCCCTATTATAAACTGGAGAAGTGCGAGTTCCATCGTGAACAGGTTAAATTCCTGGCCTACGTAATTTCCACAGCTGGTTTTTCGATGGATCCAGAGAAAATTTCTGCAGTCCTACAGTAGCCCCGACCTGTGGGTTTACGTCCTCTGCAGCGTTTCATGGGCTTTGCCAACTATTATAGGAAGTTTATTCGTAACTTCTCATCTCTGGTCAAACCCCTGACTGATATGACCAGAAAGGACGGTAACCCACAGAGTTGCTCTCCGGAGTCCATTAAGGCCTTTGAGAGTCTCAAGGCTGCCTTTGTTTCTGCTCCTGTTTTGGCACATCCTGATCCTCTGTTACCTTTTATCCTAGAAGTTGATGCTTCTGAGACTGGAGTTGGCGCTCTTTTGTCTCAACGTCCTAACTCTGAGAGCGCTATGCATCCGTATGGCTACTTTTCCAAGGAATTGTCACCGGCAGAGTGCAATTACGAGATTGGTGACAGAGAGCTGTTGGTGATCATTTTAGCCCTGAAAGAATGGAGACCTCTCCTTGAAGGTACCACTGTGTCAGTTCTCATTCTTACCTACCATAAGAATCTCACATTCTTGTCTGAGGCTAAGTGCCTCTCTCCCAGAAGGGCGCGGTGGGCTCTTTTCTTGTCGAGTTTTAACTACATTGTCTCATTCTTACCCGGTACTAAGAATGTAAGGGTTGATGCCTTGTCACGAAAATTTTCCTCCACTTCCAAGTTGGAGTCGGTTCCAGTTCCTGTTATTCCTCCTGATTGTAATCTGGCTACAATTTGCACAAGTCTTACTTCTGCTGTGGGTGACAAAATTCTTGCTGCTCAGGTCCATGCTCCTCCTGAGAAACCTTGTGACCACTGCTTTGAGAGTCTCCATACTGCTGTGCTCCAGACTTACCATTCTCCCAAGGCAGCTGGCCATCCTGGGAAGAATCAACTCATTTGGGCTATTTCCCAACAATTCTGGTGGCCTAGTCTACGGGCTGATGTAACTCACTTTGTAGCTGCCTGTTCTGTGTGTGCTCAGAGTAAGACTCCATGACACCTTCCATTGGGCCTCCTACAACCCATACCCAATGGAGAGAGGCCCTGGATCCACCTGTCTATGGATTTCATTGTGGAGTTGCCAAACTCCCAAGGCAACACTGTTATCCTTATGGTGGTTGACTGGTTCCCAAAGATGTGTCATTGTATTCCACTTAAGAAGTTGCCTACTTCTAAGGAACTGGCTTCCATTTTTGCTCGGGAGATCTTTCGCTTACATGGGCTACCTAAGGTAATTGTCTCGGACAGGGGCAGTCAGTTTGTCTCCTGGTTCTGGTGAGCCTTTTGTGCACAGTTGGGAATTCAGCTTGCTTTCTCTTCTGCATATCACCCGCAGTCTAATGGGGCCTCAGAGCGAGCAAATTGTCTCAGTTTATGGCGAATTATGGTTTCCAACTTTCCTTGTTGCCTGACTAGTTTCTTCTGCAGAGTATTCCCGCATTAGAGGAGCATCTCCGTGGTCTTTGTTCCACATGGGTACAAGTCCAGGAGGCTTTGCGTCATGCTAATGATAGGTACAGACTTCATGCTGACCGCAGACACCTGCCTGCGCCTTCCTACCAGGCTAGGGGACAGGGTCTGGCTGTCATCTCGCAACCTCCGACTTCGTGTTCTCTCACTGAAGTTCGCACCTCGGTTTGTTGGGCCTTTCCTTGTCCTTCGCAGGATTAATCCAGTGGCTTACGCGTTGGACCTTCCTCCAAGTATGCGCATCTCTAATGTGTTTCATGTCTCCTTATTGAAACCACTGGTTTGCAACCGATTTACCACCTTGGTGTCACGTCCTCACCCTATACAGGTTGAGAACCATGAGGAATATGGGGTACAATCCATTGTTGACTCCCGTAGGTTCCGTGGGTGCATACAGTCCAGGGGAAAGCTCCTGGGTCTCATCCTCGGATGTACATGCCCCTGCCCTCCTCCACGATTTCCATAGACATTTTCCCCTCAAGCCCAGTGGTCCTCCGAGGGAAAGGGGTCATTGAGAAGGGGGTACTGTGAGGGCCGCCTCAGCTCTTCCTTCTCTTAGCTTGCCGCTCAGCTGTCGGCTAATTGCCAGCTCTCATCTCTCTCCACAGTTACTCAGCTGTTCCTGATCTTGCTCATCTGACCTGCCTACTTAAAGCTGCCCAGCTCACTTCATCTCTGCCTTCACCTTGGTCACATCACAAGAAACCATCTCCTGCGTACCTGTTTAAAGACTGGCTTTCTTGACATCCCTTCTGGTTCATTTGCCTGCTTGCTGTTCCACTTGGATCCCTTACTTCTGGCCTGGCTGATTACCCAATCTGGTTACTGAACTCTGGCTATGCTTTGACTACGCGTACTCTAACTTTTTATTAATAAACAAGTGTGATTTAATTATACTTCTGTCTCGATCTGATTCATGGTTCCTAACAGCTGCCCAGCCTGATGTGCCTGTCTGCTGCCCAGCCTGATGTGCCTCTGTCTGCTGCCCAGCCTGATGTGCCTCTGTCTGCTGCCCAGCCTGATGTGCCTCTGTCTGCTGCCCAGCCTGATGTGCCTCTGCCTGCTGCTCAGCCTGATGTGCTTGCTGCCCAGCCTGACAAGCCCACTGCCCAGTTTGATGTGCTTACTGCCCAGCTTGACATGCCTCTGTCTGCTGCCCAGCCTGATGTGCCTCTGTCTGCTGCCCAGCCTGATGTGCCTCTGTCTGCTGCCCAGCCTGACGTGCCTCTGCTGCCCAGCCTGACGTGCCTCTGCTGCCCAGCCTGATGTGCCTCTGCCTGCTGCTCAGCCTGATGTGCTTGCTGCCCAGCCTGACAAGCCCACTGCCCAGTTTGATGTGCTTACTGCCCAGCTTGACATGCCTCTGTCTGCTGCCCAGCCTGATTTGCCTCTGTCTACTGTCCTGCCTGATGTGCCTCTGTCCGCTACCCAGCCTACTGTGTCTCTGTCTGTTGCCCAGCTTGATGTGCCTGCTGCCCAGCCTGATGTGCTTGCTCTCCAGCTCGATGTGCCTGCTGCCCAGCTCGATGTGCCTGCTGCCCAGCTTGATGTGCCTGCTGCCCAGCTTGATGTGTCCGAGCCTGCTACCCAGCTTGATGTGCCCGAGCCTGCTGCCCAGCTTGATGTGCCCAAGCCTGCTACCCAGCTTGATGTGCCTGCTGCCCAGCTTGACGTGCCTGTTGCTCAGATCAATGTGGCTGCTGCACAGCTTGATGTGCCTGTGCCCGTTGCCCAGATTGACGTGCCTGTTGCCCAGCCCGATGTGCTTACTGTCCAGCTTGATGTGCCTGCGCCTGCTGCCCAGCTTGATGTGCCTGCTGCCCAGTTTGATGTGCCTGCTGCCCAGCTTGATGTGGCCGTGCCTGCTGCCCAGCCTGACGTGCCTTTTTCTGCTACCCAGCCTGATGTGTCTCTGTCTGCTGCCCAGCTTGATGTGTCTGCTGACCAGCCTGATGTGCTTGTTGCCCAGCCTGATGAGCCCACTGTCCAGTTTGATGTGCTTACTGCCCAGCTTGATGTGCTTGCTGTCCAGCACTATGTGCCTGCACCTGCTGCCCAGCTCGATGTGCCTGCTGCCCAGCTCGATGTGCCTGCTGCCCAGCTCGATGTGCCTGCTGCCCAGCTCGATGTGCCTGCTGCCCAGCTCGATGTGCCTGCTGCCCAGCTTGATGTGCCTGCTGCCCAGCTTGATGTGTCCGAGCCTGCTGCCCAGCTTGAAGTGCCCGAGCCTGCTGCCCAGCTTGATGTGCCCAAGCCTGCTACCCAGCTTGATGTGCCTGCTGCCCAGCTTGATGTGCCTGTTGCTCAGCTCAATGTGGCTGCTGCACAGCTTGATGTGCCTGTTGCCCAGATTGACATGCCTGTTGCCCGGCTCGATGTGCTTACTATCCAGCTCGATGTGCCTGCTGCCCAGCATGATGTGCCTGCTGCCCAGGTTGATGTACCCATGCCTTCTGCCCAGCTTGATGTGCCTGCTGCCCAGCTTGATGTGTCCATGTCTGCTGCCCAGCTTGATGTGCCTGTGCTTGCTACCCAGCTTGAGTATTCTGTGCCTGCTACCCAGTTGGATGTGCCTACTGCCCAGCTTGATGTGCCTGTGCCTGCTGCCGAGCTTGTTATGTCCATGCCTGGCGCCCAGCCTGATGTGTCTCGAGGTGCCCATTGCCCAGCCTGATGTGTCTGTGCCCACTGTCCAGCTCAATGTGCCCACTGCCCAGCTTGATGTACCACTGCTCGCTGCCCAGCTTGATGTGCCTCTGCCCGTTGACTGGCTTGATGCCTTGGACTTTCTTCTCGCCCAGTTAAATATGCCTCTGTCCACTGCCCAGCTTGATGACATGGACTTTTCCCAGCAGCGGCTAGTTGGAGTGTGCAGAGGCCGCTCCTTTCGGGGGGGGTACTATCAGGAAAGGTTCCACCCGCTAATGGCCCTGTCTGACATTTGGCGTGCAGAGCTGATGTGTTTCCTGGCAGTCCATAACTGTCAGGGGAGCTTTCTCCTGCTGGTGGTACCATGTGATCTTTGGCCGCAGTACTGGTGTCCACCAGCAGGTGATTCCTGGCAGTGTGGAGACAACATCATCTCCTATAATCAGGCGTCACCTGAGCCTGATTGCTGGAGATGTGTATAAATACCCTACAAGCACACACACACCTTGCCTTGGTATCTTCCTTGCACCCTGACCTGATTCTGTGATTCTTGTCTGACTGTTATTATTTGTGGGTCTCTGTTTGGTATTGGTTTATTGTGCACTGTGTGATATTGGAGGTGGTTGTATTTATATATTGTCACTTATCTTAAATAAATCATAATATTTTCACCTTACATGCATTTGGTTCCTCTGTTGCTGTCCACATAGTTCTGGTCACACCTGATACATGTAAAAGAAGGGGTGAAAATACTGTGCTAAACCCAACATGAAAAAGAAATATACAAATAATAATAAGCTGCTAACACAGGAACAAATAAAGTCCAAATAGAAATATCAAATAAATAGTGATAAATAGTGTAGCGCTAAACAAATGTGACAAGGTGAAAAAATGGCAACAAAGCCACCTTAAATGAGCTAAGGTTAGACTAAAATAAATCCGAATGACCAATAAACCAAATACAAAATATATGTGGCATAGAAACATACACCAAAGTAATATGGATTAATTGTAATGAACTACAATAGTCCAATAACAAAATGTCCACATGTATAGTGTCCAATAAATGGAAAGCTTTCTCTTCAATCTTCAACTGAAGCAGAAAACATGTGGTCAAAATGGATAGATCAGAGATGTAGATGGATCAAAATAGCACTGGTAAACATCTGAAAAATACTCAAATGTGAGGATGGGTACTCTTACCACACCAGGTGGTCTCACATACCTTAGGGTAGTGTGTCTAATGCGCTTGTAATACTGGATCCCCAGTGATGAAATGATGCCAGGCTGGATGGTAACACAATGACTGTAACTCCAATCCACTCACGGTTGAATAATAGTCCCATGACGATGATTCCAAGGAGACAGCAGAAGAACCGATCCACAAAATGGGTGGTAATCATCGGGTTGCCATCGGTGCCATAGTAGCATGAGGTTCAGTGTCTCCCCCAGGAACGGTGGTTTGTCTCCCAGTGGTTTGTCTGTTCTTGTTTTTTTTTTTGTTTTTTTCACCCAGTCACATTTGTTTAGCGCTACACTATTTATTTGGCACACCTGATACATGACACATGGCTGTGGGTTTACTTCCTCTTTGTCTCCCTGCAAAGGTAAAGCATAATGGGCTACTATGCATCACTTACCTGACACAGGAGCTAGCAATGTCACTGATGTCCCCTGTAGCACGGAGCATCCATCTTCTTCCGGGAATTGCTGCTCCGGCCACTCACAGCGCCGGAGCAGCGATGACATCACTCCCGCGTATGCGCACAGGAGCCGCCACTAACGGCATATCGCCATTAGCAGCGGAATACTCAGTGCGCCTGCGCGCCGCTGTCTACGGCACATCTTTTTGTAAATATCTCCTAAACCGTGTAGGTTTAGGAGATATTTCTTGGACCTACAGAAAAGCCTTAATCTAGTCTTACCTGTAGGTCAAAGTGGTTTGTAAGGGTTTATAACCACTTTAAGTAGGGGGCAGACTGGCTACCTTCCCATAGGTCCTACGACTGCCCAATAGATTTTCTCCCGGGTTTCACCCCTTCTCCCATGTATGCATTTACCCTCTCTCTGTCTCCAAATTTTAAAGGCATGGAAAAGTACATTGCTGAAAATCTTAATAGGGATTCATTCACCCGCCTTACCCTCGTCATTGGTGGGTGTATTTTTTTACACAGAAGTGGGACGGTTCCCTTTATCCCTTCATCATATCTCTTTTCCACTCAGGAAATTCTTCATAACCATGGGGTAATTTTTTTTTCAAAACTGGACCTTATAGGGGCTTACAATTTAATCAGAATCTGTGCTAGTGATGAATGTAAGACCATAATCAATACCAGAGATAGGCGCCATGAATAACTGGTGATGCCCTTTGGGCTGTGCAATGTCCCAACAATCTTTCATGTTCTTGTTAATGGCATCTTTAGTGAGCTACTTTGTACACTTGAATGATATTTTGATGTTCTCTTCTCATCTCCCATCCCATTGTCGCCATGTCTTTGCTGTTCTCCGGTGTCTGCGGATCAAAAACCTTTAGGGAACGCTGAAAAATTGCAACTTTGAAGTTCCTGAAGTACCATTCTTAAGCCCCATACACACTATCAGATTTTCTGCTGATTTTTTCCTTCAGATTTACCAAAACCATATAATATGAGGTCAAACCTTAGGAGTTTCAATTTGTATGCAATCAGGCAGGCCCTTGCACTACATGGTTTTGGTAAATCTGAAGACAAAAATCAGCAGAAAATCTGATAGTGTGTATGGGGCTTTAGGGATCATCATGTCAGGAACATAATTTGCACATAGACCCCTCTAAAGTGTCTGCACTATTGGATTGGCATCTACCCACCAGCCTCAAAGCCACCCAGAGATTCTTGGGATGCTTTAATGAGTTCCATTAATTTATAAACAACTATTCCGTATTGGTGGCAATTAGGACTCTTAATAGTAACACAATGTTTTCTTTAGTTGGCAGAAGAAAACTGTGCTGGCTACACATGGTTGTTACTTTATTTGCAACATTTGAAAATTGTATGAAAAATTTTCTATGCATCTTCAGTTTTAAAACACTATCAGCACTATTCAACAGCAATGCAAAGAGCAAAGATATTGTGCTTTGATGATTAAGTAATCCACAGTAACCAACTACAAACATGAAAATGCCCTGTACAGTAATTCGCAACTTCTAACATCAGAAGATGAGAAAGAGAGACAGCCTGGGAAGGAGAAAATAAGCAGCATGTGTAGCATACCACAGCAAAAAGTTGGTTGTTGTCACATATTCCCATTTCCACCCATGGGTTGAACACACAAACCCCCACAGCAATGGTCAACTCCAAATAACCTCACCTTATACTCATCAAGACAGTAACTCTTTCTCAGGATATTTATGCCATCTATCGCCCTCATCATTGGTAGCCATTTGTCTTTTCCTAGTCCTATCCTGGCAAAAAAAAGTTCCCTGGTATGCAACCAGAGCTATATACAACATTTTCCTGCCATTAAACTGGCATAGAGTCCCAAGGCTTCTAACAATTATGTTTCCAAGAGAGATATCTGATTAATTAATTCTGCATCACATCAGCTCATTACAACCAGGGCATTTACCAGTAATTGTATCAAGTGTGTTTGTTGTTGTGACATTGGGGGTTTTAACTACAGGTAAGCCTTAATCTAGCCTTACCTGTAGGTCAAAGTGGTTTATAAGGGTTTACAACCACTTTAAGTAAGAGGCAGACTGGCTACCTTCCCATAGGTCCTATGACTGCCCAATAGATTTGGTCCCAGGTTTCACCCCTTCTCCCGTGTATGCACTTACTCTCTCTGTCTCCAAATTTTAAAAGCATGGAAAAGCACATTACTGAAAATCTTAATAGGGATTCATTCACCCTCCTCATTCTCAGCATTGGTGGATGTATTTTTTTACACAGAAGTGGGATGGTTCTCTTTATCGCTTCATCATATCGCTTTCCCAGTCAGCAAATTCTTCAACCATAACCATGGGGTTATGACAAAAAAAAGCTCCCTAATATGCAACCAGAGCTATATTCAACATTTTCCTGCCATTATACTGGCATAGAGTCCCAAGGCTTCTAACAATTATGTTTCCAAGAGAGATATCTCATTAATTAATTCTGCATCACATCAGCCATATTACAACCAGGGCATTTACAAGTACTTGTATCAAGTGTGTTTGTTGCTGTGACGTTGGGGGTTATTTACGAAAGGCAAATCTACTTTGCACTGCAAGTGCACTTGGAAGTGCAGTCACTGTGAATCTGAGGGGAAGATCTGAAATGAGGGGAAGCTCTGCTGAATTTATCATCCAATCATGTGCAAGCTAAAATGCAGTTTTTTATTTTCTTTGCATGTCCCCCTCGGATCTACAGCGACTGCACTTCCAAGTGCACTTGTAGTGCAAAGTGGATTTGTCTTTCTTAAATAACCCCCATTGTCTTGTAAGACCTTTTAGCAACACAAGTTTTATGGGGTCTCTCAGTAGCAAAAGACTGTGTGTGTTGCCCAAGCTATGAGTGTCTGAGACAAATATACTTACAGCTCACAATGTCATGTTTTCTCTGGATTAACAGTTGTACTTTCATTCTAATTTGAAAGGGTTACAATTTCAATTTATTTGACAGAAGTTGGTATGGGTTGTTGAGATTGGGGTTCAAATATATTTTTTGCCCATTGCTACTAGCAATACTAAAAAGTGAAAATGTGCAACCTTTAAAATATAAGACTTAATATTAGGCAGGGTATACATGTTGAGTTTTTTTTTTTCATTCTACCAGCGGGTTAAATGGAAATAATCAGACACATCTCTGTATCAACACAAGAGGGGAATACACAGATCAGTGCTTGCAGCCATTGCCTCCAAGTGGTGATTGAATGTTCGCTTTCCAGCATACAGAAACTGTTTGACAGAAGCCAGTCACTAGATCGATCAGTATATGCCCTGCTTAATTCTCCTGAAGTTTTCAAAATTGTGGTATATGCACAATACACTATACATAATAGTGTACCCCATCCATCTTTGCCTTTGCTGAGGAGTAATTACCTAGCCCACTGCAACTGATATCCCTTCCTATCATATAAAACAGTTTTTCATAACTATGAATAATTTTATTTTCCCCTATGGTAACTAGATTTGCTGAGTAAATCAATGCATTTCTGTTTTCACCATTAACAGCAAAGATAACTATTTGCTTTTTCTGACCTAGATCCCAGCAGGGTGGAATCTGCAGAGAGAATAACTTTACAAAATACCAACTCATCTGGTAATGGATACTCTGCATTCAAATGTCCATACACCTCACAATTATTATAGGCAACCAGGTCTCTATCCAGACCATTACCTGGTGAGAACCCATGTTCAAAGCTTACCACTTCACCCATGTGCTTCAGGTCTTTATCAGGTTTTCTACAAGAAGCTCCTTTTGAGTCAAGTCCAATATTTTAACTTGTGTATCCTCCTGGGTAACAGACAGGAGTTCTGCAACTTTCTGATAATTTCCTGGTCCTTCCATCTCCTGAGGGTTGTCTGCTGCCACAGCAAGCATATCCTTGAATGTTAGCTGGCCATCAGAACCTCAGTCTAGCCTATCAGAATACCTCTCTGTCTTCTTGCTTAATGTGGTCTTAAAGTACTTTGGGGCGCCTTCCATGTACCAAAATAACTGGAAGCAAACATGCAATGGACTGCAGGACTTATTGCATTACCATTAATAAACATACCAAATTATACAAATTTTTCCTATCTTAGTTGAGTACAGCCTTTAAAACATTATTCTGAGTGTTGGTGCTCTGCAGTACCAGCCTATATTTCAGAGGAGTACACACAGAAGTACAAAGTGACTGAAGATTCAGCAGTTTATATGGTTATTTCATCATGTCTGTTAGAAAAGGGAACCCTGAATCCAAGATAAACATCCTGTTGGGAACCTTATGAAATTTAGAGGATGTATTTGTAAGGGATATCTTCACAGCTGAAGGTAGCATCACTTACAGCTGACACATGCACCATATCCATTACCATCCCCTCTGACACGCTGGTAATAAGCCGCTCCACAACCTCTACAAGGACGCTATCAGTTTGGTATACTACATCTTTAACAAATATAGACAGGGTGTTGTGCTGTTCCCTAAAATAACCAAGTAAATTAAAGAATAAGTGACACAAAAAGAACGTTATTCATAGAAATGCAAAATAAGTGCTCAAACAAGTTAAATAAAGTCCACTCCAGAGGTACAGACAGTGATCTTCACAGCAAATGTGTTCCTTTCTTCCACCATCCAAGTGTTACAAAGCAACTTACCAAAATGTCAAACCCAATGACAAAGAGGTCTGAATGCGCTCAGTGCAGCCAATGAAGGTTCTGTGTCCACTCAGGCAATATTGTGTATCTCCAAAGGCAGTTTACACAAACTCAAATCCCGCAATGATAACCAATAGAGAGAAACAGAGAGATAACTCCTTTGTGTAGTACCAAAATACTCACGTTTATTGCATAAAATAGAAATGTACTCACAAGAAACAAAAGCAAACAAAACAGTGCTTTGCTCCAGCTGATGAGTGAGTGTGAAAACATCACCACTATACCACATTTCCACATTTCATCAACACAGATGTCATCCAGTGGCAAGGTGTTGTACCTAAATAGTATAAAAAACAAAAAAACAAAAATATCGCGCTTGGGGTAAACCTAAAAGCTGCAACTAAAAACCATCTAATATCAAGATATGGAAAAACTCAGAAAAAAATCCTTTTTACGAATTCAGTTTGACTCTTACCACAATGGGTGGACTCCCAGTCAATGGAGTCATTAGCGCGAGCAGACAGCCCTCTGCAGGGTTCTTTTGCAATGGATGTTGTGTCTGGGAGAGAAGACATGCGTATTGAAAAACCTTGACATCGGACGATTCGCTGGGGAGCTATAAACATACTCCAGACGTACAGAGAGATTGGATAGCCACTATCTACGGTGTTCGAGAAGGGAAGGAGGACGTATGGAATTATTGTAATCTAGGCTGGCTACTTCCAAATGATCCGTATCTATCCATGTGTCTAGTAGCACACCGGAACGGATTACACGCAAAAGAACCCTGCAGAGGGCTGTCTGCTCGCGCTAACGACTCCATTGACTGGGAGTCCACCCATTGTGGTAAGAGTCAAACTTTTTTCAGCTCTGGATTTGTAAGAAGATTACACTGAATTCGTAAAAAGGATCGATTTCCCTATTCATTGGTTTTTCTTGGAAACAGAGAGCCCCTTATTACAAAAGACTCCTTCTTTCTTGATTGAACTTTACACAGGATGTTTTTTGATTTGTAATTTCATCGATTTGTATTAGACTTCTCACTTTCATCTTTCATGTAATTTTAGCGCAACTTTATATATACAATTTTTTTAAGGTGTTGTACCTCCATGGGTAATGTGGAGGGTATCTTTTTTTAGTTTAATTGCATTTTTATGTAATTTATTATGCTCTTTTGAGCCATTTCTGTATTAATAAAGGATATTTAAATATAATGAAGTCCCATTTATACACCTTGCAATCTCTAATGTGATATATATTACATGATTGTTTTTGTTATGGCTATGTCATAACCATTTTTTGTAGAAGGCTTGATGGCTTAACTTTAACAATTGAGGCCTCACTGAATTTTAGTGGACCTAAGTGAGTGAGCCCGTGGATGGTCATTAAAACCATGTATATTCTCTTCTACCTTTGACAAAACACTCTGGTCCACCATGACTGCACCACAGTTGTCCTAAGCTCTGACACTCTGGGCCTCTCAGAGGTTTCTAGAGACACATCTGTTTCATCTGACACCATTACTAAGGGAAATTATAAATGTTCTCTTCCCACTGCACAGGACATTGAACAGAGGAAAGTCTTACTGCAAACAGATAGTATGCCCCGATAATGGGGTCACTCCCACTTCATAGCAGACAGTTTTACTGTCAAACTCTCCAAGGACTAACATATTATACCCAGCACTCTTCTCTTTTAAGAGTTTGACCATATTTCTGAGGTTTCACCTTCATTTTGGAAAACTTGAGTTGTGATAAAACTAGCTACTGCTCTTGTCATAGACCTGGCATTCCACCAATACAGCCACAGGGCGAAAAAGCAGCAAGTGCAATATGCACCTTGTCACCCCCTGAAGACTTGAATTGGACTGTTCCACTGTTTCTAGGGGTAGCTGCAGACATATTATCAACGCAAACCTGGTGGTTAAACACATCCCTGTCTGGACAGGTTACCTTGAACTGTATCCAAGGACAAGGGACATTTGGTGAGAGCATGCTCCCATTTACTATACTTGAAACAACACTCATGGTTTCATGTTTTGTTAGGGCTTTCCATAATACATCTCTTTGCAAGCTAAGGCTCATTGGCATCCTTCCTGGACTTCTGGGTAGCCTGCTTTTAAGACTTTTTCTGAGAACCGTGCCTCTCTGTTGCAAGGGTAGACAGCTTTTCCCCAACTGGAACTGGTGAAGCTTGCACACTTGTTAAGATGTCAGGCCACATAATTCATTCTATCCACATGGTCACATCACTATCATCCTCTGGGGCCTGGGGATCCATCAAGTAAATTAGGTGGTAGAAATCCTTATTTAGCTCCATATACTGCAGTATTTCCTCTTTTAATTTATCATAGTCCCCTGCCTGTTTCCCAGAATAGGGTAGACCTGCTAGTTTGACAATAATAAAGGTGCAAGCAATGGCACTATGGCATTCTTTGGCCAGTTCTTTTGCATGACCACCTTCTGAAACTTTTGAGAAGTTTCAAGGAATCCCCCACATCATCAAAGGTAAGGTAACCTTTGAAACAAGTTAACAGCCCCCCAGTTACCACTTGCAATCACAGGATCATCCATACTGTAGATTTACAGCTCACAACAGAAAAGTGCACAGACCCAGCAAATGGTGCTAGCACATGTTCACAGTTCTCATCCTCAGGATACTGTTGCTTTAAAACTAACAGGAATGCACTTGCCACACTCAGTGTGTTGTGTATTTCATTGGTAATTGTAACACAAAGTGTACACAGTTCATTAGAAGAGAACATATTCCTTAGCAAGGGTGAGCAGACTCCAAGCAGAAAAATTTCAGCTTTTGCCCGCATTCTCCACCCATTGCGAGATTTAGCTTCAAATGGAGTTTTTTTTTCAAGGATGCATTTTAGGTCTTTTCCCCACTTTTATTCATCCAGATATCAAAATAACAGTTTTCTGCCCATGCAGGAGTTGTTAGCATAACAACAGGTTTCAGTCTCCTGGCTATTTTGTTACACAGCTAAGTCTACTTCTCTGTAGGACTGAGTTTCCTCAATCTCAGACTCTCTGCCTAATTAGAGTCTTCAGTCACCAGACTGGACCTGTTATCTACTCACATACAGAGTGCTATTTGATTAGGTTGTAAACACCAATCTGTTTGGATAGAGACTACCTCTGTCCAGTCACAATCTCTTGCTTTTAGATGTTAGTCATGCCTTGCAACTTTTCCGTGTAGGCCAAACTGGTTTGTACACACGTGTGTCTTGCAGCACACAGAAGCAGAGCCTAACTAGAAAATACCTTCTGTTGTGGGCAAAAACCCATCTGACCCATATCAGTTTTACACATGTCCAAGGACCATTTCCCTGCTGAAACGGCACCTTTATACTTTTATTTGCACCTTTATACAGTAACAGACCATCTGTCTGTCAAAAAATAAATAAATATAAATATATATATATATATATATATATATATATATAATGTACTATTTAACTACTAAAATATTATACTGCATAAAACCTTTCTCCCACTCTCTAAATTATTGCATATGTCATTTGTTAACATCATAAAGGAAACACAATGATGAGAAAAAGCTCTTGAAGGCTTTAATAATCATGTTTAGCTTATTATTACTTTATGGTTCAGATAATTAGGGGCGTGGCAGGGATGCATTTTTTCTCATAAATTTGTGAGGTATGCATATAATAGTAGACTAAAAACAGCTAAAATAAAGGACCATTGTAGCCTCCCCTTTAGAAATAAAGGCAACAAACCTTTCTTTTTGTCTTTTCATAACAACCAATATAAGAATGCTAAATACACTTGTTCTACCTAAAAGAAAAACTGTGGACAAACTGAAAAAGATATTACCTTTAAAAAAGATGAGATGAAAGTGCATGAGGAATTTCTTTGACCTTAGGAAAGGAAGCTTCCTTAGTTACCTATAGTGATTTGCACGTTACTAAGATCAACAATGCCTGTTCATTTACTTTCAGAGTTTGTTATCCCAGGAGCATACCTAAACATTAATGTTGGACACAGTGGAAACTTGTATATTGAAAGGTTGACAGTATGGTTCCCATGGAAAGTCTTCAATGCTATGAATAGGTTCACATATTACTCTGAATAGGTCTGAGATGGTAATCCAATTCATATTGCGCAAAGTCTCTTTTTATCCAATTTTTTTTCTGCTTTAATTGTCTACACAGAGACTGAGATCCCTCTGGTGAGTGTACACTGGCAGAAATAAGAGAAAAACAGCTGCAAAATGTCTGATGTATTGACCAGCTCTTGCAATGTTAGAACAAGTGATTTCAAGCACAAAGTTGGGCAATAAAATAATAAATATTACTTTTGGACAGGCACCTGCTATGGCTTTTAGCAGCTCTCACATTTATTCACTGCTCTGATTCATCTATCTTCTAGCATATAAACACCTACGAAATACAGTATTAATAACAGTATTTAATTTTAAATACAAAGGTGCCCAGAGATGTCAGATGATCTTTATCTGATTGACATTAGGTGTCGGTGATTGTTTTCTATCATGATGTAATGGGCAATAGGTAACCATACATTTCAGCAGATACTCTCAGCAGATTGATAGTAAGCGGAAAAGGCTACTGCTAAGTTGCAATTTTTGGGCAAAGCCCTACTGTTCCCTCAAGATTAGGGATGGGCCAAACACCCCCCCCCCCCCCCCGTTCGGCTCGCACCAGAACACCTCGAACAGGCAGAAATTTCCAGCAAACATACAAGCCCAACTAAAGTCTATGGAACACGAACATGAAAACTCAAAAGTCCTCATTTTAAAGGCTTGTATGCAAGTTATTGCCATAAAAATAGGATTTTTAAATACAGCTTACCTGTAAAATCCTTTTCTTGGGAATACGTGCACGGGACACAGAGACTTGATAATTACTTAGTGAGTTAGATAGTGACCATCAGATGATTGGACACTGGCAAGCCTAATTACAAGGCGAGTTTCTCCCCTATATAACCCCTACCATATGGAGAGTACCTCAGTTTTGTAGCAAAGCAATAAGTGTCCCAACATATAATCCCGAAGAGGGGCGGGAGCTCTGTGTCCCATGATGTATTCACAAGAAAAGGATTTTACAGGTAAGCTGTATTTAAAAATCCTATTTTCTTGTTCATACATCATGGGACACAGAGACTTGATAAAAACTTAGTGGGGTGTCCTATAGCAATGACCAAAATTGAGAGGAGGTAGACACAGATCAGAAAACAACATAGACTGCCAACGGACTAGAGGAACTATACTGCTGCCTGCAACACACTGCACCCGAAGGCAGCATCCTCGTGCCCTCTTACATCCACCTGATATAATCTAGCGAATGTATGGACTGAAGATCAAGTTGAAGCCTTGCAGACCATGGAGGCGTGGTAATGCACTGCCCATGAAGCACTAACTGCTAGTAGAGTGCGCTTTAACCTGAAAAGGAGAAACTTTCTTCTTTACACCATAAGCCTGAATAATAACCTGTCAAATCCAACTAGAGATAGTGGATTTTTATGCTGCCTAGCCCTTTTTGAGGCCCTCTGGCAGAATAAAGAGACAATGTCTTTCATATCTGAGCGGTTGCCTGCAGATAGATAGTGACTGCTCTCACAACATCTAAAGAGTGTAACAACTATTCTTCTGCAGACTGCGGATCTGGAAAAAAGGACGGTAGGACCACATCTTGATTCAGATGGAATCCTGAAACCACTTTAGGCAAAAAGCTGGACCCTGTCTTTGTGAATAATCAAATATGGCTCTTTACAAGAAAGAGCTGCTAATTCTTATACCCTTCTAGCTGAGGATATGGCTACCATAAACACCAACTTCTTTGTTAAAAGATTTAAAGAAGCTTGGTGCAATAGTTCAAAAGGTTGTAGTGCTCCCTGAACAAAGGTTCGTACTTGATAGTACTCAAGGCCAGCTTCATTTCTATGCCTAATTGAAGAAAGGCAAGAATTCTGCTAATGGCATACTTTCTAGGATGTCACCCTCTGGATTCACACCAGTAAACATATACCTTCCAGATTATGTAGTAGATGAGCCTGGACGCTGGCTTCCTAGTATTGACCAGGGTGGACAGGACTGGCCCCCGAGAGGCCACGACCCTTTAAAATGTGGGTCTCAACCCAAACCATCAAATTTCGACTTTGTAAGGCAGGATGGAATATTGCACCCTTTGAGAGTAGATCTGGGCGAAGCAGAAGAACCCAAGGTCTCCCCTCTGCTATCCTTATGATCTCCTCATACCAAGGTCACCTGGGCCAAGCTGGAGCCACCAGAATTACCGGCTTGCCTTCCCTTTTGACCCTCTGAAGGAATCATGGGAAAAGTGAAACTGGAGGGAATGCATAGATCAGAGAGTATTAACCCCATGGAATCATTAAGGCACCTGACCCTTGTGCTAGCGGATCCTTTGTTCTTGATACAAAGTTATCCAGTTTCCTGTTGAACCTGGAGGCCAACAGGTCCCCATCCGGGGTACCCCATTTTCGTCATCTGGCCTGAAATATGTTGTGGTCTAGAGACTATTCTACTGGGCACAGCTGCTGGCAACTTAGAAAATCCACCTGCCGATTGTCTACCCCTGGGATGAAGACCGCAGACAGGCAAGGAACATGTCTCTCTGCTCATGAAAAAATGTGATTGAACTCTTTACAGCTGTAGCATTGTCGGACTGTATCCGGACAGGGTAACCCTGTAACCTACAAGTCCAGACCTTGAGGGCTAGTCGAATTGCTCGTATCTCCAGAATGTTGATGGGCAAGAACCTTTCGGCTCTGGACCATCTTCCTTGGGTGGAAGGTTCTTCCAGAACCATTCCCCAGCCTATCAGGCTGGCATCTGTGGTTACCACTTTCCAAGTAACTGGAACTAAAGATTTTCCTTTTAGCAGATTCTGGGTCAGCAGCCACCAATTGAGGCTCTGGCATACCCAAGGAGACAGGCACATTGGGAGATCCAAGGCTTGTACCCTTTTGCTCCAGGCAGAGAGGATGCTGCTCTGCAAAGGCCTTGAGTGAAACTGAGCATAAGGGACAGCCTCAAAAGAGGCCACCATCTTCCGTAATAGTCTCATACATAGCCGAATGGAGCGATTCTTCTTTGCCATGACTACCCGGACCAACTATTTTATGGATTTTGCCTTTGACCCGGGTAAAAATAATCTGCTTTGGACTGTGTCTATGACCATGCCCAGATACTCCAGCCTTTTTAGGGGCTTTAAGGAAGATTTTTCTAGATTGAGAACCCAGCCTAGGTACTGTAAGTACTCTACTGTGCTGAGCACATTGCGGTCTAAGCACGCTATGGACTGTTCCACAAGAAGCAAATCATCCAGATAAGCTGTCACTGTTATGCCCTGAGCCCTTAGTTTTGCCAAGGGCGGGAATAGATTTTTTGTGAACACTCGAGGTGCTGTACAAAGACGGAAAGGTAGGACCCCAAATTGGAAGTGGCGCTGATCCATCACAAACCTCAGGAATCTTTGGTGGGCAGGAAATATTGGCACATGTAAATATGCATCTTTGATGTCTATTGATTCCAACAATTTTCCCCCTTGAAGGGTGGAAACTACCGAATGAATAGATTACATGCGGAAAGAACAAATGTCTAAAAACTGATTCAGGTCTTGAGTAGAACCCTGAGCCTTGCTCCTCTGGGGTCACCTCTATAATCACCCCTTGGGATAGAAGATGTTCTAAGGCCAGAAACAAGGGTGTTCTTTTTTCTGGATCCTTGGAGACTCTTGACCTTAGGAAACAAGAAGGCGGTAACTCCCAGAAATCCAGCTTGTAGCCCAGAGACACCGTGGAGGTTAACTATCTGTCCTGAATCTCTTCCCACCATGCACTTGCAAACTGCAGCAGCCTTCCTCCCACTCAGCTGAGTGGGGGCGTCCCTTCATAGGGAGGTTTTGGAGTTCTGCCTTACAGATCTTGAACCCAAGACTTCTTTTGCCCTTAGGCTTGGCTTTGGACCTCTCCCCTAGTATTGGATTGGGGAGGCTGTCGCCACTGCCTGGAGGATGGGGCTCCAGGGGCTGGGGACAGAGAACGTCTAAATGTGGGATGTTTTACTCTTTCTTTTGACCGATTAATAATGTGGTTTTACCCCCGGTAATCTTCTGGATGTATTTGTCCAAGTCATCCCCAAACAGGCATTCCCCATAAAATGGGAACACAGTCAGATATATTTTCCATGAAGTTTCAGCTGCCCAATGCTTAAGCCAAAAGGCCCTGCGCATGTGTACGAGCAAGAGGAAAGGGGGGATGCTTGCTGAACAGAATCCATAATGGCATCAATCGCAAAACATAGGGCCTTAGGAAGGTCTGCATAAACTTCACCCTCCTCAGTAGGGAGGAGGTTAAATACCTGCTTCATTTGTTCCTTGAGGAATTGGCACATGCTGACTGCTCCAACCACAGGCTGGACCACAGCGCCAGCCATAGAAAAGGAGGCTTTAAATAAAGTTTCCAGCTTCTTATCAGTTGGATCCTTGAACCACTGAGCATTGTCTACAGGACGGGTCAGGCTTTTATTTACACAAGAAATAGCCGCATCTATTGCTGGCACCTCCCATTTCTTGGTGAATATTTCCTCCACCGGATAAAGCATAAAACACCTCTTAGGAGGAGAAAATAGTTTATCTGGGTGAATCCAGTCATCATACAACAACTTCTCCATTAAGGGAGGAATTGGGAAGGTATATAAAGTCTGTGGGGATTTCCAGGATCCCAGGGAGGAAACGGAGGATTTGGCAGCCTCAGCAGAGGGCAATCTGTATGTGGTACACACCAACTCAGTAAAGTATTGCACCTGTACTTTGAGGGCCTGGGAGGCAGAAGAGAGCTTTTCCTCTTCCCCTGAATCGTCCGACTGCTCACTATCCCCATCCCCAGATGGGGATATTTCACCATCAGAATACTCATCCGATAGGGAACCTAAAGCAGATGGACGGGGTCTATCCCTCTTTCTGCAATTCTTTAAGGAAGCTGTGATAAAAGTAGTAATCCTTCCTTCCAAACCATCCAATACAGCCTTCATATTGTCTTCAGTGACATATACAGGGATTGTAACATTGGGAGAGGCTGCAAAGCCTGACAGGGACACAGACTCATCATGTGAGGCTGCCTCCAATCTCTTGTGGGGATGGAATCCTGCAGGCATGCCCAGAACCCCTAGAAGTAGGCGGTGATCTTTTAGTGCCTCTTTTACCTCCCCCTGAACCCGCTTATGAGGAGACATAGTCCTTAGCTGCAAAGCAGAGGTACTAGTACAAATGCAATCACTGCTGTGCTCTGGTCTTACAATATAAACATTAGCTCAGTCTGCACAGCCTGATGCTGAGTAGGTGTCCTAGGTATGCCAAATCCACTGAGATGCTTACTGCCCACAGCTCTGTGTCCCACTGGTTACAGTAGCTCTGGCGTATTGGGCTTTAAACATAGCCACTTTGCGCCTGCACACTGGTACGCTGTGCACGCCGTCCTTCCCTGCCAAACATCACTGTAAAAGCGCGCCCCCCTTGCGTGCGCGCATGTAAGACTGACATGGCGGTGGCCAGGGGTGAGGGGGGACAAAGGGGATTCCCTGAGAACTGCGTGGGACCCCCGGACATTATGGGATCCCCTCCCTTCTATATTATGTGGCAGAGCTTGCAGCGAAGGAGATGAGCGGCTTCTCAGACCAGCTTCACAGAGCATGTATCCTGGATGGCATGTAAGTATACACCAGGTACGTTCTTACTCCCTCTAGTGGCGGAAATCAGGTAAGACATGCAACTACTCAAAAAGAAGATAATCCATAATGTGTATACTTTAGGATTGTCTTAATTTACCTTATCCCTGCCGCAGGACTGCTGATTACAGACAGATCCAACCTTCACCCATCACGGCGGGTAGCGTTGTGCCAACCTTTGGGGTTCTGGGTTCCTAGAAGACTCTACCATAAAAACTTTTTGAGCAACTTTAATTTATGCACCAAAGCATTGGATCCCAGAGCCCAGTCTTCAAAGAGAGACATTACAGGCAAAACCTTGTTTCTTCACGCACATGGCCCTGGTATCATCCATCTTAGGCGTATATATTGGCCTGAGGTATGGATCTGGTTGTATAGCTCCTAGGCCCCCACAGAGACCATCAAGCAGAGCTTTCTTCTTAGCACATCTTCTAGCCTGACCAACCACCTTAGACACTGGAAAAAAAACTGAGGTACTCTCCATATGGGCGGGGTTATATAGGGAAGGAACTCTCCTTGTAATTAGGTTTGCCAGTGTCTAATCACCTGATCATGACTATCTTTTTTTTTTTCTCTCAATCAAGGATTTTATTGAAGAAAATAAAATGGTTTACATTGACATTATATGATTATAAAGTGATATTTGAAATTAACATTGGTTAACAATTTAACAGTTTGTCTATTAACATTTAAGTTAAGTATAATATACATATTGAAATGCTCTTCTGATCACGTGTAAATAGATGAAATAGGTAGAGAGGGAGGAAGGGAGGAGGGGGAGAATAGGGGAGATATTAAGACGAAGGGGAGATATTGAGAACTTGAAACTTAACTTATATCTTAGATACAGACTTGTTAGTGATATAATACACGAGTTTTATATTGGTTGCTTTACTTAAGAAGTGTTTGATATTCAGTTGAATAGGTAAATAATAACCATGGCTGCCACATTTTGATAAAGCCCTCGCTATTTTCTTTTTGTCAATTTGATTACTAAATATTTGAGGGTGGTTTGTTCCCATTTAAAATTGCAATTCCCTTTAAGAAGGTGTAGTTTATTGGGTGGTAAAGTGAGGTTTAGAGCTTCTGATTTTGATTGATTGATTTTGAAATTGGATATAAAACAAAATGTTTTGAACATTTTATTAAGGTTAGGGATTGAGATATGAGGTTGCCTGATAAAGAATAATAGGTCATCTGCTTACGCTGCAGTTTTGTATTCTCTATTATGAATGTTAAGACAGTGGATCGCTGAGGATAAATTTATGGTTCTGAAAAGGGGTTCTAATGTTAAGATAAAAAGAATTAGTAAGAGTGAGCAACCTTGACGTGTGCCATTTTTTATTTGTAATGGTTCTGAAAAGGTGCTATTGACTTTGATTTTTGCTTGTGGTTTTTGGTAAAGGGCTCTTATCCAATTCATCATATTTGTGCCAATTCCTATATGTGAGCATGTAGACATCATATAGTCCCAGGAGACTCTATCGAAGGCCTTCTCGGCATCTGTTGACAGCAGGAGGCCCTCGATTTTCGATCTCTGGGAGATGTGGATAAGGTTCAAAGTTTTTGTTACATTGTCTCTTGCTTTGACTATCTAACCCACTAAGTAATTATCAAGTCTCTGTGTCCCGTGATGAACAAGAAAAGTGTATGGGGACTCGTGTACTGCCCTAGGAGACATGTATTACAGTGGTGTTCCACCCAAAAAAAATAATTCATGAATGTGCCTAAAAAAAAATTTGGATTTTTTTTTTTACTCACTTCTAAATGGCTGTTGCTAAGGGGTCCCTCATAGTCTGCCTCCTTCAGTGCCTAGGCTCTTGACGTTGCTTACCCTCGGCGCAGGAAAGGCTCAGCTCTGCCCCCTCCCTTCTGTCAATCACCTGGGACTGCTCGCGCATGCGCAGTGGGTGCCCGGCTGTGAAGCCACAGCCGGGCGCACACAGTCACAATGCCGCCGCCGCCGCCGAATGGAGGGGGAGATGAGCAGGGCTTCGATCCCCTGCATCTCTGGACCCTGGGACAGGTAAGTGTCCAATTATTAAGTCAGCAGCTGCAGTATTTGTAGCTGCTGACTTTTACATTTTTATTTTTATAATGGGTACACCACTTTAATGAAAAAAAAAGGTTTTAAAACAATAGTTTTTACAGGAGCAGTGATTTTAATGATGATTAAAGTGAAACAATAAAAATTAAATATTCCTTTAACCACTTGCCTACAGGGCACTTACAACCCGTCCTGCCCAGGCCATTTTTCAGCTTTCAGCGCTGTCACACTTTGAATGACAATTGCACGGTCATGCTACACAGTACCCAAACACTTTTTTTATAATTTCTTCACACAAATAGAGTGTTCCTTTGGTGATATTTAATCACTGCTGAGTCTTTTATTTTTTACTAAAAAAAAAGAAAAAAAATGTCCTTAGTTTCTGTCAGTAAATTTTGTAACTAAGTAATTTTTCCCCTTCACTGATTTGTGCTCATGAGGCGGCACTGATGGGCACTGATAGGCTGGACTTGTGGGCATTGATGAGGTGACACTTATGGGTACTGATGAGGCAGCACTTATGGGCACTGATTAGGTGGCACTGATGAGGAGGCACTAATATGTTGCACCTATGGACACTGATAGGTGGCACTGATGAGCACTGATAGGCAGCACTGATGGGCACTAATAGGTGGCACTGGTGGGCACTGATAGGCGGAATGGATAGGTGGTACTGATGGCCACTAATGGGTGGCACTGATGGTCGACACTGATGCGCATTGATCGACAGCAGTGATGGGCTTTGATGGGCAGCACTGATAGGCGGCACTGATAGCCAGCACTGACTGGCATCGCTAATGTGCACTGATTGGTGGCACTTGTGAGCAGTGGCGGGCACTGATTTCTGCCACTGGTGGGCACTAATTTCTGCCACTGCTGGGCAATGGTGGGCACTGATTGGTGACACAGTTGGCGCTATATTGTAATCAGGGTACTGATGATCAGTGCCCTAATTACATGTGTAGATCTCACCCTGCGTGGACATGCTGCTGATCAGCTCTCCTCTCCACACACTCTGTCAATGTGAGATGAGGAGCACCGATTACCGGGATCTCCATGTTTACATGTGATCAGGCTTTCCATCATTTTGCAGAGGTGATTTAATCAGTTTAACTGCCTTAGTAATTACCACAGCCATTTAATCTGAGGGAAATCCTGAAAACATGACCTGTTGGTGCGCCTTAAGGACTAGAGTTGAGAAACACTGCACTACACTGACTGCATGCTCAATCAACTAACTAACCTGCCTAATCTCTCTTCATTCATAAACACAATACACGCCCACAATGTAAGCAGCATTATAAAGTGTGGCCAATCATGTCTCTCACAGCACATTGCGCTGTGATTGACCAAAGCATACAGGTCAGGTGCATGCTTTGGCCAATCAGCAACCTTCAATGCACTGCGATCTAGCAGTGCATTATGGGGTGCATCACGGCAGGCGAACGTCCTGTGGGCTCCCCACCTGTTCGAGTCGAACCTACGTTTGACTCAAACATTGGACCCATCCCTACTCAAGATAGCAACAATGACAGGAGAGAATTATTCTTGAGTCAGATTGCAATTACTCCTTTTTTGCCTTCAACCGAAACCAGTAGTGCTGTTATGCCAGTTTGCATTCAACATTTCAATTCCAAGGCCCCAGTCATCACAATGTTCTGAAACCTTACAACATGATTTCCAATATTTTGACATCAGCACAATTTATCTTTAACAGTGGAATTTCCTTCACTAGAGTTTTGTATGTGAGGTAACTAAATGGAGTAACTGTAATAGCATGCATTATCCATTGCAGTCATGTCATTGCCTTATTTGAAATCAATAATGTCATAAAATCAAACACAATAAAAAATACAATAAAATCTGGCAACCATGGGTTAAGCACCTTCTATCTACAAACTTTGATCTATCATTGTTGACGCCTAATTGATACTCCTTACATCCTTTTACTATTATCTTTTTTACTTTTAGGTGCTTCTGAGGCGGGGGCTGGACCAATACCAGGAGAAACTTTTCTTATCTTCTTTTCTTTCACTCATTCTTTCTCTCTCTCTTCTTATCTTCTTCTTCTACTCTTCTTCTTTTCTTTCTTCTTTTCTTTTTACTTACTTTTCCATATAATAGTGACAAATACGGGATCTTGATTCACTCCTTTTACTCACATATATATCTTAGAATCTCTGTCACTCATACTTGGCTGATTTCTCATTTATAATAGATTCCTTATGTTATCAAATATAGGATAAATTAGAATCATATAGTCTGCTACATAACTTTCTTTTTTCCTCTTTACTTTAATTAATATACTTTTAGTCTCCATACATTTTATCTTATGTTCTAAAATAACCACACGCGTTCACAGCTTGAACCCAATTGGGGTGAACGTGTGGTTGGGAATTCAGAGATGTTTATTTAAATTTATATTAACATTCTTCTTCTTTGTATATTAGTTGTCAAATATTATATCTATATTTGCTCAAATGTGATTATATCTAAGAAGTTCTGATTATATTGTTCTGTATCGTATCCCATGCTTGTAGTTTATTCTCATTTCATTTTGTAGACATTATTTGTCTTTTCCTGTATAAAACTCAATAAAAAGATTGAACAAGGAAAATCAAACACAATAAATATAACATTCTAGTTGGTTGGGACAGGGGACCAGATTATTACACTATCAGTTCAGTTCTAGCGATCATAGGAGCCAGATTCAGTAGAATATCAGCAGCATAGATCCTAAGAGATCACCTCATGAGTGGTTGCAAGCAATTTAAAGCGGAGGTCCACCCTAAAGTGGACCTTCTGCTCATCGGAACCCTCCCCCCCTCCGGCGCCACAATTGGCACCTTTCAGGGGGGAGGGGGGTGCAGATACCTGTACAGTACAGGTATCTGCACCCACTTCCTGGATAGCTCTCTGCGGAAAGGGGCGTAGATTACGCCCCTTTCCGCAAGTGCCCGCCCCTTTCCGCAAGTGCCCCACTGCCTGCTGGGAAAACACACAGATCCCAGAGGCAGCGGGGACCGTTCTTATTGTGCAGCGCGGCTCGCGCATGTGCAGTAGGGAACCGGGAAATGAAGCCGAAAGGCTCCATTTCCTGATTCCCATATCCAAGATGGCGGCGGCAGCACCCGAGAGACGATCTACAGATCGGCTTCGGGTGCCGACATCGCGGGCGCGCTGGGCAGGTAAGTGTCACTATTTTAAAAGTCAGCAGCTGCAGTATTTGTAGCTGCTGGCTTTTAAAAAAAAAAAAAACGCGGAGTCCCGGCGGACTCCCGCTTTAACTGATTTAGGCATCACATCCTACAATCTGGATAATAGTTATGTACTGTATAAGTTAAACCAGACCCTTACTCCCTGCCTCCGCCTTTCCTTTATGTTGCACATCAGCCAAGGACAAAGTTGTTCTGATCTTGTTACCAGCAATGTGTTAAAAGATGGAGAAATGTTTCACAACTCATCAGTTTTGTTGAAACGTCTACTGCGTGTGGTCATATTGCATCACCTGAGCCAGAACCAAGGCATGGTTTTTCACAACATTTACTTTGCACATGTGGTCAAATCTGACTTTGATTTTTCACACAAACTGAAAAAAAAAAACACAATTACTTTACAATAGTTAAATGGATTATCTCTCCTACTTATAAAATACAGTATTTGTTCATCCAAATAACATTATTATTACATTGAGCTGTTTTGCACTTATTCTGACCAGTAATATATGAGAACAGGAAATCTGTGCACTGTCCTATGTGCAGACTGCAGTATTATTTAAAGAGTATCTATGATCAAAAATAAAAAACAAGTATCTAGTAAGGCAATGAATGTCTGTTTTGTCATATCGTCCTTATAAATACAATGTTTTGTGCAGCACAGTAGCAAAGTGTTTAGCACTTCCAAATGGCAGCATTAGGGTTGTTGGTTTGAATCCCAAGCACAACACTACCTGCCTAGAAGTTACATGTTCTCCCTGTGCTTGCGTGGGGTTCCTCCTGGCAATCCAGCTTCCTCCCACACTCCAAAGACATGCTGGTAGGTTAATTGACTCCAGTCTAAATTGGCCCTGTTATGTGTATATATGAATATGAGTTAGAGACCTTAGCTTGTAAGCTACTTGAGGGCAGGGACAGAGGTGAATGTACAATTTACTGTATATGTAAAAGTGCTGAGTAAATTGTTGGCGCTATATAAGTACCTGCAATAAAATTCAAGATTTGCATAGATTAAAAAAAAAAAAAAAAGTTTTACAAGCTGTAAAACTTGTCTTTTGAACAATTCCACAATACCAACGTCATTGATCATCATGACAAAAAATAGTCATGCCCTGTGAATATGCATATCACTCACTGCAAAATGCTTTGTGATGATACTACAACTTAAAGTGGTTGTAAAATCTAAGCCCTTGTAAACACGGTCGGACATTCCGACAACCAAATCCGTTGGATTTTGTCCGACGGATTTTGTCCGAAACTGTTGCATACACACAGTCGGACAAAGTTGTTGGAAAATCCGATCGTTCAGAACGTGATGACGTTATTTTGTTGCGACGGGACTACGGTCAGGCTAGTAGTCAATAGCTTTGGTCTAGGAATTTGATCTGAGCATGTGTGGCACTTTGTCTGATTGGAATTCTCTACACACAATCGGACAAAGTCCGATCGGATCATGTTGTCAGAAAGTTTTATAGCCCAGCTCTAAGCCCTTGTACACACGACGGAAAATGTCCGATCAGGCCGTGTTGTCGGATAATCCGACTGTGTGTGGGCTCCATCGGACTGTTTCTGTCGGAAGCCGACGGACAAAGTTTTAGAGCTGGGCTATAAAACTTTCCGACAACATGATCCGATTGGACTTTGTCCGATTGTGTGTAGAGAATTCCGATCAGACAAAGTGCCAGGCATGCTCAGATCAAATTCCTAGACCAAAGCTATTGGCTACTAGCCTGAATGTAGTCCCGTCGTAACGAAATAACGTCATCACGTTCTGAACGATCGGATTTTCTGACAACTTTGTCCGACCGTGTGTATGCAACAGTTTCAGACAAAATCCGTCGGACAAAATCCAACGGATTTGGTTGTCGGAATGTCCGACCATGTGTACAAGGGCTAAAACTTTGTCCGTCGGATATTCGGATGGAAACAGTCCGATGGAGCCCACACACAGTCGGATTATCCGACAACACGGTCCGATCGGACATTTTCCGTCTGAATGCCCGACCGTGTGTACAAGGGCTAAGCATTTTTTACCTTAATGCATTCCTTGCATTAAGGTATAAAATGTTTAGGTGTCAGCATCACCCCCTCAGCCCCCCTTTACTTACTTGAGACCTCATTCGATCCAGCGCGGTGCACCTCTGCAGATCTTTTCTCCCCTCACTTCTGGGTCTTGCTGGCTTTGCTAGGGCACTGGGAGCCATTGCCCATAGTCCAAACAAGAAAAGCACACACCGCTTCAGGCAATTTTCAAGCGCATCCAGCCCTAGGTGCAGACCCCGGCTCACCACCATCTATAGCACAAAAGGAGAAGAAGAAATGTTCACACACAAGAACCAATGGAATGCTTGATGAAAAATCTTTATTGTCATATGCCAGACAATCATACAGGGTTATTGTTGACACGTTTCACACAAATGTACCATGCTTCTTCATGTTTTGTCTTTAGATTGCCAATAATATTTTATATACTTGTTGGAATTCAGAAATGTAAAACATTTAGTTTACTTTTGGAAGTGTGCAGACAACAGTTTTCTCACTTGTTCACTTTGTTTTGCCTACAGATGAAACCTGGGTTGGAGCGTATACAGACAAGGATTGCTACCCAGTGCAAGAAACTTACACCAAGAATGAAAGCATGACAACCTCCACACGATTCTTTGACTTAAAGCTAGGCATAAAAGATCCATCTGTATTTACCCCTCCAAGCAGCTGTCAAATGGCACTGACACAGTTAATGAATGATGGCTGCTGAAATCAGCAAGACTTCCATAAGTGACTTAATATACAGTATGTAGTTGAAATAAGCTTAAATGTAGAAAGGATAACAGTATTTTTGTCGTGCTAAAATGAAAAGTTAACTTTACACATATTGGGGGTTATTTACAAAAGGCAAATTCACTTTGCACTGCAAGTGCACTTGAAAGTGCAGTCGCACTTAATCTAAGGGGTAGATCTGAAATGAGGGGAACCTCTGCTGATTTTATCATCCAATCATGTACAAGCTAAAATGCTGTTTTTTTTAAATTTTCCTTGCATGTCCCCCTCAGATCTAAAGCGACTTTACTTCCAAGTGCACTTGCAGTGCAAAGTGGATTTTCCTTTAGTAAATAACCCCCATGGTTTAATTATATAATTTAGCTGCATAGTCCCGATTTTCCCCGATCTGTGCAACTATGTACTGATAACTATGTACTGATGCTCTAACTTCCCCTAGCAGCCAGGTACCACTTAAAAAGCATTTCACACCAATCTAAACATAAATACCAAAAAACAAGTGCAGAACTTCTAAAATAAGACTAAATCATTAAGGGTCCTTTCACACTGACGTCCCGTTCAGGCCCGCCTGTCAGTTTTTCAGGCGGACCTGAACGGGTGCTCCATAGAGCTCTATGGAGCGTCGGATGTCAGCAGTGACATGTCCGCTGACATCCGACCCGCTCCGATCCGAAAAAGTGTAACGGAGGAAAAAGCTATTTTTCCATCCGTCTGTGGATCGGATCGGATGACGACGGGCACTGCGGTCCGTCGTCATCCGATCTCCCATAGGGGAGAGCGGCGCTGTGACAGGTCCGTCCCTGCGCAGTGTGCAGAGACGGAGCTGTCATCTCCCTGCTCAGCGGGGATCGGCGGAGTGATCCCCGCTGAGCAAACGGATATCCACGGGGCGGATCAGAACTGATCCGCCCCGTGTGAAAGGACCCTAAGTGTTATAACAATAATAAAGTGCAAGCCTCACAAGTATGCATGTTTTCATGTTTGCGAACATATAATCACCAAAATATAATTGTATGTGAAATGAAAAATATATCAGAAAATTCTTTAAAACATTATGTCAAATGGTAAAAATATAAACAAAGTAACCATAAAAAAGTCAAGGCAATTCTACTTCAAATGATATAGTAAATGCAATCATAAAACAAGTGCAATGTTCATAAACATGCGCAAGTCTAAATTTTCAAGTGCTCTTAGTGATAATCGTCTCATGCAGGAAACAGCTAGAGTTCTCTACCTCTCCACCTAATGCACCACAAACTGCTCACCTAAATACACAGACCTCCTACAGGTAGGTTATTGGAGGTCCAAAAGAGCTTAGTTGATGAATGGGTTAAATCAGGAGTGCCCAACCAGTGGCCCACGGAGCACTCCAATGTGGCCCGCAACCTCCTGCTCGGGGATGGATTAGAATACTGAAGCTAGAATATTAAAGCTCAGTTTATTACTAAAATCACAGTGTATATATGGGCTTATCTGTTCTGCAGTGGTTACTGGGCTGCTTTCAAATTGATCCGCAGATGCAGAGCAGTGCACCTGCGGGGTTACCTGCACTGAGCCATAGACTTCTGTTATTACCTGCGAGTTTGGTGAGCTTTCTGAAAGTGCACCAAACCTGCAGAATATAATAGAAGTCTATTGCAAAGTGCAGGAAAGCCAAAGCTACACTGCGTTGCACCTTCGGTGCGGGAAAATCGCAGTGCATCAGTGTGAAAGCAGCCTTAGGCCCCTTTCACACGGTCAGTCTGACCCAATTTTACCCTCCATTCACCTCTAAGGAGTGGCAGATGTAAACCGACTTGTGTCCTACCTCCAATCCGATCCACTAAAAAAAGAAAGAGTTTAGTGGGCTGTGTCTATGCAGAGCAGACATGGACCTGCTATCTGCCTGCTCTGCTTATTTGGCCCGTGACCGGTTACCAAGTCTCTTAATTGGCCCTCATGCTTCAAAAGGTTGGGCACCCCTGGGATAAATGAATCAAAAGACATACACACAGCAACTAGTTTTATACAGCTAAACAAGGCACATCAGGCCTTGTATCCTCTGATGAAGTCCCATAAGGATACAATGCTTTAGGTGGAGCCAACCCAATGACATCATCCCGACATCATCAAAGGAGGCTGCTAGTAATCACTGCAGAGCAAGATTGAGCTTCAGTTCACAGTGCTGTGCTAAGTATATGACCATTGTTATTTATGGGAGATTGCTGTCTCTTTTTAATGCTGCTCACTTTGTGTTTGACGTGAGTGTTTTTTATTGCGCTGAGGAACTTTCTATTAAAGCTTGCAGCTTTTTATCTTTCTCGTGCACTTGCCAACTACTGAGTTTAAACTACTTGTATCTTCTAAGATGATTGCTAGGACCAAAGTGAGTGGATGAATTCAACCCTTGCACCAAGTAGGCTCTTTTAAACCTCCTATACCTAAGGAGTCTGGGTATTCAGGTGAGCAGTTTGTGATGCACCAGGTGGAGAAAGGAGCGCTCTCTGGTTGATTCCTACATGAGAAGATTATCACTCCTCTTGACAGGCTTATTTAGAAAACAGTGCAAGAAATATAGTGCTAATTGTATAATGCAGTAACTTACAGCACAAGTTATAGTAGTTATATGCTTCTCTACATTGTCTTCTGTTTTGGATTAAATAGTATGTAAAATACATATAGATGTACAGTATATGTAAACAGAATGGCAATATAAATTTTATGTGCGCTAAGTGTGAACAATTTTTTTTAGTATTTCTAAAGTAATTGACCTACCTATACGTAGTTATAAGGTATATGTAAGATTTTTGCATTTCAATAAAACACACACACAGTCAAACACACTTTTTACTCGTCAAAAAAAAATAAAAAATGTGGATGTCTTTCCTGGAAAGCAATATGGTGACTTGCTTTTCAGATTATGTGAATTGTTTGCAATTCACAGTTATGCTGGGTTCACACCTAAGAGGGATCCATCATACAGCAGGGGTCCGGTGCGTCCTGGCTCACCGCTTTAGATCTGATTTGAGCCCACACTTTGGGCTGAATTCGGACCTGAAACGGACCAAAAAAGGCACACGCTTTTCCTGCAAAAAGCATCAGACCTGCTGCGGAGATATGTGAACCGGCTCCATAGAGAGCTAGTCACATTCTCCTGTTATACGGATTGGATGCTGGGAAAGTCACATCCAATTTGCATAGGTGTGAACCCAGCTTTATGATCTGGAAAATGAACATAGTGAACTCAACAGCACAATCAAAAGCCTCAAGTAATGAAATTACAAATTTATGGAGAAGAGCATGCAGATATTACAACTGATGTCCCTTAAAATGTTGTCAAATAAACTTGAGCATCCCCACAAGTAATTCTAAACCACAAATGAGTAATCATCAATATAGAGAAAATCGTTGGTTTAACAGAATGCTCAATTACCAGGTTGGTTTATTATGTGCAACATTTGCAAAAATCATCAACTGAATCTTTCCTGTCAAATAGAGTACATTGTTCTGGGGACCATCTGGAGTACAGTACTACACAAATGTCTAAGAGACCTAAAACAATTGCAGACTTACTTCCCATGAATCATTGAAACTAGCACAGACTTACAAAAAGAAATAACAGTGATATTTCATTGATCCAAACAATACAAATACACCTGATGATTAACACACAGTAATTCATATTGCTGAACTGTAATTTATCATTATGTTTGTGCTTTAAAGGGGTTGTAAAGGTTTGTTTTTTATTTTCTAAATAGGTTTTTTTAAGCTAGTGCATTGTTGGTTCACTTACCTTTTCCTTCGATTTCCCTTCTAAATGTTTTTTTTACTTTGTTTTCTTTGTCTGAATTTCTCACTTCCTGTTCCTCCTCAGTAAGCTGTTCAGTAAGCTGTTTTGGCTGACTAAACACCGCTCGGATGATGGTGTGAAGTTTACTGAGGAGAAACAGGAAGTGAGAAATTCAGACAAAGAAAAAAAACATTTAGAAGGGAAATCGAAGGAAAAGGTAAGTGAACCATCAATGCAGTAGCTTAAAGGAACCTATTTAGAAAATAAAAAACAAAGCTTTACAACCCCTTTAGTGCATCAGATTCCAATCAACACTGAAATGTTGCCTTAACTTTGTATCTATTCATTTGTATTTTAGGATACTGAAGCTATTCTTACATGTGCTTTGTATACAACTACAACCCAATCAGGGATAAATCATTTACTGTGGAAAAAATAAAATAATTAACATAAGGATATAGTTTGCATGAATAACATCTGAAGGACAATCTAAAATACTGCAAGAAGGATATAAATAAAAATATTATTGCTGAGCTTTATTTGTTATATTTATTGAAAATACCTATTACTACACAGTGGAAATTTTAACTAATGTTCTGGTAATTTTTTTGGACAAAAAATATATACTTCCTGCTTACAATCCTGAATACTTGATATTTATTTTGTTATATTGTGAAAAGTGCCTGCTAGTTAAGTTTTAAGATGGTGGAGCGCCAGACTCAACCCTTCCTTTTTGACCCCTTCCACTTCCCATAAGCTCCACCCCTGATAGACTCCACCCCCTCTGTCCCCTGTATTCCACTTGCTTCCACCCATAGTGTGTAGTATAGTGTAATACTATACACTATACTATATACTATACACTATATACTATACACACTATACTATACGCTATACTATATACACTATACACAATTTACTATATACATTATACTATACACTATATACACTATACTGTATACACACTATACTATATGAGGCTCTATCTCTATCACTTAAGGACGTTCAACTTTTCTGTGATGGTTTATCATAAATTATTGATGACACTGGAGTTGAACTTGACACCAACAAAAATCCACAGCCCTCTGCTCAGTCTGCTGCTCTCAGTCTCTGTCTCCTCTCCTCTCTCTTAGCTCTCCTCCATCTGCTCTGCATACAAGATGGATGGCCAGGGGTTGAGAGTGGAGACTGGAGCGGAAGAGGCCAAGTGTTGGAGTGCGACTTGTGGAGGTGGGGGGGGGGGGGGGGACATGGCTGGGCAGCAGGCCAGGGTGGGCAACTGCAGGCAGGAAAGATCTTGGCACCCCAGGGAGGGACCGAAAAGGCTTGTTAGGGTCAGTATTTCGGCCTGCCCTAACAAGCTCCTATTAAGTGAAAAGAATACTGGCAAGCAGCCAGTAGGGATGGTCCCGATGTTTGCATCGAACGTAAGTTTGACTCCAACATCGGGTGTTCGCTTGTTCTCCAAATAGCGAACAATTTGGGGTGTTGTGGCAAATTCAAAAGGCGCGGAACACCCTTTAACCGCTTCCTGACTGGCGCACCACGATGTACGTCGGCAGAATGGTACGGACAGGCAAATGGGCATACAGGTACGTCCCTTTGAATTTGCGCCGCCGGCGAGCCTCCAAAGTAAACAGCTTCTCCCTGTTCTGCCTAGCAACAAGGGACACTGATCTCTGCTCTCTATGATTAGAGCAGAGATCGGTGATCTGTAAAACACAGCCACGGCCCCCACAGTTAGAAACACGCCCCTAGGACACACTTAACCGCTACACTGCCACCTTCTGGTTAACCCACTGCCAGTGTCATTTACACAGGAATCAATACATTTGTATAGCACTGATTGCTGTATAAATGACAATGGTCCCAAAAACGTGTCAAAAATGTCTGATGTGTCCACCATAATGTAGCAGTCAAAATAAAAATCGCTGATCGTCGCCATTAATAGTAAAAAAAAAGATGCCATAAAACTATCCCCTATTTTGTAAACACTATAACTTTTGCGCCAACCAATCAATAATCGCTTATTGTGATTTTTTTTACCAAAAATATGTAGAAGAATATGTATCGGCCTAAACTGAGGAAAAAAAAATTTTTTTTTATATTTTTGGTGATATTTATTATAGCAAAAAGTAAAAAATAATGCGTTTTTTCAAAATTGTCGCTCTTTTTTTGTTTATAGCGCAAAAAATAAAAACCGCAGAGGTGATCAAATACAACCAAAAGAAAGCTCTATTTGTGGGAAAAAATACATCAATTTTTTTTAGGAGCCAAGTCGCACAACCGTGCAATTGTCAGTTAAAGCGACGCAGTGCCGAATCGCAAAAAGTGCTTTGGTCTTAAGTTAGCAAAATGGTCCAGTCTGAAAGTGGTTAAAAGTCTATGGGAGAAATCAAAAGTACTATCAAAACCATACTTATATGCATGGTATTGTCATAAAAAGTGTTTGGGGGCCTGGGTCCTGCCCCAGAGGACATGCAAAAAATCAATGCAAAAAAGTTTTAAAAACTGCAGTTTTTTGGGGAGCAGTGATTTTAATAATGCTCATTTTTTTTTACATTTTCGCGCAGGGTTCCCCTTAATATCCATACCAGACCTGAAGGGCCTGGTATGGAATTTGGGATGATCCCCACGTATTTTTTTTTTTTATTTTGGTTCGAGTTCCCCTGTGGGGGAATCCCATGCCGTTTTTATCAATTAACTTTTATGTGTATTGCCGGACCGACAATTCATTGTTGCCACGAGTAGTTTTAAATAACTTTTTTTCCTTTAGAAATGGCATTTTGCTGTCAGACTGTTCTAAACACGGGAAACATGCGCCACTTTACAGACATACTGTAGACACCACCCAGGTACAAAATTTAAAGGAATACTACACTTTTATCGTTTCACTTTAAGCATTATTAATTAAGCATTATTATATGCATGTCCCCTGGGGCAGGACCCAGGTCCCAAAACACTTTTTATGACAATACCATGCATATAAGTATGGTTTTGATAGCACTTTTGATTTCTCCCATAGACTTTTAAAGGGTGTTCCGCTCCTTTAGATTTTGCCGCGACACCCCAAATTTAAGACAATACCATGCATATAAGCCTTAAAAGTTAGCACTTTTGATTTTTCATGTTTGTGTCCCATAGACTTTAATGGTGCTCGCGTGTACGAACTAATTTTTTGCCTGTTTGCATGTTCTGGTGTGAACCGAAAGGGGGGTGGGGGGTATTCAGCCCATCCCTAGCAGCCAGTAACGGTGGATAATTTATTTTCCAGTGCTCTAGATACAACTTTTTAATGATTTTTTGGATGGACATCCTGCTGCTAGACAGATTACACCTTATTTTTTCGAATATACCTAGGAAGTAGCAACAGCAGCACAGAAACAGCTAGAGAGAAACTCAAAATAAAAAAATCGCTATAGTTTATTTTTATTTACTTATTTATTTTATTTTTATTTGTTCACTTTTTTTTTTTTTTGCAACAAAGCTGATGGGGCACTGCCCCAGGAGCACCTATGCATGAGCCTCCACTGATTATGAATTCACTTTATTATGATAAAATATGGGTGGATTTTGGCTATCAGCTCTTGTCTACTTTGTTTCTTACTGGGTACTATATGGTTACTGTAGATGTCAATTACTCTTTTACGCTTACTCATTTACCACTAATTCAAGACATATCTCTGCAGTTTATAATCTGAACTAAAATGTTTCTATTGGTCCTTTTAACATTTACGGTATATATACAGCATATTAGAGTGGTTCAAAACAATTTTTTTTTAGTATAGAAGCAACCCCTCTATAGTTGATCGTCGTACACAGGATCAGTGGAGGAAAAGCTTAATGCTAGTATTTACTTACCAGTGCAATTAAGCTATTACTTAAACAGGAATAGTTTCAGCTTTTTAGTATCAAAAAGCAGATGAGACACAGGTATACCGAAAGAGACAGATTTGTACTCTTAATTTACTTTATGCAGAACTAGCATTACATACTGTTATAAAACAAATGCTGCAAAGTACCGGTAATAAACATGGTTTAAAGCTTTGGATATTGGTACTGAGTTTGTAGGCCTTTTGTGGTTACAAATACCTATAATATTATGGACTGTAAAGTATACAGCACGCTGTAATTCCCTTTTCTGCTTTTTTTGGAAGCAGATGTATTACCATGAATAACTGTATTTTAGTGGTTGATATTTGCAAAATTTAAAAACAGTAGCAGTATGCAACAAAAGGAAGAAATCTACTGGTAAACCTTTGTTAATACACTTTTCAATTAATTGCAATGGGTGGTGCATTTTATTTATTTTATTGACAAGCCCCTTTTCTAAAATAAATCACTCATATAAATATTTTATTTTAAAACAATGTAAAATAACTGCAGATACATGTTTAAGAAATTAATTCAGTTGCTATGATTGAAATATGTTAATGCGATATTTTGCAGGGGTTTTATTAAAGGACAAATCTACATCAATATATACATTCATCAAGTAGAGGTGGGAAAGATGAGTGTAGTTTGTAAATTCCTTTCCCCTGTGTTATCTCCATCGTTGACATGATGAAATTAAAGACTTTCAGCCAGGTTCATGATGTGAGCAATAGTTAAGATAATTTTACCTGGTGCCATGATCCTGCACTTCCATACTTTTGTAGCACTAGCCCCCGAAGGAGCTGCTGGTTATTTTTGGGCTTACCGTTACCTTTCGTTCCCGCTGTGATACGTCTAGGGGATGTCCTGTGGTAGATGGCCCAGTAACTTGAGACTGACAATAGATCCAGTTGAATGTTTTTTTTATTTGCAAACGTCAACCATTGAACAGTCTTTCAACTTGGGATCAGAGGGCTGGGAAGGAAAGTTCAGGTACTCTCAATGTCAATGTCTATAAACGTTAAGGAACTGGCATACTTTGACTGCATCCAGAGAACAACCATTCGCAGCTGGATGAGCACTCAGGTTGGACAGTCCCTCTCTCACAAGGCCCAGCAGCCAACAAGGTGCTTACTCAGGAACAAAGTCTTTGATTACTGACGTTGTTGCAGAACACGTAGGGAAACTAAACTGTAGAACAGTTGTAGGATACCTGGATCTTTCAGCCCACTTAGCGATATCCCCCAAGACCGGATTCTCTCAGCTACTTCAGCCCTTCCAGGCTCTTGTTAAGAAAAACCAACCTCACACCTGGTATTCTTCTAAAGAGTCCTCCCCTGGAAAGCTCAAAGTACACTGGGTTTCTCCCGGACCGTGTTATTAGTTAGTAGGGAATGCTGACAGTATGTGTATAGGAGTTTAGTTGATTGTTTTTATTAATTTTTTTAAAGAAAAAAACTGCCTCATCTCTCCCTCTTATATTGCAGGATACCCAAACTGCTTACAAATAGTCCTGGGCAATATTTATATTTCTAAATAAATATGTCTAGTCCCTCTCTCTTATATTATGGCATAACTGAGCTGCTTATATATTCACTGCCCAGCCACTGAATAAAGTTTGTGTTTTTTGTCTCTTAGATAATGCATTCTAATTTGTACTGAAAGATAAAAACTGCTTCGTCCTTTTTTGGATTCATTCACACTAGTGTGGTGATCTGCATTTTAGAGGAGCTGTTAAATGCAGGTGTAGCACCCTGATGTTTAGGCAGGGTTTCTCCTAAATTTACCTGCCAGGTGTACTTACCTTGGCTCATTGTTAGGATCAATTGAGTTCACCCTAAGTCTGGAATTGCTGCAATTCTCTTGTTTGCCGCTAGATGGCTGGGTACCTGGTCGCATTAGATAAAACAAGGGCAAAGCATGGACAGATTAGCAGTATATCCAATGGGCAGGGGTTTTCCTAAACCCCTTGGCCTGCTGGAAGAACCTTTACATTTTGGTGGAGTCAGGTGATCAGTGTTCTGTGCCACCTTGATGGCTGTCTGGGTGGACATGTGTTGTATTGCCCAGACTCCTAAGCCGGAGTTTGGGCCTATGCTGGGCACATCTGGCTGTTAGGCTGCCTGAGGGCCTATCCAGAAGCAAGACAGCAGCACAGGGTTGGGATTGCGGCTTGCAATCCAACCAGAAGTGACGGTTCTGCCGGCCAGAGAACCTGTCATGGTCGGAGGTAGAGGGGAAGTTGTCACCACTAAGGGACCAACCACCTTATTACCAGGGACCACAGTAGCTAAAGCAAGTACCAGAGCAGTATTCTCACCAACCGGGGATGGTGTGTGGCAGGTGTCAAGCCAGGGACCCAGCCAGCAGAGGTGGCAATTGCAGAGCAGCCTTGTGTGTCAGGCTAGGGACTGAACAGGCCAGTGGGGTGAAGCTTGAGAAGTATCTGGAGTGCCAAGCTAGGGACCCAGCAAAGATGCGGGGTTGACGCTTGAGGGAGATACTTAAGTGAAGATTGGAAGAGCTCAAAAGATTCAGTGGCAGTGAATCAGCAAGTCTAGTGAGAGAGACTGGAAGCTCTGGGTTGAGGCTCTACAAGAAGTGCCTGTATAAAAGTAAAGGAGTTTGTTACAATTTGTGTTAGGAACTGTTTTAAGACTGTTGTCATATGAGACAGCATTCCTACACATGCAGATGTGGCGTCTTGCCGGATGCCTTTCCCTGCATGGCTGTCTACCTGTTGAAGTCTCAGAGTCTGCTAATTAACATTGTAACTACCTAAGGGTGTCCTGGCCCTAACCCTCTCTCCCAAAGTTCTGTTCAAGAGAAATAAAATCTCTTTGCATTCAAGAAGTGTCTGGCGCCCATGAATCTATCTAGCATTACACCCACTATGCCATACAACCCACTCTATACGGAAGGATGTGTGCAACTCTTGGCCCTGGATGTCCTCGAGGCCTGGGATCTTGCTACACAGGTCAATGCAAGGAGACCTAAAAAACAATTGTTTTCATGTATCCTGTTTATACTTCAATGCTGTGTTGACCTGTGCGAAATGGTAGGGGTACGCAATGTTAATGTGTGTTAAATGCAGGTCAACACAGCACAACGCATAGCAGGTAAAACAAAAGTTTGCTTTGTGATACATTTTGTGACCCACGGGATGTGATGTCACTGGACACCTGCAAAATGCAGGACATTTTAACAGTCCCTAAGAAATGCTTCAACATGTGTGAAATGCGCATAAAATGGATGCAATTTTTCCTGCATTTTATTGCTAGTCTGTGTGAATTCAGCCTCTATATGTTGCCTATTCAAATGCTCAGGTGCCGTCCCGACACTAACCAATTTCTACTAAACATATACCTGAATTCTATATTTTGAATATTTTGGGAATAATTTGTGACACGGGGTGGGTAGGAATTTGGGAAATGTGGTTTTGAAGTGTTTTTTTGTTCACTCTGTTTTGACGTTTTATTTTATTTTTAAAACATTCAATGCAATGTGGTAGCACACATTTCACAGACTACACTACCAAACTGTTTTACCACTGGCTATTGTGTACAAAGGTGAGGGCTTTAGCTTTATTTTTAAGAGTAAAGTTTCTTATGTTTTTAAATCTGTTGAGGCTGCTACTTCCACCAATCAAGTCAGGTCTATTATCATTTGTTAAAAAAATCAGGTGTCACAGCCAAAACTACATAAAACTAAAAAAGCATTACTTTTCAAATTGAAATGAATCTAAGCCAGGCTACTGGATAAGGGAGATGAGGGGTTAATATCCAGGTCAGATCAAAAACAGGATAGGGCAGACTTATACTGTTGAATTTAATTGTATTGTAACTGTACTGTCTGCCCAAACGTAAAGCGCTGTGCAAACTGTTGGCGCTATATAAATCCTGTATAATAATAATATAGAGAGAATAGGAAACAGAAGGGGGGGGGGGAATGAAAGAAAAAAAAGGGGCGGGGGAGTGGGGGCAAGAGGAGGTGCGTAATGGAAGTATGGACTAAAACCAAGTAGAATAATTACACCGGAGTATCTGCATGGCTGAGTGGTTCAGAAATGAAGGTTCCAATTCCAGAAGAGTATCGGAAATACAGACAACCAGTCCATAGGATAGAGTTGGGTTTCAGATTTGTTTTCATTCCAGGCTATCATACATTCCAAATGTTCAGTTTTGTCAATTTCACAAGCCCAATCTTCTAAGGATGAAGTGTGAGGTGTGTCACTGTCTCCAATAGCTGGCGATAAATGAGTGGACTGCCATGAGGAATTGTCATATTAGACTTTTCTTGACATGTTTAAAGTTGCCTGACAACATGAATACACAGTAATATGAGGGTCATTGGGATAGTTAGTACACCTGAGCCTGTCATGTAATTCACTTATCTTATCCCAGAGTGGTATCATTCTCGTACAGATACCCCAAACATGAATCTTGGTGCAAGGAGCCTGTAAACATCTTAAACAAGTGTCTGAGATGGAGGGGGCAATTTTATGTAAGGTAGTAGGACATATATACTACTTGACCATAATCCTGTAATTGTGTTCTTGAGCGTGGAATGATCTAGATAATTTGTAAGAAAATGTCAGTATTTTGTCCCAGTCAATTTCCTCTGGTACCTTGTCCCTCTGGTTTCCTATGGTTTCCATCTCCCATTTTGCCATAAAAGATTCCTTCAAATTAATTTAAAAAAATGTGCCAAAGCAGGAGTTCCAATCTGTAGGATCTGGACAGTAATGCCTCAAAGTCAGCATGAGTTTTAGTCAGAACAGTAATACTACGCTATTTGTCAAGGAAATGTTTTAGTTGGGTGTATTCATGCCAAGCCCTTAAAGGGCTGTGACTAGGAATGAGCCGAACACCCCCCAGTTTGGTTCGCACCAGAACTTTCGAACGGACTGAAAATTCGTGCAAACTTTAGAATCCCATTGAAGTCTATGGGACTCAAACGTTCGAAATAAAAAGTGCTAATTTTAATGGCTAATATGCAAGATATTGTCCTAAAAAGGGTTTGGGGACCAGACCCTTTCCCCAGAGGACATGGGTCAATGCCTAAAATGTTTTTAAAAATGTCTGTTTTTTCGGGAGCACTGATTTTAATGACGATTATTCCTTTAAATATCGTGCCTGGGGGGTGTCTATAGCATGCCTGTGAAGTGCCACGTTTTTCTCATGTTTAGAACAGTCCCTGCACAAAATGACATTTAACGGAAAAAAAGTAATTTAAAACTGCTTGCAGTTTTAATGTAATATCTGGTTCCGGCAATACGAATGAAAATCATTGAGAAAAATGGCATGGGTAGCCCCCCCCCCGCCGCCCATTACCAGCCCCTTTGGGTCTTGTACAGATATTAAGGGGAACCCCATACCCCCCCAAAAAAAAGGAAAGGCGTGGGGCCCCCAGGCCCTATATACTTAGAACAGCAATATACAGGCGGTGCAAACAAGACAGAGACTGTGTAGGTTTGTTGTGTTAAGTAGAATCTGTTTGTAATTTTGAACTGGTACATTTTTAAAGTGTAGCTCCAGTCAAAAAATCTATTTTTAAGATTTTTGGAAAACATAGGGAAGGGTTATTACCCCTGTATAATTTTTCTGTTGTCTCCTTCCGTTTGCCAGTAGGAGATGTTTGTAAGTTGGATGTTTGAAAGTAGGGGCCTTCCCTATATCCTCTGCAGAATTGGGGTCTAAGGTGTTGGTGTTCCCACAACACTGTAAGCCCTCAAAGTGACTTTTGGTGGGCGCTGGAGCGTCCTGCTGTGAACGATTTATCAAGAATTATAGTTACATGCCATTGTTGAACAGTTGTAGAAAAATTGGGCCTTTGGTGGTTGTGGTGGTGGTGCTGGTGCCACAACACTATAAGTCCTCACAGTTACTCTCGGTGGGCGCAGGAACGGGCCCTGCTGTGAAATATTATATCAAGAATTGTAATTACATGCCCCTGTTAAACAGGGACTGAAAAATTGGGCCTTAGGCACTGCTTGCTGGTGCCACAACACTGCAACCTCTCCCAGATACTCTAGTTGGAGTGCAGGAATGAGCCCTGTTGAAAAGCATTGCATCAAAAATTGTACTACATGCCCCTGTTGAACAGGGGCTGAAAAATTGGGCCTTAGGCACTGGTGCTGGTGCCACGACACTGCAACCTTACCATATACTCTATTTGTAGTGCAGGAATGAGCCCTGCTGCAAAGCATTGCATCAAAAATTGTAATTACACGCCCCTGTTAAACAGGGGCTGAAAAATTGAGCTGGTGGCACTGATGCTGGTGCCACGACACTGCAACCTCTCCCATATACTCTATTTGGAGTGCATGAATGAGCCCTGCTGCAAAGCATTGCATCAAAATTTTTAATTGCACGCCCCTGTTTAACGGGGGCTGAAAAATTGGGCTGGTGGCATCACCTAGAACCAAAAATCTTCTTCCAAGATATCAGCGGGATCATAGGAGGAAGAGGACAGTCAGTCAACATAACAGGACAGTCACTCAGCATCAGCATAGGCAGTCTTGAAGGGATGTGACATTTAAAAAAAAGTATTTGGTTACATCAGCTCCAGGTGCTTGGTAGCTGGTGGTGATCCAAGACTGATTCATCTTTATGAAGGTCAGTCGATCAACTGAGTCAGTGGACAGGTGCACCCTGTGATCGGTTACAAGGCACCAGCAGCACTGAAGGTGCGTTCCGAAAGAACGCTGGATGCAGGACAGGCCAGTAGCTCAATTACATACTGTGCAATCTCTAGCCAGTGATACATCCTCAAGACCCAGTAAGCCAGAGGATTTTCGGTGGGAAAGGTGTCCAAGTCTGACCTTGCTCCTAGGTATTCCTGCACCATGTAAATCAGACGCTGGAGATGGTTGCTGGAACCGATCATACCTTGGGGCTGCGGACTAAAAAATTGTCTGAACACATCGGTCAGATGGCCACCTTCTCCACCACTCCTTCTGTGACTGACCGAAGCCTCAGCAACACATTGTCCAGGACCAAGAGTTTGTAACATGCCAGTCTCTGGAAACGCGTTGCACAGACCTTTCTGCAAGGCCTCCCAGAGATGTCTCATCCTCTGCTCCCTCTGCTATGGTAAGATAAGGTCCGCAACCTTACCCTTGTACCGTGGATCAAGGAGAGTGACCAGCCAGTAATGGTCCCTCTCCTTGATCCGAAGAATACATGGGTCCTTGCAGGCTTTGCAGGATCAGGGAGGCCATGCAGCGTAGGTTAGCCGAGGCATTCGGTCCGGAGTCCTCTGGGTCACTAAGGTCAACATGATCCACAGCCACCTCCTCCCAGCCACATACAAGTCCACGTGTTTCTTGGGACTGTAAATCATCCCTAAAAGACTACTGCTACTGATGCTGAGTTGCAGGCTCCACCTCCATTCTGACACAAGCCTCCTCCTCCTGCTCCTCCTCCTCTTCCTGTGTGATGGGTGGGACAGCAGGAACACTGTCTGGATAAAGGGGGCCTTGAGAGGCAAGAAAGTCCTCATCTTCCTCCCTCTGTTCTGCCTCAAGTGCCCTGTCCATTATTCCATGCAGCGTATGCTCCAACAGGTGGACAAGAGATATAATGTCACTGATGCATGCACTGTCACTGCTCACCATCCTCGTGGCCTCCTCAAATGGTGACAGGACAGTGCATGCTTCCCTGATCATGCCCCATTGGCGTAGTGAGAAAAAAACCGAGCTCTTCTGACCCTGTCCTGGTGCCGTAATCACACAGGTACTCATTGATGGCCCTCTGCTGCATGTGCAACCGCTGCAGCATGGCCAACGTTAAGTTCCACCTGGTGGGCATGTCACATATAAGGCGGTTTTTGGGCAGGTTTAGTCAGCCGAACACTGGCATTAAGTGATCGGCGGAAATGCACACAGACTTTCCTGGCCTGCCTTAGAACATTCTGTAAGCCTGGGTACCTTCCCAAGAACCGCTGCACCACCAGGTTAAGGACGTGAGCCACACAGGGCACATGGTTCAGTTGTCCCTGTCGGAGGGCGCAGAGGAGGTTGGTGTCATTGTCGCAAACCACCATTCCTGGCTTAAGCTGGCGTAGCGTCAACCACCTCTCGGTCTGCCCCTGCAGAGTTGACAAAATATCTGCCCCAGTGTGGCTCCTGTCCCCCAAACAAACCAGCACAAGCACGGCATGGCATCTTTTTTCCTGCGTACTTGAGTAGCCCCTTGAACACCTATGGAGCACTGCTGGTTCCGAAGACAGAGCACTGGAAGAGGCCATGGAGGAAGAAGAGGAGGGGGTGGAGGAGAGAGGTGTATAACAACCAGTAGTAGCATTTTGGAGGCATGGTGGCAGAACAACCTCCAACACTATTGCACCTTGTCCTGCTTCCTTCCCAGCTGCCAGAAGAGTGACCCAATGGGCCGTGAAAGATAGGTACCATCCCTGTCCATGCCTACTGGACCATGAGTCAGCGGTAATATGCACCTTATTGTCCAGCGAGGCAAGGACATTGCCTTTCACATGCCGGTAGAGAGCCGGAATCGCCTTCCGTGAGAAAAAGTGGCGTTTGGGGACCTGCCACTGAGGAACCGCACATTGCACAAACTCACGGAAGGGGGCCGAGTCTACCAACTTAAAAGGCAGCAGTTGAAGTGCTAGCAATTTAGCCAAGCTAGCATTCAACCGCTGGGCATGTGGATGGCTGGGAGTGAAATTCTTTCTACGGTCCAGCAGCTGGGGCAGGGACATTTGCCTGCTACAATCAGACGTGGGTGTACTGCTAGCAGAGTGCCCGCAAGTACTTGGCTGTGACACACCTAATTCTACACCTTCATTCCTCTCAGTGCAGGTTTCAGAGAGGACTGAAGGACTAGTGGGGTTGGAGATCCCAGCTTATGAGGAGCAAGGAGAGGTTTTCTTTGTTCTTTGGTGTGGGTCTTTAAGGTACGCTTGCCAATGAGTTGCATGGCAGGCCAACATATGTCTGGTCAAGCATGTGGTGCCCAAGTGGCTGATGTTTTGGCCATGTGAGATACGCTTGAGACATATGTTTCAAATAGCAGTGGTGCGATCTGATGCACTCATCTCAAAAAAGCCCACACCAAAGAACTTTTGGAATAATGCACAGGCGGAGCTCTGCGGTGTGATTCAGTTGGTGTGCTATCCCTAAGCTGGCCCCTGGAGGGCATCCTGCCTCATTGGATATGTGCCTCCTCCTCCTCCTCTCTCCTATCAGGCACCGACATGGAGTCAGTGACCTCATCATCCCCTCCCTCTTCATCACTGGAGCAAACCTGGCAGTATGCTGCAACTGGTGGAACATGACTGCCAGATTGCTGTTCTTCTTGAGCACCCCCTCTCTCTGCGCTCACGCTACTGCCTTCCTCTAGCTGGGTATCATCATCAGAGCCTTCAAAACACTGGGCATCCTCCTGGAGCATGTACCCAACACTGTGCTCAAACAGTTCTGGAGACTCCTCAGGAGGACATGGTGGGTCTAGGGAAGGAGTGACTGATGATGACATTGAGAGAAGGGAATAGGACACATTGGCAGCTGCTTTGCTAGTACCCTGAGCCTGGGTGAGAGAGGATGAGGAAGATGAAGAGGGCTTGGTCATCCACTCTACCAAGTCTACGGCATGATGCGGCTCAACACATCCAGCTGCTGAAAATAAAGGAGAAGCGTGTCCCATGGCCACGTGCTGATGACGATGCACCGCGTCCACGACTAGCACTGTTGTCTCTAGACACAGAGCCTGCTTGCCCTCTTTTATTGGCTCGTGACTGTCTGCCTCTCCTTGTGGGCCTTCCAGACATAGTAATGACCTGCAAGGAGATGGGAAAACCAGCAATTGGGTAGTGTATATTGTGCTGGAGGCACACAACACCCACTAACTCCTGCAGATGCCTGTATGATAGAACACCAGCAATAAAGGGTAGATACAGGTGTATACTGTGCTGTGCTGTAGGCACACAACACCCACTAAGTCCTGCAGATGCCTGTATGATAGAACACCAGCAATAAAGGGTAGATACAGGTGTATACTATGCTGAAAGCACACAACACCCACTAACTCCCGCAGATGCCTGTATGAGAGAACACCAACAATAAAGGGTAGGTACAGGTGTATACTGTGCTGTGCTGTAGGCACACAACATCCACTAACTCCTGCAGATGCCTGTATGATAGAACACCAGCAATAAAGGGTAGATACAGGTGTATACTGTGCTGTGCTGTAGGCACACAACACCCACTAACTCCTGCAGATGCCTGTATGATAGAACACCAGCAATAAAGGGTAGATACAGGTGTATACTATGCTGAAAGCACACAACACCCACTAACTCCTGCAGATGCCTGTATGAGAGAGAGAACACCAACAATAAAGGGTAGGTACAGGTGTATACTGTGCTGTGCTGTAGGCACACAACACCCACTAACTCCTGCAGATGCCTGTATGATAGAACACCAGCAATAAAGGGTAGATACAGGTGTATACTGTGCTGTGCTGTAGGCACAAAACACCCACTAACTCCTGCAGATGCCTGTATGATAGAACACCAGCAATAAATGGTAGATACAGGCGTATACTGTGCTGTGCTGTAGGCACACAACACCCACTAACTCCTGCACGTGCCTGTATGAGAGAACACCAGCAATAAAGGGTAGATACAGGTGTATACTATGCTGAAAGCACACAACACCCACTAACTCCTGCAGATGCCTGTATGAGAGAACACCAACAATAAAGGGTAGGTACAGGTGTATACTGTGCTGTGCTGTAGGCACACAACACCCACTAACTCCTGCAGATGCCTGTATGATAGAACACCAGCAATAAAGGGTAGATACAGGTGTATACTGTGCTGTGCTGTAGGCACAAAACACCCACTAACTCCTGCAGATGCCTGTATGATAGAACACCAGCAATAAATGGTAGATACAGGCGTATACTGTGCTGTAGGCACACAACACCCACTAACTCCTGCAGGTGCCTGTATGAGAGAACACCAGCAATAAAGGGTAGATACAGGTGTATACTGCGCTGGAGGCACACGACACCCACTAACTCCTGCAGATGCCTGAGAAAAGAATACACTGTCCCTGCCTATCTAGCTCTTTCTCTGCACGCCGGAACACACTACACAAGGCCGCCTCGCTGGTGTGGGGCGTGTACTAAACCCCCCTGAGCTATAATTGGCCACAGGCATCTTGCCTGTGGCCAATTATTGCTCTCTTCGCTGCCGGCGCTGTGATTGGCCAAGCATGTGGGGTCACAGTCATGAGCCAGCAATGCACTGCGATGGCGCAGTGCACTGTGGGCCGCGAGCGCCACACGAATTTGGCGCAAATGGCCCATAATATGCGCACGTGCGAACAGCCGATGTTCGAGTCGAAGATACGTTCGACTCGAACACCAAGCTCATCCCTAGCTGTGACAAATAAGAGAGGATGCATGAAATGGGAATGGGTTTCCCACCAGAAAGAGTATGACATAACAGGGATGTGTCCCCCTCTCGCCAAGATAGGAATTTCTGATTTATAAAGTCGGAGGAAGGAAAGCATTCTCAAACAGCGGGGCCATAGGACTAGTTCTTGAAGAGGTAGGCCTCTACTTAATTAATTGTCCATTACCCGTAAAGTAGCAGGTCGTTTTCTAGGATGGTCAACAACTTAGTAGATTTACCATGGTACCAATCTATCACTCATAGCAGTGATGCCACTTGGAAATACAAGGATAGGTGGGGAAAAGTCACCCCTCCTGTTAGGAACATAATTTTTAATTCATATAATTTACCAATCCAGTTCACATGATGGCATAATATCGTTTGTAGCCTTGCAGCTCTCTGCGGATGTAGAAAATTCTGAAACTGTATTAAAATCAGTTAAAAATAAAGAATGTTCACTGGCCTCATAAACCACCTTTTTTTTGTCATATGTAGCGATGTGGTCTGTTACCAGAAAGTTTTGTACCTTCCAATGTTCTGAACATTGTTTGTCCCCGTGATTATTCGGCTGCCAGTGACCTCATACCTGTGTGCCAGTGGAAAGAGTGATGGAATCAGTGGCGTAGCATGGGTTGTCTGCACCCGGGGCAAGGCAAATAATTTGCGCCCCCTAACCTGCGGACTTTTAGCACTCCCCGAGTCCCTTCCAATACAATAGTACTGACCTACCTGATTCCTATACTGACCACTACACTAACCTACTTGATTTCAACACTGACCAACCTGATTCCTTTACTGACCATTACACACTACACTGATCACTATACTATACTGTCCACTACACTGAGAACTACACTGACCACTGTACTGTCCACTACACTACACTGACCACTATACTATACTGTCCACTACCCTACACTAACCACTATACTATACTGTCCACTACACTGACCACTATACCATACTGTCCACTACACTACACTGACCACTACACTATACTGTCCACTACACTACACTATACTGTCCACTATACTACACTGTCCACTACACTATACTGTCCACTACACTATACTTACCACTACACTATACCGACCACTACACTATACTGTCCACTACACTGACCACTACACTATACTGACCACTACACTATAGTGTCCACTACACTATGCTGACCACTATACTATACTGTCCACTACACTATACTGACCACTACACTATACTGTCCACTACACTATACTGTACACTACACTATACTGACCGCTACACTATACTATCCACTACACTTTACTGACCACAACACTATACTGAAAAAAGGAATTTGTCCTGCGCTCTAGTGTCTAGTTTCTCAATGTGTGGTGTGACCAGCTTCATATATTAATGCCTGACGTCTTGCGGCCCTCCTCTGAATAATGGGTATTCATACACTAAAGGAAAAAAATAAAAGAAGGATGGCGCACCAAACTAGTGCATTACCACTAGTAAAGCTATATTCAATTAAAAAACAGCAAAGTGTATACTCACAAACGATTATTGATAGAAGGCATAATCAATAAAGCAAAATCCACTATTCTGAACATTGACAAGTCAGGACCTGAAGTCGAGTGGATCAAACGATACCTCAAGATGGCTGACGCATTTCAGGGGAGAACCTCTTTCTTCAGAGCCTAGACGGGCAATGACCTTTGCTGTTTTTTATTTGAATAAAGCTTTACTAGTGGTAATGCACTAGGTTGGTGTGCCCTCCTTTTCTTTTTTCACTACACTATACTGATCACTACACTATACTGACCACTACCCCATACTGTCCACTACACTATACTACTGACCACTACACTATACTGGCCACAACACTGACCACTATACTGTCCTGTCTATACTCTTCCTATACTGACACTACATATACGGTGCCTCCCCCCAGTCCATCCATTCCTGCCTATCTAGCTCTTTCCCTGCACGCCGGAACACACTACACAAGGCCGCCTCGCTGGCGGCCTTATATAGTGTGGGGCGTGTACTAAACCCCCCTGAGCTATAATTGGCCACAGGCATCTTGCCTGTGGCCAATTATTGCTCTCTTCGCTGCCCGTGCTGTGATTGGCCAAGCATGTGGGGTCACAGTGCATGCTTGGCCAATCATGAGCCAGCAATGCACTGCGCCATCGCTGTTTTTTATTTGAATAAAGCTTTACTAGTGGTAATGCACTAGGTTGGTGTGCCCTCCTTTTCTTTTTTCACTACACTATACTGACCACTACACTATACTGACCACTACCCCATACTGTCCACTACACTATACTACTGACCACTACACTATACTGGCCACAACACTGACCACTATACTGTCCTGTCTATACTCTTCCTATACTGACACTACATATACGGTGCCTCCCCCCCAGTCCATCCATTCCTCACCTTCTTGTCCTGCATCAGTCCGGACTCCAGAGGATAGGAGGAGGAGGAGGAGAAGACAGCGGCCCCTGCGGCTTACACTTTCCAGTGCTTGTCTAACCCGCGCTCCAGCCACCATGTTCAGTGTTTCCCAGCGCACTGTGATTGGGCGCATGGGGCCATGTGCGGAGTCGGAACTTCAGGAGCAACTGCGATCACGGACAGGCCAGCCCCACGCCGCACATGACCCCCCATAGCCCAATCACAGGGAGACAGACACTGAACATGATGGCCAGAGCACGGGGGACACTAAAAAATTAGGAAGAGGCAGCACTGTGACATTACTGGCACCAAATTGCACTCCCCTAAATGTCGTGCCTGGGGCCACAGCATCCCCCGCACCCCCCACACTATGCCACTGATGGGAATATAGTCCTTCTGGAATCTGCTACTATACGTTCCTGTACCCTAATCCCCCGTACACACAAGCAGATTTTCCGTCAGAAAAATCTTGGATGGTTTTTCCGATGGAATTCCGCTCAAGCTTTGCTTGCATACACACGGTCACACAAAAGTTTGCGGAACTTTCGACCATCAAGAACGCAGTGATGTCCAACACTACGACGAGCCGAGAAAATGAAGTTCAATGCTCCTGAGCATGTGTTGAATTGTTTGAGCATGCGTAGGAATTTTGCGTGTCAGAATTGCTACAGATGAACCTGCTCTCAATCTTTTGCTGGCTGGAATTCGGCCAGCAAAAGTCCGATGGCGCATACACACGGTCGCATTTTCCGACCAAAAGCTCTCATCGGTCTTTTGCTGGCCGAATTTCCAATCATGTGTACGCAGCATAAGAATACAAATCCCAGGGACCCTTGCAGTGGCCTGAAGGGTGCTGGGAGGGAGGATAAAATGGACCCAAGAAGCTGGGCCTGACGACAGACCTCTCTGTGCAACAGAGAGAGAGGTCGTGGCCTACCACGCAGAACATTACTTCCACCACGAGACTTAAGAGGCCAGGTGCATTTAACCCACTAACAGACATCCTGTTGCTAGTATCCTTTACCACGCCTACCCATTAGTGCAGACGTGTGGGAAAAGTCACTACAGAAAATCGAGACAGAGGAGTCGTTGCTGGAGTGCCATCATCTTTGTTCCTGTCCAGAAGACTGCAAAACTATTTGGGTCGTTGGTGAAAGAGCAAGCTGCTCAATCTTTACTATCCACTTCCACTATTACAAAACACAGTGCATACAAATCTTCACCCAAGAACACATTACTGATTTGCTGGAACACTGTACTCAGAAGCCTTAGGCCTACCCTACGGAATCTATTGTTTCATCTGCCACTAGACAGATTACAATTAACAAACTCCAACTAAGCTAGCGAAGAATAACAGATCTGCCCTGTAGGAAGTATATATATATATATATATATATATATATATATCAGTGGCAGCCCATCCATAGGGGGTGTCCAGGTGCTGCCCCCCCCCTCCTGTAGTCAAAAAAAATTATTAAAACAACCCCTTTAAGAACAAAAAAAAAGTCCTTTTACAAAGTGCACTGTGGTGCCGGACGCAGTGCACTATGGGAAGCACCACGTCAATGCAATCACGAGATTGCAGAGGTGGCGCTACCTTTGCGGGCTTTTAACCTGCCATACGGCACAATACAAAGCGCTGAGTAGCTTCCGTCCGTAAAATGTGATTCTACGGGCGGGAGCATTGTTTTTCAAATCTCTAGGTCACTTCCGGGTTTTGTTCGGCCCGAGCGGAGCTGCAGGAGAGAAGGTAAGAGAGGAGGTTGAGCTTCAGCACAGCACAGATGCATCTGCATCTGTCCCTCTTTTCCCCATTCCCCCCCTCCTGTCTTACACTAACACATGGACTGAAGCCACCTCAGAGTGCCTTCCTATTCACAGACAGAGGGGGAGGAGAATGGACACAGCATCAACAGAACGTGCTGATCTGAGGTTAGGTCTGAATGCAATGACACTTGCAGGGGAAGGGGGCAAGTTATCAAAGAAAGATACTCACAGTGATTTGGGGGGCTGGAAGAGGATGCTGTATCTGCTAGGGGCCACTTTGGGAGCAGAGCGGATTTGTGCTAGGGGGTTGAATATAAAATTAGACCCCCCTTCTAGCACAAATCCTCTCTGCTCCCAAAGTGGCCCCTAGCACATACAGCATCCTCTTCCAGCCCCCCAAATCACTGTGCATATCCTTCTTTGATAACTTGCACCTTACCCCCTTGTTCAAAGAGATGCTGGCTGCTATTAAGGAGACAAGCATGGTGTCTGAGATCAGTGGACACCGTGGCTGCATTTTGAGAACACAGTGGCTGCGTTTTAATGACATTGTGGATGCGATTGATGACACAGTGGCAGCTTTTTGATAACACAGTGGCTCCGTTTGATGACACAGTGGCTGCATTTTAATGACACAGTGGCTGCGATTGATGACATAGTGGCTGCGTTTTGATAACACAGTGGCTACGTTTGATGACACAGTGGCTGCGTTTTGATGCCACAGTGGCTGCGGTTTGATGACACTGTAGCTGCGTTTTAATGACATCGTGGCTGTGATTGATGACACAGTGGCTGCGTTTTGATGAAACAGTGGCTCCGATTGATATTTTTTTTCCTGAATTTTTCAGTTTGATTTTACCATCCCAAAAATATATATATACCAGTACCAGCCAGCAGTACCCGGCAGCAGTACCAGCCACCAGTAGCAGTACCAGCCAGCAGTACCAGTTCCCACCAGCAGTACCAGTCATCAGTAGGGGTACTAGCCAGCAGTACCAGTACCCACCAGCAGTACTAGCCAGCAGTACCAGTCAGTAGTACCAGTACTAGCCAGCAGTACCAGTACCCTCCAGCAGTACTAGCCAGCAGTACCAGTCAGCAGTACCAGTACCAGCCAGTAGTACCAGTATCAGCTAACAGTACCAGCCAAGAGTACCAGCCAGCAGTACCAGCACCTGTCAGCAGTACCCACCGGCGGTACCAGCCAGCAGTACCAGCCAGCTGCAGGAATCCTGAGGAAGAAGTGAAGATTGAGGTCAGTTGAGGAGCAGGTTAAAAGCAGCCTTAGGCTCCATAACACATGATCGGGTCCGTCTGTCTGTTTTTCAGATGGACTCAAACGGACTCTCCATTCACCTCTATACAGCAGCAGATGTACAGTAAATGGACTTGTGTCCATTTACACCTGCCTATCTGCAATCCGATGTCCTTAAAAAACCCAGAAGGGGATCTGTCCCCTTCTGTCTGGGCGGATCGGAGGGCTCTTAGGGTAAAGCGGGTTGCATCCGTGTCTGCTCAACATATGCAGAGTGGATACAGCCCCTCCACCCCCCCTCCCCCCTTGCGCTCATTGTGACCTGCGACCGGTTACCGATAAAGTGGCCCTCACTCTTCAAAATGTTGGGCACCCCTGCCCTACGCCATCAAGGGGCTGGGAGGCCTGTCTGACTGCACTCCTCTTTCCTGCTTCCTACTAATTGAAAGATGCCCATCATTCTATTCTTACACAGAGGGCTGCCCCCGTAGTGTTTATAACATTTCATGCTGACGTGAGCTGTTTTATTTACTCCAAAAGACTGCTCCACTATATAATAGCTCTCCCAACACAATCTATAATCCATCCCTTGGCCAAAATGTTACATACATTTCTAGAGATGATATTCCTTAGGAGGAATAATTGAGTCAGATATATTATATCTACTTATTACAGACTGAAAAGTCTATTGGAAGAGGAAATGTCTCAGTGGTGGGATGCCTCCAGAAGAGGGAGAGAAATTGTACTAGAGTGCATAAAGAAAGTGGAGAGGTACACAATATATTTTTACAATAGTCTCACTTAGTTTAGTTTAGCAGCAAAAGGCTACCAGAAAGGAGCACTGAGGGGTTCGAGAATTACAAAATCAGGCAATTTTCTTGATGGTGATCTAAGGCAAATGTTTAATAATGTAATAAGAATAGCAAATTAACTAGTAGGGGTGTTAGAAATGAGAAGGTGGCCATGCGTGGGTAGAAAGAAGGAAAAGGGCACATAAAAAGGGCAGTCCTTTAGAAGAATAGATAACAGTGGGTACCAAATATTGCAAAAAAATAAATAAAAAATAAGAGGAAGTATAGAAATAAGAAGCTTTCTAAAACAATAAAAAAATGTCAACAATGAAAATTGCAACTATAATGGAGCTAGTAGAAAACACCATCAAGGTAGTAGGCAGCAGCAAAAGGCTACCGGAAAGGATGCAGGCAAATGCTGGCAAAGAGGTTTGTTCTCATGGACAATATAAAGCACTCTTGGGGAAGGTTGAATGTGTGTCCTCCATGTAGTTAAAAGGTGGGCTGTTATTTGACTTCATAGATAGAGATCATTCAACGTAGGTTTCACCATCACACAGCAAATTACCATATCCAGAATTCCCTTTTTTAGAGGTAGCTTGCCCCCCATTGGGGCCTACACAACAAGAAGAAAAAGAAGAAGGACCGGGAGAGGAAAGAGAGGAGAAGAGGGGGCCAAAAGAGAAAAAAATGTAAATCATAGTCATTTGACTAAAATCTTTAATCTTTCTTTTTCTGATTTCATTGAAATTGAACAAAAGGTCTTAATTATGCCTCATCCTACCTCCTGAATCAATATGAATTGTTCATTGATTTAAATAAATGTAAAAGATACTATGTTATGAAGAATGGAGATAATTCTATAGATACAAATATAGAAGAGGCAGGAGTAACAGCTTGTAATGAGATGCTGGCATTGAATACCTCAAAAGAACTCTGGGAAGAAAGTCACCAAGAAGGAATACAGAAGCTGTAAAGAAAAGCCTGGGGCCGCAGGGGTTAACAAAACCCCGTAGGCAGAGGGCTGGCATGACTGTGTAAACAGTGCATGTCAGCCCTGCGTGATAGGGGCGGGGGATTGGCCGAGGGGGTAGGGGGCGGGTTATTCAGTGCAGGGAAGCTGATCCCGCCCCCTCCACGAGGCAGCATTCCGGAGGAAAGTTTCCCACCCTCCCTCCCTAAGATTGGGTTGTATATGTTGAGTGGTGTTTTTTCTGTGTTGTGTGTTTGTGTTTTCTCTTTTCAGGACTAGAACATGGACTGTCATGGCAGTGGCTGGTGTTTGGTCTTTGTGGGTGAAGGAAGAGAGTTCTGAATGAAGAGTCAGGATCTGTCAGTGGTACGGGTCCTGTAGGTGGTACTCCAGTTAATGGAGGTTATCTGATAATTGGTTATGGGGGCATTGCGGTAGGTGGGTGTCTCTGAGTCAGCCTGTCGGCTTGAGGCCCAATAACCCACGTCAGAGGAGCCGCAGTGTCATAATTTTTGGATATAACTGAGTGTTATTGGTGGACCTGCAAAGACCAACACTAGGGGAGCTGATGTTTTGTTATAACTGATGTTGTTATTGTTGTTATTGTTTTGTTACTGTTTTTTATTATTGTTTATGTTATTTTAAGAGTTATATATTTTTGGATATTTATACAGTTTGATTAATAAATTAATGGCTGCTACGGCCTATTTTACTCCAAAAGTGGTATGGTCTTATTTATTATATAATGGGGGGGGAGGGGGGTAAGTGGAGTATAGGTTGGTAGCAAATGCATATATGTTATACACTAGTCACGAACCTTGTGGATAATGCCAATGTGATCATTGGACAAGTTAATAAAGGGGAAGGACTGGTAATTAAGACAGGAAGGTGTAAGTATCAGAGTCTAGGAGACTTTTAGGGAATGATAGTACCTATGAAAAATTGAAAGACTTAAAGTATAAGGAGAGCCTAAAATCTTTACTGGCCCAGGTCCTTTAGATACATGTATACATTATAAAAGCTTTTAGACCAAGTATCCTATTCCCACTTCCGGGAGTTCGGTCGCGGCCCCTGACATGACCCTGGGGCCCCCTCCTCTTCCCTCCTCCCTCTTTCGCCGGACCAGTAGGAGAGAGGAGTGGGGCCTTGCGCATTCGTAGTAGGGTTCCAGGTGTGAAGCCATAAGGCTACACTGCCAGGTTCCCTTACAAGCAACGGCAGGGAGAGCATCCAACAGCTGATGGAAACATCAGCTGCAGTGCCGACATTGTGGGACTCCAGGACAGGTAAGTGTCCTATTGTTAAAAGCCATAAGCTGCAGTATGTGTAGCTGCTGGCTTTTAATTTTTTGGAACACCGCTTTAACTCATGACATAGTGTGATATATATATAGTAGGGATGATTCGAACCCCCCCTCGGTTCTGTTCGCACGGAAGTAGGTAATGCTGTGTAAGCTATGACACCATCAGTCCCAAAGCTTACACGGGATGCGGACACCTGGCTTTAATTGAATAATGTGAAGGTGGAGGAGAAAGCCCTGGAAAGACTGATAGGCTGTAAAGTCTCCCGGTGGCCCAGCGATTTCTCCGCCTAACAGCGGGGAGACGCGATACTACGGCAGGGATTGGCCGGGTTACCTGTCCATCTTCCCCGCAAACGCCAGTGACAGCGGACGTTGTTCGGTTACGTTCGGAGATCATCGGCAGTTTCCGCGGGTATCCGGAACCATTGGAGGATAGAGACTATCCACAAGTGAGTTCCCAGGTTGCCGTGGAGGAAAAGGACATACGTGGAGGATCTGTCCACCCCCAGAGAGGGTATCTCCATACACGTTGCTGACTCCGCTTGTGAGGGGGTCCACCGGTTCCGGTACGGACCCACGCGTATTAAAATACCAAGGAAAGGTGTTTTTCAAGATTTGGGATAAAAACATTTGATCCGATAAATGGATTGAGATTTTTATTTACTATTTTTTCACTATTTTTTTAAAATTTTTGTCTTTTTTCACCTTAATAAGCTTTCTGTTATTATCATCGGACTGGTATAGGATTAATTTATTTTCTGGTCGGTTGTGCAGTTCATGGACGGTTTACAAAGATATATGAGAGTTTATATAGTTTATTGATTACCCACATGGTCTATGTAGGTTCATGTATCACTATATGTATCACTATAATTAAGCTCATTTGGGAGTGTTCACAAATATTTAGCGCAGCAATATTTTTATTTTTATGTTTGTTTTCCATGCTGATATTTAATGGTGTCTTGCTGCAGCTTGTTTCTTCTTTTCCTAAAGTTTTTTCTAGCGCGGCATTACGGTATATTTAATTTTTGTACTTATTTTAAGGCCAAGACATCGCCTTCCACATGCGGGTAGAGAGCCATAATTGCCTTTCGTGACAAAAAGTGGCATTTGGGAACCTGCCACTGTGGTACCGCACATTCCACAAATTCACAAAAGGGGGCAGAGTCTACCAGCTAAAAAGGCAGCAGTTGGAGTGCTAGCAATTTTGCCAAGCTAGCATTCAGCCACTGGGAATGTGGATGGCTGGGACTGAATTTTTTTGCCGGTTTAGCAACTGGGGTAGGGAAATTTGCCTGCTACAATCAGACGTAGGTGTAGCGATAGCAGATTGCCTGTAAGTACTTGGCACACCTAATTCTACACCTTCATTCCTCTCAGTGCAGGTTTCTGGGAGAACCGACGGTTTAGTGGGGTTGGTGATCCCAGCTTATGAAGAGCAAGGGGAGGTCCGCCTTGTTCTTTGGTGTGGGTCTTTTAAGTACGCTTGCCAATGGACTGCATGGGAGTTTGACATATGTCTGGTCAAGCATGTGGTGCCAAAGAGGCTGCCGTTTTGCCCATGCGGAGCTCTGCAGTGTGATGCAGTCAGTTGGCTGCCCTTAAGCTGTCCCCTGGAGGGCATCCTGCCTCGTTGGAGATGTGCATCCTCCTCTTCCTCCTCCTCCTCCTCCTCTCTCCTATCAGGCACCCATGTAGAGTCAGTGACCTCATCATCCCCTTCCTCCATGTCACTGGAGCAAACCTGGCAGTATGCTGCAGCTGAGGGAACATGACTGCCAGTTTGTTGTCCTTCTTGGGCACCCCCTCTCTCTGGGCTCACGTTACTGGCTTCCTCAATCTGGGTACCATCTTTGGAGCCTCCAAAACGCTGTGCATCCTCCTGCAGCATGTACCCAACACTTTGGTCGAACAGTTCGGGGGACTCCTCAGGGCATTGTTGGTGCTAGGGAAGGCGTGAAAGATGACATTGCACCAATGGAAGAGGCCGCTTTGGCAGCTGCATTGGCAGCCAAAGTACTCTGAGCCTGGGTGAAAGAGGATGAGGAGGATGAGAACGGCTTGGTCATCCACTCTACCAACTCTTCGGCATGTTGTGGCTCAACATGGCCAGCTGCCGAAAAAAGGACAAGCGTGCCCCGCGGCCACGTGCTGAGGATACACCGTGTCCATGAGCAGCAATGTTGGCTGTAACAACAAAGCCTGATTGCCCTCTTTTAGTGGTCTGTGAGTGTCTGCTTCTCCTTGTTGGCCTTCCAGACATATTGTATTTGATTTATTTGTAATGTATTTGAATAGGTACACCAGGAATGGCCTGCAGTGAGATGTAGCTGCCCAAAGCTGGGATGTATATATATATATATATATATATATATATATATATATATATATATATACACACACGGTATATATATATATATATATATATATATATATATATACTGATTCTGAATATACTGCAGCTAACTGAATCAACTGCCTGTCTGTAGTATATTAGGAAGAGAACAACAGGAAAGGTCTGCAGTGAGATCTAGCTGCACAGGATACAGTACTGAATATACTGCAGCTAACTGAATCAACTGCCTTCCTGCAGTATATTAGGAAAAGAACAACAGGAATGGTCTTCAGCGAGATCTACCTGCACAGGATACAGTATACTGAATATACTGCAGCTAACTGAATGAACTGCCTACCTGTAGTGTAATAGGAACAGAACAACAGGAACGGTCTGCAGTAGGTCTAGCTGCACAAAATACAGTATACTGAATATAATGCAGCTAACTGAATGAACTGCCTGCCTGTAGTATATTAGGAAGAGAACAATGGGAATGGTATGCAGCGAGATCTACCTGCACAGGATACAGTATTGAATATACTGCAGCTAACTGAATGAACTGCTTGATTGTAATATATTAGGAACAGAACAAAAGGTACAGTCTGCAGTGAGATCTAGCTAAACTGGATAAAGTATACTTAATATACTGTAGCTAACTGAATGAACTGCCTGCCAGTAGTATATTAGCAGCAGAACAACAGGAACGGTCTGCAGCGAAATCTAGCTGCACAGGATACAGTACTGAATTTACTTCAGCTAACTGAATCAACTGCCTGCCTATAGTATATTAGGAACAGAACAACAGGAATGGTCTGCAGCAATATCTAGCCGCACAGGATACTGTATACTGAATATACTGCAGCTAACTGAATGAATGGCCTGCCTGTAGTATATTAGGAACAGAACAACAGGAACAGTCTGCAGTGAGATCTAGCTAAACTGGATACAGTATACTGAATATACTGCAGCTACCTGAATGAACTGCCTGCCTGTAATATATTAGGAACAGAACAACAGGGATGGTCTGCAGCTAGATCTAGCTGCTCAGGATACAGTACTGAATATACTGCAGCTAACTGAATGAATTGCCTGCCTGTAGTATATTAGGAATAGAACAACATGAATGGTCTTCAGTGAGATCTAGCTGCAAAGGATACAGTACTGAATATACTGCAGCTAACTGAATGAACTGCCTGCCTGTAATATATTAGGAACAGAACAACAGGAATGGTCTGCAGCGAGATCTAGCTGCACAAGATACAGTATACTGCTTATACTGCAGCTAACTGAAGGAACTGCCTGCCTGTAGTAGATTAGTAACAGAACAATAGGTACGGTCTGCATCAAGATCTAGCTAAACTGGATATAGTATACTGAATATACTGCAGCTAACTGAATGAACTGCCTGCCTGTAGTATATTAGGAACCGAACAACAGGAACGAACTGCAGCGAGAGCTAGCTGCACAGGATACAGTATATTGAAAACAACTGCAGCTAACTGAATGAACTGCCTGCCTGTAGTATATTAGGAGCAGAACAATAGGAATGGTCTGCAGTTAGATCTAGCTGCACAGGATACATTACTCAATATATACTGCAGCTAACTGAATCAACTGCCTGACCGTAGTATGTTAGAAAGAGAACAACAGGAATGGTCTGCAGTGAGATCTTGCTGCACAGGATACATTACTGAATATACTGCAGCTAACTGAATGAACTGCCTGCCTGTAGTATATTAGGAAGAGAACAACAGGAACAGTCTGTAGTGAGATCTAGCTGCACAGGGTACAGTACTCAACATATACTACAGCTAACTGAATGAACTGCCTGCCTATAATATATTAGGAACAGAACAACAGGAATGGTCTTCAGTGAGATCTAGCTGCACAGGATACAGTACTCAATATATACTGCAGCTAACTGAATCAACTGCCTGCCTGTAGTATATTAGGAACAGAACAACAGGAACAGTCTGCAGCAAGATCTAGCTAAACTGGATACAGTGTACTGAATATACTGCAGCTAACTGAATGAACTGACTGCCTGTAGTATATTAGGAACAGAACAACAGGAATAGTTTGCAGTGAGATCTAGCTGCACAGGATACAGTACTCAACATATACTGTAGCTAACTGAATGAACGGCCTGCCTGTAATATATCAGGAACAGAACAACAGGAATGGTCTGCAATGAGATCTAGCTGCACAGGATACAGTACTCAATATATACTGCAGCTAACTGAATCAACTGTCTGCCTGTAGTATATTAGGAACAGAACAACAGGAACAGTCTGCAGCAAGATCTAGCTAAACTGTATACAGTGTACTGAATATACTGCAGCTAACTGAATGAACTTACTGCCTGTAGTATATTAGAAGCAGAACAACAGGAATAGTCTGCAGTGAGATCTAGCTGCACAGGATACAGTACTCAACATATACTGCAGCTAACTGAATGAACTGCCTGCCTGTAGTATATTAGGAACAGAACAACATGAATGGTCTGCAGCGAGATCTAGTTGCACAGAATACAGTACTGAATATATGGCAGCTAACTGAATGAACTGCCCGTCTGCAGTATATTAGGAACAGAACAACATGAATGGTCTGCAGCGAGATCTAGCTGCACGGGATACAGTAATAAATATACTGCAGCTAACTGAATGAACTGCCTGCCTGTAGTATATTAGTAACAGAACAACAGGTATGGTCTGCAGCAAGATCTAGCTAAACTGGATATCGTATACTGAATATATTGCAGCTAACTGAATGAACTGCCTGCCTGTAGTATATTAGGAGTAGAACAACAGGAATGGTCTGCAGCAAGATCTAGCTGCACAGGATACAGTACTCAATATATACTGCAGCTAACTGAATCAACTGCCTACCTGTAGTATGTTAGGAAGAGAACAACAGGAACGGTTTGCAATGAGATCTAGCTGCACAGGATACATTACTGAATATACTGCAGCTAACTGAATCAACTGCCTGCCTGTAGTATATTTGGAGGGAGAGCAACAGTAACGGTCTGCAGTGAGATGTAACTGCACAGGATACAGTACTCAATATATACTGCAGCTAACTAAATGAACTGCCTGCCTGTAGTATATTAGGAACAGAACAACAGGAACGGTCTGCAGCGAGATCTAGCTAAACTGGATACAGTGTACTGAATATACTGCAGCTAACTGAATAAACTGCCTGCCTGTAGTATACTAGGAAAAGAACAACAGGAATGGTCTGCAGTGAGATCTAGCTGCACAGCATACAGTACTGAATATACTGCAATTAACTGAAAGAACTGCTTGCCTGTAGTATATTAGGAACAGAACAGGAACAATCTGCAGTGAGATCTAGCTAAACTAGATCAACTGCCTGCCTGAAGTAGATTAGAAACAGTACAGCATGAATGGTCTGTAGTGAGATCTAGCTAAACTGGATCAAATACTTGCCTGAAGTAGATAAGAAATAGTACAGCAGGAACGGTCTGCAGTGAGATCTACCTAACTAAATAAACTGCCTGCAAATGTAATGACACACTCTCTTTCTCTCTATAATGCCAGCAACACACTACACAGGACCGATGTGCAGGCGGCCTTATATAGTGTGGGGCGTGTACTTAACCCCCTGAGCCATAATTGGCCAAAGGCACCCTGCCTTTTGCCAATGATGGCTCTGTTTGCTTACGGTGCTGTGATTGACCAAAGCATGCAGGTCATAGTGCATACTTGGCCAATAATCAGCCAGCAAACCACTGCAATGATGCCATGCATTATGGGCCGATCAATTTGGCGCAAACTCCATGATGTCGTCATGAAGAGTGGGAGAGGACTTCTCCAGTGGCAACCTGTGAAGTTCTGGTGAACTCCATGCCTAAGAGGGTAATAGCAGTGCTGGAAAATAATGGTGGCCACACAAAATATTGACACTTGGCCCAATTTGGACATTTTCACTTAGGGGTGTACGCACTTTTGTTGGCAGCAGTTTAGACATTAATGGCTGTGTGTTATTTTGAGGGGACAGTAAATTTACATTGTTATACAAGATGTACACTCTCTTCTTTACATTGCAGCAAAGTGTAATTTCCTCAGTGTTGTCACATGAAAAAACATAATAAAATATTTACAAAAATATGAGGGGTGTACTCACTTTTGTGAGATACTGTATATATATATATATATATATATATATATATATATATATATATATACATATATTATATATATACCGCAGGAAAGCTTTGCAAAAGCAGATGTGGGAATACAATTTGTCTTTTTTTTATGGCATGACAAGCTAGCAAAACATTGAATTAAAACAGATTGATAATGGCCCAAGGTTTGTTATAACTGTATTTATGTGGTTATAAACCACTTCTGAGAAATGTGTTCAACATTAAGAAAGAGGAAATCTTAAACAATGTGTAGGCCAACTCTTGCCACTTTACCTTGGGTTAACCTTTCCATGTTTTCAATGAGAAACATGCAGGGAAACGGAGAGCAATGCATGTAACCACATCAACTTGGAACACCAGATAAACTAACATGAAACCCTTTAAGTGGGAAGAGCTACAAAATGACACAGACATTTTGGCTCCAAGTGCATTCGATTGATATACAATAATAAGATCCCATATGGGAGGATCATAAAAAAAGAACAAACATCGAAAGCTACACAGTTGAATTTTCTTCTGCTTTACAGTATTTTATAGTATATCACTCAGGCTATAGCGACTGGGACAGTAGCAGCCAGTTAGACTAGAAGTACAGTTATTCTATCTTATGTCTTCTGCAAACAAACAGCAATTCTCAGAGCGATTTAAATACATTATTTATAAATTGCATGGGTTGAAAATTACTGCATTAAAATAAAATAAAAAGAAGGCATAAATGGATAACACTGAATATAAATGCTCCACATCCCCTTATAGAATGTTAGTAGTCTCTGTTTCCGACAAACAACACTAATATGCGACCCTGCAAATGCACTCCTTCAGTCGGGCACTCCAATCAGGTCTGCGTATTTCTCCTTCATAAATGATAGGCAGTCCAAATCTCCATGGAGCTTTGCTGGCACAGTGCTTTCCAGACCATCACTTGTGCAAGTAGACCAGTATTCACCTCAATGACATGTCTGCTGAATACTTTTGCATATTATGATGAGAAAGTTTGTCCCACTCCTGAGAAATCACCATATCTCCATGTTGCTACTGTCAAAAAAAATTATGTGACATCACAGCTATGAATACAGTCTACAGGAATCACTAATCACCCTGTATGAAACAAGTGTTTCAGAATTCAGAAAGCACTGCAGTCTTTCTGAGTAGAAATGGGTGATTCGTTTTGTTAAGAATCAAAATTCAGACAACATTTTTGTTATTGGGAGATTCACATCCAGATAGTAATGAATTTCAATGGATCTTTAAAAAATTATAACAAAAACAACAAATTAATTTGTATTTATTTGTTTCATTTGGATGACAAAATGTGATAGTTTGGGACTTTTGTTAATGTTTGAAGCATCTGAAATAACGTAGCAACATAACAAATGATCGGAATTCACTTGGCTCTATTCGTTTATATTCTAGACTAATTTGGAGTGGAGTAGCCAGGACAATCTGGGGCACCAACAAGTTGTATTTTTTTGTTAAGTGATTAAACAGTCCTTTATTAACCTATCACCACCATCTAAAACCATATTTCCTCATTTGTTCTGAATAAAATGTAACACTAGTAGGCTTCATTGGTCTCCCTAACAGAACTTTGTGGTCTTTGTCGGCTGGCGCTAAAAGTTGCTTTTCAGCCCACATCTGTAACTCACCAAAACGTTACTAAACCCTTGTAGTAATTATTGTTACATTCAGGCACCAACACAGTCTTTGAATTGAGTCTGATCAAAAATAAGCACCCTACAGAAGATAATGCCAGACAGCTTATATGTGCTTGTCCAGTCCTATTTTACAATCATTCTAAAAATATGTACAACATTGCTTAAGATATCCACAGAAATCTGCAGTTTTAAAGAAGCGTTCGTAGAGTGAAAAAAGGACATTCAACGTATCTCCCACAGATACAGATTATATATTCAGACTTTGGAAACTCATGCGTATCATTTATTGCCTTGTTCCCCTTTTCCAAGAACAGTTTCTCCAATAAACCAAAAGAGTTTTGTTATTTCTATCTTTTTTCCACCTTATGCTCTCTTTTCAGGAGCAACTTTTAGTAAAATGATAATGCCCTAAGGACCTGTGTGAAACTACTTCACTCTTACAGATGTGACTGTAGGGAGCTGACAGGAAACCTGCCTACAGCAGAAACATGTCATCATATATGTGTAAAGGAAAAGATGCTGTAGACACCTGTGAGTTAGGAAAAATACAGCTTGTGCCCATACAAATTTTGAAAAAAAGTCACTGTAGCAATGAGACAAATTTGTAGGCAAGTAATTTACTCTTCCACAGTCCGCAGGCACTGAAAATGTTATGTTGCAGCATGACACTATGGAAGTTGTCTTGTTTCGAACAGAAAGGAATATTGTATATATCACCCTCTCAGCAGACCAGTGAAATTATCAAAAAAAAAAAAAAAAGGGCTAGCATCCTCTCCAATGAAAATATTTATGTAAGATGCTTCCTGAAACATTACTTTCTTTCCAGAGCAGCTGGTAGACGTGTGTCTGCTAAGGGATTTTCCATGGTCAAAAAAGTGCAAACTCAAGCATTGTGTTCATGACTTAAGGGTCTTTGTACATGTTGTGTAGTTCCCTTAATGTTTGCTTCATAATTTAGAACCAGCTCACACTTTTCCATGTATTTTCTGCATAGGAAAAGACCTACAGCCAACCTGAATATTCTCACTTCGGATATTTGTTGCCTGCTCTGGTATTTGCATTTAAAGTGTAGTGTTTGCCACAAAAATATGTGAACCTCTGGAGGTTTCACATAGATCCCGACACTACCACCAAAATATGATGACAACAGTCTAAGATCCTGCCACTGACATACAAATGTGCTCTCAACCTCACTTTTCACAGAGATTTTCCAGCGTGCAGGACAACAAGTTAAACAACAGTAAACTCAGAGTGATCATTACTGGGGTCTGTTAACTCAGCAGTAAAACCTTTAAACACAAAGAGTAGCTGCCACCACATGTATGAGTGGAAAACAAGCACCATTCACAGCATATGCTGTAGCAATTCTGACCTTTAAGAATGTCTGTGACACTAGCTTCCATGCCCAGACAATAATATGCAGAATTTTAACAGCACTCACAGAGGTAATGATTATTTAATATCTGATTGGAATATTTAGAGATTTAGCTTATGAAACACCTGGGACTGTTACATATGTTCAAAAATGGTTATTTCAGAACACAGAAAGCTCTCACAAACAGTTCTGGGATTTGTATGCCACTGGAAGAAACCTTCAAGTACGGTGTTGTGATTAAAATGGTATTTCTATATACCTGACAAAGACCAGCTAGGTATAATTACGGGAATTAACACACTTACGAAACCCTTAGCACTGCAGTACTAAGGAGACAGGCATTTGCTGAACACAAGAAGAGATGAGTCAAGATTGGTGTTCAGGGGTTGTCCGGTTTAATTCTGGGCGGTCTACAATTTACTGTATATGCGCCATTATTAGCCAATCATTGCAGAGAACATGGGTGTGGTTAATACAGAGGTGTACATTACATATCATTACATATCATCAATTATGTCATCTGCTTTCATGAGTCACAGTCATGAGTCTTGTGGCCCAGACACAAGTTCTTTATTTGGACAGTACAGAATAAAACTGCTTATGCAAGCTATATTTTCTTATATGTATGCTTTATAGGAAAACTGCTACAGTCTGTAAATACAGAGTTTAAACTAACTATTAGGTTAACCCAAGTTAATCTTATACGAACTTACAAAGATGGAGTCACTCCGGTTCAGCCATATCACAACATACAGTACTTTTGGTAAAGCTGGACTACATTACCCAAGTACTACTAAGAGAGGAGGAGTCTTTTAAATAGGGAAAGCATGCCCACAGGAAAGGGGAGAAGGGGAAGTGCTGGAGAAGACTTGAGGTGAGAGCGAGAGAGGAGGCTGACCAGGTGCTTCCGAGAGGAGAGAGAGAGACCTAGTGGTGAAGTGACAACACCGCTGTGTGATGGAAGTGGGAGCACTGTGTGATCTGTGTGCTGGCCTGCAGGAGAGCCCTTGCCCCATGCATAGCTGAGAAGAGAAGACAGACACTAGCCGGGAGCCTGCAGGGTCATTCAGAGCCATTATACTGGAGGTCACTGCCAGATTGCTCACCAACAGAAGTGGGTGAGTACAAACCAAATATCTTTGCTGAACGTTCTGCCTGTTCACCCACACAATAGCTAACTCAGAGTCTAGGGAAGTATCCATCCCCCATACAGACTTTTTCCTGCTAGGAATCTATATACTGTTTGACACAAAGCACATGCAGGGAATGTAGAGAGAGGAACTCAGTGCACGCTCCCATTACAAGTGTGACCTCCAGAGTTAGGGACAGCTAACATCTTTCTGTGTAGAGTGGGTTGCAAGGCAGGGTGGGTGTAATGCAAGATGAAAGGGTGGGCACCAGACACTTTTAGAATGCAAAAAGAGGTTTATTGTCTCTTAAACAGAACTGTGGGAGAGAGGGTTAGGGCCAGGACACCCTTGGGTAGATGCAATGCTAATTGGCAGACTCAGAGAATTCTATAGGTAGTCAGACAGATATACAGGTAAAGGCCTCCAGCCAGACACCACTTCTGTATAGGTAGGATGCTGTCTCCTATGGCAACGGTCTTATAAAAGTTACTAACTGTAATTGTATCCAACTATTTTCAACTCGAACAGTTCTCCACTTACCCCACAATCACTCACTGTGGTTCTTCACTCAATGAGCTCCCAGGCTCTCTCACTAGATTTTAGATCCAATGGCCACTGGATCCCTGAGCTCTTCCACTGTTGGCACCCAATATCTTCCTCAAGGGTCACCTCCACTTCCCTGCTGGGTCCCTGGCTTGGCACTCACAAATACTCTTCAAGCGTCACCCCTGCGGACATGCTAGGTCTCTGGCTTGGCACTCACTGATGCTCCACAAGCGTCATCTCTGCTGTCCCGCTGGGTCCCTGACTTGGCACATACTGAAGTTTTCCCAGTTCCTTACCATCATCTTCCCTGGTTGGCAGGAAGAAGTCTGCTTTGGTACTGGCCTCAGTTTTACTTACAGTGGTCTCCGGTAACGAGGTGGATGGTCCCTTAGTGGCAACAGCTTTCCCTCTACCTCTGATCACGACTAGTTCCCTGGCTGGCGGACTACAAGCCTGCAGTCCTAACCCAATCCTGCTTCTGAATAGGCCCTCAGACAGCCTAGCAGCCAGATGTCCCCGGGATAGGCCTTATGCCGCGTACACATGATCAGAATTTTGGTCAGAAAAAGCTCTGATGGGTTCCTCGATGGAATTCTGACGGATTTCGCTCAAGCTGTCTTGCGTACAAACGATCACACCAAATTCCAACCGCCAAGAATGCGGTGACGTACAACACGTATGACGGGACTAGAAAAAGGAAGTTCAAGACCCAGAGCGCCACCCTTTGGGCTCCTTCTGCTAATCTAATCTTGTGTTAGTCGAAGTTTGGTGAGAGACAATTTGCACTTTTCAGACTACTGCTTATTCTGATCGTTTTACTGTTGTTCAGTTTGTGCTTGTGGGGTTGTATCTGATTATCAGTGCATGTAGTCAGTTCGTATCTGTTTTTCAGTGCATTCTTGTCCGCTCATTTCAGATTTTCAGATCGCTTTTCACAGGCCTTGCTGTTCTTCAGTGCGTTTGGTTAGTTCGTTCTGAGAAGCCGGCCGTTTTGAAGCCATGTTGCGGTTACATACTCATCGTAGAGTTCATGCTATACAGGGCCTTGGTGTTGGGGTTCTTACTTTGACACAAGCCCAGTCCATGAACAGGGTGAGGAGGAGTTTGTGGACCAAGAATTGGTTACTCCAGCACGACCAATTCTCTCATATGCCTTTGCTGCTTGAGATCCATTAGAATAACCCTGATGATTTCAGGAATTTTCTCCGGATGACGGACCCCGTTTTTCACCATCTGTTGGCTTTGCTCCCCCCTTATATTATAAAGCAGGACACCTGCATGCAGCAAGCCATCATTCTGGAGCAGAGGCTAGTCACCACCTTGCGATACTTGGTGTCTGGGAGAAGTCTACAGGACCTCAAGTTCTCTACAGGCATCTCCGCCCAGGCTCTGGGGATCATTATTCCAGAGACCTGTTTTGCCATCATGCAGCTCCTGCAAAAGGACTATATTAGGGTAAGTTTTATCCTTTAACATCACATTATATGTATTTAATATTTGCTAATGTTTTGTATTTATTTCATCATTCCATAATTACCCTGATTGTAATATGCTGTGAATGTCCCCTTTGTTCTCATGCATGCTTGAATCTTTTAATGCTCCTTTTTTTTGCCTACATGCATATTTGCCTTCACTAACCTCCTTAGCATGCTATCCTGGGCCCATACACACCTATAGCCTAGTCACTTAACAATGTATTTTGTCAGCGCCATTGTAGTGCTTTACCCTAAACACCCCCTATAATGTGTACAAATGTTATTGTTGTCCTTAAATCCATGCAGAGTGTTAGAGGCTTTTTTGGGCTCACAAACTCATTTAGAGGGGGTGAGGAATCTGATAAGTGGACCTTGTTTTTTTGTCTTCAAATACGCATTAAAATCAATGTTATACTGATGTTGGCCAACAATGTTTGTGTCTAATCTGCTTGCAATGTTTATGTGCAAAATTACTATATTTTTTTTTTCTGTTTTGACTCCACAGTTTCCTTCAATGGCACAGGAATGGTAGACTGTGGCATCCCACTGTGCCCATCGTTGGGACTTTCCTAACTGCGGCGGGGCAATAGATGGGAAGCACGTCCACATCATCCCACCACCCCATTCGGGGTCATACTATTTTAACTATAAGGGGTTTCATAGTAACGTGTTGATGGCGGTGTTGTCGGCGACATATGAGTTTCTATTTGTGGACATGGGGAAGAATGGCCGGATGTTGGATGGCGGAGTCTTTTCCAAGACCATGTTCTACGGATGTCTGCAGAGCAGTGTCTTGCGATTGCCACCTGCGAAAGAGAATGTCGAAGGACTTCCATTTGTTTTTCTTGCTGATGAAGCATTTGGTCTGGTCAATCACGTGATGAGGCCATTCCCCCAGAGGACCCTCACCCCGGAGAAGAGGGTTTTTAATTACCGGCTGGCCAGAGCCAAAGAGTCGTGGAGAATACCTTTGGTATAATGGCCAGCTGGTTTTACCTTTTTCTAACAACAATTAACCTGGTGGAGTACAAATTTAACCACATTGTTTTATACTGCTGCATCCTGCACAACTTTTTAAAAATAAATGCTCCAAATTATATAGCCTCATTTGGGCCTGAGGCCAGACTTCGGGAACCAACACTGACGGTCCTGGAAGCTGTCCATTCTGGCTTGCCCTCCCATATAAATATGTGAAATATTTAACGGGTAGGGGGGCCATTGCTATGCCAGCTAATTAGTAAATCATTTTTAAATAAATAGAAAAATTATCTGATAAGGTTCATTTGGATTTACTGCTTGGGTTTATTTTATCTGTCTACTAGGTTATCCTAGTATTCCATAGCATTGAAAGAAAAAGCCACACATTGTTGAGTAGAAAGCCTTTTACTCCGTGCACATTCACATGTGCATTTTTAAAAACATTTGGCAGTAAAAACAAAAAAAAACTTTTTTTTAAAGTTTTACCTTGAAATTTTTTTACAAATACAGAAACAGGCATGTTTCCAAACATAACATACACAACACTGGATCTTACAAAGTTCAACATTGCAAAAAAGAAGGCAATATCAGACATTTTATAGTGTGAAAAGGGTCTTGATCTTGCCTTCATCAGATGTGGGGAAGTCACCCCTGTAAAAGCCAAATTTAGAAGATGCACACAAATTGTGAGTCAAAATGGGGATTTCCTTTCTGATCCCATACCTAATTTCAACATGTGCTATCTCCCATCATGGGGGAACAATGGACATGTTTTGGGGGTGCAACTACTTCCTCTCACCTACTAGGGTTGGGAGGAAGGTGTTGCACCCACAAAACATGTACATTGAAATCCCCTGATGGCAGATAGCACATGTTGACACACTGTGTGCATCTTCCAAATTTGGCTTATAAACAGTATTAAAAACTTAGATAAAATTTTAGTTAAAAAAAAGGAATATTTTTAGGATTTATATTTTCCCTAGTACATCAATCATGTTCTTCAGTCTTTGTTCAATCTCCTTGGTTTTTTGTTTGATAAGGTCCAAATCCTGACTGAAAGACATGATTTCCTGGATAACCCGCTGTGCACTGTCACTGGTGAAATGACTGGTTTTTGGTACCACAACCTGAATGTCACCTAAAAAAAAACACACCATGTCTTAAAAATATGCAGGCAAACATCTATTACCTGAATCTGTGATGTCCGACACTGACCTGTTGTGGTGCCAAATTCGAGCACTTCTTCCACCTCTCCTTTCTCTACATCCTTAGGTACCACAAAACTCTGCTCCCCTTCTTGAGGAGGTGGGGGGTTCATGTTTTCCTCCAATGGAGCAAGTCTTTTCTCCCCTATGAGAATGAAACAAAAGGTATAATTAGCACACAGATATTTGTGGCCAGAAATATGAATGTGAAACATTGTTTGGAAGTGGTGTACAATTGTCTGTTTGGGCAGAGTTCCATGTTGAAGACATAATTAATTCCCTTTTAACAAAGCTGGAATACTTACCTTTTTTGGACAAGTTTCACAGATGGAGACACCCCAAGCATCCACTGGAGCACCTGTGTGGGTCACCCTAAAAAATGTGCTCTGGTGTACCACACTAGTGCTCCTGAGTCCAGATGTGTAAACAGTTACTGAGTGTCCTCTCCTTACATTACACTGAATCAAGTTTGCAATTCATTCTAGTTTCAAAGACATCTAGACAACAATGTCCTAAACTTCTTTTAATACAAATTAGCAGGACCAAATGTAGTTAACCCTGTATCAGCTAAAAACATTGTATTTAGTTGGCAAACTAACGATGTTTCCTATGAACGATTATTGTGCCCACGAACATGAAAGTAGCCATTTACAACTGTACAACAGTAAAGAAAAGCACATTGAGTAGCATGCAAGTTAATAATCATAATAGGAACACACGACAAGTACTTACTTTTTTGAAGCACTTTCTTTATCCTTCTGTGCTGATCTGGCTCCCTTAATTTTAGGTCTGACCAGCGTTTCCTTAATTGCTCCTTTGACCGTCGTATCCCAAATTTCTGCCACAGACTCTTCACCACTTTCATCATGATTTTGGCCTTTCACAGATTGGGGTTTGGGTACGGCCCATTCTTTCCATCATAGTCAGCCCTTCAACATGTAGATCATCTCCACCATCTCCTCAAAGGACATATTGGAGGCCTTAAACCTCCTCCTGGTTTGGGACATTTCGGCCTCTGGGCTTTCCTCCTCCTTTCTAAAAAAAGTAGTCACCTGCTGTGTCTCCACCATGTTCTTCTCCCACTGCGACGAAGGAGACGGGGCAGGGAATCTTCGAGAAAGAACATCAGGGGAGGGCAAGTTTCATGCATGTGCAGTGTATATAAAGTTAAGACGCATGTGTCGTAAGTACGTTCGGTGTGCTGAGGAAGGAGGACAAACTTTCTAACGAAGGTAACATCTTAACTTTGGTACATCAGTGGCCTATACTGATTCTAGATTGAGGCCTATATTGGGATAAGATTAGGAGAGTTTAGCCTGATATTTAGTGTTTTTGTCTTGTGTTTTGCCTTGTAGCAAATATGAAACAATTCAAAGACCCTGAATTCATGGACTACTTCATAGACAAATACAGGGATATGCGAAATTTGCGGGAGGTTAAAAAACCCTTATATCAAAATAAACCAGCTAGGAAGGCATCGCTGGAGAAACTGCTGGAATATATGAAGACGCGAGTCCCCAACGCAGACATTGAGTTTGTGGAGAGGAAAATTGGTAGCTTGAGAAGCACATATAGGAAGGAGCTTAATAAGGTCCAGGCTTCCACGAGATCAGGAGCTGCAGCAGAGGATTTCTATGTACCCAGTATGTGGTACTACAGCAGGATGCGGTTTCTGGAAGACTGGATGGAAGCCAGGGAATCGCTTTCCACACTTCCATCCACCCTTCCCTCAAGCTGAGGCTTCCAAGGACCAACCTGGGCCTTCCATCCTGGAAGAAGTTGAGGAGCTTACCTGGAGCCAGGTATAGTATTTTTTTACATATTTATTGTCTGAAAATGATTTTTAACTAGATGTTATTCTTGCAAAAAAATTAATTATTTAACAAAAAGTGTTTAACATATCAATTGACAGTAGGGGCCAAAAAGGAGTGTGATATGAATTAAAAATGCTGGGGTCAGAATGATAGTCTTTTCTATTTATTAACATTCAATTTGCAACAGTCATGAGCTGAAATTTGGGTGTGATTGATGAACCAAAAACTAAAAGTATGTCCCTTTTTCATACACAGGAAGACCTCAGCCAGGGCGAGGCTCTGAAATGTGTCAGCCAGGAGGAGGCGGTTAAGTGGCAACCAGGAGGAGGCAGGGGTAAGTGGCAACCAGGAGGTGGCAGGGCCTTGTAGCCTCACCCAATCCCAGGTGCCCCCCCTTTGCCTTCAAACAAAAAGGGCCAGGAAGGGGAGTAACGTGGAGGAGGCAGCACTGGGCCTCATTAAGGATGCTAATGTGGCCTTGAAAAGCCCCCCCCAACGCTGAAGAGGCCTATGGCTGCTATGTAGCTGCTAAATTGCAGCAAATGGAGGAGGACCAATGCCTCAGGTGTGAGAAATTTGTTTTTGAGGCCATTCAGAAGGGGTTGAGAGGCCAAATAAGTGATAACATGCACTTATGTGCGCTCGCTCATCCTCCTCCTCCTGCCACAAGTCCACCTTCAGAGCCACAGCCTCCAAGGAAGGCTGCAGGGAAGGCTGCCCAGAAGACATGAAAGTGATGGCCTGGGTTCAGTCTGGTCTGACAGAAGACACAGCCTGTTGAAGTACCACAGCCTGGGAACATATATGTTATCTGCTGCTGTTCCTGATCTCTGGGAGTCCTGGACCAGATTATGCTCCCTTAAATATGGACTTCTCAGGCTAACAATTTTTATTTACAAAGAGTTGATATCTGCCCTGGGGACAAAGACTTTGCAAATTGAAGCAGTTTCTCTGCCCATCCTCCCAATCCTCCTCCTCCTGCCACAAGTCCACCTCCAGAGCCACAGCCTCCAAGGAAGGCTGCAAGGAAGGCTGCAGGGAAAGCTGCAAGGAAGACAAGAAAGTAATGGCCTGTTCTAGTACCACAGCCTGGGGACATATATGTCATCTGCTGCTGTTCATGATCTCTGGGAGTCCTAGACCAGATTGTGCTCCCCATTATATGGACTTCTCAAGCTACCAATTCTATTTTCCAAATAGTTGATGTGTGCCCTGGGGTAGAAAGGCTTTGCAAATTCCATCAATTTCTCCAGTGTTGCCTTCTTTATTTTGTTATCAGTCAGAATAAATGGAGATTTTTTTTAGAAAATACTTGCCTATGTGTTTTTCTTCAAAAAGATTTTGAACAAAAAAGGTTTTGAACAAAAAAGTTTGTTTTTGTGAGTAGACAGGTACATTTCAAAAATACAATGTCAAATTAACAAGAAACATCAGCCAACCTCCTTGAGCTTTAAAAAGACAAGATAATATTGTTAAATATAGGTGCATCACAATTTGTTTCTTATCACAAACAAATAAATAATGCCACGTAGCGCTATTCTTGTGTAAATAATAATGCACACAATCTACCTCCAATGATCTCATACGTGAAAATAGTCAATAAACTTACATATACAAATATAATCAAAAACACATGACTCTACATGTCACCCACTTTAAGGGAATGTATAAATTTACATATATCTATAAATTTATACATTCACTTAAAGTGGGTGACATGTAGAGTCATGTGTTTTTGATTATATTTGTATATGTGAGTTTATTGACTATTTTCATGTATGAGATCATTGGAGGTAGATTGTGTGCATTATTATTTACACAAGAATAGCGCTACGTGACATTATTTATTTGTTTGTGATAAGAAACAAATTGTGATGCACCTATATTTTTCTTAATATTTCTTGTTTAAGTAGCAGCTGAAGTTTAGGGTGTTTGAAATTGGAGCACTGTGGTGATACACCGTTTGGAGGGATTGAGATTTGTGTATCCATATAATTAAGATAATATTGTTGTTGTGTAAACTTGACACAAAAAAAAACACAAAAAAAATCAAAACATTACTATGGAGATCTGGCTTGAAAAACAAAAAAGATTATTCATGCGAACAGGAGAAATAATGAAGAAAGCTGTTTGTGAGAACTCTGTGTGAATATGAGCAGCAAAACAACTTCATTCTTCTAGCATTGTAAAGAAAAAGAGAATGTGTTGCATTAAACTATTAAAATTAGGGCTGTGGAAATTAAACATGAATTCCTCCACTAATCGATTCATTTTTTTGATCAATCAAAATTCTTTTGATCGGTACTCACCTCTCCGCCGGCTTCCGGGTCTTCAGGGAGTTCCGTCGGAGATCCAGGGATGTCACGGACATCGATGTCTCCTCCCTCTTTCCCCAAGTGCCTCCGTCTGCTAACAAAGGGAAGGGGGGAGGATTCAAGTGACATTGAACTTCTGATTGAACATAACGCATATGGGGGAGGAGCTACGCATGATGTCACCCGCTCCTGCCCTACGGAACTAACACGATTGTCGGCTTTACATGCTGTGTTTTTATCATCTTTATGTGAGTAGTTTGTGTTTGAACACAAAAATTAAATCTTGTACTTAAGCGGTGAGCACTTATATCTTTTCTTTCTACCCATGACCTGGAATACCTTGCTGAGATCTAAGGAGACGTGAGAGAAGTTTATGGTCCATGTTAACCCTTTTGATACCCCCTTGCATGACCACCTGTTTGCACAGGGATTGATAAGGTGAGAGTGATTAGTTAGACCGGGGGTGGAGGGATTGTCACGCTACTGTGGGAAAAAAATTACTTACGTTAGTGCTACAGTTTGAATTTAACCACTTTCAGACCGGACCATTTTGCTGGTCAATGACCAGAGGTCTTTTTACAATTTGGCACTGCGCTGCTTTAACTGGTAATTGCGCGGTCATGCAATGTTGTACCCAAACAAAATTTGCGTCCTTTTTTTCCCACAAATAGAGCTTTCTTTTCAAAGGTATTTGACTGACTCTGCAATTTTTATTTTTTGCGATATAAACGTAAAAAGACCGCAAATTTTGAAAAAAAATGATATTTTCTACTTTTTGTTATTAGAAAAATCCAATAAACTCAATTTTAGTCATACATTTAGGCCAAAATGTATTCAGCCACATGTCTTTGGTAAAAAAAAAGTCAATAACTGTATATTTATTGGTTTGCGCAAAAGTTGTCACATCTACAAACTAAGGTACGTTTTCTGGAATTTACGCAGCTTTTAGTTTATGACTGCCTATCTCATTTCTTGAGGTGCTAAAATGGCAGGGCAGTACAAAACCCCCCAAATGACCCCATTTTGGAAAGTAGATACCCTAAGGAAATTGATAAGAGGCATGTTGAGCCCATTGAATATTTTATTTTTTTGCCTCAAGCGATTGAATAATGACAAAAAAAATTTTTTTTTTTTTAACACAAAGTTGTCACTAAATGATATATTGCTCACACATGCCATGGTTATATGTGGAATTGTACCCCAAAATACATTCTGCTGCTTCTCCTGAGTACGGGGATACCACATGTGGTCGACTTTTTGGAAGCCTAGCCGCGTACGGGGCCCCGAAAGCTAAGCACCGCCTTCAGGATTTCTAAGGGCATACATTTGTAATTTCACTCCTCACTACCTATCACAGTTTTGAAGGCCATAAAATGCCAAGATGGCACAAAAACCCCACAAATGACCCCATTTTAGAAAGTAGACACCCCAAGCTATTTGCTGAGAGGCATGTTGAGTCCATGGAATATTTTATATTTGGCACAAGTTGCGGGAAAATTACAAACTTTTATTTATTTTTATTTTTTTTCACAAAGTTGTCACTAAATGATATATTGCTCACACATGCTATGGGCATATGTGAAATGACAACCCAAAATAAGTTCTGCTGCTTCTCCTGAGTACGGAGATACCACATATGTGGGACTTTTTGGGAGCCTAGCCGCGTACGGGGCCCCGAAACCAAGCACCGCCTTCAGGCTTTCTAAGGGCGTAAATTTTTGACTTCACTCCTCACTACCTATTACAGTTTTGAAGGCCATAAAATGCCAAGATGGCACAAAACCCCCACAAATGACCCCATTTTAGAAAGTAGACACCCCAAGCTATTTGCTGAGAGGCATGTTGAGTCCATGGAATATTTTATATTTGGCACAAGTTGCGGGAAAATTACAAACTTTTATTTTATTTTATTTTTTTTCACAAAGTTGTCACTAAATGATATATTGCTCACACATGCTATGGGCATATGTGAAATGACACCCCAAAATAAATTCTGCTGCTTCTCCTGAGTACGGGGATACCACATATGTGGGACTTTTTGGGAGCCTAGCCGCGTACGGGGCCCCGAAAACCAAGCACCGCCTTCAGGCTTTCTAAGGGCGTAAATTTTTGATTTCACTCCTCACTACCTATTACAGTTTTGAAGGCCATAAAATGCCAAGATGGCAGAAAACCCCCACAAATGACCCCATTTTAGAAAGTAGACACCCCAAGCTATTTGCTGAGAGGCATGTTGAGTCCATGGAATATTTTATATTTGGCACAAGTTGCGGGAAAATTACAAACTTTTATTTTATTTTATTTTTTTTCACAAAGTTGTCACTAAATGATATATTGCTCACACATGCTATGGGCATATGTGAAATGACACCCCAAAATAAGTTCTGCTGCTTCTCCTGAGTACGGGGATACCACATATGTGGGACTTTTTGGGAGCCTAGCCGCGTACGGGGCCCGAAAACCAAGCACCGCCTTCAGGCTTTCTAAGGGCGTACATTTTTGACTTCACTCCTCACTACCTATTACAGTTTTGAAGGCCATAAAATGCCAAGATGGCACAAACCCCCCCAAATGACCCCATTTTGGAAAGTAGACACCCCTAAATTTAGGGGTACACTAGTGAGACTCACAGGTAAAAAAGCACCTAGGCTGTCAGCGACTGTATCAAAACGCTACAAGAAAAACTGTTAGCGATCGCAGGGATCAGGCCTGACTCTGCAAACGCTGCAGTTATGTGTGTTGTGTTTTGTAAGTGACAGTGATCGATCGAAACTGCACTTGGGTGGGCTGGTCTGGGCTTGGCGGAGGGGCTAAACGCAGGTGCTAGCAGGTATCAGGGCTGATCCCGCTAACAATGCGTTTTGGGAAACCTAAACTGCTGGCGACGCTAATATAGATCTGATCAGATACTATATTACTAAGGGAGGTGTATGCTTTGTGCGTGGGTGTTAGCGGTACTGGCACTAACCTGATGCTGCCTGGGGCGACGCAGACCTTATCTGACCCTCAAACTTATATCACCCGCCGGGTGATCAGGGGGTTAAACCTTTATTAGGTAATAAATGGCGGGTGCCCTGAAACTACAAAAAAATAACTAACCAACCAGCGTCACCTGTAACAGTTATATGGTGATCACTGGTGAAAGGGTTAACTAGGCGGCAATCAGGGGGCTTTATGTGGTAGTATATGGGGGTCCCTGGCGCTATAAAAAGCTGCGGCGAACCTAAATACCTACCTGCCTAACTAGCGTCACCTGTGACACTAATACAGCGATCAGAAAAACGATCGCTTATTAGGCTGGGTTCACACTGGAGCGATGCGGGAACGCCACGAATCCGCGGCGGGTTCCCGCATCGCATGCCTCCCGGCGGCAGTTCACACTGCCCTATGCGAACTGCTGGGAGTGTCAGTGAAATGTTAATGACACCCCCAGATCAGTTCGCATATCGCAGTGCGATCTGCAAACTCGGATCGCATGGTGTGAACACCCATGCGATCCGATTCTGCTGCGGACCAAAAAAAGGGTCCCGTGCGAGTTTGCGGCGGGTGCGGCAGGTGCGGCAGGTGCGACGCGAATTCAGCCATACTATCTGTATGGCTGAACTCGAATCGCACAGAGATCGGATGTGATTTGCACTGCAGTGCGGTGCGAATCACATCCGTTCTCATAAACCGCTGCAATGTGAACCCAGCCTTAGTGACACTGGCGACGGGGGGGTGATCACGGGGTTAAACCTTTATTGGGGGGGTTAGGGGGTTACCTTAAAACTAAAGGGGGCTAACCCTAACTGCCCTAACAGTTATTACAGTCACAAATGACACCTGCCGGGTGATCAGGGGGTTAAACCTTTATTAGGTAATAAATGGCGGGTGCCCTGAAACTATAAAAAAATAACTAACCAACCAGCGTCACCTGTAACAGTTATATGGTGATCACTGGTGAAAGGGTTAACTAGCGGACAATCAGGGGGCTTTATGCGGTAGTATATGGGGGTCCCTGGCGCTATAAAAAGCTGCGGCGAACCTAAATACCTACCTGCCTAACTAGCGTCACCTGTGACACTAATACAGCGATCAGAAAAATGATCGCTTATTAGGCTGGGTTCACACTGGAGCGATGCAGGAACGCCACGAATCCGCGGCGGGTTCCCGCATCGCATGCCTCCCGGCGGCAGTTCACACTGCCCTATGCGAACTGCTGGGAGTGTCAGTGAAATGTTAATGACACCCCCAGATCAGTTCGCATATCGCAGTGCGATCTGCAAACTCGGATCGCATGGTGTGAACACCCATGCGATCCGATTCTGCTGCGGACCAAAAAAAGGGTCCCGTGCGAATTTGCGGCGGGTGCGGCGGGTGCGACGCAAATTCAGCCATACTATCTGTATGGCTGAACTCGAATCGCACAGAGATCGGATGTGATTTGCACTGCAGTGCGGTGCGAATCACATCCGTTCTCATAAACCGCTGCAATGTGAACCCAGCCTTAGTGACACTGGCGACGGGGGGTGATCACGGGGTTAAACCTTTATTGGGGGGGTTAGGGGGGTACCTTAGAACTAAAGGGGGCTAACCCTAACTGCCCTAACAGTTATTACAGTCACAAATGACACCAATGCAAAAAAAATAATGCAATTGGTGTCACTGTGACTGGGGGGGCAGGGGTGATTGGGGGGGTGATCGGGGGGTGAAGGGGGGGTGAGAGTGTGCCTGGCATGTTCTACTGTGTAGTGTCGTGTTGGTGCAACTCACCGATCCTCTCTCCTCGGTGCCGGAACGAAAAATACCGACACGGAGGAGAGATTACATCACTTCCTCTGCCTGTGTTTACATTACAGGAGAGGAAGTGATGTCACGCCTCACTTCCATTCGTCAGGAGCGATCGCGAGGGGGTGGCCATGAACGAATGGCCGCCCCCTCATCCCGGATCGCTCCTGAACGGATACCGACCACCGCTGGCACCGGGGGGGCCCGATCGGGCCCCCCACCCGCGGGAAGGAAGGGACGTACAGGTACGCCCATATGCCTGCCCGTGCCATTCTGTCGACGTACATCGTCGTGCGGCGGTCGGTATCCGTTCAGGAGCGATCCGGGATGAGGGGGCGGCCATTCGTTCATGGCCACCCCCTCGCGATCGCTCCTGACGAATGGAAGATTGTATATAGTGTATACCACATTTACCACTGACTAATGAAGAGTTGCAGTGCAAGGAGATCAGCTAAAAGTAGTTGGATCTGTATGTGCGAAATTAGTCGATTAATCGATTAAAAAAATTTTGATTAATTGAACACGAACATTATAATCAGTAACAGCTCTAATTAAAACTAATTCAGAGTGACGAATGTGTTATGTCCATTAAGAACAGTAGTTTTACCAGACCGATCGCTTCCATTGAATCTGAGGATGCGTGAGTTTTTGCGCATCGGAATTGCATACACAAAAACACATGTTCGGATAGGAACTCTTTCCGACCGAAAAATTGAGAACATGCTCTCAATCTTTTGCTGGCCAAAATTAAGCCAGCAAAAGTCCAATTGAGCATACACATGATTGCATTGTCCGACCAAAAGCTATCATCGGTCTTTTGCTGGCCGAATTTCAGATCGTGTGTATGGGACATTAGGTTTCTGGCCTAGAAACCCGGGATAACACGCCACACGTCCACCCAGACAGCCGTCCAGGTGGCACAGAACCCCGATCACCTGACTCTACCCAAATAAAAAGACTCTCCCAGCAGACCAAGGGACCCAAGAAAATCCCTGCCCATTGGCTGATATACCCCATTCATCCATAATCTGTCCTTGCTATACCCCAAGGTATGTGATACTTCTCTGCTGTTTGGGGTTCATTATCCTCTAACTTCCTCATCCTTTTCGATTAATGCTCTTGTCCCCTGGTACAATACAAATTCATATTATTTTTGATTTTAGGTCTGGCTGTTGTTTTTCCAGCCTCTCTTTGGATATCTGTTGAGTAATCTTTGAGCTCTTAAACCTCCTATGTGGCATAGCCTTGTTTGACCATCAGTGGCCTTCTGCAGTGGGATTTGTTTCTGTACTATGGACCAACTTCCATGGTGCTAGATTCATTTTTCAACTACCAGATGATTGGTATGGTTATCATCATCACCTTTTTGGACGTTACCACTGAGCGACCATTTTTTCAGTGTACAAAGTTATGCATTATAGTATAACTTATTTACTATTTGTCTACTCCCTTTCTTTTTTGTTTTTGCAAATACCCAGATTTTTTTGGATCTTCCTTTGATGCTGCTCAGGCCCCTTTATGGGAAGCAGGTTCAGACGAACGAGGGGATTTCTGAGGTAGCTACGGCTCAGTTTTCCTTTTTTGCTCTGGCCACATGGCATTTCATTGGCGTTCTAGTCTCCTTTTATCTGTTTAGCTAGGAATTTTTTTCCAATTGGCACATAAGACACATGAGGTCAGTATGGATACTTGCATGCACATTTTGTTCCTTTCTTTCTTGTTATAACTTTTGTGATATAAGTTATGTCACACTATGAATTTTGATTTGTGTTTGTAATTATGTACTTTATTGATATTATAGATTGTTTGTATTGATCTGGAAAATGTCAGCCTATTTACCCTGAAGAAGTCCTCTACCTCATTTGTCAAAACTCGTTGGTTTTCTTCTGTCTTTCTGGCAGTTGATCTGGGCTTTCCTTCTTTTTGTTTTGTTGGTTTTCCATGTTTGTCCTCATCATTATTATGTGTGTCAATTGTATTAATTTTGTTGATACGTTGTAATTTTACAAAATTCTCTACTCCTTAAGAATTTCTGGTCTATTAATGTCCCACTTTTTGAGGAACTTTTTAATTTTTTTACACCCTCTGAGCTGTAGGACTAATTAAAGGAAAAGAGGTCCTGCTATATACCAAGCTCGGGTTTACTAGAATTACCTTTGAAGTCAAATGCTTACAGTATAGAATACTGCTTAAGTAAATTTTGTTTGTGTTATGCTCATCAAAGTGTAATGATAAATTGTTTTCAAAGCCTTGCCTACTTTATAAAGATCTTGCTTGGTTCACAAAATGACATTGACTGTTTAGAATCAGTAGCAGTGTGAGTCTGTTTGGTGGTATCAGTGAAACAGGGGAAAACTCCTGAGAGAGAGAAGAGAGAAGAGGGAAGAAGGACGGAGGAGACCGGGCTCCTCTGCTAGTAAAAGCTGCAAGAAGATAGCAGAGGAGCCCAGAAGAAGAACCGGAGAACCGAACAGAGCAGATAAGTCGGAAGATGACCACCGAAGTCGGAAGAAGACCCCCAGAGCTGATTAATAAATTACTTTAAAAACCTGTGTTTTTTTTTTTTATTAACACTTTTTCCCCCAGGTGAATGGGTATGGGTACATCGTACCCCATACTCATCCACATAGGTTAAGGGGCCGGGATCTGGGGGCACCCTTATTAACCTCCCTGGCAGTATGATTCTGTCAGGAATTCTATTCCAAAAGCGGTACAATTCTTTTGCATGAAAATTTGGTGTTATGTATCATAGGCCTGCAATTCTTAGTAATTACTTACTAAAACCTGACCAAACAAGGCTCTAGTAGACATCCCAGATGTGATAAAGTTTGAAATACAAAATCATGAATTATAATCTTATAAATAATATAATTTTATTCAATAATGTAATGTGAAATAATGAAATTTGTCAAACAAAGAAAATTCAATAAACATCCTGAGTGTCATACATTTTGAAGCAAGGTACAGCACACAGTCCAACATCACAATCCGGACAATAGAACCTGCTTTCTTTTCGGACTTTTTTTCCACTGCTATCTCTCTTTGAGCAGCAAACCACGCACATCCTGGTAGGTGCTGCCTTTTTTGCGGTTGGTGGTATGTAGTCCACAAAGTGACGACCTGTTAGGCGTTCTGGGTTGACAACGTCAACAGCATGTCGTCCAGGTCTGATCGCAGATCCTGATGGTGTCTGGTGTTGGAGGAAAATCTGCTCAGCCACCTTCCAGGTAAAATCGACATGAATAAGAGGCTTGCGACTCTGTGCTCTGTATAGGACATATGCATTCCAAAGGCATTGCTCCAGAAGATGCCGGAAAATCTTTTTATAATATTTTTTTTGCTGCTTGCGCATAGCCGGATAAAATGTCATTGCCTGATCGGCTCTGTCCACGCCTCCCATAGTGCAATTATAGTCTATGACGACTTGCGGCTTCAGCACATCTTTCCCACGTTTGGTGTGGACCATGGCAGTGGCGGTATTGTGAACGGTACTCATGAGACACACGTCCTTCTTGTTTCACCATCGCATTGCCATCATCTTACCCTTCTGCCAGGCAACCATTTCTCCGGTTTTTAGATTTTTCCGGGAGAACAGAGATGGCATGTCACGTCGATTGGGCCTAACAGTACCATACGCATCGGTCTTGTTTTTTAGCAAAACATCAAAAAGTTCCGGAGACTTATAGAAGTTGTCCATGGTGACACAATATCCCTGGTTCAGCAATGGCTCCAGCAGTGTGAGGACTGATGATGTGGCCATCCCATAGCCGCTGTACCTGGGGTTGAACTTCGTGCCTTTACCGGTGTAAATGACCGAATTCCAGATGTACCCGGTGGATGACTCGCAGAGCATGTAGGACTTTATGCCAAATCTCGCTCTTTTGGATGCAATAAATTGTATCCAGCTCAGGCGTCCCTTGTAGGCCATCAAGCTTTCATCCACGCAGACGTCCCTTTCTGGCATGTAGGTCCGCTGGAAATTGCTCACAATAATTTGCGATACTTCCCAGATTTTTTTGAGTTTGGGTGCAGGATGTGTGGCCTCATCAAACTCTTCATTGTTCGTGAAATGGAAATATTTCATGATGAGGGAAAAACGGTATTCGGACATCACGGTGCCAAAAAACGGAGTGGCCAGCAATTTATTGGTGGTCCAGTACCATTTCTGGAGCGGTTTCCCCACCACCCCCTGAAGAATAATGAGTCCCAGGAACTGCCAGATGTCCTCTTTGGTCACTGGTTCCCACTTTCTGCTTCGGGAAAACCTGGCATGCAGCGTAGCGGATTGCTGTACCTGGTAGCGATTTGTCTCTGTGACAATTTTTTCAATTACATCCTCAGTGAGAAATAATTGCAGGTATGCCAGAGGATTGTCACATTCGACATCTACCTTCATCCCAGGTGATCCAGTGAAGGGGAATCTTGACGGCGCTACCTGGTCTGTATCGCAGTCGATAGGGCACCAATTGCGCACATCGCTGAGGTCAGGTGCAGGATCATCACCGCTGTCACTTGTCAGATCCGTGTCAGTGTCAGACTACAAATCTCCCCACGACTCGCTATCGCTAATTTCTGCGAGCAACTCCGTGTCGCTATTGCTGTCACTTAGCTGGTCCAATGGCGATTTTGTAGTGAATTGGCGCTTTTTTGATGCCCTGTTATATTTTATTTTATTGGAGGCAAGGGGCACTGTATAGTTTATCAGTCAGATAGAGATGATACAGTGTAATCCTCTTAGATTACAATGTATCACCTCTATTTATGTGTTTGTGTTGTGTTCACTTTTTGAAATTCCCGCCCAGTTCCGCTCCCGTGCGCCGCTGCTGCTCGCAGAGAACGGAACCAGGAAGTCAGGATGGCGTGACCTCGCCGGCGATCGCATCGGCGATCACAGGGGAGGACACGGAGGACAGCAGAGAACATCGCTGGAGCGCCGGGAGAAGGTAAGACCTCCGCTCGCCGCTCTGCAATGTTACCCCGAGCGTGACTCGGGGTTACCGATAGTACAAGAAAAAAACAAACCTGAGTCACGCTCGGGGATACCGCCAGGGAGGTTAAAGGAGGCTCCTGGATTCCGATAAGCCCCCTGCCCGCAGACCCTGACAACCAATGACCAGGGTTGTAGGGAAGAGGCCCTTGTCCTCATCAACATGGGGACAAGGTGCTTTGGGGTGAGGGGGCTGCAGGACCCCCCTTCCCCAAAGCACCCCCCATGTTGAGGGCACGCGGCCTGGTATGGCTCAGGAGGGGGGGGCACTCACTCGTCCCCGTCCCCTTTCCTGACCGGCCGGGCTGTGTGCTTGGATAAGGGTCTGCTATGGACTTTGGGGGGACCCCCACGCAGTTTTTTCGGCATAGGGGTTCCCCTTTAAATCCATACCAGGAGACGGGGCTCGCGAGGTGTCAATCTCGCCGATGGAGGAGCCGGCATTCACTTCCCTCGCTAATCCCGTCTACCTGGTCCCGGGGGGTAGTTGTAATTGCGGTAACGCCGCCCAAGTAATGGGAATGGGGTTACCATGAGGGGAAGAGTAATCAGTTAGATTACTCGTTACCCTCTAAAGTAACTTAGTTTATTTTAACTGAGTTACTTACATCACTGCTGGGGAACACAGGACCTGGATGTAAAAAAAATCAAGCAGAGGGTATAGCAGTCAAGCAAAGGAGAGTAGAGCAGCATTCTGTGACCAGGGACACAGAATGGGCCTTTGAAGAGGAGAAGGTCAGTGCAATAGAAAATAAGTAGAAGCTGGTCAGAGCAGTGTAGAATGCTGTGGCCGGGGAACACAGCATTGTCAGTAATGGACTGGCTGAGAGCAGTAATCCACTTATTGCCATGTGCCAGGTCATCGGGGGGGAGATGCCGTGTCGTCTCTGGCCTGGTTAACACACTGGTAATACCTTCCAAAGACTGGGTGACTGTCAGTTTCATGGAGTCTGGAAGAGAGGTTGTGTAAGCCTCGGACTCTTTGATTCATAAAGGCAATATCATTCTGGTCTACAGGTGGAATTATTCAGCATGATTTCTCTTGTTCCATTGGAAGTGAAGTTAGTAACTCAGTAAAGGATTTGCAACAGAAAGAGAAGAAGAAATGTTCAGTAGAGAAGTTAATGCACAGAAGTACAGAATTACAAGGCCAAGGCCACGAGTAATGTCATGAATGTGCTGTATGATGGGCATCTCATATTCCTTTTTTTCTCTCAATCAAGTTGTACCCCACAATAAAGCAACAAAATGTATCAAAGTGACTGTTCATTATCTTTAAAATGGTGGATGAGGGGTTGGCAGCAGAGTGATTGGCGGATTGCTAGTAACCAAATCAGCAGCCCTTAAGAGGGTACCGCTACAGTTGATTTTATCATAGCAGGATTTACAAGTCATTTCTACCAGTGAGTGAGAATATTAAAGCTGGTTTCCTGAGCCCTACTAGAGATAGTCATGGTGTCAAAGAAAAGGCTTTGTCTTAATATACTAGTGAAAAGGATATGTCTGATTTTGCTGACCATAGGTCTGTATATTTCATCAGTGAGGGATGTGTATATGACAAAAGAATAGCAGATGTTAAGGAGGTGACATGGGTTGGAGGGGGAGTCTTGAAGAAGAAGCATTTTGAGTAGAGCCAATTGAGAAAAGAGAGCCTTTGGAGTTGGGGAGGCCTAAATTGGAATGGTCTGAAAAGCTGCTAGATATCCTTATCCCAAGATCTGGGTTAATTGGTGTTTTTCTAAAATCAAAACGTTGAATTGGAATAGGACAGGAGGAAATGCTGGGTTTCCAAAGAAGGGATTTATGGGTCCGCTAATAAAACTAAGAGTTTTAAATATTGTCTTGACCCATACATTAACCCCCCTGATGGTATTCCCGAGTCTGGCTCGGGGTGGAATTTTTATGCCAAAAGCGGTAACCCCGAGCCAGACTCGGGACTGCATCGCTGGATCCAGGAGGATGTTTACTTACCTTCTCCCTCGGATCCAGCGTTGTCTCCCCGCTGTACGAGCGAGCCGTGTCTTGCTCGATCTATCACGGACCCGATCTCGGTTCCCTGCGAGCGTTGCGACGCATGGGGACGGAGATCGGCGCCAAATTCAAAAAGTGAAACACACAGTATACATACAGTATAATGTAATCTTACAGATTACATTGCTGTATGTAAATATTTATCCTCCCCTTTGTCCCTAGTGGTCTGCCCAGTGTCCTGCATGCAGTTTTATATAATAAAACCTGTTCTTTCTGCCTGGAAACTGGAGATTGTCCATAGCAACCAAACTGTCACTTTACATCAAAAATGGTTTTAGACCAGCTAGAAAACAGCGATAATAAATTGGAATCACTCGCAGAATTGAGCGATAGCGATTTGTGGGGAGATCCGTCATCAAATACTGAAAAGTAATGACAGTGACAATTCTGCAACTGAGCAAATTTCTGTGTTTTTGATTTGCTTACATTATTGAATAATTTTTATTATTGTTATATTATTATTTGGTACAATTACTTATAGTTATTTACTATATTATAATTTATGATTTCATTTTTCAAACTTTATCATACCCGGGATGTCTGCTAGACTCTGGTTTGGACAGATTTAAGAGAGTTATTCCTAAGAATTACAGGACTACAATATAAAACGCCAAATTTTCATGCAAAATAATGGTACCGCTTTTAGCACCTAAAATCCGAAATAATCGTACCGCCAGGGAGGTTAAAGAAAGTGACATGTGAAAATGGGCAGGCAGTGTATCTGAATTTCTGTTTGATAAATGGCAGGGCTTTAAAATTATATAGAGAGAGGCCCTTTCAATTTGTCCTGCTTACCGTTACCATCGAAGTGAAAGTAAAAAAAACTAAAAATTTATTTGGGTGGTCCCCAGAACAGTGTTAGAGGGGAAATCTTCCAATGGGGACACTAGTTCTGGTGACCATGCTGACAACCAGGGATTCCCTCACTTTTCCAGCATGTGTTCCCACTTCCTGTTTTGAATATGGGACAGAAAGTGAAGGGAAATCTCCCCAATAGGACACAGATGGAAAAAAAAACCTGACAAGAGTTATAACTCTTTCTTACTCTAAAATGTAAAAATAAAGTTTTAAAATGTTAGTTATACTTTCATAGAAGAGATATTGTGGTAGAAGGATATGTCAGGGGCATATTTCTACATTTTGATTTTGTCAGGGGAGAATCATTCTTTGTATATCTTGATCTATGAAAGGAGGGGAGGTGCTATCAAAGATCTGCCTGTATTCCAATTTTAGATTGTGTTCCATTTATAAAGGATGTAGTATTATTTCTATGAATGGAGGACATGGGTGGAAAGGGTACTGAAAAGATACGACAGCTCATAACATAGGACTACTTGTTCAAACATTAAATAAGGCTCTACAAAATACATCTACACTATCTTGGAATGTCCAGCAAAATTTGAAAATATTTGGCAACCTGGCAAAAATGTGAGCTATTCTGGTTTGAATCTCCATTTGGGGGGTATAAGAGGAGGGGGAGGATGGTTAGATACCAAGCTGTCCTGCAAACCATGGGCGATAAGAATGACCTATGTTGGATTGGTATGTAAGCTTAATACTATTTTTGGATAACTGTGAGGAATCAGGGGCCCTTTTGTGTCCAGTCACCTTTAAAGTGTTATTAAACTTAGGTCAAGGGTGCTCAACCCATTGCCTGCAGGCCACATGTGGTCTGTGGAGCCCTCTGATGTGGCCTGTGACCTCAAGCCAGGGAAACACATGCCTGGGGTCAGCAACCCATTGATCGCAATCTGGTCTTGCCGACCCGCCATCCCAGGGTATAAGAGTGCAGTGAGTCTGTGCTGGTAGTGGAAGGAGCAGACAGCTGTGGAGGGAGCAAAAGACTGATAAGCCAATGCTTCTTCTTAAGAGGCGGCTCCTGTCCCAGGCGGAGTAATATCACGTGCACTCTGCCTCTAATGCCTTCTAGCAGCCCAGAGAGTGATGCCAACAGCAGCTGCAGAGGAAAAAAAGGTCAGTGCATTAAACAACACATACGCTGGGCATAATAACTTTTACAATGGGCATTATTAGCACTTATAAAAGGTTTAACAACTATTACTGATCCATGGGTGCTGCACAATAAACCTGTTTCTTTCCTGTGGGTTAGCTGCACTAAGATATAAACTTCAATTATATTCTGTGGGTTTGGTTTTCTTTCTGAAAGAAGGAGTGTTGGTGTGTTTTTAGACAGTGCACCACACCCACAAGATTTAATAGTGGGTAAACATCCAAAGGGGATTGGTCCCATGGAAAATGATGATCCTGATTATTTAAAATCTCATTATACTATTAAAAAGAAAAGAATATATGTAATTCCCTACCCGGGAAATGAACCAGTAATCTAATCAAGGAGGCGCAGAGGAAGTACTGCAACCAGCATAAAAAATTTAATTTAAGTATATAGATGCATACCAGTAAGGATAAGGTACAACTTTATTTAAAGAGGAGGTCCTGCTTCCCTCATGAAAAATTAAAAGTCAGCAGCTACAAATATCGCAACTGCTGACTTATAACATATGGACACTTACCTTTCCAGGGAGCCCACGATGTTGGCACCGCAGCCGATCTATGGATCGGCTGTTGGGTGCAGCCGCTGCCATTCCTGTTAGGGGAACCTGGCAGTGAAGCTTTTTGGCTTCACATCCTTTTCCCTACTGCGCATGCGCAAAGCGCTCTGCGCATTATAGTTGAGGCGGAGGCAGAAGGAGGGGGCCGAACTTCCAAGAGATAGAGCCGGGGCCCAGTCTCCCAGAAGTGGGGAACAGTACCTGTCAAAAACAGATACCTGTTCCCCCCTCCCCCCTGAAAGGTGCCAAATGTGGCACCAGAGGGGAGGGGGATTGACAGCTAAGCGGAAGTTCCACTTTTGATGGAACTCCGCTTTAAGAAAAGATCATAAAATAGTACATACATCTAAAGTATAAACATGTAATATCAGCAAAGTGCCCGACAGAAGTCCTGGTGGAATTGTGCACATATATCCAGGTATATAAAGATAATTGAGAAAGCTCCTGATAAATATTGCAGCAAAGTTCAGTTGCAGTGGCCCCTGAGGATGGTCACAATGCGGCATTCATCTTTGTATCAGAGACTTGAAGATATAATCACCGGTGATGGGGAGATCCTCCAACTTTTGTCCAACCAGCTTGGAATGTGGCTTCTCACACACAGAAAGTGTGGTGTGACAGTGGAACTCAGAGTCAGCCTATCTACTCTGTGGTTTAGTACCTCCCTAGTAGTTTCTAATCTGACTTGCATCTAGACCTCTGACTACCAGAAGTGGCCATCAGATTCCTAACCTGGCTCTAGCCTATGCTGGTTACTGAAACCTGAACTAAAACAAGCTACAGAAACCCTAATGCCCCATACACATGGTCGGACATTCCGACCACAAAATTTGTCTGATTTTTTCCGACAGATTTTGGCCGAAACTTGTGTTGCATACACACGGTCACACAAAGTCGTCAGAAAATCCGATTGCTCTAAATGAGGTGACATCAAACACGTACATTGGGACTATAAGCGGGCCAGTAGCCAATAGCTTTTGTCTCTTCGTTTATTCTGAGCATGTGTGGCACTTTGTCCATCGGAATTGTCTACACATGATCGGAATTTATGCAATCCGATTTTGGAAAATTTTAGATCCTGCTCTCAAAATTTGTGCATTGGAAATTCCGGCGGAAAAAGTCTGATGGAGTCCACACATGGTTGGATTTTCCGCACAACATGATCTGATCGCACATTTTCTGTCGGAAAATCCAACCGTGTGTATGGGGCATAATGGGCGTCCGCAGAATTTTTTTCAGGGGGGGCATCATTTTAGGGTCACCCATGCACCGCCCCTTTTCGACAATGTCATTATCATATTATCATGGTCAGAGACTACAGACGTAGTACAGTCCTTAGGATAAGTAATGGATAATGGCCAACAGGCCCTCTTACCAGACCCAGCGAAACTACAGCAGTGATCCCTCCGGCTGGACGATCGCTCACTCTGGGTTCCTCGGGGCCGACTCTGGTCAGTAGTGTAGAAAGTCTGTACCCTGGTAGTGGCTCAATGTTTTATCTCTCTGGTAGTGCTGGGCAGCGTGGCTCTCTATGGTGGCGCTGGGCAGTGTGGCTCCCTCTCTGGTGGTGCTGGGCAGCGTGGCTCTTTCTGGCTTCCGCCCAGCACACTCATTCTTTGTCCTGTAGCACTCTCTCCCTCAGCTTTTTCCAGGCTGCAGTCTCTCAATCTCTCTCTTGATTGAGCTGTAGCCTCCTCCCTGTGGAAAATGGGGCCACCAATCTTGGGGACTACATGTCCCATGATGCTCTCCTCTCCTAGTCTCCCCACTGGTGAGTGGCAACAGGGTGCGGGCTGCCCGCACTCCGATAGCGGCGCAACTGTGCTGAATTTAAGATCCGATCCCTGATTCCGGGGGGGGGGGGCACTTGACCCCCCTTGCCCCTACCTGCGGACGCCCATGTGGGGCATAAAACTAGCTAAAGAATCCCAGGCCACTGTGCTGCCCATGATAATTGAACTGGGCAGAAGTCACAATTTTGTTCTGTATAGTGTGCAAAAATGCATTTCACACAGGAGCATTCTGCACCCTCATGGCCAGGGAACTATAAAGAAAAACGATTTACATTGGCCTTGCATTAATCATTTTTTTCTTAAGCCAGTGGGTTGAATGAAGGAAAAAAAACACCTGATTACCCCATCCACACATTTAATGTGGATGGGAAAATCCCTCCCGCTGTGCCACTGTGTTCTGACAGCGGAGAGGTACTGATCATTTGGGGAAAATCTGACAGGCTGGTTGTACAAAAGTCAATCTGTAAATCGATTTCTGCACGACCAGCTTGCCTATACATGGATCGAAATTCGACCAGTCCAGCAGTCCATTCCTGTATGACCACCTAAAGGCTGATTTACTAATCAGGTTGAGAATCTTTACTCAATAAATTGAGCAAAACCTCACTAAAAATGATCCAGTCATGTTAAAAGCAAATTCCTGTTCATTTTGAAAACCAAATCATGTAATACATAAACAGGAATTGTGCTTGATTTTGTTGATTGGATAATTGAACTGTATACACACAAAACTTATTGTATGAAGATTCTTAATTACCTTAGTAACTCGGCATTGTTATTGCCAGTGACAGGCTCTCTACAAAGTACAAAAATGGCACATTAACACTCAATGCAGCAACACTTAGGCTCATACTATTCACACTATTGCGAATTGGATGCTGTTCCCGCATCTGATTCGCAATTCCATGAGATTTTGAGTGGCTCTCATTGGAGCCGTTTCACATATCTCCGCCGCGGCTCCAGTGCAAATTTGCACAGGGGTCCTGTGCATCTTTTGGTCTGTTTGAGGTCCGAATTCAGCCAAAAATTGGGTTGAACTCGGACCTGAAACAGTGAATGGGGAGGCACCGGACCTCTGCTGTGAGCCACATGTGAAGATAGTGTGAACCACACCTTGGACAAATTTTATAAACAATTGATTCTAACAAAGCCCCCCCCCCCCCCCAAAAAAGCAGCTTTAAAATGGCAACTGGTTTAATACAAAAAGTTCAGTTTCACCTTGCTTAATTTTCTGGTCATTTGGCTCAGTATACAATATTTATTGCTTGTATTACAGCACCATAAATACATGAAGATTTAATATAACACAGAATTAATAAAAAACACACTTTTAACAACATTAAAATCATATGGAGCCAATTTTATTGTTACTCAGTCAGCGTGTAAGTATTACAAATATATATCCAAGGGAAAACTATACTATGGCTTAAGATAGAACATATTTTGAGACATTTACCTAAAAGCCATTTTTTCTGTGTCTTTTGCATTTTATATATTTGTTTTGCTGAACTGAATGCTATTACTTCATATACAGATTTGTAGAATCTCTCTGGCACTCGTGTGCATATGAAAATGTACAATCTGCATGCTTACTAACAGACCGCTAAAGACTGTTCACATTGTAAAGTGAATGTCCACTGAGCTCAGTAAATAGGATGACGATGGGTTCACTTCAATTATCTAATCAATAAAAAAATCCTGTTTTTTAGTTCCCTTGCAGATGATTGGGTATTCAAAGCAAGTACAGGGGATTATTTACTAAAGCTGAAGCGTGCAAAAACTGGTGCAGCTTTGCATAGAAACCAATCAGCTTCTAGGTTTTATGGTGAAAGCTTAATTGAACAAGTTAGAAAGCTGATTGGCTACCATGCACAGCTGCACCAGACTCTGAGTGCTATAGTTTTAGTAATTTTCCCCCTGTGTGTCATCTTATTTATTAAACTAGGGTTTTGAGGGGGGGCGTGGCCAGACTTGTAGTGAGTGCGTGGGAGACGTGCAGTGGTATGGAGTGAGAGCAGTGTGGACGAGAAAGTGCTCCCCCCCAACCCCGTGGTGCCGGTACCCGTATCAATATTTCCACTGAGACTGGCTAAGGAGTGACTGTTTTTTGTGATAAGCGAATTTAACCTCGCCTTTACCAAACGAAAAAAAACAAAAAAAAACGGCTGCATGGTTGTAAAGTGTATTGTGCATATTGAATACGGAACTGATTATGGAACTCCTGACTGTTGATTGTTGAATTGCATATGGGCTGTGCTTGAGTAAAGATACACGATTAATATCACTGTTGAATGCTATTGAATGCTGCCTCATAAATATAGTGGAGTTTTTGATTACTGGTCCTTTTCACCTGGCCACCTGGTGTTATTGAGTGGACTGTATATTATACATGCTGGGGGTTGTTTGGTAAAAGGTGCAGAGCATACTCACGTGGCTGCCGCAACTGCCGCAACTGGAATATTTGTGTTTGTAAAACCTGGTTGGCTTCAGCCCAGCAGATAGATACAACATTTTGCAGTTACGCTCCGCTAAAGATAAAAGCTCTCAACAAACGGTCACGGCCGCAGCTGCAACAGCAAAATTAGAACAATATGCACATACCCCCTCACAGTCCCCATTAAAAAAGGGATCATATCTCAAGTCGCAGGGGAGCCTTGAGGAAGGAAAAAGCCAAGGGCAGAGTCATACAACTGCTCTTACCCCCAGGGCTCAAACATCAAAAATACAGGGTAATAGAAAGCCGGGATTGCCTGAACAAAATGCTAAAGTAAATATATAAATGACAGATAGTGCAGCTGGACCTGATATACCCTCAGAGAAAGAGCCAACACTGATAAATGTACTAGTAGCAGTGAAAGCCTGTAATGACTCACTTAAAGATCTCTGTGAGCAAATGAGGGAAGTCAAAGACGATTTAAATATGGTTAGACATGATGTTCAAAAAAACGGCAGAAAGAACTACAGCTCTGGAAGGAAGGGTCAGTCAACTGGAGGATGAAGTATCACCATTAATAAAGTAACTGAAAAGTGTAAAAGGACAGTTACTTAAACAAGCAATCAAATTAGAGGAAATGGAAAATAGGAACTGAAGAGATAATATTCGGGTGGTGGGTTTGCCTGAAAAAAGTGAAGGTCTCAACCCCACAGAGTTTTTAGAAAAGTGGCTGATTGAGCTCTTTGGGAAAGAGACATTTTCATCTACGTTTTGTATAGAAAGAGCGCATAGAGTACCGTTCAGGCCACCTCCAGCAGGAGGATACCACAGAACTTTATTGATGAAGTTTCTTAATTATAAAGACAAAGTGACACTGCTACGGAAAACTAGAGACGTGGGAAACATCTTCTTTAATGGTACTAAAATATCTTTTTACTTAGACTTCTCCAAGGATCTTCAGAGACGCAGAGCGGAGTTTACTCAGGTTAAACGCTCCCTACAAAAGTGCCTTATGCCCTTCTCTACCCAGCTAGGTTACGTGTGAGTGCAATGGGTGGTACCCAGATTTTTGAAAATCCAGCTGGGGTCGAGAAGTGGTTGGAAGAAAAGAGAAGTTTTGGACATTCTGATGGGGGGGAGAGATGGGATATAATAAAAAAAAAAAAAAAAAAAAAAATATATATATATATATATATATATAGAGAGAGAGAGAGAGAGAGAGAGAGATAAAAAAGGGGGTACAGGATGTATTGCATGTATGGGATACACTGTTTCTAAGTGAGGAGGAGAAGGGGTGGTTTTGCACAGCGAGTGTTTGAGTGGTGATGGAAAGGAATTAATGTGAGAGTAGAAATGTTCAGTTAGGTGTATGGGAAAAGCCCACTGTGACCCCCCTTGGGGGACACCTAGGAGGGGGAGGTGGGGGAGATAGGGGAGGAGGAAGGGGGTGGGAATACCAGTATGGTTCAAGATGTAATATTGGTGAGGAGGAGGTTAAATTAAGGCATTATGGGTAATAACACAGGGGGGAAACAAGTAGTTAAGCAGAAACTTGGAAAAAATATAGGGGAATGGGCTCCTGTAAATCATAAAAAAAATCACTTTTAAATAGGAAGAGAGAAATACAAATTATAATAAAGAGAGTTAACGTGTGAATCGAGGTGGATATGTATATTGACTTAGGTAATCACTTATTAGGAAAGTACACATATTGTTTGAACTTAGATGCAATTTAAGACACTAAATATAGGGTCATGGATTGTAAGAGGGTTGGGAACTGTGGGTAAAAAAGCAATGGTATTTACTATGTTAGAGAAGTATGGAGTGGACCTGGCTTGCCTGCAGGAAACACACCTAACAAGGGTTACAGCCCCGCTGCTTTGGAAATTTTTTTTATATATCAATGCCAATATCATTCGGTTTACAGTTCTTATAGCATGGGGGTGAGTGTGCTGGTGAGGACCGGGGTGAATTTTTCTTTTAGGCAAGCCAGTATAGATGAACTAGGTCGATTTGTTTTTCTTCATTGTCTGATTGATAATAGAGAGTTTGTAGTGGCAAATGTTTATATCCCTCCCCCTTTCAGAATTGATGTTATGCTTAAATTAAATGAATTCATGCTAGACATGCAAGATATACAAATTATAATGGGAGATTTTAATGTGGTCCTGGATAGTAAGCTGGGTAGATTCCCCATCCGGAATATAGTAGAACCTGTTGAGAGTAGGTGGTTGAGTCAATTTCTGGAGGTGAGATTATTGGATCTCTGGAGGGCGTGGAATCCAGGCGTTCAGCAATATTCTTGCTATTCGGCTTCACATTTCACACACACCAGGTTAGATATGGCATTGGGAAATGATAGATCAGATTATGGAAAAAAATAATATACTGGCCAAGAGGGATATCTGATCACTCCCCAATAGTAATTACGTTGAAAGTGGGGGGAGAAAAAATACAGAAGGAATGGAAATTGAACCCATACTGGTTTGAATTATTTAAAAAATCAGATAGAACCATCCCCAAATTGAGAGGGTTTATAGAACTCAATGCAGGTTCAGCAACAACAGGGATACTATGGGATACCCTAAAAGCTTTTCTTAGGGGTATCCTAATACAGCAAGTGGCCAAATATAATAAGGATGCAATGGCCAGGGAGGAAAGTATTAGGAGGGAAGTGGTTGTGGCTGAGGACAACTATATATTAGATCCAACACCAGAGAGAGAAAAAATTGGTTAGATAAACAGCAAGAATATAAACTGACAATTATGCAGAAAGTGGAGACTACATTTCTTCTGCAGGGACAGGCTTCCTTTATGAAGGGAGAAACCATAGGAAAGATGTTGGCACAATTGGTGAAGTCCAATTCCCCACCATCCACTATCACTGCAATTATGACTACAGATGGGGAGATAACTTCAAATCCTACAAAAATAGTGAACAGTTTTAAAGAATACTATAAAAACTTGTATTCAGCTCGGGAAAAAAAAAAGGAGGAGTGGGTATAATGGAGGGTTTTTTGGGGAATCTGAAAATACCAGCAATTTCACAAGAGGAGAGAGATAAATTAGAAACTCCAATAATACTTGTGGAACTTCAGTAGGCAGTTTTTGCTATTGCGAATCAAAAATCTCCTGGCCCGGATGGACTGCCAGTTGAAACCTACAAGTATTATGGAGATATTCTGTTGCCAGAATTATTAAAAAAGTTAAAGGAAGTAGATAAGGTGGGACATCTGCCTACATCAATGCTGAAGGCAACTATTGTAGTGGATGGGGGGGGGGAAACACCGCGCTATGTTAAAAATAAGAATGGAGAAACAGCTGCTAACACTTAGAACAAACAAAGCCCAAAGAAAAATAAACAACAAAATAGTGTAGCGCTCATTTAAATAATGCTATCTTCACAGAAGAAAATAAACAAAATTAAGCAATTGTGAGTGCTAAAAAAAGAAAATTAAATCCTCTAGAGTGTGATTAATACATGTAAACTTAAAAACACGTGCAATACAATGTCCAGGTGGGGACAATCATAAATAAACAACGGAGAATAGAGTCCTCTATAGTGTAACTAATACACGTGAAATAAAATAAAGGACATTCTTCAAACGAAGTAGACGTTTCACTGATCAGATGTAGTAGGGTGTATCAGCTTGTCTGGAGTGGTCTAGAAAGTAGATGGAATACTCTTACTAGATGAGGTGGACTCCCCAGTCTTACGACAGTAGAGTCAGGCACGCTTGGGGTCTACACATGAGACCAGATGGTAGATGGGAAGTGGTCGAAGCCGCTTCACAGGAGACTCCAAATGATGAAATAGCCGTGGCGGGCGACTTTCAGGAGGTCCCTCAGGAAGTCCGGATCAGGCGTGGCCCATTTGGATTGCGGACCCCAAAAATGGAGGGGGTTTGACAAGGATGGAAATGAAGAAAAAAGAAAGTGCAGGAAGTCCGCCTGATCCGGACTTCCTGAGGGACCTCCTGAAAGTCGCCCGCCACGGCTATTTCATCATTTGGAGTCTCCTGTGAAGCGGCTTCGACCACTTCCCATCTACCATCTGGTCTCATGTGTAGACCCCAAGCGTGCCTGACTCTACTGTCGTAAGACTGGGGAGTCCACCTCATCTGGTAAGAGTATTCCATCTACTTTCTAGACCACTCCAGACAAGCTGATACACCCTACTACATCTGATCAGTGAAACGTCTACTTCGTTTGAAGAATGTCCTTTATTTTATTTCACGTGTATTAGTTACTATAGAGGACTCTATTCTCCGTTGTTTATCTATGATTGTCCCCACCTGGACATTGTATTGCATGTGTTTTTAAGTTTACGTGTATTAATCACACTCTAGAGGATTTAATTTTCTTTTTTTAGCACTCACGATTGCTTAATTTTGTTTATTTTCTTCTGTGAAGATAGCATTATTTAAATGAGCGCTACGCTATTTTGTTGTTTATTTAACTATTGTAGTGATTCATGAAGAAAGGAAGGACCCACTGGATGTTGCTGCTTATAGGCCGATTTCCCTCTTATGTGTAGATGCAAAAATTCTAGCTAAAGTGCTTGCAGCTAGGTTAAACTGACTTATTCCTAGGTTGATCCATCCTGACCAGGCGGGGTTCATATCTAATAGATCCAGCAGTACAAATATTGGAAGAACCTTCCTAAATCTACAAACACCTATAGAGAATGAGGGATCAAGAGTAGGGATGGCCGAACGGTTTGCCCGACGGTCGGTCCGCGGCGAATTTCGGCTGTTCACGGTCCGCCCGATCGGCGGACTATTGCCAATGTTCACCCGGCGGACTTACGTGTTTACTGTGTAAAAGAACTTTGACCTATGATGACACATCCATCATGGGGTACAGGACAGCCAATTGAGACATTACAGCACATGGACACTTGGACATTCCCCCTAACTTATAAATAGACCCGATCCGGCGGCCATTTTACATTCTTTCTACTGTCACTATAGGGAGAGGTTGCTGTGTGGAGCAGGAAGAGACTGCAGTGACCCAAATCGTTAGCTATTAGGTCCACAAAAGTTCTTTTAAGGACTGGTATGGTGTAGGTGTAGTTCAGGATATAGGTTTGAGGCACTGCTATTCAAGTCATTGTTGCAGCAGATTGTCTTTTCTCAGTGCAGATAGGGACAGACAGGACGCTGTGTGCTGCAGAGAGGGACAGTCAGTTTAATCATTAGCTGTTACTATTAGGTCCACAAAAGTCCTTTTCAGGACTGGTATGGTGTAGTAGTACATGATATAGTTTTGAGTGCAGTGCTATTCAAGTTATTGTTGCAGCAGCCTGTGTTTTGTCAGTTTAAATAGGGACAGACAGGAAGCTGTGTGTAGCAGTGAGGGACAGTCAGTTTAATCATTAGCTTTTACTATTAGGTCCACAAAGGTCCTTTTCAGGACTGGTATGGTAATAGGGTTGTACACGTAAAATATTCTTTCTTCCAAATATAGAAAGAATATTATACTTGACTGCTGCCCTTCTGCTGCAGTAGTCCTTTATGAGTATAGGGACTGAGGTACAGTCTGCTAATCACAACCTACTAGTTTCACAAAGGTCCTTCTAAGGACTGGTAAGGTATAGCGTTCTACAGTATATAGGGTTGAGTGAGGTACAGTCTGCTAATCCCTAAGGACTGGCATAGGTCCGCAATATATAGGGTTGAGGTGCACTACTGCTGACTGCTGCCCTATTCTGCAGCAGTCCTTTATGAGTATAGGGACTGAGGTACAGTCTGCTAATCACAACCTACTAGTTCCACAAAGGTCCTTCTAAGGACTGGTAAGGTATAGCGTACTACAGTATATAGGGTTGAGTGAGGTACAGTATGCTAATCCTTAAGGACTGGTATAGGTCTACAATATATAGGGTTGAGGTGCACTACTGCTGACTGCTGCCCTATTCTGCAGCAGTCCTTTATCAGTATAGGGACTGAGGTACAGTCTGCTAATCACAACCTACTAGTTCCACAAAGGGCCTTATAAGGACTGGTAAGGTATAGCGTACTACAGTATATAGGGTTGAGTGAGGTACAGTATGCTAATCCTTAAGGACTGGTATAGGTCTACAATATATAGGGTTGAGGTGCACTACTGCTGACTGCTGCCCTATTCTGCAGCAGTCCTTTATCAGTATAGGGACTGAGGTACAGTCTGCTAATCACAACCTACTAGTTCCACAAAGGGCCTTATAAGGACTGGTAAGGTATAGCGTTCTACAGTATATAGGGTTGAGTGAGGTACAGTCTGCTAATCCTTAAGGGCTGGTATAGGTCTACAATATATAGGGTTGAGGTGCACTACTGCTGACTACTGCCATATTCTGCAGCAGTCCTTTATCAGTATAGGGACTGAGGTACAGTCTGCTAATCACAACCTACTAGTTCCACAAAGGTCCTTATAAAGGACTGGTAAGGTATAGTGTACTACAGTATATAGGGTTGAGAGAGGTACAGTCTGCTAAACACAACCTACTAGTTCCACAAAGGTCCTTCTAAGGACTGGTAAGGTATAGCGTACTACAGTATATAGGGTTGAGTGAGGTACAGTCTGCTAATCCTTAAGGACTGGTATAGGTCTACAATATATAGGGTTGAGGTGCACTACAGCTGACTGCTGCCCTATTCTGCAGCAGTCCTTTATCAGTATAGGGACTGAGGTACAGTCTACTAATCACAACCTACTATTTCCACAAAGGTCCTTATAAGGACTGGTAAGGTATAGTGTACTACAGTATATAGGGTTGAGTGAGGTACAGTCTGCTAATCCTTAAGGACTGGTATAGGTCTACAATATATAGGGTTGAGCTGCACTACTGCTGACTGCTGCCCTATTCTGCAGCGTCCTTTATCAGTATAAGGACTGAGGTACAGTCTGCTAATCACAACCTACTAGTTCCACAAAGGTCCTTATAAGGACTGGTAAGGTATAGTGTACTACAGTATATAGGGTTGAGAGAGGTACAGTCTGCTAATCACAACCTACTAGTTCCACAAAGGTCCTTAAGGACTGGTATAGGTGTACTATTTGGTGTGCAGTATATAGTTGTGTAATACACGTATAAAATACTTGCACATATAGAAAGCATAGTATAGTGCATTTCCACTGTGCAGCATTGTGACTGCTGAGCAGTTCTGCAGCGATACTACAAAGAGTGACAAACGCAATCCAAAAAAAAAAGTATTGTAACGGGTGTGATAGACCAGTGGCCCCCAAAAACAACAGATTGAAGCGGGGTGTTATATACCTTCTTTCACATACATACTGCACTTCTGTAGAGAGTTTTGTCACAGGGTCATTTAAAAAATGACAGGCAGAGGAAGAGGCAGGCCCTTCTGCAGGGGTGGTAGGGATAGGGTAGGAGCAACAGGCTTGAGCCAAAGTGGGAAATTGCAGAAGGTGTGTGCGATTACGTCAAAGGAAGCACCAGAATTGGTTGAGTGGCTCACTCAGCCTTACTCTTCTGCACCCTCCTCAACCTCTCGATCTGCACCCTCTTCTTCACTCTCTGCTATGTGCACCCCCAAAGACACTACCACCAACAACACCACCATCACCACCACCACATACCTTCCGCTTGAGTCACAGGAATTATTTTCCTATCCATATCAAGACATTTCTGATGCGCAGCCACTCTTGGCATTGGATCAGGAAGAGGAGGTAGCAACAACCGCCACTCAGCAGTCTGACGACAGTACCCAGATCAGCCCAAGGAGGAGGTTGGTCACCGGTGTTGCTGCCTACTCTGAGATCTCTAATTATAGCGGTGGGGAAGGTGACATCGATGATGACGTGTCTAGTGATGTCACGTGGGTGCCCACAAGAGAGGAAGAGGAGGGGAGTTCAGAGGGAGATATGGACCAGCAGATAGGGAGGAGAAGCAGGAATAACTTACATTCCACAGGAGGGACAAAGCAGACTGCTACTGTATCAGGAGCGAGTCATCGACCATGTACGGTCACATCTGGCACTCCCAGGACGCCGGCACATGGCTCCGCAGTGTGGGCTTTTTTTAATGTGTCCGCTGCTGACAATAGTGTTGCCATCTGCAATCTTTGCAGTCAACGCATTAGTCGCGGTAAGCCCAACACTCACCTAGGGACGACCGCCTTAAGAAGGCACATGAGCAGCCATCACCGAGCCCAGTGGGAGCAACGGAACACACAAAGCCACACTCCAGGCTCTCACCGTCCAGCCTCGTCTTCTACTTCTCCTTCTCCTCTCTACTCACAATTGTCCTCCACTCCACCTTCCATCATGCCAAGCTCACGTTTTTCTGCAAAAAGGCAGTCTTCCGTGGGCCTAATGTTCGAGCGTAAAAAAATGATGACGCCGGATAACCCTCTTGCCCAACGGTTGACGGCTGGCTTGTCAGAACTGATAGCCCGCCAACTACTGCCATATAAACTGGTGGACTCGGAGGCCTTTCAAAAATTTGTGGCCATTGGAACACCACAATGGAAGGTCCCAGGAAAGAAGTATTTCTCAGAGAAGGGCATCCCAGAGCTATATGGCCATGTTCAGCGGCAAGTGAATGTATCTCTGGCGCACAGTGTCGGTGCCAAGATACATCTGACCACAGACATGTGGTCTAGCAAACACGGGCAGGGAAGGTATATCACTTTTACTGCCCACTGGGTGAACCTTCTTTTCCGCTGCTAGCGTCTCTTCCGCTGCGCCGCCCAAGCTCCCCAGAACCTATTCGACATGCCAGGTGAGATGTTGCCATGCCGTGCTGCGTCTGTTGTGCCTAGAAGCCAAGAGCCACACTGGCCCGGCACTCCTTTCAGCTTTGCGTTCACAGGCAGATCAGTGGCTAACACCGCTCAATTTGACAGTTGGTAAAGTGGTGTGTGACAACGGTGCCAATTTGCTTAGCGCATTGAAACAGGGCAAAATTACGCACGTGCCATGCATGGCACACGTCTTAAACTTGGTCGTGCAGCGATTCCTTGTCAAATACCCTGGGGTCCAGGACATCTTGCGGCAGGCAAGGAAAATCTCGGCCCATTTCAGAAGATCTTACACGGCCATGGCTCGCCTTGCTGACATTCAGCGGCGACACAATCTGCTGGTCAGGCGTCTTATTTGCGATTGCCCGACGTGATGGAACTCAACCTTCTATATGCTTGATAGGCTTCTCCAGCAGAAACGTGCAGTTAACGTCTACCTGTATGAACTCTGCGGCAGAACAGGTTCTGGGGAGCTGGGTTTTTTTTCACCACGCCAGTGGCTGCTGATGCGCGACGCATGCAGACTTCTGCGGCCATTTGAGGAGATCACCAAACTGGTCAGTCGCAGCCATGGCGCCATCATTGACATGGTACCTTATGCCTTATTTATGGAGCGTGCATTGCGTCGTGTCATTGATCAAGCTGTGTAGGAGCAGGAGCGGGAAGATGAGGAAGTCGCAATGCTGGATGAATTCCCAGGGGGGGCTACTCTGTCTGAGACAAGTGAACAACAGGAGTCAAAAGGGGATGGTGCCGGGGCGGATGAGGAGAAGCAAGAAGAGCACGCTTTAAACATTTCTGGGATCCCTGTTGTTGTGCGTGGATGGGGAGAGGAGAATGAAGAGGACGACATTATCCTGGATGATGAGCAGGAGCCAGGCCACCACACCGCTTCCAGTTTAGTGCAAATGGGGGCCTTCATGCTCCAGTGTTTTAATAGGGACCCCCAAATAAAAAGCATAAGGGTCAAGGACCAGTACTGGGTGGCAACGTACTTAGACCCCCGGTACAAACACAAAATGGCGGAAATGTTACCGCCGTCACAGAGGGCTGTCAGAATGGAGCACTTCCAGGCCTTGCTTCGAGAAATGCTGCATTCTGCTTTTGCGTGCGCTGGCAGAGGAGCAATTCCCACTCCCAGAGAAGGAGTTGCGGGTACCAATCCAAAAGCGCCTGCAAGAAGAGGCCGGTTTGAAGATGTGTTGGTGACTTCTGATATGAGGTCATTCTTTCAGCCGACCCATCGACAGGTGTCATCCGGATCCAGCATCAGGGAACGCCTAGACCGTCAGGTGTCCGACTACATCGAGTTAACGGCCGATGTGGACGCTCTGTGGAGTGATGAACCCCTGGACTACTGGGTGGGCAGGCTTGACCTCTGGCCAGAGCTTGCCCAATTTGCAATCGAACTGTTGGCTTGCCCCTTGTCCAGTGTCCTGTCCGAAAGGACATTCAGCGCAGCAGGGGGGATCGTGACCGATAAGCGTACTCGCCTAGCTCACGACAGTGTTAACTACCTCACATTTCTAAAAATGAATGAGGCATGGATCTCAGAGGAATTCAACACATGTGACCAGTAGACCAAGTATATGTCTAGAAACTATTTTTTTAATCGAGCACACAGACCTTCTTTCTTCATTTGGCTCACTTCCTTGTACAAAAAAAGCACACCGTACTATATGCCCATACCCTCCTGTTTGAAGAGGTTGAGCGGTGTCATATTTCTACTGGGGCTGCTTATTATGAGGGGCTCCCACCATCTCTGTGCTGTGCTGACTTCCTCCTGGGGCTGCTTATTATGAGGGGCTCCCACCATCCCTGTGCTATGCTGACATCCTCCTGGGGCTGCTTATTATGAGGGGCTCCCACCATCCCTGTGCTGTGCTGACTTCCTCCTGGGGCTGTACCTCTGCTGTGCATATTATGAGGGGCTCCCAACATCCCTGTGCTATGCTCATTATGAGGGGCTCCCACCATCCCTGTGCTATGCTCATTATGAGGGGCTCCCACCATCCCTGTGCTATGCTCATTATGAGGGGCTCCCACCATCCCTGTGCTGTGCTGACTTCCTCCTGGGGCTGTACCTCTGCTGTGCATATTATGAGGGACTCCCACCATCCCTGTGTTATGCTCATTATTAGGGGCTCCCACCATCCCTGTGCTATGCTGACTTCCTCCTGGGGCTGCTTATTATGAGGGGCTCCCACCATCCCTTTGCTGTGCTGACTTCCTCCTGGGGCTGTACCTCTGCAGTGCATATTATGAGGGGCTCCCACCATCCCTGTGCTATGCTCATTATGAGGGGCTCCCACCATCCCTGTGCTATGCTGAATTCCTCCTGGGGCTGCTTACGGTGCAGGTGTCAGTGCTGTATATCACGGTGATGGTGTCAGTTCTTTATGTCCCGCTGCTGATGTCAGTGCTCTCTATCACGGTGCTGGTGTCAGATCACTCTATCACGGTGCAGGTGTCAGTGCTCTATATCACGCTGCTGGTGATCATCTCCTGCACCCTCTTCTTAGCCTACCCTGACCTTCCCTCTCCTCCATTGCCTTCTTGCGCTCCTGAGTCCTGAATTGTCAGAATTTCACATATAAAAAAAGAATGCTTGTAGTTGTCGATCCCAGATTCAACTCATGCGTTATGTCATTGTGTTATGTCATTGGCCATGTGGTGAGACTATGTGTGCACAGCTAGTAATTATTTTGCGGCTGCAAATTTGACCTGTAGGTTTGTAAAGTTCGCCTCCCATTGACGTCAATGGGGCCCCCCACGAACTTTACGGTTCGCGAACTATCGGCCGCGTTCGTGTTCGCAAAATGTCCCGTCGGAAGTTCGTCCATCACTAATCAAGAGCTATATTGTCACTGGATGTGACTAAAGCCTTTGACGCTGTAGAGTGGGGATATGTTTGGCGGGTGTTGGAGAAATTTGGATTTGGCCCTACGCTGATTGGATGGATCAAAATGCTCTATGACAGGCCCACCGCAAGATTAAAAATTAATAATGAATTATCAGATAGGATACAATTGGAGAGGGGAACAAGACAGGGGTGCCCACTGTCTCCACTGCTTTTTGCCCTCGTAATGGAACCCTTGGCTATATCTATTAGGAAGATTCCGGAAATAACAGGCTTTTTTAGGAAGTCTGGAGAAGAATGAATAGCGTTATATGCGGATGATATCCTGCTCTTCTTGGGGGGATACGGGTCATTGATTGGTGGGGGCAATGAGCATAGTGGAGACGTTTGGCAGTTTTACAGGACTGGAAATAAACTGGGGGAAGTCTGAGATTTTTCCTATAGATATAATTAGGGAAGAAATAACATTAGAGAAACCCCAACTGGCAGTTGTAGACACGCTAAAGTATCTGGGGATAGTTATAACAAAAGACCCTAACCAATTTAGAAATAAGAATCTTGTTCCACTCCTGATCAAATTTAAAAAAAAAAACACCCCTATAGTATCTACTGGAGCACGTGTGTGGGACACCCTAATAAAAAGGATGTTCTGGTGTCCCACACTAGTGCTCCTGAGTACAGATGTGTAAACAGCTGCTGAGTGTCCTCTCCTCTACACTGAATCAAGTTTACATTTCATTCTAGTTACAAACCCATCTAGACAACAAACTTCTTTGACTAGAAATAGACCTGAACAAATGTAGTTAACTGCAACTTCCCAAAACATCATATTTTACTGGGTGAATGAACAATATTTCCAACAACCGATTGAAGCCATTAAAGTTGCCATTTTAAACTGTACAATAGTAAATAATAGTAAATAAAAGCACATGAGCAGTATGCAAGTAATAATAATAATAAACTCACAACAAATACTTACTTTTTTGAAGAACTCACTTGATCTTTCTGTACTGATCATGCTCCCTCAATTTCAGGTCTGACCAGTTGATCCTTGGAACGCCATACCCCAAAATTCTTCTGCAGACTCTTTACAACTTGTCTATTGACACTAGTCATGATCTTGGCCTTTCTGATATTTGGGTTTTGGTAAGGTTCATACTTCCCATCATAGTCGTTCTTCTTCAATATGTCCACCATCTCCAACATCTCTACAAAGGACATATTTGAGGCCTTAAATCTTCTCCTCCGAGATCAGGACATTTCTGGCTCCGGGCTTTCGCCGTCCTCCTCGTTTCTGTAATTAGCATGCACCTGCTGTGCTCTCCTCACTTCACTGAAAGAGAAGGGGCAGGGAATAGACTAGAAAGAACATCAGGGGCGGGCGAAGTTTCACGCATGTACAGTATATATAAAACTTAACATGTGTGCGTCGTACATATGATCTGTGAGCAGAGGACAGAGCAACGATCGTTAGAACTAAGCTACAATTTAAACTTGAAACATCAGTGGCCTATACTGCTTATATATTGAGGTCTATATTGGGTCAAGATTAGGAGAGTTTAGCCTGACATTAGGGTTTGTCTTGTGTTGTGTCTTGCAGAGAAAATGGATGGGTTCAAATACCACAGTTTTCTCCCAATTTTCATAGACAAGTACAGGGAGCTGCCCTGTCTATGGCAGGTGAAACACCCCCATTACAATAATAAATTAAAGAGGCAGGCAGCGATGGAGAAACTGCTGCAGTTGGTGAAGCCGGTGGTCCCTATGGAAAACATCCCCTATTTAAAAGCCAAAATTGTTGGCCTGAGGAGTACATATCTGAGGGAGCGCAAGAAGGTCCAGGATTCCGTGAGATCAGGAGCTGCAGCAGATGACGTTTATGTCTCCAGGCTGTGGTACTATGAGATTTGTGCATTTTCTGTTAGACCAGACTGAAATCAGGGAATGCCTCTCAACCCTTCCTTCCACGCTTCCCTCCAGCTGAGGCTTCTGATGCCCACCCTGGACCTTCCAGCCAGGAAGTAGTGGAGGAGCCCAGCATGAGCCAGGTATAGTATTGTTCTACATATTTTTTGTGTAAAAATTAATGAGGTTAACTAGATGTGATTATTGATCACTAATTGCTGATTTAATAAAGTGTTTTACATATCAATAGACAGTAGTAGCCAAAATAATTGGGACAAGAATTAAAAATGCTGGGCTCAGAATGATAGTCTTTTCTATTTGTTAACATTCAATTTGCAACAGTCATGAGTGGAAAATTGTGTGTGATTGATGAACCAAAAACTAAAAGTATGTCCCTTTTTCATACACAGAAAGACCTCAGCCAGGAGGTGGGCATGGAATGTGGCAGTGAGGAGGTGGCAGTGGAATGTGACAGCTAGGAGGAGGTAGAGGTTAGTGGCAGCTAGGAGGAGGCAGGGGTTAGTGTCAGCCAGGAGGAGGCAGGGGTTAGTGTCAGCCAGGAGGAGGCAGGTGTTAGTGTCAGCCAGGAGGAGGCAGGGGTTAGTGTCAGCCAGGAGGAGGCAGGGGTTAGTGTCAGCCAGGAGGTGGGCAGGCCTAGGAGCCTCACAGAATCCCAGGTCCCTCCCCTCCACCTTCCAAATAAAAGGCCCAGAAAGAGGAAGAACGTGGAGGAGTCAGCGCTCAGGCTGATTGGGGAGGCTTCTGTGGCCCTCAAAACCACCCCCACTCATCACGAGGCCTTTGCCTCCTTGGCTGCATGAAAACTGCAGGACATGGAGGAGGGGCAACACCTCATGTGTGAGGAACTCATTTATCTCACACTAAATAAGGGGTTGAAGGGACAACTCACCAACAAAACTCACCTGTGGGAAGGTTTTTTTTTGTTAAAGAAATACTTGTCTATGCCTAAAGGACAGTTTATTTGTGAGTAGGCAGGTACAATTCAAAAATACAAAGTCAAATTAACAAGGGACACCAACACCAAGCAACCTCCTCGAGATTAAAAAATAAAAACAATAAAATAAAAAGATAATAATGGTGTTGTGGTAAGTTGGCACACAAAACACACAAACATTATGGAGATCACCAAAATAAAAAAAGGAGATCTTGAGTAAAAAACAGCCACAATTTTTTTTAAAAATATTAAAACATAAAAATCAAAAAAGATTCGGGAGATCTGACGAATAAAAATATTATATTCATGAAATCATGAGAAATAATAAAGAAAGAAGTTTGTGAGAAGTCTGTGTGAATATGAGCAGCAAAGCAACTTCATTCTCCTAGCATTATAAAGAAAAAGAGAATGCGCTGCATTAAACAATTTTTAACATTGCAGCGTGACGAATGTGCTACAGTATATCCATTATGAATGCTAGTTTTACCAAACCGAACGCTTCCGTCTCGTAATATATTCTGAGCATGCGTGGCACTTTGTGCGTTGGACTTGTCTACACACGATCGGAATTTACATGATTGGATTTGTCTGAAAATTTGAGATCCAGCTCTCAAACTTTGTGTGTCGGAAATTCCGACTGAAAAGTCTAATGGAGCCCACACACGATCTGATTTTCTGACAACATGATCCGATCGCACATTTTCCGTCAGGGCATAACTGGATTCTAAAGCCCCGTGCATCTAAAAATGCACATTTTGCAAAGACAAATATGATTTTAGCATTCAGTTATTCATTCCACAAATTATTTGATAGATTACATAAAAATACATTACTTTGTTTTCTAAATATGCTTGTAGAAAATGTCCCTTCTAGGCAATTCTTAATTTTCTATTTTGGTTTATGTGTATAAACCTTACAGACTAAACACAAACATCTGATCTACAAAACTCATTATCTTAAAATATTCTTTTCCAATATTTTGCTTCCCACACACACAAAAAAAATCATCTCATCATACTTAGCTATGTTTCTCTTTTTGTGCCATAAGGACAAAGACCATCACTGTATGCTAAATACCGAATTCTGGGCAAATAGCTAAGCAAAATATTAAGGTACACATATTGTGGTGTTTTACTTGCCAAAAATTGTATTTCTGTCTGTCCAGTCTTGAGATTTACACAGGTCGTTGGTGACTTCACTTTTTCTACTCCAGCTAAACAATAGCTGAAGTCAATTCCCTCCCCAAAGCATGTAATTGGACAGTGAAGAAGCAGCGACAGATTGAGGTACAATATTCTTGTTCATCTTGTCAGCACATTCTCTGTCAACACTTATGCATGTAACTGTGCAGTCTGTTTAGCCCCTAGTTCTGCTCCATTGGAATATAATGAACTGATTGTCATGTTAAAAAAAAATAAAAACAGTTTGAGATGATTTGAGCTTTGTGATATGATGCATTATCCTGCTGGAAGTAGCCATCAGAAGATGGTTACACTGTAGTCATAAAGGGATGGACATAGTCAGCAACAATACTCAGGTAGGCCGTGGTGTTTAAACAATGCTCAATTGATACTTAGGGGCCCAAAGTGTGCCAAGAAAATATCTCCCACACATTACACCACCACCACTAGCCTGAACCGCTGATGCAAGGCAGGATGGATCCATGGTTTCATGTTGTTTACACCAAATTCTGACCCTACGATTTTAATGCCAAGCTGAAATCAAGACTCATCAGACGCGGCAATGTTTTTCCAATCTTCTATTGTCCAATTTTGGTGAGCCTGTGCGAATTGTAGCCTCAGTTTCCTGTTCTTAGCTGACAGGAGTGGTGCCCCATGTGATCTTCTGTTTCTGTAGCCCATATGCTTCAAGGTTCGATGTGTTGTTCATTCAGAGATGGTATTCTGCATACCTTGGTTGTAACGAGTGGTTATTTGAGTTATTGTTGCTTTTCTATCATATCAAACCAGTCTGCCCATTCTCCTCTGACCTGTGACATCAATAAGGCATTGTCGTCCACACAACTGCCTCTCACTGGATACTTTCTCTTTTTCTGACTATTCTCTGTAAACCCTAGAGATGATTGTACGTGAAAATCCCAGTAGATCAGCAGTTTTTGAAAATACTCAGACCAGTCGGTCTGGCACAAACAACCATGGCAAATTCAATGTCACTTAGATCCCTTTTCTTCCCCATTCTGATGCTCAATTTGAACTTCACCAAGCTGTCTTCACACCACGTCTAGATGCCTAAATGCACCGAGTTTCTGTCATGAGATTGGCTGATTAGCAATTTGTGTTACCATTACCAAGTAATTGAACAGGTGTACCTAATAAAGTGGCTGATGTGTGTAGATGTGCTTGTGCTTACACTTGTATTTGTTTTTCACTCTTGTGACCCATTTTCAGCAGAGAGCGGACTGAAGTCTGCTCTCTGCTGACGTCACAGAATTCAGTCCAGGCATTGTGTCATCCCAACCACTGAGTCTGGATCCGCCAGGTGCCTGGCTGATACCTGTCTCAGCCTCTCAGTGAGCCGCTGAGAGCTTAAGACGGCCGCTCTGCCCCCTCCAGCGCTCCAGTGAGCATGGAGGAGCAGAGGGAAGAGCTGCTGATTGACAGTCAGCAGCTTTCTGCTTGGGGAGCTGTGAGAACCGAGCCATTGGCGATGTTCGATCGCTCGGTTCTCAGTGTAGAAGCGCCGGGGGACAGGTAAGTATAAACCTGCAAAAAAAACAACAACAAAAATACTTCTCTTTTAATGTTAAAGTTCAATAATCCACAACAAGCCCAGTGGGAAAGCACTCGACCAAGAACACTCACAGAATCTAATAGCACCGTGTAGCAGAGCAGGCCTCAGATATGCCAACAGCGTTTGTCTTAAGGGGTATAATGAGGTCTGGCTGGTCCATACCCAAAAAGGTAGGTCTCCAGGAAGGATGGAGTTACCCTATCCTTTCCCTTCCTGCCTGGAACCTCTCCCTACAGCTAATCACTGTTCCTGCAAGACAGGAGACATGCCCCTACACTACCCACATGCAAAATGTGCACCAAGCCTTTGATCCAGGGACTTAAATAGACTATACTTGACTCAAGATGGCTGTCAGAGTCACACGGACAGCAACATGCGATCAGATAGCTTCCTCAGTGCCCTGAGCACACATAGTTGTGTGTGCCCTCCCCCCCAAAAACAAGTATACCACCAGCTCCCACTGTGTTTGAGGTAGAGATACCCGTTGAAGCTGCCGGGAACAAAGGAACTGTCACTGAAGAGTGATGCAGGGGAGCTGGGAGGAAGCTGCTGCCTGAATATTGTGAGAAATACTTATCACCTGCAGTTCCAGGTGTTACAGAACATCCTTATGGAGGCTCAGGTGCCATATGGGGTTACAGAGAGACTTTGACTGCTCTTATAGAGTCACAGATTTATTTTGCTGTCCACTGTTCATCAGTATTACTAAAGAGCCATTAAATACTTTCATTTTTCAGGAAGCTGTCCTCTGAGTTTTTCTTGTGCCTAGGGTATCCTGTTCCCTAAACCCTACTCCCTGCATTTTTTTTTCTGATGCCTGCAATGTACAGTGAAATGATCCCTACTCTGGAGCCTGAGTTTGTCAGTGTGTTACTGAGTGTCACTAATATTGTGATCTCCAACAATACTCCTGAGAAAACAGTAATAATATACTGCAAAATACATCATCCATTATGTTATCCCTGTTTAGGGATGAGTTTCGAGTTCAAGTCGAACTCATGTTCGACTCGAACATTGCCTGTTCGCCTGTTCAGCGAACAGTGAACAATTTGGGCTGTTCGTGGCAAATTCGAAAAGCCGGAACACCCTGTACAAGTCTATGGGAGAAATCTAAAGTGCTAATTATAAATGCTAATATGCAAGTTCCTGTCCTAAAAAGTGTTTGGGGACCTGGGTCCTGCCCCAGGGGACATGGATCAATGCAAAAAAAAAAGTTTTAAAAACGGCCAGGAGCAGTGATTTTAATTATGATTAAAGTGAAACAATAAAAGTGTAATATTCCTTTAAATTTCATACCTGGGTGGTGTCTATAGTATGCCTGTGAAGGGGTGCATGTTTCCCGTGCTTAGAACTGTCCCTGCACAAAGTGTCATTTCGCAAGGAGAAAAAGTCTTTTAAAATCACTTTGAATTGTCGGCTCCCATAATACAGAGAACACTCAATGAGTGTTCTCTGTATTACGGAGCCAACAATTCATTCATTGATAAAAAAATTTAAAAAAGCGTGCCGTTCCCCTAAATTCAATTACCAGGCCCTTTAGGTCTGGTATGGATATTAAGGGGAACCCCGCATCAATTTTTTTTTTTTTTATTTGGGGTTGCGTGCTCGGATAAAAGGTCTGGTATGGATTTTTAGGGGGACCCCACGTCAATTTTTTTTTTTTATTTGACGCGGGGTTCCCCTTAATATCCATACCAGACCTGAAGGGGGACATCAATTTTTTTAATTTGACACGGGGTTCCCCTTAATATCCATACCAGACCTGAAGGGCCTGGTAATTGAATTTAGGGGAACCCCACGCTTTTTTTTTTTTAATCAATGAATGAATTGTCGGCTCCGTAATACAGAGAACACTCATTGAGTGTTTTGTATTACGGGAGCCGACAATTCAAAGGGATTTTAAAAGACTTTTTTTCCTTGCGAAATGACACTTTGTGCAGGGACAGTTCAAAGCACGGGAAACATGCGCCCCTTCACAGGCATACTATAGACACCCCCAGGTACGAAATTTAAAGGAATATTACACTTTTATTGTTTCACTTTAATCATTATTAAAATCACTGCTCCCGAAAAAAACTGCAGTTTTTAAAACTTTTTTTTGCATTGATCCATGTCCCCTGGGGCAGGACCCAGTTCCCCAAACACTTTTTAGGACAGTAACTTGCATATTAGCCTTTAAAATTAGCACTTTAGATTTTGAACGTTCGAGTCCCATAGATTTTAATAGGGTTCTAAAGTTCACACGAAGTTATGGTCTGTTCGCAGGTTCTGGTGCGAACTGAACAGGGGGGTGTTCGGCTCATCCTTATCCCTGCTTATTCATGGAATGAGTATCAGAACTTTATGCAGTATATGAATCCATTTATAGATGTAAACTATCAAATTGCACCATATCCCCTAAATATTATTTATTGTACAAAGAATGAAGACACTTGGAACTTTTCTGGTGCTACTGAAAGTCACCTTTGTTTAAAATAAGCACTTCTTTTATTAAAACATACTGTATATTCTCAATATTTTGTTAATAATGATGATGAAACCAAACAGGATTTTATCAAGTACAGATGTATAGTCAGTTTGTAAAATCATATGTATGTATATTGCATAAGGCAAAATAATTTGTACCCATACAGTACCTCTGCAAAATTCACAAATAACAACAAATAAATTCTTTTCCAGGATTGCAAATAATCAATTTTCATGGAGGGCAAGTGGTCTGCTTGTATAGTGTGTACAATTCTTCAATGTGCTGTGTTTTATTTTTACTTTTTTCCACAAGTGAATGGGTAGGGGTACATTGTACCCCACACTCATTCACATAGGGTGGGGGGCCGATATCCGGGGGCCCCCTTATTAAAGGGGGCTCCCGGATTCCAATAAGCCCCCCGCCCGCAGACCCCGACATCCAATGGCCAGGGTTGTCGGGAAGAGGCTCTTGTCCTCATCAACATGGGGACAAGGTGCTTTGGGGTGGGGGGACCGTGCAGCCCCCCTTCCCCAAGGCACCCCCCCATGTTGAGGGCACACGGCCTGGTACGGCTCAGGAGGGGGGGGTGCTCGCTCGTCCCCACCACCTTTCCTGGCCGGCCGGGTAGCGTGCTGGGACAAGGGTCTGATGTGGACCTAGGGGGGGACCCCCATGCCGATTTTTCGGCGTAGGGATTCCCCTTTAAGTCCATACCAGATGACGGGGCCAGAGACGCCTCCTTCGCTGGCCTCGGCTACCTGGAGACGTGCTCAAAATGAGCGGACTTTTCTCCACGCAGGAAAAGTCCGCTCATTTCAAAAGTACGGCGGACTAGCACACACACGGCCATACTGTCTGCCGAAAAGCGAGTCCGGCGGACAGATTGGAGTGCAAAAATACTTTCTTAGTCTGCCGGACTTTTGGGTAAAAAAAGTCAGCCGGAGGATACACGCGGGCGGATTGTCCGGCAGACTTGAGTTTGCTGGACTTTTCCACCAGATTGTTTGATCGTGTGTACGCGGCATTACAGGAACACCATAAGTGAACTTCCAATGATTTATTTTCTGCAAAAAAGAAACAATAAATGTAGCATTTAGCAAGAAGGAATTGTGCTTTTGTATGGAGTAAACTCTAACTATCTGTAGAAAGATATGCAGGTGATTTGACAAGGTAATCACATCTCCTGTGCACATTTTTCTTTTTTTATGTGTGTTATCCACAATTGTCATGCAATTTCATGTGCTGACATTGTCATCAATAGCCCTATGTAGCACCCTCTAGTTAGGTAGGTGCTAGAGTGAGGATTTTTTCTAGTAGAGTAGGACAATTTAGGCAGGTCTAGCTGGTGGCTAGGCCTGTTTGTTTTCATTCTAGGCTGGGAGTGGCTCAGGGCAGGGCAGGGCTGGGCGACTCACAGATAGCATCACTCACCTCCCTCTTCTTTCTAAAAGGTGCTAGAAAGAAAGGAAGAGAGGAGATGTGGAGCTGCCTGGGGTATTTTGAGGAGCCTTGACCAATCCTCAACTTGGATTGGCAGGGGGCAGGCCTCCTTTAAATACCCAGGGTCAGCCCAGCTGGGGAGGTGTGGTCGGGTGAACGAGCTGGCATGAGAGAGTCTGGAGGCTGTCGAGGCTCATGGGGAGCTCCCCAGTCTGGGGAGGATGACCTTAGGTCGGGGCTTAAAAAAAACATAAAAGCACAATGGCGCTCAGTAAATCAATGTGAATCACATAATTCAATCAGGCTAATAAATCAAATGTAATAGATTTTTAGATTGTAAGCTCTAACGAGCAGGGCCCTCTGATTCCTCTTGTACCAAATTGTAATGTAGCTGTAATGTCTGCCCCCATGTTGTAAAGCGCTGTGCAAACTGTTGGCGCTATATAAAACCTGAATAATAATAATAATAATATCAGTAAAAGACTAAATAAGACTACTGTCCAAACACAAGTTTTTATATTAAAAAATACTTGGAAATGTGCAGACAGTCCAAATGTTGGATCTTGCTGGATGGACGAGCAATAAATAAATGCACTTTCACAGAAGGCTGCTTTTCTTTAGAGTGAAGCCGGCTCAATCATATGAAGAAAAAAACAAATAGAAGAGCGCCACTTAGTAAAAGGTGCTTTAAATCGATAAAACAACAAATATGTGTCACTTACATATGACAAGCAGAAGCTGGGCATAAACAGGAGTTACTACTGTAGTCATCAGCGTGTCCAGGAGTGCAAATAGAGCCTGTAATTAAGACCGCGAGATGCTGGGGGGGAACCCGGCTGTGTCATGCGTCTGGCAGACTGCAGAGTGGCTCGAGGAGACGGCGTGTGACTTCAGAGATGCAGGGGAACACAACGCGTTTCTGAGCATGCGTGGTATCCGTAGGTAAAGATGGACGAACTTCCGACGGGGCGTTTCGCGAACTGCGAACGCGCCCAAAAGTTCGCGGCGGACCCCATTGACTTTAATGGCAGTCGAACCTTAAAAACCTACAGGTCATATTTTCAGCCACAAAATACTTACTAGATGTGCACACATAGTCCCACCACATGGACACTGACATAACAGAAGTATTAAGTGAATCTGGGATCGACAACGACAAGCATTCTTTTTTATCTGTGAAATTTTGACAATTCAGGAGCGCATGAAGGCCATGGAGGAGAGGAAAGGTCAGGGCAGGCTATGAAGATGATGCAGGAGATGATCACCCGAACCGTGATAGAGAGCAATGACACCACACCGGCACCGTGATAGAGAGCACTGAGACCACACCAGCACCCTGCTAGAGAGCACTGACACCAGCACCAAGATAGAGAGCACTGACACCAGCACCATGATAGAGAGCACTGACACCAGCACCGAGATAGAGAGCACTGACACCAGCACCGAGATAGAGAGTACTGAGACCACACCAGAACCCTTATAGAAAGCACTGACACCAGCACCGAGTTAGAGAGCACTGACACCACACCAGCACTGAGATAAAGAGCATTGAGACCACACCAGCACCGAGATAGAGATCACTGACACCACACCAGCACCGTGATAGAGAGCACTGACACCAGCACCGAGTTAGAGAACACTGACACCACACCAGCACCGTGATAGAGAGCACTGAGACCAGCGCCGAGTTAGAGAGCACTGACACCACACCAGCACCGAGATTGAGAGCACTGACACCACACCAGCACCAAGATAGAGAGAAAGCACTGACACCAGCACCAAGATAGAGAGCACTGACAGCAGCACTAATACCAGCAACTCGCTGCGGGACCCAAAAATATGACACCGCTTAACCTCTTCAAACAGGAGGGTACGGGCACATAGTAAGGTGTCCTTTTTTTGTACAAGAAAGTGAGCCAAAGGTAGAAAAAGAGTTATGCATATACATGGTCTACTGGTCACATGTGTTGAATTCCTCTGAGATCCATGCCTCATTCATTCATATGCCGCGAGTGTCGGCTCCCGTGCGAATCACAGCGCCGGAGCAGCGAGACCCACGGAGACCCACCAAGAAGATGGACACTCGGAACTACAGGGGACAGTGGTGACTTTGCTGGCTCCTGTGTCAGGTAAGTGACACATAATGGACTACTATACAATGCATAGTAGTCCATTATGCTTTACCTTTGCAGGGAATCAAAGAGGAAGTAAACCAAGTACAGTTGTACTTTACATTTCCATATATTTCCTGATAAAGCTATTTGATTCTGCTTACCGTATATACTCGAGTATAAGCCGAGATTTTCAGCCCCTTTTTTTAGGCTGAAAGTGCCCCCCTCGGCTTATACTCGAGTCACCGCCGTCTGCCTACCTGATCAGCGTGTCGTGCAGACAGACGGCGGCCATTCCACTGTTCAAAAACCGCGCCTCCCTGTCTGTGATAGGCGGAACACTCAATTTCCCAGCAGTTAGTGTTCCGCCTATCACGGACATCCGCTCATCCTCATACTACGGACGAGGATGAGAGGATGTCCGTGATAGGCGGAACACTGACTGCCGGGAAATTGAGTGTTCCGCCTATCACAGACAGGGAGGCGTGGCTTTTGAACAGTGGAATGGCCGCCGTCTGTGACAGACGAGGAGGAGAATTGCGGCTTTTGAATCCTGGCATGTATTTATGACATGCTGATACATGCTGATCGGTGCAAAATCACACACAATGGCACACGGAGCTGCAGAAGGACACAGAGCTGCAGAAGAACACAGAGGCTGCAGAAGGACACAGAGGCTGCAGAAGGACACAGAGGCTGCAGATTGGCACACGGAGGCATGCACAGGACACAGGTAGGCTGCAATGGACACAGGAAGGTACACAGGGAGGTACACAGGGAGGTATGCAGCTGCAGATGGGCATTGTTGACCCTCTTTTCCACTCTTTTAAGCTGTAACAGCAGCTGCTGCATGTCTCATCTTCGGCTTATACACGAGTCAGTAAGTTTTCCCAGTTTTTTTGTGGTAAATTAGGGGCCTCGGCTTATATTCGGATCGACCTATACTCAAGTATATACGGTATGTTAACATGCATTGCCTTAAGGCAGCCCATTTAATATGAGTGGGCTGCCAATTCACCACAAGGGAGGAGAAAATATGCATGGCACAGCAACGTGTAAGGTAGCAAAAGTTTTGACAAACTGTATTGATTTTATGCCTTTAAAAAATAATATGGTGTTAATTTATATTCTTGGTAGACTATGGCCCTTTCCTGTATGAGTGGAAATAATTATGGTTTCACAATCTGATATTGTTCATCGAATGGAAAAAAACATCTTTTGTATTTGTTCATTGGAACAAGCACCATAATCAGACACTGAGTCTACAAGATGACATTTTATTTTGGTTTCTGTGAACGATACATTTGGCAAACATGACTACAAAGTCTGTGTATGTAGACAAGGCTTATAAAGGACTTCTCTAACCCCAGATACCACATTTATTACAGTAATGGCTGAGAAAACATGTGATTTATTATTGTGGTGAACTTGACATTTGTTTCAGAATTCCACAAGGTAAACAAATGAATTTTTTTTTCTTAGTTTCTTCTTCATCCTGATTAAAACTGATTTCCACTGATAAAGCAGGGAAACCTACCCATGGAAAAAAATATACATTAGTACACCTAAGCCATGAGTGGGAAAACAAAGCTGACAGTACATGCGTCAAAACTCAAAACCTCATAGTAGCTTTCTCATCAATTTACAATATCCAAAAGTTAATATTGAAATCTGTGCCAACAATGAAATACAGTACATGAAGCACGCAACAAAGACATGAGGGTCAGTTGTTGGACCTAACATTACAATTCGACACATATGGTTGTTGCGGCATCTCACAAACTGGTGACCTATGTGGATTTTCAAGTACTACAAGTCTAGAATTTACAAAGAGCAGGGAGAAAAACTTGTTTTCCAGTCAGTAGTAGTTAAAGCACTTCATCAAAGTGAACCTAGCATCCGATATAGTTTTTCATGTAATATGCAAACGTGCTAAGTAATGTGTAAAATTAAAGTCTATAAAAATCCTCACCTTGTAAAACAACCCATTCAGTTTAAAATATAAATAAAGCCAAAACATTTGCATATTAATATAAAAAAAACAACATTACAAAAAATTGTTTTTCTCCTTGTATATAAGTGATCACATACCCTCTGTTCTCAGCTGCATAAGGAGCCCAGAGAGCTGGGAAAGGAGAAACATCAGTACACTGATCTTGTGAATGGCTGTGCAGGGGATGATCAAAGCTAGCAGATGATCAAAGCTCGCCACAGCGCCTAGAGGCGATTCAGTTTGCATTGTGCGCTATACAAGTATTTCATTCATTCATTCATTTAGGGGAGGGGGGAATGTGTCAGGACAATTATGGACTCATTTGATGAGAGCAGGCACAGCCAGAAAATTGACCACACTGCGCTCTCATGCTTAGCGAGGTCAGTTTTTAATAGGAAAGCAGATGGACTGGCAGGAACACCAGTAAGGAGGCAATACAAAGAGAACAGGATACTTTTTCAAAAAAGTACATGGTATAACAGGCACATATCATGAATACAAAAAATATTTATTCTATAATACTTGAAGCCTAACTAATCACATGGGGCATTACTTTTCGTCGGTGAGATGTGTCCCTTGTGCTCCTGTATGCTCGTTTAGCAGAAATCTTCACTAGCCCCCACTGCAATACAAGGGACACATTACATTTTTTTTATTTTAAGTAAACTCAGACTTTAAGGACCGGTTCACACTGCAGGCGAGGCGAGGCGACACCGACTTGCCTCGCCGCGACCTGCCGCGACCTCAGCGGCGACTTGCAAATGACTTCTGTATAGAAGTCAATGCAAGTCGCCCCGAGGTCGCCCAGAAGTAGTACAGGAACCTTTTTTCTGAGTCGGAGGCACTCGAGTCGCTCCTCTCAGAACGGTTCCATTGTACAGAACGGGGGCGACTTGCGAGAGCGCGGCGAGGCGAGTCGTGTCGCCTCGCATCGCCCGCAGTGTGAACCGGCTCTCATTGTATTTTGTACCTCTTATTATAGATGTTCAAACTTTTTATTTCCCTAAAATTTTGTTGAAAACCTGGAAATTTTTACAAAATGTGATTCCTGCACCCTGGTGATATCATTCCAGCCTAGGCATGATCATTTGTCTAGAGCTCAAAGATTGCGTTTTGATTGTAAAAGCTTGTAGAGCTTTTTCTGAAAAAATATATTTTTGCTGTCTAATGAGACATGTCATAAATGTACAGTATTCATGCAGTTTTGTAAAATAACTGAAAGGTCCACATTTATGGGTGATATCAGAACGAAATGCACAGACTTGCTCATTCTGAGTTGATAGGAAGTCCACAACAGCACAAACTGTAACATGTCACAACATACAACACTTTAACATGATTGTAAAGTCTTGCTTAAAAATAAATAAATAAATAACAAACATGTTATACTTAAAGTGGTTGTAAACCCTTACAAACAACTTTGACCTACAGTTAAGCCTATTTTAATGCTTACCCGTAGGTCCAAGAAATATCTCCTAAACCTACACGATTAAGGAGATATTTACAAAAAGACAGGCACCGCAGACAGCCATGTTTGCCATGTTTGCCATGGCACACTATGCAAGTCTTACATAATCCTTGTCAAACTGACATTTTGTCACATGGTTTAGACTTTTTTATTGTAAAGTCAATGAGATTACTTGTTATGGGCATTGTTGTGTACACATTGTTTAACCACTACAATACTGGGCACTTTCACCGCCTGCCTTCCCAGGCCAATTTTCAGCTTTCAGCGCTCTTGCACTTCAATAAGAATTTCTCGGTCATGCAACACTACCCAAATGACATTTTTATCATTTTGTTCACACAAATAAAGCTTTCTCTTGGTGGTAATTATTCCCAAATATTTTTTTTTAGTTTTTGAGATAAAAGTGGAAAAAAAAGAGCAGAAATTTAGAAAAAACATTTTTTCTACTTTCTATTTTAAAATAAATCCAATAAAATCTAATTTTGTCATAAATTTAAGCCAAAATGTATTCTACTACATGTCTTTGGTAAAAAAAAAAAAAATCGTGTATAATAATTGTGATTGCATAGACGTAGCACTTCCCATATTGCACTGTGTCCAGCGCCCGAACACAGTGCACTTAAAGGATATTTAAAAAAAAAAATTTTTATCCACTTCAATGCAGGGCATTTTCCCTGCCCAGGCCAATTTTCAGTTTTCAGTGCTGTCGTACTTTGAATGACAATTGCGCCATCATGCAACACTGTACCCAAATTCAATTTTTATAATTTTTTCCCCACAAATATTATATTATATATTTTTTGCGCTATAAACAAAATAAGCGCGGCAAGTTTGAAAAAAAAACACAAAAAAAACACTAAAGGAAAATCCACTTTGCACTGCAAATGCACTTGAAAGTAAAATCGCTGTAGATCCAAAGGGCACATGCAAGGAAAATAAAAAAACAGCATTTTAGCTTGCACATGATTGGATGATAAAAACAGCAGAGCTTCCACTAATTTCAGATCTATCCCTTAGATTTAGAACGACTGCACTTCCAAGTGCACTTGCAGTGCAAAATGTATTTGCCTTTTGTAAATAATCCCCAATATATTTTACTTTTTGCCATAATAAATATCCCATTTTTTTTCCCTCAGTTTAGGCCGATATGTATTCTACATATTTTTGGTAAAAAAAAAAAAAAAAAAATCGCAATAAGCTTATATTGATTGGTTTGCGCAAAAGTTAGATTGCCTACAATATTGGAGATAGCTTTATGGCATTTTTATATATATATATATATATATATATATATATATATATATATATATTTTTTACTAGTAATGACGGTGATCTGTGATTTTTATCGTGACTGTAACATTGCGACGGACATATTTACTTTATAAATGTCACTGGCAGGGAAGGGGTTAACACTAGGGGGCAATCAAGGGATTAATGTGTTACCTAGGGAGTGATTCTAACTGTAGGGGGAGAGGACTCACAAGGGGAGGAGACCGATCATTGTTCCTCTGTACACGGAACACATGATCGGTCTCCTTTCCCCTGACAGCATGTGGACTTGTGTGTTTACGTCTCTGTTACCGGGCAACCGCCAGTGCTTGGTGGACATTGCGGGCGGCAGTCATGCGCATTGGCTCCCGTGTGAAGCAGTGGGTGCGCATGCGCTCTGCAGGTGGCCAGGAAGCCCAGGACATCATATGAAGCCCGCCCAGGATGGGAGATCCCTCTTGCAGACGTCATTTAACTATGGGCGGGACCTGAAGCGGTTAAAGGGCCTTTTTTAAGAAAAAAACATTTTGTTTTGTGACTTCTGAGGGGTGGCACCTGAGCGCCCCCCATAGATGTCATCTCCCCTGTCAGAACAGAGATCTGCCTAGTTTACACAGGCAGATCCCCATTCTGTCACTGCTGGGAACGATCGCAGGTGGCTGGTGGACATTGAGTTCGCCAGACGCGCTGATTGGCTCCCACGCTGGCCAATGGGAGTGCTCACAAAAGAGAGTTCCGGCGTCAACCAAACAGCTATGGCGATTTGCGGGAACAAGCCACCTGGCTGCAGTATAATGACAGCGGCTGGTCGGAAAGTGGTTAAAGAGCATGTGCCATGTACTCAGGAGAGACAAAAGCATTATTGTAGGACAGAGAAAGAGGTAACCTGTCAAATACAAGTAAGCTAGCGAATCCAGCTGTATTCCTTCTTATTGCCTCCTTTAGAATTTTAGGCGCATGCCCAGCCATGACAAAAATACTTCACAAGCAGAAGTGTGTTATAGATTACTTTTTGGAACAATTCAAATATGTTTCGCACTGTGTTAGTTTACACTGTTTATAATCCTCATGTCTCCAAGTGAATTTTGGCACTTTCTTTAGCAGAGAAACATTTTGCTTTTTCTTTTACCTTTGCACATATTTTATTATATATTTTTTTCCACTACCTATTTCTTTATATTAACATTTGAAAAATATAATAATAATATTCTACATGTAGGAAGGATTACACACAAGGTTTTCTAAATGTTTTTACAAAAAGGTACTCCTGCTCTTTCAAGCAGAAATCCAGTTTAACCCCCCACGCTATCCCCAGCCCCCCTTGCATCTTTTTTATTATATTGCTCTTTAATACAGCAAAATATGTGGAACTATGCCAGGGCATAACCAGATCATTTTCCCCTGTCTAATTTTTCCAAAGTTTCACTTCAGTTCAGTAAGGTTTTTTAGGATTCTATAATTCTATAAAATAGTAAAGTTAAGCACAATGTTTTTTTGTTTTTTTGGGGGGGGGGGGTTCGCTTTAGGAGCTAGTAGATCTAAAACTGTTGAGTGACTATACATTCAAATAGGCATCATATTTTGACCCCTTTGTGACTTGATCAGACATACCTCTCTTTTTCTCAGCAGTACAGGATTGCATGAGGTACGTTGTGATCAGGGGTAAAGCTGTTACTCATCTATGCAAGCAAGCAACACTGGAGTGTGAAGGCAGGCAGCAGCATTTTCACTGACTTTAAAAAGTATTTCCAAATAAAAAAAATCAGTTGAAATTAAATCCTTACATATGGCTGTACAGAACTATAAAGAGAAAAAAAAGGTGTAATGCCGCGTACACACGACCGGACTTTTCGAGGGACTAGGTCCGACGGTCTTTCCGATGGACTGTCGGTGGAGTTCAGACGGACTTCCCGAATGAACGGACTTGACCACACACAATCACACCAAAGTCCGACGGATTCGAACGTGATGATGTAGGACTGGACTAGAATAAGGAAGTTCATAGCCAGTAGCCAATAGCTGCCCTAGCGTCGGTTTTAGTCCTTCGGACTAGCATACACATGAACGGATTTCTTGGTCCAGCGGAGTTCCGGTGGAAAAATTTAAAACATGTTCTATTTCTAAAGTCCGCCAGATTTTTGAACAGCAAAGGTCCGATGGAGCCCACACACGATCGAATTGCCGGCCGGATTCGTTCCGTCGGACCTTTGCTGTCAAAAAGTCCGGTCGTGTTTACGCTGCATTAGAGTTTGCCTTGTTTTTTTACTTTTTTATTGCAAAGGGGAGTGATCGAGTTAAGGGGTCTTCTAATCTATTTACCAGTTGCAACAACAGGCCATCAAAAGATGTCTGTCATTTTTTTTTAAGCCAACAGCTTTTTTTTTTTAGCTCTCAGCCTCTCTTTTTAGACCTGCAATGTATTCAGCTCTTTTTTATACCTAAACTAAGTTCACCGTTTTGAAAAAAAAAATACCAAATGCACATATTTATGCACATATTTTTGCAGTGGGAAAAAATGTGCATTTATTATTTTTCAGTTAAGTAATTAATGAATTAATTGATCACGGGTGCAATGTGAAGCTCATGCAGGCAATGCCTTTAGTGTCCTTCTCTCACCAGGCCTAGCAGCCAACAGGGTGTTTAAATCAAAAACAAGTCTCTGCCACAGACTTTGCTATAAAACACTTTAGTGAAAATGAAAGTTTGTAGAACCCTCGTATGGTACCAGTATCTTGCAGCCAGTCCGGTGATACCACGTGGGTCTATTCACTTGGGTGTTTCAACTTTTCCAGGCTCTTGTTGAGAAGCCAACCCTTGTGTGGCCTTCTCCTGAAGAGTCCTCCCCTGGATAACCTCACAGTTGCTGGTTCTCTCCACTAACTGAGACGGCACCGGACCACCTCCAAATCCTTCCTTCTATTTCCTTGCCTCGGGCTAGCCAGCCCCGAGACGTGTGATTGGGTGGATCCGCACCCCAGGCCATGGGAGTCCTGGGGGCTGGTCAGGAGGACCAGCACCAAGCAGTCAGAACATACTTCTGGACCGGAACCCCGAAACACGTGACATCCCCCTTAAGTACCCTCTCCCAGGAAGCACAGCAAGAGGGACACTCCCACTGGGCTGGTTACGAGAGAGAATAACCTTAATGCACCCAACTAGACTGCATTCTGCACCCTACCATGATGACAGTGCCACCTATGGTCAGGCAAAACACCCAGCAGTCCAGCTAGACTGGTGCTGAGGTCTAAATTTAGGATAATTAAACCCAAAACCAAACTGCGGTTCAAGGGTAAAGTTAAATTACAAAAACACATAGCGCGTGCTCTTCAGGAGCCGGCGCTACACCATGTTAACCACTTGCCGACCGCGCTATAGCCGAATGATGGCTGCAGCACGTTCGGATAACTCTGGGAGGGCGTTACAGTGGCATCCTCCCAGAATCCCGCTCTCTGGGGGTGCGCACCCGAGAACATCCGTGACAGCCACGGATCACGGTAAGCAGCCACTGATAGCAGGCATTTACCATGTGATCGCTCTGTCAAATGACGGAATGATCACTAGTAAACAAACCGGCGTTATGTCCGGTTCCTCTCTCCCCTCTCTATACAGATCTGTACAGTGAGAGGGGAGAGCGGGAGAGATCAGTGGCAACAGTGCTGTGGGCTGGATGTGTAGTGCCCACAGCGCTAATATGTGCCCATTGCAGCCAGCCATCCATCGATCCATACCCAGCCACCCATGCTCAGCATACCCATCAATACTCACTCACCCATCCATAGTTAGCATACTTATCCATCCATCTATAACCAGCCATCCATGCTCAGCATACCCATCCATACTCACTCACCCATCCATACTCAGCATACTAATCCATCCATCCATAACCAGCCATCCATTCTCAGCATACTCATCCATACTCACCCATCCATACTCAGCATACTCATCCATCCATCCATGCTCAACCATCGATACTCAGCATACTCATCCATCCATCCATGCTCATCCATCATTACTCAGCATACTCATCCATCCATCCATGCTCAGCCATCCATACTCAGCATACTCATCCATCCATACTCAGCATACTCATCCATCCATCCATGCTCAGCCATCCATACTCAGCATACTCATCCATCCATACGCAGCATACTCATCCATCCATATGCAGCATACTCATCATACTCATCTCTCCATCCATGCTCAACCATCCATACTCAGCATACTGATCCATCCATACTCAGCATACTCATCCATCCATCCATGCTCAGCCATCCATACTCAGCATACTCATCCATCCATGCTAAGCATACTCATACATCCATGCTCAGCATACTCATCCATCCATACTCAGCATACTCATTCATTCATCCATGCTCATCAGTCCATACTCAGCATACTCATCCATTCATCCATGCTCAGCCATCCATACTCGGCATACTCATCCATCCATCCATGCTCACCCATCCATACTTAGCATGCTCATTCATACTCAGCATATTCATCAATCCATCCATGCTCAGCCATCCATATTCAGCACATCCATCCACCCATCTATGCTCAGCCATCCATACTCAGAATACTCATCCATCCATGCTCAGCCATCCATACTCAGCATACTCATCCATCCATACTCAGCATACTCATCCATCCATCCATGCTCATCCATCATTACTCAGCAAACTCATCCATCCATCCATGCTCAGCCATCCATACTCAGCATACTCATCCATCCATACTCAGCATACTCATCCATCCATCCATGCTCAGCCATCCATACTCAGCATACTCATCCATCCATATGCAGCATACTCATCATACTCATCTCTCCATCCATGCTGAACCATCCATACTCAGCATACTCATCCATCCATACTCATCCATCCATCCATGCTCAGCCATCCATACTCAGCATTAGGGATGAGCTTTGTGTTCGAGTCGAACATACGTTCGACTCGAACATCGGCTGTTCGCCTATTCGGCGAATTCCGAACGTTATGGGCCGTTCGCGCCAAATTCGTGTGGCGCTCACGGCCCACAATGCACTGCGTCATCGCAGTGCATTGCTGGCTCATGATTGGCCAAGCATGCACTGTGACCCCGCATGCTTGGCCAATCACAGCGCCAGCAGCGAGGAGACCCATGATTGGCCACAGGCAGGATGCCTGTGGCCAATCATAGCTCAGGCTGTGTAGTACACGCCCCACACTATATAAGGCCGCCAGCGCGGCGGCCTTGTGTAGTGTGTTGGCGTCTGAAGCAGTTAGTGGGTGTTCTGTGTACCTTCAACACAGTACACACCGATCGTTATCGGCCGATCTTGCTCTTCTGTAGTGGTTGTTGTCTGCTTGCCCTGACCGCAGTATACACCGCTATATTCACCTCACCTATATAGCTAGTGATCTATCTTTTATAATAGAGCTTGCAGTCAGTAGTGTTAGGAGCTTGTGCGTGCTGTCTGCGTGCTCTGTACCCAGTACACACCGCTATATCCACCTACATAGCTCTTCTCTATTTGAGCCCACTTGCCATCTGCAGGAGTTATTGGAAGTTGTGTGTGCCTCCAGCACAGCACAGTATACATCTGTATATACCCCTTTATCTCTGGTGTTCTATAATAAAGTCATCTGCAGGAGTTAGTGGGTTTTTTGTGCCTCCAGCACAATATACACCTGTATCTACCCTTTATTGCTGTTCTCTAATAGAGCCATCTGCAGGGCTTAGTGGGTGTTGTGTGACTCAATTACAGTATACCCCTTTATCTCTGGTGTTCTATAATAAAGGCATCTGCAGGAGTTAGTGGGTGTTGTGTGCCTCCAGCACAATATACACTACCCAACTGCTGTTTTACCCAACTCACTTCAGGCCATTACCATGTCTGGAAGGCTAGCAAGGAGAGGCAGACAGGCGCGAGCCGATAAAAGAGGTCAAGCAGGCTCTGTGTCTAGAGACAACAGTGCTGGTCGTAGACGCGGTGCATTGTCATCAGCACGTGGCCATGGGACACGCTTGTCCTTCTTTTCGGCAGCTGGACATGTTGAACCGCAACATGCCAACGACTTGCTAGAGTGGATAACCAAGCCCTCTTCATCCTCTCTCACCCAGTCTCAGGGTACTAGCAAAGCAGCTGCCAACGCATCGTCTTCCCTCCTCTCAATGTCATCATCAGTGACTCCTTCCCTAGACCCACCACGTCCTCCTGAGGAGTCTCCTGAACTCTTTGAGCACAGTGTTGGGTACATGCTCCAGGAGGATGCCCAGTGTTTTGTAGGCTCTGATGATGACACTCAGCTAGAGGAAGGCAGTAGCGTGAGCGCAGAGAGAGGGGATGCTCAAGAAGGACAGCAATCTGGCAGTCATGTTCCAAAAGCTGCAGCATACTGCCTGGTTTGCTACAGCAATGAAGAGGGAGGGGATGATGAGGGCACTGACTCCACGTGGGTGCCTGGTAGGAGAGAGGAGGAGGAGGAGGAGGCACATGTCCAACGAGGCAGGATGCCCTCCGGGGGCCAGCTTAGGGGCAGCACACCGACTGAATCACACCGCAGAGCTCCGCCTGTGCAGGGCACTGCCTCTGCGCGTTATTCTAAAAGTTCTTTGATGTGGGCCTTTTTTGAGACGAGTGCATCAGATCGCACCGCTGCTATTTGCAACATATGTCTCAAGCGTATCTCGCGTGGCCAAAACATCAGCCGCTTGGGCACCACATGCTTGACCAGACATATGTTGATCTGCCATGCAGCTCGTTGGCAAGCGTACCTCAAAGACCCACACCAAAGAACAAAGCGGACCTCTCCTTGCTCCTCATCAGCTGGCATCTCCAACCCCACTAGACCTTCAGTCCTCTCTGAAACCTGCTCTGAGAGGAATGAAGGTGTAGAATTAGGTGTGTCACAGCCAAGTGCTTCCGGGCACTCTGCTAGCAGTACACCCACGTCCGATTATAGCAGGCAAATGCCCCTGCCCCAGCTGCTGGACCGGCGAAAGAAGTTCACTCCCAGCCATCCACATGCCCAGCGGTTGAATGCTAGCTTGGCTAAATTGCTAGCACTTCAACTGCTGCCTTTTCAGGTGGTAGACTCGGCCCCCTTCCGTGAGTTTGTACAATGTGCGGTTCCTCAGTGGCAGGTCCCCAAACGCCACTTTTTCTCACGGAAGGCGATTCCGGCTCTCTACCAGCATGTGGAAGGCAATGTCCTTGCCTCGCTGGACAGGGCGGTCAGCGGTAAGGTGCATATTACCGCTGACTCATGGTCCAGCAGGCATGGACAGGGACGTTACCTGTCTTTCACGGCCCATTGGGTCACTCTTCTGGCAGCTGGGAAAGATGCAGGACAAGGTGCAGTAGTGTTGGAGGTTGTTCCGCCACCACGCCTCCAAAATGCTACTATTGGTTGTGACACACCTCTCTCCTCCACCCCCTCCTCTTCTTCTTCCTCCATGGCCTCTTCCAGTGCTCTGTCCTCAGAACCAGCGGTGCTCCGTAGGCGTTCCAGGGGCTACGCAAGTACGCAGGCAAAACGATGCCATGCCGTGCTTGCGCTGGTTTGTTTGGGGGACAGGATGGTGAGCAGTGAAAGTGCATGCATCAGTGACACTGTACCTCTTGTCCACCTCTTGGAGCATACGCTGCGTGGAATAATGGACAGGGCACTTGAGGCAGAACAGAGGCAGGAAGAGGAGGACTTCCTTGCCTCTCAAGGCCCCCTTTATCCAGACAGTGTTCCTGCTGTGCCACCCATCACACAGGAAGAGGATGAGGAGGAGGAAGAGGAGGAGGAGGATGATTGTGTCAGCATGGAGGTGGAGGCTGGCACTCAGCATCAGCAGCAGCAGCAGCAGTCTTGTAGGGATGATTTACAGTCCCAAGAAAAACGTGGACTTGTACGTGGCTGGGAGGAGGTAGCTGCGGATCATGTTGTCCTTAGTGACCCAGAGGACTCCGGACCGAATGCCTCAGCTAACCTACGCTGCATGGCCTCCCTGATCCTGCAAAGCCTGCGGAAGGATCCTCGTATTCTTCGGATCAAGGAGAGGGACCATTACTGGCTGGCCACTCTCCTTGATCCACGGTACAAGGGTAAGGTTGCCGACCTTATCTTGCCATCGCAGAGGGAGCAGAGGATGAGACATCTCCGGGAGGCCTTCCAGAAAGGTCTGTGCAACGCGTTCCCAGAGACTGGGAGGTTACAAATCCCTGGTCCTGGACAACGTGTTGCTGAGGCATCGGTCAGAAGGAGCGGTGGAGAAGGTGGCCGTCTGACTGATGCTTTCAGACAATTTTTTAGTCCGCAGCCCCAAGGTATGATCGGTTCCAGCAACCATCGCCAGCGTCTGATTTACATGTGCAGGAATACCTAGGGGCAAGGTCAGACTTGGACACCTTTCCCACCGAAAAATCCTCTGGCTTACTGAGTCTTGAGGATGGATCACTGGCCAGAGCTTGCACAGTATGCAATTGAGCTACTGGCCTGTCCTGCATCCAGCGTTCTTTCGGAACGCACCTTCAGTGCTGCTGGTGGCTTTGTTACCGATCACAGGGTGCGCCTGTCCACCGAATCAGTTGATCGACTGACCTTCATCAAGATGAATCAGTCTTGGATCACCCACAGCTACCAAGCACCTGAAGCTGATGTAACCGAATAATTTTTTTTGAAATATCATATCCCTTCAAGACTGCCTATGCTGATGCTGAGTGACTGTCCTGTTATGTTGATTGTCTATCCTCTTCCTCCTCCGCTGATATGTTGGAAGAACATTTCTGGTTCTGGGTGATGCCTAAGGCCCAATTTTTCTGCCCCTGTTTAACAGGGGCATTTAATTACAATTTTTGATGCAATGCTTTGCAGCAGGGCTAATTCCTGCAATAAAACAAGAGTATATGGGAGAGGTTGCAGTGTCGTGGCACCAGCACCAGTGCCTAAGGCCCAATTTTTCTGCCCTTGTTTAACAGGGGGGTTTAAGTACAATGTTTGATGCAATGCTTTGCAGCAGGGCTAATTCCTGCAATAAAACTAGAGTATATGGGAGAGGTTGCAGTGTGGTGGCACCAGCACCAGTGCCTAAGGCCCAATTTTTCTGCCCCTGTTTAACAGGGGCGTTTAATTACAATTTTTGATGCAATGCTTTGCAGCAGGGCTAATTCCTGCAATAAAACTAGAGTATATGGGAGAGGTTGCAGTGTGGTGGCACCAACACCAGTGCCTAAGGCCCAATTTTTGTTGCCCCTGTTCAACAGGGGCGTTTAATTACAATTTTTGATGCAATGTTTTGCAGCAGGGCTAATTCCTGCAATAAAACAAGAGTATATGGGAGAGGTTGCAGTGTCGTGGCACCAGCACCAGTGCCTAAGGCCCAATTTTTCTGCCCCTGTTTAACAGGGACTAGTAATCACAATTCTTGATATAATATTTCACAGGAGGGCCCGTTCCTGTGCCCACCCAGAGTAACTGTGAGGACTTATAGTGTTGTGGCACCAGCACCACAACCACCAAAGGTCAATTTTTCTACCACTGTTCAACAATGGCATGTAATTACAATTCTTGATATAATCGTTCACAGCAGGGCGCTCCAGCGCCCACCAAGAGTCACTTTGAGGGCTTACAATGTTGTGGCAAAACCAACACCTTGTTCCGCCATTTCTGCAGAGCATATAGGGCAGGCCCCTACTTTCAAACATCCAACATACAAACATCTCCTACTTGAAAACGGAAGGAGACAACAGCAAGTGAGATGAAAAAAGATGTACGACAAAACAAATAATACAGGGGTGATAACCCTTCCCTATGTTTTCCAAAAAGCTTAAAAATAGTTTTTTTGACTGGAGCTACACTTTAAAAATGAACCAGTTGAAAATTACAAACAGATTCAACCTAACACAACAAACCTACACAGTCCCTGTCTTGTTTGCATCGCTTGTATACTGCTGTTCTGAGTATATAGGGCCTGGGGGCCACACGCATTTCCTTTTTTTAATATGGGTACTGGGTTCCCCTTAATATGCGTACAAGACCCAAAGGGGCTGGTAATGGGCAGGGAGGGCTACCCATGCCATTTTTCTCAATGATTTTCAACCATATTGCAGGAACCAGATATAACATTAAAACCGCAAGCAGTTTTAAATGGTGTTATTTCCGTTTAATGTCATTTTGTGCAGGGACTGTTCTAAACACGGGAAACACGCGGCACTTCACAGGCATACTACAGACACCCCCCAGGCACCATATTTAAAGGAATATTTCACTTTTTTTTTTCACTTTAATCGTCATTAAAATCAGTGCTCCCGCCAAAGCGGCCATTTTTAAAAACATTTTAGGCATTGACCCATGTCCCCTGGGGCAGGAGCCAGGTCCCCAAACCCTTTTTAGGACAGTATCTTGCATATTAGCCGTTAAAATTAGCACTTTTAATTTCGAACGTTCGAGTCCCATAGACTTCAATGGGGTTCTAACGTTCGTACGAATTTGGGGTCCGTTTGAAAGTTCTGGTGCGAACTGAACCGGGGGGTGTTCGGCTCATCCCTACTCAGCATACTCATCCATCCATGCTCAGCATACTCATCCATCCATACTCAGCATACTCATTCATTCATCCATGCTCATCAGTTCATACTCAGCATACTCATCCATCCATCCATGCTCACGCATCCATACTTAGCATACTCATTCATACTCAGCATATTCATCAATCCATCCATGCTCAGCCATCCATACTCAGAATACTCATCCATCCATACTCAGCATACTTATCCATCCATACTCAGCATACTCATCCATCCATATGCAGCATACTCATCATACTCATCCATCCATCCATGCTCAGCCATCCATACTCAGAATACTCATCCATCTATACTCAGCATACTCATCCATCCATATGCAGCATACTCATCATACTCATCCATCCATCCATACTCAGCCATCCATACTCAACATACTCATCCATCCATATTCATCCATCCATACTCAGCATACTCATCTATCCGTACTCAGCATACTCTTCCATCCATCCATACTCAGCATACTCATCCATTCATCCATACTCACCCATCCATACTCAGCATACTCATCCATCCATCCATGCTCAGTGATCCATTTTCAGCATAGTCAGCCATCCATTCATGCTCAGCAATCCATACTCTGCATACCCATCCATACTCAGCATACTTATCCATCCATCCATGCTCAGCCATCCATACTCAGCATACTCATCCATCCATTCATGCTCACCCATCCATACTCAGCATACTCATCCATCCATCCATGCTCAGCCATCCATACTCAGCATTCTCAGCCATCCATCCATGCTCAGCCATCCATTCATCCTCAGCAATACTTATCCATCCATCCATGCTCAGCCATCCCATTCACCTCCATCCATAATAAGCCATACCCATCCATACTCAGCCATACCCAGCAATACTCAGCCATACCCAGCAATACTCAGCCGTAACCAGCCATACCCAGCCATACTCAGCCGTACCCAGCCATACTCAGCCATACCCAGCTATCCCAGCTATACTAAGCCATACTCAGCCGTACCCATCCATACTCAGCCATACCCAGCCATACTCAGCCCTACTTATTCATACTCAGCCATCCCCATACGTGGCTCATCCATCCCCATTCATGCTCATCCATGCCACATCAGTTATCATGCATGCCACATCCATGGCACTACAGTGCCTCACAAATGTGTAATAGGTAGTCAAATTAGATTTGAAACGTATGCCCTAGAACACTGTGCTCCCTGCATGTTGGTCCTCTGTATGTGGCCACGCTGTGGAAAAGTCTCACACTTGTGGTATCGCCGTACTCAGGAGGAGTAGGAGAATCTATTTTGGGCTGTAATTTTTGGTATGTACATTCTATGTATTAGAAACATTGTGTAAATGGACAACGTAGTGTAAAAAAAATGCGTTTTCATTTTCTTTACACATTTTCCAAAAACTTGTAGAAAAAAATGACATGTTCAAAAGACTCGATATGCCTCATAGATTATACATTGGGCTGTTTTCTTTCCAAAATGGGGTGTTTCCATTGTCATGGTTCTCCAGGGCCTTCAAAAGTGTAAGCCCTTGTACACACGGTCGGACATTCTGACAACAAAATCCGTCGAATTTTGTCTGACGGATTTTGTCCGAAACTTGGGTTGCATACACATGGTCGGACAAAGTTGTCGGAAAATCCGATCGTTCAGAACATGATGACGTTATTTCATTACGACGGGACTACGTTCAGGCTAGTAGCCAATAGCTTTGGTCTAGGAATTTGATCTGAGCATGTGTGGCACTTTGTCCGATCGGAATTCTCTACACATGATTGGACAAAGTCCGATTGGTTCATGTTGTCCAAAAGTTTTATATCCCAGCTCTCAAACTTGATCCATCGGAATGTCTGACCGTGTGTACAAGGGCTAAGAGGTAGTCAATGTATATGTGTAATTTATGCTCCAAGAACACCTGATGGCGCTCCCTGCATGTTGTTGAGCCTCTGTATGTGGCCACACTGTGTAAAAGTCTCACACATGTTGTATTGCCATACTCAGGAGGAAGAGTAGAATGTGTTTTGGGTAGTAATTTGTGCTATGCATATGCTGTGTGTGAGAAATAATCTGCTAATATAACAATTTTGTGAAAAAAAAATCTTGATTTTGCAAAGAATTGTGGGAAAAAATAAAAACTTCAAGAAAACTCACCATGCCTCTTACTAAATACATTGGAATGTCTACTTTCCAAAAAGGGGTCATTTGGGGGGTATTTGTACTTTCCTGGCTTGTTAGGGTCTCAAGAAATGAGACAGGCCGTCAGTACTTGTAATCAATTGTGATCAATTTTCAGAGATTGGCCCCATAGCTTGTGGACTCTATAACTTTCACAAAGACCAAATAATATACACTGATTTGGGTTATGTTTACCAAAGATATGTAGCGGTATACATTTTGGCCAAAATATATGAAGAGAAATTACTAATTTGCAAAATTTAATAACAGGAACAAAGAAAAATGCATTTTTTTCTTACAGAATTTTCGGTCTTTTTTCTTTTATAGCACAAAAAATAAAAAAAAACAGCGGTGATTAAATAGCACCAAAAGAAAGCTCTATTTGTGTGAAAAAAGGACAAAAATTTCATACAGGTACAGTGTTGCTTGACTGAGTAATTGTCATTCAAAATGTGAGAGCACTGAAAGCTGAAAATTGGTCTGGTTAAGAAGGGGGTTTATGTGCCCGGTGGTCAAGTGGTTAATAGGAACCTGTTTTAAATATAAAGCAGGTGTTATCTCAGGCTGCAGAATTGGAAATACACTTTAAATTTAGTGTTATCTTTATTAGAAAACTTTATTAGAAACGCACTCACCAGTTCTCTCTGCCTCACACTCTCGTGTTCGGCTAAAATCGCCTTGACCCACAGAAAAGGGGTTGAATAATAACCTCCGAACTCCCACCGTTAGCATCCAGGATCTCCACATATATATACTCTCTCCACATGTAAATAAAGAAGTGCTCTAATAGTATGATAACGTACTAACAATTGAATAAAACTGTAAAAAATTCTTCCACCATTGCACTCACATAATAAAAAATCACATCATGCAGAGCCGACATTATCTCCTGCGATCAGGCATCACCTGAGCCCAATTGCAGGAGATGTATATAAATACCTGGCAAGCACACACACACACACACACTTTGCCTTGGTATCCTCCTTGCTCCCTGATCTGATTCTGTGAGCTCTGAACCTGATCCTGATCCTTTCTCTGAACCTGATCACTAGGGATGGCAGAGCGGTTCGCCCGGCGGTCGGTTTGCGGCGAATTTCGGCTGTTCGCGGTCCGCCTGATCGGCGGACTATTGCCGCTGTTCGCCTGGCAGACTTCTATGTTTACTGTGTAAAAGAACTTTGACCTATGAAGACACATCCATCATGTGGTACAGGACAGCCAATTGAGACATTACAGCACATGGACACTTGGACATTCCCCCTAACTTATAAATAGACCCGATCCGGCGGCTATTTTACATTCTTTCACATGTCACTATAGGGAGAGGTTGCTGTGTGGAGCAGGGAGAGACTGCAGTGACCCAAATCGCTATCTATTAGGTCCACAAAAGTTCTTTTAAGGACTGGTATGGTATAGGTGTTAGGTGTAGTTCAGGATATAGGTTTGAGGCACTGCTATTCAAGTCATTGTTGCAGCAGCCTGTCTTTTGTAAGTGTAGAGAGGGACAGGACGCTGTGTGCAGCAGGGACAGTTAGTTTAATCATTAGCTGTTACTATTAGGTCCACAAAAGTCCTTTTCAGTGCTGGTATGGTAAAGTAGTACAGGATATAGTTTGTGCTATTCAAGTTATTGTTGCAGCAGCCTGTGTTTTGTCAGTTTAAATAGGGACAGGCCGGAAGCTGTGTGTGGCAGTGAGGGACAGTCAGTTTAATCAGTAGCTGTTACTATTAGGTCCACAAAGGTTATTTTCAGGACTGGTATGGTAATAGGCTTGTACACGTATAATATTCCTTCTTCCAAATATAGAAAGAATATTATACTTGACTGCTGCCCTTCTGCTGCAGTAGTCCTTTATGAGTATAGGGACTGAGGTACAGTCTTCTAATCACAACCTACAAGTTGCACAAAGGTCCTTCTGAGGACTGGTAAGGTATGGCGTACTAGAGTATATAGGGTTGAGTGAGGTACAGTCTGCTAATCCTTAAGAACTGGTATAGGTCCACAATATATAGGGTTGAGGTGCACTACTGCTGACTGCTGCCCTATTCTGCAGCAGTCCTTTATCAGTATAGGGACTGAGGTACAGTCTGCTAATCACAACCTACTTGTTCCACAAAGGTCCTTCTAAGGACTGGTAAGGTATAGCGTACTAGAGTATATAGGGTTGAGTGAGGTACAGTCTGCTAATCCTTAAGGACTGATATAGGTCCACAATATATAGGGTTGAGGTGCACTACTGCTGACTGCTGCCCTATTCTGCAGCAGTCCTTTATCAGTATAGGGACTGAGGTACAGTCTGCTAATCACAACCTACTTGTTCCACAAAGGTCCTTATAAGGACTGGTAAGGTATGGCGTACTAGAGTATATAGGGTTGAGTGAGGTACAGTCTGCTAATCCTTAAGAACTGGTATAGGTCCACAATATATAGGGTTGAGGTGCACTACTGCTGACTGCTGCCCTATTCTGCAGCAGTCCTTTATCAGTATAGGGACTGAGGTACAGTCTGCTAATCACAACCTACTTGTTCCACAAAGGTCCTTCTAAGGACTGGTAAGGTATAGCGTACTAGAGTATATAGGGTTGAGTGAGGTACAGTCTGCTAATCCTTAAGGACTGATATAGGTCCACAATATATAGGGTTGAGGTGCACTACTGCTGACTGCTGCCCTATTCTGCAGCAGTCCTTTATCAGTATAGGGACTGAGGTACAGTCTGCTAATCACAACCTACTTGTTCCACAAAGGTCCTTATAAGGACTGGTAAGGTATAGCGTACTAGAGTATATAGGGTTGAGTGAGGTACAGTCTGCTAATCCTTAAGGACTGATATAGGTCCACAATATATAGGGTTGAGGTGCACTACTGCTGACTGCTGCCTTATTCTGCAGCAGTCCTTTATCAGTATAGGGACTGAGGTACAGTCTGCTAATCACAACCTACTAGTTCCACAAAGGTTCTTATAAGGACTGGTAAGGTATAGCGTACTAGAGTATATAGGGTTGAGTGAGGTACAGTCTGCTAATCCTTAAGGACTGATATAGGTCCACAATATATAGGGTTGAGGTGCACTACTGCTGACTGCTGCCCTATTCTGCAGCAGTCCTTTATCAGTATAGGGACTGAGGTACAGTCTGCTAATCACAACCTACTAGTTCCACAAAGGTCCTTATAAGGACTGGTAAGGTATAGCGTACTAGAGTATATAGGGTTGAGTGAGGTACAGTCTGCTAATCCTTAAGGACTGATATAGGTCCACAATATATAGGGTTGAGGTGCACTACTGCTGACTGCTGCCCTATTCTGCAGCAGTCTTTTATGAGTATAGGGACTGAGGTACAGTCTGCTAATCACAACCTACTAGTTGCACAAAGGTCCTTCTAAGGACTGGTAAGGTATAGCGTACTAGACTATATAGGGTTGAGTGAGGTACAGTCTGCTAATCCTTAAGGACTGGTATAGGTCCACAATATATAGGGTTGAGGTGCACTACTGCTGACTGCTGCCCTATTCTGTAGCAGTCCTTTATCAGTATAGGGACTGAGGTACAGTCTGCTAATCACAACCTACTAGTTCCACAAAGGTCCTTCTAAGGACTGGTAAGATATAGTGTACTACAGTATATAGGGTTGAGTGAGGTACAGTCTGCTAATCCTTAAGGACTGGTATAGGTCCACAATATATAGAGTTGAGGTGCACTACTGCTGACTGCTGCCCTATTCTGCAGCAGTCCTTTATCAGTATAGGGACTGAGGTACAGTCTGCTAATCACAACCTACTAGTTCCACAAAGGTCCTTCTAAGGACTGGTAAGGTATAGTGTACTACAGTATATAGGGTTGAGTGAGGTACAGTCTGCTAATCACAACCTACTAGTTCCACAAAGGTCCTTAAGGACTGGTATAGGGGTGTACTATTTGGTGTGCAGTATATAGTTGTGTAATAACTATATACTGGGGCTACTTATTATGAGGGGCTCCCACCATCCCTGTGCTGTACTGACTTCCTCCTGGGGCTGTACCTCTACTGTGCATATTATAAGGGGCTCCCACCATCCCTGTGCTATGCTCATTATGAGGGGCTCCCACTATCCCTGTGCTGTGCTGACTTCCTCCTGGGGCTGCTTATTATGAGGGGCTCCCACCATCCCTGTGCTATGCTCATTATGAGGGGCTCCCACCATCCCTGTGCTGTGCTGACTTACTCCTGGGGCTGCTTATTATGAGGGGCACCCAGCATCCCTGTGCTGTGCTGACTTCCTCCTGGGGCTGTACCTCTGCTGTGCATATTATGAGGGGCTCCCACCATCCCTGTGCTATGCTCATTATGAGGGGCTCCCACCATCCCTGTGCTATGCTGACTTCCTCCTGGGGCTGCTTATTATGAGGGGCTCCCACCATCCCTGTGCTATGCTGACTTCCTCCTGGGGCTGCTTATTATGAGGGGCTCCCACCATCCCTGTGCTATGCTCATTATGAGGGGCTCCCGCCATCCCTGTGCTATGCTGATTATGAGGGGCTCTCACCATCCCTGTGCTATGCACATTATGAGGGGCTCCCACCATCCCTGTGCTATGCTGACTTCCTCCTAGGGCTGCTTATTATGAGGGGCTCCCACCATCCCTGTGCTGTGCTGACTTCCTCCTGGGGCTGCTTATTATGAGGGGCTCCCACCATCCCTGTGCTATGCTGACTTACTCCTGGGGCTGTACCTCTTCTGTGCATATTATGAGGGGCTCCCACCATCCCTGTGCTATGCTCATTATGAGGGGCTCCCACCATCCCTTTGCTATGCTGACTTCCTCCTGGGCCTGCTTATTATAAGGGGCTCCCACCATCCCTGTGCTATGCTGACTTACTCCTGGGGCTGTACCTCTGCTGTGCATATTATGAGGGGCTCCCACCATCCCTGTGCTATGCTCATTATGAGGGGCTCCCACCATCCCTGTGCTATGCTCTTTATGAGGGGCTCCCACCATCCCTGTGCTATGCTGACTTACTCCTGGGGCTGCTTACGGTGCAGGTGTGAGTGCTGTATATGACGGTGCTGGTGTCAGTGCTGTATATCACGGTGCTGGTGTCAGTGCTTTATGTCACGCTGCTGATGTCAGTGCTCTCTATCACGGTGCTGGTGTCAGATCACTCTATCACGGTGCAGGTGTCATTGCTGTATGTCACGCTGCATCTCCTGCACCCTCTTCTTTGCCTACCCTGACCTTCCCTCTCCTCCATTGCCTTCATGCGCTCCACAGTCCTGAATTGTCACAATTTCACATATAAAAAAAGAATGCTTGTAGTTGTCGATCCCAGATTCACCTCATACATGTGTTATGTGGTGGGACTATTTTTGCACAGCTAGTAATTTTTTTGTGGCTGCAAATTTGACCTGTAGGTTTGCAAAGTTCGCCTCCCATTGAAGTCAATGGGGCACGCCGCAAACGTTACGGTTCGCGAACTATCGGCCGCGTTCGCGGTCCGCGTTCGCGAAATGTCCCGTCGGAAGTTCGTCCGTCACTACTGATCACTGTACCTGAACCCTGTGCCTTGTACCTGAACCTGTCCCTCCTGTGACCCTGTTCCCTTTACCTTTGCCCCCCAGCCTTATCCATCCATCCTCTCCTTGTTCTGTTTGTTCCCTGTCCCCATCTGCTGACCTCCCATTGATGACCCTGGCCTGGCTACGTTTATGATTCTGGTATTCTCCATTAAATATTTATATCTGTCTGACTATTATTATTTGTGGGTCTCTGTGATTTGGTTGGTTATGCACTGTATTATATTGGAGGTGGTTGTGTTTATATTGTTCACTTATCTTTAATAAATCACTATATTCTCACTTATAACGTTCGGTTTCTTCTGTTGCTATCCACGAAGTTCTGGTCTCACCTGATACATGACACTTACCAAGAGAGTTTCTTACCAAGTCAAGACGTTCCGGTCATTGCAACAACTAAACTCCTGAACAGTGAGCTGTTAGGCTACTTCCCAGCAAAGCGCTATATAACAATCCAGTGTTGGAAAACACAATGATTATTCATGCATACCTTTTTCAAGCACAAATGTGACTGACCCTCATGCACCAGAGATGATCTCTCTGCTCTATTCCACACTCCTTTCTCCTTTATCACAATACCTTTTTATGTATACACAGACCTGGACCCAAGATGTAGGCATAGACTTGGATGTGCAAGAATGGCCTCAGATATGGAAAATAACTAATGCTTTGGCAGTTAGAACTAATGATACATTTCTAATATGCTGGTAGTTAGTACTGTCTAGAACTGCACTCTTATCAGCTGCTCTGTTTTAAGAACCAAATGCAATAAGATAAAAAAAATAAGGTAACAAATATTTCAGCGTGTGTATCGACCCCTTACCCAACTTATACATAACTCAGCCCAAACTCGTTCATTTTGGGACCGTGGATGAATAGAAATGAGACTCCTGTAATAGCACCACATCCGCCTTCATACTCCGCATGCTGGCCACTGGCCAGTACTGTGGAGTGTTTCTGAGAAATGTTCAAGCCTTTTGTATTTTTTTTTTCAATTGCAATCTTTTTTGATTTTTATCATGCTTATTCCATACAAAATAAAATAAAGAAATATAAAATATTATTTTTAAACAAAAATTCAATGTATAAAAGATTATAAGAATTACCGTCATCTCTTCTTATTATACAAATAGTGTGGCAGCAGGCAGGTAAAGTCACCTGGTTGTATCCAGGATGGTAAATATGTGTGTCCTAGATTCAGGCTTTATGCAGACTTTTACAATTAGAGGGGAAGAGTTAATGAGCCCAGCTGAATTAAGTGGGCTCATTAAGGCCTCTACAAAAAACCCCAGCATGCATAGGGAGATTCTCCATCCTGGAACCAGTTTTGTGTGTATAGACTGGGGAGTCTGAGATCTGTTCTGTGCGGTGAGTTAACGCCTGTGTGGCAAACCCCTACAATAGAGACAGGGACTGGGGCAGCACAAGGCTGCACCCAGTTGTTAGACAGGGAGTCTACGTGTGTAGTTAAAGGTCAAGCTGACCAGGATTTATTTTCTTGTTTTATTTTGTTTGGCTGTTATATGTATCACTGCATGTAGCCTAAATAAACCAGATCTTTTGTTTTTTGCACCTACACCGCTGTCTGCTGTGCCTGACTTTGTGTTGTGAACCCATCCAGGGGGTCACACACACCCGCTACCGAGCGAACCCCCTCACAGTTGGTGGAGAATTTTAGCAGTTTTTTTTTTTCTTTGTTGTTAAGGCCAGCATGGAGGAGATACTGAGACAGCTGGCTCTAGCAAATGCAAACCAGCAGCAAACAAATGCAGCTTTACAAAAGAGCCTTGCAGCTCAAAAACAAGCCCAGCAGCAGGCAAATGCAAATCAGCAACAGACAAATGCAACTTTGCAGCAGAGTTTGGAAGCCCAGCAGCAGGCAAATGCAAATCAGCAGCAGACAAATGCAACTTTGCAGCAGAGTTTGGAAGCTCAGCAACAAGCCCAGCAGCGATCTGAAGCCCGCTTCATAGACCTGTTGCAGAAGCAAGAGCAGAATTTTCAACAGCAAATAGAGACATTGATACAGCAACGTCCGCAGACCAATGAAGCAAGTGGGTACAATAATACCGCAACCTTTGGTGTGAGCCGTTTACTGACAAAAATGACTGGAGAGGATGATCCGGAGGTGTTTTTGACCACATTTGAAAGGACTGCTGAAAGGGAAAAGTGGCCTAAGGAGCAATGGGCTGGACTGGTGGCCCCTCTGTTAACTGGGGAATCGCAGAAAGCTTATTATGACCTAGAGCCTGACCAAGCAAAAGACTATGTGGTGCTAAAAGCAGAAATATTGGCACGGCTGTGTGTCACCCTGGCAGTCCGGGCTCAGCGTGTGCATAACTAGACTTTTCAGGTTGGAAAACCTCCCAGGTCTCAAATGTATGATCTCATTCACCTGAGCAGGAAGTGGCTGCAGCCAGAGATTTTGACCGCACCAAACATTGTGGAACGTGTGGTTATGGATCGTTTCCTGAGAGCTCTTCCTACTGCCATCCAAAAATGGGTAAGCCATGGAGACCCAGAAAATGCAGATAAACTTGTGGATCTGGTTGAGAGGTACTTGGCTACAGAGAACTTGACCACCTCTTCCAGAGACTCACGGACTTTCCCCCCTAAGACCAGATCATCCCCAGTGGCGGGTAAGATGACTCCAAGGGGTGAGGGTGGAGAGAGTGAGAGGGTGGGAGTTCTACCTAAGGTCTGGCGGGAGCAGCCCAGGAAGCCCATGCTGCAAAAGGCAGCGAAAAAAATTATTTGCTACCGCTGCCGGCAAGAGGGACATATTGCAGCCAATTGCCCAGTTGTGGATGAGCCTATGCAATGTGACTTTATAAGGGAGAGACGTCAGTCGCTGTTTGCGACAGTTGCATGCACTGCCATTCGGGGACCTGAGAAACATTTATGTAAAATGTGTATAAATGGTAGACATGTTGATGTGTTGCTAGATTCAGGTAGCCTGGTAACATTGATAAAAGCTGAATTAGTTACTACAGAGGTCTCTGGGAAGAACAGGGTGGCTGTTATTTGTGTGCATGGGGACACCCGAGAGTATCCTGTAACTTCAGTGTTTTTTGAGACCCCCAAAGGTAACCTCTCTCATCAGGTGGGGTTAGTGTCTCAGTTACCACATGATGCTATTGTGGGAAGGGATTTTCCAAAATTCTGGGAACTCTGGGATTGTCCTGAGGCCCCCATTGGTGCCCCTATAAACCAGGAAGATGACCAGAATTCCTCTGGGAGTGGTGAGGACTCTCCTGAATTTCCCTTGTCGGTATTGGCGGGGGAAACTCGAGAAACTGGGGAGGAGCCAACATCCTCAGATGAAAACATGCCGTCTGTGGAGTTTTCGGATCTTGAGGTTCACAGGGAAAATTTTGCCACAGAACAGTTAAAAGACCCCACCCTAATAAAGGCACGGGAAAATGTGGTGAAAATAGATGGCGAGTTAGTGAACCCAGATAAGACTTGCCCTTATCCTTACTTCACTATGGAAAGGGACCTGCTATATCGAGTGGCTCAAAGGGCAGAAGAAACCATTGAGCAACTTGTAGTGCCCAAACCTTACAGGAAGTTGGTGTTAGAATTGGCTCATGGACACATTCTGGGAGGTCATCTGGGGACAGAGAAAACCAGAGAGAGGGTATTGCAGAGATTCATTTGGCCTGGGGTCATGAAGGAAATAGAAAAGTATTGTTCCTCCTGCCCTGTGTGTCAGAAGTCGGCACCTATGCCACATTTCCGTAACCCACTGGTACCTCTTCCTATCATTGAGGTCCCCTTTGAGAGGATCGCAATGGATTTGGTAGGTCCGATAATGAAGTCTGCTAGGGGGCATCAGTACATTTTGGTTATATTGGACTATGCCACCCGTTATCCAGAAGCAATTCCTCTCCGAAATACCTCGGCCAAAACCATAGCCAAAGAGCTATCCCTTGTTTTTAGCCGCGTGGGTATTTGTAAGGAACTGCTTACGGACCAAGGTACACCCTTTATGTCCCGGGTTATGAAAGAATTATGCAAGTTGTACAAAGTGAAGCAATTGCGTACATCTGTGTATCACCCCCAAACAGATGGGTTGGTTGAAAGATTCAACAAAACCCTAAAACAAATGTTAAAGAAGGTGGTGGATAGAGATGGAAAGAATTGGGATTGTCTAATACCCTATCTGATGTTTGCCATTAGGGAGGTACCCCAATCCTCTACGGGTTTCTCACCCTTCGAGTTGCTCTATGGGAGACACCCAAGAGGGCTGCTGGATATCGCCAAGGAAACTTGGGAAAATGAGAGTTCTCCTCACAGGAGTGTGATTGAGCACATCGCCCTGATGCAAGATAGAATTGCACAGGTAATGCCAATTGTAAAGGAACATTTAACCCAAGCGCAGTTAGCACAGCAGAGAGTGTACAACCGTGGGGCCAAGACCCGTACTTTTTCCCCGGGGGATAGGGTCTTGGTGCTAGTCCCTACGGTTGAAAGCAAATTTCTGGCCAAATGGCAAGGTCCATATGAAGTAATTGAAAAAATTAGTGAGGTGAACTACAGGGTTAGACAGCCAGGAAGGCGAAAGCCGGAGCAGATCTATCACGTCAATCTGCTGAAAGCCTGGAGGGATAGGGAATCCCTAGTCGCAGAGACTTTGTCACAAGTACAGCCTGATTGCTTAGTTCCTGAGGTTGGAATAGCAGACATCTTATCGAAACCCCAACAACAGGAGGTTAAAGAGTTTGTACTTCGTAACAAAGAGATTTTCTCTGAGCTTCCGGGACAAACATCTGGCGTAGAGCATGACATTATCACCCCGCCAGGAGAAAGGGTAAAACTAAAACCTTATAGAATACCAGAGGCCCGACGGGAGGCAATACGTGGGGAGGTTCAAAGGATGCTGGAATTGGGTGTGATAGAGGAGTCCCAGAGTGACTGGTCCAGTCCTATTGTACTAGTGCCCAAACCTGATGGGAGCTGGCGGTTTTGTAACGATTTTAGACAATTAAATAAAGTTACAAAATTTGACACCTACCCCATGCCACGTATAGATGAGTTGATTGACCGGCTGGGAACAGCCCGATATATGACAACTCTTGATCTCACCAAAGGGTATTGGCAAATTCCCCTGGCCGAGTCGGCCAAGGAGAAAACTGTGTTTGTAACCCCAGATGGGGCATTCCAATATAAGAGAATGCCGTTTGGGTTACAGAATGCACCGGCAACATTCCAGCGGAAAATGGATAAGATTCTGAGACCCCATCAGAAATATGCTGCAGCTTACCTGGATGATGTGATTTCCAATGCCAAAAGTACAAGCAGTCCTAGACTCTATCCGGGAAGCTGGGTTTACGGCCAATCCAAAGAAGTGTACCATTGGACAGGAGGAGGCCAAATATCTTGGGTACACTATTGGGAGGGGGGTGATAAAACCCCAAGTCAATAAAGTCGAGGCCATACAGAGTTGGCCACGTCCCAACAGCAAGAAACAGGTACGAGCCTTTCTGGGAATCGCTGGCTATTATCGACGATTCATTCCCCATTTTGCTTCTCAGGCTGTGCCCCTCACCAACCTGACAAAAGGGAAAGAGTCGGTTATGGTTAAATGGTCCCCAGAGGCTGAGGAAGCATTTCAGTCCTTAAAAACAGCCTTATGTAGCCAGCCAGTGTTGTACTCACCAGACTTCTCTAAGGACTTTGTTGTACAAACTGATGCATCAGACGTTGGGTTAGGAGCAGTGTTATCCCAGGTCTGGAACGGGGAAGAGCACCCAGTCATTTACCTCAGCAGGAAGTTAAAGTCCCATGAGGTAAATTACTCCACGATTGAGAAGGAATGTTTATCAGTGAAGTGGGCTCTAGATTCCCTTCGGTACTATCTGCTAGGTAGGCACTTTGACCTGGTGACTGATCACGCTCCTTTAAAGTGGATGGCTCAGAACAAGGAGACCAATAGAAGGGTAAATAGGTGGTTCCTAGCCCTACAGGAATTTAACTTTACAGTTAAGCATCGCCCTGGTGTTAAAATGGGGAATGTGGATGCTTTGTCTCGGATACATGCGTGTCTGACTGCTGGTGTTACAACCCCAAGGTTGAAACAAGAGGGGGGGGGGTATGTGGCAGCAGGCAGGTAAAGTCACCTGGTTGTATCCAGGATGGTAAATATGTGTGTCCTAGATTCAGGCTTTATGCAGACTTTTACAATTAGAGGGGAAGAGTTAATGAGCCCAGCTGAATTAAGTGGGCTCATTAAGGCCTCTACAAAAAACCCCAGCATGCATAGGGAGATGCTCCATCCTGGAACCAGTTTTGTGTGTATAGACTGGGGAGTCTGAGATCTGTTCTGTGCGGTGAGTTAACGCCTGTGTGGCAAACCCCTACAATAGAGACAGGGACTGGGGCAGCACAAGGCTGCACCCAGTTGTTAGACAGGGAGTCTACGTGTGTAGTTAGAGGTCAAGCTGACCAGGATTTATTTTCTTGTTTTATTTTGTTTGGCTGTTATATGTATCACTGCATGTAGCCTAAATAAACCGGATCTTTTGTTTTTTGCACCTACACCGCTGTCTGCTGTGCCTGACTTTGTGTTGTGAACCCATCCAGGGGGTCACACACACCCGCTACCGAGCGAACCCCCTCACAATAGTTATAGAAAATCAACATCAAATACAGTAATATCTCCATAATCCAACATCAAATACACTTATGCCATGTACACACAATCGGACAAACCGCCGGACTTTGAAGCGGAGGTCCACCGGACTTTCCCAACGAGCGGACCTGCCCACACACGACTGGACTTTTTGTCACAGTCCCAGCATCCTCTGGGACTGTGGCATCATAAGGGGGCGGGGTCATCATGTGACATCACCCAGTGACCCCGCCCATTGTCCCTATATAAGTTGCCGCACAACGCGTCCCTGTCATTGCAACCAGAGAGAGCGTTGAGTCAACATCTCAAGGAAGAAGAAGAGAAGGTGGCGACAGCGGTGACAGAAGACCGGGCCACCACTAGTAAAAGAGCTGGAAGAAGAAAGTGGAGGCCCGTCAAGAAGAACCGAAGAGGGGGACAAGACCCCCGAAGTCGGAAGAAGACCCCAAAGAAGAAGAGGTGGCGGCGACAAAGAAGAAAGCCAGGCTCCTCTGCTAGCAAAAGATAGCGGAGGAGTCCGGCGAGAAGACCCCCCATGACCGAAGAAGACCCCCGGAGCTGTGCAATAAATTATTTTAAAAACATGTGTTGTGTTTTTTTCTTTATGCTTTTTTTCACCAGGTGAATGGGTAGGGGTACATGGTACCCCAATACTCATTCACATAGGGTGGGGGGCCGGTATCTGGGGGTCCCCTTATTAAAGAGTGTTCCCGGATTCCGATAAGCCCCCTGCCCGCAGACCCCGACAACAAACGGCCAGAGTTGTCGGGAAGAGGCCCTTGTCCTCATCAACATGGGGACAAGGTCCTTTGGGGTGGGGAGTGGCCGCAGGGCCCCCCTTCCCCAAAGCACCCCCATGTTTAGGGCACGCGGCATGGTACAGCTCAGGAGGGGGTGCGCTCGCTGGTCCCCACCCCCTTTCCTGACCGGCCAGGCTGCGTGCTCGGATAAGGGTCTGATATGGACTTTGGGGGGACCTCCACGTCCTTTTTTCGGCATAGGGCTTCCCCTTTAAGTCCATACCAGGTGACGTGGCCAGTGAGGTGTCAATTTCGCCGCTGAAGGCAGCGACATTGACTTCCTTCGCTAGTCCCGTCTACCTGGAGCCACGTTCAAAATGAACAGACTTCCCTCCGTGTGTAGCCAAGTCCATTCATTTCAAAAGTCCAGTGGACTAGCGCACAGACGGCCGGATTGCCCACCGGACTGCCGAGTCCGGCGGACAATTTTGAGTCAAAACTTCTTTCTAAGTCCGTCGGACTTTTGGAAAGAAAAAGTCTGCCGGAGCCCACACATGGGTGGATTGTCCGGCGGACTCTGGTCCGCTGGACCAAATCCACCAGATAGTCTGATCGTGTGTACGCGGCATTACACGACAAAACAACACCAAACTCACATCTTTATATTATTTTCCAGAGCATCTGGTTTATGCTCATCACCTTAATCTACTATAGTTCAATCTCCTCGTCCTCATCCCCCCACCCTCCCCCTCTCTACCACATGATCCATCATACATTAAATTACTCGTGTCCAGCCAATAACACCAGATTTTAATACATTTTTGAGATGCTCCTCGATGTTTGTATGCTAATTTCTCTTTTCTTAAGATATAGTTTATTTTATTACCCCATTGTTTATGGGTTGGATGGGGTATTAGCGGCCAATTTTGTAAGATAAGCTATATAAAGAGATCTAGTCCACATTGCATGCATTTCTACCGGTAAGATTCCATCTGGAATTATTCCCAGCAGTGATAGCTTAGGGGTATTTATTAGTTCTGTCCGAAATATTGTATTTAAGGTCAAAAACACCTTCTCCCAATATCTATGGAGTTTAGGACAACACCATAGCATGTGGATAAGGGAGCCATTAGATACTGAACATTGCGAACACAAAGGCGAGGTGTATTTTCCCCATGCATATAATTTTTATGGAGTATAATGGGTTCTATGTAAAATAAAAAGCTGTGACAATTGCTGACAACTTCAAGGTGATATAGATACCTTAGGTAAAGTCTCCATAGCACAAATCCATTCCTCTTCATTAAGATCAACCAGATCATTTTGCCAATGAATAAGACTTTTAGCTTGCCCTTCTGCCTTCACTGTATTTAATAATATATGGTAGATCCCTCCTATTAATCCTCATTTAATAAGCCGTGTTGAAGTAGCTTTCATTAATATCTCTGATGGATTCTTTTGTAGTTGGAATGTTAGGGCTTGACTTTGTAAAGCATGACGTATCTGAAGATACTGATAGAAGTTGCTTTTTGATAATTGGAACCGTTCCTTCAGAATATTAAAGGGTAATATGATATCCCCTTCAAATAGCTGATAAAGAAGAGTTAACCCAGCCCTTTTCCATCCCAGAAATTCTGATATTTTATTCAGCTCAGGTAAGCAGTAATTCTCCCATATTGGCATGTGTTTTTTATAACCCTTATGCTGGGTGAGCATACATATGGTTTCCCACAGTTTGTGAATTAAATAAAAGGTTGGCCATTTTCTTTTCTCATAGAATCCATGGGAAATAATTCCCTGTACTAATGGTAATGGTTTAAACTGAGTCATTACTATGTTCTTTATGGGATCTATGTTATCTAGCTCCTCCCAGCCACACCAATGTTGAAGTTGAGCTGCCATGAAATATAATCTTGAGTTAGGAACCACTAATCCCCCTCTATATTTTGCCTGTTGCAGGGTTTCTAGTTTTATTCTTGGTTTACCATGTTTCCATATGAGATCTCTAAAGGTCGCATCTATTGTCCTAATAAATTTTGATGTCAACCAAACTGGAGAATTGTGTAATAAAAATAATAATTGCGGGAGCCACACCATCTTCACCAGATTTGCTCTCCCTATCATTGTCAATGGGAATTTGCTCCAAGTTTTACTTTGTTGCCTAAATTTACCTAAAAGAGGAAGCACGTTTTTGTCTATATAATCCGTAATGTTTGGAGTAATTATCACACCTAAATATTTAAATAACTGAACATATTTCATCTGGTGATTCTGGTGTGAGAGCTCCATCTGTATTGAATACATTGGATCAATAGGCTTTATTACGGACTTATCCCGGTTTATATTAAATCCTGAGAATGTGCCAAAATAATTAATAAGTGAGATAGCATTAGACAAAGAGTTATATGTATCCCCTAGAAAAACTAGGGCATCGTCTGCAAAGAGTGCTATTTTTTCCTCTCCTGTACTTCTCTTGAAACCCCTATATCTGGGCATATGCGAAAAGCCTTTTGTATTTAGTGAAATTATCTTGAGGGAGACATTCCTTGTGGTAGATTTGGGGGTACCCATATTGAGCTGGGTTGGGTCTGGCCGGTTTAGGGCTTTCCCTGGGAGGGGAGCAGGCGACGGCAATAGTCTGGTGGGTGTGGGAGGTGGGAGAGTAGGGTTGGTTATTTGGTAACTGTGGGAAGAGGGTGTAGATAGAAGATACTGGGGAAGGTGGGATTCTACTTAAACTGGTTGCGAGTAGGGAATGTATTCACTATTCGCAAACTATTTTACCAGTAGGTGTCAGTCCGAACTCCCAGAGTTCACTGTGTGTGAGGGCGGTTGGTTGTGCTTCCTGGATGGAGTGTTGCTCTTGTTCCTGTGAGGTCTAGGTGTTTTATATGAGGGGTGTGTATTTGAGGTCGGAATGTGAGTATTTTGTATTTAAATACTTTTGAGCCTAATTGCGTATATATGTGTATTCATGTGACTAAATAGGTGGTGAGACTGTTTGTCAGTCTGTCAGGTGTAAAGGGGATATAGGTCTACGATGTCACTGGAAGGTGTTTTGGTATATTGAAGCCTCCTCTCGTTAAGATCCATGAATGAAAGGTAAGAACCGGATAGACTATGAGTCATATATCAACTAATACAACACCAAATAAGTTCTAAATTTTATAGCGAGCTCATATAACAATTCAAAACATAGCTATACTAAACATAACAATTCTAAACATAACCATTCAGGCGTCAGAAGATGTCTGGTCTTCTATATATCTTTAGTCAGCTATCAAGAACTCCAAGGGCTTAGGCTGGGGAGGCTGCATCCAATAAGGACCAGGTCCCTCTCTACCTTATAGGGTATAGGACATGCGTAATGTCTTGTAGTCCTGCCGCCCTATTGATTAGCAATGTCTGTGTTTGATCCCGGCTTTGTGGGAAATCCCCTGCTCAGTGGCTATAATGACGCTAGCTATGGTCCCCTACTGTTTATTGAACCCGAAGGTATGATTAAGTGTCATATGGTCAAAAGTGACTGCATATGAGATTTCATAAGGTGGTTTAGTGGGTGCAAGTTAAGACTAGTGGCTTTTCCCTCCATTTGTGAGACTTCTATGTTTGCCAGAAGCCGGGAAAAAAAGGGGGTTAATTAGTGTCATTGCCTAAGTTGAGTACAATGGTCCTATGGGCTGTCCAGGCTTTAATCACTCAATCTTGTTTGTGTCTATGCAGTTTATACTCTCTGTGCCCAGGGTATGTGTATAAGCCAGGTTCTGAGCCCATTTAGATGATGTGAGTGAAGGTATCACTCCACTATTTAGGTAGAGGAATGAGTTCCCTCCTATCACAGAGGTGACAGTGGTACTGCTTCAATCTGATTAGGATATTCATGCTGTTTGAGAACTAGATATACAGTTGATTTTCGCTGAAAGATGACAAAGTGCATCATGGATAAATCCTTGTTGGATCAGCGACAGGACCATTTATGGGGGGGGGTGATTTTAATGGGAGGTGAGCAGACCTATTTCACGCAACCCCCTATCTAATGCATTAGGAGGGTCCTGTAATGGCTGAAACAGAGCTGCTTTATTACCTGCAGGTCAGACATTAATTTTTGCAGAGTGTCTTGTCGGGTTATGGCCATTGAAGGATGCAGATAAACAGAAGGGAAACTTCCATCTGTAGACAATAGCTTTGTTTCTCAGCACATCCAGCAGGGGTCTCAGTTCCCTCCTCCTCTGCAGAGTGATGTTAGAGAGGTCTTGAAACATTTTTATGTCAGCACCCTGATATGTAAAATGAGGCTGACCTTGTGCTCTACGGAGTATCTCCTCTTTTAGGGGGAAATCCATAAGATAACAAATGATGTCTCTTGGCGGGTCTGTGTCTCTTCCCCTAGGGCGTAGCGCCCTGTGTATGCGCTCCATAGCGATCGCAGTACCTGGGGTCTCTCAAGGAGATCATTAAAGAGGACAATGACTGAGTGTGCAAACTGTGGTGTCTCAATTGATTCGGGGAGACCTCTTACTCTCAGGTTGCGGCGTCTCCCCCAGTTATCCAAATCATTCATGTGTCGGTTTATCTCCTGCAAATGGATGGTGTGGGATTCCATCACTTGCTGAACGTGACACAGTGAGGCATCATGGCAGGCTTTCGTCTCCTCCACCTCCTCTACTCTCAGAGCTATAGCCTGTATGTCCAATTGTAGGTTGGATATGGCTGCGGAGAGTGTGTTTTTAATGTCTGCAGCCAAATTTCTGAGATCTGCCAGGCTAAGTGACGATGCCGGGTGCTGGTCAGGAGAGGCTGGGCTGCAGCTTCTGACTCTGGGAGATTTGCTGCCAAAGGAACACGACTCTTGTAAAGAGGCCTGTGATGCCATCATGATTCTCTGGGCGCTTGTCCGAAAGATCTCCGTGATATTGTGGTTAAGTTGTGTATCCTGGTCTCTGGGAGATCGAGAGCAGGTTGCTGAGGTACTCCAGTTTTTACTCCCCATTCCAGATCGGGTTTGTAGCTGCTGTAGCAAGATAGCTAGACCTCATGGAGCAGGAGCTCTGTAGTTAAGCGTCCATCTCAGAATGGAGCCAAGCTACGCCCCCAGCATTTTACTTTTAGGCCAAAAAGTTCAATGTTGGTCTCATCTGAACAGAGTACCTTTTTCCACATGTTTTCTGTGTCCCCCACATTGCTTCTCGCAAATTACAAATGGGACTTCTTATGGCTTTCTTTCAACAATGACTTTCTTCTTGCCACTCTCCCATAAATGCCAGATTTGTGAAGTACACGACTAATAGTCATCCTATGGACAGATTCTCCTACCTGAGCTGTGTATCTCTGCAGCTCCTCCAGAGTTACCATGGGCCTCTTGGCTGCTTCTCTGATTAATGCTCTCCTTGCCTGGCTTGTCAGTTTAGGTGGTCGGCCATGCCTTGGTAGGTTTGCAGTTGTGCCATACTCTTTAAATTTTCGGATGATGGATTGAACAGTGCTCCATGAGATGTTTAAAGCTTGGGATATTTTTTTTAAAGCCTAACTCTGCTTTAAACATTTAAACAACTTTATCTCTGACCTGTCTGGTGTGTTCCTTGGTCTTCATGATACAGTTTTTTCACTAAGGGTCTCTAACACACCTCTGAGGGCTTCACAGAACAGCTGTATTTACTTAGATTAAATTATGCACAGGCGGACTCCACTAATTAGGTGATTTCTGAAGGCAATTGGTTCCACTACATTTTAATTAGGGGTATTCGAGTAAAGGGGGCTAAATACAAATGCACGCTACACGTTTCAGATATTTATTTGTAAATAATTTGAAAAACATTTATCATTTTCCCTCCACTTCACAATTATGTGCCACTTTGTGTTGGTCTATCACATAAAATCACAATAAAATACATCTACGTTTTTTGGTTGTAAAATGACAAAATGTGGACAATTTCAATGGGTATGAATACTTTTTTCAAGTCACTGTATAAAACTACTATACGTTCTCCATGTTTTTATGAAATCCAAAAAGCTGGACTCAAAATATTGTATTAAATAAGTGTAAATAATTTCCCTCTTATAAAAAATCCAATAGTATAATTAGCTAAAAAAAGAAATATGTCCTTCATTGCCATTTGCAAAGCTTCTAGTGTATTGACTCAAAATTATTGTTAATTTTCTGCTACGTGTTTACATCTTTAAACCTCAGTTACCCTCTATTCATGAATATTTGTTTGATCAAAATATTTGAAATACCTGAAAACAAATGAAAACTTTGAATAATGGAAAATGAATAATAGAAAAATAAAATGCTTGCAACATCCTGGTCTAATGCAAATTTGAAGTCCATCAAAGTTAAACAAATGCACCTAGATTTGCTTTGCTAGTGTGTCCTCTATAAATATAAACTAGATTTTTTCCAATATCTGATCATTTTTAAATACCATACTTATAATTGTACACTATATTTTAAATATAAGCTTTTTTTTAAAGTTACTGCAGTACTGACTCTGTCATTATCTTCTAGGTCTATTTTCTGTAGTGTTCATCACATATCATTGTTCATTACTGTAGATTACACATCAGTGTATGTTGGCATGGATGTGTATGAGATTTTGGATGCTTTTCGGTAATTGTGGTATAGACTGTGCATGGTGAACTCCACCTCTTCCTCGGTTGAACCTCAAAAGCAGACTGCATCCCCTTCCCAAATCAAATTGGCAGCTGTAATATCCAGATGTGAAATTCTCAGCTGTAGATTGTTTTCATGTCTTCTGGACTGGTTCTTTTGTCTAGTATTTCCGATAATAACCTAAGTTTTACAATGATCATTCAAGGCTATTGAATGGCCATTTAAAAAACGCAACATTTGAGATGATGAGCTTTTCTGGTTTTCCATTTTCCGGTTATGGCCATTTTTCAAGATTTCCTTTCAAAGAAAAATGAGCATGCACTCAAACATAAAACATATAAAGTAATTGCATGTGTTCTGCCATTTATCTTAAATGCATAATAATAAGATAGAGCACAGCCGCGCTTATGTCGTACAGGAAGTAGAAGAACGTAAAAAACATAAATATATATGTATATATAGGTTGCAGCCCCCCAACCAGGAAATCCCCACAAGGGGTTTTCAAAATAGTTGATAAAAGAAATGTGTGGGGTGTCCGGCGCTACCTAATATTAAAGAGGAGGGCCACCGTTGTTTCCACCAGGCCAGGTGTCACCTCAAATCAGCAGATTGTTAATGTACATAAACCTTTCTATATTAGTTGAGTATATTCGAATAATCGCAGTATGAATACAATAAATTGTAAAAAAAAGCCTACAAATGCCCATATAAAGTGCTTTTGTGCAACAATAAGTGCAACATATAATACTTAATGCAACTGATGCTAAAATTCATACAATCCCCACTGTGTGTTGAATCAACACTACTGAACTACAAACAATCAAATTAAAGTGCAAACGTATGAAAAACCACACGGTATGGCTATAAAATTTATAACCATAAACTCCAAACCTCATATATCTAATGGTGTAAAATTGCAAAAAGAAAACATCCAAATTGCATGTATATGCGTGGGATATATATCAAACAACTTTCTCATAAATCATATACAAAGAAATAATCATGTGCATAAAAAATGAAAAATATAATAAAAATGAAAAAAAAAATGTAAAAAAGAAAAGAAAAAGGAAAAAAACAAAAGGAAAAAAGAAGAAGAGCAAGAAGTCTATTAATGTCCACACGTGAAAAATAGGAAAAATTGAATAAAAAATCAAAAAAATCCTCGATTGTGCAAATCCAGCAGAAAAAAAGTGACTTTAGTGCTTGCGGATATATGTTCTTCAAGTGACTGCGTGCTCCAGACAATCAGCAAGATGGAAATGACATGGTCAGGCCGACTAGCGGCTTTTAAAATGATGGTGCTTCCTCAGTTTATCTACTTATTTAGAGGTAATCTACTTAATAGAGTTATCAATCCCTAATCCCAATATATATGACTTATTATACTTTATAACACTTTATAATATGACACTTGACTAAACAGTTTCAAAGTAGCATGTGTTGCCGCCAGAGAGGAGCCCACCTCCGTCATGATCATAACCACGTCGTCTGCAAACAAGCTGATAGAATGAGTTTGATTACCTAAAGGGAAACCTGAAATATCCAGATGGGTTCTAATACGAATGGCTAGGGGTTCCATTAGTAAATTGAATATTAGGGGTGACAGGGGGCATCCCTGCCTTGTACCGTTCGAAATATTAAATGGGGTTGAGAGGATACCAGACGTGTAAACTCTAGCGGAGGTTTCTGAGTATAGGGCTAGAATAGTTGACAACGCTAATCCTGAGAAACCGAAGGATTCCAGCACTTTAGTCATATACAGCCAATGCACCCGATCGAAGGCCTTCTCCGCATCCAGGGATAGGAGCAGAGAAGGCCTTCGCTGCGCCTACGCGAGGTGGATAATATTTATCATGTGGCGTGTGGCATCTGAAGTTTGCCTATGTTTGGTAAACCCGGTTTGGTCCGGGTGTATGATTGTGGGTAAAATATTAACTAGGCGTAGAGCTATGATTTTAGCATAAAGTTTTACGTCTGTATTTAGCAGCGATATTGGTCTGAAGTTTGATGGGGAGGTGGGCTCCCTCCCCGGCTTTGGCAACGCAACAATCAAGGCCTCCAGCATCTCCCGAGGAAAGGAAGACGAGGCAGCAGCGGACTGGAAGACTTGTAGCAATAGAGGTGACAATATAGAGTTAAATGTCCTATAATATTCCCCACTGAAACCATCTGGGCAGGGCCTTCTTTAATTTTGATTGGGCCCTGGGCAAACATTTTCTTGGGGCCCCCCTCCATTTTGAGACATACAAAAAATGTCAGGTAGACTCAAAATCAGTTTACTGCAGCAGATCACGCAGTGATTGCAATTGTTTGCCAGAGGTTACAGCCTATACTTACTGCTCGCTGGCTGGTTGCTAGAGGTTACAACACATGATTTCTGCTTGCCGATTGGTTACTAAAGGTTAATGCACATCATTACCACTTACTGATTGGCTGCTAGAGATTAAAGCAGATCACTACTGTTTGCTGATTGGTTGCTACAGGCTAATACACATCATTACCTCTCACTGAGCAGTGGAGCAATCTTAAATAATTGAGCAAGTAAAGGGGCACATTAATACACATACTACAGGAGAGTGTCAGAGAGTGCAGACATACTACAGGAGAGTGTCAGAGAGTCAAGACATACTACAGGAGAAGTTCAGAGACTGCAGACATACTGCAGGAGACAATCTGAGACTGCAGACATACTACAGGAGAGGTTCAGAGACTGCAGACATACTACAGGAGAGGTTCAGAGACTGCAGACATACTGCAGGAGACAATCAGAAACTGCTGACATACTGCAGGAGACAATCAGAGACTGCAGACATACTGCAGGAGACAATCGGAGACTGCGGACATACTACAGGAGACAATCAGAGACTGCGGACATACAGCAGGAGACAATCAGAGACTGCGGACATACTGCAGGAGACAATCAGAGACTGCGGACATACTGCAGGAGACAATCAGAGACTGCGGACATACTGCAGGAGACAATCAGAGACTGCGGACATACTGCAGGAGACAATCAGAGACTGGCGACATACTGCAGGAGACAATCAGAGACTGGCGACATACTGCAGGAGACAATCAGAGACTGGCGACATACTGCAGTATACAATAAGAGACTGCGAACATACTGCAGGAGACAATCCGAGACTGCGGACATACTGCAGGAGACAATCAGAGATTGCGGACATACTGCAGGAGACAATCAGAGACTGGCGACATACTGCAGGAGACAATCAGAGACTGGCGACATACTGCAGGAGACAATCAGAGACTGGCGACATACTGCAGGAGACAATCAGAGACTGGCGACATACTGCAGGAGACAATCAGAGATTGCAGACATACTGCAGCAGACAATCAGAGACTGCGGACATACTGCAGGAGACAATCAGAGACTGCGGACATACTACAGGAGACAATCAGAGACTGCGGACATACTGCAGGAGACAATCAGAGACTGCGGTCATACTGCAGGAGACAATCAAAGACTGCGGACATACTGCAGGAGACAATCAAAGACTGCGGACATACTGCAGGAGACAATCAAAGACTGCGGACATACTGCAGGAGACAATCAGAGACTGCGGACATACTGCAGGAGACAATCAAAGACTGCGGACATACTGCAGGAGACAATCAGAGACTGCGGACATACTGCAGGAGACAGAGACTGCGGACATACTGCAGGAGACAATAAGAGACTGCGGACATACTGCAGGAAACAATCAGAGACTGCGGACATACTGCAGGAGACAATCAAATACTGCGGACATACTGCAGGAGACAATCAGACACTGCGGACATACTGCAGGAGACAATCAGAGAATGCGGACATACTGCAGGAGACAATCAGAGACTGCGGACATACTGCAGGAGACAATCAGGGACTGCGGACATACTGCAGGAGACAATAAGAGACTGTGGACATACTGCAGGAGACAATCAGAGCCTGCATACATGCTACAGGTGATGGTCAGAGAACTTTCAGCAACGCACAGCTCAGGGTTTAAGCAGTCAGGCATTTTATGGGTGCAAGGACATACCTGGGCAGCCAAACACACTACATACATTTAGAGGTATGTGGGCGGGGCTTCCATTCTCAGATCTCACTACAACAGCCGGGAGCTCCACTGATGCTTTGTAGGGGGGCCCGTTACCCGTGAATTGGGGCCCCAAATGAAGGTGTTGCAGAGTGCACAGAGGACATGGGAGGCTGTATTCCCGCGCTAGCCAGCTGAGAGAGGGCGGGGCCGGGAGCTCCACTGATGCTCTGACCCCGCCCCCGTGCAGCCTGTATGCTCGGAACAGAGCGGCTGTAGTGAGAGTCAGTGATCGGAATGGGAGCGTCAGTGGAGCTCCCGGCCCCGCCCCCTCTATACTGGCTGGGGAATACAGAGGTCCGGGGGCGGGGCCGGGAGCTCCACTGACACTCCCACTCCGATCACTGCTCTAACTACAGCAGCTCTGTTCTGAGCATACAGGCTGTACAGGGGCGGGGTCAGAGCGTCAGTGGAGCTCCCGGCCCCGCCCCCTCTCAGCTGGCTAGCACGGGAATACAGCCTCCCATCCCGTGTCCTCTGCGCACTCTGCAAAACCTTCATCGGGGGCTCCAATTCGCGGGTAGCAGTGTGGGCCCCCCTACAAACATTGGGCCCAGGGCAGGTGCCCCGTTTGCCCTGCGCTAAAGACGGCCCTGCGTCTGGGCCAGGCGATTTATTTATTGGGAGTAAATCAATAGCTCTCTGGACTTCCTCCATAGTGAATGGGGTATTTAGGTACTGGATCTGGTCCAGTGTCAGTTTGGGTATGGGTAGGTCAGTCAAAAATTTGTCGATAATCTCTGATGTGGGTTGAGTGGTGAGCGGGTCGTCCTTTAAGTTGTATAGTTTGCTATAATAAGAACTGAAGGCATCAGCGATTTGCTGTGGGTGGTAAAGCTTCTGGTTAGTGGTAGGATTCAGTAAGAATTGTATTCTGTGTTTATATCTGTGTCCTCTGATGGTATGCACTAGCAGCTTCCCCGTCTTATTACCTGTGTAGTAATAAGTCATTTTAAGTCATTTCGTTGCCCTTTCAAAGTTTTCTAATAAATGTAGTCGAAGGTCAGATCTGAGTATAGATAGTTTTTGAGAGCTGGCTTGGGAGAATTGATTTTTGTTTTGTGTTTCCAATTCTGCTATCTCTTTAATTAATGCATTAAGTCTTTGCTGCCTCCTCTTCCTGACCCCGGCCCCCAGCTGTATGAATATACCCCTTATATACGCTTTATGTGCGTTCCATAGAACAGAGGGACTAGTCACCGACCCTTCATTGTCACTTAAGAAGTTCAATAAATGTGCGCAGATTTTTTCTTTCAGGTCTGGTTGTTGCAGTATGAAAGTATTCAACCTCCAGACCGGTGTTGTGCTCGGATTATAGGAGTCCGCCACGGACAGGGTTATTGACGCATGGTCCGACCACGTTATCGAGTTCACACCAGCTGATACTGTCTGCAAACGTAGTTGTTGGTCCACCAAGAAAAAATAGATTCTGGTGTAAACTCCATGTGGCGGAGAAAAGTAGGTATAATCTCTTTCATTGGCGTGCAAGCAGCGCCAGGCGTCATACAACCGCTGCCCGTGGACAGACTGCGATAAGGATGGTTGGATTCTAGTAACGGTGGTAGTAGGATCTATCTGGGGGTCCGGAGTGATATTAAAATCCTCACATATAAGTACCCGACCTTGTTTACATGAATTAACCCTTTTCATCAATCTGTTGAAAAAATGCACCTGTCTGCTATTGGGGGAATTCACTATGGTATATATATTGGAGTTCAGTTCACAAATCAATATCAGGTATCTACCCAGAGGGTCCGATATTTGTTCGAGTAGTCTGAAGGCCACAGTATCTCTAATTGCCACTAAGACCCCCTTGGTCTTAGTTTCTGCGTTAGCAGTGAACCCAAAGGGAAACCGTTTATGCGTGCATTTGGGTGGTGCCTGCTTGCAAAAATTAGTTTCTTGTGCACACACAATGTCACTGTTATACATGGAGGTCTCCTTCCATAGGGATTTACGCTTCACAGGGTGGTTCAGTCCCTTGGTGTTGATTGAAATAATATTAAGTGGCATAGCTAAGCGTGAAGTGTTTCAAGTAAGGCACAAGAGACCAAAACAGGCATTGTATTAAGTGTTGATGCGACAAACATTTCCAGCATGCACTGAAGGGGAAGGCGTCTCCTCGGGGCGATGAAATACGGGAGTCGGGCATGAACCTCAGCAACCAAGCACCAAGAAGAAAAAAAAGAGACAAAGAAAGTAAAAAAAAGAGAACATAAAGTCAACAAGTAACCAAAGATGGTGTGGGGCGTCTGAAACCTACATCCAACCATCCTTGGGGAGGTGTTTGACCCCCAAAAGCAGCGCTAAGCCGAACCTATAACGGGGGGATAAGTTCGGTCCTGGTATAAAGTCAGTCCTGTTCAGGGACTAAAAGTGAAGGAGCTATGTAGCCCTCTGTCAATTGTGCGATGTAGCATTTTTGGCGGTGACTCGCCTCCATTCCTGTGGCAACCCATGCAGAGTGCTGGTAGTTGTGGCACCCTCCTCTTCTTCCGGCAGTATGCCCCACTCTCTGAGTAGGTCGATGCCCTTTTCCAGAGACATTATGGTGAAGGAGCGATTATCTTTGGTGATAGAGAGTTTAGTGGGATAGCCCCCGCGATACATGATCTTGTGGTTACGTAGGATCTTGGTCACTGTGTTAAGGCTTTTCCTCTTTTGCAGGGTGTACTGCGACAAGTCACTAAAGAATTGCAATCGGTGGTATTGCAGCGGGAGAGATTCTTATTTCCGCATAAGTGTCATCAATTGCTCCTTTACGTGAAAAAAGTGTAGTCTCAGGAGAACATCCCTAGGCACTTGCTCTGACAAATGAGCCGGTTTTGGCAGGCGGTGGATTCTATCAATCGTGATATCCAAGTCGCTAAGTTCAGGGAGTAATGCCTTGAACATGTTGGCGGTATAGAGGGTCAGATCCGATTGTTGTATGGATTCAGGAATACCTCTAATTTTAAGGTTATTTCTCCTGGACCTGTCCTCCATGTCCGCCATCTTTGCCTTAACCCATTCCATATCCGTTTCCCACTCGTCTTGAGTGTCCACTAAATCATTTATAGTACCAGTATATTCTTCCATTTTTGTCTCAATATGATCCATTCTAGTACCCAATTCTTATATATTTGTATGGAATCTATGCATGTGCTTGGCCATGTCGGATTGCAATGTGCTGCGTAAGGATAGCAGCATGTCCTTCAGGACTGTGTCCAGCACAGGCTGGTTTTGTGTGGGGAATGTCTCGATTGGCTCAGGCAAGTCTCTTGTGTCCTCACCTGAGTCCGAGGCCTGGCTCGCCGTCAGACTCAATCCGCCCTCATCTAGCCTAGGTTTGGCTTTAACAGGGCTGCGGGAGGATGGGGTTGAGGGGGAGGCGAATTTCTCCTCATCTAAGTCTCTATTTATGGAGAGTGTACCTTTTTTCTCCATCTTGTGCTTGAATGCGGTCCTCCGTGGCGTGTAGGCCTCGGCGCCATCTTGGTCCACCCCTCTGCTGCTGAGCGGATAAAAATCGGTCAAGCGTTGTGGCTTACGATGCGGGCGGCGTATCCCTGACATGGCCCTCGGTGCTGTGATATGTCCCGCTGCCGTAGCGATGTAGAGGGCCACCGAGCTGAGTCGCTAATAGCCGTTGTAGTCCTCGTTCGCTCAGAGCTCAGGGCTCACACGTCCATGCAGCTCCGCCGTCAGGCCACGCCCCCGAAAACTTGCATCTTTAATAACTCAAGCTAACCAATAAAGGGTATCACTTGAACTCCAAACGTTCTGCATTAATCGATGGATAATATGGTACAGCACTCTACTAAAGAATGAATGGCATTTTTGAAAGTGACAATTATTTTCAGCTGAGTCAGATCTAGTTACATGGCTAAAATAATCATTCAGGTAGTTCAGCCATTTAGGAACCCAAATACAAACAGGGCCAAAAATCTAAGAAAACAGCCCCCTGAAACAAAAATGGAGGAAAACGACTGTCTATAGTAGTTAGTAGACAGTGGGATCTGAAAGTGAGGCAGAAATAGATAGTGTGGAGTAATAGCATGATGGGCTTCAGACTTTTAAAGTGATTGTAAACCTCAGACATGAAATATGAACAAAGCATATCCCTCTAGTGTTTACTGGTCTCAATTAAGTGTCATCTCTGTCTGCTGATTGGTTCTTCTGCTATCGGGAAAAGAAAATAACAATAGTAATTTTGATACCGCGCTCTCAACAAAAAACAAGATCTCTTTGAGTAATCTGAATAAATTAGACATATGTGCAATGTCTATACACCACCACCAGATGACGCCAATCAAGTGACAGTGATATCTACTTTGAAAGTCCTTAAATAAATGTGAATTCAAAACTTGCCTTCTTCCACCAGCCCCTAGGCAAACATTCTACTCACCAAACGTACATGACACCCATTACAGGTAACCATAACCTGTTAAAGCGGAGTTTCAACGACATCTTATACATTTTTTTCTTTTTATGCATATCTTAAGGTCATGACATAGAGATATACTACTCGCTTGTTTATAAAATTTTGACGCTAGATGTCTTAGTCTGAAACTTAGATTTTGCTGTCCTGACATTTCCTATATTGCTTGTGGGCATGTGAAGCTTCACATGCCCATGTCCCATGTAAAATAACAAATCTGGGGGTTTCTCCCCATTCTTTCTAGTACCCAAGGCTTCAGGAGTTTTCCCTACTGTCTGGGTTTGAAGAAATGGGTACATACACAACAAAAGGTTCAAGATTGAGTCCGTGCAAACAGTCATGGAGATAGTTCAGCATGAGGACCAGTTGGAGTCAATCGACCTGCCAGACATATGTTTCCATATACCAATCAGTGTGTAACACCAGAAGCAGCTGAGATTTGCAGTGACTGGCTGTCACTTCCAGTTTAGGTGTTTGCCATTTTTAAAATTTGCCAGGGCACCAAGAAACTTTTTGAACATTTTGAACATTTTGAAGGCAGTAGTGGCAGTAATTAGTCTTTGAGGGTAAGGCCCTGCCATTACTTGGTAAATGTTTTGATTGTCCCAGGTGTAAGCCAGGAGCTGGCAAAGCATCACAGCCTTGTCTTAGAAATCCTTTTCCCAGTTCAATCGACTAGTGAACAAACAGGATAAGCAGTCAACCCCTTCTTAAGCTATGAAGGATCTTGGAGTCGTTTTTTCATACCCAAATATGTCAAGAGGTTTTCCACAACGGCAAATGAAAATCAGCATATGAAGAGCCATGAAGACAGCTGTCACGTATCAAGTGTGACCAGAGCTGTGTGGACTGCAACAGAGTAACCCAAACGTATGTAGGTGAAAAAGTAAGTAATGTATTAAAATAAGTGAACAATATATAAATGCAACCACCTCCAATAACACACAGTGCACAACAAACCAATACAAAACAAGACCCACAAATAATAATAACCAAAGAAGTATATAAAGCAAAAGGGAATACCAGAATCGTAATCTTTAGCCAGGCCGGGGTCATAAAGATGAGATCAGCAGATGGGGGCAAGGAGTAAGACAGACAGGGAGAAGGTGGAAGGGACCATGTACAAATACAGGTTCAGGTTCTGGGTACAGGGATCAGGTTCAGGATCAGGTTCAGAGCTTTCATGTCAGGGCTCAAGGACAACACCAAGGCAAGGTGTGTGTGAGCTTGCCGGGTATTTATACCATTTCCTGCAGTCAGGCTTAGGTAATGCCTAACTGCAGGAGGTGATATCGGCTCCATACTGCCAGGAACCACCCGCTGGTGGACGCAAGTACTGCAGCCCAAAGATAACATAACACCAGCAGAGGAAAACTACCCTGACAGTTCTGCAGTTGACATTAGTACTGCATGCCAGATGTCAGATAGTGTCATCAGCGGATGGAACCTTTCCTGACAGTATCCCCCTCAAAGGAGCGACCTCCGGAAACTCCAACTAGCTGCTGCTGGGCAAAGTCCATGGCGTCAAGCCGGGCAGCAGGCAGAGGCATCTCAGGCTGGGCAGTGGGCAGCAACACATCAAGCTGGGCAGCGAGCAATGGTACATTAAACCAGGCAGTGGTAACATCGTGCTGGACAATGGGCACAGACACATCAAGCTGGTCAATAGGCACATCAAACTGGGTAGCAAGTACAAGAACATCAAGCTGAGTAGCAGGCACATCAAGCTGGACAGCAGGCACATCGATCTTGGTGGCAGGCACATCCAGCTGGGCGGCAGGCACATTGATCTGGGTGGCAGGCACATTGAGCTGGGCAGCAGGCACAGGCACATCAAGCTGAGCAGCAGGCATGGGCAAATCAAGCTGGGCAGCTGGCACGGGCACATCAGGCTAGGCAGCAGGCATAGGCACATCATGCTGGGAAGCAGATGGGGCACATCAGGCTGGGCAGCAGATAGAGGTACATCAGGCTGGGCAGCAGACAGAGGCACATCAGGTTAGGCAGCAGACAGAGCCACATCAGGCTGGGCAGCAGACAGGGACACATAAGGCTGGGCAGCAGACAGGGACACATCAGGCTGGGCAGCAGACAGAGGCACATTTCACTAGGCAGAAGACAGGGACACGTCTGGTTGGGCAGCAGAAAGGGACATATCTGGCTGGGCAGCAGACACAGACGCTTCAGGTTGGGCAGCAGACAGAGGCACATCAAGCTGGGCAGCAGACAGAGCACATTAGGCTGGGCAGCAGACAGGGACACGTCAGGCTGGGCAGCAGACAGGGACATGTCAAGCTGGGCAGCAGACAGCAACACATCAGGCTGGGCAGCAGACAGGGACACATCAGGCTGGGCAGCAGACAGGGACACATCAGGCTGTGTAGCAGACAGAGGCACATCAGGGTGGATAGCAGGCTCCAGGTCATCTGGCAGGGCAGCAGACTCCGGGTCGTTTGGCAGGGCAGCAGGCTCTGGGTCGTCTGGCAGGGCAGCAGGCCCTGGGTCATCTGGCAGGGCAGCAGGCTCGACAGGCCAGGAAATGGGAACCGCAACCTCAGATCAGAAAATGGGCACCGCAACCTCAGATTGGGAAACTGGCACCGCAACCTCAGACCGGGAAATGGGCACTACAGCCTCAAACCGGGAAACAGGCACTGAAACCTCAGACTGAAAAACAGGCACTGGAACCCACTTGCACCTCAGGCTGGAACACTGGCACCTCGGGCTGCAATACTGGCACCTCAGGCTGGAACACTGGCACTTCAGGCTGGAAAACGTTCACTTCAGGCTGGAACACTGGTACCTCAGGCTGGAACACTGGCACTTCAGGCTGGAACACTGGCACTTAAAGCTGGAACATAGGCAGGTAGACTTCAAGCTGGGACACAGGCACTGAGACTTCAGGCTGTGACACAGGCACAGAGACTTCAGGCTAGAACAGGTTGGCTGGATTGGAGGCAGGTTGGGTTACTGGCAGGATCAAATGGGTAGGAAAGATCTTCTGTCTCTTTTTTGATTTATCTACTGAAGTCTTGTAGGTAACTGCAGGACTGTAGGTAAGGGATGAAACAGACTAGAGAGGAGGATTGAAATATGGCAGGGAAGAGGAAACAGTAGCTGGGAGAAGTTCTTGTAGGCACCCGAGAAGAGGCAGGTGGGTAAAAGGCAGGATAGGTGCAGAGAGCAGAAACTGGATATTGGTATTTGGATGGAAGCAGCGTGTATTGGGCTGTGACTGAGGTTGCCATGGATGATGGGGAAAAAGACATTTGGGTAGGCAAGTGTCTGATGGCAGAGGTGGGTTGTTGTGGGTTGGCTGCCGCCCTACAGAACTAACATGATTGTCAGCTTTACATGCTGTATTTTTATGATCTTTATGTGAGTAGCTTGTGTTTGAACCCAAAAATGTAATCTTAGCCCTTGTACACACGGTCGGAGATTCCGACGGAATGTGTCCGATAGGACCATTTTGCCGGATATTCCGACTGTGTGTGGTCTCCATCGGATACTCCGACGGACCAAGTTTTCCAACTTGTTGGTAAAATTTTCAGAGAATTCTGATCGGACAAAGTGCCACGCATGCTCAGATCAAATTCCTGCGTCAAAGCTATTGGCTACTAGCCTGAACGTAGTCCCCTCGTAACGAATTAACGTCATCACGTTCTGAACGATCGGATTTTCCGACAACTTTGTCCGACCGTGTGTATGCAACAGTTTCAGACAAAATCCGTCAGACAAAATCCGACGGAAAAAATCAGACGGATTTGGTTGTCGGAATGTCTGACCGTGTGTACAAGGGCTTATACTTAAGCGGTGAGCACTTAGATCTTTTCTTTCTATCCATGACCTGGCTTCCTTGCTGAGATCTAAGGAGAAGTTTATGGTCCGTGTTAACCCTTTTGATGCCCACTTGGATGACCACCTGTTTGCACAGGGGTCCATGCCATAAGGTGAGAGTGATTAGTTAGACTGGAGGTGGAGGGATTGTTATGCTACTGTGGAAAAAAAATTACTTACGTCAGTGCTACAGTTTGAATTTAAAGGATCACTAAAGGATTTTTTTTTTTAAATAACAAACATGTTTTATTTACCTCCACTGTGCAGCTCGTTTTGCACGAGTGGCCCAGAACCTCATCTTCTGGGGTCCCTCGGCAGCTGTCTCGGCTCCCTCCCGCAAGGACTCCACAACTTCATGCGAGCTCCCTCGCATGGTGTGAAGTGCTTGCGGGCGCCCTCCTGTGATACAGCTAGCGGCCGTAGCCACTCACTGTATCACTTGGCCTCACCCCCAGTGCGCTGCGTTATTGGATGTGATTGACAGCAGCGTGAGCCAATGGCTGCGCTGCTTTCAGTCCATCCACTCTAGCCAATCAATGGCCAGGGTGAAGAGGATCTCGGGGGGAAGCGCAGAACTTTCGAGGGGTCAGGTAAGTAAAATGGGGGGATGGGGGGCCAGCATTGTCGGATGTTTTTTCACCTTAATGCATAGAATGCATTACGGTGAAAAAACATTTACCTTTACAACCCCTTCAAAACATATTTGTGTAAACTGTGAAGTTAAGTCATGGATTGTGGAAACTAACTAGTGTCGGGTGATTGTATATAGTGTATACCACATTTATCAATGACTAATGCAGAGTTGTAATGCAAGGAGATCAGCTAAAAGTAGTTGGATCTGTATGTGCATTATAATTAATCAAAATTAGTCGATTAATCGATTTTAAAAAAATCGATTAAACGAACACGAACATTTTAATCAGTAAGAGCCCTAATTAAAACGAATTCAGTGTGAATTCAGCTATGTCAGCTATGTCCATTCAGCTATGTCCATTACAAACAGTAGTTTTACCAGACCAATCACTTCCGTTGAATATATACTGTATATATATACACATAGAAAGCAGGACTTGTCCCCTTCCCCTGCCTCTTCGTCATTTGATTCGATTAACAGCAGCAGGAGCCAATGGCTGCGTTGCTATAAATATATCCAATCAAGAGCCAATATACTGGCCAGAAAGGGTGTGTGCGTCTCTGTTGTGGTAACAAACAGGCTCATGTGAGCAAAAGTGGGGGGCTTGGGGGGGACTGCTCAGTTACAGAACTAGGACCTCTCCTTCGCAAACACTGCACTCCCTTGCCCTACGTTATTCAGCTCTATCCTGCTTTCTTCACCTATCATTGTTTCTCTGCTAACATGTAAATTGCTGTGATAAATCTTGGTGCAATAATTTAATTACAATTTAGAAAATAAAGTATTACATTTCAAATATAATTTGAATTTTTTTGTTTTCTAATAGAGAAAAATGCTTATACAGAAAATATGGGCTAGGTATCCTGCACGTAAAAATGATCCTGCTTTCCCCATAAATCCCACCATGCCCTCTAGCAGTGGCAACCTGTCAAGCTCTGGTGAACTCCATGCCCAACAGGGTCAAGGCAGTGCTGGAAAATAATGGTGGCCACACAAAATATTGACACTTTTGGCACAATTTTGGACATTTTCACTTAGGAATGTACTTTGTTGCCAGTGGTTTAGACATTAATGGCTGTGTGTTGAGTTATTTAGAGGGGGCAGCAAAGTTACACTGTTATACAAGCTGTACACTCACTACTTTACATTGTAGCAAAGTGTAATTTCTTCAGTGTTGTCACATGAAAAGGTATATATATATATATATATATATATATATATATATATATATATATATATATATATATATATATATATATATATATAGTATTTTCAAAGAAAAGGGAATCAGCATGCAGGTTCACATGGAAAAGTCATGAAAGGGAATTTCATTCCAATGAAATATAAACATAACATAGCTTGCATAACAGGAATTAATATAGAGTGTCAAATGATTATCAGACATTGTATATACATCATGGTAAAAAGAAAAGAGATTGACAATGGAATAGGTTCAACAGCAGTCTGGTATAATAAAATATTTACAAAAATGTGAGGGGTGTACTCACTTTAGTGAGATAGTGTATATGTGTTTTTATTCTAGGTTTTATTTAAATTTAGCCTTTTCTTTTTTAGTTATTTATCTGCTCTATAATGCCTTGCGATCCAGGGTGTTCTTCTTTGTATCGATTTCATTCTGATCACTCCAAACACAGGAGAAGATCCATGAAGGCATGATCTGTTCACATACTATATATGCTCTTCCTCCTTGGATATGCAAAAAAAAAAAAAAAAAATATATATATATATATATATATATATATATATATATATATATATATAGGTAAAAAATATTTGTTACAAAAGTAATAGTGGTTACACATAAAAATGCTACTTGCTGTAATTTAATTGGCTTATGTAACATTGTTTTCTTATCACTATAGGGACACAGAGCTCTCTTCTCCTTATGCCTACATTATTGTGTATTTTGTAGCATTGTGTTGACAAATACTTTCATTTGTTATAATTTATGAAAACAAATAGTAATGTGGTTTATCGAATGTTATTGCTTTGTTCAGTTTTATTTAAAAAAAAATAGCAATGCCATAGTACAACTTCTATAATATACAATTTAAAAAAATGCTGTTTTCTGTAATAACATTGCTAGTTGTGATTGATGTTAAGGCCAACAGTACCATCTAGTGTCCACACTTCTGCATGATTATTATATTAATAGTTCAACTAGTTATCATATAAACATTTATCTAGATAGTAGATTTACAACTAAAAATCAAAACTTTTTTTTTTCATTTTGGACAGAGTAAGGGAGGGTTTTAGCCCCCCTATTTATTTTGCCATCTGTGTCATATTGGGAAGATTTCCTTTTACTTTCTGTCCCATAGCCTAAACAAGACTAAAGTAAGGGAATCTTTGGTATGTCCCCTCTATTCCAGTCATGGAGACCACCCAAAATTTGGGATTTTCTTTCAATGTCACTATTGGTAATAATGGTAAACAGGACAAATAGATAAAGGGGGGGGGGGTTCTTCATGCACCTCGTTTGTTTGCTGGCTGAACAATAACAAGCTAACAGTATATGGCCAAATTAAAGAGGAACTACAGTCTGCTCACATAATTTGTAATAAAAACATCTTTGTCATTCTGAAACTTCCCTCCAGCCACTTTACATATTATTTCATTCCACAGAGACAGTCCTGGCCCCTTCCTCCCGCCCCCTGCTGGTGACATCATTTCCTCCTCCGGTTCAAGCTGGACAGCGTGGAGCTGACTACTTCCCAGTTTCCCTGAATGTACAGCTACTCAGCACAACATCACATCAGAACCTCTCCCAGCTACCCGGACTGTGCGAGGAGCCTGTGGGATGCAGTAAAACTGCCGAGCATTACTCCCACTTATATCTTGTAAGTGTTTTTAATCTTGTGCAATAAATTATACTGTTTTAATACTACACTTAGAGGCGCCTCACCCCCCCCCCCCCCCCTCCTTGTTTCAAGAACAGGAGAATAGTCAGGAACAAGTCAGGGTCACGCACAGGAAGCAAACAGAAGCCGTGAGAGCAAGCAGAGACCAGAGCCAGGATAGAAGCTGAACACAGGTCCAGAAGCAAGCCAGGTCGGTAAGGGGAAATCCAAGAATACTGAACACAAAGGAACGCAGGAAACAGGAAGCTGGCAATCAACAAGCAACTTCTGAGCAAGTCTGCTGTCCTTATAAAGGCCATTAGGCACCGGTAACTATAGTACATAGCATGTGCCGCATTCCTGCACAGATTACCATGGCCATGCTGAATATTGGCACACATGTCATATCTCGTTCAAGTTAGTCCCCTGACAAAATCAGTGTGGTTTATTGTTAGGGTTAACATACTGTACCCTTTAAGCCACCAAAACTATGACTCAAGTATAGGGATATATGTGCACAGATGTGCTACAGGTCTCTGCTGGGTCCCAAAGATCACCCAGAAATGTTTGGTAGGTCTGTGCACATGTAAGCTATTCAAAGACAGCAGAGCCATCAAGGAGGGGCAGGACCAAATTAGCAAGATTCAGGAGACAGAAGCTCCTCTTTAACCACTGGTGAGACCAACATATGAGGGGAGTATATCATCCCATTCCTCTGTAGTTATAGTAGGTAGTAGGGTCGGCTATTTAGTCCTAGTAAGCAATGAAGTTTTACCCAGCTTAGTGTGTAGCAAGTGGGAATTGAATGTGAATATTTACCATTTGGGGTTTTGTGACCCTTCTAGGGCCCTTTCACATTGATACGTTTTTGAACTGTTTTTGGTGTTTAAAAGCGGAACAAAAATGAATGAAAAATCTATCCCTTTAAAACCTATGGAACTCTTCACACCAAAAAAATACCTCCCCATTAAAATAAATGGAAAAGCATAAAAAAATAAATGAATTCCAAGTTTCACAGGTGCATACTGGGAGACAGGAATCCAGAAAATGCACCAAAAAGTATTGAAAACACATTAAAAATGGGATATACCTTTTTGAAAAATGCATACTACGTTTTTAAATGTATGGGTGTGAAAGGGCCTTTAGTATTCAGAAATAAGTTTACGCTGATAAGGAATAGTAATCAGCACACCAAATAGTCTTTATAGTTCACATTTTTTTTTCATAATATACAATATCAACACCAGTAAAATTTCAACGAAAATCTTGTACAAGAAATACACACATTACAATTTCTGGACTATAGACAGACTAGCTCACACACAAAATGCATTACAAATTGCATCAAATAGTTAGCAGTTATTGTAAACGTTCTGTAAAAAATTGTTACAACCTTCTGTCTGGCTATATATTAAAATTAACATATTTGAGACAAAAACTTGTTACAAAAAGAGTTACTATACACAGTGCTTGGATAAGCAGGGCTACCAGGTGTTAGGCAGAGGTGAAAAGTTGACAACTTATCTTCCTGTCACTTTTGTAAGTAAATTGTAAAATGGAATCCTCACTGGAGTAACCTGGAGCATGGCTCTACTAATGAATATGTAATGGCTCCAATGGACCATCCACTTGGTAAAGCAAAATTAACTTTCAACAGCTCCAAGTCACTGGTAAGCAGGTGCAGTTGGCTAGTTTGCTACTAAGCGGCTCTGTTTAGTGAGGAATTATGTAATTGGGTGTTAGGTCCCCTTTTAGGTAAAGCCTTCCTGTAGTGATGTAATGGGTAGAGTTAGTACCCATATAATTGCTAGAAAGTAGGGAGCCATGTGAGATGGAGTCAAACACCCCACACATCAGTGATTTGTTTAATCACTGCTAAAGTCATCTAGATTCAGTCTTTATATATAGTTATACAGTTACAGTATATATTGTTTCTTCTTTCCTTCTCTACATCAAGTTTTTTCTAAAATGTTTTGCCCTGTTCTATGGGCTGATAAGTTACTATGGATAATATCCTATTTGATTATAAATAATTATTTATTCCCCCCTTTTTGTCCTCCTTTTTTTCTTATATAGCCTGTTCTCTGTCCGACTGCTACAAACCCTTTCTATATTTCGTGCCCTCGCCCAAGCTTATGTAAGCAGTCCATTGTGTGAGTACACCTATTTTATCCAGTCTTTTGGTAGGACATTGTAAATATATAAGTCCTTTTTTGATAACCATCTTTTTATGTTAACCAAAGTAACGAATATATGTATGTTGTAGTTTGGTCTTTGTGTGCCCTCTGTGGCCGCACGACTGTGACATCCTGGTGGCCTTTGATTTGGTGGTGTGGTAGCTTAGCTCGGGTAAGCAATTGAATGACTGGACATGGAAAATAATATTATTATTATTTGAATAGTTATTTTTGCCATTGTCTGTGCTACTATGTACTGTGTTTTTTATTTTTTAATCTTTTTTCAGTTATGGTATTTGTTTTCTGTTTTTCTTCTAATAGTGATGATTGTCTGTATCAATCTCCTGAGGAAGCCCTTCTGGGCAAAACATGTCGGTACAATAACATGCTATCATCACCTATCCTCAATATGCTATCTATGACGTGATATAATGATAATCTGCTAACTTTTTTATGTGTGATAACATATTTTTAATCATGTACAAATAACATTTGTTAAATTTTAATTACTTTTTTGTATTATCTGTGACTAAAGCACCGGCAAAAATCCCCTCAAAAAACCTTCCTGTGTATACATATCTTATTCAAGGATGTTGGTGCCTGTGTTGACTCTGTCCCTAGCCAACACTATCCATGTCTTCTATACATGTGTTGTCAGCTCTTGCAAATGCCCTGCACAGGGCTGAAGACCGGGTGAGGTAGTTTAACACCCAGCTGTAGTCATCCTGACCCAAAAAATCGTTTAAATGGACTGGGAACAGGATGTAAAAGACATTTTAGGTCAGGCTAAGTGTTATCCGGTGTGGCTACTAGTACATCTGAAGGTGAGACAACACCTGGGAGCGTACCCAACTGGATAGAGCTATGGAGTGGGACACAGAAAGAGAGACTGGTATGCTAAAGAAAGCAACCTGCTAATCTCAGCTGACAGAGCTGGATGCTTCACCTTATGCATCTCGGTTTGAATAGAGCAGAATGCTACAGATTTAGTATATATGGAGATGGGTCCCAACACTGTTATGATCCCAAAGAGAAGAGAAAGTAGATGCTAAGCGAAGATGGTTTATGAGTGATGTGCAATGTTCGACTTTCAAAAATGACTGCTACAGTTTGTTCACGTTTGTATATGGCGATGTATGCCAAAGACACCTGTCAGTATGTTTGTGGGATGTGATGTGTCATTGCAATCTTGAAAGAATATTAGTAAAGTGCAGAAAATACATTTCTTGTGTGGACATTCCTTTCCTATAAAGGCTAATGGCTGGGGATGTTGTGGAAAGGCCTATGGCGAGGAGTGGCTACAATATGGCAGAGACTTTTAGCTATCGCAGTGGGTTGTTGCCATAACCAAAAGGAAGTGGGAGCTTGAGAAATCTGGTGCCAACAGTCGGCCAATTAGAAACGCCTTTACACACTGTGCATAGATTTTGTCATAGTCCTTCATAACAAGTCTTAGCCATCACACCCCATTCACGTTTGCAACGTCGTACCCAATGTTTTCTAATGATAACCATTCATATATGTGTGACTTAAAGTTGCAGCAATTTCAAAGTAGTTCTTGCACTACTTTGGTCCAACTTTCATGCAACTTGAGGGCCATAGACGTCAATGTTAACCTTCAAAAGTTGCATAAAAGTCATACCTGAATGTTTTACATGCAAAAGTGGGGCAACAACAGATCTGACTTTGCAGAGGGACAACAAGTCACATTCAATGTGTACTCTCCAAAACAATATAAATATATTAATAAAAATTATATAAATATAAATTCATACAGTGCATAAAAATGTGCAAAAAAGTAGTGAAACTAGTGCAAAGCAGTAAAGTGCATAAAAGTATCAATATAACATAATACCAATAGTGAAGTGCATCAAAATATCAATATGACAAAATGCATCAATCAATAAATCCATGCAATAGTGCAAATGGTGCAAATCGCATAACGTATTTATGCCAGAAACATCTTAAAAACTCCAGTAGGTCAAAAATAAATATCCAGTGCAAAGTGCAAAATGCAAACAGTCCACTCAGAAAAATGTGCAATCCGTCCAACAGATGATGGTAATCATGCAATGTGAGCAATAAATGCAGTATACACCGTTCCTCCAACCTTCAGTGCTTTAAGTGCACCCCTTGTTTCCCCCAGCCTCTCACCTCTAATCAAGGTCCCTAAGGACCGGATCACGCTTGAGGGGTGGTTGGTAAGCAATCTTCCACCTCTTATAAATACAACCTCCGGGACACCAGCTATTTCCTCCAATATCCACAATCCGGTTTATATATAAGAGAATAAGGGAGCTGCCAATGTGTAGTAAAGTTAATCTACTTTATTAATAAAAAATATCCACACTTACATTACAATGTAGAAATTCACAGATGTAAACAACGGTGCTTCCGGTCTCGGCCGCGACCGGAAGTGACGATCGACACCTAGACGCCTTCCTGGCGCGTTGCGTCACATATCACGTGACTTTCTCAAAGGGTATGGGAGTCAGGTGTCACAGTTCCTTATATATGGTCCGCTCAGCTGTCATATTAATCATACGGCAGCGGAGCAGGCCGATCTCATTTGTAGTATGTTTTTCAATTTATCTTCACATTAAAATATCAATTTTACTTATAAAATATATAATCTTATTGTATTAGTCCAAAACCAAAACCAAAACTTTTAAAACGTAATCATTATAAATAAATACCCAATGTGGCCATCTTGTGGATGAAATATAGAATGCATCACAAATATATATAGTGACACTTAAAGTGGTTGTATGGTCAATTTTTTAACTTTTACCTACAGGAAAGCCTATAATAAGGCTTACCTGTAGGTAAAAAAAATATCTCCTAAACCTGTAGGGTTTGGATCGGGCCAGATGTCGGGGCCTCGTTCTAAGGTAAGTATTTCATAATGAGCTAGTATGCGGTGCATACTAGCTCATTATCCCTTTTGCTTTGCAGGTTTAAAAAAAATAAAATTTGCGGGTTTACTACCGCTTTAACAATCTAACTGAGTGCTTAATATAGGCATCTTGTGGGTAAAAATGAATTTAAATAATCTTATAGCCAAAAGCATAGTACTAAGGCCATCTAGTGGACAAAAAATTATATAAAAAAATATATAAAATATCTCCACAGATAGATATAAGACTCAGGATAATAGAAATTACACCATAAAATGATTAACCTTATATCATCAGCAAACAGGAAATGGGGCAAAGAAAACATTAGGGAGCATCTGGTGATAAAAAATCTTAATTAATAATCTGAAATGAAGCAATTTAAATCAAACTCAACATTATGTCCTGAAGGTGTTAAGGTGCATAGTTCATGGATCTGAAATGGATATTTTGATGATAGGCAACTCCTATCCTCATATTGATTAGTGGTTCCAAATTAATAACTACTGCAGTAGGGAACAGACACAAAAGATACGCTCAGCATCTTTCCAAATAACCGTTCTCCTTTATTATGACGCATGTGAAGGTTTTTATACACAGGATTACGTAGGTATCACATTAATATTACAATTGTACGTTTATGGTAACAAGGGGCATTACATAGGCAGGCTTATTCTAATCAGAACTCGAAAGAATGCAAAACATGTACTGAAAACATTATTAGTGCCGTGTGCACAGTGAGGGCATTGTGCAATACATATAAAATAGAATACAATTATATACAGAACCTACAAATTTCCATTACAGTCTCCTCTCTTTTGATCAATATTTTGATCACTAACCATACCTGCTATCACCTTTAACCTGGAACCTCCACACGCTTAGGTGGAGGTAGTCCTGGCCAAAGAGGCAAAAACTCCATTGTGGAGAAAATAATAGCTGAGCAGCTTTTTTCATTACAAAACGACTTTTCACTGTGAAAAACAAATGATTGATAAGACATATTTACAGAGTACTGGCTGTACACTCCTGTGGCCAGAATGGCCTTCTAGCTTAATTGCTGGTATGCTGACTTATCAGCATATGTAAACACAGACAATTCTACATAAAATGGAAAAGGTACAAAAGACAAATATGACTTCAACATGGCTAAACTACTTTTCAAATATATGTATCCCTTACAATTAAAGTAATTGAATCAAAAAATACCCTAGACTGTTATCGCAAGAGGGAAACAAATCAAACACAGAGATTTCTTTAATTTAGACATTTTTTCACTGTCTGGTGTGGATCCAGGTGACTTTTCCTTCAAGTTTTGCAAAACTGTACATGAAATAGACACTGTACTGAGTCTCCAAACATTTCCTTATATATAAATGTCTCTTAACAATCCACATGTCACCTGGCTTTAGTTTTAGATCCTTCCAAACTTTTAGGATCTGGAATTGGGGAGAAAACACATAAATTAGTTTGTCAAAAACCTTAAAAGATCAGCAACATTCTCTGTGAGATCCGAATGGAGATTTTCAGCTGCTGAGACAAAATATAAGCAAGTGAGTAACACACTCCCAAACCAAATCCCATAGGGAAAGAGTCCAACATCCCCCTACGGGCTTGATAAAATATAATAAAACATTCAGGCAAAAGTTTTCTAGTTTCTTACTCTACTTTGTCCGCTACATTGTAGACAGCAGGGGGTGTAAAAATAAAACTTCTAGTAAGGACTCTCCTATAAAAATGATTTCCTCTGTTACTCTCTGTAGATTCTGCACTCTGTACTTGCAAACTACTTCTGATAACACTTTTTTTTACTGTGGCGTTTGCAGTAGCATTTGCCACTGGACATCCAGAAAACATGTCCATACAAACAAAATACATACTCGTAAGGTCCTGACTTGGGCATCTGGATATATCTTTTTGTTATCTCTGGAAGGGATGTTCAACTTTTGGTAACACCTTTGGTAACAGGTAAAACAAGAAGTGGTATGTTATAAAAACAACTGTGGAGAACCCTGGCTCTATCCCACGCTCATTTACTAAGGCAGCCATAACTGCTTGTGACTGATGACACGGTCCACGTGTCAAGCTGAAGGGAAAAGAGTGTCTGGCCGACATAAATGATCACCTTTTCCAAAGTCCTGTTTTGTAAGAAGTTGCCCTCTGTGGACCACTTGTGCTTCTCGTTCTGGGGTCCTTAAAGTTGAATTATTAATCCCAGCTATACTGGGCCAGAACTCGGGTGGAATCTGTGAGTTGCACAGATCCAGCAAGTGTCCGGGGCTGAAAATGTAGCATCCTTAGAGTCGCCTGGTCTGCTTCCATATGTGAGTTTTAATGTTAGTATGGCTACCTCAGCAAGAACCTGGAAGGCTGAAAACAGCCGATCAAATTAACTTGGCATGCTTGATTGGTTTACCTGCCGAAGTAAAAACAAACTTCTGGCCCTTCAAATGGAACCAAAAGCTCTCTATATCTTGACTATCTATATAAATATATACTCTTTTTATAGCTCACAGGCTTTTCTAAAACATGAAGCTCTGCTTCTTGAGCTGGGGAAAAAGGATCCAATGACTCTGAATACAGGGAATCCTTCTGGGTGATAAACTTCATCCTTGGTATAAAACCAGGAATAACACTACAAAAAAGTAAATACTCGGGTCTTCAGGGAGTGTGTCCTGCACTGGGCTCACAGCACCTGATTCCCATGCCATCAATTTTAACGCATATGCTTTTCCTTTGTCTCCAGCCTCCTCCAATAGAGGCAATAAGGTGGCTGGATTCAAATGTACTCATTTTTCATTGTTAGATTTGTACATAAACACACAAAACAAATTCATATTTTGAACCTTTCATTAGACAAACACTTAGCTATATATTTGCTGTGCAGAATGTCGGACTATTAAAAATTAAATATTCAACCAAAATAATATCTGTAACTTTGTCTAATAGCAACTTTCCATAAAGTTACAGCTCTGATATATCGTGGTGAACCCTTCATTACTGGGTCCAGCTTGCATAAATATAACAATGGCTTGTTTTCTATTATGCTGTTTGTGTAAGAACTCCAGTTTCATGTTTCAAAAAGACAACTTTTTCCTGGCAATATTATAATAAATGATAAGAATACCCTGCGGTCATGCAGAGATGTCCATAAATCCAAAATATTCTTCTACTTATACCCACTGCACTTACAAGGAAAAGGGGCACATCATTTCACAATCCACACATTCTGCTTTGGATTTCAAAAAAAAAAATACATAAAAACAAAAGGACCAACAATATGTATGACGGACCAGAAAGCACTTGGCCATCAAAAACTATAAACCAACTGGCTGCAGGCAGCAGCTATCCTAACAGGGTGTGTGGACTTGATGTGATGGGTCTGTTATATTTAAATGTTATTATTACTCTCACATCATGGACCGCACATCAAGTTATTATCAGACTTTAAGATTTAATTTCTGTAGAAAAACTTCCTTATGTATCCCATCCATCTTGGCTTTGTTAAACATTATTGCAGCTGTATTCAAATTAACAACCTCATCTTAATCTTTTTTTTTCTTTCCACTCAATAAATGTAAAATTACTAAATTGTTATCTTAATCTAAACTAGTTCCATTTTTACCAATTTCCCCATTAACCTGGATTTCATTTCCAACCAAAGGTTGTCTAAACCAGTTTCAATATATCTATATTTATTAATAAAATTGTTAAGCTCATATTAGAAATTAATACTCATATGATAATTTCAATATCACACACTAATATATATGCACAGATAAATGTCCTTAAAGGGGGACATATTACTTAATTTTACTCAATTTCTCTCTTTTTTTTTTTTTAAATGCACTGTTTCCACTATCAAAAGATATTCAATTAGTGTAAGACATGGTTAAATGTAACCTTGATTTTACCATGTTTGGAAAACAAATTCAAAAATAATTGTGATCACATTGTTTATCATTAGATTCGTTAACCCGGCACATTTTGTTATAAATGTTTTGTCTAAAAAACTGAAATTGGCATGGTGTCCTCCCAGCTTATCACCAACTCTCATCCCAGCTACATTCTTTGAGGAGAGCACAAAGGGGGGGCCACATCTGCGTACATGACACAAGCGAGCGAACTAAAGGTTCCAGCATTCACAAACATACTCAAATATATCTCTAAAATTGCTTACATTATTCCCATTTGTACACAACACATGCATATCATTCTCTCACTTTCTTTTAACGCTTTTTTAATACTTCCTTGCTTAAACTTCTGCTTTCTTTATTTTGTTCTGATATCCTTTGCATCCAATGTATTGTAATTCCATACTTCACATACTGTACCTTCTATGATCAGATGGGTAGCTATAGTGCTCATCCCATCTTCCCTCTCTGACAACATATAAAGCATTCTGTTTTAACTCTCATTACTGTTTCTTGACTTTACTAGTTGTAGTGCCTGACCCCAAATTCAGCCCACAACTTAACATCAAAAAGTCCCTTTCTGTCTAGTGTTAATGTCACTCTTGATCCATCCTGCTCACATAAATAGCCATTTCTCTAGCTGTATACTCTGCATGATTCTTTGTCCCTGTGGACTTTGGTGGTAACCCAGTTACCCTTTGTGGATCCCTGTCCACTTTAACCATTAATCTAAGGGCTCAGTATAGGCGGAACCGCACCTTCGGTTCATATATAGCGCTTCTCTTGCGCTGGGCATTTTTGAGGGTCTCTTACCCGTCATTCCCTTACTTAATTTAATGCCCATAATGACTGGCCAGTCTTCTCTACGTGTGCCTATACCCTCTTGCCTCTAAACTACTTTATCTAGCAGATGTACTACATTATACATGTGAACAGCACTATTCTTCCCTTTCTCTATAACACTCTGATGGACAGTAGACAGTGACAACATAACATATAACCACTAATCAATACAGTTCGATTAAGGGGAGTAAAATAGGTACCCTTTGTCCCGAAAATGCCTTACCGATCAAGGAAGTCTGATAACTCAAAATGTAAGCAAAAGGCTTACCTCAGCCGGCTGATTATCAGAAATTCCCGGATCGTCTCAAGCTCCTCGTTTCGGATACTCAGGGTCACCTGATAACCCCTGCTGGGCTGGCTTCGCCACCTGAAATGGATATTTTGATGATAGGCAACTCCTATCCTCATATTGATTAGTGGTTCCAAATTAATAACTACTGCAGTAGGGAACAGACACAAAAGATACGCTCAGCATCTTTCCAAATAACCGTTCTCCTTTATTATGACGCATGTGAAGGTTTTTATACACATGATTACGTAGGTATCACATTAATATTACAATTGTACGTTTATGGTAACAAGGGGCGTTACATAGGCAGGCTTATTCTAATCAGAACTCGAAAGAATGCAAAACATGTACTGAAAACATTATTAGTGCCGTGTGCACAGTGAGGGCATTGTGCAATACATATAAAATTGAATACAATTATATACAGAACCTACAAATTTCCATTACAGATCCATCGGGATTCTGCCTGACTTAGCTTTATAATTTTATTATCCCCCCTCCAATGGGGTTTATATTTTTCTATCCCACAGATCATTAACGAGGAGGGGTCTTTTTTATGATACTTAGCGTAATGTCTTGAAAGGCTATGTTTGTCAAAGCCCTTTTTAATATTTTGAACATGCTCCACTCACCTTCACTATGACATGTGATAAAATCATTAACTGTACATTCTTTTCCAGTAACAACTGACAAAAAATGGGATTTCTTCTTTTTATTCTTCATTGTATGCCTACACGCGTAGCATTATTTACAAGGATAGAATCCCTTACCTTCAAAGAAGGAAAGGAACTTCTTGTGAGGCTCCAATACATTTTTTGCTAAACTGTCTCTTAGAGTAGGAGGTCTTCTAAAAATGAATTTGGGTTTTTCTGGAAGAATCTTACTTAAATGGCGGTCTGTTCTAATAATCTCCCAATATTTCTTAATTATTTTTTCGATTTGCTTAAACTGAATATTATAGTCCATAATTAGAGGGACCATCTCTTTTCCTTCTTCCTTTTTTATATTATCCTGTATTAGTTTATTCCTATCTAGTTGTAATACAGTATTAATTTTCTCTTTGATAGATTCAGTTTGGTATCCCTTTTGAACAAATCTCTCACCAATCAATTCCGCCTGTTGGAGAAATACTGAATTGTCAGAGCAATCCACCTTAATCTTATTAGTTGCCCCCGTGGGATATTTTCTAGCCATCTAAAAATGATGACAGCTATCTAAAGGAAGATAGCTGTTCCTATCAATAGATTTAAAATACGTATATGTTTTCAGTCCTTCTTCAGTTTTTTCAATTACCAAATCCAAAAAATGTATCTTTTCAGTACTTATTTCCCACGTAAGTTTGATATTTTTATTATTCATATTTAATTTAAAGCAAAATTCATCTAGATTTTCTTTATCTCCAGCCCATACCATAATCAAGTCATCAATGAAGCGTTTATAGAGTATTAATTGGTGGGGCATATTCTTATACAGGATTTCTTCTTCCCATTCAGCCATATATAAGTTAGCTACACTTGGTGCATATTTTGCACCCATGGCAATCCCGCAGATTTGCTTATAATACGAATTATTGAACCAAAAATAACTCAACTCAAGTCCGAAGCGCAAGCACTCTATTAGAAATCTCCTTTTTCTACATTTCAGACTACTGAGGTTTCTCAAACCCCATTTGGTCGCTTGTATTGCTTCTTCATGGTTAATGATTGTATATAGTGAAGTAACATCTGCTGTTATTAAATATACTGGTCCTTCATTTAAGTTAATACCTTTCAGCAATTGTATGAGATGTTTCGTATCCCTCAGGTACGATTTTGTTTTTCTTACAACAGGCTGCAGGAAGAAGTCGACATATTCACCAATTCTTGCAGAAACTGAGTTGATCACGGTTCCTATGGGTCTACCCGGAGGTTTCTTCTCGTCTTTACGTATTTTCGGGATCGTATATATTACCGGTATTCTGCATACATTAGGCAACAAATATTTTGCTTCCTTCGTATTTAGGAGACCCTTTTCCGATCCCTTGTGTATAATTTTAGCTAATTCTTTTTTATATCGCATAGTTGGATTGCTTAATAGTTTCTGATACGTATTCTCATCACTCAGTTGATTATTAAGTTGAGTTCATTATAGTTCTTCATTATAGTCTTTCTTCGATTATATGACAATAGCTCCTCCTTTGTCCGCCTGTCTTATCACAATATCTTTCCTAGATTCTAATTTCTTGATCCCATTCTTAATAAAAATGGGATCAGGCATCTTTTTTATTTTTAGCTTGTGTAAATCTTTCAGGACCATTTTTTTAAAAACGTCAATGTGACCATCATTTGATACTGGAGGATTAAATACTGATTTATTTTTTAGATTGGTAAATTGTATCCCCTTCGATTCTGGGAGTTTCATCCCTCTGCCTACTCCCGATTCACTTAACTTATATTTCTTTATATTCATGCTTCTCACAAATTTGTTGATGTCCACATAAGTATTAAATTTATTCAAATTTCTCTTAGGGGCAAATTTTAATCCTTTATCCAATACCTTAATTTCATCTTGTGTTAGTATTACTTCACTAATATTGATAATACCCTCATCTATTTTTCTCTTTTCCTTTTGCTTTTTGATTCCGGCTCTACAGCCTCTTCTCTTCTTTCGTTTCTTCCACTTCTTTTTTCTGGGGATTTCCTCTGTGTTTTTTTCCTCAGATGTTCTTCTCTGTCCCTGTTTTTCTGATGTTCCTGCTTCTATTCCTCTTCTCTTCTGGGATATCTGTTCCCTTTGGGTTCTGGGGATCTCCTGTCTGTTCTCTGTGGGGAATCTTCTCTGTTCCGATATCTGGGGGGATCCCAATGGCGTTGATCTAAAAAATGTTGGTATCCTGGGCTTCTTGGATCCATCACCCTTCTTTCCTCATCATGTCTTCTTAATTGTTCAATTGTTGTTGAGAAAGTCACATGATATGTGACGCAAGTCTAGGTGTCGATCGTCACTTCCGGTTGCGGCCCAGACCGGAAGCACCGTTGTTTACATCTGTGAATTTCTACATTGTACTGTAAGTGTGGATATTTTTTATTAATAAAGTGGATTAACTTTACTACACATTGGCGGCCCCCTTATTCTCTTATATATAAACCGGATTGTGGATATTGGAGGAAATAGCTGGTGTCCCGGAGGTTGTATTTATAAGAGGTGGAAGATTGCTTACCAACCACCCCTCAAGCGTGATCCGGTCCTTAGGGACCTTGATTAGAGGTGAGAGGCTGGGGGAAACAAGGGGTGCACTTAAAGCACTGAAGGTTGGAGGAACGGTGTATACTGCATTTATTGCTCACATTGCATGATTACCATCATCTGTTGGACGGATTGCACATTTTTCTGAGTGGACTGTTTGCATTTTGCACTTTGCACTGGATATTTATTTTTGACCTACTGGAGTTTTTAAGATGTTTCTGGCATAAATACGTTATGCGATTTGCACCATTTGCACTATTGCATGGATTTATTGATTGATGCATTTTGTCATATTGATATTTTGATGCACTTCACTATTGGTATTATGTTATATTGATACTTTTATGCACTTTACTGCTTTGCACTAGTTTCAATACTTTTTTGCACATTTTTATGCACTGTATGAATTTATATTTATATAATTTTTATTAATATATTTATATTGTTTTGGAGAGTACACATTTAGTAACATTTTAGTTAGCGCCACATAAAACACCCCCCATATCTGTATTTTGAGTGTAGAGAACACTTTTATATGTGAGCAGCTTTCTATATATCGTATCTAGTTCTTCTAGCGAGGTTGTGCGCAACAGTATTTATCCATTTTTACAAGTCACATTCAAGTTGCCCCCATCCAAAGTTTCTTCAAAGTTGCACCAAAGTTGTACTCCAAAGTCATGCAACTTTGGAGTTGTACAAGTGTGAATGGAGCCTTAGACAACACTGGTAGTGCTAAGAGACCTAGCTGTAATCCCTAATAATATGACAATTAACCCCTGCTGCAGATTCTGTTTTCATTTTAGGCCCCTTTCACACTACCGTGACTTCAAAATGGCGCAAATTTACCCAATTTCCCAGCTGCGATTTTGTCCCGATCTTGCAGTGATTTGTCTATGGACATCAACTTGCATCAAAGTGGGATCAAAGTAGTACATCGACTACTTTGAAGTCAGTGCAACTTGAAGTCGCACAGATATGAATGGTACCCATTGGGAAATCATGCGGTATGACTTGTCATGCGACGTTGCAGTCCCAAGTCGCAGGACAAGTCGCACAAGTGAAAAAAGGGCCTTACTCTCAATGATGTGAAATCCGTAATTGAAGGATGAAATTAAAATCAACAGCAACAAAATAAATTCGACCATTGACTGTAAAGAAAGCACTTCAGTGCCTTGCATTACTCACTGGCCACTGTTGCTACTATTCCAGCAGTGTGACCTGTAGGTATTTTGAAGATGGTATCTCTGAAATCCTCTCACACATTCCTTGTTTTTTTAACTAGTCAATGGACATTATTATAAACTGTTCTACCTGTTGTGTGACAGAATGCCTTGGCACCGGGTTTGGGTGCTTCCACCAAACAGTGCATCCTGCCCCCCAAACTGTTCCTGCAGACCGAGTGCTAATACCAGCCCTGTTACCCCAAGCATCTTACACAGACAAGATGTTGAAGTAGAACCAAAGGAATAACTGTTTATTGAACAGAACTACAGGTTTTTATACACTTCAAAAATAGGTCAGTCACCACATAAACAATAAATACAAATATTTACTCAAAATATCATACACTGGTTAGGTAACAAGGTAGAGTTGACACCAGACTGAGCCCAATATGTAGGAACCTTCAAAAGTTAGCCAAATTAACCAACAGACAGAAACAATCAGTGACTCAATTAACTTAATTGACAATGGGAATTCACACCTAGGAGGCACACAATGGGAGATACACACATAACATAGACAGTGATCCCATCCTACCTTAGAACTGGCCAGGAAGAGCCTACAACAATCTATGAAACAAACTCATACAATGTTCCAGTAGTTTGAAAAGGTGTAATTAATAGACCTATTGAGGGATATTGTTGATAAATATTTATGTCCCAAGTGAAGGAGCCTCTCCAACCCACTCTGCAGGAGGGCCACCATATTCCCTAACCTGTACAAGATTAATATTACACCTTTCTATCTACTCCAGAAGGGAAGCTTTATTGTCCTTATTCAGAGAAGTAACCCAAGCCTCGTTCTCAGAGTCCATTACATGGTTGTCCTTCAATAGAGAATGATCTGCTCTCTCCATGGACCATAATCAGTAGGTAGGAGGCTTGCCCATAGTCCTCTCCAAAGCCCATATTCTGGTTGGGTCTGTCACATGTTGTATTTACTCATTTAAAGTGGATCAAGCTGTAAGGTTCCATGCACACTGAAGCTCAAAAAAGCTTTTTCTGGACGTCAGATTGCTGGCAGAAAACGCTGGTTGAAAAGCATGCTTTTAACAGCGTTTTGTAATAGCATTTATGAGTGTTTATTAGCGTTAGCGTTTATGGGCGTTTTCAATAAAAATACACAGAGGACACTCCAAAAATCCCACAGTCCATTCCAAACTCCCACAATGCATTGAAAAAATAGCATACCGGACACTAATTAACACGTGTTTATGAGCGTTTATAAGCGTTTATTATCGGCGTTTGTCGTTTTTTTGGCGGTGAAAAACTGCACTTTGAACGCAAATTTCTGGCTTTCAGAAAAAAGCCCATAAACTCCACTGTTCATTAACGCTAAAAAACTTCCATGTGTGCATGGACACATAGGCTAACATAGAGTGGAGTTTATGGGCTTTAAAAAAAAAACGCCCAAACTCCAATAAACTGCCGTTTATGAGCTCCAGTGTGCATGGAGCCTAAGTGTTGGCATGCCATGCATCAGAATCACTGTCGTGGCAAGGTCATCCAACCTAGGACAGAGATGGAAAACTGTGCTTGATCTCCCACTACCATTATACAACCCCCCCACCTAATCCTTCTTCATTTGTGTTTCCCATGTTTCCCCTCCCAGACACTGCAGCTCACAGTGGGAGGAATCAGCAACAGGGGCAGTGCTACCAATCCAGAAAGCAGAGGGCAATATTAGACAAAGCTCGGTACTGATTGACAAGCTATAGGGTTGTGAATAATCAATGACAATGCTGATAGTTATGCCCTCTGATATTTTTTCATCACAATGTTCTACAAGTAGGCACAGACAACATGAGAGTGGCAACACTGCTCTGAATTCAGGAGCATTTCAGCGCACTAGGGGCTATACTAATGCCCTGTCAGGGCTGGACTCCGCCCTTCCTTCTCTGAGCTGGCCGCTCAGCTGTCGGCTAATTGCCAGCTCCTTCCTCTCCACAGTGACTCGGCTGTTGATGATCTGCTCGTCAATCCTGGCCACCCAGCTCACTTCATCTTTGCCTTCATCCTGATCCTGCTTGCTATACTACTACGTTGATCTCTGACTCTCTGACATTGGCATTGGCTGACTACCCGATCTGGTTACTGAACTCTGGCTATGTATTGACTACGCTTATTCTGTTTTCCTTTTTATTATTATTAAACAAGTGTGATTAACTGTACTTTTGTCTCGGTCTGATTCATGATTTCTGACATGCCCACCCCGATGTTATAGCAACAGCTGAGAGAATCCCACAGTCCCAATGGGAAAATAACATATAAATAAAATCAGCGTCCATCATTATCAAAACAAATATACTCTTATGCCCCATACACAGGGTCGGAAATGCAGACGGAAAAAGTCAGATCGGATTATGTTGTTGGAAAATTCGATCGTGTGTGGGCTCTTTTTTCAGACTAGTGTGTGGGCTCCTTTTCAGACATTTTCTGTCGGAATTTCCGACTGAAAAAGTTTGAGAGCTGGATCTAACATTTTCTGACAACAAAATCCAATCAGACTTTTTCCGATCGCGTGTAGTGAATTCCGACGCACAAAGTGGCACTCATGCTCAGAAAAAATTTGGAGACTAAAGTTATTGGCTACGGGCCTCTATGTAGTCCCGTCGTACGTTTTGTACGTCACCTTGTTCCGAACTATCGGATTTTCCAACAACTTTGTGTGACCGTGTGTATGCCAAAATCCATCAGAAAAAATCGGACGGATTTTGTGATCGGAATGTCCAACCGTGTGTATGGGGCATTAAAGTCTAAAAATTTCCTTACAAAGAATTTTTCTCTTAAACTTTTCCAAGTCCAATGTAGACCAGGCAACTTCAGTAATGTCCTCTTTGGTTGTAGCTACTTTGTATTGTTTCCCTTGTGCCAGAAATATAAATAATAAATATAGATATATACCCTTACCCTCATATATCTCAAATAGAGCCTTCCATAATATTTTCCTGTTGTTGTCACTCTGTATCTCGATCTCTCCCCCAGAAGAATTCCTTCTCCCCTCTCATCAATTCGGTATCTGGAAGCTCCAAAAATGTAAATAAGCTCACATGGTGTGATACTGCAACATAGCTTGATCACCCCAAACCAAAAACCATATTACTTACAAAAGTGTGTTTATATATTAATCCCCCTTGTCCCCATGGTTCTTGTAAAGTTTTCATGCTTATGCGTGGCGACTGAGGCGACCAGATAAACGACCCTATAATACCATCAAGGGATTTGAAAAAGGACCGTGGGACCCATAATGGGGAGTGGCGCAGGAAATAAAGGATTACCGAGAGAAATTTCATTTTTATAAGGCTGACCCGTCCCATTAGAGAGAGGGGAAGGTTTTTCCAAACCGTTATCATGTGCTTGAGTCTAGCTATCAATGGGAGAAGATTGAGGGACAGATAATCCTGAATATTAGCAGTTACTTTAACCCCCAGATAGGTGATTGAGGAGACCCACTGGAACGGAAGGGTACCATCTCTCCGAGTATCAGCCCTGGAGCCCAATGGCAAGATTGACGACTTGCTTCAGTTTGCCTTGAGCCCCGAACATACCGCAAATTTGTCTAGAACCGTTAATGCTGCTTTCAGCGAAGGCCTCTGGTATTTCAAGAACAGGAGCAGGTCGTCAGCTATACATTCGGCTACACTCCCCACCTGGATCGCTCCTACCCCTGGAGACTGCCTGAGGGCTCTAGAAATAGGCTCCATCATTAACGAAAAAAGAAAGGGGGAGAGGGGACACCCCTGCCTAGTACCCCTCCCCACCTCAAAGTAGTTAGAGACCGCGTTACCCAACCTGATAGCCGTCCCCGGGGTACTGTAAAGCAGCGCTATCCACTGATGGAACCCAGGGCCGAAACCCATGGTCTCCAATACCTTATGCATGTATTGCCAATCGACGGAGTCAAAGGCTTTCTCTATGTCAATAGAGACAATGATTTTCTCTGGGAAGTCAGCATCCCCCAACTGTATGTGTGTGAACAGTCATCTTAGGTTTGTGTCAGTGGACATACCTGGCATAAAACCTGTTTGACCAATGTCCACCAGGGTTGAAATGACCCTGGCCAACCTTGATGCCAGCACCTTAGCAAGTATCTTCAGGTCCGTATTGAGCAATGCTATAGGGCGATATGAAGAACATTCCATGGGATCCTTACCCGGCTTCAAAAGAAGCACCATATAGGCCTCCATCATCGAGGTCGGCAGAGCCCCCTGTTCTCGACAATGTAGGCAGAGAGCATTCAGTCTATTAGCCAGTCGGGACATATACGTTTTGTAAAAATCAATGGGAAACCCATCCGGGCCCAGGGGAGATATCCTCATCCAGAGTAACCCTGTCTGTGGCCGCCAGCTGAGGGAAGGAAAGACTTTGCAGCAGCCCCTCCAACTCTGACTGATCATAGGGAGCTATCGGGAGTACAACTTTTTGTAGAAATAGGTGAATTCTTGTAGGATACCCTCCGGGTCAGTAACAATCGTACCATTCCTACCATTGATTGCTGGTATACAATATTTATTAGTTTCACTACTATTGTTGTGGCCCACTGTTTTCAGTGAGTTTACTCTCACAGATTTTTTATCACAATATTTTTTTTGATATTTGTCTGCTGTGTATTGTCACTAGTATCTCACATTATTTAGCGCTGTAATTTTTGTTTTTTATGTTTTCACAATTTATCATTGTTTTTGCTGGCTGCTAGACTTTTTACTTTATTCTGGTAGCACGATTATATTTTTATTTTTTGAACCAAGAGTGGATTACCACCGCTGGAATCTTTTTTTATTTTTTTTTTATTTTTAATAAAGGACTTTTCCCAACAGTGTCACAGACCCCCAAAGCATCCTACCAATGTTGAGGAAGGCATGTACTAGGCATGTGGCCTAGTACAGTTCAGGGGAGGGGCGCTCTCTCACCCCCCCTCTTTTCCAGGTTGCGTGCTCGGATAAAGGGTCTGGTATGGATTTTTGGGGGGAACTCCACACCATTTTTTTTTTCATTTGTCGTGGAGTTCCCCTTAAAATCCATACCAGACCTGAAGGGTCTGGTATGGTTATTTAGGGGGAACCCCACTTAATTTTTTTTTTATTTGACGCTGGGTTCCCCTTAATATCAATACTAGACCTGAAGGGCCTGGTAATTGAATTTTGGGGGAACCCCACGCATTTTTTTTTTTTTATCAATGACTGTTCTCTGTATTACGGGGAGCCAACAATTCATTATAGCTGCGTGTGCTTTTAAATTACTTTTTTTCCTGCAGAAATGACACTTTGTGCAGGGACAGTTCTAAGCACGGGAAACATGCGCCCTTTTACAGGCATACTATAGACACCCTCCAGGTATGAGATTTAAAGGAATATTACACTTTTGTTGTTTCACTTTAAGCATTATTAAAATCACTGCTCCCAAAAAAACTGCAGTTTTTAAAACTTTTTTTGCATTAATACATGTCCCCTGGGGCAGGACCTAGGTCCCCAAACACTTTTTTATGACAATAACTTGCATATAAGCCTTTAAAATTAGCACTTTAGATTTCTCCCATAGACTTTTACAGGGTGTTCCGCGGCTTTTCAAATTTGCCACAAACACCCCAAATTGTTCGATGTTCGGCGAACAGGCAATGTTCGAGTCGAACATGAGTTGGGCCGCGTACACACGAGAGGATTGTCCGTCCAACTTAGTTTCAGCGGACAGTCTGCTCGTGTGTGGGCTTCAGCGGACTTTTTCAGCGGACAGTCTGGCGGACTAAGTCTTTCGGAATTTCCGTAATACAGTCCGTCCAACTTTGGTTTCAGCGGACAGTCCGCTCGTGAGTAGGCTAGTTGGACGGACTAAGTATGGCGCATGCTCAGAAAGGTTGCATTGCAGTGTATTGGACGTCGTATTTCTAGTCCCGTCGTACGTGCTGTACACGTCATCGCGCAAGCTTTCAGCGGACTGTCTGTTCATCGTGTGTGGTCAAGTCCGTTCATTCAAAAGTAGGACGGACTGTCTGTCGGATTGTCTGACGGACTTAGTTGGACGGACAATCCTCTCGTGTGTACGTGGCCTTAGACTCGAACTCGAAGCTCATCTCTACTCAAAAGTGATTGGCTGTGCATCCTGCCTTGTCACTGTATGTAGGACACTGCTGCTGTGTTGTCCAGATGGAGCAGGACTGAGTGACCCTGTATGTGAGGCAACAAGGTGGCTAACGCCATGAATGCTGCTTGGAGTTCCAGAATGTTGGTAACTAAACCCTGAGTGGGAAATGCCTATCTGCCCTGGAGCTTGTATTGTTCGCAGGTGGCGCCCCACCCTGCTGCACTGGCATTTGTGGTAACTAGGGATAAGCTTCGTGTTCGAGTCGAACATACGTTCGACTCGAACATCGGCTGTTCGCCCGTTCGGTGAATTCCGAACGTTATGGGCCGTTCGCGCCAAATTCGTGTGGCGCTCACGGCCCACAATGCACTGCGATGGCGCAGTGCATTGCTGGCTCATGATTGGTCAAGCATGCACTGTGACCCCGCATGCTTGGCCAATCACAGCGCTGGCAGCGAGGAGAGCCATGATTGGCCACAGGCATCCTTCTTCATTTTCCTTTCTCCTTGACTCCTTTTAAGTCTCTCTTGAGTATGTTTTTTATTTTGTCTTTTCCTATTTCCGCTGCTACTCTACATGCTAATATTAACACACATCCATGGCTGTAGACCTGACCAGTGGGTTTCCATATTATCTGAAGACTGTTCAAGGTTTGAGGATAGAAAAATAGAGGTTGTGACTAGGGATGAGCTTCGTGTTCGAGTCGAACATACGTTCGACTCGAACATCGGCTGTTCGTCCGTTCGGCAAATTCCGAACATTATGGGCCGTTCGCGCCAAATTCGTGTGGTGCTCACGGCCCACAATGCACTGCGATGGCGCAGTGCATTGCTGGCTCATGATTGGCCAAGCATGCACTGTGACCCCGCATGCTTGGCCAATCACAGCGCCGGCAGCGAGGAGAGCCATAATTGGCCACAGGCAGGATGCCTGTGGCCAATCATAGCTCAGGCTGTGTAGTACACGCCCCACACTATATAAGGCCGCCAGCGCGGCGGCCTTGTGTAGTGTGTTGGCGTCTGAAGCAGTTAGTGGATGTTCTGTGTACCTTCAACACAGTATACACCGATCGTTATCGGCCGATTTTTCGATCTTGCTCTTCTGTAGTGGTTGTTGTCTGCGTGCCCTGACCGCAGTATACACCGCTATATTCACCTCACCTATATAGCTAGCGATATATCTATCTTTTATAATAGAGCTTGCAGTCAGTGTTAGGAGCTTGTGCATGCTGTCTGCGTGCTCTGTACCCAGTACACACCGCTATATCCACCTACATAGCTCTTCTCTATTTGAGCCATCTGCAGGAGTTATTGGAAGTTGTGTGTGCCTCCAGCACAGCACAGTATACATCTGTATTTACCCTTTATTGCTGGTGTTCTATAATAAAGGCATCTGCAGGAGTTAGTGGGTGTTGTGTGCCTCCAGCACAATATACACCTATATCTACCCTTTATTGCTGTTCTCTATTAGAGCCATCTGCAGGGCTTAGTGGGTTTTGTGTGCCTCCCGTACAGTATACCCCTTTATCTACCCTTTATTGCTGGTGTTCTATAATAAAGGCATCTGCAGGAGTTAGTGGGTGTTGTGTGCCTCCAGCACAATATACACCTGTATCTACCCTTTATTGTTGTTCTCTAATAGAGCCATCTGCAGGGCTTAGTGGGTGTTGTGTGCCTCCAGTACAGTATACCCCTTTATCTACCCTTTATTGCTGGTGTTCTATAATAAAGGCATCTGCAGGAGTTAGTGGGTGTTGTGTGCCTCCAGCACCATATACACTACCCAATTGCTGTTTTACCCAACTCCCTTCAGGCCATTACCATGTCTGGAAGGCCAGCAAGGAGAGGCAGACAGGCGCAAGCCGATAAGAGGTCAAGCAGGCTCTGTGTCTAGAGACAACAGTGCTGGTCGTGGACGCGGTGCATTGTCATCATCAGCACGTGGCCATGGGACACGCTTGTCCTTCTTTTCGGCAGCTGGACATGTTGAGCCGCAACATGCCAACGACTTGGTAGAGTGGATGACCAAGCCCCCTTCATCCTCCTCATCCTCTCTCACCCAGGCTCAGGGTACTGGCAAAGCAGCTGCCAACGCATCGTCTTCCCTCCTCTCAATGTCATCATCAGTGACTCCTTCCCTAGACCCATCACGTCCTCCTGAGGAGTCCCCTGAACACTTTGAGCACAGTGTTGGGTACATGCTCCAGGAGGATGCCCAGTGTTTTGTAGGCTCTGATGATGATACTCATCTAGAGGAAGGCAGTAGCGTGAGCGCAGAGAGAGGGGATGCTCAAGAAGGACAGCAATCTGGCAGTCATGTTCCACAAGCTGCAGCATACTGCCAGGTTTGCTCCAGCGATGAAGAGGGAGGGGATTATGAGGGCACTGACTCCACGTGGGTGCCTGGTAGGAGAGAGGAGGAGGAGGAGGCACATGTCCAACGAGGCAGGATGCCCTCCGGGGGCCAGCTTAGGGGCAGCACACCGTCTGAATCACACCGCAGAGCTCCGCCTGTGCAGGGCGCTGCCTCTGCGCGTTATTCTAAAAGTTCTTTGGTGTGGGCCTTTTTTGAGACGAGTGCATCAGATCGCACCGCTGCTATTTGCAACATATGTCTCAAGCGTATCTCGCGTGGCCAAAACATCAGCCGCTTGGGCACCACATGCTTGACCAGACATATGTTGACCTGCCATGCAGCTCGTTGGCAAGCGTACCTCAAAGACCCACACCAAAGAACAAAGCAGACCTCTCCTTGCTCCTCATCAGCTGGCATCTCCAACCCCACTAGACCTTCAGTCCTCTCTGAAACCTGCTCTGAGAGGAATGAAGGTGTAGAATTAGGTGTGTCACAGCCAAGTGCTTCCGGGCACTCTGCTAGCAGTACACCCACGTCCGATTATAGCAGGCAAATGTCCCTGCCCCAGCTGCTGGACCGGCGAAAGAAGTTCACTCCCAGCCATCCACATGCCCAGCGGTTGAATGCTAGCTTGGCTAAATTGCTAGCACTTCAACTGCTGCCTTTTCAGTTGGTAGACTCGGCCCCCTTCCGTGAGTTTGTACAATGTGCGGTTCCTCAGTGGCAGGTCCCCAAACGCCACTTTTTCTCATGGAAGGCGATTCCGGCTCTCTACCGGCATGTGGAAGGCAATGTCCTTGCCTCGCTGGACAGGGCGGTTAGCGGTAAGGTGCATATTACCGCTGACTCATGGTCCAGCAGGCATGGACAGGGACGTTACCTGTCTTTCATGGCCCATTGGGTCACTCTTCTGGCAGCTAGGAAGGATGCAGGACAAGGTGCAGTAGTGTTGGAGGTTGTTCCGCCACCACGCCTCCAAAATGCTACTATTGGTTGTGACACACCTCTCTCCTCCACCCCCTGCTCTTCTTCTTCCTCCATGGCCTCTTCCAGTGCTCTGTCCTCAGAACCAGCAGTGCTCCGTAAGCATTCCAGGGGCTACGCAAGTACGCAGGCAAAACAATGCCATGCAGTGCTTGCGCTGGTTTGTTTGGGGGACAGGAGCCACACTGGGGCGGTTGTTTTGTCAGCTCAGCAGGGGCAGGCCGAGAGGTGGTTGACGCCACGCCAGCTTAAGCCAGGAATGGTGGTTTGCGACAATGGCACCAAGCTCCTCTCCGCCCTCCGACAGGGACAACTGACCCATGTGCCCTGTGTAGCTCACGTCCTTAAACTGGTGGTGCAGCGGTTCTTGGCCAGGTACCCGGGCTTACAGGATGTCCTGAAGCAGGCCAGGAAAGTCTGTGTGCATTTCCGACGATCATTTAATGCCTGTGCTCGGCTGGCTGAGCTCCAAAAGGAGTTAAACCTGCCCAAGAACCGCCTTATATGTGACATGCCCACCAGGTGGAACTCAACGTTGGCCATGCTGCAGCGGCTGCACATGCAGCAGAGGGCCATCAATGAGTACCTGTGCGACTACGGCACCAGGACAGGGTCAGGGGAGCTCGGTTTTTTCTCACCACGCCAGTGGGGCATGATCAGGGAGGCATGCACTGTCCTGTCACCGTTTGAGGAGGCCACAAGGATGGTGAGCAGTGACAGTGCATGCATCAGTGACACTGTACCTCTTGTCCACCTCTTGGAGCATACGCTGCGTGGAATAATGGACAGGGCACTTGAGGCAGAACAGAGGCAGGAAGAGGAGGACTTCCTTGCCTCTCAAGGCCCCCTTTATCCAGACAGCGTTCCTGTTGTGCCACCCATCACACAGGAAGAGGATGAGGAGGAGGAAGAGGAGGAGGAGGATGATTGTGTCAGCATGGAGGTGGAGGCTGGCACTCAGCATCAGCAGCAACAGCAGTCTTGTAGGGATGATTTACAGTCCCAAGAAACCCGTGGACTTGTACGTGGCTGGGAGGAGGTAGCTGCGGATCATGTTGTCCTTAGTGACCCAGAGGACTCCGGACCGAATGCCTCAGCTAACCTACGCTGCATGGCCTCCCTGATCCTGCAAAGCCTGCGAAAGGATCCTCGTATTCTTCGGATCAAAGAGAGGGACCATTACTGGCTGGCCACTCTCCTTGATCCACGGTATAAGGGTAAGGTTGCCGACCTTATCTTGCCATCGCAGAGGGAGCAAAGGATGAGACATCTCCGGGAGGTCTTGCAGAAAGGTCTGTGCAACGCGTTCCCAGAGACTGGGAGGTTACAAACTCCTGGTCCTGGACAACGTGTTGCTGAGGCATCGGTCAGAAGGAGCGGTGGAGAAGGTGGCCGTCTGACTGATGCTTTCAGACAATTTTTTAGTCCGCAGCCCCAAGGTATGATCGGTTCCAGCAACCATCGCCAGCGTCTGATTTACATGGTGCAGGAATACCTAGGGGCAAGGTCAGACTTGGACACCTTTCCCACCGAAAATCCTCTGGCTTACTGGGTCTTGAGGATGGATCACTGGCCAGAGCTTGCACAGTATGCAATTGAGCTACTGGCCTGTCCTGCATCCAGCGTTCTTTCGGAACGCACCTTCAGTTCTCCTGGTGGCTTTGTTACCGATCACAGGGTGCGCCTGTCCACCGAATCAGTTGATCGACTGACCTTCATCAAGATGAATCAGTCTTGGATAACCCACAGCTACCAAGCACCTGAAGCTGATGTAACCGAATAATTTTTTTTGAAATATCACATCCCTTCAAGACTGCCTATGCTGATGCTGAGTGACTGTCCTGTTATGTTGATTGTCTATCCTCTTCCTCCTCCGCTGATATGTTATACTATAGAAGTTTTCACCTTAAAGAAGGCGGGACTTTTTAGGCATAGACTGTGACACCAATTGATTTGGTAAAAATATATAAAAAAAATAATTTTATTTCAACATAGAAAGAAAAAACAAAGAATAATATATTAACATACATTTCCGAACAGGAGAAAGGGGCACATTACTTCCTCCATGTGCATATATTTATAGAACCAGAAAACATTTGCTTCCTACATCTTATTCCAAAGGAACAGACTTCTATGACATTGTATATAGGCGTATTCAAAGCATTTTACAAACAAGGTCAGATTGCGTTAATATTGTGCATCCAATGTAACCTACGCGTTACGGAGTTATCTTACTCCTTCTTCAGGGATGATCCATTTTAGCACACTTAAATTTACAAAATAGTAGAATCTATAAAAACATAAGAAATAATTATATATATATATATATATATATATATATATATATATATATATATATATACACGTACAATTTGGTGTCACAGTCTATGCCTAAAAAGTCCCGCCTTCTTTAAGGGGAAAACTTCTATAGTATTTCATGTTGAGATGTTGGCTACTATTAAGCAGATCTTAATTTATACCTCGCACAATTCTGATTTTTATCTTTTTGGGCAGCAAATGCCAATTTAGCCTTCTTTGGGAGGGGTGTGGTCCCTGGTGTCCTCATACTTGCCGAGTCTTCTCTCCCCTATGAGAATGTAAAAAAAGAATAATTAGCACACAGAATGCAGAATTAGGAATATGAAACATTGCTTGGAAGTGTTGTACAATTGTTTTTTTTTGGCTGAGTTCCAAGGTGAGAACATTATTGGGGACACTTTGTTAAGCTGAAATACTTACCTGCAGAACGATGTTTCCTATGAACGAATGAAACCATGAAATTGAAAGTGGCCATTTTAAAATGCACAACATGAAATCAAAGCACATGGAGCAGTATGCAAGCAAGAATAATCATATGAACACACAACAAATACTTACTTTTTTCAAGAACACACTTGATCCTTATATACTGCTCGTGCTTCCTCAGTTTCAGGTCTGACCAGCGTTTTCTCAGTTGATCCATGGATCGGTGTACCCCAAAATTCTTATGAAGACTCTTCACAACTTTAGTCATGATCTTAGCCTTTCTGATATTTGAGTTAGGGTAAGGTCCATACTTCCCATCATAGTCAGTCCTGTTCAATATGTCCACCATCTCCAACATCTCTCCAAAAGACATATTTGAGGCCTTAAATCTTCTCTTCCTGTATTGGGACGTTTCAGGCTCCGGACTTTCCTCACCCTCCTCCTCGTTAGTGGAACTGTGATTGCGCACCTGCGTTCTCTCCGCCATGTGCTCTCCCCACTGCACCGAAAGCGAAGGGGCGGGGAATACTCTCGAAAGAACGTCAGGGGCGGGCGGAGTTTCACGCATGCGCACTGTATATAAAACGCAACACGCGTGTGTCGTCCGTACGATCTGTGAACAGAGGGAGAAGCTGAGGTGACGAACGTGCAAACAAAGGTAAAATTTTGAACTTGGTACATCACTAAGCTATACTGCTTCTAGATTGAGGCCTGCATTAGTGGAGTTTAGCCTGACATTAGGGTTTGTCTTGTGTTGTGTCTTGCAGACATTATGGACGGCTTCAACGATCATAGCTTCCTCCCTCTGTTCATTGATAAATACAGAGACATGCCCTGCCTGTGGCAACCAACACACCCTCAATATAGTAACAGACAAAAGAGGGAGGCAGCAATGTTGAAACTGGTTGAGTTTGTGAAGCCGGTGGTCCCCAGGGCAGACGTCAACTATTTAAAAAAGAAAATCGGTGGCTTCAGGAGTACATATCTGAAGGAGAGGACCAAGGTGCTGAAGTCCATGCTATCTGGAGCTGCAGCAGATGACGTTTATGTCCCCAGGCTGTGGTATTATGACAGGATGCAGTTTCTGTCAGACCAGGCTGAGGTCAGAGAATCACTCTCTACTCTTCCTTCCACGCGTCCTATGCTACATTCCACACCCGATGAATCTTCTGACGCCCAATCTGGGCCTTCCACTCAGGAAGAACTGGGGGAGCCCAGCTTGAGCTAGGTATAGTATTGTTGTACATATTTTGGGAGTATAAATGAATGATGTTAACTTGATTTTTGCTCACTAATTGCTGAGTTTAGAAAGTTTAGAAAGTGTTTCACATATCAATAGACAGTAGTGGCCAAAACCTTTGGGACAAGAAATAAAAATGTTGGGCACAGAATGATAGTCTTTTCTATTGGTTAACAGTTTGCAACAGTGTTGATGTGAAAATTGTGTGTGTTTGATGAACCAAACACTAAAACCATGTCCCTTTTTCATACACGGGAAGAACTCAGCCAAGAACAGGAGGGTGTGGAATGCAGCAGCTAGGAGGTGGCTGTGGAAAGTAGCAGCCAGGAGGAGGCGGGGGTAAGCAGCAGCCAGGCGGTGGGCAGGCAAAGGAGCCTCACAGAATGCCAGGTCCCTCCCCTCCGCCTTCCACGCAAAAGGGCGAGAAAGAGGGGGAATGTGGAGGAGTCGGCCCTGAGGCTGATTGGTGAGGCATCAGCGGCCCTCCAAGCAAAACCCACCTACCAAGAGGCCTTTGCCGCCTTGGTTGCATGCAAGCTTGAGAAAATGGAGGAGGGACAACAGCTCTTTTGTGAGGAGGTTATTATACACACCCTCAACAAGGGTCTGTTGGGCCAAATGAGACTAGAAACACACTTGTGTGGTTTGGCCCATGCCCCTCCTCCTCCTCCTCCTTCTGCCACACCTCCAGCACCACAGCCACAGCCTGGAAGGAAGCGTGGATGGAAGACCAGAGAGTGATGACCTGGGTTCAGTCTGGTCTGACAGAACAAGCAGCCTGTTGTAGTACCACAGCCTGGGAACATAGATGTCATCTTCTGCTGTTCGGTTTCATGGACTTCAGAACCAGACTTATCTGAGGGAGAGATGTACTCCTCAGGCCACCAAGTTTTGCGTTTAAATAGTTGATGTGTGCCCTGGGGGCTAAAGGCTTCGCTAATCTCCCCAGTTTCTCCATCACTGCCTCCCTCTTTATCTGTTACCGACACCTAAATAAAGGTTTTTTTTTGTTGGAAGAAATACTTTGTGTTTTACTTCAAAAAGGCCAGTTTATTTGTGAGCAAGCAGGTACATTTTAAAAATACAAAGTGACATGAATAACAGGGGGCACCAACACTAAACAACCTCCTGTAGATTAAAAAAGAAAACCTAAAAAATATAATAATGTTGTTGTGGTAAGTTTAGACACAAAACACACCCCAAAAAATGGAAAGATGAGCAAACTGTCAAAAAAGGAGATGTTTAGGCAAAAAAAAAAAAAATGCAGCCAAAAAAGAATTAAAAAAATATAAAATTGTGTAGATGTGACGAAATCAAAAACTGTATTGCCGAAATTAGTAAAAAAGAGTCAGGAAATAAGCTCGGGAGAAGTGTGTGTGACTATGAGCATCAAAAGAAGTTCCTTCTTGCAGCATTGTAAAGAACAAGAGAATGCGCTTCATGAAAGAATTTTTAACATTGCAGCGTGACAAATGTGCTATATCGATTATGAGCAGTAGTTTTACCTGAACGAGCGCTTCCGTGTCGGAATTTGAATGTGAGCATGCGTGGCACCTTGTCCGTCGGAGTAGGCTACACATGATCGGAGTATGTCCGTTCGGAGCATTTTGTCAGAAAATATTTCCGGCAAGTTGGAAAAGTTGGTCCGACGGATATTCCGACGGAAACAGTCCGATGCAGACCACACACAGTCGGAATATCCGACAAAACTCTCCGATCGGACACATTCCGATGGAATCTCCAACCGTGTGTACAAGAGCTAAGATGTGGGACTGTGCCTAGGAGAGGCAGAACTCAGACAGACTCTGATGTAGTTGGCAGGTAAGATCTTATCCTGAGGCTCGGTTCACACAGTACGCGGCACGACTTGCAGCGCCGCGACCTCAGCGGCGACTTGCAAAACGACTTCTGTATAGAAGTCAATGCAAGTCGCCCGAAGTCGCCGCAAAAGTGGTACAGGAACCTTTTTTCTAAGTCGGAGCGACTTGAGTCGCTCCTATTAGAACGGTTCCGTAGTACAGAACGGGGAGCGACTTGTCAGGCGGTGACAAGTCGCCCCTGTGTGAACCGAGCCTAAGTGTAACGGTCTGTAGGTTTTTATCTTAGAGTAAAAAAAGGAGAATGGGGAGGTTGCTCTCAATCAGACTTTTATAGATTTAAACAGGTCCTCTGGGTGGATATGGGGGGGGGGCTATATCATATGTATGCTGCCATGTTGGCATCAGGAAAAATTTATATTCTGGCCAACAGAATGCATTAACGTGCATGACGTGCAGGCAACAGTGTGACTTTTAACACAATTTTACAGCTGCTTTTTCTCGTACAGTGTACATGAGGCCTTTATTATAACTGATGTGAAAATCTTTATGTTTATTGTTGTTTTTTCAAACTCAGACCTTGTTACACAGGCATCTAGAAAGCAGTCACAACAGATGATTGAGCTAGCATTGCAGTGGTGTGTGCTTCAAAAAAAAGTTGAGACACGCAGTATTTTTTTCACTACAGACCACTACAATAAACATAAATGGAATGGAATTTTCTGACACTCTAAGCCCTTGTACACACGGTCGGATATTCCGATGGAAAATGCCTGATCAGACCATGTTGACAGATAATCCGACCGTGTGTGGGCTCCATCGGACTGTTTCCGTCTGAATATCCGAGGGACCAAGTTTTCCAGCTTGGCTATAACATTTTCCGACAACATGATCCGATCGGACCTTGTCCGATCATGTGTAGAGAATTCCGATCGGACAAAGTGCCACGCATGCTCAGATCAAATTCCTAGACCAAAGCTATTGGCTACTAGCCTGAACGTAGTCCCATCGTAACGAAATAACGTCACCATGTTCTGAACGATCGGATTTTCCGACAACTTTGTCCGACCGTGTGTATGTAACAGTTTCGGACAAAATCTGTCGGACAAAATCCGACGGATTTGGTTGTTGGAATGTCTGACCGTGTGTACGGGGGCTAATAAAGTTGAAAAAAGGAAACAGTGTGATGTACTGTAAGTAACGCATTGGTACGGTATACTGCATAGCGTGCACAAGTTACAATGCAGTTGCTGGTGTGATCCAGTCCTAAGGCTGCATTCACACATAGGCGTTTTGATTTGCGGCAGAATTGCAGAGATTCTGCCTGCGATTTCAAAACGCCAAAGTGTGAATGACAAATTGCACAATGCACATTTCAGATGCCATTCATTTGAATGGCCCCTAAAAAGGCAGTGCGGTTCTGCCGCCATTGTCCCACAATAAATTGCGGCGAACCGGCATGACATGAAGCATGTCGCCCAAAAGAAGTTCCTGAACTTTTTTGGGCAACAAACTTCACGCAATGTGGTTTACCACAATTGCAGCGTGATTTATCATGCCAGAACTGCACTGCTTTTTAGGTGTTATTCAAATGAATGGCATCTGAAATGTGAATTGTGCGATTTTTCATTTACAACTGGGTGTTTTGAAAATGCCCATGTGTGAATGCAGCAGTCACTACCCCTCCTAGGCCTTGAAGAGAGTTGAATACTAAAGTGAATAATACTGTATCCATACTAATCCACTGCTTAAAGTGGTTCTAAAGACTGAAGATTTTTTTTTTTACCTCAATGCATTCTTTTTTTACCACAATGCAGCCCCCCTTATACTTACTGTACCTGAGCCCGATCCAGCACTGCGCAGGAGATCAGTGGCTCTTTCCACTCTGTCTCCTCATAGGCTCAAAGACAACAGCGACAGCCATTGGCCACAAAATCTCATGCATCAGATCTAAATAATTTTTCATCTTAATAAAAACATTTATTTTGGTAGTGTATGTGTCATGGTCAGGGATCAGGTTCAGAGACCAGTAGCTACAGTGAATTCATAAAGTATTCAGACCCCCTTCCCTTGTTTCAGTTTTGTTATGTTGCAACCTGAAACTACATGTAGCACCCTCTAGTATGTTTTGAGTGTTAGTGCAGGAAAATTTAAGTTCTGACTCATGGTTAGTTTGTTAGTCAGAAACTGGGACAATGGGTCAAGAGTTGCCCTTAGGGGCTGGATGCACCCACCATCTCTACCTGAATGTTAGCAAAAGATCAGCCCTCAAAAATTCTACCCTGCTTGCTCACATTTTGCGAGTGGGGGGGACGAGCACCGCAAGTAGGCAGGGTGAATGGGAGTCCTTCTCCCAGTGATTGCGGAGGGGAAGAGAGAGGAGAGAGCAGGCGGAATAATCAGAGCACAATGAACATCACTAGCGGCTTTCATTTCAATTGCCGTGTGTTCCCCACACTCGCCGTCACATACAGTCCCACCTCCTACTCCCAGGACTTTGATAGACAGATCACCCGTCCAATCCCGAGATGTGTGATGTGTATCAAAAGTTCGCCAGCCAGGGGGTGTGGCTGTATGTGACGGTGAGAGGTGGGAACACAGCAATTGAAATAAAATCTGTTCCAGTGATGTTCCCCGCGCTCTAATCATCCAGCCGGAAATCCTCTCCTCTGTTCCCTTGCACAAGTAGGCTGCATTAGTGGGCACAGGCATGCTGCATTGGTGGGCACAGGCAGGCTGCATTGGTGGGCACTGGCATGCTGCATTGGTGGGCACAGAAGGCTGCATTGGTGGGCACAAGCATGCTGCATTGATGGATATGGGCAGACTGCATTGATGGACACAGGCAGACTGCATTGATGGACACAGGCAGACTGCATTGATGGACACAGGCAGACTGCATTGATGGACACAGGCAGACTGCATTGATGGACACAGGCAGGCTGCATTGATGGACACAGGCAGGCTGCATCGATGGACACAGGCAGGCTGCATTGATGAACATGGGAACACTACAATGGTGAGCACAGACAGGCTGCATTGGTGGGCATGCTGCATTGATGGACATGGGCATGCTGCATCAGTGAGAACGGGCGGGCTGCATTGGTGGACATGGGCAGGCTGCATTGGTGGACATGGGTAGGTTACATTGGTGGACATGGGCAGGCTATATGGATGGACATGGGCAGGCTACAATGGTAGAAATGGGCAGGCTGCATTGGTGGACATGGGCAGGCTGCATTGGTGGACATGGGCAGGCTATATGGATGGACATGGGCAGGCTGCAATGGTAGAAATGGGCAGGCTGCATTGGTGGACATGGGCAAGCTGCATTGGTGGACATGGGCAGGCTGCATTGGTTGACATGGGCAGGCTGCATTGATGGCAACTGGTATAGTAATTGTCCATGTAAATGTGATACCCTTTTTGGAAGAGTGGGAATGCCAACTCCCAGACAATTTTTCCACTTATTCCCAAGTACGGTGGACACTCAGGGGGCTGGAGCTGGGAGTCTTTGCCTTCGTACACGTGGAATGAGTGTATCCATTGGAGCTTTCACAGAGCTTGAGCATCAACCCGTACCTCGCCCTTTTACTGGGGATATACTGCTTGATTCCTAGCCGGCCTGTGAAATGGACCAGGGATTTATCCACATGTTCTTGTTAGGGATATAAAGTTTGGCAAACCTCTTGGAGAAAAAATCAATTAGGGGGCTAATTTTATATAATTTATCAAACTCTGGGTGATTTGGGGGGGGGGGGGGCATTGTGAGTTATCACTGAAATGCAGGAAGCGCATTATAATTTCATATTAGGACCTAGACATGACAGACGAAAAAATTGGCATGTGGTGAATAGGGTTGGTAGACCAATACGCATGCACTGCATTTTTTTTTGTAAGCCCCATGTTGAGTGTTAGGCCTAAAAACAATTTAAGCTCCTTCACTGTTAGGGGTCTCCATTCAAAAGTATGATGGGTGACACTGATGGGCTGCATTTCAGGGACTAATGGGCTGCATGTCAGGGACTAATGGGCTGAACGTGAGGGACTAATGGGCCGCCCCTTGGTAGTAATTGGTTGCATACAGATACTCCTGATGGGTTCACGGGACAGGTACTCAGACTGGATGGATGGATGACAGGATGATGACGTACTCTGATGGCGGGTACTCTGATGGCAGGTACTTTGATGGCGGGTACTAGGATGACAGGTACTCCTGATGACAGATACTCCTGATGGACAGGTACTAGGATGACAGGTATTGATGGCAGGTATTAGGATGACAGGTACTCCTAATGGACAGGTACTAGGATGAAGGGTACTCCTGATGACAGGTACTCCTGATGGACAGGTACTCCTGATGGACAGGTACTGATGGCAGGTACTAGGATGGCGGGTACTAGGATGACAGGTACTCCTGATGGACAGGTACTAGGATAACAGGTACTGATGGCGGGTACTAGGATGACAGGTACTCCTGATGGACAGGTACTAGGATGACAGGTACTGATGGTGGGTACTAGGATGACAGGTACTCCCGATGGACAGGTACTAGGGTGACAGGTACTCTTTATTCAGGGGGCAATCTGGGCACAGTACACAGTATATAGTATACAGTAATGTGTAACTCACTGTTAGCTCAATCTTCTCCTCACACTGGATTGGTGTGTGAGAAGATGAAAGCAGCAACAGCAGTTATACTCCTGTTTGTTGACATTAGTGACCGGCTGTGATTGGACACAGCTGGTCAAGTGGTAAATAGCCAATTTCATTGGCTCTTTACCCTGATCGGGCTGGGCTATGTCTGAGGGAAAAGCCTCAACCCCTGGGGGTGCGCACAAGCTGCGTGCACAGAAATCTGCATAGTGACCGGCTGTGATTGGATACAGGTGGTCATGCTGTTTCGCAAGCTCCGCCACCCGCTCATTACCCTCATCGGAGAATGGCTGTGTCCCAAGGGACACGCCGGATCCCCGCTCTGGGGTCCCCCGGGGGCCCACAGTAGCTGCGTAAAACCGAGGACGTCATATGACACCCGCCTAGGATGGGAGATCCCATCTGCTGAAGTCGTTTGACTATATGTGGGCAATGAAGTGGTTACGGTATCGCTCCTGATGTTAACACCTTCCCTGCCAGTGTCATTTATACAATGATCAGTGCATTTTTTTTATCACTGATCACTGTATTGGTGTCACTGGTCCCCAAAAAGTGTCACTTAGGGTCAAATTTGTCTGCTGCAATGTCGCAGCCCCACTAAAAATTGCTGATCGCCGCCATTACCAGTAAAAACAATAAAAAAATGTAAAATCCATAAATCTATCCCATAGTTTGTAGACGCTATAACTTTTGCGCAAACCAATCAATATGCATTTATTGGGATTTTTTTTTTACCAAAAATATGTAGAATACATATTGGCCTAAATTTATGAAGAAATTTTGTTTATTAATTTATTTATTTATTTTTGGATATGTATTAAAGCAGGAAGTAAAAAATATTGTTTTTTTTCACAATTGTCTGTCTTTTTTTGTTGATAGCGCAAAAAATAAAAACCACACAAGTGAGCAAATACCACCAAAATAAAGCTCTATTTGTGGGGGGAAAAGGACATCAATTTTATTTGGGTACAGCAATGCACGCCCATGCAATTGTCAGTTAAAATAACGCAGTGCCATATCGGTTAAGTGGTTAAGATAAACCAAGTTTCATTACAAGAATATTGTTTTTTTTGACAGAAGTGTAAAGTTTAAAAAAAAATACAAAAAATAAAAAACAAAATAAAAACTTGTGATCTTTGTCATAGTTTTTATTGGTGGACAACAATGTGGTGTAGCTTTCGTTTTATTTTCGTCATAGCAAAAATGCAGCTGACGAATATTTTTACGAAAACATTTTTGTTGAAATTAACACTGCTCTTAATACATGCCTCAGACTGTCTACTTTAAAAAAAAAGGGGTCATTTGGGGGGTATTTATACTGTCCTAGTTTTTTAAAGGGCCTCAAGAAATGAGATTGTCAATACATTAGGTTTGATCAATTTTCAAATAAACTGTATATACCATAAATTGTAGACACTATAACTTTCACACTAATCAATTAATGGAGACTAAATTTATAAAGAAATTAGATTTTATTTGATACTTTTATTTATAACAGAAAGTAGAAGTTTTTTTTAGTTTTGGTCTTTTTTGTTTATATATCTATCTATATATATATATATATATATATAAAAATATAAACACACCTGAGCTCATCACTAGCTGTAAAAAATGGTCCATGAATGTCATTATGCATAATATTACATGAGTGATGGATAAATGTCTCAGACTGTCTACTTTGCAAAAAGGGGTAATTTGGGGGGTATTTGTAATGTCCTGGCATTTTAGGACCTAAATGAGACAGGCTATCAGTGTATCAGGATTTATCAATTTTCACACATATATATATATATATATATATATATATATATATATATATATATATATACCATAGTTTGTAGACTCTATAACTTTCACACATACCAATTAATATACACTCATGGGGATTGTTTTAACCAAAAATATGTAGCAGAATAAATTTTGGCCTAAATATATGAGTAAATTCGATTTTATTGGATATATTTTATAACAGAAATTATAAAATACATTTTTTTTTTAAATTTTCATTATAAAATGAAAATATTAACCACTTGAGATCCACGCTATAGTAAAATGACGGCTACAGCGCGGATCTCGAATGCCGGGACTACGTCTATTGACGTTGTCCCCTTTAAGGGCTCCCCGCGCGCTCCCGGGAGCGCGCATCGGGGAAAATCTGTGTTGGCCGTGTCCCCTGGACACAGCCAATCACAGATCGCTGTAAACGGCCAATCACAGCAGCCATTTACAGGGCGGTCGCCGCCTCCAATGGGTGATGATCTCAAATGTAAACAAATGAGATCATCACCCATTGCCAAATCTGTCTCCTCACACAGAGATAGCGTGTAAGGAGAGAGATTCCATGAGTTAAAAAAAAAAAGTGTTTTTGTGCCATCTGTGCCCACCAGTGCCCATATCTACCCTGCCAGTGCCCATCTCTACCCTGCCAGTGCCCATCTCTACCCCGCCAGTGCCCACCTGTGGCCACCTGTGCCCACCTGTGCCATCTGTGCACCATCTGTGCAACGTCAGTGCCCATCTGTGCACCGCCAGTGCCCACCAGTGCCCGCCAGTGCCCATCTGTGCACCGCCAGTGCCCGCCAGTGCCAATTGGTGCCCATCTGTACCAATTGGTGCCCATCTGTGCCACCTCAGCAGTGCCCATCTGTGCCGCCTCAGCAGTGCCCATCTGTGCCGCCTCAGTTCCCATCTGTGCTGCCTCAGTGCCCATCTGTGCCGCCTCAGCAGTGCCCATCTGTGCCGCCTCAGTGCCCATCTGTGCCGCCTCAGCAGTGCCCATCTGTGCCGCCTCAGCAGTGCCCATCTGTACCCATCTGCTGCCTCATCAGTGCACATCTGCAATAAATATGCACATCTGTGCAATAAATCAGTACACATCTGTGCCGACTCAGCAGTGCCCATCTGTGCGGACTCAGCAGTGCCCATCTGTGCGGACTCAGCAGTGCCCATCTGTGCCCATCTGCCACCTCATCAGTGCACATCTGTGCAATAATCTGCACATCTGTGCAATAAATTAGTGCCCATTTGTGCCGACCCATCAGTGCCCATTTGTGCCGCCTCAACAGCGCCCATCTGTGCCACCTCAAAAGCGCCCATCTGTGCCACCTCAAAAGCGCCCATCTGTGCAACCTAAACAGTGCACATCTGTGCCGACTCATCAGTGCACATCTGTGCCGACTCATCAGTGCACATCTGTGCCGACTCATCAGTGCCCATCTGTGCCACCTCTGTGCTGCTTCAACAGTACACATCTGTGCCACCTCATCAGTGCACATCTGTGCCATCAATCAGTGCACATCAGTGCCACCTCATCAGTGCCCATCAGTGCAGGCTTAACCAGCAAACATGGCTAAACGAGTCTTTTCCGCCGAGGAGGCGTACCAAATTCTTTCCACGGCCGACGAGAGCAACAGGGAGCTCTCCTCTTCAGATTCCTTTTCAGATTCGGATTCTGAAGCCGACATAAATTATGAGCCAGTCCTCAGCAGTGAAACACTGACTGTATCCGAGGAGGAAGATATCTGGCCCATCAAACGAAGGCGTTCTAGTGAGACAGTGCCATCCACCAGCACCGCAGTGCCGTCCACCAGCACCACAGTGCCGTCCACCAGCACCACAGTGCCGTCCACCAGCACCGCAGTGCCCCGGCAAGAAAGGCCAAGTACCAGTGGGGTGACATCTCAGCCCCAAAGGGTTAGGAGCCATGCCAGCCTTCCCTATGCCCTTCAGAACCCCTTGTGGCTTCCTCCTAATTCAGGAGAGGCCAATGTTCCCCCTTTCACTGCCCAGCCAGGAGTCCAGGTGGACACGGAGAATTTTACCCCAATAGATTTTTTTAATTTAATTTTTACGGAGGATATGTTGTTGTCAGTTGTGGCCCAGTGCAACCTGTATGCACAACAATTTATTTTGAAAAATCCGACATCTTATTATGCCCGTCCCTACGAATGGAGAGACCTAACGGTGGAGGAGTTCAAGGTTTTTTTAGGCCTTACATTTAACATGGGACTCAACAAAAAAAATCAATTGCGTACCTATTGGTCAACCCACCCCCTCCACCACACACCGCTCTTCTCCGCGGTAATGCCCAGAACATGGTATCAGATGATCCTGAGGTTCTTACATTTCAGCGACAATTCCCAGTGCCTTCCACGAAATGATCCAAATTACGACATGCTTTACAAAATTCGACCAATACTTAATTATTTTTCAAAAACATTCCCCAAATTGTTTACCCCGGCCCAACACATATGTGTGGATGAGTCCCTTATTAAATTTAGCGGCAGGCTTAAAATGAAGCAATTTATGCCCAGCAAAAGGGCCCGCTATGGGGTGAAGGTCTACAAATTATGTGACCGAGCCACAGGGTACACATATTCATTCATAGTGTACGAAGGGAAGGACACCCAGCTGCAGCCCCCTAATTGTCCGGACTACTTGGGATCCAGCAGAAAAGTTGTTTGGGACCTCATATACCCCCTATTGGATAAAGGCTACCACCTGTATGTAGATAACTTCTACACATCTCTGCCCCTGTTCCACAACCTTCACCGGAAGAAAACACCAGCAAGTGGCACCGTAAAAAGGAATTGGAAGGGCTTTCCTCAAAGTCTTGTGAATAAGAAGCTGCGAAAAGGAGAAACCGCAAGTCTAAGAAACAAGGAGGTTCTGGCAGTGAAGTGGAGGGACAGAAGGCATGTGTATATGTTGTCTTCTATCCACAATGATACCTTCGTGGAAATCCCCAGAAGGAATGGCCCCGTAAAGAAACCAAAATGCATTTATGAATACAATTTGTTCATGGGGGGAGTCGACTTCAACGACCAAATGATGGAACCATATCTTGTCACAAGACGGACATACCATTGGTACAAAAAAGTAGCAATTTATTTTTTTCAATTGTCCATTTACAATTCCTATGTCATTTACTGCAACTCCACCCAAAACCCCAAACGTTTCTTTGGCTACCAGGAGGAAGTTTTTACTGCCCTTATTTTCCCAAACGGCCCACCAGAAAATATCCGATCAGATGTTATTAGTCGACTCTCCGAGCGCCACTTTCCCGATAAAATCCCTCCCAAACCAACAGGCCAAAGACGTCAAAAAAGATGTAAGGTGTGTACCAGAGCAGGAGTCAGAAGAGACACATCTTATTATTGTGCACAATGTCCTTCCCAACCAGGCCTCTGCATAGGCGACTGTTTTCGGCGTTACCATACTTCAATACATTTTTAGTGAAGTATGGTAAACATAATCCTCAGTTCCTGCCTTCATACACCTTCACACCCCTTATGCCACTGCCTGCTCTGTAACTGACCCTGGCTTGTTATTTGACCACTCTTATGCCTGCCGATTCTGTACATACCGCTGCCTGATCTGGAACTGACCCTGGACTGTTATTCGACCATGCTTCTGCCTAACGATTCTGTACATACCTCTGCCTGATCTGGAACTGACCCTGGACTGTTATTCGACCATGCTTCTGCCTAACGATTCTGTACATACCTCTGCCTGATCTGGAACTGACCTTGGACTGTTTGACCATGATATTTGCCTGCCTCTTGGACTGATCTTGTATTCTGCAACTGGACTAGTGGGATTCAGCACGGGGTCTCACATATGTGAGGGGCTCCAGTATAGTTTTTCTGGAAGAAGAAAACAATTTTCTTTGTTTTCTTATTCCTAGATTAGGGTCTGGAGACTCGGAGGCTTCAAAGAGATTTGGGAGGGAGAAGCCTCTACCCCTATCCCCATTCTGTCCTGAACGAGGCTCTACTTCTGTCTGCTGCCTGTAGGACTTACTGCCGTCATGCCGCACTGACCACACCACAAGGACCTGCCTACTACCAGGACTAATATTTTTGGCACTGCTGACATCTCTGCACTGACCCTGGACTGTAATATGGACAGTATCCCTGCCTGCTGCCTTAAAAACTGTGTTCGCTGTTGCTGACCAAGTCCCTGCCTGCTGCCTGGACCAGGGATATCCTCCTGTGGACAACTGCGCTTCTAAAACCACAGGTAATATTTTCTTGGTACGCCGACGGTGTTCTTTGCATGTTGCGCCTCTGTATGTGGCCAGGCTGTGTAAACGTCTCACACATGTGGTATTGCCATACTCAGGAGGAGTAGTAGAATGTATTTTGGGGTGTTATTTTTGCTATGTAAATGCTATGCGTTGGAAATATCTTATAAACGGACAACTTTGTGTAAAAAAAAATGCGTTTTCATTTTTTTCCACATTTTCCGAAAGCTTCTGGAAAAAAATGAACCATTGAAAAGACTCATTATTCCTTTATAGATTATACGTTGGGGTGTTAGCTTTCCAAAATGGGGTCATTTTCTGGACGTTTCCATTGCCCTGGTGTTCCAGGGCCTTCAAAACTGTAATAGGTGGTTGAGAAATGAAATGTGTAATTTATGCTCCTAGAATGCCTGAAGGTGCTACTTCAAAATTAGGCCTCTGTATGTGGTCAGGCTGTGTAAAAGTCTCACACATGTGGTATCGTTATACTCAGGAGGAGTAGGAGAATGTATTTTGGGGTGCTATTTTTGCTATGTAAATGCTATGCGTTGGAAATATCTTATAAACGGACAACTTTGTGTAAAAAAAAAATGCATTTTCATTTTTTTCCACATTTTCCGAAAACTTCTGGAAAAAAATGAACCATTGAAAAGACTCATTATGCCTCATAGATTATACGTTGGGGTGTTAGCTTTCCAAAATGGGGTCATTTTCTGGACGTTTCCATTGCCCTGGTGTTCCAGGGCCTTCAAAACTGTAATAGGTGGTTGAGAAATGAAATGTGTAATTTATGCTCCTAGAATGCCTGAAGGTGCTACTTCAAAATTAGGCCTCTGTATGTGGTCAGGTTGTGTAAAAGTCTCACACATGTGGTATCGTTATACTCAAGAGGAGTAGGAGTATGTATTTTGGGGTGTTATTTGTGGTATGCACATTCCGTGTGGGAGAAATAAGCTATTACAATGAAAATTTTGTGAAAAAAAAAAAAATCGTAATATTGCAAAGAATTGTGGGAAAAAATGACAACTTAAAATAACTCACCATGCCTCTTACTAAATACATTGGAATGTCTACTTCCCAAAAAGGGGTAATTTGGGGGGCATTTGTACTTTCCTGGCTTGTTAGGGTCTCAAGAATGTTTTTTTGCAAATCATATAATATGCAATAATTTGGGTTATTTTGACCAAAGATGTGTAGTAGTATAAATTGTGGCCAAAATTTATGAAGAAAAATTGCTAATTTGCTAAATTTTGTCACAGAAACGAAGAAAAATTCATTTTTTTTCAAAATTTTCGGTCTTTTTTCATTTATAGCGCAGAAAATAAAAAACCGAGAGGTGATCAAATACCACCAAAAGAAAGCTCTATTGGTATGAAGAAAAGGACAAAAAAATAATTTGGTTACAGTGTTGCACGACTGAGTAATTGTCATTCAAAATGTGAGAGCACTGAAAGCTGAAAATTGGTCTGGGACTGAGGAGGGTTTAAGTGCCCAGTAAGCAAGTGGTTAAAAACCCAGTAGTGATTAAATCCCATCAAAAAAATCTCAATGGGGGCCATTTACTATAGTGCCAGGAAGTACTGGGTGCTCTACATATATAAGCATCCAATTAAAGCCAATTAGGACTTCAACTCTCAAAAACTGGGCGTTACATGCAAATGGAAACTCGCAATATTGCCGATGAACATGCCTGTCAGATCGCATATGCGGGAATTGTGGAAGTCAATAGGGCTCGACCCTGCGAAATCCAAAGTCCTCATTGAAGACTTGTATACAAGTTATTGCCATGAAAAGTATATGGGGACCTTCGTCCTGCCCTGGGGGACATGTATCAATTGAAAAAAAGAAGGTTTTAAAACAATCTTTTTTTCAGGACTCGGGACCCCTTAGTCTGCCTTTAAAGTGGTGCATCCGTGTGATGTGTAGAACAGTGCCCGAGGCAAAATGACATTTATAAAGGAAAAAATGTAATTCAACCACTTCAGCCCTGGACCATTTGTCTGCCCAAAGATCAGAGCACTTTTTGCAATTTGGCACTGCGTCGTTTATAGATAGATAGATAGATAGATAGATAGATAGATAGATAGATATAGCTCTATCTATCTATCTATATATATAATTATTATTATTCAGGATTTATATAGCACCAACAATTTGAGCAGCGCTTTACAATATGAGGGCAGACAATACACATACAATACAAATCAATACATGAGGGATCAGAGGGCCCTGTATTAAGTTATTATTATTTGTATATATCTTTTTCAATAAATTTGCAGCAATCCCGGACTGTGTTTATATATATCAATACAATATAATATAATATATATATATATATATATATATATATTGTATTGTATTATTATCTTGTATTATTATGGATTATTATGGTATGTTAAGTTATGAAAATTTAAATACATTATTTTGTAAATTAGCCATGGTATACTTTTTGCACACATTCTGGTGTGCGTGTCTATTTATTATGTATATAGTCCTTTGTTTTGTGTTTGGGGAGGACATCTGAGGAGACAATCTCAAGAGTTATGAAAACAGTAGCAGCTGCCAGCACTGACGTAGTCTCTACGTAGTCACTTGCTCCCCCTGGTGGCCGCTGGGGAGAAGGCACGTCTAGAAGGAGGCGGGGGATGCCGGGCACATGTCACAGCCGGATTCCAGTCAGCTCTCCCACCCTGCACCGTGCTGGCTTCTAGCAGGAGGAGGTAGTTCAGGCCGCCCGGATACAGCGGTGCTGGAGGAACTGTCGCACGTCTGCAGGACACAGGTATGAGGCGGAGGAGGAGGGGAGGTCACCCCAGGGACATGGTGGGCTGTGTGTGTTATAACGGGCCGGATAGAGCAGGAAGAAAACAACAACAGCGGGGGAAGCCTGTGTAAGGACAGACTGCACTGTGTACTATGTGCAGACAGGGGGGTGATCCAGCAAACACCAGGGACATAGCAATGTATTGTGTGTACAGCTGATAATAGGATGTGATAAAGGTGCTGCAATGTACACAGTCCTTCTGGGTGGGACAGTCTGATCTGTTCTCTTCTGATGACCACACAGGTATTATTGATCATTTGATGAGCTGATCAAATGAAATCAAATTTAGTATTAGATCCATTAAGGGAGAAGAGCTTGAAATTAATTGGCGGAATGTATCGATTGTACCAACAAATGTCTGTGTATGTGTGTCAGAGAATCGATTGGATGAATGGATTTCATCGATCGTATACACCTATAAGTGATCGATTAATGACTGGGATCAATATCACAAGCAGTGCATGCTTCGTTCTTTTAAGGTTCCATGCACGCTGAAGCTTATGAGCGGGCTTTGTGCGGCGTTTTGGGGAGTTTGGGTGTTTTTTTGTTTTATGGCCCATGAGCTGTTGTCTGAATGCGCTAAAATCGCATTCAGGAGCTGTTTTTCTGACCGCAAAAAAAACCTCTTAAAAATGTTAAACGGTAATCCATATTTAGTAACATTTAATATGTGAATGTGTAAATGATGTATAAATAATTTGTAAAAAATGCTTTGTTAAATAAAGATTATTTAAAAAAAAAAAAATGTTAAATGCTGATAAACGTTCAAAAGCTCATCGGGATTTTTTTAAAGTTTTTGATCCATTGGGAATTTTATTTTTCTGGAGAAAAACATTGAAAGACTAACTGCAAAGCTACTGGCATTTTTATAACAATATTTTAACGTCCAATGTGCATGGAGCCTTATTGTTGACAAGTCACTTTTGTAAGTTGATCAGAAATTCCTACATTGTGTCTGATCCTGCCAGGAAGCAGCCATCTGTACTGGTCCAATCATCTGCACCCAGGGCATTCCCCACCCCACAGCTAAAATGTATACAAAAGGGTGTGTACATGTTCAGCTGCAGAAAGGGCAATGCTTGGCTGCTTACGATTGGCCCAGTACAGGTGACAGCTTCCTGGTGGGATCAGAGCATGCCTAAACTCATCCCTATATACTCCCTACTCTGGACTGACTGTCCCCTTTCCCTATAAAGAATTGATTTGGTCTTCTCCACCGACTGCTTTCACCATCAGAGATGCCAGTAGACTGGTCTGCCCGTAGTGAATGTTGATCACTAAGGATGAGCTCCGGCGTGTTCGCACAGCCCACGCGCAGAGCCCGCCAGGAAGTCGACGCTGCGCTAATCACAGGCAGTGAGACATTTCCCGATCTGTGCAGCCGCTCACCGGGAAATGTCTCACTGCCTGTGATTAGCACAGTGCCAACTTCCTGGCGGGCTCCACACGTGGGCTGTGCGAACACGCCGGAGCTCATCCTTAGTGATCAACATTCACTACGGGCAGACCAGTCTACTGGCATCTCTGATGGTGAAAGCAGTCGGTGGAGAAGACCAAATCAATTCTTTATAGGGAAAGGGGACAGTCAGTCCAGAGTAGGGAGTATATAGGGATGAGTTTAGGCATGCTCTGATCCCACCAGGAAGCTGTCACCTGTACTGGGCCAATCGTAAGCAGCCAAGCATTGCCCTTTCTGCAGCTGAACATGTACACACCCTTTTGTATACATTTTAGCTGTGGGGTGGGGAATGCCCTGGGTGCAGATGATTGGACCAGTACAGATGACTGCTTCCTGGCAGGATCGTTTTGGTGGATTCGAACACACCTGAGCTCATCACTAGCTGTATGTAATGGCACATGGATATCTTTGTGCATATTATCATTACATGAATGATGGATAAATTGATAACTATTGGGCAGGCTCTCAGAGTAGGTTGTTTGCATGTGTATGGGCACCTTATCAATCTGGTCTGTTTCTGGAGTGACGAATAACCAGGCCACTCACTGGTCACATGTCAATCTAACAATCTGACCATACATTATTATTATTATTATTATTATTATTATTATTATTATTATTATTATTATTCAGGATTTATATAGCGCCAACAGTTTGCGCAGCGCTTTACAATATGAGGGCAGACAGTACACTTAAAATACAAATCAATACAGGAGGGATCAGAGGGCCCATGTAAAGTTTTCTCAAACCACTTCATTCCACATCCACACCAAACAGCATGGGTGGGGTATTCTGACAGCTGGCACCCACAGCTGTCTATCTATCCCAACCATAACTGCATAGGATTGGCTGGAGTCACTGTTCAGCCAACTTTTGCTGAAGTTACCCAGTGAGGAGAGCTCTGACAGCTGATTGGAGGGAAGAGACACCCCCCCCCCCCTTCACACAGCGCACAGGAACAGAGCTGAGGTTGTCCGTCAGCTGGAGGTCCCTCCTGTCACCATAATTCTCTTGGTGTCAGGAAAACTTCTTAGAAGTGGCTTATACAGATAGCAAAGGCACAAAGCAGCAGACAGAAATGACACTAAAGCCTCATACACACTATTGAACTTTATACAAACGTTCCCGTGGATTTCTGTACAAAGGGCGTTGCCTGTGAACTTGTTAAGCATACAAACGATCAGACTTTTTCAGCCAACTTTCACCAAATCACGTGGTTTTTCTGCTCTTTACCGCCACCTTCTGTCAACTTCTGTATTGTTGTCTGATCTTTTGCATTGGTTCTGAGTGTGCGTGTTTGTAAAGTCCAGTGGTTTTCTGTACACACGATTTGCTCCATCGGACTTGGTGAAAAGTTTGTCTGTTCGCACAGCCAACATTTGTCAGATGAAAACCGAAAAAGTTTGTCCGATGGAGTGTACACACGGTCGGATATTGCCTTAAAACAGCTAATTTGCATGGTTGTTGTCAAAAAGTCAGATCATGTGTACGGGCCTTTAGGCTGGGTTGACGTGCGTTCTGTGTGTTTTTAGTGCGGTTTGTAGAAATGCCCTGCAGCTTATTTACTTGGTTTCCCATGCGACACGTTCACACCTGTGTGTTGTTTAGCCGCTGTGCTTTTTGGAAAGGGTCGGGGACTTTTTTTCCCACAGCAGATTGTGTTTTTGTGTAATAGACTTCAATGGACCCCCACCAAAAAAACGCAAGTGTTTGGGTTTTTGATGCATTTTTACGTGCATTTTGCACTTTTTTTCTTCTCCCTCGATAAACTGTGAATAGCTGGTTTTTAAGGACTCGGCAACCGATGTGTCATCAGCTGTCATTGGTGGTGTTCCCGCTGAATGTTAAAAAATAAATAAAAAATTGCCAGCAAAGAAAAATAAATAAATAACAAAAATGGCATGGTTCCCCCCCCCCCCCCCCCCCCCCAAATCAATACCAGGCCCCTCAGGTCTTTAAAGCCTATACGGTTGGCTATATACATGGGGCTTTGCTTTTGATCTCTAAATGGAGGGTTAATAAAGACATTTGCTTGCAGATTTAATGAAGACTACAGCAGTGCAGTAAAGCAGTACAATTCCATTTTGCCAGTAGCAAAGGGAGCCAAGCCTATATAAGCTTGAAAGCTTACCCAGCTAGAAAACATCGAATGGACTTGGATTACTCCGCAATATAACTTGATCCCTTCTCTTGGCACCATATATCCAACATAGAGGAACACATCCTCTAGAGCAGGGGTGTCAAGCTCAATTTTATTGTGGGCCGCATCAGCAGTATGGCTGCCCTCAATGGGCTGGTTGTATCTGCCCTTTGAATGCAGAATTCAGGGGTGCGCTATGTACAGAGTGCAGAATTCAAGAGTGTGCAACGTACGGTGCAGGGCTCAGGAGTGAGATACATGCGGAGTATCTCACACCGCCCCAAAGATGCTGCTTACAGGACTTTTTTTTTTTTTTCGTCCCGCAAGTGCACCACCCCGGTGTGAAAGCACTCTGGCTTTCACACTGGGGAGGCATGAGAGGTGTTTTTTAAGGGTCTTAGAGATGCGCTATGCACAGTGTGCAACCCCAACTCTTTCTCTCCCCCCCCCCCTCTTTAAAGCTTTCTCATATCTCTAAATAAACCAATAAAATGATGCGCTATCCAAATGTGATCATGTGGTGATGACACAAAATCCTGATATTGTTGACTCCAACTAAAATATAAAAAAAGTTATGCGATTAGTAAATATGCTTGTAATGCAATCCTATGCGATTAAAGATGGCAATGATATGTACTACTATCAGTGACAACCTATGTGTCTACACACAACTCCATATGCATATAAACCAATCCTATGCGATTAAAAGTTGTGATCCTATGCGATAATGCCAGCGAGAACCTGTATAAAAAAAAAAGTGCATATACATAAAATAATCAAAATGCGAAAAAATATATAACGAGTTGAAAGTGCCCTTGTGCAAAATAATTCATGCATTAATGGGTCTAAAGGAAACGAGACATAAAGTCCATTCCTAATTACTCCATTCTTCTGATTCTCATTACAGATGATATGAATAGTAGGTGCTCGTGTCCACTCTTGTGTTCCCCCTTAGGTGTATGCACTCACCTTGGAGAGCGTGACCTTGGTCAAAACACGCTTTTAAACCACCTCCTGGGTTTATTGGCAACATTAGGATCCTTGGATGGTTGCTTGCACATATATCCATATAGTAAACGGAGGAAACTGAATAGTGTGATACAGTTTTTAAATGTATTAAAATACAATCTTCCCTATGTTTTGGTACTCCCATTTCATAGGTGCTCAAGCACACCATTCTGTTCATGCCAGAAAATGTAAAAACGCTGTATTGGTGTGTCCTCTCCTACATTGAGAACACTCCACTGTCTCACACACCGTCTTGTCTCCTCCCCAACGCGTGTTGATACCGGGAAATTACATATCTTCCTCAGGGGGAATTCTTTTAGACAGTTGAGATGTCAATCATTTTATAGTGTCATTGCGGGAATTTTGTTGAAGGTTGTGGATACTCTAGTGTTATATGCTCGCGGCCATTTTCTGATGGGTCAGAGCGCTCATTATTACCCATACTGCATGCCGTGTAGTGTTGTCAGCCTAACTGTTTTTTTTTTATATGCATCCCTCTGCACATTGCATTCAGGACAGTGTGTAAGGAGCAGGACACATCTTCACAGCGTCATTACCACATACAATATCATTAAAAACAGTCACATCCTGACTACCCCATCTAACTATGGAAAACAATCATCAGTGAGCTGTAAATCACTACATACTACATTATTGCACGATCTAAATGGTTCAAATTACACGTGGATACATAATACTCTAAAATCTATCATTAATGTATATAGGACAATTACTCTAAAAAAGGCAAGGTATGCATAAGTAGCATCGTGCGTACATGCATTACCATATATACAGATCCTCCCAAGCCCATACCTATACTATATATCATCAAAGGCCAACATATATGTTACATATAACAATAAGAAATAAAATTAACTAAAGTGCATAATGAAAACTACCTCATAACAAACCGCCTGCACACACACCTATGTGTAACCACATGCACAAGTACTAAAATACCATTTCGTATCCAAGTTTAAAAATCATAGGAATGGTAGTGCTAACAATAATCCCAATGTAAAGGACCTAGGGGAATGAGTTAAGGGACCAGCAATACACCTAATAATATACTCATGGCATCCTATACAGGTGCATTAGGGGACTTTCCACCACAACTAACGACCCCCTATGGGCCTCATCTTAACCATCCCCTTTCCCTTATGATTTATAATGACCCAATATCAGATCCTGACCACAACAACCCATAAGCACCATAACCAAAAAAGCATCTTCCTAGACCAGTGATGGCGAACCTTGGCACCCGAGATGTTTTGGAACTACATTTCCCATGATGCTCATGCACTCTGCAGTGTAGTTGAGCATCATGGGAAATGTAGTTCCAAAACATCTGGGGTGCCAAGGTTCGCCTAGACTAATAAACCTATGTATAGGAGCAATAGTGTTTTTATAACACTAGTGTCTAGTGCAGGGGTCTCAAACTGGCGGCCCTCCAGCTGTTGCAAAACTACAAGTCCCATGAGGCATTGCAAGGCTGACAGTTACCATCATGACTCTCACAGACAGAGGCATGATGAGATTTGTAGTTTTGCAGCAGCTGGAGGGCCGTCCTTCATTCATTTGGAAGATCGGAAATGGGTTCCTCGTTGTAACTACTCGCGCAAATGCTTAGTATCGATACTGCTATTGGTGCAACGTTATTTTAAAGTAGTTGTGAAGTTCATTTGTTCTATATACTTCTTCTTTTTTTTTATTTATTTATTTTTTAATAGTTAAAGGGTTAGTTCACCTTTACCAAAAAAGCTGCCTATGCAGGTAAGGGGTGTTTGTAGATAAAAAAAAAACAAAAAAACAGTGAAACTCTGACTGAAGTTGAATAATGCCCTTGCTATAGGTGTATGCTATTTATGTACCTCCTGAAGCCTAAGTGGAATACTCCCAGATTGTTGCTGAGGCTACTTTCAGATTGGAGCGTTGTAGGCGTTGGCGGTAATATATATTTAGCGCCGCTTTACCGTAGTTTTAACACCGCTAAAAAGAGTTAAAACCACCCGCATAGCGGCTCTGCCCCATTGTTTTCAATGGGAAGGGGCACTTTAGGAGCGGTGAATACAGCTCTCCAAAGATGCGGCTTGCAGGACTTTTTCCTGCAAGCGCACTGCTCCAGTGTGAAAGCCCTCACCCCCTTCACTCTGGAGACACAGGAGAGGCTCTTTACAGGCGTTATTTTTAGCGCTGTAGCGCCTGTAAAGCGACTCAGTGTGAAAGTAGTGTAAGGGAGGCCTAGTCCTTACTGGGCACTGCTGGTTAGGCTTCAGTTAGCAACATTGTAGAGATGTCCGGGGAGAATTCCAGTTAGACTTCAGGAGGTACGTAAAAAGGCCTACACATATAGCAATATTCAATTTTAGTGACAGCTGTACAGTTTATCTACAGATGCCCCTTGTCTGCATAGACAGTTGTTTGGTAAAGGTGAACTAACCCTTTAAATATGTTTATTTTATTAATTCTTCCTTGTCTATATTTCTTTTCCCAGCTGGTAAAGTTCAGGCCACATGACTGTTCTTCCATCTTCGGTGGTTCATAGACCTGTGGGTGGGAATTTACTTTTGGGGTATTCACATAGAGGCTGGGGAATGGCTGGCCGGAGAAGCCACTGTTAATCAAGGGAAGAGAGACGGGCAGGGGCATGGCTTTAAACTGACCATGAAAGATGCAGGCAGGCTGGATGGTTGCACAGCCTGGCTGTATCTCTGAACAGGATGATAGGGCATGCAACCTGACCACGATAGCACAGATCGGCTTCCGTGATTAGCGAGGTCAGTTTACAAACAGCAAGAGGAGAACTGGTAGGATAAACAAGATAATATAGAAGCACTGAAAGGGCAAATATATTTTTGATATGAAATGGCACATTAAAGCGGTTGTTTGAAAAAAAAAACTTTCCCCTAAGACAATTGCTTAAAGTGGAGATCCGCCCACCGCTGGAAAAATCAAAAATCATCAGCTGCTGACATTTAGTGCTCATGCACACGGACGTTTTAAAAACTGGCTGCAAAGCTAGCTCAGATGCCTGGAAAAATCGGCGTTAAAAACTTGATTTTTACCGCGTTTTGCATTGGCGTTTTTGCGCGTTTTTTAGCGTTAAGTAGCGTTTTTAAAGAAACACATCTCTTGGCTATAGCACTCAGAAACCAAAGAAAATATGTTGCGCGTTTGTGCGCGTTTTTGCGCTTTTTCCTGCGATTCACGTTTTTACAGCTCTAGCTCCGCGCCACGGAACGCACTGGTCCTGGGTTTTTTTTTTACAGCTTAAAAACGCCTATGCCATTTGCAGCTCAAAAACGCCTAGGTGGGCATGAAGCCATAGACTAACATGGACAGGCCTTTTTAAGCTGCAAAAAACGCTCAAAAAAGCGGCTGTAAAAACGTCCGTGTGCATGAGGCCTTAATAATCGGATACTTACCTGTCCTGGAGTCCAGCGATGTCAGCACTGCAGCTGATGTTTCTATTAGCTATTGGGTGCATGCCGCCTCCATTGCGAGTAAGGGAACCCGGCAGTGTAGCCTTACGGCCTCATGCCAGGAACCTTACTGCGCATGCGCTAGGCTCCACACCTCTTTCCTACTGGTCCGGCGACCAGGGAGGGAGTAGGTGGGAGCCCCAGCAATGATACAAATACCCAGGCTGAGGCTCCCAGAAGTGGGGACAGGATATCTGGGAAAGACACAAGTCCCCCGCAGTCCCACTGACCTGGATTGCGGCAATCTCCTGTTCTAAGCGTCAGGAGTCTGGGGCTTAGAAATCCTCTGAGCTGAATGTCCAAAATGTCCCTCGCCAGGAGGGACGTTTTTGGAGCATTCTAATTGGTCAATGCCGTCATGTGGACAACGCTGACCAGTCAGCAGCCGCATAGCCCTTCCTGTCCGCTATGGAGAACGTTTTTGGATGCAGAGAGGATTTCTAAACCCTGGACTCCTAGTGCGGATATACTTTGGCTTAGAACTAGAGATTGTCACTGTCTAGGTCAGTGGGACCAGGGAAGGTGAGGAGGGGGGCCTGTGTAAGTTCACCTTCCAGATTTTTCTGTAAAGGTAAACTTGCACGTTAAAGAGACGGATAAATGCATTTTGGTTTGTAAGGGTTGAAACGCTTTAACGCAACAAAGAAAATGTTTTGGTTCAGTTTAATTTGTATACAGGACCACTTGTTTTTTTTTGATAAAGACCGTAGGGCTGAAACGATTAATCGATATTATCAATAATAATCGATAATGAAAATTGTTGTCAACGATTTTCATTATAGATTAGTTGGTCCGCACCATGCGATCCGCCGTGCGGGCTGCGCTTCGGCTTAGCTCCGGAGCTGGCGGCCATCTTGGTACACCCGGCGGCGGCGAGCTGCGCGCTGACGTCACCCCCAGCGCGTTGTTCAGCCTTTGTCAGCCCAAGTGAAGGAATTCTGGAGGAGTCACGCTGGATGCCTTGCCTGCCCTCATTCAAAACTTATTTTATGCAGGTACCATTACATCTATTACCTAATCTAACCTCATAACTAACTACTATCTATTAGATAGATAGGATTAAATAATAACTAACTACTAAGCCTTTCCACTTGCTCGGCACAGCCACATTGTTGATTTAAATAAAAGGTACAACACTATCTCTCCCCCCCCCCCCCCCCCCCCCCATAAAATGCAGCTTATTACAAGCATAAAAACATAGCATATCACTGACGATTTGCGCCAATAGGCATCCCGGGACTCATCACGGCGGTCTGTTTGGAGGAACTTTGATCTGTGGTGAGCTTGGAGCAAATCATCAGTGATATGCTGACTATGTTTTTATGCTTGTAATAAGCTGCATTTTATTGGGGGGGAGATAGTGTTACACCTTTTATTTAAATAAAATGTGGCTGTGGGGGGCGGGGTTAGTGTTTTTTTTTGCTGATCCGAAAATTGATCCGATCCATGACTCTGATCTGAGGAACGATCCGATCCATGAGTTTTTTGATCTGTTGCCCCCCTAGTCCGCACCTTCCCCCTTGCCGGTCCATTAGGATCCTGTGTATCCTCCCGTGTCCTACGCATGCACCATGTCCATGAGCACGCAGCTATGCCTGCTTGCATTCTCCACCCAGGTGACGTTCCGCCAGCAACGCCGGGCTGCTTTCCAGTGCTGCCGTGATTGGAGGTTGTACTCTACACGTGCTTGCATCCATCTCCCGGCTTCGGGGTGCCCTTCGCTCCATTCAGAGGAGTCGGCCGAGTCACGTGTGGCACGCCCGGACTGAGACTCTGCCCCACACCACCCCGGCACACCGAGGAGGAGCCGTTGTCACCATGAAGGGGTGAGAAAAACCCGAGACACTGGAGGGGGGGAGAGAAGCACTGAGAGGAGGTGGGGCAGTGACACCATGTGAGAGGGGAGGAATGTGTCATCTATACTGGGGGGGACACGTGTGTGTGTGTGTGTGTGTGTGTGTGTGTATTTCTCCCCTTTTTCAGTTTTTTTTTTTTTTTTTTTTTATCTGATTAATCGAAAAAAATAATCGGCCGATTAATCAATTATGAAAATAATCGTTAGTTGCAGCCCTAAAAGATAGTAATTTATTGATCAACCACCTATTTGTTGTAATTGATTTATTTAAAGATAACGCTATTTTGTTGAAACCGTAATTAGAATAGTAGTATATTATTGGGTTGCTGACTGTACATGTAAAATGTATATGCAGGCGGAGTCCCATTTCAAAGGTTTTATACCACTAGGCTAACCTGTACGATTAAGGCTTCATGTAGGTAATGTGGATAATGACCGAACTCTGGACAGCTGCACTCCAATGCTAAAACGTCAGCTGTTAGCATCTTTCGCTGTGGTGTCATTTGCTGTGTCCTAAATATTTGAATAAAGCATCGTTTTAGCATTGGAGTGCGGCCGTCCAGAGTTCTGTCATTATCCACATTATCTGCATGCTGTGGCTCGCACCCGGATCCCTTCACTTGGAGCAATTATCTCTGAGTTCCCAGGACCTGCCTCTGAGCGGTGGTGTATATCTCTCTTGTGATTCTCTGGACTAAGGCTTCATGTACACGGGATGTTTTTTTACAACCTCTCCTGAACGATTTAACTTGACTGATAGTAACCATATTTAAAACATCCATTTTGCCGCATTTGCATTTAGAAGCGTTAACATTTTTTTTTTCAAATAGCCAAATATGAAAAATGCCTGTAAACGAAACGTGGCTAAACGTGAGTTACCATGTTAACACGCGTTTACAAGCTGTTACAGGCATTTGGCTTTTGAAATATCTCTGAACATCTGTCCTGAATGCATTTATTTGCGTTCCAAAAAATGCTTCTAAACTCAACTGCCTATAAAAGACCCTGTGTACATGTACTGATAAGATAGAGGAGAGATCAGGGGCCACAGAAAAAAAAAACACACAACTGTTCCTAAACGGCCATTTACCAGCAGCAGTGTACTTTGCTTTGGGTATCGAATGCATATGTTGGATTAATTTATCTTATCAGTAGATAAGTTTATGCAATGCAAGGTCACAATGTGTGGAAGATCATTCCCTATGTAATTCTTCTAAAGATAATTGTATGTTGTTATCAAGGAAAACACAGCAGTGTGGTAATGTGGGGAAAGATCACACAGTCACACAGTCGGAAGAAAAAATAAGGCTAGAAGGGTTATATTTGATCTCGTGTTTTGGTCTTGTTTCCCAGATACTATAGGTATGAAGGTTTTAGCAGCAGACACATATATTCTTTATGATTAAAGTAGGGTAAGCAAATATGTCAAGTATTTGAATTTACATTGTTATTCAGTGTGAGTGCTCTTGGATTTATGATTTTTTTTATTTTTTTTATATGGAGTGCTCTTGTGTTTTTTTTTTTTTTTTTTTTTTTTTTTTTTTTCATTTTTGCTAGCAGTATAACACGTTTGCATGCCATATTTTAAAGTAATACTCAAGTCAAACTACATTTTTGTTTTTGCTTTAGAACCTCTATCAGATCCTCTTATGTTTTTTATTGCTGACTTTCTTACTATTGGTGGGAGTAATATTCTTTGGCTTTATATTAGTGGAACTGAACTCGTAAAGTGAGGATTTGTTATGTTATTGGGAACATTTTATTGCAGGGTTATCTCAAATTCATAGGTTACGCACCCATGCTATAAAGCATTGGTGTTTAGCCAAGTATGGCTGCGTACAATCATTTAACTCTCTGGTCAGCTGTATACGCCACCTGTTTCTCCCCATACACAGGAGAAAAATTGGATTTTCATGCTACAGCAAATTTGCGCCCCAAACCTTCCATCTGACTGAGGCTTAAGGAACTGACTGGGAACACAGATCACAATATAGAGCTCCTGGATTCTTACTTTATATAATATAAACTGAATTCAACTTTCCATCTGTAAAATGGTAATAATTATAGCATTCAATGATTTCCATTAGCATTTCCTTTATTTTAAATTTTTTTAAAAGAAATCTCTGTTTCGTGGGTTTACATCACTTCAATTGTAGCTTTTGGTTATTTTAAAACCAAACTTTGGTGCTATGTTTACAGTGGGACTTGGCTTTCTACATGAATTTTTGTATCTTGCAAAGCATCTCAATACATACTATTCACTGAACAAATAAAAAGTATGTTTTACCACTATTCTCCCATCATTGGTCCATGCATCATGATTTTTTTGGGAGTGGTGGTAGGGATGACAGACTTTTATGCAGGTAGAAGAAGTACTTAAGCCCCGGACCATTTTCCAGCTAAAGCAGTGGTCCCCAACCTTTTTGGCACCAAGGCCCGGTTTTGTGGAAGAATATTTTTCCAAGGCCCGGTGGGGGGGGGGGAGGAATCGCGATGTGGTGCGTTATCGGTTCAATCATCCTGATACCATAATATCGGGACGATTGAAGTGCATTATTTATATTATTACAATATAATACAATGATTATATAGTTCAACTCACTGTAATGTAGAATCAGTGGGAGCCCCAAGCTTGTTTCCCTGCAACTAAACAGTGTTATGGTGTCAGGGTGACTGAAGCACGTTATTTCTATTACATTGGAATATAAAATGAAATGGTTCTACTCACCATAATGCAGAATCAGTGGGATCCCTGAGCTTGTTTTACTGCAACTAGGCGGTCCCATCTTGGGGTGATAGGAGACAGTGACACTCGAAGTGTGTTGCTTATGTCCAATCTGCTCCGTAATCTTGTTTTGGTTGCTGTCACTGCAGAAAATCCAGCTTCACAAAGATAGGATGTTGGAAATGGCAGCAAGCTTTTCAGCGCTTTTGTGGCAATTGCAGGATATTCTGCCTTGACTTTAATCCAGAACGTATGGAGGTTTGAAGTCGTCTCAAACATACTTTTAAGGCCACCATCATTTGCGATCTCAAGCAGTTGATCCTCTTCTAGCACGGACAGAGTGGATTCACCTGGCTTATTCACAAATGGGTCACGGATCCATTCCTTCCCAATTCGGGGGTCTTTTGAGGATGGGAAATAATGCTCAAATTCATTTGAAAGCCGATAGAGGTGATCATGCACCAGCTGTGTGAAAGAAGGTTCTGGCTCAGTCTCTTTCAAAAGCTCTGATAAGGTTGGAAACATGTCAAAAATACCATTGTTGACTCGTCGCCCCCATAATTCCAGTTTGGCTTTGAATGCAGCCACTTTATCAGCAGACTTAAACACAGTTCTCATTCTCCCCTGAAGTGACAGATTGAGTTAGTTGAGCAGGTTAAATATGTCACACAAGTAAGCAAGTTTTGTGACCCATTCTGTGACACTGAAATGTGCTGCAAGTGGTGACTGTTTTTCAGAAAGAAATCTCTGGAGCGGCTCTCGTAACTCAAACACTCTGCTCAGTGATCTACCTTTAGAAAGCCATCTCACTTCTGTGTATAACAGAAGACGAGTGTGCTCTGCATCCATCTCCTCACAGAGCTGTTCGAACAGACGTGAGTTAAGGGCATGTACTTTAATGTGGTTGATTATTTTAATCACAGCCTGCAAAACGTTGTTCAGTTCAGGTGACATTTTTCGGCTAGCCAGCATTTCTCTATGGAGGACACAGTGCGTAGACTCACATTCAGAAGCAACCTCCTTGACCCGAGTGGTAAAACCAGAAAGCCGCCCAGTCATGGCAGCAGCTCCATCCGTGCATACACCAACACAAAACGACCAATTCAGTTTTCCTGACATATACTCATTTAAAGAATTGAACAATTCTGCAGCTGTGGTGTTGGTCGGCAAGAAGAGTGCACATAGCATATCCTCATGGACATCCTCCTGGAAAACATATCGAACAAAAACAAGCATTGTTGCCTTGTTGTCAACATCAGTAGACTCATCGACTTGTATGGCATACCATGGTGACTCCTTAATTCTCTCTATCAGTTGCGTTTCAATATCCTCTGCAATTTCATTTATTCGTCTAGCTACAGTGCTAGCCGAAAGAGGAACATGCGCCACCTTTTCAACCGCAGCCTCTCCTAAAATTTCACGGCAAATGTCCTTTGCAGCAGGCAGGATCAACTGTTCTCCGATTGTAAATGGTTTCTTAGATTTAGCAATACGGTTAGCCACTAAGAATGAGGCTCTCAATGCAGACACATTTATCGAAGAGGTGGTCTTCAATAATTGCTTCTGTCCTTCGTGTTCACGTTTTTTTTCTTTTGAAAAACTCAACCGGCTTGTCTTTTAATGAAGGGTGTTTGGTCTCCATATGGCGAAGCAGTTTTGAAGGTTTCATGGCTTCATTGGATAGCCGCTCACCACATATTATACAAAGCGGGTTTGGAGAATGTGAATCACCTGATGCAATGTACCCATAATTTAAATAGGACTCTTGGTATTTTCTTTTAAATGCAGCTTTCTTTTTGTTTGCAGTCTTAGAACAGTCTTCTGTTGTCTCATCATTGGGTCTTTGCCCCTTTTCAAAAAAGCTCTGCAGTGACATTTGTTTTTTTACTCATTTTGGCTAGTTGGCAAAGCCTGCCACCAGATGGGAATTGCCACTGCTGTGGCCTGTCTTCAGATGGGAATTGCCACTGCTGCGGCCTGTCTTCAGATGGGAATTGCCACTGCTGCGGCCTGTCTTCAGATGGGAATTGCCACTGCTGCGGCCTGTCTTCAGATGGGAATTGCCACTGCTGCGGCCTGTCTTCAGATGGGAATTGCCACTGCTGCGGCCTGTCTTCAGATGGGAATTGCCACTGCTGCGGCCTGTCTTCAGATGGGAATTGCCACTGCTGCGGCCTGTCTTCAGATGGGAATTGCCACTGCTGCGGCCTGTCTTCAGATGGGAATTGCCACTGCTGCGGCCTGTCTTCAGATGGGAATTGCCACTGCTGCGGCCTGTCTTCAGATGGGAATTGCCACTGCTGCGGCCTGTCTTCAGATGGGAATTGCCACTGCTGCGGCCTGTCACTGCTGCAGCCTGTCTTCAGATGGCAATTGCCACTGCTGCGCCCTGTCTTCAGATGGGAATTGCCACTGCTGCGGCCTGTCTTCAGATGGGAATTGCCACTGCTGCGGCCTGTCTTCAGATGGGAATTGCCACTGCTGCGGCCTGTCACTGCTGCAGCCTGTCTTCAGATGGCAATTGCCACTGCTGCGCCCTGTCACCAGATGTGGATTGCCACTGCTGCACCCTGTCACCAGATGTGGATTGCCACTGCTGCACCCTGTCACCAGATGTGGATTGCCACTGCTGCACCCTGTCACCAGATGTGGATTGCCACTGCTGCACCCTGTCACCAGATGTGGATTGCCACTGCTGCACCCTGTCACCAGATGTGGATTGCCACTGCTGCACCCTGTCACCAGATGTGGATTGCCACTGCTGCACCCTGTCACCAGATGTGGATTGCCACTGCTGCACCCTGTCACCAGATGTGGATTGCCACTGCTGCACCCTGTCACCAGATGTGGATTGCCACTGCTGCACCCTGTCACCAGATGTGGATTGCCACTGCTGCACCCTGTCACCAGATGTGGATTGCCACTGCTGCACCCTGTCACCAGATGTGGATTGCCACTGCTGCACCCTGTCACCAGATGTGGATTGCCACTGCTGCACCCTGTCACCAGATGTGGATTGCCACTGCTGCACCCTGTCACCAGATGTGGATTGCCACTGCTGCACCCTGTCACCAGATGTGGATTGCCACTGCTGCACCCTGTCACCAGATGTGGATTGCCACTGCTGCGACCTGTCACCAGATGTGGATTGCCACTGCTGCGACCTGTCACCAGATGTGGATTGCCACTGCTGCGACCTGTCACCAGATGTGGATTGCCACTGCTGCGACCTGTCACCAGATGTGGATTGCCACTTTTCTGCCCCCAGATGTGGATTGTCACTGTCACCTGCCACCAAAGCGTAACAGATTGTCACTAATTGGTTTTATTATAACAGTCCCACTATAAAAGTATTATAACGGTCCCAGTATAAAAAGTATTATTAAAAGTCCCAGTATAAAAGTATTATTAAAAGTATAAAAGTCCCAGTATAAAAGTATTAAAAGGATTATTAAAAGTCCCAGTATAAAAATAGTATTAAATGTCCCAGTATAGAAATAATATTAGATGTCCCATGATAGAAATAATATTAGATGTCCCGTGATAGAAATAATATTAGATGTCCCATTGCAGAAATAATATTAGATGTCCCATTGCAGAAATAATATTAGATGTCCCATTGCAGAAATAATATTAGATGTCCCATTGCAGAAATAATATTAGATGTCCCATTGCAGAAATAATATTAGATGTCCCATTGCAGAAATAATATTAGATGTCCCATTGCAGAAATAATATTAGATGTCCCATTGCAGAAATAATATTAGATGTCCCATTGCAGAAATAATATTAGATGTCCCATTGCAGAAATAATATTAGATGTCCCATTGCAGAAATAATATTAGATGTCCCATTGCAGAAATAATATTAGATGTCCCATTGCAGAAATAATATTAGATGTCCCGTGATAGAAATAATATTTGATGTCCCGTGATAGAAATAATATTAATTTCCCAATTAATTAAATTAAATTAAATTAATATTAATTATAATAAAATATTAGGAGTGCAGAGTGCACTGTACTTACAGTTCCAGCATGGGAGTGAGGGGAGGAGCCGTTGGAGACTGCGGGAAAGTAAGTTCAGTGAGGGTGGGCGGGGAGAGATGAGGTCTCTCTCTCTCTCATTAGCCGCCGCCTCTGTGTAACTGTAGCCAGCTTATGGTAGGGCGGGACAGCGGCGCGCCTGTGCGTAGCGCAGAGGGATGAGGTCATCTCTCTGCTTGTTCGGCCGGCCGCACCGCTGACAGTTTTCTCCGAAGCCTTAGCCGGCCGCGGCCCGGGGGTTGATAATCTCGGACCTGACAGTGTCCTTGGAGCTGTGGCCCACCTAGAGAGGCGGTACGGCCCGGCTTTGGGCCGCGGCCCGGGGGTTGATGACCCCTGAGCTAAAGGATAAGGCCCTTTTTTGCAATTCGGCACTGCGTTGCTTTAACTGATAATTGCGCGGTCATATGACGTGGCTCTCAAACAAAATTGGCGTCCCCCCCCCACAAATAGAGCTTTCTTTTGTTGGTATTTGATTACCTCTGTGGTTTTTATTTTTTGCGCTATAAACAAAAATAGAGCGACAATACTTTTTTCTATAATTATCCCCCAAAAATATATATAAAGTTTTTTTTTTTTTTTTTTTTTTTTTTTTTCTCCTCAGTTTAGGCCGACACATTCTTCTCTCTCTAGATCTAGATCTATATAAATATAAATTTGGTTTGCGCAAAAGTTGTAGCATCTACAAAATAGGGTATAGTTTTATGGCATTTTTAAAGCGGAGGTCCACCCTAAAATGGACCTCCGCTCATCGGAATCCCCCCCCCCTCCGGCGCCACAATCGGCACCTTTCAGGGGGGAGGGGGGTGCAGTTACCTGGATAATCCAGGTAACTGCACCCACTTCTGGGCTAGCTCTCTGCGGAACGGGGCGCACGTTACGCCCCGTTCCGCAAGCGCCCGCCCCCTTCAGCAAGTGCCCCGCTGCCTGCTGGGAAACACACAGCTCCCAGAGGCAGCGGAGACCGTCCGGATTGCGCCGCGCGGCTCGCGCATGCGCAGTAGGGAACCGGGAAATGAAGCCGAAAGGCTCCATTTCCTGATTCCCATACCCAAGATGGCGGCGGGACCCGGCAGCCGAGCGAGCGATCGGCTTCGGGTGCCGACATCGCGGGCGCGCTGGACAGGTAAGTGTCACTATTTAAAAGTCAGCAGCTGCAGTATTTGTAGCTGCTGGCTTTAAAAAAAAAAAAAACGCGGAGTCCCGGTGGACTCCCGCTTTAAAACAATTTTTTTTTATTGTGACTGTGACCATTATGGCGGACACGTCGGACAATTTTGGGACCATTGGCATTAATACAGCGATCAGTGCGATTAAAAATGTCACTGGCAGTGAAGGGGTTTTCCACTAGGGGGCAGTGTAGGTGTTAAGTGTGTGAGAGAGAGAGAGTGTGTGTGTGTGTGTGTGTGTGTGTGTTTTACTGTTGGGGGCGTGGCTTGGCATGTGATGTCACTGATCGTCATTCCCTATAACAGGAAACAGACGATCAGTGACAGCCACACTAGGAAGCACGAGGAAAGGTTTGTTTACACTTACCTCTCCTCGTTCTTCAGGGCGGTGACCCGATCGCGGGACAGCGGCGGCGATCGGGCCCTGCGGCCATGGAGCTCAGGACCGGGTCACGAGTGCGCCGCGTGCGGGACCCACGGCTGGGCTCTTAAAGGGCATTGTACCTGTACGTTATTCTGCCGACATTTATCGGCGTGAGGCGGTCCTTAAGTGGTTAAAGTATATCTAAAGCCAAAAATTGTATCTTAATTGTACAGGACACGGGGTTCTTCTTCTTTCTTCTTCTTTCTTCTTCTTTCTTCTTCTTTCTTCTCCTTTCTTCTCCTTTCTTCTCCTTTCTTCTTCTTTCTCCTCCTTCCTCCTTCTTCCTTCTTCTTCTTTTTTTTTTTTTTTTTTTTTTCTTTCTTTCCTTCCTTCTTCTTCCTTCTTCTTCTTCTTCACATGAACTGCACATTTAAGATCTCCCCAGAGTGGCTCAATGATACTGAGGTCATGGGACTTAGAAGGCCACGTTAGAACATTCGCTTTATTCTGCTGTAGCCAATGACAGGCCGACTTGGCCTTGTGTTTTGGATCAATGTTATGTTGGAATGTCCAAGTACGTCCCATGCACAGCTTCCTGGCTGATGAATGCAAATTTTCCTCCAATATTTTTTGATAACATACTGCATTCATCAGTAGGAATGCTGTACCTTTCATCATAGGCCTGGTTGACTCCTCTCCAAATGTAGTGTTTATGGTTGTGGCCAAAAAGCTTAATTTTGGTCTAAAATGACTTTGTGCCAGAAGGTTTGAGGCTTGTCTCTGTGCTGTTTGGTGTATTGTAAGCAGGATACTTTTTTGACATTTGCATAGTAATTAGGGCTGAAACGATTAATTGATGACAACGATTTTCATTATCGATTAGTTGGTCCGCACCATGCGATCCATGGAGCGGGCCGCGGCCTTAGGAAAGGCTGCGGCTTCGGCCTAGCTCCGGAGCTGGCGGCCATCTTGGTACACCAGGCGGCGGCGAGCTGCGTGCCGACGTCACTCCCAGCGCGTTGTTCAGCCTGTGTCAGCCCAAGTGAAGGAATTCTGGAGGAGTCACGCTGGATGCCTTGCCTGCCCTCATTCAAAACTTCTTTTATGCAGGTACCACTACATTTATTACCTAATCTAACCTAATAACTAACTACTATCTGTTAGATAGGATTAGATAATAACTAACTACTATCTAAGCCTTTCCACTTGCTCGGCACAGCCACATTGTTGATTTAAATAAAAGGTACAACACTATCTCTCTCTTCCCCCCCCCCCCAATAAAATTCAGCTTATTACAAACATAAAAACATAGCATATCACTGACGATTTGCGCCAATAGGCATCCCGGGACTCATCACGGCGGTCTGTTGGAGGAACTTTGATCTGTGGTGAGCTTGGCGCAAATCATCAGTGATATGCTGACTATGTTTTTATGCTTGTAATAAGCTGCATTTTATTGGGGGGGAGATAGTGTTATACCTTTTTATTTAAATAAACAATGTGGCTGTGGGGGGCGGGGATAGTGTTATTTTTTTTGCTGATCCGATCCATGACTCTGATCCGAGGAACGATCCGATCTGTGAGTTTTTTTGATGCGTTGCACCCCTAGTCCGCACCTTCCCCCCTGCCGGTCTGTTAGAATCCTGTGTATCCTCCCGTGTCCTACGCATGCACCACGTCCATGAGCACGCAGCTACGCCTGCTTGCATTCTCCACCCAGCTGACGTCCCGCCAGCAATGCGCCTGTGCTGCTTTCGGCTCCTCCTCCCCCCTCTACCCAGCAGCCTTCCGATAGCCCCGCCGCAGAGCGCAGGTGCGTCAAGCCCTCGTCGGGCCGCTTTCCAGCGCTGCCGTGATTGGAGGTTGTGCTCTGCATATGCGTGCATCCATCTCCCGGCTTCAGGGTGCCCTTCGCTCCATTCGGAGGAGTCGGCCTAGTCACGTGTGGCGGGTCCGGACTGAGACTCCACCCCACACCACCCGGCACACTGAGGAGGAGCCGCTGTCACCATGAAGGGGTGAGAAAACCCGAGACACCGGAGGTGGGGAGGGGAGCACTGAGAGGAGGTGGGGCAGTGACACCATGTGAGAGGGGAGGAATGTGTCATCTATACTGGGGGGGACACTCCTCCATCTGACATCTGGCCGTTCTTCCCCCTGTCCACATACAGCAATTCATATTGTGCCAACACCACCACCATTAACACGATACTATAAACCCCTTATAGTTAAAATAGTATGAGCCTGAATGGGGTGGTGGCACGTGTGGACTTGCTTCCTATCTATAGTCCCTCCACAGTTGGGGAAGTCCCAACGGTGGCAAAATGGAATGCTACAGTCTACCATTCCTGTGGCTTTGAAGGAAACTGGGGAGTCAAATAAGAAAAAAATATATAAGTACTTTTGCACATAACCTTGCAAGCACGTTACACAAAAAACATTCTTGTCCAACATCAGTAGAACATTTATTTTAAGTATTATTTAACCACCTTCAGACCGGACCATTTTGCTGGTAAATGACCAGAGGTCTTTTTACAATTTGGCACTGCGCTGCTTTAACTGGTAATTGCGCGGTCATGCAATGTTGTACCCAAACAAAATTTGCGTCCTTTTCTTCCCACAAATAGAGCTTTCTTTTGATGGTATTTGATTGCCTCTGCGATTTTTATTTTTTGCGATATAAACTTAAAAAGACCTCAAATTTTGAAAAAAAATGATATTTTCTACTTTTTGTTATTAGAAAAATCCAATAAACTCAATTTTAGTCATACATTTAGGCCAAAATGTATTCAGCCACATGTCTTTGGTAAAAAAAAAGTCAATAATTGTATATTTATTGGTTTGCGCAAAAGTTGTCACATCTACAAACTAAGGTACGTTTTCTGGAATTTACGCAGCTTTTAGTTTACGACTGCCTATCTCATTTCTTGAGGTGCTAAAATGGCAGGGCAGTACAAAACCCCCCCAAATGACCCCATTTTGGAAAGTAGACACCCTAAGGAAATTGATAAGTGGCATGTTGAGCCCATTGAATATTTTATTTTTTTGCCTCAAGCGATTGAATAATGACAAAAAATAATTTTTTTTTTTTTTTTTTTACACAAAGTTGTCACTAAATGATATATTGCTCACACATGCTATGGGCATATGTGAAATGACACCCCAAAATAAATTCTGCTGCTTCTCCTGAGTACGGGGATACCACATATGTGGGACTTTTTGGGAGCCTAGCCGCGTACGGGGCCCCGAAAACCAAGCACCGCCTTCAGGCTTTCTAAGGGCGTAAATTTTTGATTTCACTTCTCACTTCTCACTACCTATTACAGTTTTGAAGACCATAAAATGCCAAGATGGCACAAAACCCCCACAAATGACCCCATTTTAGAAAGTAGACACCCCAAGCTATTTGCTGAGAGGCATTTTGAGTCCATGGAATATTTTATATTTTGCCACAAGTTGCGGGAAAATTACAAACTTTAATTTTTTTTTTATTTTTTTTTCACAAAGTTGTCACTAAATGATATATTGCTCACACATGCCATGGGCATATGTGAAATGACACCCCAAAATAAATTCTGCTGCTTCTCCTGAGTACGGGGATACCACATATGTGGGACTTTTTGGGAGCCTAGCCACGTACGGGGCCCCGAAAACCAAGAACCGCCTTCAGGTTTTCTAAGGGCGTTACAGTTTTGAAGGCCATAAAATGCCAAGATGGCACAAACCCCCCCCAAATGACCCCATTTTGGAAAGTAGACACCCCTAAATGTAGGGGTACACTAGTGAGACTAGGTAATGGCGGGTGCCCTGAAACTATAAAAAAAATAACTAACCAACCAGCGTCACCTGTAACAGTTATATGGTGATCACTGGTGAAAGGGTTAACTAGGGGGCAATCAGGGGGCTTTATGCGGTAGTATATGGGGGTCCCTGGCACTATAAAAAGCTGCGGCGAACCTAAATACCTACCTGCCTAACTAGCGTCACCAGTGACACTAATACAGTGATCAGAAAAACGATCGCTTATTAGGCTAGGTTCACACTGGAGCGATGTGGGAACGCCACGAATGCGCGGCGGGTTCCCGCATCACATGCCTCCCGGCGGCAGTTCACACTGCCCTATGCGAACTGCTGGGAGTGTCAGTGAAATGTTAATGACACCCCCAGATCAGTTCGCATATCGCAGTGCGATCTGCAAAGTCGGATCGCATGGTGTGAACACCCATGCGATCCGATTCTGCTGCGGACCAAAAAAAGGGTCCCGTGCGAGTTTGCGGCGGGTGCGGCGGGTGCGACACGAATTTAGCCATACTATCTGTATGGCTGAACTCGAATCGCACAGAGATCGGATGTGATTTGCACTGCAGTGCGGTGCGAATCACATCCGTTCTCATAAACCGCTGCAATGTGAACCCAGCCTTAGTGACACTGGCGACAGGGGGTGATCACGGGGGTTAAACCTTTATTGGGGGGGGTTAGGGGGGTACCTTAGAACTAAAGGGGGCTAACCCTAACTGCCCTAACAGTTATTACAGTCACAAATGACACCCGCCGGGTGATCAGGGGGTTAAACCTTTATTAGGTAATAAATGGCGGGTGCCCTGAAACTATAAAAAAATAACTAACCAACCAGCGTCACCTGTAACAGTTATATGGTGATCACTGGTGAAAGGGTTAACTAGGGGGAAATCAGGGGGCTTTATGCGGTAGTATATGGGGGTCCCTGGCGCTATAAAAAGCTGCGGCGAACCTAAATACCTACCTGCCTAACTAGCGTCACCTGTGACACTAATACAGCGATCAGAAAAATGATCGCTTATTAGGCTGGGTTCACACTGGAGCGATGCGGGAACGCCATGAATCCGCGGCGGGTTCCCGCATCGCATGCCTCCCGGTGGCAGTTCACACTGCCCTATGCGAACTGCTGGGAGTGTCAGTGAAATGTTAATGACACCCCCAGATCAGTTCGCATATCGCAGTGCGATCTGCAAACTCGGATCGCATGGTGTGAACACCCATGCGATCCGATTCTGCTGCGGGCCAAAAAAAGGGTCCCGTGCGAATTTGCGGCGGGTGCGACACGAATTCAGCCATACTATCTGTATGGCTGAACTCGAATCGCACAGAGATCGGATGTGATTTGCACTGCAGTGCGGTGCGAATCACATTCGTTCTCATAAACCGCTGCAATGTGAACCCAGCCTTAGTGACACTGGCGAGGGGGGGTGATCACGGGGTTAAACCTTTATTGGGGGGGTTAGGGGGGCACATTAGAACTAAAGGGGGCTAACCCTAACTGCCCTAACAGTTATTACAGTCACAAATGACACCAATGCAAAAAAAAAAAAGCAATTGGTGTCACTGTGACTGGGGGGGCAGGGGTAATTGGGGGGTGATCGGGTGGTAAAGGGGGGTCGTGAGTGTGCCTGGCATGTTCTACTGTGTAGTGTAGTGCTTGTGCAACTCACCGATGCTCTCTCCTCGGTGCCGGAACGAAAAATACCGACACGGAGGAGAGAATACATCACTTCCTCTCCTGTGTTTACATTACAGGAGAGGAAGTGATGTCACGGGACATTTTCATTCGTCGGGAGCGATCGCGAGGGGGTGGCCATGAATGAATGGCCGTCCCCTCGTCCGGGATCGCTCCCGAACGAATACCGACCGCCGCAGGCACCGGGCGGGGGCCCGATCGGGGCCCCCGACCGGCGGGCAGGCAAGGACGTACATGTAAGCCCTTATGCCTGCCCGTGCCATTCTGTCGACGTACATCGTCGTGCGGCGGTCGGCAAGTGGTTAAAGACTAAAATATTAAGGCCCACTTATCAGATTCCTCACCACTTCTGATAGCCCACTGATAAAATTTAAGGGGGGGGGGGGGGAATTAAAAATTAATTTAAGGATACACATACCATTTGGACACATTTTGAGGGGGGGATTTAAAAATGTATTTAAGGATACATATACCATTTGCACACATTTTAAGGGGGGTTTGGGGTAAAGCACTACAATGGAGCTGACAAAATACATTAAGTGACTAGACTAGGTGGATCTGGGCCCAGCATAGCATGCTGAGGAGGTTAGTGAAGGCAAATATACATGAAGGACAAAAAAGGAGCATTAAAAGATTACAGCATGCATATTGCAATCATGGTAATTGGGGATTGAGGAAAGAAATCCAGTACATTAGCAAACGTTCAATACAATAAAATGTGATGTTAAAGGATAAATCTTACCTTTTTAATATAGTCCTTCTGCAGGACCTGAATGATGGCAGAACATGTCTCTGGGATAATGATCCCCAGAGCCTGGGGGGAGATGCCTGTTGAGAACTTGATGTCCTGCAGGCTTCTCCCAGTCGCCAAGTACCGCAACGTGGCGACTAGCCTCTGCTCCGGAGTGATGGCTTGCCGCATGCAGGTATCCTGCGTGCTGATATAAGGGGTCAGCAAAGCCAACAGATGGTGAAAAACGGGGTCTGTCATCCTGAGAAAGTTCCTGAAACCGTCAGGATTATTCTCATGGATCTCACAAAGCAAAAGGCATGTGAGAGAATTGGTCACGCTGGAGCCACCAATTCTGCGTCCATGAACTCCTCCCCACCCTGTTCATGGACTGGGCTTGGGCGAAGAATGAACCCCAACACCAAGCCCAAGCAAAGCACGAACTCTACGATGAGTACGTACACGCAACATGGCTTCAAAGCGGTCGGCTGGTCAGAACGAACTTAACAGAATGCACTGAAGAACAGCAAGGCCTGTGATGAGCGAGCTAAAAATCAGCAATGAGCAGACAAGAACGCACTGAATTAACAAATGCGAACTGACTACACGCACTGAAAAGCAGATACAAACCCCACAAGCATAAACTGAGCAACAGTTAAACGATCTGAAAAAAACACGAGTCTGAAAAGCGTGAATCTCACCAAACTTCTACTAACACAAGATCAACAAGAAATTAACAGAAGGGGCCCAAAGGGTGGCGCACTCGCAATTGAACTTCCGTTTTATAGTCTCATCGGACCTGGTGTACGTCACCGCGTTCTAGACGGTCAGACTTTGGTTTGATCATGTGTAGTCAAGTCCGCTTTGGCGGAACTCCGTCGAAATTTCCTTCGGAGTTCAGTCCGATGAGATCCGTATGAAAAGTGAGTACTGAATGGGGGGAAAGAAACAACTGGATCACCTAGAGAACAAACAGAAGACTACAGCCTGCATCAGAACAGAGCCCTATAGTATATGCATAGTTACGCCATACTTAGAATTCCTCTAAGTTCTGCAGCACGTTTTTTTTAATTTAATTTTTTTTAAGAAAAAAAGTTATACTTACTGTAACGATATTGCATAGAGTGGTCCCTTACCTCTTTTTTTGGCGGTTCCCTGCCTCTTGGCTTTTTAATTCAATCTTATTTTATTCATATAGAGAAGCAAAAGGGACCAAAAAAATTGAAACATTACACACAGTGCTAAGGTACACCAACAATAGGTATTGTGTGCGTCGGAACAAAAACATGTCTAGGTTACATATAAATGGAGTCAAAACTTGTTTATAAGGCCCATCAGGAGACCACCTGTGATAGAAACCCCTGAAAATGTTACAAGTTAAAGTAACCTTCATCATTTCAGAGAAGGGGATCATGGGTGCCTCTGTACGTAGTGCATCAGGAAAGGTTAAATAAAAACCTGTCTTTATGAAAAATGTCATAGGGTTCACACATCGAATCAGTAACAATAGATAAGTCGAAGTCATGGTACATTTGCTTGATGGATTCCTAAGGGGGTGTATTTAAATTATAGAATAAAAGAATGGGGGCAGAAAGATAGGGGACAAGAAGCACTCCATCATAGTCCCAAGGCGACGTCATCTAGGCCATTTTCAGTCCAGGAGATAAACTCATAGGAGTATCGGAATACGAACCATGAAGTCCAAGTGAGAGAAAAGGGTTAGTCTCTACCACATTCCCCTGCCAACAGAAGTTCAAGGTCCCTTATGCGGTCCACTTCAGTAGCCCAGTCCCCCAGGGAAGGCATGTTTGTTGATCTCCAGTGATGGGGAATCACTACTCTGGCCGCTGCCAGAAAGTGTTGTAATGCATCTTTTTTTTTGATGGATTTGAATTTACCAGGGAGTATAGATAAGAGAGCCACCTCAGATGAAGGGTGAATGGAAGTCGCCATCAGTTTGCAGTATAGTTTGAAGAGCTGTTGCCAATACCCCTGCACAGGAGGGCATTCCCACCAGATGTGGAGCATGGTACCCCGGGGAGCTAAGACACTGCCATCAGGTATCTGGTACTGCCGAGTTGAAACAGTGTATAGTCGAGGAGCATCTGTACCATCTTGTTACCAGTTTAAATCCTTTTTCCTGGGTATTAGTGGATAGGGATAGTTTGTGCTGCAGGATAAAACATTTTTGCCAGTCAATAGGGGAGCTAGAATGACGTAATTCTGCCTCCCAGGCCACTGTAACTGGTGGAAGGTCAGGGGAGATATTGAGCAAGAGGGAGTAAAGTTGAGATTCCACATGTGTTGGAGGTTCCGCTTGCATGAACAGTTCCTTTAAATCCTGTCGGTTCAGCAAGGTTGTCTGGAATGGATGGGGAAAGTCCGGACGTAAGAAGTTGTCTCTGAAGCCACTACGTGGGGTGTCGGGAAGTCGGACTGGCAAGGGTATCTGCCCTTTAAAGTGGAGTTTGCTCAAATGACTTTGGCAAGTCTCCTATGATCGTTTCGCCATGGTCTGAATCTTGTTACGTGCATAGCTGGTGGAAAGGCCGGGGTCCCAAAAAAGGAGTCATAGGCCCCAAGTGGTTCGGTAAGCCCCTTCTGGACAGCATGCGATCCCAGATCTGAATTGCTTGACGGGTAAGGTCATTGAAACTTATATTGGTGGAAAGCAAGCTTATCCGCATATGTGCGCGCGGAGGTCTCATATACTTCTCTGAGTTGTGATCGTGCCTTGGAAACGCCCACCAGCATTGTCACTGTTGGATCTCTTGTGCTTAGTTTCTAAGTGTTTAAATTGCAGCCATTATGGCGGATGAATGTTACTTTTTTAGACCTGTACCCAATTGGATAAAGGTTCCACATAGAACTGCTTTTAGGGCCTCCCATTGAATGGGCAACAATGTCGTATCTGAGACATGGTCAACAAAATAGTTGGATATTGTGTCTGAAACTCTTGTCACACACTGCAAATTTGTAAGTCACAAATCTTCAAGTGCCACTCCCCAATTGGCGTGGAGGGGAGCAAGAATGCCAGGTGTATAAGAGTTGTCAGACCAGAACATTAAGTCTGTCGCATTCAGGAGACCAATCCAGACAGTTGTGGTCCCTCATTAGGTAGGCTATGCGACTATAAGTCTGATGTACATGAGAGAAGTAGGTATAGTTACAGGATGTGGGGTACAACACCCTCCAAACGTCTACAAGACGCAGATTGTAGAATGCACGTTTCAAAGTCTTCAGTTTGGGGAATAAGATAAATGACTGCGAGTTGGAAGAATCACAAAAGTGGTTCCAGAGGGGTGTTAAAATCCCCTCTCAAGATGAGCTTACCCTCCATGAATCCTGACAGAATCCTCAAATGCTGCAACGTGGACGGCACTTCATTAATATTTGGAAGGTAAGTGTTAGCTACAGTAGATTTGGTACCCCATAACATGACTTTCACAAAAACATACCTTCCCTGAGGGTCAGAGAGATGATCAAGCACTTCTATAGGGAGTGTCTTAAGGGAATAGATACGGAATGCTATGGAAGCATCTGTTGAAATATCTGTTGGAACAGGAAGGAGTGGAGGCAGAGTGAAAAAAATTCATCTCTTGTACAAGAAGCACATTAACTTGGTGTTTGTGCATTTGATTTGGATTTGTACACTTTTGGAGGCAACATTGAGGCTATTTACATTGTAGCAGCAAAATTGGAGCTGGGGGTGACAGATCACTGTGTGGGCCTTGATGGAGTGACAAGAAGGAAAGAGAATAAGAAAAATAAGAGAGGAGGACTGGAGTAGAGGGAGAGGGGTCAAAGGATGGTCGGAGAGGGAGAGAGTAGGAGAAAGGAGGGAAGATGGAGAGAGGTTGGTCAGAGAAAACACCTGGGGAAGATGGCTCAAAAAATACTAAAGTGTCTGAAAACGTGACACTTCGTTAAATAACACGTGGTAGGCACAAACTTATAGGGAGAGAGAATGAAGTTAGAATAGCTGAGTTGTGATGCCAACAACTTAGCAGGCATATATAATGTAAATGTAACACACCCAATGACCGTGGCATCTAATGTTTAAAATCCTAGTTACTAAAGAGCGCAGTGGGTACCTTTTGTACAATTTGTACCCTTGGATATAATAAACCAATATAAAAGTATTTGAAAAATAAAATTGGTGAAGAACAAGATATGAGCAAGCTGGGGACAAAATAAAGGCACAAGTATTCCTATGTGGTCATGCAGAGATTGGATACACTAATTACTACATCTATAGCAGCATTACCTACGATCGTTGTCATAGCTTAGCTCAAATAGCAGTGTAAACACACATTAGTTGCTATTGATTAGGTCTACTAGTCCCAAGCTACAGGGACATTTAAGTCCGGTACTGAGGAAAGACTCGGAAGCTCCAGGACAAACCAGGGGACCGTATTCAAGAAACACCAAGTCAGTCCACAGTTCCAATGCCTTGAGAAAACATGGTGACAATAGGAGCAGTCCCATGAGAATCAACTGGTGGCTCAGTTTGGGCCTAGACCGTGTCCCGCCCAATAGAATCAGAGGTATTAAAGACCTAATTGATAGGAGAAGACTCCAAGTGTATCTAAACATGTAGCAGTCATAATGCTATCAGTGTAATCAAGATGCTGTGGGAATGGTGAAGGCCAGGGCGGTCTGGTGCCAAACGGGTCCCCCTGCAAATTAATAAGCAATATCAACATTACTAGCTTCCCTTCCAGAGCCCCAGCAAGCACAACTGTACCAGCTGAGGACAATGAAAGAATCCCTGAGGCCACGTACACACGCGCGGACTGTTCGCCCAACCTTGTTCGTCAAACAGTTTCGGCAAACAGTCCGCTCAAAATTAGCATGGACGGACATGGCCACACACGACGAACGAACAGTTTGCTGAAACCGTGCGCGATGACGTGAACGGCACGTACGACGGGACGAAAAATACGACGTCCTATACACTGCATTATAACTTTCGGCGTGTAAATCCTTTCTGAGCATGTGCGGAACTTAGTTTGACGAACAAGCCTACACACGAGCGGACTGTTCGCTGAAACAAGTTTTTCGGAAATTCCGTAAAACCTTGTTCGTCAAACTGTCCGCTGAAACTGTCCGCTGAAAGCCCACACACGAGCGGACTGTCCGCCCAAACACTGTTCAGCGGACAAAGTTGGGCGAACAGTCCGCGCGTGTGTACGCGGCCTCAGCCAAGCAAGACAGCTAAACCGTTAATAGCATTTTTAATTACCACCATGATCAAGAGTCAATAGGAGGGAAACATAAGTAAAAAAAAAAATGGTACATGGGGAAAAAAAGAACCAGTTAAGATCTCAATTTAAAAGAATTCGGATCAGTCTTCCGGTGACGTGGCTTGCCTTACTTCAGGCTGCTCTCTGCTGAAAATGGGTCACAGGAGTGCAAAACGAATCGCACTCCTGTGACCCATTGGAGAAGCCTAGCCAAACAAGCTTAGGCTGGACTTAACCTTATTAAATCATACATTTTAGAGAACTGTCCTCTGACCCGCTGTTGACTCACCAACAGTCCCATTCACTTTAACAGAACAAGGTGAGGGAAGTGGTGGTGTCTAAAATGACAGGTGCTCTTTAAATGTAAGGACTCATTCTTGCTGGTAGTTTGAATCTTTAATATTTGCAAACAAAATTAGGATTTCCTATTTAGAATAATAGGCTGCCAGGTTAGTAATACAGTTTGTAGTGTACATAGATTTGCAAAACAATGGGATAAAGGAATATTCCGTGAACTTTGTTTTATCTCATGGTTACTGTGAAATTGTGTGCATGCATCAATGCAGTGCATGTTATCTCAGCTTGCAGAGCTTGGATTCATTGAATGTAAATATTGCAGAATATATAGCCTCATGCTACATAATGAAGCAGTGTTTCATACTGAATAAACTAAATTGTTAATGTATCTCTAGATATATTTTTACTCCAAAAGCATTTTATTAAAATTTGATAAAAATAAAAACTATTTTTAAATCAAAAAGATCAGATTATTTTTTTTTTTTTTTAATTATTTTATTTTTAGCCTCACTGACATGTGTCAAGTATGGTTTTTCAGGCACTCCCATAATAAAAGTATATAGGGGCTAAAAACACATAACAAAGAAGCTCCTGTACAACAGTTCACACCTAAAAACGCACAAAAAAGAAAAAAATTTAAAAGCACCTAAAAATCGCCTACATTGCTCCACACTGGAGTGTGAATTGAAGCTAAAAGTAATTGCCTACTTTGCCAGTGGATTAGCAGTTTGTCATGTTGATAATTTAAAATCTATTGGGGGGCGGGGGATTCAGTAAAGCTGCTACTCCACTTTTCTGACATTAATCATTCTTGTTAATGTGTTGCACCAAATTTATGAAGCATTTGCAACACTTTTTTTTTTGTTTTGACAGCGACTCATGCACCAAATTCAGATTGCGCTAAAAAGAGAGCTAATTAACACCCACTCTCTTTTTAGCGTACAGGGAGGAAAACTGTTTCAGACAGATTTTGCTAAAGTGTCTTGCCTGCATTCTAAAAATGGTCATTGCACTGGCATCTAGACCTGGCAGCACTAGGGTTGTCGGTTCAAATCTCAACCATGGTGCAACCTGCCTGGCATTTGCATGTTCTCTCTGTGCCTACATGGGTTTCTTCCAGGTACTCCAGTTTCCTCCTACACTCCAAAAACATGCTGGTGGGTTAATTGCCCCTGTCTAAATTTACCCTAGTATGTGTATGCAGGGCTGCCATGGGGGGGGGGGGGGGTATACAGGCACCACTTACGTAAGGGGCACGCGAGTCTCAAGGGACCCGGCACTGGGCCGCTCCCTGCCTCCCCTCACATTAAAAGAAACCTGTCATTTGATCTGCATGCAGCCGCTAGCCCGTGAGGCGCCCGCAAAAGAGAACAATAGAGAATACAAGCCTCAGCCTGGGTCTCCTCCACCGAGGCCTTTCACCCCCCCCCCCCCCCCACTCCCAGCCAGTAATCGAGAACTGCACTCGATACGCTTCCATCCCTGCTGGGGCGGAGCCTGCTAGTTCCTGCTGCTAGGTTGCAATCGAATTGGGCAGTACTTGAGCAGGGGGCGTGGTCAGCTTGTTAGCCTGGAAAGTGAATCCCATCCTCTCAGGTGCATGCAGATATGACAGAGTGGCGTAGAGGGTAAGTCGCAAACAGAGTGTACTGCTGTACCCTCTCACTTAGTCTTTCACCTAATCCAATAGATGGAACACAGACACCTGAAGCTGACAAGCTGGCATTGTTGGGGTGGAATTGTGGAGAGGGATGGATAATGCTGGGTGTGGATGGGAATACATTGTGGAGAGGGATGAGGATGAATCTGGGTGGGGATGAGAGTTACATTGTGGAGAGCCTCTTCACTAAGTAACTCTCATCCCCACTCAGATTCATCCTCATCCCTCTCCACAATGTATTCCCATCCACACCCAGCATTATCCATCCCTCTTCACATTATATCTCCACCTCAGCCCAGCATCCTCCATCCCTCCCCACATTATATCCCCACCTCTGCCCAGCATCATCCACCCCTCTCCACAATATATCCCCACCTCCGCCCAGCATCTGCCATCCCTCTCCACAATATATCCCCTCCGTCGCCCAGCATCTTCCATCCCTCTCCACATTATTTACTATTATTATTATAATATACGATTTATATAACACCAACAGTTTACACAGCACTTTACAATGGATAGGGGGGAACAACACAATTACAGTACAGCTCAATACAAAAGGTACAGGAGGCCCCTGCTGTTAGAGCTTACATTCTAAAGGGAGGGGGTGGTGGTACAAAAGGTAATGGCTGCAAAAAATGATTTGATGGGGGTGGCTCGGGGGACAGTTGTTAGGTGGGTGTAGGATAGGCTTCCCTGAATAAATGAATTTTCAGGGATCTCCTAAAGTGGACAGGGTAGGGGCTGTTCGGATATACCAGGACAGGGAGTTCCAGAGGATTGGAGAGGCTTTGGAGAAGTCCTGAAGGCAAGCATGGGAGGAGGTAACAAGGGAGCTAGAGAGCAGGAGGAGCAGAGGGGACGATTTGGGTGATATATGCAGATGAGGTTGGTGATATAGATGGAGGCGATGTTGTAAATGGCCTTGTATGTTATGGTTAGCATTTTGAATTTTACACGTTGGGGTAGGGGAAGCCAGTAAAGGGATTGGCAAAGAGGAGCAGCAGTTACGGATTGGTTAGTGAGGGGTATTGGTCTAGCAGCAGAATTCATAATAGACTGAAGGGGAAATAGCCTGCTTAAAGTGGAAGTAAACCCATCGATTTAAATAGTTAAAAAAAAAAGAGGGAGGCCATGAAGGAGGAAATACAACAAGCTCAAGAAAAGAACGAAAGATTGAGTTTGAGGAAGTGGTGTGACATCCATATCAATATGTCATTCGATATGTCATTCAGTAAGTTTGAAATCCATGAGGAGATCGAGGGGGTGAGTTGAGGATTATATATCCCCACATTATATCCCCACTTCCGCCCAGCATCATCCATCCCTCTCCACATTATATCCCCACCTCCGCCCAGCATCATCCATCCCTCTCCACATTATCTCCACATTATATACCCACCTCCGCCCAGCATCGTCCATCCCTCTCCACATTCTATCCCCAACTCTGCCCAGTATCATCCACCCCTCTCCAGGATTCTGGGCGTGGATGGGGATATCTTGTGGAGAGGGATGGATGATGATGGGCGGAGGTTGGGCTATATTGTGGAGAGGGATGGATGATGATGGGTGGAGATACATTGTGGAGAGTGTTTAAAATAAAAGTGGGTGCACCGAAGGACTCGGTGGGATGGCCAGGGGGCGTATTTATTATACACTGTGTGTACAGACATACCCCACTTTTAACCACTTCAATACAGGGCACTTTCACCCCCTTCCTTCCCAGCCCAATTTTCAGCTTTCATCGCTCTCGCGCTTTCAGTGACAATTGCGCGGTCATGCTACACTGTACCCAAATGAAATTGTTATCATTTTGTTCGCACAAATAGAGCTTTATTTTGGTGTTATTTATTCACGACTCCGTTTTTTTTTTTTTTTGCGATATAAGCGCAAAAAAAGCGGAAATTTGGGAAAAAAACAATATTTTCTTTTTTCTATTTGAAAAGAAATCCAATAAAATCAAATTTTGTCATAAATTTAAGCCAAAATGTATTCTGCTACATGTTTTTGGTAAAAAAAATTCCGTTAAGTGTATAATAATTGGTTTGTGTGATCACGGACATATGTACGCAAATGATCATGTACATATGTGTGCAGGTGATCACGTACATATGTGTGCAGATAATCATTGGGACATGTGATTTTAGTGGGACATATGTGGGGGACATGTTTTTATTATTAGGGACATGTGTTTTTATTATTTGGGGACATGTATGTTTTGGGGACATGTGTGTTTTGGGGACATATGTGGGGACTGTGTTTTCACTGTGTGGTGTGTTGTGTGTTTACACTACACTGATGATCAGTGAGTAAAAAGCTGTGAAAAGCAGCCCATACTCACTGATCATCAGCCGGCTGCAGCGTTCTGCTCTCCTCTTCTCAGCGGTGACTTCCGTGTGAGGAGAGGAGAGCCGATTGCCTAGCAACCGGCTGTTTGTTTACATCACATGACGGCCGTGATTGGACACGGCTGTCATGTGATCAGGAGGGCCAATCACAGAGCCCTCCTGCCGATCTGAGATGTGCCGTGTCCGGGTGACACGAGCACATCGGGATCGCGCCGCTGCGCGGGCGTGATCCCGCTGCTCCTGAATGACGTTCCTGAACGTCCTATCAGGAGCAGGCGGCTCCCACCCGGCCGTATATATACATTGGCCGGGTGGGAAGTGGTTAAGTACACATTGGGGTTTATTTACTAAAGCTGAAGAGTGCAAAATCAGGCTCACTTCTGCATAGAAACCAATGAACTTTCAGGTTTTATTACCAAAGCTTAATTGAACAAGCTGGGGTTATAAGCTCATTGGTTTCTATGCAGAAGTGAGCCTGATTTTGCACTTTCCAGCTTTAGTAAATAAACCCCATTGTGTACTTAAAATTGGCGTATGCCTGTATTGAATAGCAATTCTCTGGTTGTCTTTGTATGGAACATTAGTCGGCTATACATGGATCAAAATTTGGCTGGTTCAGCAGCGATTGACTGCATTTCGTTCCATGTATGGGGACAATGGTTGGACAGTTGATCTGCCGATTTGACTTCTGTACAACCAGCATGGCCAATTAAACGCTACTCGGTCCGTGGTGCAGACTACAGCTGGCAGTGCTGATCATTGTATCCTGACAGAGGGGAAGGCTACTGTCAGAGTACCAGGGCTTGAGTCCTGCGGGAACACGTGGGAATGGTGTCCCTGCACTTTTTTCACAGCAGGAATGCCGTTCCCTTTGCAGGACTAGAGCCACCCGAGCCGAATGTCAAGATGCATGCAGAGTAGCGCAGGTGCGTTTGTCTGTAGTAAGTTTTCTCTCATGTCACGCAACGCTGTTCGCTCCCGGCGGCCCCTCCTCTCTTCTCGTCTATCCCAGATGATTTCACAAACCAATGGGGATTGACGAGAAGAGAGGAGGGGCCACTGGGGAGTGAACAGCGCCGTGTGACATGTGCCCCATGCCCTTATGTTCTTTGTGCCATGATGTGCCCCGATGTCCTATATTTTTTTTGTTGGGGGATGGATCTTGGGTGGGAGTTCCCACACTTTTTTTTTTTCCCCCAGGACTTGACCCCTGGAGAATACAATAGCACAGGTGGAGTGATTTTCCCACATCCACTTGTATGGAAATCGATGGGCTGCTTTAGGCTACATTCACACTGCCCGCAAGTTGACAGTGCTGAGCTGTGAATGACAAAACGTGTGACTAGCATTCGAGATGCCATTCCTTTGACACCTCAAATTGCTGTGTGGGTTGCAGTCATGGCAACCCGCATAGAGGGGCGCATGACGCCCAAAAGTAGCACCTGAACTATTTTTGGGCGTTAAGTGTCCCGCGAGTTGCCACGACTGCAGCACATTTTATCGTGTGACACTCGGGGCAGACCTGCACAGCTATTTGAGGTGTTCTTCAAATGAATGACATCTCAAATGCGAGTCCTGCATTTTGTCATTCACACCTCGGCGCTATCAAATCGCGGGAAGATCTGCGGCAAATCTGCCCGCAATTCAAAACGCTGTAGTGTGAATGCAGCCTTAGTATGACTGATCTGTAAATCACAGACAAAACTTTTTTTTGAGGGTAGGGGCTTTAGAGCTATGAATCCTCGAAACAAAATGGATTATTTTACAGTTTGAACTTTGATCGAATCGTACGTATTGCACAAATTGGGAACAAGTAATTAACTCAGCAATAACCTGTACATGTTTGAGGAAGTGCAGACTGGCCACCACCTTATTTATGCATTCTCTTCTCCATGTTACTGTTGTGACCTTGGCTTTTATGTTTTCTTTTCACCTCTGAAAGAAACTACACATTTTGTGTTTTTTTTCAAAAAGTATTTCCTCTTTCTAAATGAGTAATACTTTTTTTGTATGTGTTTTAAAACACCTGATCTAATTTATGCCGTGTTATGTTTAGCAACAAGTAAAAAACCCAGTGGTGATTAAGCACTTTAGCCCCAGACCAGTTGACTCCCCAAAGACCAGAGCACTTTTTGCGATTCAGCACTGCGCCGCTTAAGCTGACAATTGCGGGGTCATGAGATGTGGCTCCCAAACAACATTGACTTCCTTTTTTTCCACAAATAGAGCTTTATTTTGGTGGTATTTGATCACCTCTAAGGCTTTTATTTTTTGCGCTATAAACAAAAAAAATCGCAACAATTTTGAAAAAAACAATTTTTTTTTTTTTTTTTTTTTTTTACATTTTGCTATAATAAATATCCCCCAAAATTATATAAAAAGCATTTTCTTTCCTCAGTTTAGGCCGATGTGTATTCTTCTACTTATTTTTGGTAAAAAAAAAAAAAAAATTGTAATAAGCGTTTATTGATTGGTTTGCGCAAAAGTTATAGCATCTAAAAAAAACAGGGGGTAGGTTTATGGCATTTTTATTATTTTTCTTTTTTATTAGAATGGTGGCGAAACAATATTTATCGTGACTGCGACATTATGGCGGACAGATTGGACACTTTTTTGGTGCGATTTTGGGACCATTCACATTTATACAACGATCAGTGCAATTAAAAATGCATTGATTACTGTATAAATGTGACTGGCAGTGAATGGGTTAACCACTAGGTGGCACTGTAGGGGTTAAGTGTGTCCTAGGGAGTAATTCTAACTGTGGGGGGGGGGGGGGGTGGCTATGTTTGACACGACACTGATCACCGCTCCTGATTACAGGGAGCTGTGATCAGTGTCATTAGGCAGAAGGGGAAAATGCTTGTTTACATTAGCATTTCCCCGTTTTTTCCTCTCCGTGAGACGATCACGGGTATCCCCACAGACATCAAGTCCACAGGACCCACGATCACACTCTCAGAGGTCGCGGCGTGTGCACGCCCGCAAACCGCTACGTAAAGGTCAATGTACAGGTGCATTAATCTGAATTCAGTGCAACACCCAGTGCTCAGACAAGTAAGGTAAGATTGTTTTCTTACCAGATTCAAAGACCTTTCTGGAATCTGGTAAGAAGACAATATTGCCTTGTCTGAGCACTGGGTGTTGCACTGAATTTGAAGGACTTTGCTGCAAACCCGGAAGAAATGCAGAGGGAACATGTCGGCTCCCTCAGCAGTGACCGGGAGGCAGTGGTGGGCGCTTCATTCTAAGGTAAGTATTTTATAATGAGCTAGTATGCAGCATACTAGCTCATTATGCATTTGCCTTTAAAAAGGTTTTTTTTCCCCCAGCACATTCAACCACTTTATTCCTCCAGGGATGCATACTTAGATCAATCTATCAGCTGTGGGCTCTGGGGGTTGCGTACATTCTATGCTTTAAGCCCTCTGTCTCCTGGCTGTGCCTGTGCATTAAAGGCCCCATCGAAGTCGGATGGGAGATGCAGGGAGACATACCCCATAGACTTCTCTGGGGCTTACTGCACATGTGCAGCCCAGAGACTGTCGTTTTGGCGCAAAGGGTGTAAACTGGAGGCTGCAGTCATCAGAATCAAGGTAAGTATGCATCCTTGGAGGTGGAAGTGAGATCTGGTAGGTCCGCTTAAAGGGACAACGTGTGTGTGTGTGTGTGTTTTTTTTTCTTTAGTTATATTTCTGTGCGCCAAGCTCTTTCCTCATATTTAACTTCTGACTGCTCTCTATTCCCCTTTTGTCAGGTACAACTTAGTTCCTTACTATCAGTGTCTTCTACTGCTTTTATCATTCAGATCATTAGTTTGTCTAATCAGTTATTCCACCCCTTCTGCCTGTCTACACACTCATTGAATCTGGTTGGTTTTATCCTCTTCCTCCATCTACCGTGTGGAACGCATAGCCCAGAGCTATGAAATGCATGTGGGGAATGAGACCTCCCTTTATCTCTTGGCACAACATATATTCCCCACTGATGGCTCAGTTTCCAGCTCAGACAAAGCAAGCTATTAATGTTATTTTTACTGCACTCTTAATCTGCCCATATTACACTGAGCAAATTTCAGCTGCCACCACTTTGCCAGGCATCTTTCATTTGAAAAATCAATGGAGTCGATTGAAAAATGGTCAGCTGGACAGTGCCTGCAATCAGTCAGATGCAGCCACTGCTTGTGTATTTTGAGAGCCGACTGCCAGAATACAAAGGCTTTAGCAGGAGATTCATCCATCTATGCTGTTTAGTATAGATTTAGGAATCTTTTAGATTAAAAAAAAAAAACTCTCAGAATTGGCTAGGACTGCAGGAGTATAGCTGGCGATATAAGATTTCTCTCACAACTGTTACTGTTTATGTGCTTCTACGCTAAAATAATTTATTAAACTGGCCATACTTTATACAACTTGTTAGCCCCCTTGTGAATGCAATAAAATTAAATGAAATTAAAAAATATTTAAAGTTAAAAAAGAGGCATTTTTTACAAAAATAATTTAAAATAATGAAAAGCAACTCCATCACCCTGCCACAAACCTGCAAAATCAAATTGGTGCCCATATGTATGTAATCGGCAATTGCGCCACATGGATAATATGTTGCCACAAACGTAGTGAGAATATCATTTTAGGTCCCTCATTTGTGGTTTGCTCTAAACGAGTGGTCTCCAAACTGTCCCCTGTCTATATAATGTCTGGAGACCCCCTGCTCTAAACTAAAGAGCTTTTAAGGGCATTTAAACTGTCGACTACCAAGTTGGGTACCACAATTTTTCACCACTTTTTGGACTCATGTAGTTTTGAGGCTTGACACATTTGGTATCTATTTACTCTGCACTACCTCATCTTTTATTTTGTACAAAAAATTCAGATTAGATTGTTTTTTGTGTAATAAAAAATAAATAAAAAATGCTACTATCTTTTTATTCTTGTCTTTTACTAAGCTACTCAAGCCTTCCACTAGCAAACTTCTGCTGAATATAAAGCTACAATGTCTGGCACTTGTTGAAACACAACAACTGTCCTGTTTGAGTCCCCACCTCCTAAACCTCTCATTTATCCGTTTTAATATGCTCTCCAGCTGAGGGAAGTGTTAGTAAATTCCTGTTCTCCCCTTCTACGGGTTAAAACTCTTGGAGATGGGCAAATTAAGGGAGTTCATCCTCGCATGGAAGATTGGACTGTATATGATCTTTTAAACCTGATCACAAATTTTACATATGGCACAGTTTCCTATGCAACCCCAAAATTCTTCATAATCTTTATTTTTTGATTAGTTGGTGTGCAACTAGTAATTTCATGCGTTCACCCTTACTACCAGATTGACAATGCTTTCTTTTTATTGGCTGTGATATTTGAGAGGTGATGGTGTAGCTTTTCTTTTTCATTTTTTTTTTATATGCCATACCTGGTATGTTTACCATCTATTAAGCCACTTCTGTTTAATGATTATAAGTGTCATGTGATTGTAAGCATGTACGTTTTGCCTTTCTATATGCTACAGTGGGGCAAAAAAGTATTTAGTCAGCCACCAATTGTGCAAAAGATGAGAGAGGCCTGTAATTGTCATCATAGATATACCTCAACTATGAGAAACAATGTGGAAACAAATCCAGATAATCACATTGTCTGTCTGATTTTTTTGAAAGAATTTATTTGCAAATTATGGTGGAAAATAAGTATTTGGTCACCTACAAACAAGCAAGATTTCTGGCTCTCACAGACCTGTATCAACTTTAAGAGGCTCCTTTGTCCTCCATTCATTACCTGTATTAATGGCATCTGTTGAACTTGTTATCAGTATAAAAGACACCTGTCCACAACCTCAAACAGTCACACTCCAAACTCCACTATGGTGAAGACTAAAGGGCTGTCGAAGGACACCAGAAACAAAATTGTAGACCTGCGCTAGGGAAATCAACTGTGGGAGCAATAATTAGAAAATGGAAGACATACAAGACTACTGATAATCTCCCTCGTTCTGGGGCTCCACGCAAAATCTCACCCCGTGGGGTCAAAATGATCACAAGAACAGTGAGCAAAAATTCCACAACCACACGGGTGGACCTAGTGAATGACCTGCAGAGAGCTGGGAACCAACGTAACAAAGGCTACCATCAGTAACACTACGCTGCCAGGGACTCGGATCCTGCAGTGCCAGACATGTCCCCCAGCTTAAGCCATTATATACCCTTCTGAGGTTTGTTAGAGAGCATTTAGATGATCCAGAAGAGGATTAGGAGGATGTCATATGGTCAGATGAAACCAAAATAGAAATGTTTGGTAGAAACACAACTTGTCGTGTTTTGGAGGTGAAAGAATGCGGAGTTGCAACCAAAGAACACCATACCTACTGTAAAGCATGGGGGTGGCAACATCATGCTTTGGGGCTGTTTCTATGCAAAGGGAACAGGACGACTGATCCCTGTACATGAAAGAATGAATGGGGCCATGTATGATGAGATTTTGAGTGCAAACCTTCTCCCATCAGCAAGGGCATTGAAGATGAAACGTGGCCGAGTCTTTCAGCATGACAATGATCCCAAACACACCACCCGGGCAACAAAGGAGTGGCTTCGTAAGAAGCATTTCAAGGTCCTGGAGTGGCCTAGCCAGTCTCCAGATCTCATCCCTATAGAAAACCTTTGGAGGGAGTTGAAAGTCCGTGTTGCCCAGTGACAGCCCCAAAACATCACTGTATATATGTGTGATGTGTGAAGATGTTATGTGTATGTATATGTGTGATATATATACATACACACACTGCTAATCTGGTTTTTCAAGAGTGAAATATATTTTCTATAGGGCAGTGTACAACAGGCCAGAAAGAAAATGTCCTAGGGGTGCAAAGTGGTTGGACAGGTTAAAAAACAAATATTTTGTTTTTCTGTGTATAAAATAGAATGTTTCCTCTGCAGGGTGTCCTAGATCACTTTGAAATTATTAGGAAAATGATGATTCGCATAAACTATTCCTTAGAGTGCAGTTGACACCATCTAAGCCACTTGTATGGGACTTGAATAGATGCATGTCCTCACTGCTTAGTGCATACCATATAATTAAACAGACTGTCCTCATTAATGTTTTGAACCTCATGAATAATATTGACATTCAGTACGTGTGTCACATTGATTCTGATTGTAGTGTATATATTTAATGCATTCTAAAGTTACTTCAAAAAGACATTTCTTTGTTGCAGTATTGAGTTCTGCATTGCAGTTGTTTTTCACAGAGACGCAATTGATGTTGACTGTAATTTCTCAATATGTTTCCCTTCTCTTTTTTCCTAGATCTGTAAAATGACTTGTTCTAGACTCTCCTAATGCTAGTGCACATAATATAAATATTGCTTACACTTGCATATGCGTGTAGTTCTACACACACGTTTTTTAAGTAAATATTGCACAAATTTGATATTTAGGAGATCCAATCTTATTTTACCAAAATGCATGTTTTCTAGGTGCATTTTCATAATAATGCTGCAATTTCATCTATGCAAACGTTTGTCCTAAAGGGCATGGATACAGTGGAGACGTATTAAAACACCTGTTCTTATTGCTGTCTGTGCCCCTGTTAGGGAGACTCGCCCTCTCTATTTTTCCCATTTATTGTTTTCATCAAAAATTAAAGAAAATCACAATTTATGGGTTCAGAACACTATTAGAGGGGAAATCTATTAAAGTGGTTGTAAACCCTTACAAGCCACTTTGACCTACAGGTAAGCCTAGATTAAGGCTTACCTGTAGGTCCAAGAAATATCTCCTAAACCTATACGGCATGCGCCATAAACAGCGGCGCGCAGGCACACTGGGTAAGCCGCAGATCGTGACGATATGCTGCCAGCGTCGGCTCCCGTGCACATGCGCGGGAGTAACGTCATCGCTGCTCCGGCGAATCACAGCGCCGGAGCAGCGAGACCCACCAAGAAGATGGACGCTTGGAACTACAGGGGACAGCGGTGACTTCGCTGGCTCCTGTGTCAGGTAAGTGACACATACATAGATGCGATACATAGTAGTCCATTATGCTTTACCTTTGCAGGGAATGAAAGAGGAAGTAAACTCATCAGGGTTTACTTCCTCTTTAATGGGGACACTAGTTCTGCTGACACACCGGGATTCCTCCACTTTTGCAGGAATTTCCACATACATCCTGCTTTGGCTATGGAACAGGCAGTGAAGGAAAATCTCCCCAATCAGACACAGATGGCAAACTACCCAAAAACTGACAGGGGTTATAACTCGCTAATTCTGTCCAAAATGGAAAACCAAAATATTTGCCTTTTTTAGTTGCACTTAAGTTGAGGAAGCTCCTGCAGGCGCTTGGGTTTTGTGTCCAGTCTAGCGTACTTCTTCCATTTACTAACACTGGGGTGTCATTTAACCCTTTCATGACTAAGCCTATTTTTGAAATTTGGTGTTTACAAGTTAAAATCCATATTTTTTGGTAGAAAATTACTTGGAACCCCCAAACATTTATATATATATTTTTTAGCAGAGACTCTAGAGAATAAAACGGCGATTGTTTCAATATTTTATGTCACACGGCATTTGCGCAGCGGTGTTTTAAACGCAACTTTTTGGGAAAAGGGACACTTTAATGAATTAAAAAAAAACTAAACAGTAAAATTAGCCCAATTTTTTTGTGTAATGTGAAAGATAATGTTACGCCGAGTAAATAGATACCAAACATGTCACACTTTATAATTGCGCGCACTTGTGGATTGATGACAAAGTACGGTACCTAAAAAATCTCAATAGGCAACGCTTACATTTTTTTTTACAGTTACCAGGTTATCGTTACAGAGGAGGTCTAGGGCTAGAATTATTGCTCTCGCTCTGACCATTATGGCGATACCTCACATGTGTGATTTGAACACCGTTTACATACGCGGGCGCAACTTCCGTATGCGTTTTCTTTGCTTCGCGAGCTCGCGGGGACGGCGGGCGCTTTAAACATTTTTTATTTTTTATTTTTTTTTATTTATTTTAAAATGACTAAATTGTTTATAAAAAAAAAAAAATATGATCACTTTTATTGCTGTCACAAGGAATGTAAACATCCCTTGTGACAGTAATAGGTGGTGACAGGTACTCTTTATGGAGGGATCGAGGGTTTAAAAGACCCCCCCCACCCCTCCTTTACACTTCAATGTATTCAGATCACCAAAACCGGCGATTCTGAATACCGTATATTTTTTTTAAACCGGCGCCATTGGCAGCCGAGTAAACGGGAAGTGACGTCATGACGTCGCTTCCGTGTTTACTATGAGGAGACTGGAACGAAGCCGATTACGGCTTCGTTCCAGTTCCTCCCCAGCAGCCGGAGGCAGCGCAACTTGAATCGGTGCTCCCGATCGAGCGGGAGCACCCGTAACAGCGGCGGGAGGGGGGGACGTCCCCTCCCGCTCCTCCGGCATAAAAGCCGAGCGTCTTTTAGCCGCATCGGTTGTTATGCCTGGATAGCCTATCGCCTGCTGAAAAAAACGGTACCGGGATGATGCCTGCAGGTGCGGGCATCATCCTGGTATACCCCCCGGAAGCCGAGTACGCATATCTGCGTACGCTCGGTGGGAAAGGGTTAAACATTAGACTGATTTGACTAAATTTGTCAATGAGGGTGTTTAGGTGAAAAGGTTGAAGCCGCTGTGCTTTCCAGGGAGCAATGCTTTCAGAAACGCTATAGCGGTTTGCTAACCTCTACTGTTAGGGTTTTTGGTTTCAGAAAATGTATACTGTTTGGGGTGGTGGTGTTAACTGATCTGTAAGTCTAAAATGTGCTCCCCCCCCCCCCTTTTTTTCCCTCCAGAAAAAATTTATTGAAATAGAGCAGAAAGTCATATCTTTGGGCATAGAGAGATAGGTGTCCGTTTTTGAAGCAGTGATCCCGAGGATCACCGCTGATCACATTCCATAAACAGTTTATGAAACAGTAATTTGGGGGGGGGAGAAGTGTTTGAACATGTTTGAACATTATCTCCGCACATGTAGAATCCTCATTGACTGACACAGTAAGGACCAGTTTATGAAGATGCGATCCCAGCGCTTCACTGGCTATCTGAGTCTGAATTCACATCCCCGATTCACCAGCTCAGAGGTGGAGAATCAGGGAGTGAAGAGGGAATCTGGGGGGATCTGAGGGGGTAAGAGGAAGATTTTTAACTTATGTGCCTCATTCAGAACCCCCCAAACACTGTAACCATGTCACCCTGTCATATTTGTGTGTGTGTGTATATGTATGTATGTATGTATATATATGTGTATGTATATATATATATATATATATATATATATATATATATATATATATATATATATGTGTGTGTGTGTGTGTGTGTGTGTGTGTGTGTGTGTGTGTGTGTGTGTGTGTGTGTATATATATATATATATATATATATATATATATATATATATATATATGTGTGTGTGTGTGTGTGTGTGTGTGTGTGTGTGTGTGTGTGTATATGTGTATATATATATATAAATAAATGTGTGTGTATATATATGTAGGGGGACTCCCTTATTTTATTAACATTAACCACGCCGTCTGTCAGTGTACCGAGCAGTGATAAATTATCACTGCTTAATAAACTGACATCTCAGAGTTTCTGTGAATTTTTAGTCCTGTAATCTTGTAAAGTCTCACGAGATTCCAGTATTAGGGACCATTCTCCACTGTTGAAAGCGTTTTTGTAGATCGCTTCACTCCTCCACTTCATAAACTGGCACATAGAGGAGAAAGATCCTCTCTGAGAATGCCGTAGAATGAAGCAGTGAACAGATTTCACTGCTTTGTAAACTGACACCATAGTGGTGATCTACGCAAAGAAGGGGCAACTCCACAAAAAATAATGGAGAAAAAAATACAATACAGTATTTGATGATAAAATTACATGGATCAACCTCTAAAAAGGAGATGAGGTAAATATGATGCCAGATTTTGTTCCTTTCGCGGGCACTTGGTGAAAGTAACCCTGCACGGTTAGCAATTGTGACACAAAACAAAAATGCAAAAACGAATAACAGTGACATGAAATGCACAACAATACTAACAATCGCCCAGATCGCAGTTGATCCATGCATAAGTGACTATTCCACTGCAACAGGCCATATCAAAATATAAAGAAACAGTATAAACTGGTATAACCACATATGTATAGGTCCCTGGGTGCTTGAGCCACTGGAGGTGGGAGAAAGGGGGAAGAAAAATAAGAGGGCAATTCCTAAGTATCCAGAATGTTGAAGTATTGGTAACAACGAGTGCATATCAAGTCAATTAGGCTCTAGATCTCCCAGAGTTCATGAATTCCATATTCCCACACAGCTGATAGATCACTTGAGCAAAAAAACACATAGGTTGGTATAGATTCCTTCAGTAGAATACTGGAGTGTAATGTATCAACATGCATAGGGTCTTCAAAGTCTTTGTTACCATAAGTGCACATATGGACAGACGGTCATTAGAAGGTGGTGCCCCTGTCGAGGCCCACACTGTCACAAATCAACTGCTTAAATACACACCAACGGTCAGCTGTACTGCCATAAATTCAGGCTGAAAAGCCAGATAGCAAATCTGTCATGACATTTGAATTGCAGGTAATTGTTTTGTCCATGCATGTCATAGATCTCAAGAGTTGTGCGGCTGACAAATCAAGGCAGCCGATGTAGGTTCATTGCCCTGTGCATGGACAATCAATCCTCCATACATTCAGCAGTGTAGATAGATTGGTGCTCCATGATGTTGGTATTGCCTGCGGTAAGCACACAAATGCTGCTCAGTCTACCCCTGTCTCCACCGCTACGTCACCATCCCTGGCTCCCTTCTGAGGCATTTGGAACATGGCATCACGTGATATTAGTGATGATATAGGGTATTCAATGTACAATATACAGCAGAAACCAAAGGCTTAGACTGCATTCACACCTGAAAGTTTTGTTTTCAGGCAGAAAGTCGCACGATTTCACTGTGTTTTTTGCCGTGATTTCACCAAAGTAAAAAGCAGAGAATGCCTGTAATCTGCCCAAAAAGAAGCTCATGTACTTTTTTGAGCTTCAGGCATTTTGCTGCAGGCTACAAAACGCTCAGATGTGAACGGGGGCCATTTAAATGAATGGGGTTTTGCTTGTTGGGCGTTTTCTGTATTTCTGTAACACAAACCAGTTCCTTAGCTGCTTAGTCTCATGACTACTTCTGACTTTACAAGGTGAAGTGCTTGGTATGTTAAAGCGGGAGTCCACCTGGACTCCGCGTTTTTTTTTTTTTTTTTTTAAAAGCCAGCAGCTACAAATACTGCAGCTGCTGACTTTTAAAATAGTGACACTTACCTGTCCAGCGCGCCCGCGATGTCGGCACCCGAAGCCGATCGCTAGGTCGTCTGTCGGGTCCTGCCGCCGCCATCTTGGGTATGGGAATCAGGAAATGGAGCCTTTCGGCTTCATTTCCCGGTTCCCTACTGCGCATGCGCGAGCCGCGCGGCGCAATCCGGATGGTCCCCGCTGCCTCTGGGAACTGTGTGTTTCCCAGCAGGCAGCGGGGCACTTGCGCAAAGGGGCGGACAGTTGCGGAAAGGGGCGTAATCTACACCCCTTTCCGCAGACAGCTATCCCGGAAGTGGGTGCAGTTACCTGGATTATCCAGGTAACTGCACCCCCTCCCCCCTGAAAGGTGCCAATTGTGGCGCCGGAGGGGGGGGGGGGATTCCGATGAGCGGAGGTCCATTTTAGGGTGGACCTCCGCTTTAACCTTTTACAGTACATGAAGTTTTATAATGTAACCCTGCAAAGATTTGTTTTGTTTACATTGTAAAAGAAAATTAATAAAACAGTTGGATTAAGGCCCTGCTCAGCAGGGGATATGTCTGCTGAACAGGCAGATGACAGGTCCATGTCCACTCCGCTGATGCACAGAAGACACGGACATGGCCTGCTGTCCTCTATGGGCTCTCAGATGGAAACAGACCACCTGTCTGTTTCCATCCAACTGTCATAAAGTCTGATCCACTAGACAGATGTGGGTCGGATGCCGGTGGTTGGGTCAGCGGACATAGAGAGCAATGGGTGGCCCGATTGGACCCGCCTGAAAAACTGACAGACGGATCCGATCGCTTTGTCCATTTACCACAACTGGTCTCCCGCAGTACACAGAACATGGAAATGCAATCATTTTTGGAATTATAAACTGCCAAATACATTTTCTCATCAGCAGTTATAGCAGTCTTGTGACTTCTATCAGTACCTGCTTGTAGGAGGAGTTTTCATACTACACTAGCTGTCCTATCAGGATGCAGAACCCCAGCCCTCTGTTTGGATAGTACAGATTGGCCCTGTGCTGATCACATGCACCCTCCCAAGAAAAAAAAAAAAACCCACTAGCAATACACACCAAACTGAGCATGTGCAACCTGACTCCCGTAACTCTGTCTTATCTGGACATGTTTTGGGGGCAATGCAAGAAGGGGGAGGATCTGTGCATACATGATCAAACAGCCATTTTACACAATGCAGAGGATCAACCCCTTGGGTTCCACAGTGAGTATAACAAGCATGCTTTACTGCATATACAGATTGATTTTACTGTTGTGGGTTTAGTAACACTTTAAGCCAGTGGTCTCAAACTGGTGGCCGTCAAGCTGTTGCAAAACTATAAGTCCCATGAGGTATTGCAAGGCTGACAGTTACCCCCACAGGCAGAGGCATGATGAAACTTGTAATTTCGCAACATCTGGAGGGCCGCCAGTTTGAGACCCCTGCTTTAAGCTCAGTAATGTCTTTACCCTTAAAGTAATGCTTTCACAATTGTGAATAGTTCAATCTGAGAAAATGATGAAAAGATATTGGGATTGTTGTAGTTAAACCCTTCATGCCAACAAATTTGCGTTCATGTCTTGAAGGGGTTAAACTGCTTTTTAGAGTGGGTGGTTGGCTCTTTAGTAATAATAACCAATGCTGCTAAAAGCCGCTCGGCTGTTGAGCGTAAGGGAGGGCGCTTTCCACCACTCTTCCCAGGCCTTCCATTCCACAGGGAGACCCAAGCCACCAGCCAGCGCATCTGCCAGCTAGGCTGAGACCCGTACGAATCCAGATTCAACTCCAATTAGGTCTCCAATGTAAAATCGCAGAAGCTACATCATAATACCACTTCCAGGTTACTCAGCTGCCAATAGCCCCGATTAAAAAAAAAAATCGCAGTATTCAGAATCACTGGTTTTTGGCTGCCTACTTTTAAGTGCAAAGGAGGGCTTTGGGGTCTCATAGCTATGAGTAAGCACTAGCTTTAGTGTGAAAGGTGTCAGCGATTTTGTTCTATTTTTCTCCTTTGCTGCTTTCACTTGTGTGATAGGAAGTTTTTTTATTTGAGAAAATAAAGGCACGATTTACTTTTTATTCAATCCGGAGTGCAGCCGTCCAGAGTATTTCCTATTCAAATGGACATGCAAAAGGCGGGACTTTAAAGGTGCCAGAATGAGTCTACAACATGGTTATTTAACCACTTCAATAAGGGGCATTTTCACCCCCTTCTTGCCCAGGCCAGCTTTCAGCGCTGTAACATTTTGAATGACAATTGTGCTGTCATGCAACACTGTACCCAAATGAAAATTTTAGCATCACCCCCCCACACACACAAATGGAGCTTTCTTTTAGCTGATGACGTGGTAAGGGGTCAGGATCGACCCCTTACTCTGATCTGTGATTCAGCGAGTCTCATAGACTCGCTGATCACAGAGCGCGCCGCACACGCTCCCTTTAGGGGGCGCGCAGGCCTCTCGTGCACGCGACAGTGGCGAAGAAGAAAGCCGGGCTCCTCCGCTAGTGAAAGAGCTAGAAAAAGAGCAGAAGATAGCGGAGGAGTCTGGCGAGAAGACCTCCGAAGACGGACAGAAGACCCCTGGAGCTGTGCAATAAACTATTTTAACCCTTGTGTGTTGTGTTTGTTTTTTTTTTTTTACTTTTTTTTTTTTTTTTTTACAGGTGAATGGGTTGGGGTACATTGTACCCCATACTCATTTCACATAGGGTGTGGGGCCGATATCCGGGGGCTCCCGGATTCCGATAAGCTCCCCGCCCGCAGACCCCAACAACCAACGGCCAGGGTTGCCGGGAAGAGGCCCTTGTCCTCATCAACATGGGGACAAGGTGCTTTGGGGTGGGGGGCCCGCGCGGCCCCCCCTTCCCCAAGGCACCCCCCATGTTGAGGGCACGCGGCCTGGTATGGCTTAGGAAGGGGGGCTGCTCGCTCGTCCCCACCCCCTTTCCTGGCTGGCCGGGTAGTGCGCTCGGATAACGGTCTGATGTGGACCTAGGGGGGGACCCCATGCTGATTTTTCGGCGTAGGGATTCCCCTTTAAGTCCATACCAGGTGACGCCTCCTTTGCTGGTCCCGGCTACCTGGAGACGCGCTCAAATTGAGCAAACTTTCCTCCGCGTGTGTGGGCGAGTCCGTTCATTTCAAAAGTACGGCGCATAGTCCGGCGGACTTAGTACGCCGTATTAGTCCGCTGAAAAAGTGCCGTGTGTTTGCAAGTAGCTCGTTCGTAAAGTCCGGCGAACAGTCTGGCGGGAAGTCCGCCAGACTAAGTCCGCTGGATAGTTGGGTACGTGTGTACGCGACATTAGTGTGAATGGAGGCTAAAGCTGCCCATAGATGGTTTTAATCTCAGACTGTTCAGCAGGGACCAGCCAAGATTTGAACCATTTATGGGCAGGGTACAACCAGCATGCCAGATTTTTGTGTGCAATGAAATTGCCAGCAGCTATAACCACGAGCAACAATCACTGTTCTCCTGGCAGGAACGGCTTCCTGCACCCCTATGCCAGGAGAGCAAAATCGCTCTGCGGGATTCCACAATTAACACCACTGACTGTGTTAATGAGGGAATTGAGTGATTTTCTAACCGATGGTTACAAGAAAGAAAATCGCACCATCTATGACCGGCTTAGAACACACATGAGCACATGGAATATGGAAAATACACTTTTTGATTAATTGGGTACATGTTTTTTCTCTCTTGTTTGCTGAAACCACTTTGGATGTGGCCACTTCTGAGATCATAATAATATCCATTCTGTAAACTGTATAAAGCTAGATTATAAAATCTACTTCCTCCATAAAAGCATCTAACGTGCATATTTTTACCCATTGTATTGCTTTATTATAACAGCAAAAGTATTTTTCGTTTCATGTAAAACCACTTGGGCTGTTTTATCTTTCTTCCTTCTCTTTGCAGTTTGATTGGATGATGCAACCTTTATCTACAACACAATCGCAAGGGGAATGTGAAGTGTCTGGAGCCTTGCCAAACAGCATGTGATCTATAAGAAAATACTTTTGTTTCCACAAGTTATGGAGAGTCACACAGGGAAGTGAGAGGATTTGTTCTGGCTGACACACAGTTGTACAGTGTGAGTATTGTAGTCCATATCCATAGACGACATTGCATCTCTTAATTCTCAACACTTGGAGCTACTGAATTACATTAGGGAACATTTTTTTTTTTTCTGGTTGGCAGCATTGCAGTCTTGGAATAAATTCCGAACAAAGATTCAAAGCAAGAGGTTTTAAGTACATTTGGCTTTTTAAAATTGAAAACTACAATTTGATTGCAGCACTGTGTGTGTGTGTGTGTGTTTGTGTGTGTGTGTATATATATGTGTTTGTGTGTGTATATGTGTTTGTGTGTATGTATATGTGTGTATATGTATATGTGTGTATGTATGTATGTATGTATATATATATATATATATATATATATATATATATATATATATATATATATATATATATACAGTGGTGTGAAAAAGTGTTTGCCCCTTCCTCATTTCCTGTTCCTTTGCATGTTTGTCACACTTAAGTGTTTCGGAACATCAAACCAATTTAAACAATAGTCAAGGACAACACAAGTAAACACAAAATGCAATTTGTAAATGAAGGTGTTTATTATTAAAGGTGAAAAAAAATCCAAACCATCATGGCCCTGTGTGAAAAAGTGATTGCCCCCTAAACCTAATAACTGGTTGGGCCACCCTTAGCAGCAACAACTGCAACTAATCGTTTGCGATAACGTGCAATGAGGCTTTTACAGCGTCCTGGAGGAATTTTGGCCCACTCATCTTTGCAGAATTGTGCTAATTCAGTTACATTAGAGGGTTTTGGAGCATGAACCGGCTTTTTAAGGTCATACCACAACATCTCAATAGGATTCAGGTCAGGACTTTGGCTAGGCCACTCCAAAGTCTTCATTTTGTTTTTCTTCAGCCATTCGGTGGTGGACTTGCTGGTGTGTTTAGGATCATTGTCCTGCTGCAGAACCCAAGTTGGTTTCAGCTTGAGTACACGAACAGATGGTCGGACATTCTCCTTCAGGATCTCTTGGTAGACAGCAGAATTCATAGTTCCTTTTATCACGGCAAGTCTTCCAGGTCCTGAAGCAGCAAAACAGCCCCAGACCATCACACTACCACCACCATATTTTACTGTTGGTATAATGTTCTTTTTATGAAATGCAGTGTTCCTTCTACGCCAGATATACTTGGACACACACCTTCCAAAGAGTTCCACTTTTGTCTCATCGGTCCACAGAATGTTGTCCCAAAAGTCTTGGGGATCATCAAGATGTGTTGTGGAGAAATTGAGACGAGCTTTGATGTTCTTTTTGCTCAGCAGTGGTTTTCTCCTTGGAACTCTGCCATGCAGGCCATTTTTGCCCAGTCTTTTCCTGATGGTGGAGGCATGAACGCTGACCTTAACTGAGGCAAGTGAGGCCTGCAGTTCCTTGGACGTTGTTGTGGGGTCTTTTGTGACCTCTTGGATGAGTCGTCGCTGCGCTCTTGGGGTAATTTTGGGTGGCCGGCCACTCCTGGGAAGGTTCACCACTGTTCCATGTCTTCGCCATTTGTGGATAATGGCTCTCACTGTGGTTCGCTGGATTCCCAAAGCTTTGGAAATGGCTTTATAACCCTTTCCAGACTGATAGATCTCAATTACTTTCTTTCTCAATTGTTCCTGAATTTCTTTGGGTCTCGGCATGATGTGTAGCTTTTAAGGATCTTCTGGTGGACCTTACTGTGTCAAGCAGCTCCTATTTAAGTGATGCCTTGATTGTGAACAGGTGTGGCAATAATCAGGCCTGGGTGTGGCTAGAGAAATTGAACTCAGGTGTGGACAACCACAGTTATAGTATGTTTTAACAAGGGGGGCAATCACTTTTTCACACAGGGCCATGATGGTTTGGATTTTTTTTCACCTTTAATAATAAACACCTTCATTTACAAATTGCATTTTGTATTTACTTGTGTTGTCCTTGACTATTGTTCAAATTGGTTTGATGTTCCGAAACACTTAAGTGTGACAAACATGCAAAGGAACGGGAAATGAGGAAGGGGGCAAACACTTTTTCACACCACTGTATATATATATATATATATATATATTTACAGTTGTGCTCATAGGTTTACATACCCTGGCAGAATTTGATTTCTTGGCCATTCTTCAGAGAATATTAATGATAACGCAAAAAATGTTTCTTTTACTCGTGGTTAGTATTTGGCTGAAGCCATTTATTATTTATCAATTGGGTTTACTCTTTTTAAATCATAAAAGCAACAGAAACTACCCAAATTACTATGATCAAAAGTTTCCATACCCCAGTTCTTAATACCATGGATTGCCCCCTTTAACAATCAATGACAGCTTGAAGTCTTTTGCTATATTTGTGGATGAGGCTCTTCTCAGATGGTAAAGCTGCCCATTCCTCTTGGCAGAAAGCCTCCAGTTCCTGTAAATTCTTGGGCTGTCTTACATGAACTGCACGTTTTTGAGATCTCCCCAGAGTGTTTCAATGATATTGAGGTCAGGAGACTGAGATGGCCACTCCAGAACCTTCACTTTTTTCTGCTGTAGCCAATGAGAGGTCGACTTGGCCTTGTGTTGTGGATCATTGTCATGTTGGAATGTCCAAGTATGTCTCATGCACAGCTTCCTGGCTGATGATTGCAAATGTTCCTCCAGGTTTTTTTTCATAACATCTTGCCATAAATTTTGACCAAATTTCCTGTGCCTTTGTAGCTCACACATCCCGAAAACATCAGTGATCCACGTCCGTGTTTCACAGTAGGAATGGTGTACCCTTTCTTCATAGACTTTGTTGACTCTTCTGCAATTGAAACGCTTATTGTTTGTGGCCAAAAAGCTCAATTTTAGTCTCATCACTCCAAATTGCTTTGTGCCAGAATGTTTGAGGCTGTGCGGTTTGGCGTATTTTAAGAAGGATACTTTGTTTCATTTGCATACTAATGGCTTTATTCTGATGACTCCACCGTGCAGCCCATCTTTCTTCAAGTGCCTCCTTATTGAGCATCTTGAAACAGCCACACCCCATGTTTTCAGAGAGTCCTGTATTTCACCTGAAGTTATATGTGGGATTTTCCTGGCAATTGTAGCTGAAATTTTAGTTGGTCTACCTGACCGTGGTTTGAATTCAATATAACCCCTCATTTTCCACTTCTTGATTAGAGTTTGAACACTGCTGATTGGCATTCTCAATTCCTTGGATATCTTTTTATATCCCTTTCCTGTTGTATACAGTTCAACTACCTTTTCCCGCAGATCCTTTGACAATTCTTTTGCTTTCTTCATGACTCAGAATCCAGAAACGTCAGTGCAGCACTGGATGAAAAATGCAGGGGTCTGTCAGAACTCCAAAAACTCATTGACCTTTTTATACATGCACATTAGTTAGAAGCAAACCGATCACAGGTGAGGATGGTTACCTTTTAATAGCCATTCAAACCCCTTTGTGTCAACTTGTGTGCATGTTATCAGGCCAAAATCACCAGGGTAATTAAACTTTTGATCAGGATCATTTGTGTTGTTTCTGTTGTTGTGATTATGATTTAAAAAGAGTAAACACAGTTGATTTGATAATAAATGGCTTCAGCCAAACACTAACCATGAGTGAAAAAAGTTTTTGTGTTATCGTTAATATTGTTTGAAAAATGGCCAAGAAATCATAAATTCTGCCAGGGTATGTAAACTTATGAGCGCAACTGATTATATATATATATATATATAGATAGATAGATAGATAGATAGAGATATATAGATATATATATATATATATATATATATATATATATATATATATATATATATATATATATATATATATATATATATATAATATCTCTAACTAAAATAATGTGTTTTGCATAAGTGTGCACACCCTCTTGTAACTGGAGATGTAGCTGTGTTCAGAATCGAGCAGTCACATTCAAACTCATGTTAAATAGGAGTCTGTACACACCTGTCATAATTTTAACCACGCCGATGTACATCAGCAGAATGGCACGGCTGGGCAAATGGGCGTACCTGTATATCCCTTTAAATTTGCCGCCATGCCATCGCGTGCGTGCCAACCGTGACCTCCCTGTGTCGGATCGCAGGTCCCGTGGACTCGATCGCCGTGGGGATACCCGCTATCGTCTCATGGAGAGGAAGAACGGGGAGATGCTAATGTAAACGAGCATCTCCCCATTCTGCGCATTGACAGTGTCATTGATCTCTGCTCCCTGTGATTGGGAGCAGAGATCAGTGACGTGTCACATGTAGCCCCACGCCCCCCCCCAGTTAGAATCACTCCCCAGGACATAACCCTTACACTGCTCCCTATTGGTTAACCCCTTCACTACCAGTGTCATTTACACAGAAATCAGTGCATTTGTATAGCACTGATTGCTGTATAAATGACAATGGTCCCAAAAATGTGTCAAAAATGTCTGACGTGTCCGCCATAATGTCGCAGTCACGATAAAAAACGCTGATTGCCGCCATTACTAGTGAAGAAAGAAAAAAATAATAAAAATGCCATAAAACTATACCCTATTTAGTAAACGCTATAACATTTGTGCAACCCAATCAATAAACGCCTATTGTGATTTTTTTTTTTTGATTTTTTTTTTTTTTTTTTTTTTTTTTACCAAAAATATGTAGAAGAATATATATCGGCCTAAACGAAGGAAAAAAATGTTTTTTTATATATTTTTGGGGTGATATTTATTATAGCAAAATGAAAAAAAAAAAAAAAAAAAACGCATTCTTTTTTAAACTGTCGCTCTTTTTTTGTTTTTATCACAAAAAAATAAAAAGCACAGGGGTGATATCAAATACCACTAAAATAAAGCCTCTATTTCTCTATTTGTGGGAAAAAAAGGACGTCAATTTTGTTTGGGAGCTGCGTCGCACGACCACGCAATTATCAGTTAAAGTGATGCAGTGCTAAATCACAAAAAGTGCTCTGATCTTTGGCCAGCAAAATTGTCCGGAGCTTAAGTGGTTAAAGTGGCTCTGATTAACCCCAAATAAGGTTCAGCTGTTCTGGTAGGTCTTTCCTGACACTTTCTTAGTCGCATCCTACAGCAAAAGCCATGATCCACAAAGAGCTTCCAAGGGTACAAAAGAATTTGCAAGGGTATGTATCTTTATATTCTCTCATGGTACACAGTGGAGACAGTCATTAAGTGGAGAAAATATGGCACAACAGTGACATTACCAAGAACTGGCCGTCCTTCCAAAATTGATGAAAAGACAAGAAGAAAATGGTCAGGAAAGCTGCCAAGAGGCCTACATTAAAGGAGCTGCAGGAATATCTGGCAAGTACTGGCTGTGTGGCACATGTCAACATTCTCCCATATTCTTCATATGTCTGGGCTATGGGGTAGAGTGGCAATATGGAAGCCTTTTCTTACGAAGAAAAACATCCCAAGTCTCCCAAAAGCATGTGAGAAAATGTGTTATGGTCTGATGAAACCACGGTTGAACTATTTAATAATTCCAAAAGATATATGTTTGGCGCAAAAACAACACTGCATACCACCAAAAGAACACCATACCCACAGTGAAGCATGGTGGTGGCAGCATTGTGCTTTGGGGCTGTTTTTCTTCAGCTGGATCAGGGGCCTTTTTCAAGATATAAGGAATTATGAACAGTTCCACATGCCAGTCAATATTGGCACAAAACCTTCAGGCTTCGGCTAGAAAGCGGGAACATAAAGAGGAACTTCATCTTTCAGCATAACGACCCAAAGCATACATCCAAATAAACATAGGAATGGCTTCACCAGAAGATTAACCCCTTCCCGCCGAGCGTACGCAGATCTGCGTACTCGGCTTCCGGGGGGTATACCGGGATGATGCCCGCACCTGCAGGCATCATCCCGGTGCCGTTTTGTTCAGCGGGCGATTGGCTTTCCAGCCATAACAACCGATGCGGCTAAAAGCCGCTCGGCTGTTATGCCGGAGGAGCGGGAGGGGACGTCCCCCCCCCTCCCGCCGCCTCTCGCCGCTGTTACCGCTGTTACCGGTGCTCCCGCTCGATCGGGAGCACCGATCAGTGGTCCGACGCCTCCGGCTGCTGCAGAGGAACTGGAATGAAGCCGTAATCGGCTTCGTTCCAGTCTCCTCATCGTAAACACGGAAGCGACGTCATGACGTCACTTCCCGTTTACTCGGCTGCCAATGGCGCCGGTTTAAAAAAAATATCCGGTATTCAGAATCGCCGTTTTCGGCGATCTGAATACATTGAAGTGTAAAGGAGGGGTGGGGGGTCTTTTAGACCCCCGATCCCTCCATAAAGAGTACCTGTCACCACCTATTACTGTCACAAGGGATGTTTACATTCCTTGTGACAGCAATAAAAGTGATCAAATTTTTTATTTTTTTTTTAAAACAATTTAGTCGTTTTAAAATAAATAAAATAAATAAAAAAAATAATTTTCAAAGCGCCCGCCGTCCCCGCGAGCTCGCGAAGCAAAGGAAAACGCATACGGAAGTCGCGCCCGCGTATGTAAACGGTGTTCAAATCACACATGTAAGGTATCGCCGCGATCGTCAGAGCGAGAGCAATAATTCTAGCAGTAGACCTCCTCTGTAACGCTAACCTGGTAACCGTAAAAATTTTTTAAAGCGTCGCCTATTGAGATTTTTAGGTACCGTACTTTGTCGTCAATCTACAAGTGCGCGCAATTATAAAGTGTGACATGTTTGGTATCTATTTACTCGGCGTAACATTATCTTTCACATTACACAAAAAAATTGGGCTAATTTTACTGTTTTGTTTTTTTTTTATTCATGAAAGTGTCCCTTTTCCCAAAAAGTTGCGTTTAAAACACCACTGCGCAAATACCGTGTGACATAAAATATTGCAACAATCGCCGTTTTATTCTCTAGAGCCTCTGCTAAAAAAAAATATATAATGTTTGGGGGTTCCAAGTAATTTTCTAGCAAAAAATATGGATTTTAACTTGTAAACACCAAATTCCAAAAATAGGCTTAGTCATGAAAGGGTTAAAGTTTTGGAATGGCCCAGCCAGAGCCCAGACCTGAATCTGATTGAAAATCAGTGTGGTGTTCTCAAGAGGGCTGTGAAGAGGATATGCCCTCACAATCTGATAGATTTTGAGTGTTTTTGCAAAGAAGGGTGGGCAAATATTGCCAAGTCAAGATGTACTATGCTGTTAAATTCCTACCCAAAAAGAGTGCTGTAATAAAATCAAAAGGTGCTTCAACAAAGTATTAGTTTAAGGGTATGCACACTTATGCAACCTTATTATTTTAGTTTTTCATATTTACTTCCCTCTACCCAAAATATCTCTGTTTTTTACAGTTTATAGGTCACATTAAAGTTGGAAAAAATTCTGAAATAAAATTTATCTTTGTCTCGTATTTTTTATTATTTTTTTTTTTTTTACATCACTAAAACCTGACATTTTAACAGGTGTGTGGACTTTTTATATCCACTGTAATAGCATAAAGGATAGCAGTTCTGACGTGTGGATAAGCTGTGGCATGTTATAACAATATTTGATTTATTGGGACAGGACATACATTCTATTCCTGTGCGCTGCTTTAAAATGCAGTGCAGTGGGAATAGGTCACGGAAAACCGTTGTTTTGTGTGTCCTAGTGGTGACCTGTGTTCTTCTAGTGTGGTAAAGCACAGATCACTGTACTATATGAGAACAGGGTCTTATCACTAGGCATCAGGTACTGATTGAGGTGCTGGCAGCTGGAACTTTAGAAAGATTGCCATACAATTTAATAGAGGAGGAATCGGGAGGGCCCTGCTTGTTAAAGCTTACAATCTAGGAGCGAGTGTCAAGTGATAAAAAAGGTAATAACTGTGGGAGATGAGAAAATAAAGTACAGTTATTTGTGGGCAGAATAGGTTTCTCTGAAGAGAGTAGGAGAGGATCTGCAGATTGGGGTAAGGAGTTCCATAGGATGGGAGAGGCTCAGGAAAAGTCCTGGAGATGAGAATAAAAAAAGGAGGTGGCAAGGTCACTAGAGTGCAGGAGGTCTTGGGAGGAACGAAGAGAATGATTATCTTGCTATTTTGAGACAAGGTTAGTGATTCAGCTAGGGCTGAGTTGTGGGTGGCTTTATAAGTTATCATTTTGAATTGAATTTGTTGGGTGAGCGAAAGCCAGTGTAGGGATTGACAGAGAAGAGTAGTAGACACTGATCGGTTGGTAAGGTGGATGAGCCTGGCAGCAGCATTCAATGGACTGAAGGGAGTGTAGTTTAATAAGGTAAGCCAATGAGGAAGGGGTTGCAGTAGTAGAGGCAAGAGTTGACCAGGAAGTGAATTAGAAGCTTCCTGATGTCATTTGTTAGAAAAGGGTGTATTTTGGAATTGTTGCAGAGGTTGAGGCAGCAAGATTTGGACAGTGATTGGACGTAGGGCAGGAAGGATTGTTCAGAGTCCAGGATTACAGATAGAACCTTGGCGTGCGCGAACCGGCTGATGGATGTGAGTTCAATCTTGACAGAGAGATCAGGGGAAGGGGTCAATGCCTCATGGGATGTCTAGTCCTGCAACAGCTGGAGGGCCGTAGTTCGGAGATCCCTTGTTTAGCAGATCAAGGTATTTTTTCAACAATTTGAATTGGAACCAGGTTGTCCAGGTGTTATGGAATCGAGAGGTAGTGTCATGCGCAATTGTGATTTGACCTTTCCATATCGTGTATTTCATTCATTTTTTGTATCCAGTCCCTAATAGTCAGCACTGAGGTGGATTCCCAATGCAATGGAATGAGAGATTTGGCTGCATTAAGCATATATTTAGTTAGAGATTGTTTGTTTATATTTTTGTAGTGGTCTGGGGTTTATGTGTAAAAGGCAACATTTAGCCATTAAGCGTACATTAAGCGTACTTTTGTTTGTTATTTCAGTGATCAAGTCTTTGACTTGAGTCCAGTATGAGGAGATACGGGGACAGTCCCACTAGCTTTGGATCATTGTGCCTTGGTGCTGACCACATCTCCAGAAAATATCGGAAGAGTTTGGTAACCAACATTTGCATTTGTCTGGTGTAGCATACCATTGGGTTAAGCTTTTGTAAGCGGTTTCTTGTCGCCTAGAGCTTAATTAACATTTATATGCTAGGATGCATGCTTTGGACCATTGATGGTCAGAAATATCAATGCCTAGTGTGTTTGCCCATTGTCTTTTAAATCTATCTTTCTGTGTATCTGCTCCTGGTTGAAGCCATGCATAGAATTGAGAGATGGCATTTTTCTATTCTCACCCCCTTAAGGCAGAGGGTCTCAAAGAGTGTTAAAGGTCTAGTGAATGAATTCGTAGTCTTACGTGAGTGGACGTAGCAACGTATCTGTAAATATAACCATAATGGAAATCCCCTAATTTTTGAGTTCTTCTGTGAGTGTGGTTCTGGACTTAAAAGTCCCTGTCTTGAAGCAGTGAGTGACCAATAGTGGTTCGCTGGAAGGCATGATAATGTGTTTGTTATGTGTGCCCAGCGGACCAGGTGAAGTCAATATATAATTTCTTTTAATTATATGGTGAAAGGTTCGCAGTGTAGTGTAGCTCCTATCCCAGGGTGTGATAAGAGTGTCTTTTTGCATTTTGATAAGGGAATCCAGGGAGAGGCCTCAAGTGGGGAGGATGTAAAGGATTTCTCTAAGTGAATCCAGTATTTTGTGTTGGAGTGACATTTCCAGTCCATCTCCCTTGCAATGTGAATTACATTGTAATATTTTCTGAAATTAGGTAGCCCCATGCCATGTGCTTTTGATTTTGTCATATGACAAAAGTATATGCAGGGTTTTTTGTAAGCCCAGACAAATCGGGTTTGAATTGTTTTTAATAGTCTATAGAATGAGTAGGGGATGGTAATCGGTAGAGCTTGCATGAGGTATAAAATGTGGTAGGATCATCATTTTAATAATTGTGGCTCTACCAAACCAGGAGAGGTTTGACTGCCCACAGTTTAAGGTCCCGATCGAAGGGTGGGAAATTATGTTCAAAAAGTTTGGTAGGGTCCTGTGTAATCTTCACCACTAAATATTTTCAGTCTTTGTTTTGCCATTTAAAGGGACAGTTTTGTTGTATGTCAGTTACTTCTTTGGATTGGTGGGATATGGTTAGTGCTTCGGATTTATGTTAATTTATTTTCATATTTGAGCTATATCCAAAAGTAGTGACAGCTGATAGTAAATTAGGTAGTAATATGTGTAGTTGTATGATTGAAAAAAAAGGAGGTCATCTGTGTAAGCTGCGGACTTGCATTCCCTGTTTCCAATCCTCAGACCATTGATGGGGGCATTAAGGTTTATACAACATATGAATGGTTCCTGAGTGAGAATGAATAGCAACGGCACAGTGGGCACCCCTGTCTAGTGTCATTATGTATTTGTACAGGTTCTGATAGCGAGCCATTCCCTTTGATTTCAGCTGTTGGTCTGTGGTAGAGAGAGGAAATCCACATCAACATGTAGCTGCCCAAACCTATATGTGTCTCTATGTAGTGAAGATGTAGTCCCACACCACCTTGTCAAAGGCCTTCTCCGCATTCGTAGACCAATGACCTTAGAAAGGAGTGACCTCAAGCAGTTAGCTAGAATGTTTGCCAAGAGCTTCAAGTCCAAATTTAAAAGTGAGATTGGCCTGTAGCTTGTGCAATCTGTAGTGCCTTTGTTCAGTTTTGGGAGAACCGTAATGTGAGCCAGGGTGAATGAGTTTGGTATTTCTTGTGGTTTGCAAAGTAAGTTGAATGCACACAAAAGAGGTGTTTTGAGTAGATGCGCAAACGTATTGTAATATTGGGCAGTGCATTCATCTGGGCCTGGGCTATGTGATCCATTGCAGCGGGGCCACCCTGCCGCAGTAAAAAAACATCTGGGGTGCCAAGGTTTGCCATCACTGCCCTAGAGAATACAATGGCGGTCGTTGCAACTTTTTATCTCACACGCTATTTGCGCAGCAATTTTTCAAACACTTTTTTTTTTCCAGAAAAAAAAGTTTAAAAACAAAAACAAAAAAAAACAGCAAAGTTAGCCCAATTTTTTTGCATAATGTGAAAGGGGAAGATACACCGAGTAAATAGATCACCAACATGTCACGCTTCAAAATTGCACTCACTCGTGGAATGGTGCCAAACGTTGGTATTTAAAAATCCCCATAGGCGACGCTTTAAATTTTTTTACTGGTTACATGTTTTGCGTTACAGAGGAGGTCTAGGGCGAGAATGATTGCTCTCACTCCAAAGTTCGCGGCGATACCTCACATGTGTGGTTTGAACACCGTTTTCATATGTGGGCGGGACTTACGTATGCGTTCGCTTCTGCGTACGAGCTCACGGGGACAGGGGCGCTTAAAAAAAATGTTTTTGTTAATTTTATTTAGATTTTTTTAGTTTGACACTTTAAAAAAATAAATAATAATTTGATTACTTTTATTCCTATTACAAGGGATGTAAACATCCCTTGTAATAGGAATATGGCATGATCGGACCTATTTACAGTGAGATATGGGGTCATTAACCACTACAATACAGGGCACTTTCGCCCCCTTCCTTCCCAGCCCAATTTTCAGCTTTCAGCGCTCTAGCGCTTTCAGTGACAATTGCGCAGTCATGCTACACTGTACCCAAATTAAATTTTTATCATTTTGTTCACACAAATAGAGCTTTATTTTGGTGGTATTTATTCACGACTCCGTTTTTTATTTTTTGCGATATAAGCGCAAAAAAGCGGAAATTTGGAAAAAAAAACTATTTTCTTTTTTCTATTTTAAAAGAAATCCAATAAAATCAAATTTTGTCATAAATTTAAGCCAAAATGTATTCTGCTACATGTTTTTGGTAAAAAAAATTCCGTTAAGTGTATAATAATTGGTTTGTGTCATCACGGACATATGTACGCAAATGATCATGTACATATGTGTGCAGATAATCATTGGGATATGTGATTTTAGTGGGACATATGTGGGGGACATGTTTTTATTATTAGTGGCATGTGTTTTTATTATTTGGGGACATGTATGTTTTGGGGACATGTGTGGGGACATTGTGTTTATACTGTGTGGTGTGTTTACTGTGTGGTGATTTGTGTGTACACTAGACTAGTGATCAGTGAATAAAAAGCTGTAAAAAACAGCTCATACTCACTGATCATCAGCCGGCTGCAGCAATCTGCTCTCCTCTCCTCAGCGATGACTTCTGTGTGAGGAGAGGAGGAGCCGATTGCCTAGCATCCGGCTGTTTGTTTACATCACATGATGGCTGTGATTGGACACGGCCGTCATGTGATCAGGAGGGCCAATCACGGAGCCCTCCTGCCGATCTGAGATGCGCCGTGTCCGGGTGACACGGGCGCATCTGGATCGCGCCGCTGCGCGGGCGCAATCCCGCTCCTCCTGATGGACGTTCCTGAACGTCCTATCAGGAGTAGATGGCTCCCACCTGGCCGTATATGTGCATTGGCCGGGTGGGAAGTGGTTAAGACCCCATATCTCACCTCTACGCTGGGAAGCCTAAAATAAAAAAAATAAAAATAAAAACGATCTTGGCTTCCCAGCCAAAACGGCGCCGTTAATTTGAATGCAGAGGCCAGGCGTGACGTCATAACATCGCACCCGGCCTCCGAACGATCATAGAGACTCCGGTGAAAATCTGGTCCGCCGGAAATCTCTATGGTATCATCCGGGGGCTGGCGGATCCTGTGTCCAACTCACCAATGGAAGCGGTGAGTCGGTACAAGCACCGGAGGGCAGCGGGAGGGGAGGCGTCCCCTCCCCACCGCCCGTAAGAACGATCAAGCGGTGGAACAGCCACTATGATCATTCTTATGGTGCAGGGAATCGCCGGCTGAAAATGCTGATACCTGAATGATGTCTGTGGCCTCAGGCATCATTCAGATATTACACCACAAAGCCCACAACGTCATATGATGTAGTATGGGCGCCAAGTGGTTAAGGAGTAATGGCATCGCACAAGCATCCTGCAATTTGCCCTGGTTTGATAAATGGGATAAATTCACACTGCACTGCACCAAAAGTAGTGCATGCACCACTTTTTGAACCGCACTGAAACCAGATCACATGATACAAAAGTTCCATGCGATCCAGTGTGGGAAACACAATGCGTTTGCAACCTGTTTTTGAGGTGTCCTTAAATTTCTATTGACAGGAATCTATTGCAGGAATGCACAGTACATGTCTTTGTGATTCATGTGCGGGCATGGTGGGAACCAGCCCTTAAAATGAATAGGCTGAAATTGTGCGATTCACATGCGTTTCTCTGTGGTACAGCTCATTCCTGCATCGGCATGGTGGGAACTAGTCCTAAAAGAGAAAAAGAAATGCGCCTGGTGATGAATGCAGTTAGGTAGGGGTGGGTGGGATGGCAGGGGGCTAGAAAATAATCTTTATTATTTTAATAAAGGTGTGTGTGTGTGTGTGTGTGTGTGTGTGTGTGTATTTTTTATTTAATTTTTTGTTATATTTTAAGCCCATAACTCGGCAATGAGGATTAACCTATGATCCTTTAGGGTGGAGGATGGTAGGGGAAAAGTAATATATTTATATGTAAATCTATACTTGTATAATATTATTTAGGGTGTATATGTTCTTTTACATGTGTTTTTTTTTATTTTTAAACAGTTCTGAGAAAAAAAAATCTATGATCCTTTACTGCAGTGTTTCTCAAATCCAGTCCTCAGGCCCCCCCAACAGGTCATGTTTTCAGGTTTTCCATTATTTTTCACAGGTGATTTGATCAGTTTCACTGCCTTAGCAATTACCACAGCCGTTTCATCTGAGGGAAATCCTGAAAACATGACCTGTTGGGGGGGGGGGGGGCCTGAGGACTGGATTTGAGAAACACTGCTTTACTGTGAATCATAGGTTTTCCCACACAGGGTGGCAGCTGTGCAGCTAGTTATACCTTCCTACATTCCTTTCACTCTCTAAGGCCCCTATCACCCTTGTTGTGACTTGTCCTGCGACTTGGGACTGCAAAGTTGCATGACAGGTCATGCCCTATGTTTTCCAATGAGTACCATTCATATATGTGCGACTTCAAGTCTCAGCGACTTCAAAGTAGTCCCTGCACTCCTTTGATTCGATTTGAGGTCCATAGAGCTCATGTTTACACAGGCATTGCTTAAATTTGCATCAAAATCGCAGAAAAAAAATTGTGGTAAAATTGCACTACTTTCAGGTCGCACAAGTGTGAAAGGGGTCTAACACAGTGCTAACGCGCTACTAGCTAACACCACTCATCACAGGCCTGGAGTCAACACAACATGGTTTATTAAAAAGCCTCCGAGCAGATGTAAAATTTGTCCATGTTTGAGAGTGTTAAAAGAATTGTGATAAGGCAAGAATTAACACCTGTTACTAAATGTACACCTATATGTAGTGCATGGGATCTGGCTGATTGATTGGATAGATACAGTGAGAGGGAAAAAAAGTATTTGATCCCCTGCTGATTTTGTACGTTTGCCCGCTGACCAAGAAATGATCAGTTTAAAATTTTAACATTGAGAGACAGAATAACAACAAAAATATCCAGAAAAATGCATTTCAAAAAGTTAAAAATTGATCTGCAGTTTAATGAGTGAAATAAGTATTTGACCCCTTCGCAAAACATCCCTTAGTACTTGGTGGCAAAACCCTTGTTGGCAAGCGGAGGTCAGACATTTCTTGTAGTTGGACCACCAGGTTTGCACACATCACAGGAGGGTTTTTGTCCCACTCCTCTTTGCAGATCTTCTCCAAGTCATTAAGATTTTGAGGCTGACATTTGGTAACTCAAACCTTCATCTCCCTCTGCATATTTTTTTTGGGATTAGGGCCTGGAGACGGAATAGGCCACTCCAGGACCTTAATGTTCTGCTTCTTGAGCCACTTCTTTGTTGCATTGATCATGTCGTTTGGGCCATTGTCATGCTGGAATACCTATCCATGACCCGTTTTCAATGCCCTAAGGGAAGGAGGTTCTCACTCAAGATTTGACGGTACATGGCCCTGTCCATAGTCCCTTTGATGCAGTGAAGCTGTCCTTCCCCCTTAACAGAAAAACACCCCCAAAGCATAATATTTTTCCACCTCCATGTTTGACGGTGTGGATGCTGTTTTTGGGGTCATAGGCAGCATTCCTCCTCTTTCTCCAAACACGTTGAGTTGATGCCAAAGAGGTTGATTTTGGTCTCATTTGACCACAGCACTTTCAGCCATTTCTACTCTAAATCATTCAGATATTCAATAGCATACTTCAGATAGGCCTGTACATGTGCTCTCTGGAGCAAGGGCATCTTGCAGGCGCTGCAGGATTTCAGTCCTTTACGGCGTAGTGTGTTAGCCAATTTGTTTCTTTGTGACTATGGTCCCAGCTGCCTTGAGATCATTGACAAGGTTTTCCCGTGTAGTTCTGGGCTGATTCCTCACTGTTCTTAAGGTCATTGAAACTCCATGAGGTGAGATCTTGCATGGAGCCCCAGACCGAGGGAGAATTTGTTTCTTCCATTTGCGAATGATCACACCAACTGTTGTCACCCTCTCACCAAGCTGCTTGGCGATGGTCTTGTAGCCCATTCCAGCCTTGTGTAGGTCTACAATCTTGTCCCTGACATCCTTGGACAACTCTTTGGTCTTGGCCATGGTGGAGAGGTTGGAATCGGATTGCTTCTGGGGACAGGTGTATTTTATACAGCTAACAAGCTGAGATTAGGAGCACTCTCTTAAAGGGAGTGCTTCTCATCTCAGCTCGTTGCCTGTATAGAAGACACCTGGGAGCCAGAAATCTTGCTTATTGATAGGGGATCAAATACTTATATCATTCTTTAGAATGCAAATCAATTTATAACTTTTTTTAAATGTGTGGTTTTTTTTTTCTGGATTTTTTTGTTGTTCTGCCTCTCACTATTAATATACACCTACCACTAAAATGATATATAATTATTTCTTTGTCAGTGGGCAAATGTACAAAATCAGCAGGGGATCAAATACCTCACCGTAGGTGTGTCCTATTTTATAACTTTGGTAAATATAAAGAAGCCTGTACAATCATATTGCATAATAAACAAATAACCAACAAAAAGAGGTCAACGGTCACTGGTATTAGATGAAAATTGAGTGTTGGGGACCTAATGAATACTATAAAGATGATAATAAAAGTGCATATTGTCCATGATCCGCTGGAAATTAATTGTAACCAGGGAGAAGCAAAAGTCAGTGGATCAATTCATCAGGTTAAGAATGGGAAAGGCGTACACAGGCTCCTATAGAGTTATGGGATTCCCTCAGAGACAGAAAATGAAAGGAAAAAAGGGTACCAGGTCAGTGTGGGTAAAAACGATTTTATTAGTATCCACTTCAATGAAAGAAACTTTCAACCTGCTTGCAGAGATGGTGTATTTGTGCTGTAAGTACAGGTAGTAGATAGGATGGACTAGAGGACAGCTGTAATCACAAGCCTGGACTCGCTGGGATGAGCACCAGGGACCGCCGGTGTCGGTAAACTACTCAATCGTCATTGTTAGCTGCTGCCTGAAGAAGAAGGTGGGACCTCGGAAATGCGTTGTAGCCAATCACCTCCCATACTTGTGTTTTTTGTCTTGTTGCTGCTCGCAGCATCGTGCAAGAGCCGTGTGATACTGCCAGTTTTCCAGCCACCCCCAGCGGTGGGTCCGGCTTGTGCGAGTGGCTGCCCTTCCACCTAACGCTCTGATTCTCTTATCCCTTGGTTATCTGACAGTGGCGATTGAGGAGCTTATCAACACCGATGCTCATCCCAGTGAGTCCAGGCTTGTGTTGACAGCTGTTCTCCAGTCCATCCTGTCTACTGCTTATGTTTACAGCACAACACACTACCTCTGCACGCAGCTTGCAAGTTTCTTTCATTGAAGTGGATACTAATAAATTGGTTTTTACCCACACTGACCTTGCCCTCTCTTTCTCCTTTCAGTTTGCATAATATATGGCTACCTTTTTACACCTAAAATGATCTAGGCTTGCTTTCAGGGACATTAATTGGGAGACCCAGGACTGGAGTCAGTGATATTTTTCAAGGGTGGTGGGGGGGGGGGGCAATTGCCCCATTGCCCCCTTGGATCTGCCGCTGGGTCAGAGGGGTAAAGGGAACCTTCCCAATGGAGTCACAGCCAGCAAAAATAAAACCAGAAGCCTTGCCTTCAACACCCTTCTAAAAACTAAAATAAAATGTCTCAAGTTGAGTTTTAAAATCATGGGATTTAAGAATGTGCTTGAAAGTTTTATTGCACAAAATTCTAGTGCATGTAATATAATTGATTGTGGATTTTATTTTCAGAGATGCAGATCCATTTAAGTGATGATAAAAGAGGGAAGTTGTCATTCTTATCACTCTCAAGATGAACCTGCAGACAGGTGACACCGACCACTTTGGTTCTCGCAGCTCTCTGCATGACGCCCATTCCATTACCAGTGCTGAGTTTGTGGCCAGGCTTGAATCCTATGAGAGCACAGAGAAGAAAAGTATATCTGATGTCAGAAGAACCTTCTGCCTCTTTGCCACCTTTGATGTCTTGTTTGTCACTTTGCTGTGGATCATAGAACTAAATGTGAGTTACTTTCCTGCTTTATTGATGTATCCATGTGTTCTTTAAAGTCCATCTGAATTTTAAGTTTGAATCGGTTAAAGTGGTTTGTAAACCTCAGACATGAAATATGAATAAAGCGTTTCCCTCTATATTATATACTTGTCTCAAGTGTCATTTCTGTCTGTTGCTTCATTCCTCTGCCATAAGCATGAGTCAATTCTGACAAGTTTTCCTGACACCAAGCAAAAAGTGGTGACAGGGGAGGAAGCGCCAGCAGATTGACAGCTTCATCTCTGTTCCTGCGTGAAGGGGATTGTGACTTTTGCCTCCAATCATCTTTCAGAGATCTCATAATTTTGCGCTCTGCCCCCTTTTTCTGAACTCTGACAAGCTTCCCGGTAGTCTCCACCATATACCGGAGTCGTGGGTAGTGGTGGAAATGATCCGATCCCTGGGATTAATGGTCAGGAATTCGAGTGAGGGCAAGATGGCCCCCACTCGACTCTTGGAGGACCAGAGCGATGCCAAATGTCACTTCCGCCCTCCAGCCTTAAAAGTTTTTTTTTTTGCTTTTAAGTGTAAATGTGAGATCTGAGGTCTTTTTGACCTCAGATGTCACATTAAAGAGGCCCTCACCTGCTTTTTTCTTTATCGTACATCATAGGAAACAGAGCCTCAAGTATTCACTTAGACGGTTATGGGCCTACCTTCAGGTGTTGACACTGGTATAACCAGTACAGGAAGTTGACTCCCCTATATAACCCCTCCTCCTTCCAGGAGTACCTCAGTTTTTTCGTCAGTGTCTAAAGGTGTTTGTCATGAGTGAAGATGTGCTCTGAGGAACTCCTAGAGGGATCCATGATGGATTTAAAAAAAACTCCACAGCCGGATCCATCCTCACTCCTGAGGCCATAGGATTGTACCCAGGCCTCGCAGACAAGAATGAGGTTTTGCCTGTAAGCTTCTCTTTGAGAGCTGGACCTTAGGAACCAGGACTCTTTTTGGTCTTGCTACATAACCTAAAGCTGTTCCTGAGGGGTGCTATACAGGTCCAAAGGAGTGGAACCCCTATTAAAAGGGACCCGGTCTTTGAAGGTTTACAACGCAGCCCGCCGTAATGGGTGAAGTTTGGATCTGTCTGTTTATTGCAGTATCCTGCAGCGAGGACAAGGTAAGAGAAGAAGCATGCCTTTTAAAATGTCTCCCCTATAGGGAATAGTTTACACAACCTAGGTACGATGTTTTACAGCAAGCTCTGTCTCCAGGCTATATAGCATGTGTGGTCCCAGCGGAGGGGGTTCTTAGTTAATAATCCTCTTTAAGGTATTTAAATAAAATACAGCAGTTGCAAAAACAAATATGTATATTCGGTGTCTAGAAGGTTGGCACAGCTGAGAAGGTCAACATTTTTTTGATCCCTAACCATGGACCCTGTGTCTGCACTGTGCCTCTAGTTTAAAAAAAAAAAAAAAAACTGCTGACAGAACTCCCCTCTCCCGTCTACCCTCTTGCAGGGGTGCGTACACACACACACACACACACACACACACACACACACACACACACACACACACACACACATATATATATATATATATATACTGGTCCCCAGGCAAAGAGGCCAGCGTAACGGCAGCGTCAGCTCCTCCGTTCGGGTCTGCAACGGCAGACACGCATGCAGTTCGCACGCGCAAACTAAGCATATTCAAGGAGAGGGATGGGTATTGCTGGAGGACGCTGAGGGCAGTGTCCCTAAGGTCACGTGGCGCCGTGTATGGGACGCAATGTCCACACACAGCACATGGCACAAAGAGGCGCTGAGGAAGCCAATAGGGTTCCACCTGAGGCTTTATTACACAGACACTCTCAGTTGCAGAGATCTCTTAGCTGAAGAGGAGGAGTCTGTCACACTAAGAGACCCCAAGTGCGCTGGGCACGTAAGGGGTGTAAACAGGCATTTCCAGTACAGGAAACACTATTGTTATTTAGCAGTTAAAAACTGTTATGGTGACATTGTTTTTGCTAGAACTGTTGTTAAGCATACAGTATTTTTGTGTACATCTGCTTTTGTGCTTAGCACTATGTCTTCCACAGCTACCGTAAAGGTACCTAAGGTGCCACCCCCAGGCACAGGGAACCCCAGTCATGCCTCCTTACTGTCTTCCTCTCTGGAGATATTAGACATGGCAAGCCAGGGTGAGCCATTGGAAGCTAGCGGTGGTGCAACTGCTTCACACACTTCAGCCCCTGTATATGTGACTGAAGATGCATTTTCCTCTGCCCTGCAGGGCTTAGAAGGAAGATTAGCAGCTTTAATCGCATCCTCTATCCAAGTGAATAGGAAGCATCCTAGATCCCCCTCCCCCACCTTAGACTCTTTACAGACAGTGGCAGGTCCAAAGGAATTATGGGGACAGGATGAGTTATTACCCTCAGATGATCGAGAGGAAAGGCAAGCCGGTAATTTCTCTGCAGAGGAAGCAATACTTGATATTTCAGCTTCATAGTCTGAAGTACAGAGCCTTACAGAGATGGTTCGCACCGCTTTCATGCTACCCCTAACAGAGTTAGCTGAAGGTCCAGTCTCCTCCTTGGGTTCCTTGAAACCTTTACAGCCTTTGCATGCGTTTCCCATCCATGCATTATTAGAAAAGCTTATTTATACCAAATGGGTTCATCTGGATAAGCATTTTTCCCCTCCAAAGAGATTCTCAATTCTCTATCCTATGGAGGAAAAATTCAATAAATATGGAAAGTTCCAGCAGGTGATGCTGAAATTTCCAATGTGAATAAAGGGAAAGTCCTTCAGATCAATTATCTGGAAAGTGGTAATGACAGATGCCAGCCTGTCAGGCTGGGGAGCAGTGCTAGAAAAGACAACTGTCCCGGTACAGTGGTCAAGAACCGAAAGAGCCTTGCTCATCAACATCCTAGAGATTCAGGCAGTGTATCTGGCTCTGAGAACCTGGACCTCCAGGTTAAAGAATTGTTCTGTTAGGATCCAATCCGACAATGCCAAAGCATCCAGATTCAACACAAAGCTAGTCAACTTTGTGTCTAGGACAAGGGACCCGCTCGCATACGGAACAGATGCGTTAGTGACCCTGTGGGATCGGTTTTCACTGATCTATGCATTTGCCCCGATTCAATTGCTGCCTCGATTTCTTTGCAGGATCAAGCTGGAAAGAAAGCCAACAATACTGGTAGCAGCATCTCCCAGGAGATCATGGTATGCAGAAATCGTGAAGATAGCAGCAGAGGACCCTTGGGCCCTCCCATTAAGGCCAGACCTGCTATCACAGGGTCGGATATTCCATCCTACTTTACGAACACTAAATTTAACGGTCTGGCTATTGAGACTTGCATTCTGAATATGTTTTTTGGTGTGAATCCAAGGGTTGGCACCCTCGGAGATATATCATAGGCCAAATTCTTGCCTTTCTACAATTAGGCGTAGAGATGAAGTTGGCTCTGAGTACTATTAAGGGCCAAGTTTCAGCCATATCAATTTTATTTCAAAGACTGCTTGCTACGCATTCTTTAGTCTGAGGTTTCCTGCAAGGAGTGATGTGGATTAATCCGTCAGTTAAATCACCCTTAAACCCTTGGGATTGAATTTAGTTTTGTTGCGTTACATAAACAGCCATTTGAACCGATACAGCATATTTCTTTAGTCCTTTTGACGAGTAAGCTGGTATTTTTGGTTGCTATATCCTCGGCAAGGAATCATACCAGAATTGACTGCTCTTTCTTGTAAAGAGCCATTTTGATTATTCATGAGGACAGAGTGGTGTTACACCCTCGTCCAGGCTTTTTGTCAAAAGTGGCTTTAGGCTTTCATCTGAATGAGGGTATTGTCCTGCCATCGTTTTTCCCAAAACTATGTTCCAGGGAAGAAAAGTGACTACGTTGTCTTGATGTAATGAGAGCAGTGAAAATGTATTTAAAGAAAACTGTTCAGCTTCGTAAGACTGATGTCTTATTTATTCTGCCAGAGGGTCCTAAGAAAGGACAGGCAGCGTCAAAATCCTCTGTCGCTAAGTGGATTCGGCAAGTTATAATTCAAACTTATGATTTAAAGGGAAAGATTACCCCTTTTCAAGTTAAGGCACACTCTACCAGAGCGGTTGGTGCTTCTTGGGCAGTGCGTCACCAGGTATCCATGGCTCAGATCTGCAAGGCCGCGACTCTGTCTTCAGTACATACATTCACAAAATGTTATCAAGTGGATGTCAGATGGAATGAGGATATCGCCTTCAGGCCCAGTGTGCTGCAGGCAGCAGTATAAGTCCTCAAGGTCTGGGGGTGCCCTACAGGTTGTGTCTCCCTCCCCTCAAGTAACACTGCTATGGGATGTCCCACTAGGTAAATACTTGAGGCGCTGTGTCCTATGATGTACGATAAAGAAAATAGGCTTTTTAAAACGGCTTACCTGTAAAATGCTTTTCTTGAAGTACATCATATGACACAGAGCATTTATCACCGTTGTGATACCATGAAAATACAGGATGCGGCAGGATCCTTTGCTGAGGTGTCAATCCCTTTTGGGTCCTGTAAACTGGCCCGCACACCTAAAGTGTTTCCGTATCTGACTTATTTTGATATGTTCATATACAAGGAATGGGGAAACCCGCAGTCCCAAAAAGGATGGCGGTGAGTTATCCCTTTGGAGAGAGCCTCCTTAAAAAATGGGCGGCTCCCCCGGTTGTTGACCTCCCAATATCCAGGTTAAAAAAAGTAACCACGATTCCGGTAGAAGGGGCTCCTGCATTTAAGGACCCTACCGACAGGAGAGTCAAGGCAGTGGCCCGGTCCATGTTTACTGTAGTGGGGTCAGCGCTATGACCAGTACTGGCCACGGCAGTAGTGTCGTAGACCCTTAGTGAGTGGGCAAAACTATTGCACTGTGAATTGGAGACCAGCTGGTGCATGGCCTTTATATGTCTGAGATGCGGCTCTGGATACACTTCCCCTGCTCTCTAGAGCATCGGTATCAGCAGTGGTGCTACGGCACCTGATCTGGCTGAAATGCTGGTCTGCGGACCAGACATCTAAAAAAGCTCTGACCGATTTTGCCCTTTCTTGGTGAACGACTATTTGGCACTTCACTGGACGACATTGTTAAGAATGTTACCCGTGGGAAGACCACATTGCTCCCACAGTCCAGGAAGGGTAAGGAGCCACGCTGCTGGCAAGGGCCCTCCCTTTCCGCTCAGAAAAGGCTTTTTTACCTCCAAGGGATGTCGGGTAAGCACTCCCAGTCCGACAGGGCGATTGCTGAGGAACAAAAGCTCCCCCGGTCTCGCAAGCCTGCGAGCAAAAGTACTACCGCATGAAGGTTTGCCATTATGGTGCACTGTTCCCTGACCGCCATCCTCTCTTGTCTATCCCATGTGATGTCACATACAAGCACCTGGGATGGAGGGAGGGGGGGCGGCTACTGGGGAACAGCAGAGACACTTGCTTCCCTGTGCTGCACTGCATGTGGAGGAAACAAGAGGATGTGATCTACCCATCAGCTGCCTGCAATTGTTGGGTAGATTACGGCGGAACCCTGGTTGAGAAACTCTGATGTAGAGGCAGCTAAGATGTAGCAGTATGGTAATGGGAGGTCTAGCTGCATAATTAGCCTTTAAATTGGTTTATATACAGAATAGTGCATTATTTAAAAAATGATTAGGCATCTGTGTCATTTGGAGGATTTTACGAGTTATGTAATAATTCCTTTTAAATGCATAAGAATAGATTTCACACAGATCATTGGTGTGGTATAATTTATTACTGTAAGTGAAATCCACATTATCGATGCAAACAAGTAAGAAAAATAAAATAATTTGCACAACACAGTCCATTTAATTAATATTCATTCAAAGCTTTTCAAACCGGTTCTCTAGTTCCCTGCTTACAACCCAAAGTATTCCTTCTGTGTCTGGTTCCTAGCCTCCCCAGTGGGTTTCTTTTGCACATCATAGGACAAATGATTTAAAGCAGGCTTTTGTACGCATCTGTTCTGCATTCAACAGGCTGTGATGTTTTATACATGGAGACTGCAAAAAGAAAAAAATCCAATGAAACTGTTCAAGATTTCCATATAACCTTTATGCTTAAAAATGTTAGTACAATCTCCGTTTGAGCTACCAAAAACTGTAGTGCAAATGCCTAAAAAAAGTAAAGTAAAAAAAATAAAAAAACATATTTGGGTTCTGGAGGCCCTCACAGTGTATAGTAAATGTTAGAGCTTGTATCTGTATAAAAATGTATAGTCACCAGGGTTGCCAACCTTTTGTAAAATTAGTAATTTTAGCATCTGTCCATTATGGGCTTTCAGATTGCATGTTCGTCCTAGACATTCGTGGACTTTTTTTTTTTTTTTTGTAAGACCCCTTTCACACTACCTCAACTTCTCAGCGATTTCAGGGAATGCCTGTGTAAACTTGAGGTCTAAGGACCTCAACTAGCATCAAAGTCGTACAGGGACTAGTTTTTAGTTTTGAACAAAGTGGGGAGTATTGTCTGTGCCCCGTTAAGGGGATTTCCCCCTCTGTCATGTTTACCATTCTGATTGAAAGTAAAAGAAAATACCAAAAAGTAATAAAGGGGAAATCTTCTAATGGAGACACTAGTTATGGAGACCTCGGGGGTTCCCAAGGAATTCCCTTAATTTTCAGGGATATCCTCACTTTCTGTTTGGCTATGGGACAGAAAATAAAGGTAAATCTCCTCAATCGGACACAGATGGTGGAAAAAAAAAAAAAAAAAAATATATATATATATATATATATATATGTATGTATGTATGTGTGTGTGTTATAACCCTCTCCTGCTCTATCCAAAATAAAAATTTTGCCTATAGTTCTGCTTTAACTTTCCTTATTCTATACAAACCTAAAAACAACAGTTTGGAGCATATATATACTTTAATATATTGGAATTTGGTTTTAAGGATCTTGTTTAGGCCTTTGTAGTAACATAAAATAAAACCTGCAAAAAAAGTTTTGTTGCTCTAAAAATACATTCCTGAAGCAAGTTCGTAATAGTGTATTGTTATGCCATTGTTAGAAATCATGTATAACATGCATAGTAAAGTATGTGGTAGTAGTGTTTATTTGAGGGTGGATGCCAAGTAAACCATGTTTTCTCCCTTTTAGGCTAATCCTAATCTTATTGAGGCCTTGAAGAAAGAAGTTTTACAATATGACTACTACTATTCATTTTTTGACATATTTGTAAGTATATTTATAGGCTTTAGAATGGTAGCATAAAAACGTATAGGATAAGGTGTGAAACATGTGCTGCTTTCCTTTACGAAAACCGTTTTGGTAAAAGGTACTGTATAACTGTGCTATTGCATAGCGAAACTAGCTGCAAATTGTTGGGATATTCACTTTGTGTCAGGATGGCAACATTCAAACCACAATCTACTGAGCCCTTTTCAAAACTGAACTCCAGACAACTGAAAAAAAAAAAATTACCCTCCACCCCCAAAATTCGCCAATAACCGAATACTCTATTAGAGAGGAGTACTTCCCTTACTTTGTGGTCCAACAGGCTGCCTCCACGGATTGATGAGCTGTACTACAAAGCTGCTGTCACCTACCCACATTCCAAAGCAGGAATAAAGACTCTGATCAGAGGTGACATTGGGCTGTGGCGTAAGGCAAGTATTTCTCCCTATTAGAGCCCTTCTAGACTGAGTAAGCATTATATCCTAAATTTATGAGACATGGGAGAATAAGGTTTATTTAAAATTTATTTAAGGTTTATTCATTTATCTTGTCTGTCTAGTCCAACATACCTACTTAACTCAGTCTGACAGGTGGGGCCTTCCACACGTTCTACAGCCTGTGGCCAAAATCTTTTTATCACTAGCCGTAACTGCATAGTGATTTCTTATACACTCTGGGAACGTCTGCCTAGTGTGCCATCTACAAACGTGGCAGTGACTTCAGAATACTCCAATCGTCTCCACAGTCAACAGGTCTCAAGCCAATAGAGCACCTTTGGAATGAGGTGGAATGTGAAGTTTTCCTAATTAAGTCTGACAAAAAATGGAGCTACTGTATGATGGTATTGGTTAAGCTATATATTAAAATACTTAAGGAATGTTTCAAGCCCTTTGCTACATCCATACTGCAACAAATGTACTGTTAGGATCAGAATATGGATCCTACACAATACTAGGTGAAATGACCACCTAGCATAATCATTGACATCCAGACCATTTTGATGGTGATTTCTTAATCTGTATTTATTGCCCTGTCTGATATACTATTAAAACTGAACACAAGGCAAACTTTAAAATATACAGTTGAAGTAAATATATGTCAGTTGTATGTTCTAATGGAATTCTACTTCTGTCCACATTTTGCGGGCTGGGCACACTATGGTATGGGACCCCCATGTACTCTGATGATCTGTAGCAATCTATATTTTTTATATTATCCTTGTCTGTTTTTACAGATTTCCTTTCTTATTTTAACATGTATCATAGGTTTTAATGTTCTTTTAACCCTGCTCTACACAGGTTTGTGGGAGGTGTCAAGTGTAGCTAGCATTAAAGCCCACTCAGACATGATTGCCATGTACCAGACATCTAAACTATTACACACAGCTTTGCCTAAATGTGAATAGTAGAAGACCTTAAACCAGATACTATATTACATGGATTTGCAGTCCAGATCAACTGTACAGTATAAGATTCTAGTAGTAGACCTTTAAAGTGGTTGTAAACCCTTACACACCGCTTTTCACTACAGGTAAGCCTATAATGAGGTTTGCACTGTTTAGGAGCTAGTCACTGTATCCGCGTTGCCGACATCGTAGGCACATGCGCACTGAAGAAATGGCTCGCTCGTGGCATGACAGGCGGCTCCCACGCGCATGCATGGGAGTGAGGTCATCGCGGCTCCAGCCAATCACAGCGCCGGAGCCGGCAAACCCGGAAATAACCCAGGAGAGACATGTCACTGGTCACAATGGTGTATGGGGAACACTGCACCAGCTTCAATCTAAGGTAAGTATTTCAGTATGAGCTAGTATGTGATGAATACTAGCTCATGTATGCCGTTTTGTCTTGCAGCTTGTTTTTTTTTTTTCTTTGGGGGGGAGGGGTTTACAACCACTTTAATACTTATTTCTGTGCTTTTGTATATGCACAGTACAGCATACATTATCATCTAACAAAATTAAGTCACTTCTACTTACCAAAAAACACTGAATTTACACACAGAGAGCAATGCAACAACTTCCAATACACTGTAAAGCTGGGCGTGGATGGATCAAAATTTGTCCAGTTCAGCAGGGACCGACCAAAGTTCGATTAATCTATGGAGTCTTCTGTTTGAGAACAAGTGATCTGCAAATTGACTGCTCACAAACGGGCATGCTGGAAAACCTATGCTCAGTCAGTGTTGCTCAAACATGTCTATATCCCAAATTCCTGACATGTTTCATGTAGAGAGCACTCATCAGGGGCAGATGTTCGGGGACATCTAAAAAATATGATAAAATATAATAAATATACTGGTAACTGATCATAACAGCCTGTTATGATCAGTTACCAGTAGATTTACTATATTTTATCATAATTTTTAGATATCCCCGAACATCTTACCCTAATGAGTGCTCTCAGACATATGTTTATAGCACACCATCAATTTTGAACATCTTTTATTTTTCTACCATATGCTTACTGTTCTTTTTTTACCTGCATTTCCTCCACAAGTGTTGCTGTACTATCACATGTATGTATATGAAATGTTTGAATGTATAATCGATCAAATGAGACCACGATGTGGCGCCAAATCTGATATACTTTGATGTACCCTTGATGCCTGTATTGCACACGCACATACTTATGTGTTTGTGAACAATTATGAAATGATATTTATTACAATGTCTTTCTCTATGTGGCTTCTGTTTTGATATGTTTTTATGCACTTCATTTGATCAATAAACGTGTACTTTTACCTTAGTCACCTTTACTTTGTCCATGGCCTCATCTAAAGCTCCAGACTTCCCAGTATATTTTATGTAATCTGGGCAGTTTGGCGGCTCTACGTGACTATCTTTGCCCTCGTAAACCATAAAACTACATGTATAGCCTCTGATCCTGTCACAGAGCTTATACATCTTGACCCTGTATCTGGCATGCTTGCTGGGAAGATTCTGTTTGAAAGACAAGCGGCCAGAAAACGTAATCAGGTACTCATCAACGCAGACAAGTTGATGGAGAGTAAACAAGTCTGCAAAACGTTGGTTGAAGTGGTTGACGAGGGGCCGAATTTTGTAGAGCCGATCGCATCCAGGATCTCTACGAGGATGACAGAGTTCATTGTTGTTGAAATGCATCAATCGCAAGGTCGGCTCATATCATGCCCTGGTCATGGAGGCAGAGAACACGGACATATGGTGAATTGGGTCAGTGGACCAATATGACCGCGACTCACTCTTTTTAGTTATGCCCATGAGGAGGGGGGTAGGCCCAGAAAGTTCTTAAATTCAGGAAACTGGAATTGGTTTCCAATCTCTGGCAAGGGAGAACTGGACATTAGCAGCGATGTATTGACCAGCATACAAATTGCTTTGGTCCACAATAGATCTATAGAGATCTTTGGTGAAAAACAGCGAATAAAGTGACGTAAAATCAACTGTTTCCACCTGAATGCCAGGTTGGCCAGTTAATGGGGGAAGTACGGGGGGTGCAGAAGTGGTGGGTTCCCAATTAGGATTGGTGAATGCAGCAGGAAGGGCACTGTGGGCTCGACGAGTCTGTGCTTCTCTTCTTGGTGACAACGGGACACTACATGTGCTTGCCACTTCACCAGCTTGAACTGCACTTATGGTACTCACCACGTCACTACGTGTTACTGCAGTGCTGGTTTGACTATGACCAGGGTGTACTAGGCCGCTGGTGCTTGCCAGCTCACCAGAAGGAATAGCGGCACTACTACTTCTGTGCTCCATACGAGAGCCCTGTGGTTCTTGCACCTCAACGGCAGAATAAGATTGGGTCTGGTACGCCTGACCATGGCAGGGACCACAACTCCGTCATCAGAGCTATCTGTCATGGAGCCGCTGTCGTCTACAGGATCGTATTCTGAGCCTGAATCTGACAGATGAGTGACTTCCTCTTCACTATCTGTCATGCTCAGAAACGTGTAGGCCTCTTCATTAGTGTACTTTCGATTTGCCATTTTGGGCTCTAAATTTACTGGTACACTAGTGAGACTCACAGTTAAAGATGCTCAGATGCTACTAAAAAAAGTGTTAGTGATCGCAGGGATCAGGCCTGACTCTGCGAATGCTGCAGTTGTGTGTCTAGTGTTTGGTAAGTGACAGTGATCGATTGATACTGCACTTGGGTGGGCTGGGCTGGGCGGAGGGGCAAAATGCAGGTGCTAGCGGGTATCTGGGCTGATCCTGCTAACACTGTTTTTGGGAAAACTAAACTGATGGGGATACTAGTATAGATCTGATCAGATATTGATCCATTCAGATACTATACCGCTAAGGGAGGTGTATGATCTGAAGCAGACCCTATCTGCCACACTAAAACCTAACTGATATCGCCCACCGAGCGATCAGGGGGTTAAACCTTTATTGCATAATAAATGGCGGGTATAAAAAACAAACTAATTAACCAGCATCACCCGTAACACTTATACTGTGATCACTGGTGAAAGGGTTAACTAGGGGGCAATCGGGGAGGGGGGGGGGTTAAAACCTTTATTAGGTGGTATATGGGGGTACCTGACACTATAAAAAGCTGACAGCGAACCTAAATACCTACCTGGCTAACTAGCGTCACCTGTGAGACTAATACGGCAATCAGAAAAAAAGATTGCTTAGTGATACTGGCAACAAGGGGTGATCAAGGGGTTAAATCTTCACAAATGACACCAATGCAGTAATCAGTAAAAAATAAAAACTGCTTCAGTGTCGCTGTGACAGAAGTGGCGGGGGGGGGGGGTGTGTTTATGTGCCCATGTGTGCTAGTGTCAGTGTAGTGTTGGTGCAGACTCACAGTAGATGTCTTTTCTCCTTGGATGCTTAAAACTGGCCATACATGTTAAACCAAACAGAAATCGCTCAATTCCCCCATCCATGCTGAACAGCTTGCATGGACGAATCTGCAGTGCTGGCTATTGTGCTATGACACTCAGGACTCATGGCTGTCAAAATAACTGAACATTGCTTGCATCTGATTGGAAGCAGGCACTGTTTGGCTGACAATCTTTACCTGGCTTCTTTGCCTGGCTTCTTTGACACTAGTCTATTGAAAAAGGAGGTGTAGCCAAAGGTACCACCCAAAGAGCAAATTTCAGCTGATCCAGCTTGGCAAATTTAGATTGTATGTGGCCACCTTATAACCGTCACTGGGTGTTCTGGGAGACTGGGTGTCTGTAGACTCTGCCTTATGCAGTGTTCTCCAATGAAAATGCAGAGGCAGGGGATTAAAGAGCAGGACCGTTTTCTACCAAGCACCAGAGGCAAAAGAAAGTGGGACATAAAAATAAAACTAGAGTTCTGCTTTAAGCAATAAAGTTCTAGTTATGGAGCTGGCTGACCTGTTATTGACAGTTTCAATTTCTTATGCTAGATGCTTGTGAAACTTCCCTACTTTGTGATAAGAATAACGAACACATAACTAGATTAGGTTAGTGGTGATTGATATCTGCCTGGAATTACAGATTTCTGATAGTTTATGAATATCTAGTATTGCCTGTAAATAAGATTCATCAAGTGTCTGTAATACAGAAAATTAATACAATTTAGTTTTGGTAAATTGTGTATTAGTGCCTTTTAAAAATGCAGAGAATCACAGTTCCCACTCAATGCATATGAAAAGTCTAACTAAATAACATTTAGTTTAATAAAGATTTTTGTGGCATCAACAATCAACAATGGCCATTTTTAAAGTGATCTCAAAGACAGATTTTTTTTTTTTTTTTTTTTTTTTTAATAGCAAACATGTTATACTTACCTGCTCTGTGCAGTGGTTTTGCACTGAGCAGGCCTGATCCTTCCCTTCTTGGGTCTCCTGGCCCCTCCCTCCTTCAAAGTTCCCCCATAGCAACTGCTCTGTGTGTGTATTTACACATGGAGTGTGGCTCGGCCCCCGCCCCCACTCTCTCCTTTATTGGCTTAATGACTGTGATTAATAGTAGCGACAGCCAATGGCTCCCACTGCGGTCTCAGCCAGTGAGGAGGAAGAGACCTGGGAGAGCTGCTGCTCTTGTACACATCACTGGATCAAGATGGGGCTCAGGCAGGTATTGGGGGGGCTGGGTAGTTACTGCACACTGAAGGTTTTTTTCTTACCTTCATGCGTAGAATGCATGAACCCTGAGCCTTTACAACTGCTTTAACCACTTCCCGACCAGCGCACGACGATGTACGTTGACAGAATGGCACGGGCAGGCATATTGGCGTACATGTACGTCCAATATTCGTTGCCGCCGTGCCATCGGGAGCGCGCCGCCGGCGGCGCGCTCCCGCGCTGGTCGGGACCCCCGTGAGTCCGGTCGCGGGACCCGCAGACTCGATCGCCGCGGGCATCCCCGCGATCGTCTCACGGAGCGGCCGAATGGAGGAAATGCTGTATAAACAACATTTTCCCATTCTGCCTAGCAACTAGTGACGCTGATCTCTGCTCCATGTGATTGGAGCAGAGATCAGTGTACACTAAATGACAGCCCAACCCCCCCACAGTTAGTAACACACCCCTAGGAACACTTAACCCCTACACTGCCACCCACTGGTTAACCCTTTCACTGCCAGTGTCATTTACACAGGAATCACTGCATTTATATAGCAGTGATTACTGTATAAATGACAATGGTCCCAAAAATGTGTCAAAAATGTCCGATGGGTCCCCGACAATGTCGCAGTCACAATAAAAATCGCAGATCGCCGCCATTACTAGTAAAAAAAAAAATAATAAAAAATTATTAATAAAAATGCTATAAAACTATCCCTATTTTGTAAACGCTATAACTTTTGCGCAAACCAATCAATAATCGCTTATTGCGATTTTTTTTTACCAAAAATATGTAGAAGAATACGTATCGGCCTAAACTGAGGGAAAAAAATGTTTTTTTATATATTTTTGGGGGATATTTATTATTACAAAAAGTAAAAAATAATGCGTTTTTTTCAAAATTATCGCTCTATTTTTGTTTATAGCGCAAAAAATAAAAACCGCAGGGGTGATCAAATACCACCAAAAGAAAGCTCTATTTGTGGGAAAAAAAGGACGTTAATTTTGTTTGGGAGCCACGTCGCACGACCGCGCAATTGTCAGTTAAAGCGACGCAGTGCCGAATCGCAAAAAGTGGTCTGGTCTTTGACCAGCAAATTGGTCCGGTCTGAAAGTGGTTAAAGAAAACACTCTATACATTTTTCATCCTTTTCTGCATATCAGCACTGCTGATCTCCTTCAGCCATTTTTTTGCAGCCACATTAAGTGTATACACATGTACTTCAGCAACTGCTACACCTCATTTATCAAGGCAGAATTTTCTGATGGTGATAACAGTGGCACATGTGTGTACCAATTGTGCGGACACACTGCTTGTAGTCTCCATTGGGAGAGTGTTTGACAGGGTGACAGTGCAGGAAAACACGAGGGAGAGAATTTTGTCGCCATACAACAGGAAGTACCTGGCCAAGGACATGTATGGCAGCCATTAAAAATGACTTCTGAAATTCCAGTTACATATGTTAAGGTTTCTATGAGATTGTTGGATTTACATAAACTTTATTATTAGATGAAATCAAACTTTTTAACCTCCAAGCTAATTGCTTTCCTTTTTACAGTTGCTGTCATTCTTTCGATTCATTGTGCTTATTGCGGCATATGCAATTTTCAGACTACGCCACTGGTGGGCAGTAGCAGTAAGTGCATCTTTTAATTCTTCTCAAATATTTTAATGTTGTAAATTAACTCATTTTTTATTGGCTTTGTACTAAATGTGATGCATAATACACATACTGGACTTGCATATATTGATTTGTTCAAAGTATTCTTCTTACTAACACCTGTTTTTGAAGGATTTCATTGCTTTAGTCAATACCATTTCATTGTTTTAGACAAATGGAAAAAAAAGGGCAAAAAAACATTTCCAATAACCTTTACAACTAAGCTTTTTGTACTATTTAGAATAGGATCTTTTTTTTTTTTCCACTGTAATGCTTTCTAACACTGCATCTTTTATTCTGTAAACAGCAGGTTTCTAGAGAAAGGTACAGTTCCATCTGCAGGCAAGAAAAGTTTGTAAAACCAACTTCCAGTGATTGCCATGGTTGGATGTCATGGTGATCGCACTACCTTGAGCCATGCTTATCTATGGCGTGGTCTCAGAACTATAAGTGCACATAAGTGTGTGCTCCTAATTTACATGTATAACCTAGGCCAGCGATGGCGAACCTTGGCACCCCAGATGTTTTGGAACTACATTTCCCATAATGCTCATGCACTCTGCAGTATAGGTGAGCATCATAGGAGATGTAGTTCCAAAACATCTGGGGTGCCAAGGTTCGCCATCACTGCCCTAGGCTAATGTTCTCATAGCATTGGAAAATGTGCCTGAGAATGTTAATCTGCAGTTTGCCAAGTGGTTAAAATTGTGCCCATTTTCTGTTCTACACTACTTGTTAATTTCCACCCCAGGTTTCCCTTTTAGTGCTCATATACACATGCTGCTGTCATACAGGCTGCCCCTCTGAAAAACAATTGAGAAGGTAGCCTGGAGGCGGCAACCTCTTGAATGCCTGTTTTAACCCTTAAAAGTCCACAACGCTGCAATGAAACCACATGCATTGCAAACTGGGATGTTGCAGCGCAACCTGTTCATTTGTGGTGTGGCTGCAGCAGTGTATAATAATATAGCTAGTGCTAATTTGCAACTGGACAGTAAAACTGTGGCTCAGCTGCCTATTGCAATTATCCTCAGTTGCTTGTGTAAGAGAAGCCTTAGAGTTTAGTGGGGAGATGATGTAAGAAAGCATATATATTGACAGATGCCGATTATTTAAAGTGAAGGTTAAGGTGTTACCTATTGTAAAGAATAACATGTATTTTCTTAAAATCCTGTGCTAGAAAAATGACAACTGAATTGGTTGCTTAGTTACAATGCTTACATTTTTTTCATTTTTTTTTCTCTTTTTATAGTTCACAACCGCAACAACTTGTGCCTTCTTGATAGCAAAAGTAATTTTATCTAAGGTAATTTTAACCACTTCAGCCCCGGAAAATTTTGCTGCTCAATGACCATGCAATTTTTTGCTATACAGCACTGCGTCGCTTTATCTGACAATTACGCACTCATGCGACTCTGTACCCAAACAAAATTGCTTTTTTTCCCCACAAATGGAGCTTTCTTTTGGTGGTATTTGATCACCTCTGCGGTTTTTAGTTTTTGCGCTATAAACAAAAGAAGAGGGACAATTTTGAAAAAAAAAACACTATCTTTTACTTTTTGCTACAATAAATATCCCATGTTTTGTTTTTTGTTTAAAAAAAAAACACACTTTTTCCTCAGTTTAGGCTGATATGCATTCTTCTACATATTTTTGGTAAAAAAAAAATCTCGCAATAAGTGTATATTGATTGGTTTGCGCAAAAGTTATAGCATCTACAAAGGGGATAGATTTATGGCGTTTTTTTATGGAAATTTTTTTTTTTTTTACTAGTAATGGCTGCGGGACTGCGAAAATTGCGGCGGACAAATTGGACACTTTTGGGACCATTGACAATTCAATTATACAGCGATCAGTGCTTTAAAAATGCACTGATTACTGTATAAATGTCACTGGCAGGGAAGGGGCTAACACTAGGGGCAATCAAGGGGTTAAAACTGTGTTTCCTAGGTGTGTTCTAACTGTAGGGGGGATGGGACTGACTAGGGCAAGAGAGAGATCAGTGTTCATACTTAGTATGAACACACAATCTGTCTACTCTGCCCTGAGAGAACCGGGGTCTATGTGTTTACACACACAGATCCCGGTTGTCGCTTTGTCACAAGCGATTGCGGGTGCCCGTCGGTCATAGCGCCTGCCGGGCACTCACATCGGCTCTGGGCACACGCTGTGGGTGCACCCCTAGTGGCCAAAAGACGAAGCGACGTAAGGTAACTTTGAATTCCCAGCCAAGCCAACCTGCCACAGTAAAACTGCGGTGGCTGGTCTGGAAGTGGTTTAACAGCTTAATGAATTAAATCTTTGCTTTCACCATACTTTATAATAAATGGTTGAGAATGCCTATTTGTTTCCCCAGTTATTTTATCAAGGTGCTTTTGGATATGTACTTCCTATCGTGTCCTTTATCTTGGCCTGGATAGAAGCATGGTTTCTGGATTTTAAAGTTTTACCCCAAGAAGCAGAAATGGAAAACCGTAAGCCATTATTTGTTGTTGAGTTTAGAATATAGTTTACGTACCCACCAATGTGCCTTCATGGACCTAAGCACTCTCTGCATGAGCTTAGGAGACCAAGAGTAAGATCAGTAACTCTGTCACTTTATAACAAACAAATCCACCACCATACTCACCCAAAGAAATGAAATGCATCAAAAATACCATATGCATACTAAAACCAGTTTATTGCACATAACTCAAACAAATAGAATATATGGTAAAGCCTCATAACTGCCTGTCTGTCCAAGTCTTATTGTCCATGGTACACAATTGGCATACCATAAATACCTAAAATTACTATATAAATACCTGAAGTATTAGAAATAATGTCCTAGTCCAATTTGCATCTTTTAGCATGATAAAACTTGATTCAATGAAATCCACTGTGCACAGTATAACTGATTGATTGATTTCTGCATAGAACTTTCCTCACAGAGGATTTTATTTTTTCACTCCTCCTGTCCTGTGACACACTTTGTGTGCAGCTAGAACTGGGGAAGAGAGGGTTTGCTGACATCATCTGACCTAGACACAAGGAACATGGTAGGATTACATTTTTGATAGTTCCAAAGGTAGATCGAAACATGCAGTAGGAATGGCTCCACATTCTACACCTGAAACATAACACAAGTGATGTGCTCATCTGCTTTAAAACGGTCCTTGTATTAAGAAAACAAGTTACAATCCAACTATAATCTGTTTTGTACAGTGTTGCCACAGTTGTTGACATTATAAAGCAGATTTCTCCAGTGTTCCTGGTTGTAATTCAGTCTGACATGCTCCCTCAAAGATTGCTCCCTGAACAGAGCTGTTAAATATAGTAGTGTTTGGGGTTGGTCATGTCCGTCTTCTGGACAGCTTGGCTGTTGCTATATGTTAGGCCAGGCAAACAGTATGAAATTCACACCATTTCTCAGTACATTCAATGACTTGTCAAATTCTGTTTGAAAGTACTTTCATATTTCATTTTGGTTTTAACATTTGATTTTGCAGCGAACGGACTTTCACAAACACATTAACTGTTGGAAGTTAATTTGTTTGAGAAAATATTTTTATCCTGCTCCTTTGAATATATTCAACACTGTAGTCAAAATTAACGGTTTGATCCTAATACCGATTAGAAATCTCAAAACGAACCTCCACATTAATTGCGGTGTATGCAGTCTGGCCGCATTACAGTAATAAATAAAATGGCTTCAATTGGGCTTTCAAGCCTCGGTTGGTGCTGGAAGCACTCCTGAGGTCCCACCAAATGTGCAGTAAAGTGCCTATGGCTTGGCTACATCTCCAGCAAAGAGAGAGGACCGTGGTAACCATTTCTTATGTTTAGTAGGAGTGGAGTAGCAATTTTTCAGTTGTTTTTATTAGAGGTTTCTTGCAATCTTATGCCTTTGGAGCATTTATGACCTGAGTTACAAGCCCCTTTTCCACTGATCATCAGAGAGCTATTCGTTCCTTCTGTGTTTGATTGTTGCAGCCAAAGATATGCCAAGGAAGTTGTCTTTTCTACTTGTTTCCCTTTCAGGCAAAAAAATGACCTAAACAAACCCTTTTTCTGTGCGGAGGTGTAAAAATAGTTATGCAATTGGAGAAGTCAAGAATGGGAAGCATTGCGTACCTAACACTGTTGCCAACGTGTTGTACGTTTTCAGCCTATCAGTGGCTGTGCAATGGGTAGCTAAAAGAGGCATATCTTGCCTAGTTCTTTAAGCTAAACAAGGCCTGAAGGAAACCCATGCTAAATGACAGGTGCTACCTTTGCCGAACACCTTTCTAAAATTTTTAGTTGTCTCATGGTCATGCTGTTCCTCTGACATCAATAAATTCAGTAAACCAGAACTCATATTTAATAATTGGCCCTGTATCTTAAGAAAACTAAATTCTAATCTATGGAGTCTGGGGTTGTTTTCCTTGCAGCTGAGTCATCTGTGCACCACTAGGCCCACACACCACCATCTTGAAATCCTTCAAGTACATAGACATGACATAAGTCTCTCGCAGCTATTTGGTTCATAGAAAAAAACCTGTGGCATGGCTGTTTATAAGCATGGATCCCCACAAGTGTGCAGACATGCTGCTGCTTTCAGGTATGTAGGATCTGGTAGAGACCTGCAACATATCTGCACATGCACAGGGGATCTTGCCCATAGGCAGACATGTTGCAGGTTTCTTCTCTTTCTCAAATGCCTGGCAGGGACCAGCAGCATGCCTGCACACATGCAGGAACTCGGTGCACATGTGCCCCTTACTAAAGTTGCCTCCTTTATAGGTGTAGTGGACATTGCAGGAGGCAGCGGGGGAATCTCTACTCCTAGGCAAGGGATCAGGTATTGAAGGGATGCACAGTAGAGCATAGAAACTGCTTTAATGTGCAACTAAAGGCAGAACGAGTCGAATAATGCAAGTGGCTGGAGACACCATAAGTCATTGTTAAACGTTCACGTTCCTTTCCCCATTAAAAATGTAAAAATTAACTTTGCTATCATCCTTGCAGGCTCCTGTTGCCCATCCCTGATGCTCATGCGAGATATCATGGGATTAAGCAGCCTTAGAATATTTCCTTACTGCTGCCTGTATTAAGTATCGCACAATGACATTGATAATCTGTGTTGGCTAGGCATGGTTTATTGGGCAGGCTAAGCATGATATACTGTTTATTGAAAAGCAACCGGCTACATAAAAGCCCAGCCCAAGGCTACATTACTGCATCGGCTTCTAACTTCAGCTTGTTCAATTAAGATTTGAAAAAATAATAATCTGGAAGCTGATTGGTTTCTATGCAGAGCTGCACAAGATTTTGCACCAGTTTTAGTAAATCAACCCCCCATATCTAGAAAGTTGTAAGATATTCTCACCTTCACAACCCTTGTAACAGACTACTCTAAATTGTGAGGGTTTACCTTCCTTAATTTTTAGATTTGTCCTTGTGTTTGTTGTTGCTAATGCAGACTGTAAATGTGTAACATAGAAATAGAAATATATTATTCTCTTTGGTTTTGCCAGTTTGCCCTTAGGATTTTTTTCAGCTATGCTTTGTAAATAACATGGATTGATTCCCTGCCCTCACCTAGAACAGGAGCTGAATCTGTGCAATGCATGGGCTTCTTTTATCCAAAATTTCATAATCCTAATATGGATTTAAATGGTAATATCTTGCAAGCCTTTAGCTAGGAAGTGTCATCATGGCTGGGGGACATTTTACTGTGGTTGAGTTCATAAAATAATGTTGTTATTCAGCCCGTAAGGTACCGTATATAATATAAGTGCATAACATTAATAAAGGAAGGATTAATGTGTATCAAAAACCCTTTTCCTAGATTTGCCTAGAGTAGTGAATGGGAGAGTCCCTGTCAGGTTTTTATTGTTGTATTTGTCCTCATTAGGAAAAATCACCCTCTGTATTTGTGATGTTTACCATTGTCTCCAGAACTTGAAGTGATGGGAAATGCAAAACTTTGCCATACCACCATATTTGCCTTCCTCCCACTTTCTGTTGTGTCCCAAAGCAGAGAGTTGAGGAAAAATCTCTCAAACAGATGGCACAAAAATAAAAAATAAATTGACAGACGTTTTAGCCTTTTTTCACTCAGTGGTTCTAAACTCTAAGCTCCCCCGTCAGCAATCAAGTGCTGTCCAGGCTGCAGCACTGCTCTCTTTTTTTTTTTTTTTTTTTTCTAGTCCCACACGAGACACTGATAGCAGCAGGAGCCATATGATCTTGTTGCTGTCAATCAAACTCCTGTGATGAGGGAACAGGGGCATGGCTTGCCAGCACTGTGTATCTGGGGATGCACACAGCCCAAATCGGGAATGTGCCCCTTTATCACATTGCTTGCTGAGGGGACACCCAAAGGAAGGAGAAGCGTACAATATGGGGGATGCCAGAAGAAGAGGTAAGAGAGCTCTGTGCAATACCATTTCACAGAGCAGGTTAGTATAACATCTTTTTTTATTTTAATTATAAAAAAAAAAAGTTTTAATACTTTAATTGTATAGGCATCTATATTTTGTTAGAGCAGTACTTCTTTATATACAGTTTTCAATGGAGTTATTCTTAGTTCTTCCCCATTGTGTACATTAAATAAGCACAGCAAAAGTAGAATAAATTAAAGAATTGCTTAATACAGAATTGACCTGATTTTGTATTTAAATCTTCAAAGTAGGACACATGATGGAGATATCTCTGCAGGCAGCTAGGATATATTTGCAGCAGATGGCATGCTGGTAATTAATCTCCATGCAGATCTAAAAGCACCATTTAATCCAGTTATGCATTTATTTAAGAAAATTCATTTTTGCACAGAGCGTGCGTCAGTATGTGGATCTTTCTTGCCCCCCCCCCCCCCCACCCTTAAAGCAGCACTCAGACTGGTAGAGAAACAGACCCCCCCCCCCTTTCCCTTCATCTAGTGAATCAGCCAGGACTCTAATGCAATGCACAGTGCTGTCATTGTAATGCCCGTGTTAGACTTTAATGAGAATAAGGGCCCACTGACACCATCGTGCAGACACCATCATGCACTTCCACTGGCATTTTTATGCATTGAAACACATTGCATTTGACAGCCCATTTAAAATGAAAGTGCAGTAATGCACCTTGGTGCAAGGCAAGATAGTGCAGGCATGTTTTTTTTTAATGTAACACACACACAGGATACCATGTATCACATTGATTCGATTACAATTATCTTGTCCACGATTCGATTTGATTCCGTGCATGGTTAAAAACATTTATCCAAAAATTCAAGCAGTCCGAAAAACACAATTTTTCTTCAGAGGCTGAGGCATGGTGGGATCTGAGGCATGGTGGGATCTGAGGCATGGTGGAATCTGAGGCATGGTGGGATGAGGCAAAGGGGTGATGTAGTGGAGGGATGGAATCTGTGACACTGGCACTTACCTGCTATTAGTGTCAGTGGATTCCCCCTCCTCCATGCTCAGTGTGTTTTCCCCCTTTCGGTGCCTCCAGTGAAGCCTCTTTTCATGTCGGGTCTCCTTGAGCTCCTCCCACTGCACTGTACTGGCTCAGCTGACTTTCTGCTTCAGTGAAGGGGAGGAGAGGGTGCTTTATCCACCATGCAGGCTCTGCCTCTGTGTTTCTCCCAGAGAGGCAGATGACATCACCAAAAATCAATTTGGCCGACTCAAAGCATCGGTGCAGCATTGAGAACGACCGAATCGTGATGCTGAGATTAAATTCAACACCCCTAATCTTCACAGGCAGACCCAGGAAAGAGAAGGCCGAGGTGGGCTCATTAGTAATGCTGGCAGGCAACTGGCTTTTCTACATCTGTGAGGATGTAGATGCAGGTGATTTTGTCTGCCAGTCAACTGCTCAGTGTACTGATTGTATTTGATTGGTCATTCTGCTTGGTCGCTCCCGCCATACACAGCCTATCATTATAGTTTCTTTGGGAAATTAATGGAATGGCTGGCTTTTACTGAAACAATGGTTGGGTGAACATATGCTACTTTTATTGCACACTAATTACAGCAATGCAAGCCAAGACAAATATGACGTGACCAGTAATCGCTATAATGACAATTTAATATTTTGAAAATGTTTATTTTTAGGACGTTTAATGATCCAAAGTGTTCGTGAACAAGCTCCTCTTTTGCCACCTGGACCAATATCAGATGGACAATTCTATTCGCCCCCTGAATCTCCTGCAGGTACTATATTTACATGTGTGAATTTACACATTTTCTGATCTACCCTGGTAGAAAAATGTAATGTAGAGGCCTATCAGCTGTTACCAAAATTCAGTCCTATTTGTACTACGGATTAGAAAAAAAAAAGAGTTCTGTGCAAAGTACTTGTACTTGTTTAACTGTCAGAATCTATATGGGGTTTTGAGTTTATTAGTTGGATTACACATCACTACTTTGCAATCTGAACAAGTCTCATAACTCACTAGCACAGAATTAAAAAGGAAGTATGAATTCCAGCTGCAGCTGTCCCCAGCACTGCTAAGTGATCAAAGATCGCTGATCACTTAGTTCTTGGTCTCCAGTCTGCAAAGAGCCAGAGATTGTCAGTCACTGGCTCTTTGATCTGACCCTCTAGCACTCACTGGAGCTCTGGGTTGTGCAGGGAGCAGCTCAATGAGAGGCTGGGCCAGCTGCTGATCCAGGCATCTGGGTAGATCTGAACTGTAAAGTCAGGATCTATCCTGAGCCTGGACCCGCTGAGCGACACCAGCCTACGCATCACAGGAGTGTAGAGTGAATAGCACTCCTGTGATCCATAGGAGAAGTATTGCCAAAATAGCTTTGACTTTACTTCTTTAATATATGTGCACACAATTATTTGCATATCAGGAGAGGGGTATTTGTTTTTCGCTACAACTGTCATCCAGCGTCTTTGCCAAACCTAGCTGAAGTATTAAAGCGAACCTGGAAAACTGGAAATTTATGGGCTCCCTTTGTTGACTCTGCAAGCTCCAGAAAGCTCTCCTATTGGCATCACGAACAAGTAAAAATTAAGCACTCAGTGAAGACTTAAAACTCTAAATTCCTGCACTGCAAACTTGTTCCTGGTTAGTTGCTTGCTAGGTAGTGAAGCCTAGATCTAATTTACAAATTTGCAGCCTGCATTTTTAAAAGCAAACCAACTGTGACTGCTCCATTTTTCTAACCACTTTTTCTAACCACTTCTCTATTTACTTATATATTTACTTATATTTGAACTGGCTGGGTGGTGAACTTCCACTTCTGGAGTGTTGTTATACAAGTATATATGTATGTTGCGCTTAAAATAAACCAATTGTGTCAGGGTAATACAAGACCTGACTATTGAACAAAATATACCCAAAATATAGTGAGTCCATGAAAACTTCAAAGAAAGTACATTGATGGGGGGAGGGCAGACTCCAGATGGGGAAAGAGAACAAATCCAGTATTCATCCACCGTCGCCAAAGAAGGGGGGAAGAGGAGGTGTATAGGAGTCCCCAATTGAATGGTGTTTTCACTCTGTGAGTGGGTTCCCTTACGGCCCCTTTCACACTGAGGCTTTTTTCAGGCGCTACAGCACTAAAAATAGCACCTGAAAAAAACGGCTCCTTTCACTCCAGTGTGAAAGCCGGGGGGCTTTCACACTGGAGCAGTCCACTGGCAGGATGGTAAAAAAAGTCCTGCTAGCCGCATCTTTGAAATCAATGGGGCAGAGCGGCTATACCGCCGGCAAATCGCTGCTGCAGCAGTGCTTTGCGAGCAGTTTTAACCCTTTTTCAGCCGCTAGCAGGGGGGGGGGTAATCTGCCCCGCTAGTGGCCGAATACCGCTGCTAAAGCACTGCTAACATAAGATGCCCACACCGCCCCAGTGTGAAAGGGGCCTACCAGAAATGATGGACCCCCCTTAGTGGCAAGGTCATATGTGCATGCAGAGATACCCCGCTGTGGGTACCAGTGGATCTCCTCAGTCACTGGGATCTCAATGCTAGGCTCCAGTCTCAACATCAGTCGGCAATGAGAAATGGCCGGAATTTTACTCTAAAAAATATCACTTATAAGCCCTCAGGCCGTAAGTGTAAAAAAGGAGGGGAAGCTCCAATAGTGTAGTATATTCAATAATAAATGGGCTTTTATTGTTAAAAAAGAGAGCACAACAAGCGGAGTACCCTCGCACAGTACATATAACAGCTGGCAAGCTTAGAAAGTAGCACAGAAAAAAAACTAACGCACGTGTACTTGGGGTCACGTGGGGCATGTTAGCGTGATGGCGTCAGCCCTACATGTTTCTTCGTAGATGACGTCTTCCTGGGGCCAACCGTGACAGCTCCATTTTTCCAACCACTTTTTCTAACCACTTCTCTATTTAGTTATATTTAAACTAGCTGGGTGGTGAACTTCCACTTCTGGAGTGTTGCTTATAATAAGGAAAGGGTGGCCAGTGTACCATTTAAATGCCTGTGATCAAATTGTCATTAAACAGTACAGATCAGACTATCAGCACAGAGCCACACTGATGGACTCTGTGCCTTTTAGTCTGTGATCTGAACCGTGATGACCAATCGTGGTTATCCTAAATTAAAACCATACTATTGTTTGTTTGAGAGCCCACCCCTTCCTCCTTCTCTGCTGCTGGATCTCAGTCCTCTTTCTTTCTCCTTGCTTATTGTCTTAGAAGTTCTCCTGCCAATCCTGTAGGTAAAACTGAGACCACTACCTACCGACCAAAGGTGACACATTGAGCAGCAAGGGGGGGGGGGGGGGTTTCCTACTGAGCAAAAAGGAAGTACAGAAGGAGCATATGGGGCACACTGACCACCATTTTTATGGGCAAAAAGATCAATGACCACCAGCAGTCACTTATAACGCCAGTATTTAAGGGGGACACATCCCATTCACCATCAATTTTTAAAGGGGCACTTGCCACCGCCATAGGGGTGCTAACGCCTGACCATTAAAGTCTACAAGCTGTTCTGTGCATTAAATAGTCTTGACCTCTGCACTGTATACATATATGTCCTAAACTAAACAAGTTTCGGAGCATGCAGTGCATCAGTTTTTTTTTTTTATTTTTTATACTGTATAGTAAAAAATTCGAATGATTAGAATATATACCACCAAATAAAGCTCTCTGCCTAAGAAATGCATATAAAGTGCATTTGGGTGCAGAGTTGCACAACCAAGCAATTGCCAGTGAAATTTCTGCAGCACAGACAACTAAAACATGTCCTAGCAATGAAGGGTATTACAGACTACTAGTCAAGTGATTATATTATATATAATATAGTTGTTAATATATAATTGTTCATTTCAAACGGTGGGTTTATTCATTTATTTATTCTTCAGAAAACATTAGTACTTAAGTTATTTTTGTACCTGGGTGATCATAGTTGATTGTAAATAATTTCTATATATTTTTTTAATAATGCCAACAAAGTATTTATAACTTATTTTGTAAGCTGTCCTATTATGTGCAAAATTAAGCTTATGTTATGAATCCTTTACTAATTGCGCTCATATGAATGAATGTCAGTGTTGTCGAGCAGCAAGCTAATCGCAATTTAGATGTTCTGTAACTTTTAGATTTTGCATTTTTAACATGTTGGGAGTATTGAAGGTTCAGTATTTTAGTGAAATGGCTCCCTCTTGTGGCTAGCTTGAAGTAATACATGTCAGCTAATTATATTTGTTTAGGGTCATTGTGCATTGAGCTGTATTCCCAGCTTCAGGTTTTGATATCTAATATTTGCCTTGGGGGGGGAATGCATTTCTGTATGCATAGTTATGTGAATGTTTTACGTTAAAAAAGCAGTCCATTGCACTTTACCTTGTTTTTGTTAACAGAATCTGATGAAGAACCTGATGAGAAACAAGATGGTGAAAAGCTTTTGGTGTAAGATTATCAAGGTAAACTGCTGTTAGTTTTATCAGTCAGTCTTTAATAAACATAACAGCTCCAGCTATGATCTGATATTCGCATGAAATTAAGTTGCATTTGATAAAATTAGCTTAACCTGCAATTTCTAAGTACATTTCTCACACACGTTAACTATTAAAGCTATCATAAGAAAATGAACACACATATACAGTAATTCCTCCTACTGATTTCTGAATAGAGTGCGTTTTATTGCCCTATTAAGAGGCCCAGATATTGCAGTGGAGCAGAACTTTGAAATGGCGATCTTCAAGTGGTTAACGTGACAGCCTACATTTCCATTTGTCAACAGAGCAGGAGTAGAGGACTAATCTTTCAATGTGCACACTTGCCAGAGGGGATTTTCCTCACATTGGAGTGATTCCTATCGCAGCACAAGACAGGACATGAAGCAAAATTTCATAGATGGTCAATAAACCTTATGGAATGGTGTTTCAACCATTCCTTACTCGATCGAATGTGAAATAACTAAAGTTTTGGCTTTAGATATAGTTAGTCTTCAAAGAATTGCCTGAAGCTTGCAGAAAACGTTGCTATTGCTAAATAAAACCTTGCTGTACATGCTGCTGTTATACGAAGGTTGTGTGTGTAAGGCTTAAAGTGACATAACTGCTAGAAAACCGTACACAGTTTACTGAAGCCAAACCAGTTTAAGATGCACTTTTATTGAATAAACGTAAGTGTTTGTTAACTTAAAAAAATAAATAAAAAAAAGATCCTTTGCCCTCAAAACGTGTTGTATAGCACAGTGCTTGTGCTGTGTAACTTGGCCCCCCCAATCACCTAAAAAACTTGGATGATCCTCCCTGGCTATGCCCCCCCCCCGTAAACTGATTACAGTTTATCATAGCTGCTGAGCCCTGACACCGCGGTCAGTTTATGTGCCTCCGTCAGCCACTGCCCTGCTTTGTCCTCTCTCTCCCCTCCCTCCCTGCCTGTCAGCTCTGTCCACTCCACTGACAATCCTGGTGCATTCAAATCTATACTATGATCATGCCATCCCCTCTGGTATATTATGTTATGTGCCCCTGTGTCTGTGCTGTATAAAAAAGATGCAAATTATACCACATATCAGAGCGTCTCCCATCGCTCACATGACTCCTCGGATCTCTCTCTCCTCCCCGGCTGACGGCGGCAGTGCTTGACCACGGCCACTATAGCTGTCACCCGAGGAGAGCCAAGGAGCCACATGAGGGCTTGGAGCAACGCTCTGATATACAGTATAATGGCCATTTTTGGTTTTTTTTTTCAAAGCACAGGCACATGGGCAAATAGCACAAGGGCACAGGATGGCATGATCATATTATAGTGCCTTAACAACCACTTTAAGTTGGCTCAAAAATATAAAAAAAATGACTTTTGTTATATCGTTTAGTGATGTAAAAAGCTGTATTTGTTATGTAAAACATGTATGAATAAGTTGTCTCTTTTCTCTCAGGAATATGTTCTTACTGCATGAATGAAATTAGTAAGGGGCAACAGCCATGAATCTTCATCAGCTCATCTAGCAGACCGCTATATGCAGATGGAAAAAATTATATGTAGTCGTGCAGCTGATTACACTTCAGAGATGCTGCAGTTCTGAAAGGCAAAATGTCTGCTAAGCTTGACTCCATAAACACTGAAGTAGACATGGGCTGCAGGTAGCCATCTTCATCAATGACAACTTTGCTACATACTTTGACTTTTGGCGCTGTAATGACTCTTGCTGCTTTGTGCTGTCATGGTTTTCCTGGAGGAGATAATTCACTGGAACCGAAGATCGATCTTTCTGCTGGTATCTACTGTCTGATATTCCTGTGCCTTTGTGTTTTATTATAATGCTGGCTCCCATGCCAACCTAAAAACAGATTTTGTGACATTCAGCTATGGAATGGTGATTTTTATACTACTTTGTCTATATGTTTACTGCTTGTGAAGCTCAGTTGAGATTGGCATAATGTGAATATTTGGTAGCTATAGTGTCTGCTGCGCTTGGACGTTATCAAATGTGATTTACAGATTTTTTTTTTAAAGGTGCGGTGTCCACAAGGGCCTTCCCACTAGCCAAGGCTAAAGACTAGCTTGCACTAGAATTTCCTTCAGTAAACCTCCCTTTGCTTAGCTGCTGTATTTATGATGCACTTCTTCAAACCTATTTACATTTTCTAAGTTCTTCAGATTTTTGTCATAATATTTATTGAATTAATGTTGATGCTTAAACGCACTACCAAGGATTGTTCAAGCATGAGTCTCTGATTATTATTCCTGGCCATACACTACTCAAATTTCTCCTAGAGAACTGTTTAAACTGCAATAATTAAGCACGTTAGGGAGCACAGAGCAACTGACAGTGTAGAAATAAAATAGATCTAGGGTCCTGGAATAGACTGAGGAGTACAGATTCAGGGTTTTTTTTTTTTTTATTGCTTTTTCTGTGAGAAAGACAAATGACTCACTGTGTCTTGACTGCATTCAGTTGGGAGTAAAGGTGGTAGTACCTTACCCTTAAATACCTTTTTGAATAACTTGTATTTCATAATGCAAGTGAGAAGGAAAATGCGCTGACAAAGGGGAAAGAAGAAAGTGAAAAAAGCCACTAGCAAAAACAGTCGGATATACTGTGCAATACAATTAGAACAAAAATTATGCAGTGCTATTAAAAATAAATCAAATCAGTCCATAAAGATAGTGAGCAAATATTGGCAAAAGATGTATTTAAAAAATGTATATAAAAAAAAAATTGTAAATAGATATTGTTCATGAAAACGTGCAAAAATTAAAGTCATAAGTATGCGTGATCGACTGCCACCACCAATGTAAGATAGACTTAGAGTTGTAGGACTCTATTATGGAGTCAAATGCACTTAGTATGATATATCCCCATAAATCAGGCATTGCATATCCTCCAGTAACATTAAAATTCAAAATAATGCAAGTGTATCACATATGAAACAACAAGCGTAAAATCAATAAAGAACAAATAGACCATGCGTGGAGGTAGCCAAGTTTGTGTACACAGCAAGACAAGCGTGGCAACAGCACGTACGTAGGCTCCACCTTACATGTTTCACCACAACTGAAGTCATCGGGAGCATGTACGATTTTAGGTAGTTCATAATGGCCTGTATGGTCAGCAGTTGAGTTGAGCTGCCAATACTAAGGTTAAAGTATACTGATCAACATTGTAACATTTTGACGCAAGATAGCTGATCTTACCTTACCTGATCTGATCACGTCAGTGATTAAGACCCCTTTCCCACTGAGGCACTTTACAGGCGTTTTTGCGCTAAATATAGCGCCTGTAAAGTGTCTGTAAACTGCCTCTTCTGCAGCCCCAGTGTGAGAGCCCAAGTGCTTTCACATCAGGGCTGTGCGCTTGCAGGACAGGAAAAAAAAAGTCCTGCAAGCAGCATCTTTGGAGCGGTGCGAGAGTGGTGTATACACCGCTCCTCCTCCACCCCTGCCCATTGAAATGAATGGGCGCCACTTTGAAAGCAACGCTAAGCGGGTGCTTTTAACCCCTTCTGGGGGGTTACAAACACGCTGCTATAACAGCGGTAATGTGCCGTTAATCCTAGCGCCGCTTTACCGCTAACGCCCATACCGCCTCAGTGTGAAAGGGGTCTTAAGGTATTTTTATTACCTACCTGGACAGCTAAAAAGCTTTGGGTAACATGCATACAATAAGGGAGCATGTCCAAACATGGGCCTCATTTTGTTTCTTGTACATTAGGTAGTTTTAAAGCAGAACTGGACAATTTCCAGTCACTCTGGAAACAGAAAAAACCTCCGGTGACCGAATGCAGGGGTTTGGAGGTACAGGGAGTACTCCTGTAGCGGGCCAGGGTGGCTTGGGTCCAGCAGGGGCTGCCGATGGGTTGTGATTCTGTTACATAAGCTGTATGAAGGTAGGATTCCACACGTCTCTCTAGACAGGACTGAAACGTGGCCCAGGGACACATGTACTGGATGCTGCTTTGGGATCAAACTCAGATGACTGCTCACTCTTAAGACGACTTCTTGTTCCTTTGTATCAGCAATGTTTGTCAATTTTCATTGATAGTCTGTTGGGGGGGCTCCCTACTGAACCTGTTTAAAGTTAATCACCCCAAAAGGCAGCAGAGTATCAATCCTTCACCACCAAGTACTCAGAAAGTCTCCACCTAATGCAGGCTGCTCCATTCCTGGAGCCCCCCACAGCCTCTGGCTCTGCGCAGCTCCAATCCACAGAACACAGTACACACTTGGCTAGAGAATTGCCTGCTGCTGGCCATAGATGGCCATAGACCTCTGTCTTTACACCAAACAAGTGCACGATTAACGCCTGAGAACCCAAACTAGACTTGAGCAAATGTCCCAGCTAACTAACCGATGGCCATTCGCTGTGGAGGCTTGTTGAACTTTGTCCAATAGATTCTAGGAGGATGATGTTTTGTTGGAGGAGCTCCAGGGCTGCACTAGGGTATCTGCTAATCTGCAAGTCAAGGAGACACCAAGATACCCCTAGGGAACTAGAGGGTGACCCTAGCTTTTATCTGAAGTGTTTAGCGGAACCCAAGAAATTGGCATGCCCCTAGTCTATAGTCTGCTGGTTTTTTGGAGGCCTGACCCCAGCTTGTTATCTGCAAGGTCTAGGGGATCATCAGAATTGGCATGATCCTAGTCTGTAGTCTGATGGGTCTTGAGAAGGCACCCCAGCCAGGTCCTGTAATACAGTACTCTGATATCGGGCCCCATCATGTCAGCAAGGGGGCCCAGCAGGGGATGCCTGTGGGCAGTAGTTGAGATCCTGTTGGGCAAACTTTATGGGGTCCCATCATTTTCTAAGACTGCCCTGACTGGGTTGTTGAGAGCAATGCCGGTAGGGAGATGGGTGCTGAATTGCCAGAACTATTGGTAAACCAGTACTACGTGAGGATGTAGCAGTTAATGTAACTGTATTGACAACAGGTGTTGCCATGAGGCAGACTGAGCAAAGTCATGCCAATGTGTGAGAAAGATGAAGTGTGGCACAGGCGAAGTGTGGCTGTCTTTGTCTTATGGAGCTCCAGCTGTCAATACAGTCACATTAGCTGCTACATTCCCACATGGGGCTATCTTTACCAGATGATGGCCCCAGCATTTTAGCCCTTGCCCCCACTGGCATTAGTTGTATGGTCATGTTGGGGAAACGATGTTCTAGACATCATCAGGTGCCTGTGTTTACCTCGATTACTGCGGCTCCGATTTCCCCTGCCCTCCTCTCAAAGTCACTGTCAATTATCTATTTTTCTAATCTGTGTGTTATGGTTTATTGTCTGCAAGTGTAATTTTATGAATAGAACCAAATAGAAATTCCTGCAGCAAAAGTGGTTGGCTTTACCAAAAATTATCAGTGCTCTGAAGACCAGGAAATCTTTACGAATGGTTTAAAAACATTGGCCGATATTCACAAAATGCTTACAATCAGTGTAAATAATTACATTAGAAAACTAGTATATCAACTTATCTTTTAAAATGTTGAGTAAATTTGTATTCTAATGCATATTTTTGCATTCTGTTTGTTTTCAGTTTCTTTTTCAATTTTTGACTTAGGAAATTAAAATACAGCTTTGGGTCACAAATGAAGGGCTTCTAAAGAAAGCCTGCATGCTGCTAACTATAACTTTAAGTGGGCAGTTTTTCACAAAAGAAGTCTTCTTCTAAGTATCAAGTGTCTACAGTACTGTCTATGGATAAGGACAATGTAGCTGAACAAAAAACAATCCCCATCCTCTTCCTTTCAGAGTTTGTTGCCCATTACCTCTGTTAGCATACGGAAGATTTGAAGAGGTAAGCACTTAAAAATGCTTTCTTTTTAAAACACGCCCATTTATATTTATGGTCTGACAGCACATCAGATGTCTACCGCAGCCATGCATTTGTGACCAAAAGTACAGTTACCCTTTCAGGAGTCAGTTTACCCAAGGCTGATATTTATATATATTTTACATATACTTTGGTAATGAGTAGACCTTAATGGCTTGAGCATCACTATCCCTTTGCCTCATCTGTTGTAGTTGGAAAAGAGAATTATAAGCTAGCAGTATTTTCCCAGCCTTTAAAAAAGTTTATTTAAAACCCATTGAGAAAAGGTGGTGGGGGGGCAAATTGACCTGACCCTCTGGATGAATTTTTTTTTCTGTATCACTGACCCAGAACAAATATGCATATCATAATTTCTCAAGAGCCAATTCACAGATTACTACCAGGCAACTTACATTTTCAGAGGAAGCTCAGAATTAGCAGCCTACATATTTTTTCCAAGACCGATCCCCTTTAATTAAACAATCCTGACAAGAGACTGGTGTTTAAGAAGCCATCCATGACCTGGATTTTTTTTAATCTATTTTCTATCCTTTTAAATGTCTTTTTACTATAAACGATTGCACACAATACACGCCCACAAGGCGTTTCCTGTACCTGCAAACAACATTTTTGGCATTGTTCCATGTGTTGTTTTTTTTTTTTTGTTTTTTGTTTTTTTTGTAAGCTTAGGACTCCTTAGTAGCAAAAAATTATCAGTAACTTTGGAACAATCTTTGGTACAAAACTCTTTTATTAAACAAGTCTGAAAGCCCTGTCTTATGTCCGGAGGTAGTTATATTATCCTTGTTACATTTTATGTAATAGCTGCAGCATAAGCCTTAAACTAGAAACTAGGATATAAATACAACTGATAATTCAACCTGGTAAAACAAGCGTTATAGGTAGACTAGCTATTTAAATGTACCAATTACATCTATAGCATGTACTACAACTGTTTGAATGTGTGTGATAAAGCATATCAATGAAGTTGTGCAGTTTTTCATAGTTTGTAAAACTCAATGCAATCAAAATTTAAAGATTGTGTTTTGGTATGGTTTGTATATTTTATGTGTGTATTCCAGGATTCATAAATATCCTACAGCATATAGCGTCCCTTTTTAGTTTTAGGAAGTTCCTCTTACTCTGAAAATGTAGATCTTAAAGACAGCACATAAAATAGTTCCAATTTAAGATGTATATTTATTCTTCAATGTCTCAATTCTGTATATACAGTTATATATTTTAGCAGATAGATCTGTTTATAGTTTTAATATAAAGGTCTATGGAGAATGTATAAATGTGATATATAATAACCCCCCCTTGCAGATGTTTTACTTTGGAGGCTTGCTTTTTTTGATCTGGGGCTGCCCACTCCCGATTGTATATTTGCAGTTTCACAGCTAATATAGTTAGACATGGTGATACTTGGCATGGTAATGATGTGTTGAGATTAGCCATAGGTGGAATTTCATCTCACCATGTTGAAAATATTCCCAATTGTTAAAATGCTACATACAAGCTTATGTTGTATATGTCACATACAGTTTATCCTGAAGGGGTAGTTTTTGCAAAATAGAACCTCAAGGTTTAATTTTCACATTTAAATGAATAATAATGATACTAACTTTTCCTAATATTTGCAGAATATATGCCAATTTGATCTCAATTTGGCACTGTTGTGTTTCAGTCTCTGGCAGTCATTATTTATTTATTTTATTTTTTGTATGTGTATTAGTCAGGAATTTGGGGATTTGGGAGGAATCCCAACACTGTTTGAACCAAAATGCAGTCTGCAGAACAGCCACTAAGAATGCAAGTGAATATCTTTTACAGTAGATCTCTGCAAAATGAAAATATGTTTTGCATGTGTCTGTTAACTGACATTTATTGTTGGATCAGGTTATATTTGTTTACCTCTATAGGGATGACTTTTGTTTAACTGTGAACATCTGTTAACAAATTCTATTTAATGTAATTACTATACAGGGATTTTTTAAAGGTTTCCGTACTTTACTTGCATTGCATTTCTTACCCTTGCTGCATGTGCATTGCAGCCTGCATTTACCATACAAGTGATGTTTTTGATTATTATTAGTTTGAGCTTCAATTCATTTCATGTAATTTTAATGCTTCCTCCACAGCAACAGCACATACTTCTCTTTCCTTTACTCCCCTGTCGGTAAGGGAAGAAAGCCCAATGTAAGACTGGCATTTCTATGTGGAGCTTACACATTGTTGAGGACTTTCCCTCTTCCCCATGTGACATCCCTGGGCCAATTACCAAGCGCCTGAGTTGTCGCAACAAAGGAAGGGGAGTGAATCAAATGCTCTTGTATATGTAGAATTACTGGGTGTTTTCTTCTCTTCTGCCAGCTAAACAAACCAAAAGAAAGGTAAGTGGTTCTGGGAAGAGGGGTATTAAAGTGAACCTGTTGCTTTACCCTGCAAAGGCACTGCTTTGCTCTAGGGGCTCTTTGACACCAGTGTAGTGTACCAATAGGCACTAGATTTTTTTAACAGATTAGGGCTAATGACACGATTTACGTCAGCAGTGTAAACAAGTCTATATTTTTTTTCAGTGCCTTGCTCTCTGGAGTTTTGAAAGTAGTACATCTTTTACATACTGGTGTGAATAAGCCCTGTTTGTAGTCTTTCTTTTGACTATACTGTATATGTTCATGCCACATGAGATAACTGGTAATCTGTAATTATTGATACTTTGTAAATATTTGTATATACACAAATCCTTGAGCACTAATTATTGCTTAATAAATGCTTTTAATTTACAGACAAGTCTTCAAAAGTCCTTATTTTTCAATTGTAATGTTTCATACTTCCAGAAAAAATGGTTCATAAAGAAGGAAAAAAAGTATTTGATCCCCTGCTGATTTTGTACATTTGCCCACTGAAAAAGAAATGATCAGTCTATAATTTAATGGTAGGTTTATTTTAACGGTGAGAGACAGAATAACAACAAATGAATCCGGAAAAAATACATTTCAAAAAAGTTATAAATTGGTTTGCATTTTAATGAGCGAAATAAGTATTTGGCCCCTTTGCAAAACATGACTTAGTACTTGTTGGCAATCACAGTGGTCAGACGTTTCTTGTAGCTGACCACCAGGTTTGCACACATCTGAGGAGGGATTTTGTCCCACTCTTCTTTCCAGATCCTCTCCAAGTCATTAAGGTTTCGAGGCTGACATTTGTTAACTTCAACCTTCAGCTCCCTCCACATATTTTCTGTAGGATTAAGGTCTGGAGACTGAGCCACTCCTTTGTTGCCTTGGCCATGTGTTTTGTGTCATTCTAATGCTGGAATACCCATCCACTTTTCAATGCCCTGGCTGAGGGAAGGAGGTTCTCACTCAAGATTTGATGGTGCATGGTCCCGTCCATCGTCCCTTTTTGATGCGGTGAAGTTGTCCTGTCCCCTTAGCAGAAAAACACACCCAAAGCATAATGTTTCCACATCCATGTTTGACGCTGGAGATGGTGTTTTTGGGGTCATAGGCAGCATTCCTCCTGCTCCTCCAAACACGGCACGTTGAGTTGATGACAAAGAGATTTTGGTGTCCTCTTACCACAACACATTCACCCAGTTGTCCTCTGAATCATTCAGATGTTCGTTAGCAAACTTCAAATGGGTCTGTACATGTGCTTTCTTAAGAAGGGGGACCTTGTGGGCGCTGCAGGATTTCAGTCCTTTGTAGTGTAGTGTGTTACTATTTGTTTCCTTGGCGACTATGGTCCCAGCTGCCTTGAAATCATTAACAAGATTCTCCTGTGTAGTTCTGGGCTGATTCCTCACCGTTCTCATGATCATTGAAACTCCACGAGGTGAGATCTTGCATGGAGCCCCAGACCGAGGGAGAGTGACAGTTATTTTGTGTTTCTTCCATTTGGGAATAATCGCACCAACTGTCACCCTCTCACCAAGCTACTTGGTCGATGGATTTGTAGCCCATTCCAGCCTTGTGTAGGTCTACAATCTTGTCCCTGACATCCTTGGACAGCTCTTTAGTCTTGGCCATGGTGGAGAGATTGGAATCTGATTGCTTCTGTGGCAGGTGTCTTTTATACAGGTAACAAGCTGCGATTAGGAGCACTCCCTTTTAAGGCAGTGTTTCTCAATTCCAGTCCGCAAGGCGCACCAACAGGTCATGTTTTCAGGCCTTCCATTATTTTGCACAGATGATTTGATCAGTTTCACTGCCTTAGTAATTACCACAGCCGTTTCATCTGAGAGAAATCCTGAGAACATGATCTGTTGGTGTGCCTTGAGGACTGGAATTGAGAAACACTGCTCCTAATCTCAGCTCATTACCTGTATATAAGACACCTGGCAGCCATAAATCTTGGTGATTGATTGATAGATCAAATACTTATTTCACTCATTAAAATGCAAATCATCTTATAACTTTTTTCAAATGTGTTTTTCTGGATATTTTTGTTTTTATTCTCTCTCACTGTTAAAATAAATCTACCATTAAAATAATAGACTGATCATTTCTTTGTCAATGGGCAAACGTACAAAATCAGCAAGGGATCTAATACCTTTTCCCTCACTGTATACTATTCAAGTGATTGCTCATATTCGTTATGCAGATGCTTTCTACATATATCTTGAAGCGGTGGGATAAAAAGGTCAGATTCATAACCACTGGGTACAAAGTGATTGCACTGATTTTAGTCTGATAAACATCTGGAAAATATATAGCACTTATATAAAATTGGGAAAGAAGTCTATATTGGTTTAATCATAAAACACATAGTTAGTATGTGTATAACAAATTGTTAACATTTACATATATCCCTTTTCCCGAGCTTTTCTAACTGGCAGGACAGTTTTAATAAGGTCAGAAACCTACTATTTGTTTTGGTGATCGCTGTCATCAGGACTGAAAGTGAGGGAAAATCCAAAATTTTGGATTGCTGCTAGAACAGAAACAGAAGGGAAGATGTTCCGACCAGTACACTTGTTCCAGTGCCAACTGTCAACTTACCTCACTTTGGGTAAATTTCTTCTCACTTCCTGTTGTATTTAGAGAACAGAAAGTAGAAAGAAATCTCCCCAGTGAGACTCGCATGGGCAAAAAAAATAAAAAATGGTGGTTTTAATAATTCTGTACAGTATGCAAAATGAAAAATAAAGATACTTTCAATAGCTGTAGATGTTACAGTACATTGAATATAAAACTTACATAACCATGAATATTTGGAACTGATCCAACAGGTAACACATACTTCATGCTGACTGTACACTAATGCATTGTATATTTACTGTCTCATCTTGTACTTGAAAAACAACATGGCAGGCCAATATAGGATGATCTTCATAAGTAATATACAATAGCTGAGAAATGCTGCTCGGTAACTCAAAGGTCTGACAAATACAGCTCCTGGAAAAATAATTGATAAAGGAAATGTTAATTTGTGAAATAATTGCAGACAAAACACTACCCATTCAAAGCCAATTGTGAATACAATTTAATGTTTGCAAGCCAAAAAAACTGTTATATTAGATGTTCAACTGTAAACTTTTTTAATGGCTTTCTCCTCTGTATTAAAAAAATAAAATAAAGATCATATTTACCTGTTCCATGCTCCAACTCTGTTCTCCTATGCTTGTCCTCTTTTTTGTGTTTAAGCCCTGGTTCACATTGGTACGATTTGACATGTCAGATTGCCAGCAATGGCACCGTCCTCATTGGTGCGACGCACTGATTTCAAAAAGTAATCTGCACAGATCTCTCTGAAATTGCAGCTGAAATCAGGACTGACATGCAGGAGTGAAATCGTGCGAGGTCAGCTGAACGGCTAAAGTGAATAGAGGGATCCTCTCTGCTCCAGTGGCTGCTAAATACCCGGGCACTGCCTGAATCCAAAAGTCTTCTGCCCGGCTCCTTCAGCATTGCGGTGCCAGCATATATGACACCTTTACAGTTTGTTTTCCTTAGGAAGCACCCACAGCTTGAGTAGAAAAGTCTGCCCTCTGCCAGGACCCACAGCGTGACATCCCTACTCTGTGGAAAGCAGAGATCCGACACTGCTGATTCAGAGCCAGAGCTGTCCAATCAGCAGGTAGCATAAGCTTTACAGATTGCAGAGCTATAGTTCTGACTCAGTAGGGAGAGTGTCAGATCTCTTAGGGGAGATTACTGCTTCCACATAGAGCAAGGGTCTCACTCTGCAGCTGCTGGCCAGGGGCAGACTTTCAAATTTTAATGACGCACAGCATCATTCAACCCATTTTTGTGAGCCTGAGGCATCATGGATACAACCCCTCGATCATAGTAGAATACTGCAGTCAGGGGTAACAATGTAATTAAAGCATTACCACTCTCTTCAGGCTACCACAGAAGGAAGAGGAACCTCATCGCCACATGACCAGCCCAAATGCATCTGAAAAAAGGTGTTTGTTTCAAGTGTGAGAGAATGGAGTTGGGCTTTAAAGAGGAAGTAAACCCTGATGAGTTTACTTCCTCTTTCATTCCCTGCAAAGGCAAAGCATAATGGACTACTATGCATCGCATATTAGTCCATTATGTGTCACTTACCTGACACAGGAGCCAGCGAAGTCGCCGCTGTCCCCTGTAGTCCGCCGCATCCATCTTCTTGGTGGGGTCTCGCAGCTCCGCCGCTGTCATTCTGCTAAGCCGCGATGACGTCACTCCCGCGCATGTGCACGGGAGCCGACACGTGTGGCAGCTCCGTCGCTGAGAATGCCGCGCTCAGTGCGCCTGCGCACCGCTGTCTACGGCGCATGCGCCGTAGACCGGTGCCTGTTTTCGGGCAAATATCTCCTGAACCATATAGGTTTAGGAGATATTTCTTGGACCTACAGGTAAGCCTTAATCTAGGCTTACCTGTAGGTCAAAGCGGTTTGTAAGGGTTAACAACCACTTTAAGTAGCAGACAACTTGCATATTAGTCCTGATATCCTTGCATTGCTCTGTTCTAGAAATAACAATTAGACCCCTTTTACACTGGGGCACTTTTCAGGTGTTTTCGTGCTAAAAATAGGGCCTAAAAAGCGCCTCTCAAGCTACCCCAGTGTGAAAGCTTGAGTGCTTTTATACTTGGATGGTGCACTTGCAGGACGGGAAAAAAAGTCCTGCAGCCAGAATCCTTGGGGTGGTGCGGGAGTGGTGTATGTACCACTTCCAAACTGCCCCTGCCCATTAAAATGAATTGGTAGTGTTGACGAAGCGCCTGCAGAGTGCTTTGGCAGCTGCGCGACACAGGCTCTATTAACTCTTCAGCCGCTAGTAGGGGTTAAGTGTCCTGCTATCGGCCAAAAAGCACCACTATAACAGCGATAAAGCGCCGCTAAAACTAGTAGCGCTTTACCGCTAATGCCCGCACCACCCCAGTGTAAAAGGGATCTAACTTTTTAAAAGGGGTTATAAAGGTTCTTTTTTTTTTCACCTTAATGCATCCTATGCATTAAAGTGAAACAAATCTGACGATTACCAGCCCCAGTTTTACTTACCTGACCCCTGGAAAGTCCTGCGTTGCGAATGCGCTGGATTTTTGCCCGGGGTTCTTGGCTCTTCATTGGATAGACTGATGGCAGCGCAGCCATTTGCATGCTCTGCTGTCAATCAAATCCAATCATGTGGGGCCTAGTCCTGCACTCGGCGGCTATGGACGCCGAATGTAGGACTCGGGAGTACGCCCGCAAGGTAACCCCCTGGGAGGGCGCCTCTCCCAGGGGGTTATCTGAGATTGGGAGGAGCTAGGAGAGCTGCCGGGGGACCCCAGAAAACACCATTTGGGGCAACTCTGTGCAAAACAAGCTGCACATTGGAGGCAATGACATGTTTGTTTATAAAAAAAATAAAAATTGAACCTTAATGCCCCGTACACACGAGAGGACTTATGTCCGACAGACTTCCAAAGGAGTTCCGCCGGAGTTCCGATGGAGTTCTGACAGACTTTTCGGCCGAACGGACTTGGCCACACACGATCACACTAAACTCCGACGGATTCGAACGTGATGACGTACGACCCGACTCGAATAAGGAAGTTCATAGCCAGTAGCCAATAGCTGCCCTAGCGTCGGTTTTAGTCCGTCGGAGTAGCATACACACGAGCGGAGTTTTCGAAGGGGACCGGGTCCGGCGGAGTTCCTTCGGGAAAATTTGAAGCATGCTTCATTTCTAAAGTCCGTCAGACTTTGGCGAATCAAAAGTCCGTTGCAGCCCACACACGATCGGATAGTCTGACGGACTCGGTCCTTCGGACTTTGGATGTTGAAAAGTCCGCTCGTGTGTACGGGGCATTAGTGTCACTTTAAGCTCATCAGCAAAAGTCAGCTCCACCACCTGTGCCTTGTATGAATCATAGAAAGATAGGGGAACACAAGCGTCACAAAGTATCCTCTTCTGTCTGCAGCCAACTGCGAAAAATTTAATTTTCTTATACGCACGAAAACCGGGGGCACTTCATATGCAGTATGTGTACAGTCTCCCTAGAAATGTAGTTGCCTATTATTGCAATTGGCCAACTGCTTTGTCTAGGAACAGTCACTTGCTTCTGAAGCATCACTTTCTCACTGGACAAAACCAAAATAATCTGTCTCGCTAGCAAAAGAGCAGCAACAGACTAGTGATAGGTTGCTGATGAGTGACACAATTGCTAGCGAGACATGGCCCCAGTACTGATCATATGAATATAGCAGATAGACCCTCCCACTTAGCACCCTGGAAGGAGAAAATGTACTGTATATTGATGATGTGCAGAGCACTATATTTTTTTTTTTTTTTCTCAACAAACATGAAATTGCACCCATTTACCACTCGGCGCTACAGCCCGAATATTTCCTTATGTTCAGTGTACTTGCTTCTATACTTTGATATCTCACGAATGATATTATTTGGGAAAGAAACGCATCAAAAATATAAAAGCACAAGAGCAGAAGGAAACGATGTGCAAAAATATATATATTACCTCTAGATTTGTACTTGTAAAAACATCTTCTGTACCGATTATTTTCTTCACGGTAATCTGTGAAAATGTATTGCGTTATGTCTTTACAAATGTGGATTATAATATTAAAAGGTTCAAGAATGTTATTTTAGTACATTTATATTAAAGCTTAACTTTACTAGATTTTTGCTACCAATATGTCTATAGTTAAAATGTTTGTAAAGGTTGAAGGTTTTAAAAAAAAAAAAAAAATCTGCATGGAGCTTCCCCCCTAATAAATCATACTTCCATGTTCTGTGTAAGAGAGCGGTCCTGATCCTTCTTTTCCCCCTTTTCCTGCACTTTGCGGTGCATTTTGAAAACACATGGCAATGCGCATCACATTTGTGTTACCATTTATTTGCATCCACATGTTTCCAAATGCACGGCAACACGCAAGAAAACGCACGCTTTGGGGAGCTTTTCAAATATGCGTGGCAATGTGTGGCTCGACAGCATTACCATTTGTTTGCATCTGCAGGTTTCTGAGCACATGGCAACCTGCAATAAAAAAAATGCACCCTTTGCCTTGCATTTCAAAAACAACCAGCAATGTGTTTTATCTCAGTGTTACCATTTAGGCTGTGTTCTCATTTACATGTTTCTAAATGCACAGCAATGAAAACGTGCTTTGTCATGTGTTTAGAAAACAAACAGCAATTAACGTCACATTTGCATTACCATTCATTCACATGTGTGCATTTCCAAATACACGGCAATCCACAATAAAATGCACGGCGTGCTTGTATTACCATTCATTTGCATCTGTGCATTTCCAAATGTACGGCAACCCACAAGAAAATGCACACCATGCCATGCTTTTAAAAAAAAAAAAAAGCAACACGTGTTGGGCTTGTCTTACCATTCGTTTGCATCTGCACATTTCTGAATGCACAGCAACCCGAAAGACATTTTTTTTGTGCCCTTAGAAAATGCGTGGCAATGTGCAGTGCACTTGCATTTCCATTGGTTTGCATCTGTGCGTTTCCAAATGCACGGCAAGCTGCAAGAAAGCACATACTATGCCATGTGTTTGAAATTGCATAGAATTTGAATTTCCAAAATGAGTGGCAACCTGCACAGAAAATGTGTGCTTTGCTGTGCATTTTGAAAACCGATGGAAACTCATGTCGTGCTTGGGTTGCTGTTTGTTCACATCTGGGCCTTTCTGAAAGCAGGACAATCTGCAAGAAAAAGCACATGTTTTCTGTGTGATGGTGATAGTGGCGCTGTAAGTCGTGTAACTCTCATGTGGTGATGTGTGTTCCAGGGCTGTCTGTTAATCCCTCCTAGCAGCAGCACAGCAAGCTTTCAGTACAGGCTGTATAAAGTCATGTACTATGTGATTGTGAATAATGCTGGGATCTGGGACTTGGGAGGTTTGGACTGTTTCTGTAGGTGTGTCTGGGCAGGACTGATAGTTAATTAGGATGTATTCCATCCCACCCACCATTAGAGCTGTGAAGGAAGTTAGATCATTTGCAGACTACAAAGGGCTGTTTTTAGGCTAGAGATGAAGCAGGAAGGGGCTATGAAAGGCATGACTACAGGATTCGTCAACCTTGGTCCTTGCCATTAAATTAAAGACACCGACTGCATGACATGGGTTTTATATGGCCACAGCAGCCAAATTTTATTAGCCAAAGAATAAAATAATATCACTTAAAACATACCTGTAACAATAAGAGGTTTTGGGTGTCTTTTAAGGCACAATTTATTACTGTAATGGTCTATGTGCTCAGCTGTGCCCCAACCGGCTCGAGGACTCTGACATCACACATACTTCCATATTACCTTCCCCAGGGGACCCAGCTCCTGAGAGAACCACCGCTAACCAAGTGTAAGCGCCATACCTTAGATGGGCCCCACTAATCCTGTAACCATGTAATTCCTCACTGACCCCCAAAGACCCCTTGAACCACCACATGAGCTTAAATGAAACCTCATTCAAGCGAATCCCTCCACACCCGCAGGGCCCTCACCACCCATTCCTGGAGGCCCAGAGACCAGATATCAATGCCCACAGCATTCAGGTGAACACCATCGTCTTGCAAATAGCGAAAAGATTGATCTTCCAACTCTGTGCCGAACCACTATGCCCCCGGAGCCGAGCCACAAACCTCCCAACTTCCCTGTTCAACTTAATTCTCGCTTTGTTCAAGCGGCCAACAGATCAAGCAAACCGCCACACCGTTCTAGCCACAATGTCCGACCACACAACGATGTAGCCAGTAAATTTGTGCATTAAGCGCAAAATGTCAAATTTGACATCCCTCACCAGATCCCTGGGGGCCCAAACCCCCAAATTATTGCCCCCTGCCTGCAGCACTAAAACATCTGGGGGCCTGTCAACTCTGGAATATTAATGAAATTCGGGGAGAACGTGGCCCCAGATCATGCCCGAACTCCCAACCATTTGAGAACAGTTTCATTCCGTGGAATGCCAAGTTGCCTCCCTTTGGGCCGGACAACAGCCCGCACAGCCCCCCAGAAAACATATGAATCCCCCAAGATCCAAACCAGACCAGGAGGAAGATCTGAAAAAGAAATAAAAGAACATGGAACCAAAACCACCCAATCAATGCACTTCAAAGCAGATGAGGGCGAACATAAATCTTGAAACGATCCGACTCCCACCTTTCTATACGTCTCCCCACCCAGACTCCCAAGCCTCACCTGGCCGCCTCTGTAGCCACCCCCACACGAAAAGAGTGAGTATTAAATTGGGAGACCTCTCTACCCCCCTTAGCCAAACAATGGCGAAAAACCGTTAAACTGAAAACGCAACAAGGACGAACCATCCTCGTGCAACAAAAAGGAACCTAGCTCCAACCTCCTCACCCTGAGGTACCATTGAACTGAAGAAACTGGGCAAACCGATTCTGGCAGCACCCGAAACGACACAGAAACTCCTTTTCCCAACTGATCCGTTTTTGACTTCCCGCTATGAATCCGGATTCAATCACCGGACACTGTAACGTCTGATAATTTTAGACCCCCTGCTCCACGCTTGTTCTTGCTTACCAGCTCCCTAATGCGCAATGCCCCAAAAAAAGCCAAAGTGAACAGCCTCACCTCATAAGCAAAGGTGCAAACCCTGGCAACTTCTCCACCAGATCCTGAAGCAACTCAAATGAGACCGGGCGCCTAATATCCGGCTGCACCCTACTGTGCCTGAACCCCTTCATAGCCCGTCTCACCCTAAAATCTTTAGTCACATTACTAAGGCCTTGCATCCGGAAGAAAAAGGCTAAAGCCGCCAAAATCTTGTTAATTTTTTAAACTGATGTTCCCTGAGTGAATTCTGTCCCGATGAAATAGAACAGCAAGGACAAACGATCTATTGTGGAAACACCCCCCACCCCCCCAACCGCACTTACCAGTGTGGACCACTCACCCCAAACGGACAAGTATGCAGCCCAAGTATTCACGCTCACTGAGCGACGCATCAACTCCTCTGCTACTCCAGTGCCAGACTCCACAGCCATTTGGGACAAGGAATCCGCAATGGAATTCAGAACACCCGGGACATGAACAGTTTGTACAAAGCAATTCAATCTTAAACACCGCAAGACCAGATTATGCAGCAAGTGCACCACTGGCAGCGAAGAAGCGAACAAACTGGACACTACCTCCACCACCCCCATGTTGTCACAATGAAAACAAACACAATTCTGAAATTTTGAGCACCAAATTTCGATGGCCACCAGAATTGGGAATAGTTCCAGTAATACTAGATTACGTAAGAACCCCGCCACTCGCCATTCCTTGGCCCAATGCCGCCACACACCAGGCCCCCTGACAAAATGCCCCAAACCCAGAACTGCTAACAGCAACAGTGTAAAGGTCTATGTCGGAAGCCGACACAACTGGGACCATCCATAAAGACCTACCATTATAAGAGGCCAGAAACTCACCCCAGACCCGCAGATCGGCCTTCAACTCGCGCGAAAGCCTGATGAAGTGGTGAGGCAGAAGAGCCCCGGAAGTGGCGGAGCAGGCATGATGTGTCAAGCTTACCCAATAAAGACTGCAATTGCCTAAGTCTAACCTCCTTTGCCGCCTCAGCCTCCGCCACCCTCTGCCGCAGATCTCGCAGCTTGTCCATTTGGCAAGCGGCATTCCATGTGGCACGTATCAATCACAATACCCCAAAACTGTATGGCCATGGCTGGACCCTCCGTTTTCTCAGGCGCCAAAGGAATCCCAAACTGCGTCGCAATAAATTCCCAAAGTGTGTAACAATACCGAACAAACTGAGGAATCTGGGGGGCCAATGCAAAGGAAATCATCAAGATAGTGCAGCACAGATCTCAGCTGTGTCTCCTCCCGTACCACCCATTCCACAATGGTACTAAAGACCTCAAAATATGCGCAGGAAATAGAACAGCCCATCGGGAGACAACTGTCAAGAAAAAACTGCCCTTACTAACAACAACCCAGTAAATGCTGACTGTCCGGGTGTAGCGGCAGCAGGCGGAAGGCGGATTCAATATCCGTCTTTGCTAACAACGAACCCTGGCCATAACGCTGCACCCAACCGACTGCGGCATCAAAGGAGGTATAAGATACCAAAGTCAAATCCAGATCAATAGTATCATTCACCGAAGCCCCTTTTGGATACGACAAATGATGTATCAACCAAAATTTGTTTGGTTCCTTTTTGGGTACCATCCCTAAGGGGGACACATGGACAGACGGAACGGGAGGATAATCAAACGGTCTGGCCATTCTCCCAAGTTCCACCTCTTTGGCCAACTTGTCAAAAACAACCTGGAGAAATTGCCGAGTTGGTTTCCGATTTTTTTTTTTTTTGGCTGAAGGGACGGGGTGACTGGCCCCAAACACGGGATACAAAAACCATGTGCAAAACCCTCAGCCAAAAAACCTGCCGCTCCCCTCCACGGATATCTATCTAGATACGGTACCATCACGGGAAGACTTACTGGCATCCTCACTTTTTGAAGCAGACTCACCAGCCTGGGACTTCCCTTTTTTAAAACATTTGGCGTAGCTGTGCGAGCCCCCCGCAACCAAAACACTTGTGATGGAAACGACAGGCCGCGCCAAAACGGCAGGACCCCTCATTGAACTGCCAACAAATGCCTCTCTTAGGAGTGGCTGACTGACCAGTGGCACCTGAACCGCCGCCCCCTGGTAAAAGGGAGAATATTTCAACATATTCCCCTTCCAAATTTTTTCCCATACGTCCTGCTTTAGATGGACCCCCAGCGGGCCCTCAAAGCATACGTAGATCTCGCACCTCGCTGCATCCCCCAACCTCACCCTTTCTTCTGTGGACTCCTTCACTTTAGTAGTTTCTGCCCCCATCCCCCTCTGTTTGTGACGCGGCCATCACGCTGTCCACAGAAGACCCACCTGTCCCAGAAATTGGCCCCCCAGAGGGGGGGTGGGGGTGGGACCACTGATACCATGATAGACGCAGTGTGGGTTCATGCCCCCACGGGCCCTTGAGATGGGGAAGAAGACCCCGCCGTGTAAAAACGCGCCAACTCCCAAAAACCCACAAAAATGCTGACAAAAATGGCGCGGCACCCGATCCCCCAACCGCCAATCCCAGAATCCCTGAAATAACCCCTTGAGACACCTCCAGACTATCCACCCCCGACTATTAGACATAGGTAAAACTGGTGACTTACCGGACTGCAGCCGCACCACCACAAGACTAGAGGATCATCCAGATCCCAGCTGGCGCTGCATCGCAGGGTGTCTCCCAGCCGACTGAACGTCGTCCTCCACGCTGGTGACCTCACCGGACTCTGCTGACGATTCTTGCAGCGCTGGCGTCCCCTGCCCTCCACGTTCTGGCGACTCTTGCACAGGGCTCCTGAATGCTTCATCGTCTCTCTCCACCAGTTCTCCCATGGATGATGAGTCACAGGGCACAGTAGGACCCCCAGCTGTGGCAGGGATGTCACTGGCCGGCTTCTAGAGTGAGGGATGGAGTGCTTTGCTGCTGAGTAACCAGCAGAGTGCTCCTCAAACCCCTCCACCCCTCTTGAAGCTGCTGTACTCCAATGCTCTACCCGCTGCACTGTCTCCACAGAGGGAACAGGTAGCGCACTAGCTCTGCAGCGGTAACTGGCTGGGGAGGACCATGGCACCCCCCCTGTGTTTCTTCTCCCCTCACATGCTTCCCAAAAGCAGCTGAGGGGTCGTGACTCCCCCGCTGTGCTTCCCACCGAGCCCCCCCTTCAGCACCACAGTGGGGGGGGGGCTGCTGCATGCTCCAGCTATTAAGGAGAGAGGAGGAAGGGGGCTGGGAGATCAGATTCCTCCCAGGGTCCCCCGCCAAGTCTGACAGCAGGCCGCCCAGCAGAAAGCCCTGGAGGGTCCCTGCGACAGAGACGCCTAAGGGGCCGGGAAACTGGCGATGGACTCAAGCAGTCTGGAGGGCGCACCTTCCTCGCCCATTTTCAGCCCGGGGGAGAGGGGGGAGGTGAGGTGGAAGCTCCTGACCCCCCAAGCACATCAGACAGCTGCTGCTGCAGCCACTGAGGGCCCCGTTCAACCGCTGCAGCCCTGACTTGCTCTAATAAGGCCTCCAATTCACTCATCTCCTTGTCTCTCTACCTGCAGGTGGAAGTTGAAGCTGTCTTGTCCTCCTAATCCCTGGAATGCTGCATCCACCTCCCCTTCTACCAGACTCCCTCCTCTGGAACCTGCCCATTCTAACTTCGACCATCAATCAGGTAAGAGCTAACCCCTTGCCCCCAACACTGACCTAGCTGACTGATCTATGACCCTGTTCCTCCCCCTATTCATGCAGCCCCTCAGCCCATACGGGTCTCACTTTCTGTCTACATCAGACTATACAGAAAGTCACATGGTACAAAACAACAAATAAACCCAGAATATCATGAGATCTGCAGATAACAGAGCAACGTGGCACAGAAGTATGATCTATGCCGGGACTGATCATTCCCCTCACTTCTAGGGAAAAGAAAGTTGAGTTTAGCTTTAAGCCAGCAGCTGACTATATAGTCAGTATGTTCAGTGCGAACGTGCATGCCCTACAATAGAGCCTGGTGTTGGAACTCTGTCTTCCAGGTCTTCCTGTGATGTAATATCATTTGAAAAAAACATTAGTACTTAACCACTTGCCACCCACCCATTGTCAGATGACAGGGGATCGGTGCGGCTCTCATTCTGGGATGGCTCCCCAGAATGGCCACACTTGTGTGCCCGCTCCATGTTCCTAGGACAAGGTGTGACCCTGATCTCAGTAAAGAGCAATGACTTGGCTCTTTAACCATGTGATTGGCTTTGTCCAATCATATCCGGTCACATGTAAATGTGGAAGAGCCGTTTATCGTCTCTCCACGCTTTGTATTGACAGCATGTGTGTTGCGAGGAGAGATGATCAGCAGCATCTCCTTGCAGGGGAGACCAGGACAGGTAATTAGGGTACTGATCATCCATGCCCTGATTACAGTAAATCCCCAGCAATGCCCATTAAAATACTTATTTACAAAACGGTGTTACAGAATCAGTATGATTTTCTGGAATGACAGATATTAGCAATGTATTTTTGATATCAGCTCAACCTATTTATAAATGGATGGGTAAAAGGTAGCTAGTTGCCCCAAAGTTTTATGGCCCAGACATCTTTTTCCCAGCACTCCACTGCATTTTTTGAAAAAAGTAAAAAAAACAAAAACTGAGTGTGCAAAAAATACTTCACACCACGGGTATTGTTTTGTTTTATTGCCCAGTGAGGTTTGCAGCAGCAACAACAAGCCTTATAATGGAGAAACAAGGCACAAGCAGCATTAAAAAAACCGAAAATAATAAAGCTTCAAAACTCAAAAATGGTTGCGTAAAAAATTGACCAGCTGCACAGTTTTCCAGCAGGTATAATGGGCCTGAATGCAGAGACAAGGAAGAGGCAGTTTTTTCTTATACAGATTAGAGTATCATATACAGATGTACACACTGTACATTAACTAGCAGTAGAACGGTTTTAGGGCAGCTGTCTGGTCTGAGGCTTCTCCTTGGCGATGGCAGACTCTGAACCGGGTTGCGCTCAGCTTGCTCTCTTCCTCCCTTTGTCACTGCTGACCCTCCTCCACAAAAGAAACAAAGAATTTTGCATTGTAATGATCTTTCTCTATTTGTGGCTCCTACTGCAGCAAGCTAGAAATGGGGTGCTGTAATGATAATTTCATACTTGGCTAATTTGCATGCTACGGAAGGTGGATCAGGGCACATCAGAAACACGGTCTGAACATTGGTTGCTCTGTATCAAGAAGATAGACATGCTTTGGGAACCATTAAAGTACCTTTTTTTTCTCGTCTTTGCGTGCTTTGACTCAATTAGTCTGCCACTCTGGCCAAGGAAATGTAGACAGGCCTTGCCTGCAGCTACCAGAACAGATTGTCGGCAAGAGTGAAATATAAGCAAAATTGGAATGCTTCACTTTGATGAATGATCTCTCCCTATCCTCTTTCTACAGTAGCTCACACACACTGACACTCTGGCTGCTCTCGGTCCCACTCTTTCATAGTAATAGTTTGGGTTATCCAGTCCCCCTCATTATTACCTGTATTGATGAGGGTTAAAGTGGAATAAACCCTACTAATATCCATTGAGGAAGCTGCTGTTTTTGCCTCTATTTAGATTTGCAGTTGCCTTGGTGCAACATACTGTGTATGTCAAGTTATGACTTCATGATTCAACACCCTGTCCAGGACTACCTCCCAAAGGGTGCATGACCAATTCACAGACAAAACAAAGAAACAGCCAAAACTCTATAACACTATATGTTAACCACTTACAGACCGGACCATTTTGCTGGTCAAAGACCAGACCACTTTTTGCGATTCGGCACTGCGTCGCTTTAACTGACAATTGCGCGATCGTGCGACGTGGCTCCCAAACAAAATTTACGTCCTTTTTTTTCCCACAAATAGAGCTTTCTTTTGGTGGTATTTGATAACCCCTGCTGTTTTTATTTTTTGCGCTATAAACAAAAATAGAGCGACAATTTTGAAAAAAACGCATTATTTTTTACTTTTTGTTATAATAAATATCCCCCAAAAAGATATAAAAAAAACATTTTTTTCCCTCAGTTTAGGCCGATACGTATTCTTCTACATATTTTTGGTAAAAAAAATCGCAATAAGCGATTGATTGGTTTGCGCAAAAGTTATAGCGTTTACAAAATGGGGATAGTTTTATAGCATTTTTATTAATAATTTTTTATTATTTTTTTTTTACTAGTAATGGCGGCGATCTGCGATTTTTATTGTGACTGCGACATTGTGGGGGACCCATCGGACATTTTTGACACATTTTTGGGACCATTGTCATTTATACAGTAATCACTGCTATATAAATGCAGTGATTCCTGTGTAAATGACACTGGCAGTGAAGGGGTTAACCAGTGGGTGGCAGTGTAGGGGTTGAGTGTTCCTAGGGGTGTGTTACTAACTGTGGGGGGGTTGGGCTTTCATTTAGTGAACACTTATCTCTGCTCCAATCACATGGAGCAGAGATCAGTGTCACTAGTTGCTAGGCAGAATGGAGAAATGCTGTTTACACGGCATTTCCTCCATTCAGCCGTCCCGTGAGACGATCGTGGGGATGCCCGTGGTGATCGAGTCCGCGGGTCCCGCGGCCGGACTCACGGGGGTCCCGACCGGCGTGGGAGCGCGCCGCCGGCAGCGCGCTCCCGATGGCAGGGTGGCATTGAATATTGGACGTACCTGTACACCAATATGCCTGCCCGTGCCATTCTGTCCACGTACATCGTCGTGCGCTGGTCGGGAACCGGTTAAATATTACCAGCAGGGGTGTTCAAAATTTTCCACATTATGTCATGTTACAGCCAGAAACGTAAATGTATTTTATTGGGATTTTATGTGATAGACCAACACAAAGTGGCACATTATTGTGAAGTGGAAGGAAAATTATAAAAGGGTTTTCAAAATGCTTTATAAATAAATATCAGAAAAGTGTTTTGTGCATTTGTATTCCGCCCCCTGAGTCAATACTTTGTAGAACCACCTTTCACTGCACTTACAGCTTACAGCAAGTCTTTTCGGGGATGTCTCTACCATCTTTGCAGATCTAGAGAGTGAATTTTTTGCCCATTCTTCTTTGCAAACTAGCTCAAGCTCTATCAGATTGGATAGAGAGCATCTGTGAACAGCAATTTTCAAGTCTTGCCACAGATTCTCAATTGGACTTGGGTCTGGACTTTGACTGGGCCATTCTAACACATAAATATTCTTTGATCTAAACCATTCCATTGTAACTCTGGCTGTATGTTTAGATTTGTTGTCCTGCTGGAAGGTAAACCTCCGGCCCAGTCTCAAGTCTTGCAGACTTTAACAGGTTTTTTCCTAAGATTGCCTTGTATTTGGTGCCATCCATCTTCCCATCAACTCTGACCAGCTTCCCTGCCCCTGCTAGAGAAAAGCATCCCCACAACATGATGCTGTCACCACCATGTTTCACGGTGGGGATGGTGTGTGCAGGGTGATGTGCAGTGTTAGTTTTTCCACCATACATAGCGTTTTGCTTTTTGACCAGAAAGTTCACTTTTGGTCTTATCTGACCAGAGCACCTTTTTCTATATGTTTGCTGTGTCCCCCACATGGCTTCTCGCAAACTGCAAACAAGACGTCTTATGGCTTTCTTTAAACAATGGCTATCTTCTTGCAACTATTCCATAAAGGCCAGATTTGTGAAGTGCACGATTACTAGTTGTCCTTGGACATATTCTCCCACCTGAGCTGTAGATCTCTGCAGCTCCTCCAAATTTACATTGGGCCTCTTGGCTGCTTCTCTGATTAATGCTCTGCTTACCCAGCCTGTCAGTTTATGTGGATATTTTGTGTAAGTTTGCAGTTGTGCCATATTCTTTCGATTTTCAGATGATGGATTGGACAGTGCTCCATGAGATGTTCAAAGCTCTGGATATTTTTTTAAACCTAACCCTGCTTTTAAACTTTTCCACAACTTTATCCCTGACCTGTCTGGTGTGTTCTTTGGCCTTCGTGATGCTGTTTGTTCACTAAGGTTCTCTAACAAATCTCTGAGGGCTTCACAGAACAGCGGTGTTTATACTGAGATTAAATTACACACAGGTGGACTCTATTTACAAATTAGGTGATTTCTGTAAGGCAATTGGTTCCAATGGATTTTAGTTAGGGCTATCAGAGTAAAGGGGACAGAATACAAATGCACGCCACACTTTTCAGATATTTATTTGTAGTAAATGTTGAAAACCATTTACCATCTTCCTTCCGCTTCAGAATTATGTGCCACTTTGTTAGTGGTCTATCACATAAAATCCCTATAAAATACATTTCTGTTTTTGGTTGTAAAATGACAAAATGTGGACACTTTCAAGTGATATGAATACTTTTTCAAGTGTGTGTGTGTGTGTGTGTGTGTATGTATATATGTATGTATATATATATATATATATATAATTATGTGTGTGTGTATAATATATATATATATATATATATATATATTGTGTGTGTGTGTGTATAATATATATATAAATATTAGGGATGAGCCAACCGCCAACCCCCCCCCCCCCCCGCTTCGGTTCACACCAGAACATGCAAAAAATTGGAGCGAGCATGCAAACCCTATTAAAGTCTATGGAACACGAACATGAAAAAGTGCTCATTTTAAAGGCTTAGGCCATGTACACACGATCGGAATTCTCGTCGGAAGAAGCTCTGATGGTTTTCCCGATGGAATTCAGACGGAATTCCACTCAAGCTGTCTTGCCTACACACGGTCCCACCAAATTCCGATAGTTTTGAACACCGTGACGTACAACACGTACGACGGAACTAGAAAAAGTAAGTTCAATAGCCAGTAGCCAATAGCTTCTGTCTCGTAGTTGAATCTGAGCATGTGTGATTTTTTTGGAGTGTCGAAATTGCATACACACGATCGGAATTACCGAGAGAAAGTTTTGCTGTCGGGAAAATTGAGAACATGCTCTCAATTTTTGGCTGGCGTAAATTTGGACAGCTAAATTCCGATGGAGCATACACACGGTCGCATTTTCCGATGAAAAGCTCTCATCGGTCTTTTTCTGTCCGGAATTCCGACCGTGTGTATGCGGCATAATATGCAAGTTATTGCCATGAAAAGTGTATGGAGACCCGGGTACTGCCCTAGGGGACATGTATCAATGCAAAAAAGTTTTTAAAACAACTGTTTTTGCAGGAGCATTGATTTTAATAATGTTTAAAGTGAAACACTACAATTTAACAAGGGGGCCCCCAGATCCCACCCCCCCCTATGTGAATGGGCATTGGGTACATTGTACCCCTACCCATTCACCAAAAAAGTATACAAAAAACTATCAGTTAACTTTCAGTTAATGGGTAGAGGTACAATGTACCCGATACCCATTCACATGGGGGGATTCTGATAAGCCCCCCGCCCGCAGACCCTGACAAATACCACCCAGGGTTGTTGGGAAGAGGTCCTTGTCCCCATCAAAGCGTCCTCCCCATGTTGAGGACAAGCGGTCTAGTATGATTCTGGCGGGGGAGGGGTGCTTGCTCATCCCGCCCCCTTTCTTGGCCTGCCAGGCTGCTTTCTTGGATAGTGGTCTGGTATGGATTCTGGGGGGGAGGGACCCCATGTTTTTTTGTTTTTTTTTTGGCTTGGAGTTCCCCTTAAAAATCTATACCAGACCCGAAGGCCCTGGTATGGATTTGGGGGGGGGGGGGGGGGTCCTTGCTGTTTTTTTTTATTTTTTTTATTCTGTCCTAACCACTGAAATGCAATGTATTATATACTCTGCACTGTATATATATATATATATATATATATATATATATATATATATATATATATATATATATAATACATATCTCTCAACTGGTCACTGGAAGTTCAACATGGCACCTCATGGCAAAGAACTCTCTAAAGATCTGAAAGAAAGAATCGTTGCCCTACATAAAGATGGCCTAGGCTATAAGAAGATTGCAAAGACCCTGAAACTAAGCTGCAGCACGGTGGCCAAGACAATACAGCGGTTTAACAGGACAGGTTCCACTCAGAACAGGCCTCGCCATGGTTGACCAAAGAAGTGAGTGCACGTGCTCAACGTCATATCCAAAGGTTGTCTTCGGGAAATAGACAAATGAGTGCTGCCAGCATTGCTGCAGAGGTTGAAGGGGTGGGGGGGTTAGCCTGTCAGTGCTCAGACCATACACCACACACTGCTTCAAATTGGTCTGCATGACTGTTGTCCCAGAAGGAAGCCTCTTCTAAAGATAATGCAGAAGAAAGCCCACAAACAGTTTGCTGAAGACAAGCAACTAAGGACATGGATTACTGAAACCATGTCCCATGGTCTGATGAGACCAAGATGAACTTATTTGGTTCAGATTGTGTCAAGCGTGTGTGGTGGCAACCTGGTGAGGACTACAAAGACAAGTGTGTCTTGCCTACAGTCAAGCATGGTGGTGGGAGTGTCATGGTCTGGGGCTGCATGAGTGCTGCCAGCACTGGGGAGCTACAGTTCATTGAGGGAACCATGAATGCCAACATGTACTGTGACATACTGAAGCAGGGAATGGTCCCCTCCCATGGAGACTGGGCCGAAGGGCAATATTCCATCATAACGACCCCAAACACAGCTAAAGAAGCAGAGGGTAAAGGTGATGGACTGGCCAAGCATGTCTCCAGACCTAAACCCTATTGAGCATCTGTGGGGCATCCTCAAACGGAAGGTGGAGGAGTGCAGAGTCTAACATCCACCAGCTTTGTGATGTCGTCATGGAGAAGTGGAAGAGGACTCCAGTGAAAACCTGTGATGCTTTGGTGAACTCCATGCCCAAGAGGGTTGAGATAGTACTGTAAAATAATGGTGGCCACACAAAATATTGACACTTTGGGTCCAATTAGGACATTTTCACTTAGGGGTGTATTCACTTTTGTTGCCAGCGGTTTAGACATTAATGGCTGTGTGTTGAGTTATTTAGAGGGGACAGCAAATTTACACTTTTATACAAGCTGTACACTCATTACGTGTTGTCACATGAAAAGATATAATAAAATATTTACAAAAATGTGAGGGGTGTACTCACTTTTGTGAGATAGTGTATATACACATGCCTTATATATATAATTTGGGGGATATTTATTATTAAAAAGTAAAAAAATATTGCTTTTTTTTCAAAATCGCTCTTTTTTTTGTTTATAGCACAAAAAATAAAAACCACAGAGGTGATCAAATACCATCAAAAGAAAGCTATAAGGACTGGTATAAGGTGGTTAAGGTCTTAGTAATATGTATTGATAACTTTATTTTGGAAAATAATTAAACCAATAGGTTTATTTTTTTTTGGAAGCGTGGAAGCCAAAATTCAAGATTTTTAAGGCAAATTTGAATCCTGGAAATATTTTGCAAATTTAACCAGGATAATCTGATTATTATCCCTATTAACAAGGAGCTTGCTAAAAGAAGCAGAGAGGGTTGCTCTCATCATCACAGTACCGTCAAAGTCTCAGGCAATCCTTGAGCAGGGAGTATTACTGTAGGGCCGCGTACACACGCGGGGACTGTTCGCCCAACTTTGTCCGTCAAACAGTTTCAGCGGACAGTCCGCTCAAAATTAGCATGGACGGACTTGCCCACACACGACGAACGAACAGTCCGCTGAAACCGTGCGCGATGACGTGAACGGCACGTACGACGGGACTAGAAAACGACGTCCTATACACTGCAATGCAAACTTCGGCGTGTAAATCCTTTCTGAGCATGCGCGGAACTTAGTTTGACGAACAAGCCTACACACGAGGGGACTGTTCGCTGAAACAAAGTTTCAGCGGACAGTTTTTCGGAATTTCCGAAAAACTTTGTTCAGCAGACTGTCCGCTGAAACTGTCCGCTGAAAGCCCACACACGAGCGGACTGTCCGCCGAAACACTGTTCAGCGGACAAAGTTGAGCGAACAGTCCCCGCGTGCGTACGCGGCCTAGGAAAGACTGGCTGAAGATAATTACAGCATTTGGGGAAACTAGGACAGTTCTTTCTCTGCAGTTCTACTTTAATAGAAGACCCGTGGACTCACTTTACTATGCCACAAAGGAAGTGGCCCCCCGAGAGTAATCTAGGAGGGTAAACCTCAAAAATCCAGCCATGAATATGAATTTATAGCAAAATAATAATAATAATACTAAAATAAAAATTGTGGTATATACTGGGTAGCTAAGTATTTACTAATCATTGTGGAAATGTTTTATGTTTGGCAGCTTTGTACCATGATGATGAGCTATGCTCACCTAAATTATTTGTGGATGCTTTGGCCCATGATTGAGAAGAGTTTATGCCTTCATGCTTGTAATTGCATATAAAGTTCTTCTTTAGGCTTGATTTCTTTACTACAATCCAGCTGTTCACAGAATATGTCTGAGTGGTAGCATCAAATATAATATCCCCATGCTCCGCCTCCAGTTCTTGTTCACTTCCTTCTTCATTCCAGATCACTGTGATCACATCAGGGAAGAAGTTCTGCAAGGAACACACATATATCACTTCTCCAGTTCTGTCCACATCTTCTTTAGAAGGCTTCAAGATGAATGCAGTGGGAGGCTTCACTGACTGTGACTCATCTGAAAAAAAATATATTTTTAGAAAAATTCAGCTACAAGCAAACCACTTTTTGTGCTTAAAGCTGAACTTTACCTCTAACAACTTGATAAAAAATGAATGTTCTTTAGCAAGAAACACACATTCCACATTAATAATTATGTGCTGTGAATTGCTTCCAGCATTGCTCCTGTTTCTTCTTGCTGGAGGAGCTCCAGCAATAAATCATAAAGGGGAACTAAACCCATCACTGTGACGGTTTTAAACATGTTACATTCCTGGAGTGGGATTGCTGTCACATTTGCTTGTGTCCTCAACCAAACTGTCAAACCATCAAATGCCCGATGTCATAACTAATCACATGTGCAGCACCATGGCAGTTACAGATCAAACAGAAGCAGCTTCCTTGGCGGTAAAGGATAGGAGGGTTTAATTCCGCTTTACAAGCGGCCTCTACAAAGTCGGCAGTGCCTAAAAATGGAGAGCAAATGAGCATGTGCAGAGTACAGGGAGACAGTGTATTACTGGATTTTAAATAGTATAGGCACTTATTTTTACATGTTTTACATAGCTATTCCTGCAAAAGGGGCCAGCCTGAAGTGATCTAGCAGGACCTAATTTTCTGACAAAATTTCCAGTTTAATAGACACATTTAGCAACATCCAAAATTTAAAAAAGGGGTTTTAAACAGATCTGAAATGTAAAATTCATGATTATTAATATTTTTTAATTAGCATAGGAGCTTATTTAGGTCCTGGGGGTCTCATTGAGCTTATTATTAGTCCATAAAAGTCTAGAATGGCCTATTTTACCCATTCTTCCATTTACACAGGCCAGTTAACATATATCAATCTGATTAGCTATGCTTTCTTTGTGGCTCACCAACTGTAAATGTACTATATATCTCAAAGGCAATCTGTTAGGATAAAGAATTATCAAGTCAATCAGCGCAAAAAAATTCCTAAATGTTAAAAATGAATGCAGCTATGCACAAGCGATCATCAAATAATCCAGATAAACATAGTAAAAACAAAATGCAGCGCATGTGAATTTTATATCAAAACAATTCTAAAAAGTCCAATAACAATCCAGCAGCAATAGAAGGAGGACTATAGTTCCCAGCAAGAATAAAAAGATTCCATGTGACAGAACACAACCCAACAGCTCCCAACATTCATTAATAATGTCAACTGAAACATACATGTATATGTATCAATAAATGCTGTCATAAAGGCATAAAAGTAAAATAGTATATTATATACATTATGTACAGTATATGCATGAACCAATCTGGTTCAATAATGGCATGGACTAGAGGACAATAAAAATAAAAAAAAAGTGATGGATTGTGTGTCCCACACAGAATATAGACTTTAATAGAGTTTGCATGTCCGGTAGAATTTTTTTCCCTGTTCAAGGTGTTGGCATGTTACAAAACTTTTTGATACCATCTGGTACCTACTTCTTTTGCATCACTTGCTGTATGCTTGTTCTTGGTCATTGAGTCAAATTATAGAACAGATAGCTAGGCAACTAATCTTTGCAGGAAGAGGTTTAGCAACAATAGTTTTTCCAGTGCATTTTTTATGCAAACTATGTGGATATAGAATATAGGAGTTGCCATTGCTGACTAATTTTTTTTGGATGGAGCAAGTTCCTAGGCTCTCATCCCAATCCTTTTTTCTTTCACACATTAGTGATTCACTGATTCACTAATATATATATATATATATATATATATATATATATATATATATTATTAATGTACTGACTGAATATAGAGGAAACACTGAATATAAAGTCTATTCTAAATGCAGAGTGTGTATATTAGACTGACTGTATATATATATATATATATATATATATATATATAATACACTCAAATACACTGCCACTAACTGAATAACCTGCCTGCTTAATCTAACTCAAGCTATCTCTCTGTCCACGCCAACAACACCTCACTCGGCCGCTATGCAAGCAGCTTTATATAGTGTGGGGCATGGACTGCCTTTGGCCAATTATGGCTCTTTCAGCAGAGCATGCTGTGATTGGCCAAAACATGCAGATCAGGTGCATGCTTTGGCCAATCATCATACAGCAATGCACTGCAATCTTGCAGTGCATTATGGGGCATTCTGCGGTGCTCAAATTTCTAGCGGACGCCCCATATGTTTGGTTCATTTTAGAGGAAACGCCCGTTGTTCAAGTCAAACTTACGTTCGACTCGAACCGCTGGCTCATCCCTAAATTACACTAAAACATATCAGAAACTCATGAAAACAGGATAAAGGTAATAATTTGACAAATTGACAGAAATAAAACCATTTAATGTCTGTCAACATTCTCAATTCCCCAAAACTTGAGGTCTCTAGGATCCCTATCAAGGCATACTCTAAAATGTTTTGAAACACTATGGGATCTTAGTGCCTTTTTACAGATTACGTGTTCCCCGATGTACACACTAAGGGACCTGGAGGTCCTACCAATATACTGGAGTCCACATTTGCTCTCCAGCATATAAACAACCCCTGTAGCAAAGGGAAGACACATACAAGAGAGGTACAGCAGCTGCACACCCCAAAACAAATTGTGTAACATGGGACGGTTCCCCCAGTGGGCTTTAATACAGCAATACAAGCAATTCAGAATGGAATTATATAAAAGTATTTCATTGGCAACATGTAGGGTTGATGGCATGTATCAAACAGTATAATCTGGTTAAGGGATAACAAAAACATTTCACTCTTACAGAAAGCAAACATAGTTACAGCATCACATATCATAATTCTGTTGTGTCAAGATGCCCCGACACGTTTCGACCCATATGGTCTTCTTCAGGGATTATAAACCACCCCTTGTGTGCAGCATGTCATTGAATTTCCTACGAACGCCCCATATGTTTGGTTTGTTTTAGAACAAATGAATACCCGATGTAAAGTTTCACATAAAAAGTGTCTAGAATTCTGCCTTATGCAATTACCTTAAGCTAACGGATAGGAATGAGTACATCTCATTAGACAACTGCCATCACAGCACCTGGTTGTGCAATATCCCTAGGTGTCAACTCATTTGCATAATGCACAATTGCACCTTGAATATATAAAAACAACCGCGCTTAGGCAAAAAAGGGCAATAGGTATGCAGCCTACCCTGCTAGATCCCCCCAAAGGGATTGGAGTGTAAAGAAACGACAGTCCTATCAATTAATATAGTAAATGGTGATGTGGCTGAACCAAATAAATGTGATAGACAAAAAGTCTGAAAAACGACAAAGAAAATACTATGTCGCCTTACAGAGTGCTAAACTCCTTAGTTGTTACAAAGTACATGTGTCAGAAGTGTACCATGTGACATACCAAATATTAACCATGTGATAATAAGCCGTGATATTCATACAGTGCCAGAAGTAACACCAATAAATCACATAAAAATTGGATAAAAAGTATTGCATAAAAAATGAGCAGATACATTATAAAATATATGCAAATGTGAGATAAATAAATGAACCAAGTCCAGATTATAATGTCAAAAACCATGCAATGCTAGCAAAACCAAAACCAAAGTATGTGGTGATTATAAAGTGCTCAGTGACTTCCTATTGCAGTGAACACAGAAAAATATCCAGGTGACTTTCAGTGCTCCCCCTTGTGGTTCCCCACTCACCAGCTGCAGTAATTCCTGCAGGGGTATTACGCATGTAAGGAGTAGGGATGAGCCTAACACCCCCCAGTTCAGTTCGCACCAGAACCTGCGAACAGACCTAAAATTCACGTGAACTTTAGAACCCTATTAAAGTCTATGGGACTTGAATGTTCAAAATCAAAAGTGTTAATTTCAAAGGCTTATATGCAAGTTATTGTCATAAAAAGTGTTTGGGGACCTGGGTCCTGCCCCAGGGGACATGTATCAATGCAAAAAAAACTTAAAAACTGCACTTTTTTCTGGAGCAGTGATTTTAATAATGCTTAAAGTGAAACAATAAAAGTATAACATTCCTTTAAATTTCGTACCTGGGGGTGTCTATAGTATGCCTGTAAAGGGGCGCATGTTTCCCATGCTTAGAACTGTCCCTGCACAAAGTGTCATTTCTGCAGGAAAAAAAGTAATTTAAAAGCAATTTTGCGGCTATAATGAATTGTTGGCTCCCCGTAATACAGAGAACAGTCATTGAAAGTCATTGATAAAAAAAAAATGCGTGGGGTTCCCCCTAAATTCAATTACCAGGCCCTTCAGGTCTGGTATAGATATTAAGGGGAACCCCGTGTCAAATAAAAAAAAAATTACGTGGGGTTCCCCCCAAATATTCATACCGATTTTAAGGGGAACTCCACGCTAAATAAAAAAAAAATGATGTGACGTTCCCCCCAAAAATCCATACCAGACCCTTTATCCGAGCATGCAACCTGGCAGGCCGCAGGAAAAGAGGGGGGACAAGAGAGCGCGTCCCCGAACCATACCAGGTCACATGCGCTCAACATTGCCCCCTGACCGCGCAAACCCCCACAACCACCGACCAGGGTTGTGGGGATGAGGCCCTTGTCCCCATCAACTTGGGGACATGGTGCTTTGAGGGGTCACAGACCCCCAAAGCATCCTCCCAATGTTGAGGGCATGTGGTTTGGTACGGTTCTTTTTCTGCGGCCTGCCAGGTTGTGTGCTCAGATAAAGTGTCTGGTATGGATTTTTGGGGGGAACTTCATGCCATTTTTTTTTTTATTTTGCGTGGTGTTCCCCTTAAAATCCATACCAGACCTGGATATTTGGGGGAACCCCCCATACCAGACCTGAAGGGCCCGGTAATTGAATTTGGGGGAACCCCACGCATTTTTTTTTATCAATGACTTTCAATGACTGTTCTCTGTATTACGGGGAGCCGACAATTCATTATAGCTGTGAGTGCTTTTAAATGACTTTTTTTTCCTGCAGAAATTACACTTTGTACAGGGACAGTTCTAAGCACAGGAAACATGCACCCTTTACAGGCATACTATAGACACCCCCCAGGTACAAAATTTAATGAAATATTACACTTTTATTGTTTCACTTTAAGCATTATTAAAATCACTGCTCCCGAAAAAACTGTAGTTTTTAAAACTTTTTTTTGCATTGATACATGTCCCCTGGGGCAGGACCCAGGTCCCCAAACACTTTTTATGACAATAACTTGCATATAAGCCTTTAGAATTAGAACTTTAGATTTCTCCCATAGACTTTTGCAGGGTATTCTGTGGCTTTTCACCCCAAATTGTTCACTGTTCGGCGAATGGGCGATGTATATTATTTTTATATTTGGCTAGTAGGGCTCAGTTTTTCTGCCCTTTTGTTTACACTGGTCTGCACCAGGACATTTAAGCAATGAAAGATAGCTACGCCTGTCTGCAGGCGTGCTGTTTGACAGAGTCTCTTGTTCCGCATCAGGAGAGTCGCTTCTGCCGTGGCTCCCGAGCGTGTCATGGTTTCCATGATGACGGACATGCTTTTAAGATTACGGGTGATGTACGTAGGTTCCTTGAACGTAATGCATACGGGGGAGAAGCCACGCTCTGACGTCACTCACTGCCGTCCTGTGTCTCACACACTGTTCTGCCTGCTCTGTAATCGCGCTTTTATTCAAGCCCTTTGTGAGTAGCCATTTTAATATGTTACTAAAGCCTTTTGCAACTTGATATCAGTAAGCACTTAGATTTGTTTTGTCCCACCATCTATTCCCTTGGGGAAATTGATTGGCGATCCTGGTCCTGCCTGGATGATTTACCCTTATGGGACATGTGTATATGACCATCTGTTAGCTCAGTGGTCTATATCTTGGAGTGAGCAAAGCGAGTGCTCTGGAGGTGGAGGGTCTATCACCATTGCATCGCGAGTTGTATTCTGTCACGTGGAATCTTTTTGGTGCTTGCTGGGACCTATAGTCCACTTCTATTCCTGCTGGATAGTTATTGGACTTTTTAGAATTGTTTTGCTATAAAATTCACATGCGCTGTAAATCTGTTAGGATAGAAATATGGGGGTTCCATTGCTGACTTGCTTTTAGAAGATTCAAGATTTAGGTCTGTCATCCCTTTTAGTGAATCACTAACCTGGAACATGAATGACTTCTAATAAGAACATACTACCTTTCAGGTCAGTGAATCAACAATGTGTGAAAGAAAAAAGGATTGGGATGAGAGCCTAGCAACTTGCTCCATCCAAAAAAATTAGTCAGCAATGGCAACTCCTATATTCTATATCCACATAGTTTGCATAAAAAATGCACTGGAAAAACTATTGTTGCTAAACCTCTTCCTGCAAAGATTAGTTGCCTAGCTATCTGTTCTATAATTTGACTCAATGACCAAGAACAAGCATACAGCAAGTGATGCAAAAGAAGTAGGTACCAGATGGTATCAAAAAGTTTTGTAACATGCCAACACCTTGAACAGGGAAAAAAATTCTACCGGACATGCAAACTCTATTAAAGTCTATATTCTGTGTGGGACACACAATCCATCACTTTTTTTTTATTTTTATTGTCCTCTAGTGCATGCCATTATTGAACCAGATTGGTTCATGCATATACTGTACATAATGTATATAATATACTATTTTACTTTTATGCTGTTATGACAGCATTTATTGATACATATACATGTATGTTTCAGTTGACATTATTAATGAATGTTGGGAGATCTTTGGTGACACACATCCCACCCCAGCCATGTCTGCCCCCTGTTTGTGCTCTGTTGGGTTGGTTTCTCCTCTGCCTACTCAGCTCTCGAGCCAGGTGATTAGTCTGTCTGTAAAGTGGTGCATCTGTACACTGTAGAGAATATTCTGCAGCAATAATGACATATCTAAAGGAAAATTAATTTAAACTTGCTCGCTGGTGTAATGTATTGTCAGCTTCCAGCAATACAGATAAAAAAAAAAAAAAAAAAAAAACGGCGTAGAGCCCCCCCCCCCCCCCCAAATCCATACCAAACCCTTAGCCAAGCATGCAGCCTGGCAGGTCAGGAAAATGGGGGGTGAGCAAGTGCCCCCCTCCTGAACCATACCAGGCCACATGCCCTCAACATGAGGGAGTGCGTGCTTTGGGGCAGGGGGCTCTGACGTTTCCAATAAGCTCCCCACCCGCAGACCCCAAAGTACGCTCCCCATGTTGATGGCAAGTGGCCTGGTATGGTTTGATGGGTGCTCACTCGTCCCCCTCCTTTCTTTGCTCGGTTAAGGGCCTGGTAAGGATTTAGGGGGGGGGGGTACATTGTCTCTTTTTTTTTTTTTTTTTTTTCATTTTGGTGTACAGTTCCCCTGAAGATATGTATGCATCCCAAAGAGCCTGGTATGGATTTTGGGGGGGACCCCACGCCTTTTTTTCTTAATTCTGTCATAGGGTTCTTAACTACTTCAATACAGTGCACTTTCACCCTCTTCTTGCCCAGACCAATTTTCAGCTTTCAGTGCTCTCACACTTTGAATGACAATTACTCAGCCACGCAACACTGTGCCCAAAAAACATTTTTTATTATTTTTTTCACACAAATATAACTTTCTTTTGGTGGTATTTAATCACCACTGGGCTTTTTTTTGTGATATAAGTAAAAAAAAGCGAAAAAATAAATACATTTTCTTTTTCTTTTTTTAGTTCTATTATAAAATTTTGCCAATACATAATTTTTGTTCATAAATTTGGGCCAAAATGTATACTGCTACTGCTAGCTTTGGTAACAATAACCCAAATTAGTGGATATTATTTCGTTTGTGTGAAAGTTATAGAGTCTATAAGCTATGGTGCAATCAGGGGCATAACTAGAAATCACAGGGCCCCAGGGGCGGATCCAGATTCTAGTCTCCGGAGGGGCACTGATAGAAAATACTTTTATGGGGGGCAATTTATTGGGGCAATGGCTGATGTTGGCGCTTCAATTATCACAGCACCATTTGTGTTATGGTGTCAGGATGATTGAAACACATTATTTCTATTATTACATTGTTATAGAAAATTAAATAGTTCAACTCACCATAATGCAGAATCAGTGGGAGCCTCGAGTGTGTCACCTGCCACCAGATGCAGATTGTCACTTGTCACAAGTTGCGGATTGTCCACCTGCCACACATTGCGGATTGTCCACTTGTCACGTCACCTGCCACCCATTGCGGATTGTCCACTTGTCACGTCACCTGTCACCCATTGTGGATTGTCCACTTGCCACGTGACCTGCCAGACATTGCAAATCGTCCACTTTCCACGTCACCTGCCACACATTGGGGATTGTCCACTTGCCACGTCACCTGCCACACATTGCGGATTGTCCACTTGCCACGTGACCTGCCACCCATTGTGGATTGTCCACTTGCCACATCACCTGCCACTCATTTCAGATTGTCCACTTGCCACAAGTTGCAGATTGTCATTTGCCACACATTACAAATTGTCCACTTGCCATGTCACCTGCCACTCATTGTGGATTGTCCACTTGCCACGTCACCTGCCATACATTGTGGATTGTCCATTTGCCACGTCATCTGCCACCCATTGCGGATTGTCCATTTGCCACATCACCTGCCACCCATTGCGGATTGTCCATTTGCCACGTCACCTGCCACCCATTGCGGTTTGTCCGTTTGCCACGTTACCTGCCACCCACTGCGGATTGTCCATTTGCTACGTCACCTGCCACCCATTGCGGTTTGTCCACTTGCCACGTGACCTGCCACACATTGCGTATTGTTCACTTGCCACGTCACCTGCCACACATTGCGGATTGTTCACTTGCCACGTCACCTGCCACAAGTTTCAGATTGTCCCCTTGCCACGTCACCTGCTACACATTGCAGATTGTCCACTTGCCACGTCACCTGCCACACATTGCGGATTGTCCACTTGCCACGTCACCTGCCACACATTGTGGATTGTTCATTTGCCACGTCACCTGCCACCCATTGCGGTTTGTCCATTTGCCACGTTACCTGCCACCCACTGCGGATTGTCCATTTGCCACGTGACCTGCCACCCATTGCGGTTTGTCCACTTGCCACGTGACCTGCCACACATTGCGGATTGTTCATTTGCTACGTCACCTGCCACACATTGCGGATTGTCCATTTGCCACGTCACCTGCCACAAGTTTCAGATTGTCCCCTTGCCACGTCACCTGCTACACATTGCAGATTGTCCACTTGCCACGTCACCTGCCACACATTGCGGATTGTCCACTTGCCACGTCACCTGCCACACATTGCGGATTTTCCACTTGCCATGTCACCTGCCACCCATTGCGGATTGTCCATTTGCCATGTCACCTGTCACACATTGCGGATTGTCACTTTCCTGTTAAGGTCACTCTGTTTGCCAGTCTGAGTCAGGCAGCAGAGAGATGATGTAATCTCTCTGCTGCCTGCACAGTGAGTGAGAGCGGAGCTGGCAGTTTGCAGGGCGGGCGCCGGGCGGTGAGAGATGATGTCATCTCTCTGCCCCGCCACCCGCTGATTTATCACACCTGATGCACTCATTTCTTGAGAGCCTGAAATGTCAGGATGGTACAAATACCACAAATTACCCCTTTTTGGAAAGTAGACAGTCCAAAGTATTTAGTAAGAGGCATGGTGAGGTTTTTTGAAGTTGTGGGAAAAAGTTTTTCCAACAATTCTTGGCGAAAAATAAAGAAAATATTATTATTATTTTTTTACACAACATTGTCATAATAACAAGCTATTTCTCACACACAGCATATGCATACTCCCAATTACACCCCAAAATACATTCTACTACTCCTCTTGAGTATGGTGATACCACATGTGTGAGATTTTTGCACAGCCTGGTCACATAGAGAGGCCCAACAGGAAGCACCATCAGGCATTCTAGGAGCATAAATTACACAACTAATTTCATTCCTACCTATAACACTCTTGAAGGTCCTGGAGCACCAAGACAGTGGAATTACCCCATTTTGGATTTTGGGTTTAATACAGCTTTAAGGCATAACAAAGTTATTTACAAATGAAACAAAAAGACTAAACAAAATCAAAATAAAAAAAGTGCAAAAATGCAAGATGAGAAATTGCTAGGAGGAAATGGGGAAGAAAGAGTTAATTAGGGCTGAACATGGCAAAGGTTAATAAGGGGTTAATCAATTGAAGATCTTAAAGCAGAAGTTAACCTGTTGTTTTAAGGTTCAAAAACCAGTTACATTCACGGCATGTCCCGGGAAAGCAACTGTCACATTGGCTGTGCTCTCAGCCAAACGGTCAAACCATCCAATGATTTGTGTCATAACTGATCACATGTGCAGCATCATGGCAGTTGGAGATCAAACAGAGGCAAGATGGAAGCTTACTTGGCTGAAAACGATAGGAGGATTTACTTCCACTTTAAGCATGAGAATCACTCCCAAAAAAATTCATCCTTAACTTTCTGGCATAAAGTTCTTTTTAACCACTTTCAGACCGGACCATTTTGCTGGTAAATGACCAGAGGTCTTTTTACACTTTGGCACTGCGCTGCTTTAACTGGTAATTGCGCGGTCATGCAATGTTGTACCCAAACAAAATTTGCGTCCTTTTCTTCCCACAAATAGAGCTTTCTTTTGATGGTATTTGATTGCCTCTGCGATTTTTATTTTTTGCGATATAAACGTAAAAAGACCGCAAATTTTGAAAAAAAATGATATTTTCTACTTTTTGTTATTAGAAAAATCCAATAAACTCAATTTTAGTCATACATTTAGGCCAAAATGTATTCAGCCACATGTCTTTGGTAAAAAAAAAGTCAATAATTGTATATTTATTGGTTTGCGCAAAAGTTGTCACATCTACAAACTAAGGTACGTTTTCTGGAATTTACGCAGCTTTTAGTTTACGACTGCCTATCTCATTTCTTGAGGTGCTAAAATGACAGGGCAGTACAAAACCCCCCCAAATGACCCCATTTTGGAAAGTAGACCCCCTAAGGAAATTGATAAGAGGCATGTTGAGCCCATTGAATATTTTATTTTTTTGCCTCAAGCGATTGAATAATGACAAAAAAAAAATTTTTTTTTTTTTTTTACACAAAGTTGTCACTAAATGATATATTGCTCACACATGCTATGGGCGTATGTGAAATGACACCCCAAAATAAATTCTGCTGCTTCTCCTGAGTACGGGGATACCACATATGTGGGACTTTTTGGGAGCCTAGCCGCGTACAGGGCCCCGAAAACCAAGCACCGCCTTCAGGCTTTCTAAGGGCGTAAATTTTTGATTTCACGCCTCACTACCTATTACAGTTTTGAAGGCCATAAAATGCCAAGATGGCACAAAACCCCCACAAATGACCCCATTTTAGAAAGTAGACACCCCAAGCTATTTGCTGAGAGGCATGTTGAGTCCATGGAATATTTTATATTTTGCCACAAGTTGCGGGAAAATTACAAACTTTTTTTTTTTTTTTTTTTTTTTCACAAAGTTGTCACTAAATGATATATTGCTCATGCATGCCATGGGCATATGTGAAATGACACCCCAAAATAAATTCTGCTGCTTCTCCTGAGTACGGGGATACCACATATGTGGGACTTTTTGGGAGCCTAGCCGCGTACGGGGCCCCGAAAACCAAGCACCGCCTTCAGGCTTTCTAAGGGCGTAATTTTTTGAGTTCACTTCTCACTACCTATTACAGTTTTGAAGGCCATAAAATGCCAAGATGGCACAAAACCCCCACAAATGACCCCATTTTAGAAAGTAGACACCCCAAGCTATTTGCTGAGAGGCATGTTGAGTCCATGGAATATTTTATATTTTGCCACAAGTTGCGGGAAAATTACAAACTTTTTTTTTTTTTCACAAAGTTGTCACTAAATGATATATTGCTCACGCATGCCATGGGCATATGTGAAATGACACCCCAAAATAAATTCTGCTGCTTCTCCTGAGTACGGGGATACCACATATGTGGGACTTTTTGGGAGCCTAGCCGCGTACGGGGCCCCAAAAACCAAGCACCGCCTTCAGGCTTTCTAAGGGCGTTACAGTTTTGAAGGCCATAAAATGCCAAGATGGCACAAACCCCCCCCCCCAAATGACCCCATTTTAGAAAGTAGACACCCCTAAATTTAGGGGTACACTAGTGAGACTAGGTAATAAATGGCGGGTGCCCTGAAACTATAAAAAAATAACTAACCAACCAGCGTCACCTGTAACAGTTATATGGTGATCACTGGTGAAAGGGTTAACTAGGGGGCAATCAGGGGGCTTTATGCGGTAGTATATGGGGGTCCCTGGCGCTATAAAAAGCTGCGGCGAACCTAAATACCTACCTGCCTAACTAGCGTCACCTGTGACACTAATACAGCGATCAGAAAAACGATCGCTTATTAGGCTGGGTTCACACTGGAGCGATGCGGGAACGCCACGAATGCGCGGCGGGTTCCCGCATCGCATGCCTCCCGGCGGCAGTTCACACTGCCCTATGCGAACTGCTGGGAGTGTCAGTGAAATGTTAATGACACCCCCAGATCAGTTCGCATATCGCAGTGCGATCTGCAAACTTGGATCGCATGGTGTGAACACCCATGCGATCCGATTCTGCTGCGGACCAAAAAAAGGGTCCCGTGCGAGTTTGCGGCGGGTGCGGCGGGTGCGACACGAATTCAGCCATACTATCTGTATAGCTGAACTCGAATCGCACAGAGATCGGATGTGATTTGCACTGCAGTGCGGTGCGAATCACATCCGTTCTCATAAACCGCTGCAATGTGAACCCAGCCTTAGTGACACTGGCGACGGGGGGTGATCACGGGGTTAAACCTTTATTGGGGGGGTTAGGGGGGTACCTTAGAACTAAAGGGGGCTAACCCTAACTGCCCTAACAGTTATTAGTCACAAATGACACCTGCCGGGTGATCAGGGGGTTAAACCTTTATTAGGTAATAAATGGCGGGTGCCCTGAAACTATAAAAAAATAACTAACCAACCAGCGTCACCTGTAACAGTTATATGGTGATCACTGGTGAAAGGGTTAACTAGGGGGCAATCAGGGGGCTTTATGCGGTAGTATATGGGGGTCCCTAGCGCTATAAAAAGCTGCGGCGAACCTAAATACCTACCTGCCTAACTAGCGTCACCTGTGACACTAATACGGCGATCAGAAAAATGATCGCTTATTAGGCTGGGTTCACACTGGAGCGATGCGGAAACGCCGCGAATCCGCGGCGGGTTCCCGCATCGCATGCCTCCCGGCGGCAGTTCACACTGCCCTATGCGAACTGCTGGGAGTGTCAGTGAAATGTTACTGACACCCCCAGATCAGTTCGCATATCGCAGTGCGATCTGCAAACTCGGATCGCATGGTGTGAACACCCATGCGATCCGATTCTGCTGCGGGCCAAAAAAAGGGTCCCGTGCGAATTTGCGGCGGGTGCGGCGGGTGTGGCGGGTGCGGCGGGTGCGGCGAATGGCTGAACTCGAATCGCACAGAGATCGGATGTGATTTGCACTGCAGTGCGGTGCGAATCACATTCGTTCTCATAAACCGCTGCAATGTGAACCCAGCCTTAGTGACACTGGCGACGGGGGGTGATCACGGGGTTAAACCTTTATTGGGGGGGTTAGGGGGGTACATTAGAACTAAAGGGGGCTAACCCTAACTGCCCTAACAGTTATTACAGTCACAAATGACACCAATGCAAAAAAAAAAAAAAAAAATGACATTGGTGTCACTGTGACTGGGGGGGCAGGGGTAATTGGGGGGGTGATCGGGGGGTAAAGGGGGGGTGTGAGTGTGCCTGGCATGTTCTACTGTGTGTGGGATGTGTTGGTGCAACTCACTGATCCGCTCTCCTCCGTGTCGGAACGAAAAATACCGACACGGAGGAGAGAATACATCACTTCCTCTCCTGTGTTTACATTACAGGAGAGGAAGTGATGTCACCGGGGATTTCCATTCGTCGGGAGCGATCGCGAGGGGGTGGCCATGAATGAATGGCCGTCCCCTCGTCCGGGATCGCTCCCGAACGAAAACCGACCGCCGCAGGCACCGGGCGGGGGCCCGATCGGGCCCCCGACCCGCGGGAGGCAAATCACGTACATGTACGTGCTTATGCCTGCCCGTGCCATTCTGCCGACGTACATCGGCGTGAGGCGGTCGGCAAGTGGTTAAATGCAGATCAAATGACTGGCCTTTCACCATCATACAATTTCAGTTCCTGCAACCTCACCTCAATTTAAAAAAAAAAGTTTTGGTTTTATTTAAATTAATAATTCTCCTGTTAAAGGAACTCTAAATTATCAGTTTTAGGGGAACATAATATAATAACAATATATTATGGAATGCAGCAAAAAGATTTCCAAAGCTGAGTCAGATTTTGTGAATGTCTAAAATACTTAACAATATACTTTTTTATATATGGAAGACATGAGTCTGTTAAAATTGGGGCTAATTTACTAAAACTGTACAGTTCAAAATCTGGTGCGGCTCTGCACAGAAACCAATCAACTTCCCGATTTTTTTTTTTTGTCAAAGCTTAATTGAACAAGCTGAAGTTAGAAGCTGGTTGGCTTTCATGCACAACTGCACTAGATTTTGCACTCTCCAGTTTTAGTAAGTCAACCCTACCGGTACTTAAAAAATATTAGTCTGTTTACACTATTGAAAGGAAGGATAAGGTGTACTTACTTGTTACAATGAGTTTGGTGCCAGAACTAAACACTTGATGAGGAATTCTTAACGAGGCTCCTTTTGCACAAAAGTAATTGCCAGCATCTTCATGTGTGATATTATGTATATCAAGTTGATACTTTACATTGTTTTTGCCTTTCATTTGCACTACGTGAGCAGAAAACCTTTCCAGGAAAAGCCCCTCATCGAAGACAGTCTTCTCACCAAAAACAGATATAATCCTCTTCAAGGCTTCATTTGGTTTCTGGGAATACCAAAAAACATTGGAACCTTCCTTTGCACTGCATTCAATTCGAACCTTTAAAAACTTTCCTCCAGTCTTAGTTTGAGATGGATGGATTTGCTCAATATCATTGTTTCCATCTAGCAAGAAAAGATCACAATAAATAGGTTTAAAATGTAGGGATATGTCATATGTAAAAATAGATATATGTCTGTGTTCTATAAATACATACATGCTGTATATAAAATTAGGATCAAAAGGTAAGAGTGCAGCATGGTGTTTGGAAAGGTTTCTCTTTGTTCTACAACTACAACTCAACAGTTTGTGTTTTGAAAAGCATTATTAAACCACTTCCTATGTGTGGTCTTCTAGTTAAGGGAATCCCCCCAAAAGTGTATGTATGTGCTATTAAACCCTGAGGTCTAACTAGATATGGACATTTTATGTTAAATCCACTGTACCTCCCTCCTCCCAGGTGAATATTTGTTTAAAATATTCCAAAGTAGCATTTATCAGTCCACTAAAAACAAAGTGAAATGATCCAGTCATGCCTAGCTTAAACCATAGAATTACAGAAAGCAGCACCTGACGAAAACCATATAAAAGAGACCAAGATATTTAATTTAATTGTCGTTTCATCGGTGCTACAAGAACAAGATAAAAAAACAAAAAAAAAAAACAAAGTCATAACAATGAGAAATTGGGTCTAGATAATGCAATATGAATACATAACACAAAATCTAGAACATCGCATAAAACCATAATAACAACAAACTTTTCACAACTTCAATAATCTTGACTGAGTTAAATGTTAAAAGGTACAAATTATACACCTAATAAAAGAAACTAGGAAATAAAATGGATATATAAAGTAAGCATCTATTAAATGATATATAAAAAGAATGTGTAACAAATGCAGAAAATGTAGGCTGCTGAAATATAAATATTTGGCTACTAGGACAAGTACTAAAAATGTAAATACTAAGGGCTCCTTCACACGGACGTCCGCTCTGCTCAGTGGGGGATCGCTCCGTTGATCCCCGCTGAGCAGGCAGATGACAGGTCTGTCTCTGCACACTGTGCAGGGACGGACCTGTCAGAGCGCCGCTCTCCCCTATGGGGGATTGGATGAAGACCGACCGTAGAGTCCGCGGTCACCCAATCTGTTCCTCAGACGGATGGAAAAGTAGGTTTTTCCTCGTCACACTTTTTCAGATCAGAGTGGGTTGGATGTCAGCGGACATGTCACGGACATGGAGCGTCCGTTAAGGTCTGCCTAAAAAAACTGACAGGTGGACCTGAACAGACAGTCCGTGTGAAAGAGGCCTAAAACACTTTGGGACCACACTGCTGAAAAAAAATGAAATGGCTCCTAAATTCAATACAAAAAAACAAAGCATGTGTACAAGGCTTCTTCTTCAAAACCTGGAGCCTTGTGCGCATGCTCCGAAATGCGTCACGGCCACTATCCTGACATCACTTCAGGCACATGGGTTCCACACACACGGCTTGTGTCCCACCAAGGTCCCTGAAGAGCTATTTTGACTAGGCGATCTTATTCTCCCTTACAACTGCTGGTTGAAACAGGGAGATGGGAATACACTGCCAGAAGCCCCGCCAGGAATGTCTTGATATAATGAGCATATTACATGTCCACTTCTTGTATGTGTTTTTGACCTGTGCTTTCTAATAAACTGCTGGCATTCTGCACTTAGAAGCCTTCCTTGTTTTTGATTTCTACTCTTTGAACACCAAACTCCACCCAAATAAATAGGTTCTCCCAGCAGGCCAAGGGACCCAAGAAAATCCCTGCCCATTGGCTGAAACACCCTTCTCATTCCTAATCTGTCCTTGCAATGCACTTGTCTTATCTAATGTCACCATATACCCGGCCATCTAGTGGCAGAAGAGAGAAGTGCAGCAATTCCAGAATTAGGGCAAAATCAGTTGACCTCCTAACAATTGACCAAGGCAAGTATCAGTTGGTAAATGTAATAGCAACCCTGCCTAAAGATCAGGATGTGACACTGAGATCAGACTGAACCTGTTAACCCTTTCTTCTGAGGTCTCCACTCAAGACAAATTATGCACTGTTAGAACAGAGAGTGGTCTCCCTTGAACAGCAACAGACCAAGTCCCATAAACAAAAAGTGCAAATGCAGCTTCATCTGGATGAACTAGAGAATCGCAGTAGGTGGGACAAAATCAACTTATGTGGGATCCCAGAGGGTACAGGGGCACCGATCTACTCCACCTGTAAGGACCAATCCTTAAAACATTACTAAAGAATTGCATTGGGGCAGCACTTGATCTAGACGTGACATCTCACAGGACCTCCTCCTTGGTATTTCCAATAAGGGATCAAAACAGACAGGGGACCTCCTGGGGGCCACATTTCAGGCTTGGATCTATTTTGGTGTGGGTTCTATCTCACCCTCTACAACCTTAGGGAGACAGTGGATTTGTAATTTCAGTACCCACACCAACTTGCACTCTTTACGGAGGGACGTGTTAATATCCAGGGTTGTCACTAGGGACCTGTTTCGGGGGTCCAGCTGCATCCGTATTCAATATTTTTTATCTCTCATTGAGGATTGGCTCCATCATGAGCTACCATTATATTGTATTTCTTCTTACTCTCCACTCCTGATGAAAGTTTTCAAGCAAAACTGGAAATGAATCAGGTTTTGGGGTATCCAACCCCCACGAGAGCATAAGTGTTGTTACATTGTTCTATTGTTTTTTGTTCTGTACTGTATTGCATATTGCCATTGCTCACATGCTAGTTGTCTGTTTTTATCATTTTTGTATTAATAAATACTATATTTTAAAGTTTCCTTGCATGTGTTGGTGGTCTGTCAAAGTCCCATCTAGGGGTTTTTTTTGGTCAGAAAAGTAATATAGGGTAAATCTGGGGAGAGAGCTGTTACTTTCCCTGTTAACCATCCTGTTTCCCTGCAGCTTCTTTCTGACTCCACATTTGAACTCCTGGCAGGTTCCTGACTGGACATGCCATGAAAGCGCAACTCCTTGAAGTACCAGAAAGCCTCCCCATCGATTACAAAGTCTGGTGGTGTGAATGCTGGATCCTGTGTGTGTGGTCCAGTATGGCATCCCAGACAGAGGAAGCAAGTGTGGCAATCCAGGAACAAGACACCTTAATTGCCCTGATGCAGGCAATTATGAATTCTCAGACTACTCTGACAGGGAAAATCGACTCAATGCAGCTGGAGATGGGACTGATCCGAAAAGACATGGACAAATTCAGGGCTCGACTGACAGAGGTTGAGCGCCGTGTGGTGGATATTGAAGACACGCTGAGAGACCACTTTACCTCCCTCCACACTCTTACTACCAAAGTGAAGTCCCTCAAATTTAGTGCTGAGGATTCTGAAAATTGCAAGAGGAGAAACAATCTCCGAATCCTGGGGCTTCCTGAGGGATTGGAGGACCATAACCCTGCAGCCTTTACAGAGCATCTCCTCCGCACCATGCTACCCCAGGTGGCCTTCTCCCAGTCCTTTGTGTTCAAACATGCTCACCGAATGCCGGTGGCTTGTGGAGCCCCTGGAGCCCCCCCGCGCACTTTCATCCTCCGTCTCCTAAATTTTCATGGCAGGGACCTGGTGCTGCGGGAGAGCAGGAAGATTGAATCCCTACCCTTTGAGGGAGCCTGGATCATGATTTTCCTGGATTTCTCTGTGAAAACAGAAGCAACGCAAGTCTTTTGACCACGTGAAACTTAACCTGCGGCATAGAGGTTTGAAATATAGCATGCTGTTCCCAGCTCGTCTGCGAGGAGAGGGTGGGGAATCCCTTTGTTTCTTCACCTCTCCAGAGAAAGCCTCTAACTGCTGGAGTCCCTACCATGGTGCTAATGCAGAATATGTTCTGTCACCTCCTCTCCTTTTCCCCCTTCTCCAGGGGTGAGTTATTTAACTGTTTTTTGTAACCCAATGACAATGGGCTCTGCAGGATTTGTTGTGGGATTCCCTGCCTCCCCTCTGGGATTGACTCCATTACTGCCAGACGAGCCGCATTCCTGGATGCCTTGCTGACACTCACCCCATCCCTGCAAATGTGGGTATTTAATATCTCATCCACTATGCTGGAAATGTCTACAGTCGATTCTCCTGCTTGGCGTTAGCTCTTTCCCTATTATGGCTGTGCATATCCCCTGTAGTTGGAAGGGTTGGGAAGACTGTTCTGTTATTACACTCAGGTTTGAAGGATGAGTGTACTTTTCTACTGTTTGGAATGCTGTCAAAAACTGTGCCCCCAGTATTATAATACCTTCCCACATGGAGGTTTGAACTGCTCTTCCTATATTTGGGTTTTTTCCTATTTACAGACTGTATAGCCACTGCTCTCTTGTTCATGATTTTATACTAGTTTGTGTTGTGTTTTCATTTTTATTACTGAGGACTATGACTTGTACATTGAGTTCACTGGACAAAACGTTGGAAAATATGCTGTTGCTGCTGAGTCTGGGTGGAAATCCGGACTTGGTCCATATTTGTGTTCTTTTCCCCCTTGAAACTGATCTCTTGGAATGTATGTGAATTCCAAATTTAAGTGCTCCCTAGTGTTCTCTTTTCTTAAAAGATATCTCCCGCACATTTGTATTTTACAAGAGACACACCTCTCTGGTGCCAGGGTACTCTCCCTTAAGAAATAATGGATGGTATCTTATTACCATTCGACCGTCAGTGAGCCTGGTGGTTCTACATAAATGCCAGGCTATTGTGGCTAAGTACCCTGCTAATAATATAGTTATAGATGGGGATTTCAACATGACTACCAACTCAAATGTTGATAAACTGTACCCTGATCTGGCAGTTGACTCGCCCTGTCCCGCTTGGCGGAGCTCTTTGGACTGCAAGACTCGTGGAGGTGGAAACACTCTTATAGCAGACAATATACCTGCCAATCTGCCACGCACGCTACACTATCTCGAATTGACCTGATCTATGTAAGCGACTCCTTATTACCTAGAGTGGCTGAAGTATCCATTTTACCACATGGCATCTCAGACCGTGTTCCGGGCCTAGTGAGTATTAATACCGATTTGGCAGCCGAATTGGGACTATGGAGATTTTTAAGGTAATGGATTACGGATGAAAAAATGGAACCACTAATGCTGTCTAAGCTCAGGGAATACTGTATCCATAATGAACGGTCTGCCTCTCCTGATATGGTCTGGGATGCATTTAAAGCCTATGCCAGGGGTAGATATCAATTTAATATACTGTAGCTAAGGTTAGGAAGCATCCTGCTCTCTGAAGCCGAAGCTTGGACTGGGGTGCTGGAGGTGAGATATTCGAACACCCCAGATGGGAGTACACATACTGCCTATAGGGAGCTGGCGTTGCTCCCTGCGATTTCCTGCGGGCGCTTCCTCCTTGCCCAATCTCAACCCATTTTTGAGCAGGGGGAGCGACTGGGTCGGCTTCTGGCTTGGGTGGCAGAAGAGCAAACGGGACTGTATTCCAAATATTAGGGCAGAGGATGGTACTTTGGTCTCGGATCCTATACAGATCAAAAGCAGATTTGAGCAGTATTACACCCACCTTTATACCTCTAGAGTGACCTACTCACCTGATGAGTTGTCTACTTACTTGTCATACCTAATCCAGGAAAAGACCCAGAGTTGTGCGCACCTTATTGACCCATATCACTAATTAATGTAGACGCCAAATCTTAACCAAAATATTGGCTAATGCCTGAATTCTGTTATACTTTCCCTAATACATGGGCACCAGACAGGTTTTCTGCCGGGCAAGGGTACAGATATAAACATTCGTCAGCTCTACACTAATATAGCCTTTTTTAAAGATAAAAATACGTGGAGGGGTAGTGGCCTCACTGGATGCAGAAAGAGCCTTTAATTCAGTGGAATGGGACTATCTGTGGCAGGTACTCAATAGATTTGGCTTTGGCCCGAAGTTTGTCACTTGTATAGGTTGCTATATGGATCGACTGTAGCTCATGTGCATACCAATGGTATCCCTCCCCCTCCGCCTCTGTAGCCGTAAGAGACAGGGTTGCCCTGTATCCCCAGGGTTATTTGCTCTGGCCATTGAACCCTCCTATGGATGCGGTGGAAGGATTGATAGTGGGACCCTTGGTGGAGTGAATATCAATTTAAGCGGACGACACGCTTTTGTACCTTAATGATGATTCTGACTCTCTGGCGAACATAGACCGGCATGGAAATTTCTCAGGGGTAAAAATGTATTGGAGTAAGGCCCCTTTCACACATGCGGACCGCATGTCTGTATTTCATTCATCTGTTTGCGGATGAAATACGGACATACATGCATTCCTATGGGAACATCTGCAGACACCCGATATCGTCTGTCTCCCCTATGATCCGATTCTGTAGACTGAGGAGAATCCTATTTTTCTATCTGTCTGCAGAGCGGATCGGATGAACACAGACAGACGGTCTGTGTTCATGCGATCCCCCACAGAGGAGAGCGAAGATCTGACAGGGCGATCCCTCCACAGTGTGCAGGGACCGCCCTGTCATCCGCCGGCTCAGCAGGGATAAACTGAGCGATCTTTTCTGAGCAAGCGGATCATCACGGGGCAGATCATTACGGATCCATCCCGTGTGAAAGGGGTCTAAGTCCAATGTATTTTTGCTAGCTGATTCTGCCCCCCGGTCATATCCAACTCTCCTTTGCAACAAGTATTCCAGTTCAGGTATCTCGGTATTGAAGTAGGTAATGATTTATCTCAATATCTGACAGATAAATGATATCCTGTCCTACAGACTTTAATACTAAAATGCCAAATATGGAAATCTCTCCCCTTGACACCTGTGGGTAGGGTAAATCTACTCAAGATGACATTTCTCCCCAAATTCCTTTATATTTTTAGAAACACCCCAATCCCTATTCCAGCTGCCTTTTTCTGCAAGTTAGAAGGAGTTGTTACATTTTTCATCTAGGGAGGGGCAGTTCCTAGGATATCTAATCATAAATTACAGCTCCCTCTGTCCTCTGGTGGCCTGGCACTGCCCTGTTTCCCAGAAATACTACTGGGCGGCAGTAATGGTCACAGTTCCCTGGTGGTTTGCCCAAACGAGAACTAATCCAGTGGTATATCTGGATTAGTAAATCTGGAGGCGGTTGTCATGGGATCCTACTCTGCTCTCACTAACATGGTCTATAGAGGAGTGAGGGCTACCCTGCAGGCAACAACCCCTATGTGGACTCTGGTACTGGTGTGGGAACAAGTTACTGCCGCCGTTAGGACAGTTGACACTGTCTCACCCCATACTCCGCTATGGGGCAATACTAAATTACTGCATTTCCGTGGGACACATTTCAACTCCCCTCGTGGATGCTGTTTCGATACTTACAGCTAAAACACACAGACTGGTCACCATAACACCACATGTAGTTGAAAGTTTCCTTACTTTCTGAAATGCAAACAGAATCTTATCTTCCATTATATCTCCGCATTACATGCGGAGACTCAGATAGGGACACCCCATATTCCGCTCTTGGAAGGAAAATATCCCCACCCTTTCAGAGGAGGAATTGGACCAGGCAATAAACAATTCCGATGGTAATCTCCTCTAGAGATAGATTCATTCAACTAAAATTCATACATACGGCATATTACACCCCCAATGGCTGTCTCGAATTTATCCTACACACTCAGAGACATGTTCCAAATGTCAACAGGTGGTAGGAACATGTTTTCATGTCATCTGTGAATGCCCAACTCTTCAAGATTTCTGGAGGAAGGTGGTGGCAGATATAAATATAGTTATTAATCTCTCAGTGAGAGTGGACCCCAAGGTGCTCCTCCTGGGTATTACTGATTCAGTGACACAATCCACACATACAAAACTGTGAAGCCCCATACACACTATCAGATTTTCTGCTGATTTTTGTCTTCAGAGTTACCAAAACCATGTAGTGCAAGGGCCTGCCTGATTGCATACAAATTGAAACTCCTAAGGTTTGACCTCATATTATATGGTTTTGGTAAATCTGAAGGAAAAAAAACAGCAGAAGATCTGATAGTGTTTATGGGGCTTTATTGTTTGACCTGTGTTTCTATGCTAGAAAGGTACTCCTACAAAACTAGAAGTTGGTTGCTCAGTGGCATCTGTTAGTGGACTCTGTGCTGACTCTGTACAAACTTACGTACCTGGGATGCAAATGTCCACAGAAATTTGGAAAAGTGTGGGTCACTCCTAGATTGCTTGATCTCTAGACCCCCTACTCTCTATTACATGGGAAGGTGGGGCACCAACTGAGGTTAAAATGGGTCACAGATCTGGTTTACACAGAGCCTATTGTGCCTGTTTAGAATGGCCCCTTGCTAGTTCCGGTCCTCCTAGTATCTTATTTCAATGGCCTCCCCTCTCTGTGAATTTTGTTTTATTTTTATCTTCCCCCTATTGACCTATGTCTTCCTCCCTCCCATCCAACCCCAGCATATGTTTTATTCTTCCTTCAGTTGATACCTGTCCCCCAAAACAGGTGCTAACAGTGAGCAACATCTAGAGAGTTGAGCGATTTTGTGATACCTCTCGACTTCCTGAATGGAAACTCCTGGTACAAGACTGACTTTGTACTCGCTGACTAACCCTCACATCCCATATAATCTCCTCCCTCTTCTTTTCTTTTTTTCTTTTTGAAATGCTGTTCGATATGCTGTTGTCCAGAAATGTATCAGTGAAAATGCTTACTTTTGATCTTTTAATGTATCATATGTAAGACTTTTGTAAATCTGCTTTGTTCACTAATAAAACTTTTCTGTTAAAAAAAAAAGGGTAAATCTTCCAGAGGGGATACTAGTTCTAGTGACCTGGGGATCCCCAAGAAATTCCCTTAATTTGCATGGATTTCCTCTCACTTCCTGTTTGGCTATGGGGCAGGAAGTTGAGGGAAATCTGTGAAAGGGGACAGAGATGGCGAAAAATCTGACAGGAGTTATAACCCTTCTTTACTCTAAAATGGGGAAAAAAATTTTTTGTCTATAGTTCTACTTTAATACCAGCCTGGACAAGCCACTGTCCTCCGCTCTGGAAATTGATCGGGTACATCATGTGGGCCCTAACACCTAGTCGGATATCTCCAATCACAGAGATGTCCTCCACAGGGTCTATTATTTCAGGACTGAGATGGGCGCCGCCAGTCTTATCTAATTTTCTCCCCCTGCCACTTCCCTGGTGCCCAATCTTCTCCACATCACAAGTGCTAGAGCTGCAGCAAAGATTCATTTAGTGGCATAGCGTTTGTGATGTTGAGGAGATTGGTCATTGGGGGAGAAGTAAGTGGAGAAATTCTGATTAGACATCCCTTCCTTTCCAGACGACAGCTATCAAGTAACCAGCAGGCGCTTCATTGCAAGAAAGGGGGTCTTTGGGACATTATATGTCACGGCGGCAAGGCTGATAACAGGAAAAAAACCCTGGGAATCCATCTCTCCTTCACTGAGGAGCTTACATTGGCTAACCGTAAAAAATCGGATCACGTTCAAGACCCTGTGCCTCACCCACAAATGCGTGCATAGGGAAGCTCCGCAATACCTAATGGAGAAAATAAATCATTACACACCAAACCGCAGTCTTCGATCAGCCAACAAAAACCTCTTCCTCGTGCCCAAAGCCCGGTATAAATCCAAGGGGGATCGGAGATTCGCTGTCCAAGGGCCTCGGCTATGGAATGCTCTACCAATCAACATCCGCCTGGAAGAAAGTCACCTGGCTTTTAGGAAAAAACTCAAGACCTTCCTCTTTTAGCAGATGATCAAAGCTCGCCACAGCGCCTAGAGGCGATTCAGTTCGCATTGTGCGCTATACAAGTATTTCATTCATTCATTCATTCATTATATGAGGGGATGACGTAGTCATTATCTTCCATCCATTTAAGGTATATAGAAGAGAACAAGGAAGTGGGACAATAAATGAAGTACGCAGAGGGTCAAATGATGTGTAAAGTTATAACTGACAGATCTATAATATGTGTAAAAATAAGTAGGACATTGTCTCATAATAATAATTCATATTCAATAGACAATTAGTATACTACTCATATGATTAGATACCTGCATAGAGTAGAATATTAGATAAAAAATGTTATTTAATACATACAAGTGTCTTGCGAAAGTATTCGGCCCCCTTGAACTTTTCAACCTTTTGCTACATTTCAGGCTTCAAACATAAAGATATAAAATTTAATTTTTTTGTGAAGAATCACCAACAAGTGGGACACAATTGTGAAGTGGAACGAAATCTATTGGATAATTTAAACTTTTTTAGCAAATAAAAAACTGAAAAGTGGTGCGTGCAAAATTATTCGGCCCCTTTTCTTTCAGTGCAGCAAACTCACTCCAGATCCAAACTCACTATGTTTGGCGTAAAAGCAACACAGCTCATCACCCTCAACACACCATCCCCACTGTCAAACATGGTGGTGGCAGCATCATGGTTTGGGCCTGCTTTTCTTCAGCAGGGACAGGGAAGATGGTTAAAATTGAGGGGAAGATGGATGCAGCCAAATACAGGACCATTCTGGATGAAAACCTGTTGGAGTCTGCAAAAGACCTGAAACTGGGATGGAGATTTATCTTCCAACAAGACAATGATCCCAAACATACAGCAACATCTACAAAGGAATGGTTCACAAATAAACGTATCCAGGTGTTAGAATGGCCAAGTCAAAGTCCAGACCTGAATCCAATCGAGAATCTGTGGAAAGAGCTGAAAACTGCTGTTCACAAACGCTCTCCATCCAACCTCACTGAGCTCGAGCTGTTTTGCAAGGAAGAATGGGCAAGAATTTCAGTCTCTCAATGTGCAAAACTGATAGAGACATACCCCAAGTGACTTGCAGCTGTAATCGCAGCAAAAGGTGGCTCTACAAAGTATTAACGCAAGGGGCCAAATAATTTTGCACGCCCCACTTTTCATTTTTTTATTAGTTAAAAAAGTTTCAAAAATCCAATAGATTTCGTTCCACTTCACAATTGTGTCCCAGTTGTTGGTGATTCTTCACAAAAAATAAAAATGTTATATCTTTATGGTTTGAAGCCTGAAATGTGGCAAAAGGTTGAAAAGTTCAAGGGGGCTGAATACTTTCGCAAGGCACTGTAAATACATAATTCATAAATCTAAAAAAATGATGGCACATGCAGTACCCAAGATGTGATAGCACATAATTGAGGTATAATCAAGTACATAATGCATAAACAGAATCCACAATGAAATGGTAGGATACAGTATAGGATTTAAACACGACATCTGTTAGCTTAACGCGTTTCATGACTTGGTGTCACTCATAAGGAGAAAGCATGTAAAGTATCTTTGTAATGACATATTATGCATTTCTGGTTGGTCTAATTTAGTTACAAGTGTAATAAATAGCAAAAGGGTAAAATATCATATATGATACTTACAGGGTATCTATGTGCAGATGATATGGTACTGTGGGTCATGAGTATCCCCACATGGGACATCTTTCCTGGGAGCTGAGATGGTATGTTAAGCGACGGACAACCCAACAGGCAACCCCCCAGAGGATGGTCATGTATCAGGCTAGATGGGTAGACATGTGTAATGAAAAAACCAAACTGGGCTGTGAAAAATAAAAATGATATGTGTGTTAGACCAAAGTGCATGAGATCCCTTATTTAGAAAAATGGCAAAAACAGTGCATGAGAGTGTATGAAGTAAACCAAACACTGGGAATCAGAAAAGGGCAAAAGTAAAGGAGCCCACAAAGTAGCCAAGCAGAGCCAGAAAGTGAGGAGTAGGATTGTGAGAGGCAGAGAAAAAGAGAGAGTGAATGTGGTGCCTACTAACCAAATTGGGAGGTATGCAATGTGAAGTGTCCAAAAGGATATACAGAAGCCAAATGCTAGAACCATCCAAGGATGGCACCTATATAAGCACCACTGCAAAAGACTCATCAACGTCACACATATGCAAGCAAAGGGAAAGGAAGGCACCATCACCAAAGTGGAAGAGTGGCCTGGTGGTTTGGCGCCAAAACAATTCCCATACCACTCGTAGATGGATATTCGCTGACATAGCATTGCCAGAGAACGTGACATAGGGGGGAGGGAACCCACAGTGCGCACCGCAGCTCCTGGTCGAGAGGAAACCCAAGATAGGGACAACACAGCCCACATCCAAACTGCCAAAGCACACACAAAACCCTGAGTAGTTCTGTAATGGTGGACTAGAGAAATATGAAAGGGCCATATAGATGTTCTAAATGTCATAATGAGGAATAAAATGAGAGAGAATCGCATGGAATAATTAAAAAGCAGGAACATGGTATTACATTAACGACTTCAGCCCCAGGAATGGTTTACCCCCTTCCTGACCAGAGCCCTTTTTGCTATACGTCACTGCGTAGCTTTAACTGACAATTGCGTGGTTGTGCGATGTTGCACCCAAACAAAATTCCCGTCCTTTTTTCTCACAAATAGAGCTTTCTTTTGATGGTATTTGATCACCTCTGCGGTTTTTATTTTTTGCACTATAAACAAAAAGAGAGACAATTTTGAAAAAAGCAATATTCTTTACTTTTTGCTCCAAAAATGTATATGAAAAAAATCTCTTTCTCAATTTAGGCCGATATGTATTCTTCTACATATTATTGGTAAAAAAAAAATCACAATAAGCTTGTATTGATTGGTTTGTGCAAAAGTTATAGCATCTACAAAATAGGGGATAGATTTATGGCATTTTTTAAAATAATTTATTTTATTAATAATAGCGGCGATCTGCGATTTTTACCATGACTGCGACATTATGGTGTACACATTGGACACTTTTCACACTATTTATTTTGGGACCGTTGTCATCTATACAGCGATCAGTGCTATAAAATTCACTGATTACTGTGTAAATTACACTGGCAGGGAAGGGGTTAAACACAAATGGGCGATCAAGGGGTTAAGTGTGTCCTAGGGAGTGATTCTAACTGTTGGGGGGATGGGCTCACTACAATATGACAGAGATCACTGCTCCCGATAACAGGGAGCAGTAGATCTCTGTCATGTTGCTAGGCAGAAGAGGGAAATGCCTTGTTTACATTCGTGACACAATCGTGGGCCCCCGGCAGACATAGAGTCCACAATGCCGCAATTTAAAGGGGACGTAACTGTACACCCATTTGCCTAGCCATGCCATTGTGCCGATGCACATTGTCGTGTGCTGTCCAGCATGTGGTTAAATAGTCAAACGCGCTTACTTCCATGCCTAGTTCGATTCTGGGCAAGAGTCATCAGCCTCCATCCCTATAAGGTATATAGAAGATAACAAGGAAATGGGACTTTAAATGAAGTACGCGGAAGGTCAAATGTGTAGAGTTAGTTTTACACATATTATAGATATGTCAATTATAAGTAGGACATTGTCTCATAATAATACACAAATAGAAGAATCAGCCAGGGATGAGTGGAGCAAGGCACCACATCCCAATTATTTAAAAGAACTTGGAAAATTGGAAAGGGGGACTTTTAAGGTGCCAAGAAAAATAACAACTATTTCATATATAAAAAAAAAATAAAAAAAAATCGGATTTTATTAAATACATGTAAAAAAAGATATAACAATCTTTATGATAAAAAAAATAATATTTTTAAGACCAAAATATTGATGTATTTACTGTACAAAAACATTTCTCTACATGTTTCGCTATAATAGATCACTTCTTCAAGAGATTCGTAATTGTGTACAGCATAATTACAGTAACTGCAATGCATAAGAAAATACATACGACAAAACACAATGACAAAATTGGGGACACAATAGTCCCAATTTAATCACCTTAAAACAGAAGAAAATAAACTGTTAAGGATCAGCTGAAACTGTTCTTACCCCAAAAAGATTTTCTGGTTGGCATGCGAACCGGCCCAGACCTCCAGACCCTCAAGTATGAGGATATCAGTGTGTCATAGGAGAACTAAAGTGCCCATGAAATGATCTATAAATTATCAGAAACTGACCCATATTTGTCAATAGCTCTTATATCAAAAAATCTACCACTAGAACCAACTAAGAACCACTGCCTGTATGTTTAATTACTCCTATATCAATTACTTGTGACAAATGACCAACTGGTTTAAACAATTTGGAAGTTGTAATTCCCTTTGTCATCCACCAGAGGGAGCCAAATAATAAAGAGTTTCCAGAAAGCTGTGGGTAACAAGGAAAGGAAAACCTTACACTAGAAACTCAAATCACTGACTAGATCTGCAAGGCATAACAAAGTTCGCCACAGCAGTCAAAACCAAAGCGTGTACAAGGAATAAATGTCACAAGGCAACACAATAAAATCTATTTTTGCCTTTTAAAATGAAGAGGCTGGTGTGGAGCTCCTGGTGGAATGCATGATGGATGGTCTTGGTAAACTAAGCTACCGTTATGCTGGGCTGTTTATGGTCCTCCCGCTGATGACTACAGATAGAGCCAATCAAGTGCGGATGCCTCGGATCTGCCGATCACGCATGCCCGGATGTGATGACATTGTACGTGTGCGTGAAACCTTGTTGGCCATCTTGGAAAGTCCAGAGAGACAGGTATTACTGTATCCCCGATCCCTCAAAGGACATTGCAGTTCCCTAGCTTCCTTATCAAAATCCTCTTGTTTAGAACAGTTCCTCATTAAACTGAGGTATTGACTGTGTGGGATATTTGACACCAGTGAAGTTGGGTGAGAGTTTGTTGCGTGGAGAATAGTGTTACCAGAGGATGGTTTTCTATAAAGGGTGAACCTAGACTACCATCCTGATTGACATATATCTGTATGTCTAAAAAGCTGATACTTTTCTGATCATTGGTCATGGTGAACTTGAGATTAAACCAATTAAACCAATACGTTTATATATAAGTAAATATATATATATATATATATATATATATATATATATATATATATATATATATATATACCAAAATCTAAAACTTTTTTCTAAAACTTTTTTACTCAGCCATTACAGCTCGAGTAAATACAAAACAACCATTAAAACTGTCCCACACACCAGGCTCACTATTCACATATAGTGAGCCTGGAACCTAACCCGAACCAAGGCCAGCTCAACACAACTCTGTAAACCCAGATTGAAAACATCCAGAGCAACTTCAGAAAGATGAATATTATCCGAATGGAAAAAAAAATGGGTTAAATCACCTTCAAGATCAATATGGCAATAGGATATACCATTAACAGTAGGCATACATTTAGTGATGATACAATTTTTGTTGCGAAACGCATAGGACTGAGTGATACGCTAACGTCACCTCGTGTTTGGAACAGTTCCAGGAGAACGGGTCTGTCCGTATGCGTCCGGCCGGCGCAACGGACTCAAGGCTGATGATTTCTATATACACTGTAAGTGCAATTTTATTTTTTGGTTTTTAGTAATAAAAGGTTTTACACTATTTGGAGTTCTATTTCTCTTCCATGGTTTTGGTATACCTATCCTGAGTCCCTCTGAATTTACGAGAAAGATTTTTTGGGAGCGTTTTCTACAATCCTTATATTGGAGTGCTGGCGCAAGGAGAGTATCGAGGACCCCTCTGGATTGGGAGGCGATTATATATTCATATGCCTTTTGTGACCCTCTGTAGTGGGGAGTCATGATTTGGTGATTTCTTGATTTCTGGTAAGCAGCTAATTTAATTATTTGGTGGCGGATCAAGCACTACTTAATCGCATACAGCAGTGAATCGCTTATGGTTCATCTGTGGAGGATCTTATTCACACTCTTTATTACACAAAGAATTTTTGTTGACTTACACATACAGACTTGTTGATCCATACACTGGGTGTATTTAGAGTTTGTATTATTATATATAGGGGCATGCGGCTTGGTCCTATACTGCAAGGAATAGGCGGTTCGCATGGTCTGAGTTTGTAATATTTATATGTATTTATCACTTATGGTTTGATTTTATATTTATGTTTAGAGGCCCATAATTCATTGTCACTTTATTTATGTATACACATTTTGATGTTTGTGGGATTTAGCGCAGCTTATATATTTATCTTTATTTTTTTTCTGTAGTTATGTGTCACAGTCAAGCCGCAGCCAAATCTGATCCGTTTAGGATCAATCTATATAATTGTTTCTTGTGTTTCACCTTAGCGCAGTTTTTCTCTTTTTTTCTATACATTTAGTGATAGCCCGATTAATTCATTTACACATTTTTTGGCAATGTTGAAGCTCAGGCAAGGAAGGAGTAGGCCATTAAAATACAATTTAGACAAAGACTCTTGCAGATGACACAATTTCATACCCCCTTTGTTCATACCACCAAACTTGATACAAATCCTGTCATAGGCCTAAATCAGAACCATAAATTATATGAGCTGCACGATGGGAGGCCCAATAAATGAAAGCGGGGCTAATAATCCAGACGTGGTGTTTAACATCTGCAATTTAAACAGAAAAATGAGGTCGTATATAATAACGGTAACAATCAGAACTCCATCCACCAATATGTTTAATAGCAGGAGGAGAGAAACCCAACAAAGCAGCTTCAGTAGCCGCCCATATACGAAATGAATGTGAAGTGATGCAGAGATAATCAAGATTCAACATCCGTAAACATTTACGCAAAATGGAGTTAAATGGAGTTAAATTGCTAAATGGTCAGAGGAATGTATAAGAAGAAGAGAACCCAAACCTGGATGAACAGCCAAATACTTGCGAAGTGGAGAAACTGAACAGATAGAAGAACCCAGAAATTGTCGAAGGGTGATCCAGCGACCCCAACCTAACTGATCAGTTTTACTGCGTTGAAGAAAAAGCTGAACCAAATTAGAACCTAACTGTAAATCTGAAAGCAAAAATCCAGAAGAGCCAGACGAATTGCAAGGCAACAAATGCTACATGAAACAATAATTCATATGCATTAAAACAAACCTCAGCAGTGGCCACACAAATGCGTTCTAACAGTCCATCCAAAATGGGTAATCTAGAATCAACAAAAACATGCTGTCTTATATACCCTCTCAATGCCTGTTTCACAGGGAAAAAACTGAGGCACGAAGGGATGCCAGACAATTTCAAGAAAAACTAAACACCACTCAAGGTCTTTTGGATATGTGAGTATGAATAGGAATAAGCCATTAAACAATTAATAAAAGATAAAATCATATCTTCATAAAACAAATCAGGCCTATGTTCGAAAGAGGTAAAAAAACAGCACCAAGACCGCCCCGCGCCTATATATTGAGCCAATAGGAGCCACGGAACTTTTAACAGCATGATGAAGAGGAGTCATACCAGGTCCCATAAAACAGGTGGGCACAAGATTCCAGAAGGATCTGCGTTCGACACACGTTCCCAAAAACGGTCCAGTTGTAAACGGGACAAAGACTCTGCAATTCCATTAAAAACACCAGGAACGTATTTTGCTTTAAGCCAAACATTAAGTTGTAAACATTTAAAAACCAAACAACAAAAGACAGCCAACATAGGCAAGGATTTAGACGACATGCAGTTTATAGCAAAAACTACACCCATGTTGTCGGAATTCAGCAGAATATTTCAATTGCAAAAATAAGAAACCCAGAGAAATATTTCCAATAAAACAATATTATTAGTAAAACCTTTTCTCTCTCTCCAAGAAGTAGGCCATAAACCATTGGACCAGTGACCTTGCCAAAACGCACCATAGCCAATAGAGCCAGAAGCCTCAGTAAATAAATTAACCACTTCAATACCAGGCACTTAAACACCTTCCTGCCCAGACCAATTTTGAGCTTTCAGCGCTGTCGCACTTTGAATGACAATTGCGCGGTCGTGCTACACTGTACCCAAATGAAATTTTTATCATTTTTTTCCCACAAACAGAGCTTTCTTTTGGTGGTATTTGATCACCTCTGCGGTTTTTATTTTTTGCTAAACAAATAAAAAAATACCGAAAATTTTGAAAAAAAAAAAGTATTTTTTTTGTTTCAGTTTCAAAACTTTGCAAATAAGTACGTTTTCTCCTTCACTGATGGGCACTGATGGGGTTACACTGATGGGCAATGATAATGCGGCACTGATGGGCACCGATGAGGTGGCACCAATGAAGTGGCACTGATGAGGTGGCATTGAAGGACACCGATATGTGGCACTGATAGGCGGCACTGATGGGTGGCACTGATGGGCGACACGGATGGGCACTGATAGGTGGCACAAATTGGCACGGATTGGCATGGATGAGCATGGATAGGTGGCACAGGTGGGCATGGGTTAGGCGGCACAGGTGGGCATGGGTTAGGCGGCACAGGTGGGCATGGGTAGGCGGCACAGGTGGGCATGGGTAGGCGGCACAGGTGGGCATGGGTAGGCGGCACAGGTGGGCATGGGTAGGCACTGATAGGCGGCACAGATGGTAACTGATAGGTGGCATTGTATTATAATATATTGTACTAATGGATGCCAATCAGTGCCAATCAATAATGCATGCCATTCAGTGATGCCCATTGTGGGCACTGATTGGCACTGATTGGCATCCATTGTGGCACTGAGTTGAATCCCTGGTGGTCTAGGGTGGCATACCTTGTCCTTGGCATCCCTGGTGGTCTGGTGGTGTCCCTGGTGGTCCAGTGTGGGCATCCTCGGGGGGGCTGTGCTGATAATCGATCAGCACAGACCCCCCTGTCAGAGGAGCAGCCGATCGGCTCTCCTCTACTCGCGTCTGACAGACGCGAGTGAGGAAAAGCCGATCACCGGCTTTTCCTATTTACACTGTGATCTGCCGTGATTGGACACGGCTGATCACGTGGTAAAGAGACTCCGTCGGAGACTCTTTACCGAGATTGTAGTTGCCGGGTGTCAGACTGACACCCCGCAACAACGATCGCCGCGATGTGCGCCCCCGGGGGCGCGCAGTGGCTCATAATCCTGATCATGTCATATGACGTCCGGTCAGGATTATGAAACCACTTTGCCGCCATCTATTTGCTATAGGGCGGGCGGCAAGTGGTTAAGAGCTTATGAAGACACAAAGAGCAGTCATTAAATGTTAAATGAAGACACCATTTTTTTCCACACAAGCAAATCCTGCCGCAAAGAGAGCGAAATCCGTATATAATGAAAATGAGAAGAAACACCCAAAATCGAATGATGAAACGCTTCGAAAAAACCCTGGCAATTGGGATAACACAAGAAGCAAATGCCAATAAGGCCAACAATGATTGGAAGGTTTTCAAAGTGACCTTTTTTTAGATAAAACAAAATCAATTAGAGCAGTAGTCGTCAACCTTGTCCTCAGGGCCCATTAACAGGCCATGTTTTATGTATTACCTTGGGGAGATGCAGACTAGAATACTGCAATTACTGAGAAGCAAATGATATCACCTGTGATGTATTTCAGTTATCTTGCAAACCTGGCCTGTTAGTGGGCCCTGAGGACAGGTTTGATGACCACTGAATTAGAGTATGCAGCCAATAAACTTTGTCTTGAGGCAAACAAAACTCCATTGCTTCAGTATCAATAGAGATACCCAAGAAATCCAAACAAGTTGTTGGAAAAAAAAAAGTTTTTTCTTGTGCCATAAGAATACCGAAAGTGTGACAAATAATCTGAAACTCCGTAAACTCTGTTCCCCATAAATGTTTACTGTACAAAGTAAGGTCCATTGGCGTGGACCATAGGGTGAATATATGGATTGAAAACTGGCTACAAGGGTGAGTTCAAAGGGTGGAGATAAATGGGGAGTAGTCAAAATGGTCAAGTGTGGAAAGTGGGGTCCCCCGGGGTTCTCTGCTGGAGCCAATCCTATTTAATTTGTTCATAAATGACCTGGAGGATGGGGTAAACAGTTCAATCTCTGTATTTGCAGATGATACTAAGCTAAGCAGGGCAATAACTTCTCCACAAGATGTGGAAACCTTGCAAGAAGATCTGAACAAATTAACGGGATGGGCAACTACATGGCAAATGAGGTTTAATGTGGAAACATGTAAGATAATGCATTTGGGTGGCAAAAATATGAATGCAATCTACTCATTGGGGGGGGGGGGGGGGAGCCTCTGGGGGAATCAAGAATGGAAAAGGACCCTGGGCTCCTAGTAGATGATAGGCTCAGCAATGGCATTCAATATCAAACTGCTGCTAACAAAGCAAACAGAATATTGGCATGCATTAAAAAGGGATTAACTCAAGAGATAAAGCGATAATTCTCCCACTCTACAAGACTTGGGTCTGGCCTCACCTGGAGTAGGCTGATCAGTTCTGGGCACCAGTCCTCAGGAAGGATGTACTGTAAATGGAACGAGTGCAGAGAAGGTCAACAAAGCTAATAAAGGGGCTGGAGGATATTAGGGATGGGCCGAATGGACCCCTGTTCAGTTCGCACCAGAACTTTCGAACACCACGAAAGTTCGGACCTGAATAACGAACTCCATTAAAGTCAATGGGACCCGAATGTCAAAAATCAAAAGTGCCCATTTTGAACGCTTAAATGCATTAATTGGGCATACAATGGTTATAGGGGTCCAGGTATTTCCCTGGGGGACATGCATCAATAAAAAAAAAAAGTTTGTGAAAAACGTCCTTTTTAAATAAGCAGTCATTTTTTTTATTTTTAAAGTAAAAGCATAAAAATGAAAAATTCCTTCCAATATAGTGCCTGGGGGTCCGCTTGGTCTACCTGTACAGTGGCAGATCTGTACCCTGTCTAGAATCTGCTGCAGCAATAATTGCATTTATAAAGCCCAAAAAATATATTTTCCCTGCAAGCTGCCTTTATTTTGCTCAGCAACAGCTGGGGAGCCAGTGTGTATGATGAGGCCACAATGTAGTGCACTGGGAGCAAGATTAGAGATTTTTTGGATACATTCTGTTGTCACTTTGACTTTGGATAGAAGTAATGGGGGCGTAAAAATTGGTCTTTGAGTGTTGGTGGTGCCTTCCCACAGTAACCCTATAGAGCAGTGGTCATCAACCCTGTCCTCAGGGCCCACTACCAGGCCAGGTTTGCAAGATAACTGAAATACATCACAGGTGATATCATTTGCTGCTCAGTGATTGCAGTATTCTGCATCTCCCCAAAGTAATACATAAAACCTGACCTATTAGTAGGCCCTGAGGACAGGGTTGATGACCACTGCTATAGAGGTAATCTTGATGAAATCAAAAATTGGCCTTGCCGTAAAAAATTGCAATGATATGCACCTGTCAAACAGGGGCTGAAAATTTGTTTCTTAGGTGTTAATTGTGCCCATGAAACCTATACCAAAAACATTCTTCCAGATGGAATGATTGAACACCTTCAAAGCTAGGCAGCCTCGAAGTCCTGCAGAGATTTCACATCCCAAAAAAACTTAATCAGTGACATCAGCATCAAGGGCTTCATAGCTGGTAATGCAGGACTGATCATTTTTTATAAAAGTCAAAAGGTCCATGGAGTCTGTGGACAGATGCGTTCTATGATCAGTAACAAATCCTCCTACAGAACTGAATGCCCGTTCTGAAAGCACGCTGCATGCAGGGCAGCCCAACAACTCAATAGCATACTGGGCAAGTTCTGGCCAGTGGTCTATTCTCATGACTCAGTAAGTCAGTGGATCATCAGCTGGAAAGCTCTCCATATCTGTTTTGGCGCCAAAGTAATTGTTCACCATGTGATGCAGACGCTGCCGATGGAATGTAAAAGCTGACAGCCCTGGGCGTAAAGGACTAAAAAAAATTCCGAAATGCCTCACCTAAGCATACGCCTTCTCCAACGCTCCTCTCTTGACCAACAAAACGTTCAATAAAATCCTCTTTAACATGTCCTCAAGAAACTTTATCTTCTGCACTCTGTGGGGACAGGATGAGTTCTGAGACCTTCCCTTATAACAGTGGTCAAGGGGAGTTGCCAACTAGTAATCATCCTTCTCCTTTATGCCACATATTCTTGGGTCCTTTCACAGGCTTTAAAGCATGAGGTTGCCCATGTGCCTCAAATTTGCCGAGGCTAGAGAAGCAGACCCCTGGGGGTCACTCAGGATGACAGCATCTGGAACTTCCTCATCCCAGGCATGTACTAGCCATCGCCACTGCAGGACCCCTGGGAAAGCCATCGCTTACAGATTGGAGTATGTCTTCCTCTTCTTCAAAGCCTATGAAAGTGTCAGAATCCTCCTCCTAATCCTCCTCCCCTCTCTCCTTCTGTGTTTTTTGTGACATAGGAATGATGGTGTCTGGATAAAGTGGGCCTTGAGGGGAAAGAAAGTCTTCCTTAATGCCATGCAGAGTCTGCTCAAGCAGGAACACAACAGGGATTGTGTCATTGATGCATGCACTGTCACTGCTCACCATCCTTGTGGCCTCCTCAAATAGTCACAATACAGTGCATGCATCCTTAATGATCAGCCATTGGTGTGGGGAAAAAAAAGCAGAGGCAGCCTGAACCTGTTGTTGTGGCACAGGTACTCAGACATGGCCCTCTACTGCATGTAGAGCCGCTGCAACATTCCCAAAGTTGAGTTCCATCTGGTGGGCATGTCACAATTCAGGTGGTTTAGGGGAAGGTGGAATTCCCGCTGAATTTCAGCCAACTGAGCACTGGCTGTGTAAGACCGCCTGAAATGGCAAATGGCTACAGACTCTTCTGGCCTGTTTTAGTACATCTTGCAACCCTGGGTAAGTACTTAGGAAATACTGCACCACCGAATTGAGGACATGTGCCAGGCATGGCACATGTGTCAACTTTCCCTGTCTAAGGGGGGACAGGAGGTTTGAGCCATTATTGGACACCCCCATTCCTGGCTCCAGCTGGCATGGTGTGAACCACCTCTGGGCCTGTCCCTGCAGAGCTGCAAGAATCTCTGCTCCAGTGTGTTTCCTGTCACCTAAACACACCAGCTGAAGCACTGCATGGCACCTTTTAGCCTGACTCTGGAAACAGCCCTTTGAATGCTTAGGGGGGTACCTGATGTTCATAGGACAATTCTGCAGAGGAGGGCATGGAGGTGGCTAAGGAGTAGAGCTCACAAGTCTGGCATCATCACCACTAGCTGTATGGAGATGTGGGGGCACAACAAGCTGCAGCACTGAGCCATATCCTGCATCATTTCGAGTTGCAAGCAGCGTTACCCAGTGTGCTGTGAACTAAATATATCATCCCTGCCCATGCTTGCTGGACTACGTGTCAGCAGTAAGGTGGATTTATTATGGCTGACTGCCTTGCCCAATGATGCCAGAACATTCCCTTCCATGTGATTGTAGAGAGATGGAATGGCCTGATGTGAAAAGTAGTAGCAACTGGGAACATTCCATTGTGGTACAGCACATTGTGCAAATTCACGGAAGGGGGCAGAATCCACCAGGCTGAAAGGCAGAAGTTGGAGAGCCAACAGCTTTGACAAGCTTGCATTCAGACGCTGGGCATGTGGGTGGCAGGGACTCTATTTTTTTTTTACACTGCAGCAGATGGGGCAGAGAAATTTGCTGGCTACAGTCTACAGCTGGTGGTGTGCTGCTGGCAGATGTGCTGCTAGGACCTGGGACACCCTGTGCTATATCATCATCCCTGTCAGTGGAGGCTGCTGAGAGGTAATGACTCGGTATTGCAGGGGCAGACTGAAGTGGGTAAGGAGGAGGGGTAGGGAAAGATTTGTGCCCCTTTTGTGTCGCTTTTAGGTGCTCTTGCCAACGGGCTGAGTGGTTGGACGTTAAATGCCTTTTTAAGCATGTGGTACCCAAATGGTTGGTGTTTTTGCCACGTTTTATGTGCCTTAGACATAGTTTGCAGATAGCAACAGTGCGATCTGCTGCAGTTGTGCTGAAAAAGGCCCAGACAGCTGAGCTTTGGGGTATGGGCCGGAAGATAACAGCTGCAGAATGTGATGGAATAGGGTGGCTACTCTCTACTCATGATGTCGGCCTCCTTGGGGCTGTGCCCCCTCACCTTCAGTTTCCTCCTCTGCTCTATCTGGCACCCAAGTGGAATCAGTGACCTCATCATCTCCATCTCCTCCATCTTCATCATTACCACTGGAGACAATTTGGCAATATTCTGGGACTTGGGGAACATGAATGCCAATTTGTCTACCAGTGTTCCTCCCTCTCTCTAGGCTCATGTTCCTGTCATCCTCAACCTCAGAACCAACATCTGAATCCAGTAATGGCTGGGCATTATCAAGGAGCATGTGGCTGATGCTGTGGTCAAATAACTCAGCTGACTCCTCAATGGCTGATGTTGGGGCTATGGCAGGAATAGATGTGAACAAGGAGGCAGGTTTATCCACTCTGGCAACTGCAGGGGACTACACACTTGTCTCTGCTTGCGTGACAGTGGATGAGGAAGGTTTAGTAAGCCAGTCCACCACCTCCTCTGCATGCTGTAGCTGGATAGCATGGGCAAACTCACTAAACAGAGGAAATGATGACCTGCCTGAGGACTGACCCCACGTCCACCTTTTGCCTGTGGACAAATTTGTTGCTGGCCCCCTTACAGTACCAAGGAAATGTCTGGCTCTCCTTGTTGTCCTCCCAGACATTATTGGGAGGGAGGGGCGGTACTTATAAGCAAATGTAAAGAAGAAGTTAAAATCTGTACGTAGATGCACTTTAATCATTGTAAAGACATGTTTGGTGCACTTTAATTTGAGTACTCACACTACACAGAACTATATGGCGTTAAACTGGAAGTAACACACGCAAAACTATATGGCGTTAAACTGGCAGTAACACACGCAAAACGATATGCTGTTAAACTGGCAGTAACACACACAGAACTATATGACGTTAAACTGGCAGTAACGTACGCAAAACTATATGGCGTTAAACTGGCAGTAACTGTTAGAAAAGTTTTAAATGTTTATTGTGTGACTATTAGAAAAACAATAGTCCTGAGACTGATTTGTTAAAAAGCTTACTTCTGAGCACATTATTGTATTAACTCATTGTATTGTTTTGTCCTAATTAACTCCATAGTAAGTAGGATGATTAGATTTAACTAAATATGATAGCCTAAGAATGTACGGAACATGAATAGCTAATAAAGTGCCATTCTGTGCCATGACAACGTTATTTATGTTCCCTCAGCCAATAGAAGCATAGAGATGTTATTCTTATGGGGTATGTGAAGGCGGGACACAGTCTTTTGGCAGACATTTTTCTTCAGCTTTCGTCCTGTAAGCATGTCTCTCTGTTGTGGGCCACATCAGAAATAAATTTTCCTGCTTCTCAGAACACCTGGAGTTTTTACTGATCACAAGGGAAATTCCTAACATTTTTGGTCTTTCGAGCCGGAAGCAACACGCTGGTTTTCAGATCAGACGGCCCCGACAAAACTTCGGTGAGTATTGGACTTTGAAGCTCACCGAACGCTTAAAAGTCCCCCCAATCAATGTTATTTGGTGAAAAAGGGGCGGGGGCAAAAAGATCTGGATTCCACTGTCTGTTTCCGAACCTTGTGTGATCCAGTTCAGGTGTTTGAGAGGTAAGATAATTTAAATTATTCTTAATTCTTTCTAAGAGTCTTTTCTTCTCTTTCTCTTTGCTTCTGGTTTAATGTGTTGTAATTGCCGACATTGGTATTGATCCTATAATATTCTAGGTGGTCCAATGCTCATAGAGACACTTGGGGACGTTGTCTAAGGTAAAAAATTGTCCGCTGTCCGGACAGATAACAAAAAGATTTGAGGTATACCGAATGTCAGAGGTTGAATGCCTGACTGTTTAAGCACTGTTTAGTTAAGTGATCTAAAAAGATCGCAAGGCTAACTTTCTTCTGTGTGTGTTTACTTTATCTTTGTTCATGTTTAACCCTTTTTGATTCTCTCGATAGTGTGGAGAGTGCTGATGTTTTTTCTCTTGTATTGCTTTGTTCATTTACATGTTTTTGTGCTGCGTATTTCTAAGAAGATAAGAAGGCACTGAACTCTCTCCCCCTCCCCCTCCCCTCATGTAAGGAATGAGGATTTGCTCCTGCCAGAATTTGTAAAAGTTAACCCTTGATTAGCTATGACAATACAGAAGGGTTATATTGTAAATATTGAAACTTAGCATAAAAGAAAAAGAAGGTAGATTGCACTTTGGAGTAAATAGAATGTTGTAGAATTATTATCAGGTGGCTTGATGAATGTGAAAAGAAAAGAAAAAAAAAGGCTGAGGATGTTTTCATTACTATGATGGTCAAGAAGCTGTTTCTCAGAAACAAGAAAATGCAGATTGCCTGACAGAGGTCAATTTGTGCATCTGTGAAAATATTAGGACTTTTGGTGGAAAAAAAGTCTGAATAATAGTCTTAAAGTAAATATTTATATTGGATTGGAGTTATTTTTAGAATTCATAGACTTTCAACTGTGAAGTGTTAATGATGCAATGCTGTTTATATTTGGGTACATTTATAAGTCAAAAGGCTAAGTTCTGAATCAGAATACTAAAAAAAAAAAAAAAAAAAAAATTAAAAAGAAAGAAAGTTCTATTTTGGGGCCCTGTGGATAAGCTTAAAATGTCAGGACCCAAAGTTCAAAAAAGGTATGGGTTGGAAATGGCGGAGTATTGGCTTCAGCATCTAGAAGGAAGAACAAAGGAAAAATGCCAAGCCCAATTGCCCCTAGTGGACAAAGAGGATGATCTCATCTGCTACACCCAGAGACCACCTCCCTATAATGGTCCTCCCCCTCAGGTGCAAGTAACTGCCCAGAGTAACACCTTCCCTGTGACATCCACCCCTGTCAAAGGAACCGCCTCTGAACAAAACCCCAACTCCACTTCCTCAATCTCTCCAGACAGTAGTTCAGTCCTGGAGATGAACAGATCGATCCTTGAAACATTAACTGACGCCATAACTCATGCACTAGGTGCCCCAGCAGGAGCCAAGAGACTAAGTAAACCTCCTATTAGGTATGGTGTGGAGGACGGTGAGGAATACCCCTGCGCCCCAGAAAATGCACAGGGACGGGGGGATCCATTGCCTCCAGAAAGCCCAGACTTAGGGAACAGGTTGACTGCCTTATTGAACAGATGCCATCTTAGATGGGTACAACGGACTGATTGGCAAAAAATAAATATGACAGTACAAGAAGACAAAGAAAGTGTCAGTGACTACCTAAATAAATTACGAGAGATTTTTAGAGTGTTCTCCGGGCTCCCCGAAGCTGAGGATGTGTATAGTGCATATTAACAACAGCTAAAGATTGTTTTTTTTTTAAAATGGATTGAAACAGGATCATAGGGATTACATTGTTAAAAACATGGTTACTTACCGAACTGCATCAGTTTTAGATGTTTTACAATATGCTAAGCATTCTGAGAAGTGTTTGAAAGCAAAAGCAAAAAAGAATGTGAAAGTAAAGGTTCTTATGCAAGGTGATGAAGGAGAGGAGGATACAGAAGAGTACACTGCTGAGGCAGAACCAGAGGGGTCTCATAGAGGAAGAGGCACAGGTGGTTTTAGAGGAAGGATTACTCTACAGAAATAGACAGTGCAACGAGAGTACTTCCACCCTGTGTACAAGCACTGGTAGCATCAGCGGTGTAGTGGTTAGCACTCTCGCCTAGCAGTGAAGGGGGGTCACTGGTTCGAATCCCAATCATGGCGCTGCCTGCCTGGAGTTTGCATGTACTCCCTGTGCCTGCGTGGATTTCCTCTGGGTGCTCTGGTTTCCTCCCGCACTCCGGGGACATGCAGGTGGGTTGATTGGCTTCTGTCCCGGTTTGGCCTTGGTATATGAATGGGGACGTTGGATCCTTGGGGGTGGAGAACGATGTGGGTGTACAGGGGTAGGGACTAGACACTCACTCAGGCTGAACCGGATGGACTGGTGTCTTTATTCAACTTTACTAACTGAAAAGGCACCACATGCAGTGTCTGTTATCCTGTTACAACAAAAGATATCACATTTGAGCCCAGCACGACACCTTTCCTGTATGACAATACTCTTGACAAAACCTCACTTAACAATACAGAGGTGTACTACATTAAACCCATCCACGCTACTACCACTTCCTACTGATGGGTATAAACATGACTGCACTGTTGCCATCGCTGAAAAGGTACTGCCCCGAAGTGATCTGAAAGATGTACCATTATCTAACCCTGACATGATACTTTTTGTTGATGGTTCTAGTAAGAAAAATCCAGATGGCACAAATGCAACAGGATATGCAGTAGTGACACAGGATGAGATTTTGGAAGCGGGGCCACTACCAAAACATTATTCAGCACAAGTTGCAGAACTTGTAGCACTGACAAGAGCATGTATACTGTCAGGCCGCGTACACACGCGCGGACTGTTCGCCCAACCTTGTTCGGCAAACAGTTTCGGCAAACAGTCCGCTCAAAATTTGCATGAGCGGACTTGCCCACACACGAGCGGACTGTTTCAGCGAACTGTTTGCCAAACAGTTGGCTCAACTTTTGAAATGAATGGACTCGCCCACGTAAGGAGGAGGCAAATCCGCCCATTTCGAGCGCGTGTACAGGTAGGCGGGGCCCGCGAAGGAGACGTCGCGGGCTCCGCCGCCTGGAATGGGCTTAAAGGGGAACCCCAACGCCGAAAAAAATCGGCGTGGGGGTTCCCCCAAAGTCCACACCAGACCCTTGTCCGAGCACGCTACCCGGCCGGCCAGGAAAGGGGGGCGAGCGAGCGCGCCCCCCCTCCTGAGCCGTACCAGGCCGCGTGCCCTCAACATGGGGGGGTGCCTTGGGGAAGGGGGGGCCGCGCGGCCCCCCCACCCCAAAGCACCTTGTCCCCATGTTGATGAGGACAAGGGCCTCTTCCCGACAACCCTGGCCGTTGGTTGTCGGGGTCTGCGGGCGGGGGGCTTATCGGAATCCGGCGGTGGCCCGGTCTTCTGTCGCCGCTGCCTTCCGTTCTTCTGTCGCCGCCTTCGGTTCTTCTGCCGGGCCACCGCGCCTTCTTGTAGCTCTTTTACAGGCGGTGGCCCGGTCTTCTGTCGCCGCTGTCGCCGCCGACTTCCGTTCGTGTTCTTCTTCTTGTTCTTCTTGTTCTTCTCCAGGAGATGTTGACACGTCGCTCCCTCCGGCTGGAATGCCAGAGCCGCGCTGTGCGGTCACTTATATAGTGACAATGGGGCGGGGTCACATGGTATATGTCACATGGGTTGGTCACATGGTGACCCCGCCCCCTTACGATGTCATAGTCCCCATGTGACATCAACCCATGTGACCAACCCATGTGACATATACCATGTGACACCGCCCCATTGTCACTATATAAGTGACCGCACAGCGCGGCTCTGGCATTCCGGCCGGAGGGAGCGACGTGTCAACATCTCCTGGAGAAGAACAAGAAGAACAAGAAGAAGAACACGAACGGAAGTCGGCGGCGACAGCGGCGACAGAAGACCGGGCCAGCGCCTGTAAAAGAGCTACAAGAAGGCGCGGTGGCCCGGCAGAAGAACCGAAGAGGGGGACAAGACCCCCGAAGTCGGGAGAAGAGGCCAGCGGCGGGGAGGAAGAAAGCCGGACTCCTCCGCTAGTAAAAGAGCTACACACAGATAGCGGAGGAGTCCGGCGAGAAGACCCCCGAAGACGGAAGACCCCCGGAGCTGTGCAATAAAATATTTTTTCCCCTGTGTTGTGTTTTTTTTTTGTACTTTATTTCACAGGTGAATGGGTAGGGGTACATTGTACCCCATACTCATTCACATAGGGTGGGGGGCCGGTATCCGGGGGCCCCCTTATTAAAGGGGGCTCCCGGATTCCGATAAGCCCCCCGCCCGCAGACCCCGACAACCAACGGCCAGGGTTGTCGGGAAGAGGCCCTTGTCCTCATCAACATGGGGACAAGGTGCTTTGGGGTGGGGGGGCCGCGCGGCCCCCCTTCCCCAAGGCACCCCCCCATGTTGAGGGCACGCGGCCTGGTACGGCTCAGGAGGGGGGGGCGCGCTCGCTCGCCCCCCTTTCCTGGCCGGCCGGGTAGCGTGCTCGGACAAGGGTCTGGTGTGGACTTTGGGGGAACCCCCACGCCGATTTTTTTCGGCGTTGGGGTTCCCCTTTAAGCCCATTCCAGGCGGCGGAGCCCGCGACGTCTCCTTCGCGGGCCCCACCTACCTGTACACGCGCTCGAAATGGGCGGACTTTCCGAGCGGGAACAGTCCGCTCATTTCGAAAGTACAGCGGACAGGCCCACACACGGGCGGACTGTTCGCTCAAACACAGTTTCAGCGGACAGTTTTTCGGAATTTCCGAAAGACTTTGTCCGTCCAACTGTCCGCTGAAACTGTCCGCTGAAAGCCCACACACGAGCGGACTGTCCGCCCAAACACTGTTCAGCGGACAAGGTTGGGCGAACAGTCCGCCCGTGTGTACGCGGCCTCAGAAGGAAAATCTGTAACCATATACACTGACAGTCAATATGCCTTTTCAACAGTACATGTTTTCGCACAACAATGGAAAAACAGGGGGATGGTCACCTCCAGTGGTAAACCAATTTCACATACGGACTTCATTTTAGAACTCCTAGATGCAATACAGTTACCAAAAAAGCTTGCAATCTGTAAATGTCAAGCACACACAAAATATACGGACCCTATCTCAAAGGGAAATAAAAGGGCAGATGAAGCTGCCAAAATAGCGGCACAAGACACACATAAAATAATGACAGAACAGGAAATCATAGTGATAGATCATACAGTCCTTACTGATATGCAGCAAAATGCCCCCCCTGGGAAAAAACAATATTGGAAAACAAAGGGTTGCACAATAATTGATGACATTTACACATCACCTGAAGGGAAACCGGTATTACCAAAATCTTTATTTAGGTATGCAGCAGTATTGACACATGGAGTAACGCATGTGTCAAACAGGGGGATGACTGAGATGTTAAATAAAGTATGTACAGCCTATGGATTCACAAACTACTCAAAAACTTTTTGCTCTCAATGTCTTATATGTGCAAGGCACAATGCTCAGGGAGGTATAAGACCACAGAAAGGGAAGTTCCCTACACCGCAATATCCATTCCAACACATTTGCATGGATTTTATTGAATTAGACAAATGTGAAGGGAAGAAATATTGTTTGGTACCCAGGCACCCTGACCAAATGGGTGGAGATATTCCCGACAGGAAGTGCAGATGCACAGACTGTAGCCAAAGCATTACTAAGAGATATTATTCCTAGATTTGGAATCCCTGAAAGGATTTACAGTGATAATGGACCCCATTTTGTAATTAACAAATATACAACATTTGACAGAAGTGATGAGAATTAAAGGGAAATACCATTGTGCCTATCATTCCCAATCAGCTGGATTGGTAGAAAGACATAATGGCATTCTAAAAAGCAAACTGAGAAAAGCTATGGAAGAAATAGGTAAAAATAATTGGATGTATTGCCTACTAGTAGCTGTGACCAGTATGTATATCACACCCCCAAAAGAAGATGAAAAAGGTGCATGTGGGAGATTGGGTCTCAATAAAAAGTAATAATAAAAAAGCAGTGGTACTCCCCAAGGTGGGATGGTCCTTTCAAAGTCCTTTTAACTACCCCTACTGTGATAAGGATTGCAGAGAGGTCTACCTGGATTCACCAGTCCCATTGTAAAAAGGTTTTACAGGCAGAGTAGGGCCAGATGGCTACCAGAGGTTCAGAAAATCCGGCTACAAATGGAGGTCTCACACAAGGTGGGACTTGTCTCAAACCGGTGAAGTCTCCCTCCCCTTCCAACTCCCCTATCCTATCCGCTGGAACTATAAGAATATATCTGCTGGCTCTGGAATAAGGCAGGATGTCAAGCATGGGATCAGGCCCTGTGGACTACAGCGCATCAAGATTGGGGGTATAATCAACCAGGAGCTAAAAAGAGTGGTATAAAGGAGAGACTCATAATCACAAAAGCGGCCAACTCCCCCTGCACAAATAGTAAGAACTGTAACCAAATATTAATAACATTAAAGGAGCCGAGGAAGGAAGATCAGCGGTTGTATTCCATGGGAGCATGGGTGTCAGGAACTGATCCCTCAGGAACATTTTTCCTTGAGGTATTACCACCAATTAAAACTAGACAACAGGAAAAGGTAGACTCAGAAGGGAAAGAAGATGCCATAGCTTTGGAGACGGGCTACCAAGAAAAAAAAATGAGTGGTTAGAATGGTTGAGGTACACGGTTAGAACTCTGAAAAAGGAAAACTGTTTAGTTTGTGCCACAACCAGACCACATTTAGCAACAGTTCCTTTTCCTCTAGATCACAATACAGATCCAGAAGGTTTAAAATGTATGTTGCAATTGTATAATAAGAGCTATAAACCTGAAACCAATTCTACTTGTCACACATTGAGTTTGTTGTTTCCCCCAGTACAGAGACCTCAGATACCTCCAGCGGTTACCGCTTATCCGGGCAACTTTACTTGTTCTGCACTCCCAGGGAACCGTAGCGCGGTGGATCTTGGGTCACTACCTGATGACTACTGTGTGGAGAGGATTAACACGGACAATGGTGACTGGGTTGAACATGACATTCAGAGAGCTGATGTCTGGTGGATGTGTGGGGATAAGAAACTGCGAGCTAGACTATCGGCCAATGCCCAAGGGGATTGCGCTATGGTCCAGCTGGCTATGCCCCTGAGAATCCTGTCAGAATACCCGTGGACTAAGAGTCACCGACAGTATCGTAGGGACACCTCTGCCTTGGGGTCATTTGACTCTCAGATCTACATAGATGAGATTGGGTCTCCTCGCGGGGTGCCGGACGAGTTTAAAGCCAGGAATCACGTGACAGCTGGGTTTGCGTCTCTTCTCTGGTGGGTGACTATAAATAAAAATGTTGACTGGATTAATTATATATATATTATAACCAACAACGATTTGTAAACTATACTAGGGATGCTGTGAAGGGCCTAGCAGAATAGTTAGCCCCCACATCTCTAATGGCCTGGCAGAACCGAATGGCTTTAGATATGGTCTTAGCTGAAAGAGGAGGGTATGCAAAATGTTTGGTAGCATGTGTTGTACCTTTATCCCCAACAATACAGCTCCTGGAGGGACAGTGACCAGAGCCTTGGAAGGACTGACTGCGCTATCGAATGAATTGGTGGAAAACTCAGGTATTAATGATCCATTCACAACTTGGCTTGAAGGATGGTTCGGTAAATAGACTGGATTTATCACATCATGTTTGATCTCAATCGCTGTGGCTTTGGCTGTTTTGGTCACTTGCGGATGCTGCTGCATTCCCTGTATTCGAGGACTTTCACAAAAACTCATTGAAACTGCAGTCTCAAGAACAATGTTTCAAACCCTCTCTACCTCTGAGGAAACGTATGTGGACATTGAAGCTCAACTTAATGACATACAGTCCGAAAGTGTATAACACAGGGACTTTCATCGAAATGTGTTGAGATAAAATAGTCACACAAAGAGGAGGGAATGTTAGAAAAGTTTTAAATGTTTATTGTGTGACTATTAGAAAATCAATAGTCCTGAGACTGATTTGTTAAAAAGCTTACTTCTGAGCACATTATTGTATTAACTCATTGTATTGTTTTGTCCTAATTAACTCCATAGTAAGTAGGATGATTAGATTTAACTAAATATGATAGCCTAAGAATGTACGGAACATGAATAGCTAATAAAGTGCCATTCTGTGCCATGACAACGTTATTTATGTTCCCTCAGCCAATAGAAGCATAGAGATGTTATTCTTATGGGGTATGTGAAGGCGGGACACAGTCTTTTGGCAGACATTTTTCTTCAGCTTTCGTCCTGTAAGCATGTCTCTCTGTTGTGGGCCACATCAGAAAATTTTTTTCCTGCTTCTCAGAACACCTGGAGTTTTTACTGATCACAAGGGAAATTCCTAACAGTAACGCACAAAGTATATGGTGTTAAACTGGCAGTAACACACACAAAATGATATGGCATTAAACTGGCAGTAACACAGGCAAAATTATATGGCGTTAAACTGGCAGTAACACACATAGAACTATATGGCGTTAAACTGGCAGTAACACAATCAAATAAACACTGTTCAACTGTCACTACACTGACGCTATCTGAACTGTCCCTCTAGCTATACACTAATGTAAAGATTACGGACAGGGTCTCACCACACTACATTGAAACTATCTGAGCTGTCCCTACTCTAGCTGAACACTATGCAAAGCTGAATGAAGGTCCTCCTTGCTACACTCACACTATCCCTAGACTGACACTAAACTAAAATTCTACACTGACAATTGAAGCAAAATAGCACAGTATAGCACAAAACTATATGGCGTTAAACTGGCAGTAACGCACACAGAACTATATGGTGTTAAACTGGCAGTAACGCACACAGAACTATATGGTGTTAAACTTACAGTAAGGCACACAGAACTATATGGCGTTAAACTGGCAGTAACGCATGCAGAACAATATGGCATTAAACTGGCAGCAACACACACAAAATGATATGGTGTTAAACTGGCAGTAACACACACAAAACTATATGGCATTAAACTGGCAGTAACGCACACAGAAGTAAATGGCGTTAAACTGGCAGTAACACACACAGAACTATATGGCGTTAAACTGGAAGTAACGCACATACAACGATATGGTGTTAAACTGGCAGTAACGCACATAAAACGATATGGTGTTAAACTGGCAGTAACGCACACAGAAGTAAATTGAGTTAAACTGGCAGTAACGCAGGCAAAACTATATGTTGTTAAACTGGCAGTAATGCACACAGAACTATATGGTGTTAAACTGGCAGTAACACAATCAAATAGATACTGTTCAACCGTCACTACACTGACGCTATCTGAACTGTCCCTACTCTAGTTATACATTGATGTAAAGATTACGGACACGGTCTCACCACACTACACTGAAATTATCTGAGCTGTCCCTACTCTAGCTGCACACTATGCAAAGTTGAATGATGGTCCTCCTCACTACACTCACACTATCCCTAGACTGACACTAAACTAATATTCCACACTGACAATTGAAGAAGAATAGCACAGTATAGCACACTAACTAACTAATAGCACTGAACAGAGCCCTGTTCTATCTCTCTCCAAAATCACACTGAAAATGCCTGGCATTGAAAGAATACTTTTATACTGTGGGGCAGGAATGAGCCATGATTGGATAAAGTTATGATGACAGTGTCCAATCATGACTCTGACAGTGCTCTGTGACCTAATTGGCTAAAACTTTCACTGCTTCAGCCAATCAGGGCTTGCAATGCACTGTTCAGTGCCGCAATGCATTGTGGTCAGTTTGGGGGGGTGAACAAACCCGTTTGTTCGGCTGTTCACAAGACAGCTGAACAGCGAAAGTTTGGCCCAAACTTTGGCCGAACCGTTAGCCCATCCCTACAGGATATTAGTTACGATGAAAAGTTACAAGCACTGAACTTTTTCTCTCTGGAGAAGAGACGAGATCCCGCAATAGGGATAAAACTTTTCAGTGGAAGGGAGTTTAATAAGACTTGTGGCCACTCATTAAGTTTAGAAGAAAAGAGGTTTAACCTTAGACTGCGTACAGGGTTCTTTACTGTAAGCCCTTGTACACACAGTTGGAGATTCCGACGGAATGTGTCCTATCGGACCGTTTTGTCGGATAATCCGCCTGTGTGTGGTCTCCATTGGACTGTTTCCGTCGGAGTATCCGACGGACCAAGTTTTCCAACTTGTCCGTAAGATTTTCAGCCAAAATACTCCGATCGGACATACTCCAATCTTGTGTAGCCTACTCCTACGGACAAAGTGCCACGCATGCTCACAATAAAATTCGGACACGGAACCGCTCGCTCAGGTAAAACTACCGCTCGTGATCGATATAGCACATTTGTCACGCTGCATTGTTAAAAATTCTTTCATGAAGTGCATTCTCTTGTTCTTTACAATGCTGCAAGAATTAACTTCTTTTGATGCTCATAGTCACACACACTTCTCCCGAAAGTATTACTTGAGCCTTTTTACTCATTTCAGCAATACAATATTTTAAATCGTCACATCTACACAATTTTGTTTTTGTTTTTTGGGGAATTTTGTGGTTTGTTTTTTTCAACATCTCCTTTTTTGACAGTTTGCTCATCTCTGCATTTTTTGGGGTGTGTTTTGGGTTTCAAATTACCACAACACCATTATTATCTTTTTTGTATTTTGGTTTTCTTTTTTTAATCTACAGGAGGTTGTTTGGTGTTGGTGCCCCTTGTTATTCATTTCACTTTGTATTTTTGAAATGTACCTGCCTACTCACAAATAAACTCTCCTTTTTGAAGTAAAACACATACGCAATTATTTCTTCAAACAAAAAAACTTTATTTAGGTGTCAAACAACTAAAAAGAGGGAGGCAGCGCTGGAGAAACTTGTCAATTTGGCGAAGCCTTTGGCCCCCAGGGCAGACATGAACTAATTAGAAAAATAAAAATTGGTGGCCTGAGGAGTACACATCTCAGGGAGAGAAGTCTGGTCCAGAAGTCCTAGAGATCAGGAAGAGCAGATGCTATCTATGTCCCCAGGATGTGGTTCTTCAAGAGGCTGCATCTTCTGTCAGACCAGACTGAACCCAGGCCATCACTCTCTCGTCTTCCTTAGGCACTTCCCGCCAGGCATCCTTCGAGGCTGTGGCTGGGCTCCTGTAGTTGTGGCAGGAGGAGGAGAAGGAGGGCGATGGTCGACCTCCTGGCTGCCACTTGCCACAGCCTCCTCCCGGATGAGGTCTTCCTGTGTATGAAAATGGGACATAGTTTTAGTTTTTTGCTCATCAATCACACAATTTGGTGCTCATGACTGTTGCAAATTGAATGTTACCAAATAGAACAGACTATCATTCTGAGCCCAGCATTTTTCATTCTCGTCCCAAACATTTTTGCTCACTACTGTCTATTGAGATGCAAACCACTTTGTTAAATCACAACTTACTGATCAATAATAACATCTAGTTAACATCATTAAATGTACGACAAGATCTACTTACCTCTCTATACCTTCCTGGTAACAACCTTTCTTTTACCCTATATTATACCAAATCTCCTCCATCCCTAAACTTTGAAACTACAATTTTTACTATGTATCTAATCCAGTTATTAAACTTTATACATGTTTATCTTTAGCTAAAATGTGTTAAACTAATATATCCCAAATTACATGACTGTTATTATAGTATTCACCTCCTGTTAATATACTGAGAAGCCTCATTTCACACTTTTATACATTCTACTTAACTATAAATCTATTGTATGACTCTTTTTATTGCATTATATTCAATAAAATATTTGAAAAACAATAAATGTACGACAAGAAATATGTTCAACAATGCAATACCTGTTTTAAGCTGGGCCTCTCCACATGTTGCTGCCTGGAAGGCCCAGGTTGGACGTTTGAAGCCTCAGCTGGGGGTGAAGGAAGCCTTGAAGGAAGATGGTCGAGTGGTGGCCTGGGTACCCCCTGGTCTACCAGAAAATGCAGCCTCTCGAAGTACACCATCCTGGGGTAATAAATGGCATCTGGATCTCCTGATCTCAGGGACTCCAGGTGCTTCTTTCTCTCCCTGACATATGTACTCTTCATGGCACCAATTTTTAACTTCACATAGGTCATGTCTGCCGTGGGGACCATGATCCGCACCAAAGCAAGAAGTTTCTCCAGCGCTGCCTTTCTCTTTCTTCGGTCATGATAAAATGGGTTGTTGATCTGCCACAGGCAGGGCAGCTCCCTGAACAGTTCAATGAATAACCCCATAAAATTGGCGTTTTGGAAGGGATCCATCTTGTCTGCAAGACACAACACAAGACAAACCCTAAAATACTAATAATGTCATGATAAACCCTCCTAATCTTGTCGCAACATAGGCCTAGATAGAAGCAGTCTAGTCTAGTGATATACCAAGCTAAAAATTGTACCTTCGTTTGCACGATCGTCGCGTCAGCTCCTCACTCTGTTGACAGATCGTACGTACGACACACGCATGTTGCGTTTTATATACAGTGTGCATGTGTGAAACTCCGCCCGCCCCTGACGTTCTTTCTAGACTATTACCCGCCCCTTCTCTTTCGGTGCAGTGGAGAGAGCACATGGCGGAGACAACGCAGGTGCGCAATCAGAGTTCCACTAATGAGGAGGAGGGCGGGGAAAGCCCAGAGCCTGAAACGTCACGATCCTGGAGGAGAAGATTTAAGGCCTCAAATATGTCTTTTGGAGAGATGTTGGAGATGGTGGACATATTGAAGAGGACCGACTATGATGGGAAGTATGGACCTTACCCAAACCCAAATATCAGAAAGGCCAAGATCATGACTAAAGTTGTGAAGAGTCTTTAGAAGAATTTTGGGGTACGCCGATCCAAGGATCAACTGAGAAAACGCTGGTCAGACCTGAGGGAGCATGATCAGTACAGAAGGATCAAGCGTGTTCTTCAAAAAAGTAAGTAGTTGTCGTGTGTTCATCTGATTATTCTTGCTTGCATACTGCTCCATGTGTTTTGATTTAATGTTGTACAGTTTAAAATGGCCACGTTCTTGTTCATGGTTTCAATTGTTCGTAAGAAACATCGTTCGTTAGCCCACTCCCAAAACGAGGTTTTCCCAAATTACACTTCACTACATTTGTTCACAATGCAGGTAAGTATTCCAGCTTAACAAAGTGTCCACAATAATGTTCTCACATTTGAACTCGGCCAAAAAACACAATTGGACCACACTTCCAAGCAATGTTTCATATTCCTATTTCTGCCCTCTGTGTGTTAAGTATTCCTTTTTTACATTCTCATAGGGAAGAGAAGACTCTGGAAGTCTGAGGACACCAGGGACCCCACACCTCCCAAAGAAGGTGAAATTGCAACACCAGAAGCAGAGGAGCAGGAGGAGGAAGGAGAGATTGTTGAAGTTGGACAAATTGTCACCACAACTTCCGGTAAGCTAATCAATGTATGTCGTCATATTTCTAATACATGGTGTGTTTTTTTGCTTTTTTTGTAGGTGACGGGGAAGAAGAATCATATTTTACCAGTGAAAGTGCCCAGATCCTGATTGGGGAGATAATGGGGTGCAATCGGGATTTAGAAAATATACAGTAAAACATCAATGATGTTCAAAATAAAATGAAGAACATCATTGTTTTGGGGAGAGTCTGAAACACCCCAAACTAGCTAGGGTTTTATTTTTGTGTTTTGAAACAACAAATTTTGGAAGATGCACACAGTGTGTCAACATGCCCTATCTCCCATCATGGGGGATCAATGCATGTGTTTTGTGGAAAGTGGCTGAGATGAAGGGGTTGCAGCCCCAAAACACGTACATTGATCCCCCATGATGGGAGATAGCACATGTTTACACACTGTGTGCGTCTTCCAAATTTGGCTTTGCCAGGGGTGACACCCCATGTGATGAAGGCAATATCAGCACAGTTTGTACATACTCATGTCTGATATTGTCTTCACTTTTCAAAGTTGAACTTTGTAAGTTCCTGTGTTCTGTATGTTACACTTTGATACATGCCTGTTTACAAAAAAACGCCAAGTTACAAAAAAATGACCTTAAATAATGTTTTTGATACACCCAATATGTTGGTTTGTTGTAAAACCCTTTTCTAAACGCACATGTGAATGTGCTTTGATTAAAAAGTTAAATTATCAAAAATGTGTGGCTTCCTTTTTCAATGCGCAAAAGCAGTATTTGGAGTAAAATTGTTGTTTTCGGTGGCAATGGGTGTTATTTAGTAAAGACAACTGCACTTTGCACTCCAAGCACTTGCACTTGTAGTGCATAGTGGATGTGCCTTTAGTAAATAACACCCACAGTGATGTGTAAATTTCCCCAATCACGCCTTTTTCCTGACCCCACATATTTCTGCCATGGTGCGGAAAATTAGCAAGATTTTGGTCAGTAATGCACTACATACATTAGTTAACAAAAACAAGGTGTGTGTGTAGCAGACCCACAACATAATAAGATTATCTGAAGAAGAGACTGTCACCTCATCTCGCTCAGAACTTGGGTTTGCACTGTTGTAGAAAAAGGCACAACAACAAAAATCAAAAATTGTCTGGCATATCAATGGCCCCCCTACCCACAAAGTACTCCATGTATTGGGTTCGGACCTCGCGGGCGCTTTGGGGGGGGGGGGGGCAAGCCAGGATGAGCAGCTTCAAGGGCCGTGAGGTTCTCATTTTCAGGCAAGTCTGCATCTGGGCCAACTGAGACCACATAGTTTGCTGAATGTCTTTTCAAGAAATTGTGCAGAACACAGCAGGCAAGCACTATGTGATTGATTTTATATTCAGCCATGTGGATAGGCGTTAAAAAAGGGCGGAACCGGCTGGCCAGTATTCCAAAAGTGTTCTCCACAACTCTTCTGGCTCTGGCCAGCCGGAAATTAAAGATCCTCTGATCTGGGGTGAGGGTCCTCATCGGGAAAGGCCGCATCAGATGGTTTGCCAGGGCAAACGCCTCATCCACTACGAAGACGAACGGGAGTCCTTCCTGATTCTCCTCTGGGGGTGGCAAGCCCAGACTGCCACTCTGGAGAGTCAGTAGAATTCCGTCCGTGCGAACACTCCACCATCCAACATCCGGCCATTTTGCCCCACATCCACATAGAGGAAGTCATAGGTCGCTGACACCACCGAAAACATCACAGTACTATTAAAACCCTTTTAATTATAATAGCACGAGCCTGAGTTGGGGGGTGGGACGATGCGGACGTGTTTCCCATCAATTGCACCTCCACAATTGGGAAAGTCCCAATGACTGGCAAAGTGGGAGGCCATTCCTGTGGCGTTGAAGGAAACTGTGAAGTGAAACAAGACAAAAAATTTGTAATTTTGCAAATCAACATTGCAAGCAGATTAGACACAAACATTTTTGGCCAAGATCAGTATAACATTTTGGGAAATGAGTATTTAAAGCCTAAAGTATTAGGTCCCCTTATCAGAGTCATCATGTTTTGGACAGGTAACCCTCTCCACTTGATTGAGAGTTGAATGCCTAAATAATGTGTGATACTTTGGGAAGCCCCTCCTTACTTACACTATTGGCAGCCCACCGGACAGGTAAGAAGTGTCATAATACCAAAAATAAAACAAAATGGAAGCACATTTTGTCATTCTGCTATTACCTATCAAGATAATAATAGGGGGGGGGAAATATATAGCATTTGAAAGTATTGAGGCAGGCCCTTGCACTACATGCTTTGGTGAATTCGTCCATAAATGTGACCATAAAAAAGGTAGGTAGAGTGTCTATTGGGTTTGGTAAAGTCAGCAGATAGAGGATTGCTATCAGCTGACCTAGCAGTTGGGGGGAGGGGGGTTCCTAAGGAGTTTGGCCCAACCCAAAAAAATAAATGTCACTCTGCATGAATTGAAGCACACACATAACATTTGTAGACATTTTAGGGGGTGTTTAGGGGAAAGCAATACTATGAAGCTGACAAAAGACATTGCTAAGTGACTAGACTATAGTTTTATGGGCCCAGAAGAGCATGGTGGGGAAGTTAGTGAGGCAAATATGCATGAGGACAAAGGGGCAGAGCATATGAATTGGAGAATATTGCAATGATTAGGGAATGAGGAAAGAAATCCAAGACATTAGCAAGCATTAAATACATAGAATGTGATGTTAAAGGATAAAACTTACCTTCATATAGTCCTGCAGGACCTGAATGATGGCAGAACAGGTCTCTGGAATAATGATCCCCAGAGCCTGGGGGGAGATGCCTGTGGAGAACTTCAGGTCCTGAAGGCTTCTCCCTGTCGCCAAGTAGCGCAACGTGGCGATGAGCCTCTGCTCCGGAGTGATGGCTTGCCGCATGCAGGTATCCTGCCTAGTGATATAAAGGGACAGCAAAGCCAGCAGATGGTGAAAAACAGGGTCCGTCATCCAGAGATAATTCCTGAAATCATCAGGATTATTCTCCCGGATCTCACGGAGCAAAGGCATGTGCGAGAACTGGTCACGCTGGCGCAACCAATTCTTGGTCCACAAACGCCTCCCCGCCCTGTTCATGGACCGGGCTTGTGTGAAAGCTAAAAGCCCAACACCAAGCCCCTGCACAGCACAAACTCTACGACGAGTATGTACACGAAACATGGTTTGAAAACGGTCGGCTGGTCACAACAGACAACAGAAAGCACCGATAAACAGCAATGCCTGAAAGAACGACCTGAAAAGCAGAAGCAAGCAGACAATAAGCATTGCAAATCAAAGCGTACTTTACCAAGATATAGTCCACAATGAGAAACAAATGCTTACTGACTACACGCACTGATAATCAGATACGCAAAGACAAGCAGAAACTGAAGAGCAGTACTGAACTGAAGCACAAATCTGAAAAGCGTGAATCGTCTCTCACCAAACTTCTACTAACACGCGATAAACACGAGATCAGCAGAAGGAGCCCAAAGGATGCCGGACGTGGTGCTGAACTTCCTTTTTCTAGTGCCATCGTACGCGGCTTACGTCACCGTGTTCTTGGCAACCGAAACTTCCGGCAACTTAGTCCGACCATGTGTATGCAACATCACTTCCGGACCTCTTCCGGAATAAATCAGTCGGAATTTATCCGACGGATTTGGTTGTCGGAATCTCCGACCATGTGTACAAAGGCTAAGAGCTGCAAGGATGTGGAATTCCCTTCCACAGGCAGTGGTTTCAGTGGGGAGCATTGATAGTTTCAAAAAACTATTAGATAAGCACCTGAATGACCACAACATACAGGGATATACAATGTAATACTGACATATAATCACACACACACACAGGTTGGACTTGATGGACTTTTGTCTTTTTTCAACCTCACCTACCGTGCAACTATGTAACTATGTGAAAGCTGACAGGTGAGAGAGCAAAGTGCTGCTTCTCCATTCTTTGTCCATTCACAGGGTGAGAGCGGGGAGAGAACTGTAAGTGAAAGTAAAACTGCAGCAGAGTAGGATCAGGTCCCCTCCCCTTTTTAGGTAGGACTTTAATGTGTGGCAGAGCTGTCTAAATGTCAGGAATGGAAGAACAGTAATACAAATATGTTCAATATGTTGTGGTTCAAACAAAATGATGCAAAGGAGCAGTGGCGGCCCGTCCATAGGGGGTGCCTGGGCACCGCCCCCCCCATGCAGTCCAAAAAAAAGTAAAAAAAATATATATTTAAGCATATCCCTTTAAAAAAATTTTTTTTAAATGTCTTTATGTGCACTGTGTCCTGGCGGTGGGTGCCGGGCACAGTGCAATATGGGAAGCACCACGTCTATGCAATCACGAGATTGCAGATGCGGCGCTTCATTTGCCAAAAAAAATGTCTCTGTGGCGCGGTCGATCACGCTACAGCTTCCGGCGCGGTGTCCTGGCCGGGTGAGTGCATAGACTTGCACTTTCAGTTCTAATGGGCGGTGCTTCTGACGTCACTACAGGAAATGACGTTCGCACTCTGCTGCTCAGTGGAACCTCCTGCCTGAGAGGAGCAGGTAAGGCATGCTCTTCTGCTTTTCAACTTGTGGAAATTATCGCTGGTCGGCGGCAGGACACCTTACCCCCTCTCACATGTTTTTCATATTTGGGGGTCAGCGGAATCCCCCTCCCCCTCCGCTCAGCAACGTGTTTTTTATTATTCGGGATTCGACGTGTGATTTACAGGTTGCCAAATGCAGATATGTGCAATTTACAGGTTGCAGAATGCAGATATGTGCGATTTACAGGTTTCAGAATGCAGATATGTGCAATTTACAGGTTGCAGAATTTAGATATGTGCGATTTACAGGTTTCAGAATGCAGATATGTGCAATTTACAGGTTGCAGAATTCAGATATGCGCGATTTACAGGTTTCAAAATGCAAATATGTGCAATTTACAGGTTGCGGAATTCAGATATGTGCGATTTACAGGTTGCAGAATGCAGATATGTGCGATTTACAGGTTTCAGAATGCAGATATGTGCAATTTACAGGTTGCAGAATTCAGATATGTGCAATTTACAGGTTTCAGAATGCAGATATGTGCAATTTACAGGTTGCAGAATGCAGATATGTGCGATTTACAGGTTGTAGATATGTGCAATTTACAGGTTGCTGAATGCAGTTATGTGCGATTTACAGTTTGCAGAATGCAGTTATGTTACATACATAGTTACATAGTTAGCCAGGTTGAAAAAAGACACAAGTCCATCCAGTTCAACCTTAAAAACAAATAAATAAAATGAAAAATAATCGTACAATCCAGATACCCAATTTTATGCCCACAATTGATCCAGAGGAAGGCGAAAAAAAAACCCAGCAGAGCATGCTCCAATTTACTACAGCAGGGGAAAAAAAATTCCTTCCTGATCCCCCAATAGGCGATCGGATTTTCCCTGGATCAACTTTACCTATGTTAGTACCTAGTTATATTATGTACCATCAGGAAAGTATCCAAGCCTTTCTTAAAGCAATCTACTGAACTGGCCAGAACCACCTCTGGTGGGAGTCTATTCCACATTTTCACTGCTCTAACTGTGAAGAAACCTTTCCGTACTTGAAGCTGAAATCTCTTTTCCTCTAGACGTAAAGAGTGCCCCCGTGTCCTCTGGGTTGACCGTACAGAGAACAACTCAACACCAAGTTCACTATATGGACCCCTAATATATTTGAACATGTTAATCATATCCCCCCTTAATCTCCTCTTCTCAAGAGTGAATAAATTTAGTTCCTCTAATCTCTCCTCATAGCTGAGTTCCTCCATGCCTCTTATCAGTTTGGTTGCCCTTCTCTGCACTTTCTCCAGTTCCCCGACATCCTTTTTGAGAACTGGTGCCCAAAACTGAACGGCATATTCCAGGTGAGGTCTTACTAATGATTTGAACAGGGGCAAAATGATATCTCTTTCTCTGGAGTCCATACCTCTCTTAATACAAGAAAGGACTTTGCTCGCTTTGCAAACAGCAGCTTGGCATTGCATGTTGTTATTGAGCTTATGGTCTACCAAAACCCCCAGATCCTTCTCCACTATGGATTCCCCCAGTTGTACTCCCCCTAGCATGTATGATGCATGCATATTCTTAGGCCCCAAGTGCATAACTTTACATTTATCAACATTAAACCTCATCTGCCACATAGTCGCCCAATTAGACAGTGTATTGAGGTCGGCTTGTAAATTGGAGACATCCTGTAAAGACGTTATTCCACTGCATATCTTGGTGTCATCTGCAAAGACAGAAATATTACTTTTGATGCCAGACCCAATGTCATTTATAAAGATGTTAAAAAGTAAGGGTCCCAACACTGAACCTTGGGGTACACCACTGATAACCTTAGACCATTCAGAGTAAGAGTCATTAACCACGACTCTTTGAATTCTGTCTTCTAGCCAATTTTCTATCCATTTACAAACTGATATTTCCAAACCTGTAGACTTTACCTTACACATGAGCCGTGTGTGCGGAACTGTATCGAATGCTTTTGCAAAATCCAAGTATACCACGTCCACCGCCACCCCTCTGTCCAAGGTTTTACTTACCTCCTCGTAAAAAGAAATCAGATTTGTCTGACAACTTCTGTCTTTCATGAATCCATGCTGTCTGTTGCTTAAAGTGTTATTGTTCAGCAAGAACTCGTCGATGTGGTCTTTTATTAAACGCTCCAGTATCTTCCCAGCTATAGAAGTTAAGCTAACAGGTCTATAGTTACTTGGTAAAGACTTTGATCCCTTTTTAAATATAGGCACCACGTTCGCCCTGCGCCAATCCAGTGGGACTATTCCCGTCATTAATGAGTCCCTAAAAATTAGATACAATGGCTCTGAAATTACAGAGCTCAATTCTTTTAGGATCCGTGGGTGGATGCCATCAGGTCCAGGTGCTTTATCCACCTTTATTCTGTCTAAGTATTTCTGGACCATATCCCTTTTGAGCCATTGTGGATCATTTGGGGCTGTGTCACTACCACCCCCATTATGGACATGAGCTCCCCCATGCTCTTTTGTGTACACAGAGCTGAAGAAAGTGTTTAATAAATTAGCCTTCTCTTTGTCCCCAGTCACCAACTCTAGATTGTTTTGTAAAGGGCCTACATGCTCAGACTTGACCTTTTTACTATTAATATATTTGAAGAATTTTTTGGGGTTTGTCCTACTATCTTTTGCAATCTGTCGTTCGTTTTGAATTTTTGCATCCTTGATTTCCTTTTTACATATACTGTTAATTTCTTTGTAACATTTAAATGACACTAGTGATCCTTCATTTTTATATTTTTTAAAAGCTCTTCTCTTACAGTTTATAGCTTTTTTAACTTTGGCCGTGTGCGATTTTACAGAATGCAGATATGTGCAATTTACAGGTTGCGGAATTCTGATATGTGGGATTTACAGGTTTCAGAATGCAGATATGTGTGATTTACAGGTTTCAGAATGCAGATATGTGCAATTTACGGGTTGCTGAATTCAGATATGTGCAATTTACAGGTTGCGGAATTCAGATATGTGCGATTTACAGGTTGTAGATATGTGCAATTTACAGGTTGCAGAATGCAGATATGTGCGATTTACAGGTTGTAGATATGTGCAATTTACAGGTTGCTGAATGCAGTTATGTGCGATTTACAGTTTGCAGAATGCAGTTATGTGCAATTTTACAGAATGCAGATATGTGCAATTTACAGGTTGCGGAATTCTGATATGTGGGATTTACAGGTTTCAGAATGCAGATATGTGTGATTTACAGGTTTCAGAATGCAGATATGTGCAATTTACAGGTTGCTGAATTCAGATATGTGCTATTTACAGGTTTCAGAATGCAGATATGTGCAATTTACAGGTTGCAGAATTCAGATATGTGCAATTTACAGGTTGCAGAATGCAGATATGTGCGATTTACAGGTTTCAGAATGCAGATATGTGTGATTTGCAGGTTTCAGAATGCAGATATGTGCAATTTACAGGTTGCAGAATGCAGATGTGTGATTTACAGGTTGCTTTAGTAGAGCCCGGTGTATAATGTGCAGCCTGGTATATGATGTGGATTCTATAAGGGGTGTAGCTTGTGAGATGTGGGAGGGGCCAAATCTGGAGGGGCGGTGTCTTGCACCCCCATCCTAAAACTTCACCAGCCGCCACTGTAAAGGAGTAAAGACAGTCAGATGCTAACGTCAGAGCAGGTGGAGTCATAGCAAGGCCAGGACAAGCAAGCGGTCAGATTCCACGAGTTAAGCAAATCAAAGATTAAGGGGGAAAAAAAGGAAAAAAAATACAACAGGCAAGCACAGACCAAACTAAAGTTTGTATGTAGAAGACATTGTACAGGTATATACAAGAAGTCTAACTAAACCCACCGATTTAACCGTTCAAAAAAAGAAAGCTCAAGTTAGAAATGTTCAATAAATGGTAAATGTAACATTTATGTCCATAATCAAATCAATGTAGTTTTCTGCAGTGTGTTTGTTTTTATTTTGCCTACTAGTGCATGTACTTTGTATACTATATGCAGGGCCTGTTACAGTAGCCAGTGTGTTTATGACAATTGATCTTTCAAGCCCTCAAATAGCTAGTCACTACTGATCACATATGCAGCAATATGGGATTTGTAGATCGAAATAGAGACTAAGATGACGCTGTCCTCGGCAGATAGGAGGATAGGGGGGTTGAGCTCTGCTTTAAATATCAAACAAGAACAGGGAAAACACAATGTGGTACATGACTACGAACAACAAAAATGCTGGCACTCAGGATCTGGGTATAAGTATCAATGTCCAGAAATAATGGTGGAAAAAATCCAAATAATTAAAGGTGATGACTATAATGATGGAGAGGGGTCCTGGGAGTTGAAGACACACTAAGGGCTCAGCTTTTCATAGGAAATTATTGTACAGTTACATAAAATATTCCAACACTTACATGGAGGTAAGGGATGAAGAGGCGTAAGGCAGGAATGTGGCAAGGAGGTTCACGGTATCGTCAGCAAGAATTCCTATATGAGCTGGTCACCCTGCCATTACACAGGAGTAGCTGGATCTTCCTCTTGATTTACCGCGGTCCCTCTGTGGCTGGTTTCCAGCTCATATAGGAGTTCTTGCTGACGATATCATGAACATCCTTGCCACTTCCGGCCTTACTGCTCTTCATCCCTTACGTATATGTAAGTGTTGAAATAGTACATGACTACAGGCCAACAAGGTAAGGCACAGAGTCATGAGAGGAAAAGGAGATCAGACAACAGTCTTCCTATCAGACATGACAATATAAGTAGAACTTTCTTTAAAAAAAAAAAAAAACATAGCGCTTACCTTGTTCGGTGTCTCCTTCTCAAAATATTACTTTTCAAGCTATGATGAAAATTCCCAGCTGGCTTCATTCTGTTTCTAAAAAAAATTGTGTTCCCCCCCCCCCCATCCATACTGTTATATTAGACATGCAACCTGGCTACCAAGGAAGGAGGGTGTGAATCTCACTTGAACCATACTAAACCACATGACCTTAACATTGGGAGGGTACCTTGTGAGAGAGGGATTCAAACCCTCCCCCTTTGCAAGGCATCTTGTTACCATGTTGGTACAAGGACCTCATCCCCACATACCTTGCCCGATGGTTGTGGAGGGACTTATCAGAATCTGGAAGCCCCCTTTAAAATAATGGGGGGCCTAGAAATCCAGCTCTACCCCCATGAAAATGAAAAAGGTTAGCTAGAATTTCTTGTTATTCATTCATGAAAAATGTTAAATAGAAAAAAAATACAGACAATGTAGAAAAAAATCCTTTTCTAAATAAATATATAAATTGTGCCCTATGATGTAAATCCAACATCTGCCATGTTGTTCAATGATATAAATGCAACACCAATCTCAATCACTTGCCAACAGGACAACCCGTGCCTCTTCTTTCACTACTCCCATGACAGTGACATCACATGTCAGTTTCTTGCCAGTACAGGAATGTCCACACAGTGCCTGAGAACCTGAGTGATGTCACTGGATACATATTGTCATGACCATGTGCTCAATGATGTCACCTGTGATCCCCACCAACAATGTGAAATAATCCAGCTGGAAGCTGTCATTTAGTGGTGGTAGTGATACCTCCACTTAATGATTCCTGGTGGCAGCTGGAGGTATCCCAAAACTGACCTAATCTGGCCAATTAGAACAAGTTTGATTCGGGTGGTACTCATGGTCAATCTGTAAAATGTTTGGCTTTCTGGAGAATTTTTTGTGAAAACATTTATAAATAGAACCCTTAAAATTCTCCTTCTTTAAATACTTAAAACTGAATTATCTCCTAAAATGACCCCTTAAAGCTCATCTGACCCAAAAACAATTATACTATATTGCAGCTTACCAGTCCTCAGATGTGGTGGGTTTTTTTTCACCTTTATTTTATTTTCACCTACTGATTCTGCCAATGACGCATTTCATAATTTAGGCTGGTCACACATGTTCAATCAACTTGTACAATTGTTCTTTAGATTTACCAAAAACCATGTAATATGAGGTAAAAACTAAACAACACTTTCAATTGTATCCAATCAGGCAGGCCCTTGCACTACATAGTTAAAGGTAAATCTAAAGAAAATTGTATAGAAAATGTAAGAGAATTGTATAATGAATGGCCAGCCTAAAGCCGCGTACACACGGGCGGACTGTCTGGCCAACTAAGTCCGTCAGACAATCCGACGGACAGTCCGTCCTACTTTCGAATGAACGGACTTGACCACACACGATGAACAAACAGTCCGTTGAAAGCTTGCGCGATGACATGTACAGCACGTACGACGGGACTAGAAATAGGACGTCCAATACACAGCAATGCAACCTTTCGCCGTGTAAATCCTTTCTGAGCATGCGCCATACTTAGTCCATCCAACTTGCCTACTCACGAGCGGACTGTCCGCTGAAACCAAAGTTGGACGGACAATATTACGGAAATTCCGAAAGACTTAGTCCGCCAGACTGTCCGCTGAAAAAGTCAGCTGAAGCCCACACACGAGCGGACTGTCCGCTGAAATGTGTTTCAGCGGACTAAGTTGGACAGACAGTCCGCCCGTGTGTACGCGGCCTTAGACTAACATTGCTCCCTCACCATACTATATGTATCAAGAAGCAGCGTTATCAACCAAGGACAGGGCAACAGAACACATCTACCTCTCCTCTTCTCCATAACATAGGGGGAGTTGTTCTGTAGGACAATGACATAGCTGGGAATAATGGTATTAGCAGTATGCAGAATCAGACTGGATGAGTTATCGGCTCACAAGATTTATTGCAGGTTCTACAAGTATTTTTATGCTCATCAAATAGATATAACAAAATACTTCCAATGGTATACTTAACAGACCAAATGAGGCCAAAACTCATTGCAAGTTTATGCATACACTTTGTAGTGCCGGCTCCTGAAAAGCACGCACTATGTGTTATTTTTCTATTTAAAATTCCTAAAGCCACAGTTGGGTTTTAGGGTCAATTATACCAAATTATGGTTTCAGTACCAGCTGGATTGCACTGGGTTCTGCTTGGCCACAGGTGTCGCTGTCACTACTGGCAAGTGTGAGAACGCAGTCTGGCTGGGTGTGTTGAGTGCCATTATTTCTTGGGAACTAGCCCAGTGGGAGTGTTGTCTTGCTGTGCATTCTGGGAGAGGGTACTTAAGGTGCTGAGATCATGTGCTTCTGGGTTCCGGTCCAGAAGAGCTTTCTGTCTGTGTGGTTCTGGTCCTCCTGACCAGCCCCCATGGCCCTCATGGCCTAGGGTGCGGATCCATCCAATTCAGAGTCTCAGGGCTGGCTAGCCCGAGTCAAAGTAAATGGAAGGAGGATTCAAAGGTGGTCCGGTGTCGTCTCATCTGTGGAGAGGCCCAGCAACTGAAGAAGCAACCAGGGGAGGACTCTTCTGGAGAAGGCCACGCATAAGGCTGGCTTCTCAGAAGGAGCCTGGAGGCTCAGTTGAAAGACACCAAGTGAATCTACACTTGTACAGTATCACCGGACCGGCTGCAAGATCCTGGTACCGTATGAGGGCTCTCTAAATTTATCTACATCCTTCAGTTACCAACAAGTCTATGGCAGAGACTTTATTCACCACTGTTCTACAATAAGCCTGTGGCAGAGACTTTATTCACCAGTGTTCTACAACAAGTCTGTGGCAGGGACTTTGTTCCGTTGTTCTGTATGCAAGTCTGTGGCAGAGGCTTTGCTTTGCTCAAGCACTCTATCGGCTGCTAGGCCTAGTGAGTAGAGGTCTATCTGGTAGCTGTGAGAATCCAGTTGTGAGTGGCAAATCTCTGGATTTCTATAGTGAGAGACTTCCTATCTTTTGCAGTTCCAAGAGTACCTGAACTTTCTACCTAACCCTCTATCCTTCATTGAGAGACTGTTTGTCTACTTTTTTCAAATAAAAATCCCAAAAGTGAATTCAGTGTCAGTTTCTACAATTCTTTGGGCCATCTACCTCGTGAAACCCCTAGACGCACACAAGGTCAAGAAGCTAACGGTAAGCCCAACAAAACCAGCAACTCCTTCGGGGGTCAGTGCTACAACTTTAACACTTAAACCCTCCCCCACAGCTCCTAACTCTTAAAATGAACCTTTATCACATATCCCTTAGCCCTACCTAAAGGTAAAACTTACTGAGGCTTTACCTGTATTCTAAGCCCTAACACTAACCCCTATTTTTCTGTCTTTTCATCTCATCCTGCTCTGTGATAATGGCAAGCAGTCTTATGCTGAAATAATGAAGGACCAGAATTCCGGCACAAGGAGAAACCACTCTGATAAAGGGTTGAGCACATCACAGAGCAGTGCAAGTCCCATTCATCAATTGCAAAATAAGACCAGTAGGCCATGTGCCTACTCGCCTATAATTGTATGAACCAGCTGTCTATGAACATGACTTTCAGTGTATGTCATTACCAATGCTTTATGGTGATTAGATGTGCATTATTCTGCACACATCCTGCAGTGTTTGTGGTTTTCATGTTCTTTTATTTTATTTTGAAAGAAGTTAGGTGGGATCCCCTTCTATGTGAGCTATAGCAACAAGCAACGTTTTTTTTTTTTTTTTTAACAGCCTGCGTTTGGGAAATGCGGGTTTCTCTGTGTAAACAGTTGAGGGCCTAAGGTTTATGCATACAAAGGCATGTGCTTGTTGTGCTGTAGTGTTCTCCATTTTATGGAGAACTGGTGTTTGTGGTTACAGTAGATTGATGAACAAATCTTATCAACATGCTGCTGCTTCCTTTTTCTGATATAAATCAATCTGAATTTTATTAAGATGGTTAAAGAATAGCAAAAAAGCATTACCAGCATTTTGTGGTCTAACTGTCTTTTTTAAACACACTTCTGCTAAAACATTTTGAGATAATGTATACATAATAGCACATTAAAATTTATTGTAATATTACTTTGACCTGTTATGTAATCATTGTTTTATATTGCAGTCTTGTTCGGTATAGATTTCATATTTTGCACTTTGCTTTATTCCAGTGTAAAAGCTCCAACAAAATATAATTAAGGAAAATGCTTAATTTAAAGTATTATCGTTGAAGAATTATTCTATTGCTAAGTTACAGATATAGATAATAAGTGTAGCCAAGCCCCCGTATTAGTTGCTGAATGTAGTGGTTCACTTGTCACCCTGCCCAGCCGGACATCCATCTCTCAATCACTCATGTCGCGTACACACGATTGGACTATCCGGCGGACAAATCACCGGACTTTGCAATGGAGGTCCGCCGGACTTTCCGAACGAGCGGACCTGCCCACACACGACCAGACTTTTCTGGCGGACAAACCACTGGACTATGGCGGGAGTCCGCCGGACTTTTGAAATGAACGGACTTGCCCACACACAGAGAAAAGTCCGTTAATTTTGAACGCAGCTCCAGGTAGATGGGACTACCGAAGGAAGTCAATGTCGCGGCCTCCATTAGCGAGATTGACACATCGCTAGCCCCGTCACCAGGTATGGACTTAAAGGGGAAGCCCTACACCGAAAAAAACGGCATGGGGTCCCCCCCAAGTCCATATCAGACCCTTATCCGAGCACGCAGCCCGGTCGGTCAGGAAAGGGGGTGGGGACGGGCGAGCACCCCCCCTCCTGAGCCGTACCAGGCCGCGTGCCCTCAACATGGGTGGGTGCTTTGGGGAAAGGGGGGCCCCCCACCCCAAAGCACCTTGTCCCCATGTTGATGAGGACAAGGGCCTCTTCCTGACAACCCTGGCCGTTGGTTGTCAGGGTCTGCAGGCGGGGGGCTTATCGGAATCCGGGAGCCCCTTTAATAAGATACCGGCCCCCCACCCTATGTGAATGAGTATTGGGGTACTATGTACCCCTATCCATTCACCTGGTGAAAAAAAAGTGTAAAGAAAAAACACAACACATGTTTTTAAAATAATTTATTGCACAGGTCCAGTCTTCCGTCTTGGGGGGTCTTCTCGCCAGACTCCTCCGCTATCTTCTGCTAGCTCTTTGACTAGCGGAGGAGCCTGGCTTTCTTCTTCGTCACCGCCACTGTTCGGGGGTCTTCTTCCGACTTCGGGGGTCTTGTCCCCCTCTTCAGTTCTTCTTGCCGGGCCTCCGCTATCTTCTTCCAGCTCTGTTACTAGCGGTGGCCCGGTCTTCTGTCGCCGCCGCCACTCTTCTTCCGACTTTGGGGGTCTTGTCCCCCTCTTCGGTTCTTCTTGCCGAGCCTCTGCTTTCTTCTTCCGGCAGTCCGACGGACAATTTTGAGTCAAAACTTCTTTCTAAGTCCGCCTGACTTTTGGAAAGAAAAAGTCCACCGGAGCCAACACATAGTATGATCGTATGTACGCAGCATTAGAGACACAGACCAGCCCATAGCTTTGTTTTGTTTTTTTTATTTGAGGGGATTAAACTTGGATAGCTAATTAGGAATTATGAGATGCCCAGGAATATTCAGTGCAAACTTCTTGGTACTTCTATATACACTCCAGTATATACACTCCAGTCTTCCCTCCAGCACAAACACTTGCTGCACACCGCTTCTTCTCCAGCACTTCAGTTGCTGCAGACTGTTACTCCACCAGCACTTGCTGCAGACTGCTACTCCTCCAGACTAGCTACCACTGCATTGGTAGGCCTGACACTACTTCAGCCAGACCTCAATAAATTGCCTTTTGCGGGCAGGGACCTCAGGCTCCTGTGGTGTAGGAATAGTTCAGGTGCTAGCTGTCCTCTATTCAGCTACCACTCCCTGATAGCTCTCTTTAGGCCCTACCAACCAGCCTGGCTGCAAAGACCTCTTTCCACTGCCCTTCCCACAGTCCTCTCTTCTGGTTCTGCACCCATCTCAACCTGCAATCTCCCAGTTCTCTCAGGCGTGCCTCTCCAGTCCTTCCGACTGTGCTCACTTATCAGCCCTCCCAGCTCTGACCAGTTGTCCTCCCTGGAGACTCTTAGAAGTGTTTTCTCCCACTGTCCTCTCCTTGCTTGCTCATGTGCCTCTCTTTCCAGGATCTCTTCACTTCCTCCTGGATGCACCTGAGCCCCAGCCCAGGGTCACCCCCTCCCCAAGACTGGGGAGCTCCACCTCTCCTCCTATCTTTCCAGCAAGCTCTATAAAGAAGAGGGAGGTCTCAGTGATGCTGCCTCTGAGTCACAAGCTGCTATCCTGAGCTTCTCCCAACCCAGAAGGAAAACAAACAGGCCTAGCCACCAGCTAGGCCTGCCTAAATGTGCCTACTCTGCTAGAAAATCCTCACTCTAACACCTAACTAGAGGGTGCTACCCTAGGATGTGCAGAACACCCCCCTGTTTGGTATGCAATAAAACAAAAGACACAGTAAGGCTTATTTTCGGGGTAGGTCTTATCATGTAATGTGCTGTCTTCTCTCCCCCTCTACCTCCCTGCCTGTCAGGAATACCCAGTGGAACCGAGTAAAAGTGCTTATAAAAACCTAGAATCCACTCTATTACAGTATTATATAATGTAAACTGTGTGTGTATGTTTCTGTAATACAATTGTGCCAAATACCTTCTTAGAGAGCCACTCGGCACTTCCTTTACCCACCAGAGCTCTCTTCCCCACTCTGAGCACTGCATAGGTTGGCCAAGATGAGAGCTGGGAGAAGAGAAGGAGAGCAGTGGGAGGTTAGCTCAGAGCCGAGCTGCACTGTACCGAAGGTATTTGACACAAATAGATTACAGAAACATACTCAGTTTACATTACATAATAGTGTAATAGATTGGATTCTAGGATTTTAAATCACTTTAAGCACTTCAGCCCCGGAAGGATTTGCCCCCTACCTGACCAGGCCATTTTTTGCGATACGGCACTGTGTCGCTTTAACTGAAAATTGCACAGTCGTGCAATGTTGTACCCAAACAAAATGTATGTCCTTTTTTCCCCACAAATAGAGCTTTCTTTTGGGGGTATTTGCTCACCACTGTGGTTTTTATTTTTTGTGTTATAAACAAAAAAGCATGAATTTTGAAAAAATATATATTTTGTACATTTGTTATAATAAATATTCCCCCCAAAAATATAAAAAAAAACAAGTTTCTTCTTCAGTTTAGGCCGATATGTATTCTACTACATATTTTTGGTAAAAAATCGCAATAAGCGTATATTGATTGATTTGTGCAAAAGTTATAGCGTCTACAAAATAGGGGATAGATTTATGTCATTTTTATTTATTATTATTTTTTTTTTTACTAATGATGGCTAGTAGGTATGAGCTGAGTGTTTGAGTCGAACCCATGTTCGACTCGAACACCGTCTGTTTGCCCGTTCGGCGAAATCCGAACATTATGGACCGTTCTCGCCAAATTTGAGTGGCGTGTCACAGCCCAAAATTCACTGCGACATCGCAGTACATTGCTGGCTGATGATTGGCCAAGCATGCACTATGACCCGCATGCTTGATCAATCACAACGCCGTCAGCGAAAAGAGCCATAATTGGCCACAGGCGGGATGCCTGTGGCCAATTATGGCTCAGGGGGTTTAGTACACGCCCCACACTATATAAGGCCGACTGCGCGGCGGCCTTGTGTAGTGTGTTTCGGCTCATAGAGAGAGATATATGGAGAGACAGTGTCTTAATTTCCTTTGAAGCTATTGCAGTTACAGTTTGTGTATTGTGCCACCTGCACAGTGTACACCTGAAGCTACCCCAATTGCTGGTGTTCTGGTCATATACCACAGGCAGCTGCAGCAGTTACAGTCGGTGTATTGTGCTACCTGCACAGTTTACCCCTGAAGCTACCCCAATTGCTGGTGTTGTTCTGGTCCTATACCACAGGCACCTGCAGCAGTTACAGTCGGTGTATTGTGCCACCTGCACAGTGTACAACTGAAGCTACCCCAATTACTGGTGTTCTGGTCCTATATCACAGGCAGCTGCAGTAGTTACAGTCAGTGTATTTTGCTACCTGCACAGTGTACACCTGAAGCTACCCCAATTGCTGGTGTTGTTCCGGTCCTATACCACAGGCAGCTGCAGCAGTTACAGTCGGTGTATTGTGCCGCCTGCAGTGTACACCTGAAACTGCCCCAATTGCTGGTGTTGTTCTGGTCCTATACCACAGGCAGCTGTAGCAGTTACAGTCGGTGTATTGTGCCACCTGCACAATGTGCACCTAAAGCTACCCCAATTGCTGGTGTTCTTCAGATGCTATACCGCAGACAGGCAGCTGCAGTAATTACAGTTGTTGTATTGAGTCATCTGCACAGTGTGCACCTAAATCTACCCCAATTGCTGGTGTTCTCATCTCCCTGCAGGCCATTAGTATGTCTGAAAGGCCAACAAGGAGAGGCAGACAGTCACGAGCCAATAAAAGAGGGCAAGCAGGCTCTGTGTCTAGAGGCAACAGTGTTGGTCGTGGACACGGTGCATCCTCATTGGGATACGCTTGTCCTTATTTTTGGCAGCTGTATGTGTTGATCCGCAACATGGCGAAGACTTGGTAGAGTGGATGACCAAGCTATCCTCATCCTCCCAATCCTCTCTCACCCAGGCTCAGGGTACTGGCAAAGCAGTTGCCAATGCGGCCTCTTCCCTCATCTCAATGGCATCAGTCACTCCTTCCCTAGACCCACCATGTCCTCCTGAGAAGTTACCCGAACTGTTTGAGCACAGTGTTGGGTACATGCTCCAGGAGGATGCCCAGTGTTTTGAAGGCCCTGATGATGATACCCAGCTAGAGGAAGGCAGTAGCGTGAGTGCAGACAGAGGGGATGCCCAAGAAGGACAGCAATCTGGCAGTCATGTTCCACCAATTACAGCATACTGCCAAGTTTGCTCCAGTGACGAGGAGGGAGGGGATGATTAGGTCACTGACTCCACGTGGGTGCCTGATAGGAGAGAGGAGGAGGAGGCACATCTCCAACGAGGCAGGATGCCCTCCAGAGGCCAGGTTAAGGGCAGCACACCGACTGAATCACACCGCAGAGCTCTGTCTGTGTAGGGTGCTGCCTCTGCGTGTTATTCCAAAAGTTCTTTGGTGTGGCCTTTTTTGAGGCGAATGCATCAGATCACACTGCTGCTATTTGCAACATATGTCTCAAGCGTATCTTGCGTGGCCAAAACATCAGCCACTTGGGCACCACATGCTTGACCAGACATATGTCGACCTGCCATGCAGTTCCTTGGCAAGCGTACCTAAAAGACCCACACCAAAGAACAAAACTGACCTCTCCTTGCTCCTCATCAGCTGGGATCTCCAACCCCACTATACCTTCAGTCCTCTCTGAAACCTGCACTGAGAGGAATGAAGGTGTAGAATTACGTGTGTCACAGCCAAGTACTTGGGGGCACTCTGCTAGCAGTACACCGACGTCTGATTGTACTAGGCAAATTTCCCTGCCCCAGCTGCTGGACCGTCGAAAGACGTTCACTCCCAGCCATCCACATGCCCAGAGGTTGAATGCTAGCTTGGCTAATTTTCCAGCACTTCAACTGCTGCCTTTTCAGTTGGTAGACTCTGCCCCCTTCCGTGAGTTTGTGCAATGTGCGGTTCCTCAGTGGCAGATATCCAAACGCCACTTTTTCTCACGGAAGGCGATTCCGGCTCTCTACCGGCATGTGGAAGGCAATGTCCATGCTCGCTGGACAGGGCAGTCAGCGGTAAGGTGCATATCACCGCTGACTCCTGGTCCAGCAGGCATGGACAGGGTCATTACCTATCTTTCATAGTGCATTGGGTGACTCTTCTGGCAGCTGGGAAGGATGCAGGACAAGGTGCAGTAGTGTTGGAGGTTGTTCTGCCACGACGCCTCCAAAATGCTACTACTGGTTGTGACACACCTCTCTCCTCCACCCCCTCCTCTTCTTCTTCCTCCATGGACTCTTCCTGTGCTTTGTCCTCGGAACCAGCGGTGCTTCGTAGGCGTTCAAGGGGCTATACAAGTACGTAGGCAAAAAGATGCCATGCCATGCTTACACTGGTGTGCTTGGGGGACAGGAGCCACACTGGGGCAGATATTCTGTCAGATATGGAGGGGCAGGCTGAGAGGTGGTTGACGCCACACCAGCTTAAGCCAGGAATGGTGGTTTGTGACAATGGCACCAACCTCCTCTCCGCCCTCCGACAGGGACAACTGACCCATGTGCCCTGTGTGGCTCACGTCCTTGGTGCAGGTACCCGGCTTACAGGTATGTCCTGAGGCAGGCGAGGAAAGTCTGTGTGCATTTGGTCATACAATGCCAGTGCTGGGCTGGCTGAGCTCCAAAAGGAATTTAATCGAGCCTGGGTGGTGTCTATAGTATGCCTGTGAAGTGTCACGTGTTTCCCATGTTTAGAACAGTACTACAGAAAAATTACATTTCTAAAGGAAAAATTGTCATTCAAAACTGATCGCGGCTGTAATGAATTGTCGGGTCTCGGCAATATAGATAAAATTCATTGAAAAAAAAAGAGCATGGGATCCCCCTCAGTCCATTACCAGGCCCTTTGGGTCTGGGATGAATATTAAGGGGAACCCCGAGCCAAAATTTAAAAAAAAAATGCGTGGGGGTCCCCCTAAAATCCATACCAGGCCCTTCAGGTCTGATATGGAAATTAAGGGGAACCCTGCGCCAAATAAAAAAAAATGGCATAGGGGTCCCACCCAAAATCAATACCAGACCCTTATCCGAGCATGAAACTTAGGAAAATAGGGGGGGGAAGAGAGAGCGCCCCCTGAACCGTACCAGGCCACATGCCCTCAACATGGGGAGGGTACCTAGATAAGGGCCTCATCCTCACAACCCTTGCCCGGTGGCTATGGGTTATGCGGGCTGGGGACTTATCAGAATCTGGAAGCCTCCTTTAATAAGGGGATCCCCATATCCCTGCTTCCTCCCCTGTGTGAATTGGTAATGGGGTACCCAATCGTAACCCTACCATTTCACAAAAAAAGTGTCAAAATTTTAAAAAAGACAAGAGACAGCTTGGGACAAGTCCTTTATTAAAAAACAAAAATGTCCCACGATGGTTCATGCAGCCCGACGGACCTAAAAAGAAAAAAAAAAGCCGCAAACGATCCGCCTCCATGGGAGGCTTCCGCTGAATGATGCGTCTTGTGTGGCCTGGTATGGTCCAGGAGTTCTCTCGCCCCCCCTCTTTTCCTGTGGCCTGCCAGGTTGCATGCTGGTATGGATTTTGGGGGACCCCTACGCCATTTTTTTTTATTTGGAGCAGGGTTCTCCTTAATATTCATACCAGACCCAAAGGGCCTGGCAATGGACTGAGGGGGATCCCATGCTCTTTTTTTTCAATGAGTTTTATCTATATTGCTGAGACCCTACAATTCATTACAGCCGCGATCAGTTTTAAATGACAATTTTTCCTTTAGAAATGTCATTTAGGTGTGGTACTGTTTTAAACACAGGAAAAATGTGCCACTTTGCAGGAATACTATAGACACCCCCTAGGCATGATATTTAACCACTTCAGCTCCGGACCAATAAACACCTTAAGGACCAGAGGTCTTTTTCCAATTTCGCACTGTGCTGCTTTAACTGGTAATTGCGCGGTCATGCAATATTGCACCCAAACGAAATTTGCGTCCTTTTCTTCCCACAAATAGAGCTTTCTTTTGATGGTATTTGATTGCCTCTGCAATTTTTTTTTTTTGCGATATAAATGGAAAAAGAGCGAAAATTTTGAAAAAAAAAGATATTTTCTTCTTTTTGTTATAAGAAAAATCGAATAAACTAAATTTTAGTCATACATTGAGGGCAAAATTTATTCAGCCACATGTCTTTAGTAAAAAAAATGTCAATAAGCGTATATTTTTTGGTTTGCGCAAAAGTTATAGCGTCTACAAACTAGAGTACATTTTCTGGAATTTACACAGCTTTTAATTTATGACTGCCTATCTCATTTCTTGAGGTGCTAAAATGGCAGGGCAGTACAAACCCCCCCCCAAATGACCCCATTTTGGAAAGTAGACACCCCAAGGAAATTGCTGATGGGTATGTTGAGCCCATTGAATATTTTTTTTTTTTGTCCTAAGGGATTGAATAATGACAAAAAAAATATTGCTTACACATGCCATGGTTATATGTGGAATTGCACCCCAAAATATATTCCGCTACTTCTCCCGAGTATGGGGATACCACATGTGTGGGACTTTTTGGGAGTCTAGTCGCGCACGGCACCCCGAAAACCAATCACCACCTTCAGGATTTCTAAGGGTGCAAATTTTTGATTTAACTCCTCACTACCTATCACAGTTTCGAAGGCCATAAAATGCCAAAATAGCACAAAACCCCCCAAAATGACCCCATTTTGGAAAGAAGACACCCCAAGCTATTTACTGAGAGGCATGTTGAGTTCATGGAATATTTTATATTTTGCCACAAGTTGCGGGAATATTACAAACTTTTTTTTTTTCCACAAAGTTGTCACTAAATGATATATTGCTCACACATGCTATGGGCATATGTGAAATGACACCCCAAAATACATTCTGCTGCTTCTCCTGAGTACGGGGATACCACATGTGTGGGACTTTTTGGGAGCCTAGCCGCGTACGGGACCCCGAAATCCAAGCACCGCCTTCAGGATTTCTAGGGGCATACATTTTTTATTTTACTCCTCACTACCTATCACTACCTATCACAGTTTTGAAGGCCATAAAATGCCAAGATGGCACAAAACCCCCCCAAATGACCCCCTTTTGGAAAGTTTTTTTTACAAAAAGTTGTCACTAAATGATATATTGCTCACACATGCCATGGTTATATCCAAAAAAACTGTTAGCGATCGCAGGGATCAGGCCTGACTCTGCGATCGCTGCAGTTATGTGTTTAGTGTTTTGTAAGTGACAGTGATCGATCGATACTGCACTTGGGTGGGCTGGGCAGAGGGGCAAAACGCAGGTGCTAGCAGGTATCTGGGCTGATCCTGCTAACAATGCGTTTTTTTGGAACCCTAAACTGCTGGGGATGCTAGTATAGATCTGATCAGATCAGATATTGATCTGTTCAGATTCTATACCACTACGGGAGGTGTATGCTTTGCGCGTGGGTGTTAGCGGTACTGGCACTAACCTAGCGCTGCCTGGGGCGATGCAGACCCTGACCCTAAAACCTAATTGATATCACCCGCCGGGTGATCAGGGGGTTAAACCTTTATTGGGTAATAAATGGTGGGTGCCCTGATGCTATAAAAAGCAAATTAACCAGAGTCACCCGTAACACTTATATGGTGATCAGTGGTGAAAGGGTTAACTAGGGGCAATCAGGGGGTTCAAATTTTTATTAGGTAGTATATGGGGGTCCCTGGCGCTATATAAAAACCTGACGGGGAACCTAAATAACTAACTGGCTAACCAGCGTCACCAGTGACACTTATACTGTGATCGCTGGTGAAAGGGTTAACTAGGGGCAATCAGGGGGTTAAAACCATTATTGGGTAGTATATCGGGGTACCTAGCGCTATAAAAACCTGGCGGTGAACCTAAAAAAATAACTAGCTACCTAGCGACAGTAGCGACACTGATGCAGCGATCAGAAAAATTATCGCTTAGTGACACTGGCAAAAGGGGGTGAAAGGGTTAACTAGGGGCAATCAGGATGTTAAAACCATTATTGGGTAGTATATCGGGGTACCTAGCGATATAAAAACCTGGCGGTGAACCTAAAAAAATAACTAGCTACCTAGCGACAGTAGCGACACTGATGCAGCGATCAGAAAAATGATCGCTTAGTGACACTGGCAAAAGGGGGTGAAAGGGTTAACTAGGGGCAATCAGGATGTTAAAACCATTATTGGGTAGTATATCGGGGTACCTAGCGCTATAAAAACCTGGCGGTGAACCTAAAAAAATAACTAGCTACCTAGCGACAGTAGCGACACTGATGCAGCGATCAGAAAAATGATCGCTTAGTGACACTGGCAAAAGGGGGTGAAAGGGTTAACTAGGGGCAATCAGGATGTTAAAACCATTATTGGGTAGTATATCGGGGTACCTAGCGCTATAAAAACCTGGCGGTGAACCTAAAAAAATAACTAGCTACCTAGCGACAGTAGCGACACTAATGCAGCGATCAGAAAAATGATCGCTTAGTGACAGTGGCAAAAGGGGGTGAAAGGGTTAACTAGGGGCAATCAGGATGTTAAAACCATTATTGGGTAGTATACCGGGGTACCTAGCGCTATAAAAACCTGGCGGTGAACCTAAAAAAATAACTAGCTACCTAGCGACAGTAGCGACACTGATGCAGCGATCAGAAAAATGATCGCTTAGTGACACTGGCAAAAGGGGGTGAAAGGGTTAACTAGGGGCAATCAGGATGTTAAAACCATTATTGGGTAGTATATCGGGGTACCTAGCGATATAAAAACCTGGCGGTGAACCTAAAAAAATAACTAGCTACCTAGCGACAGTAGCGACACTGATGCAGCGATCAGAAAAGTGATCGCTTAGTGACACTGGCAAAAGGGGGTGAAAGGGTTAACTAGGGGCAATCAGGATGTTAAAACCATTATTGGGTAGTATATCGGGGTACCTAGCGCTATAAAAACCTGGCGGTGAACCTAAAAAAATAACTAGCTACCTAGCGACAGTAGCGACACTGATGCAGCGATCAGAAAAATGATCGCTTAGTGACACTGGCAAAAGGGGGTGAAAGGGTTAACTAGGGGCAATCAGGATGTTAAAACCATTATTGGGTAGTATATCGGGGTACCTAGCGCTATAAAAACCTGGCGGTGAACCTAAAAAAATAACTAGCTACCTAGCGACAGTAGCGACACTAATGCAGCGATCAGAAAAATGATCGCTTAGTGACAGTGGCAAAAGGGGGTGAAAGGGTTAACTAGGGGCAATCAGGATGTTAAAACCATTATTGGGTAGTATACCGGGGTACCTAGCGCTATAAAAACCTGGCGGTGAACCTAAAAAAATAACTAGCTACCTAGCGACAGTAGCGACACTGATGCAGCGATCAGAAAAATGATCGCTTAGTGACAGTGGCAAAAGGGGGTGAAAGGGTTAACTAGGGGCAATCAGGATGTTAAAACCATTATTGGGTAGTATACCGGGGTACCTAGCGCTATAAAAACCTGGCGGTGAACCTAAAAAAATAACTAGCTACCTAGCGACAGTAGCGACACTGATGCAGCGATCAGAAAAATGATCGCTTAGTGACACTGGCAAAAGGGGGTGAAAGGGTTAACTAGGGGCAATCAGGATGTTAAAACCATTATTGGGTAGTATATCGGGGTACCTAGCGCTATAAAAACCTGGCGGTGAACCTAAAAAAATAACTAGCTACCTAGCGACAGTAGCGACACTGATGCAGCGATCAGAAAAATGATCGCTTAGTGACACTGGCAAAAGGGGGTGAAAGGGTTAACTAGGGGCAATCAGGATGTTAAAACCATTATTGGGTAGTATATCGGGGTACCTAGCGCTATAAAAACCTGGGGGTGAACCTAAAAAAATAACTAGCTACCTAGCGACAGTAGCGACACTAATGCAGCGATCAGAAAAATGATCGCTTAGTGACAGTGGCAAAAGGGGGTGAAAGGGTTAACTAGGGGCAATCAGGATGTTAAAACCATTATTGGGTAGTATACCGGGGTACCTAGCGCTATTAAAACCTGGCGGTGAACCTAAAAAAATAACTAGCTACCTAGCGACAGTAGCGACACTGATGCAGCGATCAGAAAAATGATCGCTTAGTGACACTGGCAAAAGGGGGTGAAAGGGTTAACTAGGGGCAATCAGGATGTTAAAACCATTATTGGGTAGTATATCGGGGTACCTAGCGCTATAAAAACCTGGCGGTGAACCTAAAAAAATAACTAGCTACCTAGCGACAGTAGCGACACTGATGCAGCGATCAGAAAAATGATCGCTTAGTGACACTGGCAAAAGGGGGTGAAAGGGTTAACTAGGGGCAATCAGGATGTTAAAACCATTATTGGGTAGTATATCGGGGTACCTAGCGCTATAAAAACCTGGCGGTGAACCTAAAAAAATAACTAGCTACCTAGCGACAGTAGCGACACTGATGCAGCGATCAGAAAAATGATCGCTTAGTGACACTGGCAAAAGGGAGTGAAAGGGTTAACTAGGGGCAATCAGGATGTTAAAACCATTATTGGGTAGTATTTCGGGGTACCTAGCGATATAAAAACCTGGCGGTGAACCTAAAAAAATAACTAGCTACCTAGCGACACTAGCGACACTGATGCAGCGATCAGAAAAATTATCGCTTAGTGACACTGGCAAAAGGGGGTGAAAGGGTTAACTCTAGGGGCAATCAGGGGGTTAAATCTTTATTGGGGGGTGATAAGGGGCTACCCTGGACCTAACACTAACTGCCCTGACAGTTTTTACTTTTACAACTGACACTGAATGCATTGATCAGTAAAGAAATGATCAATGTAATCAGTGACACTGTGACTGGGGGTGGGAGGGGGGTCGGGGGACGATCGGGGGGGGGGATCGGGGGGGGGGGGTTTGTGTACCTACGTGTACCTATGTGTCAGTGTAGTGTTTTGGTGCACTTACTTTGTGTCTTCTCCTCGTAGTCCGGTCAAAAAGACCGCCCCGAGGAGAATGACATCACTTCCTCCTTCCTGTGTAAACAATACACAGTGGGAGGAAGTTCGTCATTGGCCAGGAGCGATCGAGAGGGGGTGGCCAGAAACCAACGGCCATCCCCTCATCACGGATCGCTCCCGGAGGGAAACGGACCGCCGTAGCCAGCGGGAGGGGGTCCGATCGGACCCCCCACCCGCTGGAAGGCAGGCACGTACATCTACGTGCTTGTGCCTGCCTGTGCCATTCTGATGACGTAGAATGGCAATACGGCGGTCCTTAAGTGGTTAAAGGAATATTTCATTTTTATTGTTTCACATTAAGCATTAAAAATCACTGCTCCCAAAGAAACTGCCATTTTTTTAAAAGTTTTTTTGCATTGATACATGTCCCCTGAGGTAGGACCCTGGTCCCCAAACACTTTTTATGACAATAACTTGCATATAAGCCTTTAAAATTAGCACTTTTGATTTTTCATGTTAGTGTCCCATAGACTTTTAACGGTGTTCCAGCAGATTTAGAATTTGCAGCGAACACCACATATTGTTCACTGTTCGGCTAACACCCGATGTTTGAGTCAAACTTACGTTCGACTCGAACATCGGGCTCATGCCTAATGATGGTGATCTGCAGGACTGTGACATTGCGGCGGACAGATCGGACACTTTTGACACTTTTTGGGACCATTGATATTGATACAGCAATGAGCGCTAAAAATAGCCACTGATTACTGTATAAATGTCACTGGCAGGTAAGGGATTAACACTAGGGGGCGATCAAGGGGTTAAATATGTTCCCTCACTGTGTGTTCTAACTGTGGGGGGTGGGAGTGACTATAGGAGGAGACTAAGCAGGAACAATGATCTGTCTCCTCTCCCCTGTTTACACACACACACACACACATCCCGTTCTCGTTCTGTCACGAGCGATCACAGGTGCCCAGCGGACATAACACCCATCGGCATGCACATCGGCTCCGGGTAGACACTGCGGGCGCACACGCCTCCGACTGTGTGCACGCCTGCAATAGTGTCATAAAGAGCCAATGTACACCTATAGCGATTTGCGCAGCAGTGCCAACCTGCCACAGTGTAACTGCAGCGGCTGGTCGGCTAGCGGATAAACTAGGGCTTATTTATGGGGTAGGGCTTATATTGCAGCCGTCCCCAAAAATCACAGTAGGTCTTATTTTCAAGGTTTTATTTTCGAGGAAATACAATATATATTTAAACATAATTCTCACATAGTTCTGATGGATGAGTTGAATTACAAAGGAAAAGAACAGACTTCTAAATGAGACAAAGGGTGCTAACTTTAAATACCCAAATTAAACGCAAGGGGAAAATAAATAAATAAAAAGCAGGATTTGCCACTTTGATGATTGTAGTAAGAATAGCTTCACCTTATTCACTAAGCTAAGTGAAAATTCACTTACCTTAGTGAATGAAGTGACCCTGTGCTGACTTCAGTTATCCAATTATGTGCAAGCAAAAGTCATGTTTTCTTTGGGAGTAGGAACAGATATGAATAGTTCAATGCTCCCTGTAAAATAGTTTAAAAAAACTAGCACTGTATAAATAAAATAAACCGGAGATCAGAATAATTTAGCAAGGGCTTGTTCATAATCTTCCAAATATTTAACTGCTAATAACAACAAAAATAATAACACTCACACAAAAAAAGAAAAACCCAATACACATATTGAAATAAAGATTTGAATTTAAATTTATTATATAAAGAAAGTTTTATGTTTTTAGTAACAGCACTATGAATTTCTAACAAAGTCAGCAAGTTACCACGAGAAAGCAAAATTCATACAGTAAATAGAAAAATACATGTAAGATTACACTTATTATATTTTTGTTTCTAAGTTATATAATTAAAGCAAGCTTAGATAGTTGTGACAAATTTCTCCCTCAAGGGAAATAAAGCACAATTACTGCTCCAAAGATAGCTAGACCATTTCCATAAATCAAAATATTTTTAGACAATCCTTTATTAAATATAATTCTGCATACTATTAATTGTAAGATTTTGTCTAAACCAGGGGTGTCCAACCTGTGGCCACTGAGCTACATGTAGCCCAAGATGGCTATGAATGACTCCCCACAAAAAAAAACTTCTGAATGTTGATTTACATGTACACTAAGGCTGGGTTCACACTAGAGACTGTAACGGCTCACAACAGGAGTCCGGTATGTCTCTATTCACCTCTTTAGGTCTGATTTAAGCCCAAATTTTGGGCTGAATTCGGAACTGAAACAGACCAGAAGACGCACAGGACTCCTGTGCAATTCGCATCAGAGCTGCTGCAGAGATGTGTGAATCATCTCCATAAAGAGGCGGTCACAATCTCCTGCAATGCGAATTGGATGCGGGGAAAACCCACATCCAATTCGCACTAGTGTGAACCCAGCCTTATTGAACACATACAGTCCAAGAAAAAATTGACAATGTCTCTTTACTGGACTTTTATAAGTTTTATTTTCCCCAAAAATCTTCCTCTCTTTACAGTCATCAGTTTTCGGCAGCACCTAGATTTGTGTACAAGTATTTATAGGGATGAAGCGCATTAAGGGCAAAATTAGGGCAAACTTGAGGACTCATTGAGAATTGCTACTACATCCATCCAACCAGATATTGATACGTTATTTTAGCAAAAACCGTGTCAAATATCACACTAGTTTTATGTGGCCCTCTTTTATTTGTGTAATAAAAAAAATGTACAAAAAAAATGAAGTTTTATTAGTTATATTATCTTTATCAGTGATGGTTAACTTGTGATCTGCCTGATTTTTTATGCTCATAAGTAATCCTTATTGTTAGTGTATTTTATGTGTGGCCCAAGACAATAGATCTTCATTAAATGTGGTCTAGGATGGTAAAAATGTTGAATGCCCCTGGTCTAGACCTTTTCCAGTTTTCTGTTTTGCTATTACTAAGTAAGACACTATCTTCTACAGTTTAACAGCTCTTGCTGTAAAGAACCCCTTCCTATTTTAATGGTAAACTATTTTTGCTTCCATGCAAATCTGACGTTACATTATCCTTTGCCGTATTGGAAAATAATTGATTTACTAAAGCTTTATGTTGATCTTGAATATTTTTATACATACTCAACTTGAAGTTTCTTTTTAACCTAAAGAAAAAGACCAGTTATTTATGTCCTTCCCTCATTTAGTTGGTACCTAAAGGAGCTAGGGGTTACCAGCGTAGTTGTTTCTCATAAATCCTTTTTATAATCAGTTGCCCAAACTAATATTTGCATTCTGTTTTTTCTGGTTTATATATTCAAATATTTATTTTTGCTTTTGGTGTACTGTACTGCTGCTTAACAAATTGTTAACACTCTGGGTTTTTTTTCAGCTGGAACTTGGTGGAACTCAGTTCCACCACCTCTGGCTCAGGCCCCCTGCTCTCTGCTCACCACCATGTCTTGTAAACACAGAAGTCCAGCTTCTGTGTTTAAAATTGATAGCTTGTCTCCCAAAGGCTCCCACATATCTGATCTCCTGAACGGCTCCCACCGAGTGCAAGAATAGAAAAAAAAAGCAGGTGTTCAAGGCGCAGTGCGGATGCCGACACCCCCACTGGATGTTCTCCCCACAAGTGAGAAAGATGAGGCAAACTACAGTGTGAGGGAAGGTACTAGAGGCAACTGGGTTCTTCAGCTTAACACAGCAGCAAAAGTTGGACATATGGAAGACAGTGGAGATTTTAAGGAGGGGGGAGCATGCGGCGATGAGGGGGGGGATTTCATGCAGAGGTCAGAGCTGAAGAAGGGTGAAAGTGAGATGTGGACGGGGGATACAGAGGTAAACAGCTGTGGAAGAAGGCTGAACTTTGCACTCTGTGTAGCTCACCCATGAACTTTGCACTATGTTGGATAGTGCACCATGAACTCTGCACATAGTGCAACCCTGAACTCTGCATTCTGTGTATAAACCCCCCCCCCCAAAACTCTGCCCTCTGTATGTAATGCACTCCTGGTATTTACCCCCCCCCCCCCCCATTGTGAAATTTAACCACACCCACTATTTGATGGAGGGTGTGTGTGTGAGGGAGAAGGGGATTTCGGGGGTCGTGGTTGAGAGTTTCTGCACCTATTTTCAGAGAAAAAAAAGGCCTGTTAACACTAGTGGTAAGTCCGTTTACATTTATTATTTTTTTAAACTGCATTAATTTAATGTAAAAAAGTTAATGGTATTTTAAAGGACATAATGTTATTGAGAGTTGCCATTCTTCCAGCTCTGTAGATGACATCACGATTTTTCTATTTTCTTTATCTGGCTATTAATTTTTTCCAGACACATGTTTTACATAACATTTTAATATTTTTTTTCCAAATGTTATTGTATTATATAATATTTTAATCACTTAGCTAGGCCTAAAAATCTAAAGTAATATCTAGGTCTTTCTATGAACATTTATAAAGTTCATCATATTGCGTTTATAATAGAAAAAAAAAAAAAAAGCTTTTTTATTGTCTTGATCTTATTTAAATGGTAGCAGGTTTTTGTCATTTCAGAAAAGTAAATTCTAAAAGCATGTTAGTACTTTGAAGAATAAAATAATAAAATTCTTCTGTAGCTGTGCAGTTCATTCTTGCTTTCTGAAAAGTCATGGCTTGACTTTGGACTTAAGGAAAATCAGAAGTGGACAATACATAATGCTTTTCAGGATTAAAACAGCATAGGTAATTTGTGCTGCTCGATATATCATGTGATTTAAATGTGGGATACCTGGAAGAAATAAGAAGAAAACAATTAAAACATAAACTGTGCCTGCTGAGATTTTATGTGATGTGATATAAGGACCATGTTAGGTGGGTGATTCTTTCCCCATCAGTGTTTACCTAACAATAGAATCATTATAATTCAACTTATGCTATGGAGTTACCTCCTTGCTACCCTAACCCAGCAACATGTTGTTAAATCATTGCTCCCTCACTAGCAGTGATATTTGCTTCCGTTACTCAAAACTGAAACTACTATTAGGCCCCTTTCACACTGGGGCGGTTTTCAGGCTCTACATCGCTAAAAATAGCACTTGTGTAGCGCCTGAAAAAAACGGCCCCTTTCACTCCAGTGTGAAAGCCCAAGGGGCTTTCACACTGAAGCGGTGCGCTAGCAGGACGGTGAAAAAAGTCCTGCTAGCCGCATCTTTTGAGCGGTGAAAGGAGCACTGTATTCACTGCTCCTACCCATTGAAATCAATGGGACAGCGTAGGAACCATTAATAACAATGTTATTTTCTCTCAACTAGTTTCGCGAACCTAGTTGAGAGAAAATAACATCGTTATTAATTTTGGGCATAAATTTCCATTGTGGAGCATTGGCTTCTCCTGTACAACAAAGATTTGGAGACGCTTCTGTATTATGGTTGTATACCTACATGAATGTTATAAAGCATCTTTTAGGCTCTGTAACTTTTAATATTTATGTTTATTTGTACTTTTTTTGCTATGTAATAAAATTTAAATCTTACTTATGGTATCGAGATAGTCCTTCTACACATTGGCACGGCACACCTAAACTTTTGGGAGTCCCTTGTGCATATGCCTTCTTTTCTCCTTGTTTTAAGTTTGATAACACCACCTCAGCTGTTTCAATAAAATGCGACCCTAAACCTGGATCGACTGTGTTTCTGCCCAACCAGGACACAGTTTTGCTCCCAAGGGGGTGTCTGGGATAGAGATCAACACACCGTTCGTAAGACTAATGCCCCATACACACGGTCAGATTTTCCAACGGAAAATGTGTGATTGGATCATGTTGTCAGAAAATCCGATCGTGTATGGACTCCATCTGACTTTTTCCGTCAACATTTTCCAACAACAAAATCTGATAGTTTAAATTCCAATCGCGTGTAGACAATTCTGACGGACAAAGTGCCACACATACTTAATAAACTAAGAGACAAAAGCTATAGTCTAATGGACTGTTTATAGTCCTGACTTACATGTTTGATGTCACCTCGTTCTGAACGATCGGATTTTCCACCAACTTTGTGCGATTGTGTGTATGCAAGACAAGTTTGGCCCAAAATCCATCTGAAAAAATCCGGATTTTGTTGTCGGAATGTCCGACTGCGTGTATGGGGCATAATGCCCTGTACACACGGTCAGATTTTCCGAGGGAAAATGTGCGATCAGATTGTGTTGTTGGAAAATCTGATCGTGTGTGGGCCCCATCGGCCTTTTTCCGTCAGAATTTCCGACACACAAAGTTTGAGAGCTGTACCTAAAATTTTCCGACAACAAAATCCGATTGTTTAAATTCCGATCATGTATACACAATTCCGACGGACAAAGTGCCATGCATGCTTAGAATAAACTAAGAGACTAAAGCTATTGGCTACTGGCCCGTTTATAGTCCCGAAGTACGTGTTTGATGTCACCTCATTCAGAACGATTGGAAATTCCGACAACTTTGTGTGACTGTGTGTTTGCAAGACAAGTTTGGGCCAAAATCCATCTGTCGTTGGAATATCCGACCATGTGTATGGGGCAATTTTAAGCCCAGCTCTCAAAATTATGCGTCGGAAATTCCAACGGAAAAAGTCAGATGGAGCCAACACACGATCGTATTTTCCGACAACATGATCCGATTGCACATTTTCCGTTGGAAAATCCGACCGTGTGTATGGGGCATAATACTGTTAATACCTACTAAGTATTGGTTAATTTGACTTTTGCTTGTCATTACACCCATGCCAGTAATCCTTTATTAAATGTTCTACTGTATGCAGAGTGTAACACCGCAATTATCTGTTTGTATCCTTCTTTATAAAAACAATTGAAAATAAAGCCCAAATCCTGTATAGAGTGGGGGAGGATTAAAATCTGTCAGGTTTTTTTATTGCCTGTATACCAGGACTACGAATAGATCATGTGCTTATATAAATATTCTTCTATAGGGTGACAAACTTCTATCCTATAATATATACTTTGGATATGTATGTATGTGTGTATATATATATATATATATATATATATATACAGTGTATATATATATAGTATATATATATATATATATATATATATATATACATATATATATATATATATATAAAAATACATTGTTAATTTGCTTGATGTATTAAAAAGTTCAGTCTACAGTCTTCACTTTGTTTGCACTTTGTAACGCTTCAAAAAATTAAGCAGTGAGTAGTTTCTGAACCTTCCAAGTAATGAAGAATCACAGAATCTGGTTTGCAAGTTTAGGAGCCAAACTGCAGTTGTCCTTTAAAACTGATGTATGTCTCCTTCATGCTGAGTTGTATCAACTCAATCAATAAACCAAGTGGAATAAAAAAATACTTTTTAGCCTTTACTCAAAAAATGGGTAAATAAATAAGGACCATGTTACTCAAGTGATCTTATCGTAGGCAAACGTGGTAAACAGGTAAGGAGAAATACTTGCTTACTTTCATGCGCCACTTCTTCACTATCTGGATGAGGGAGACGTTGCTCCCTCACTGGTGACTTCCATTGTTTTGTGTTTTCTTCCACAAGGGATCAACCCCTCACTCAGCTGGCCAACATGGGATTGATAAATGGAAGTAGGTGAATATATATTATGCCGTTTTTAGTGATCCTGACCATGGCAAATTTTAAAAGAGAAGTATGAGGTATCAAACAAAAAACAACCTTCTACTCACCTAGGTGGATGCAGCATCGATCCAATGCTGCTCCTGTCTCCCACCACTCCTGCTCTGAGAACTAAGTGATCAAACACCACTGATTGCTCAGTTCTTCCCTCCACTCTGAGCAGAGAGAGGAGACTGTAAGTCAGGGCTCTCTGCTCTGCCGCTCCAGTGCTCAGGGGAGTGCTGGGCTGAGGAGGTAGTAGCTGTCTCAGTCTCCCAGCACCACAGCTAAGAGGCTAAGCCAGCTGCTGGTCCAGGAATCTGGGAGGATTCTGGATGTAAAGTCAGGATTTTTCCCCAGCCTCGACTGACTGTGTAATGTCAGCTGACAGCCGATGAAAACGGGTCACAGGAGAGCAGAACAAACTACACTTCTGTGATGCATAAGAGAAGTAGGGCCAAAAAAGCTTTGGCGATACCTTTCCTTTACCAGCGATAAGACTGCTAGTGTGGTATGGCCCTTAGACAAAGACTGTAAGACATTTTTAGATGTCTACTGTTCAATAAATGGTACTAGAATCAAACATCAAAAATATTGCCTTCAGAATGATGAGTATAATTGCACCTCTGTATCTCTGTAAAAGATTTATTATTTATGATACCCACTATAGTTTAAAACAGAGTAAGCTCAGGTTCACACTGAGCTGTGGGAATGAGGCCGTGCGAGTTCCACAGCTCAGTCCCGGTTTAGGCGTCAATTTCACAGACATCTGTTTTATGCAGATCCTCTGCCACCACTGAAAACCTACTAGGATATGGAACAGTAAGAATGTGGGATTTATTCTTAATTGACATCAGCCTATTTGTTGGTTAATAATGACTTTATGGCACTCTTCCCATCAGTGACACACTTGAGCAGTACTTCCCTAGCATACTTTATTTTACTTAAGTTTCTCTATCTTCCGGTGAGTAATAAGACACTCTAATGATGCAGAAATTTGTGCTGAAGTGGCATCGATGCACTGTGGCTTCAAGGTGTCATGCTAAGAATACATGACCATGATGTCCTTGAGTATTGCAGCTATAGCTTCTTATTTTTTGGGTGGAGCACAGGGGGACAATAAATAAAAAAAAGTTGGCCTTTATGGCTAGACATACACAGGGTGATTTGTCCTTTCAAGAGACCTTTTGAATTCCCCAAAAATGTTGATTTGGTTTTGTCTGCAGTAATGGGTTGCTCAGGTGCACTGGATTTGACCAATTTGTTTGCAATATTCTATTTTATTTTCATTCCTTATATAACAGATATACATGTTTTTTTTATAAATCAACTTACAGTATATTTCATAAATTATTGTTTGATTTCACTCTGACTTACTACAAAAATAACTATCATCTTGCATATTGGGGGTTCATTTGAGTAGATATTCATACCTTGAATGTACTCATTTCCTGATACAGATATATTCTTCCAGCCTTCCTTGGTTGTCCTCTGATTGTACTTGCATGTAAATGTCTTTCTCAGGCCATATATTGACACTTTTATTGAGCTGCTCAATGAATATGTGTTGTTGTCAGTATTGTGCTTAATTTCCCCTTGCTGTGATTTCACCTCTTTCTCACTGTCACCTTCATTCCAGACCACTCTGATTGCCGCAGGGAAAAAATTCTGCAGGCTGCATGTGTAAATTGCAAACCCTTCTCTAGCCACCTCTATCTTGCTAGACTTAAAGATGGTCACTTCTGGTTCCTTCACAGGTTGATCTAGAAAGAACAATTACAATACAAGTAGGATATGAATAATTAATTGCTGGGCAGTGTTGAATTTGACCTCCAGGTTTTATTACATCTTGGATAAAAGAAGAAGAGGGGAGAAGAGAGCAGGAAATTAGAGAAAATCCCCCCTGCAGGAACACAGCAATTAAACCCTAAAAAGGCTTCTAACCCTGAACATTCTATTCAAAGTAAAACAAAATATACAAAAAATCCAAAAGTAAACCATTTTTGTAATGCCAATATGATCCATTTACTCACAAATGTATTTATCTGTACTTAAATCTAGGGATGAGCCCGATGTTGGAGTCGAACATCAGGTGTTCACCAGTTCTCCGAATTTAGAACATTATGTGGCATTTGCGGGAAATTTGAGTGCTTGCGGAACACCCCATAATGAACCGCGAGACCATCAATACACAGCTGATTGGCCAAAGCATGCACCTAACCTGCATGCTTTGGCCAATCACAGTGTGCTCTTCTCTGAGAGTCATGATTGGACAAAGGCAGGGTGCCTTTGGCCAATCATGGCTCAGGGGGCTGAGTCCACACCCCACACTATGTAAGACTGTGGCCATACATAGTGTAATGAATTAGAGCAGCAAAAGGAAAGGAAACATCCGTCTTTGCAGATGACACCAAGTTATGCAGTGGAATAACCTCCTTACAGGATGTCTCCAATTTACAAGCCAACCTCAATGCTCTGTCTAATTGGGCAACTATGTGGCAGATGAGGTTTAATGTTGAGAAATTTAAAGTTATGCACTTGGGGGCTAAGAATATGCACGCATCATACACTCTAGGGGGAGTACAACTGGGGGAATCCATAGTGGAGAAGGATGTGGGGGTTTTGGTAGATCATAAGCTCAATAATAGCATGCAATGCCAAGCTGCAGTTTCCAAAGCAAGAAAAGTCCTTTCCTGTATTAAGAGGTATGTACTCCAGAGAGAGAGATATCATTTTACCCCTGTTCAAATTATTAGTAAGACCTCATCTGGAATATGCTGTTCAGTTTTGGGCACCAGTTCTCAAAAAGGATATCGGGGAACTGGAGAAAGTGCAGAGAAGGGCAACCAAACTGATAAGAGGCATGGAGGAACTCAGCTATGAGGAAAGATTAGAGGAACTGAATGTATTCACTCTTGATAAGAGGAGATTAAGGGGGGATTTGATCAACATGTACAAATATATAAGGGGTCCATATAGGGAACTTGGTGTCGAGTTATTCACTTTACAGTCAACAAAGAGGACAAGGGGGCACTCTTTATGTCTAGAGGAGAAGAGATTTCATCTCCAAATACGGAAAGGTTTCTTCACAGTAAGAGCTGTGAAAATGTGGAATAGACTCTCTGCAGAGGTGGTTATGGCCAGCTCAGTGGATTGCTTTAAGAAAGGCCTGGATTATTTCCTAAGTGTACATAATATAACTGGGTGCTAAAATTTATAGGTAAAGTTGATCCGGGGAAAATCTGATTGCCTCTCTGGGGATCAGGAAGGAATTTTTTCCCCTGCTTTAGCAAATTGGATCATGCTCTGCTGGGGTTTTTTGCCTTCCTCTGGATCAACTATGGGTATAGAATTGGGTATATGGGCTGGTATGATATTTATTATATATATATATATATATATATATATATATATATATATATATTTTTTTTTTTTTTTTTGGTTGAACTGGATGGACTTGTGTCTTTTTTCAACCTGACTAACTATGTAACTATGTAACTATGAAAGGAAAAGGAAAAAAATAGGATTTTTTGTACTCACCGTAAAATCCTTTTCTCTGTAGTTCACCAACTGACAAAGCTCCTTTCTTAGACCATTGGGTTGTTACGCCACCTTCAGGACAGGGCTAGGCATAACATGTTAACATGTGATAATAAAGCTAGAACTTTCTAGTTCCGCCCAAGGGCGGTCCCTTAGGTAACAACCCCTCAGCCTGCTACTGCAGCTTCAGTACGTCAACAAGCAGTATAACGTAGTCAAAAATAGGAGGGGAGGGTGCTGTGTCAGTCGGTTAACTACAGAAAAAAGGATTTTACGGTGAGTACAAAAAATCCTATTTTCTCTTACGTTCACCGACTGACACAGCTTCTTTCTTAGACCATTGGGACGTCCCCAAGCAGTGCCAAAACGAGGGATGGGAAACCAGCATAAAAACTTCACCCACAATGGCATGTGGGAACTAGTATAAAAACTTTACCCACAAAAAAACAACAGTGTGTGGGAATAACCAAAAACTTTTTTCTTTTCTTACATCAGGGGACACAGAGCCATAGTAATAACTATGTGGGTTATATCGGCATATCAGGTGCTGGACACTGGCACGCCCCTTAAGGCGTGAACTTCCCCCATATAACCCCTCCCATCACTGGGAGTCCTCAGTTTTTTCTCCAGTGTCTAAGGTGTTGGGCATGTGTAAGGATGTGTGTACTGAGCTCCACGGTCAGTAATCCTTTGATGAGAGCCAGCCATCCTGACAGGATCCGTTCTGATGTCTCCGTAATGGACTAAATGAACAGTACCCGGGCCTCGTCATCCGAAGACGCAAGGTTTTGCTTGCGAATGCTTTTAAAGCTGGGCCCTGGGATCCAGTACTTTTTGGTAGTAAGGCCAATAAAATTTTACTAGCAGGGTCTTCTCGCAGGTCCAGGATTGCGGGATTACCTGAGTGTACCCCTGTTCCTGAAGGTTTCCTTTCAATGTCTCGGAGCCTAACGTGAAGGGCGAAGATTGTTTTTTTTATCTCTGATAAACCCTGCTGCAAGGAAGGGTAGGGGAGATAATCTCTCCTTCCATGTATTGTGTTGTCATGTCTATGTGTCACCACTGGAGGCTGTATTGAGCACTCATCATTCTGATTCTGGAAACAGCAGAAGCTCCACTCTTCTCTCTGTTCAAGCCAGCTCAGACCCTCAGGTATAAAGGGGGGTCTGATCACTTCCTGCCAGCCAGTTGCCTCTTTTTCTTTAAAAAAAAAAGGAAAAAAATTTTTTTGGGCAAGTTGTGGCCACTTGGGGAGCAGAGGATTTACCCCTGCCGCTGCCCACCATGATGCCGGTGCTCATGCAGGAGATTTGCTTCCCGGGGGGGCATGGCTAAACGCCATCAGACACTGGCCACACGTGTAAGAAGTAGTTAGAGCTCTGCAAGAGAAGCTACTGCCTGGCAGTGGAGGGACAGAGGAGAGTTGTTTCTGGTCAGGTTCGGTGACACAGGCATTTTACTTTTGCCAACATTGTACTGTATAGCTAGGACTAATAGCAGTTATTGTACTGTACTATAGCCTAGCAAGTGAAACATTCTTTTGCTGGTACTGCCTCTGCTTTGTAGTGTAAGATATGAGTGACAAAGGGACCAGGAACCCCTCTAAGGGTTCTAAGGGTTAATGGTATACAACAAACCAAAAACCCTTCCAAAAGAATGTCTTCCTCCCCTGAGGGGTAAAAAGAAAAATACGGCCAGTTAGATGAAGCCGTCAAGGGTAGAACACTTCTGTCCCTGTGTATTTCATACAAACAGGTTTTTCTTCTAACATTTAAAATATTATTACTATGATGTCTCTCCATAGTAGGACTAAACATAGCCGATTCCCATCTAGTCCTCAGGGCCCTTTTGTTGAGGTGTAGAAGGCTGGGGATCAGGTAGCTCTTCCCAAATATTGGAAGGTACTTATTTTTCCTCTTCAGGGGATCCTCACAGGGAGGGAGTAGCCAGACGAGTCAGGTGTTTGTCTATTCCCTTACTTAACCCTTTTGTTGTCTGCCACAGGCTCTTGAGGAATCTGCCTCTAATAGGGTTTGTTTGAACCTCCCCCACTTGGGGATGTTTTTTTCCTATTCAGACATAGCTTATGTATTGTGAATGGGAACATTTCTATGAAAGAAACGGTGGGTTCCAGCTATTAACGCTGCAATCACCTCAGTGAGCAGAGTCTCACATGTCCAGTGGATAATGCACTGATGTTAAAGGATCCAGCAAGTTAAGGTTGGATTTTCCTTTTAAAGACAAGACGTCTTTTGCAGTGCTGGCTGCAATTGGAGTAGCTCAGTCCATTAACCCTTTAACGTCTGCTCCACTATTGTGGTGGAGCACATTTTGAGTCGTACCAATACATTGGAATGGGGACTCCAAGGGGTTAAGGAACAGGTGTGAGATACCTGAAAGTTCTGCCTGATCAGCAGGCCCGGTAAGGGGCTGGTATATTTTACGCACTGTGTCTCACAGATGCTATGGCTTATACTTGGACTAGTGCATTTTGCAGAGGTCCATGGCTGAGATATTGATCAGCCAAAGCACCAGGTGAAAACCCTTAGCCAGTCTGTGTCCCTTCCTGGGGTACGACTATTTAGAGTGGATAAGTACATCCAAAAGGGGTAAAGCTCTCTTTACCAAAAAAGGAGGTTCAAACAGTTCTCCTTTAATCATGCAGCCTCTCCTAATACCTGGGGATCTGCCTTTAGTCGGTCTCGACAGGGGCAGCACCAGAATCTTGGGGCAGAAAGCCCATGAAGCTGAATGAGGGGAAAGGTCCTGCAATTCTCAAAGTCTGTCAGGAACATTGTTAAGAGCAGAGTGATTTCTGCAATTTTTTTTTTCTCTAGGTTACATCTAGAGTTTCAAGACCCCGGATGGCCCAGTTTGCTTTCAATCTGAGGGCCCGGGGTTCAGGTCCTGTTTGGGTGCCGCCTGTGGGGTCCTTGGGGCTGCTGATGCGGCAGTGTTTATGCAAGAGTGTCAGTCTCCTCAAAGAATGCTCCTAAGGTTCTAGAGAAAAAAAAAAGAAAAAGAAAAAGAGAAAGAAACAAGAGAAGTGTCTCTTTCTGATCTCTGGATCAGCTGTTATCCCAGTCGGTGATATCAGAGATTCTCTTCATGGAACAGGGGTTTTTGGCTCAAACCTTTTAAAGTCCCAGAGCCAAGCAGAGAGGTAAGACCCACTCTAGCTCTCGGAGATCTGAATCGGCACTTAAGCATCCGATCCTTTCATAATTCAATCGTCTGTGTCCATCCTGCAAGGAGGGGAGTTGCATATCTCCATGTGCCAAAGTTTCCCACTTACCAGAAATCGCTGCGGTTTAAAATATAAAAATTTTTTTTCGTAGAACTGCCATTCGGCTTAGCCACAGCACTACAAGTGTTCTAAAAAATTCTGACACCTCCTTTAGCATGGTTAAAGGATCAAGGCATAGTGGTCCTAGCCTATTAGAAGATCTACTTTGAATAGATCATTCAGTCTCAGGTCTAAAACCAGAGTCTGATCTCAGCTGTAGATAGCTGAAATCTCTAGGTTGGATTCTCAGCCTAGGAAGATTCTCCTTAAGACCATCAAGGAGGTTACTTGGGGGCTGGTTATAGATACCATACAGAAGAAGGTATTCTTACCCCAGACGTGAATCAGTTCCATGGTAGGACTAATTCAACTTATCAAGAAAGGAAAATTCCTTCATTTTGGCTGCAGGAGATTTTTAGGGCAAATGGTGGCCTCCTTCAAGGCTGTCCCTTACGCGCAATTTTATTCAAAGACTGCTTCAAGATACCATCCTGTTAGTCTGGAATAAAGAGGATTCAGGCCTTGTTTGTTTCTAATACGCTTGGTTCCCGACATATGTCAGAACCTAAATTGGTGGTTGTTATCCAGCAGGAGGGAAAATCTTTATCCTGCAAGGTGTTAACAACAGATGCCAGCCTTCTAGGCTGGGGAGCAGAAGATTCTGTCCAGGGGAGATGGTCCAGGTTAGAGGACCTTGCCTATCCACTTTGTTGGAAGTTTCAGGCAGTACATCTGGCCATAGAATCTTGGTGGTCATATTAGGGGGCTGTCCTGACAGGATTCAGTTGACAGAGCCACGACGGTGGCTTACATCGATCGCCAGGGGAGGCACGAGAAGTTGTGCAGCCCAAAAAGAGGTGAATAATGTTCTAGCTTTGGCAGAACACAACACTCCTTGCCTATCGGCAGTTTTAATATTTCAGGCGTACTACTTGAGACACCAACAATTATTTCCGGGAGAAGGATCTCTTCACCTCGACATCTTCCTAGCAATATGTCAGATGGGGTACTCCGAACATGGACCTATTCACCTCCAGATTCATTAATAAGGTAGACAAACTTTATGTCAAACAAGGGGTCCGCTAGCAGGGGGAACAGACACATTAGTCTTCCCAGGGGATCAGTTCTCACTGATCTATGCATTTCCTCCAGCTCTGCTACTTCTGTGCCTTCTCCGCAGGATTAAGCAGGAACAGAAGGAGATGATTCTGGTGGCCCCAGCCGGGTCCCAGAAGATCTTAATTTATCGAGATTATAAAGAGGGCAGTAGAAGTCCTTTGGACTCTGCTATTATAGCCAGACCTTCTTGCACAGGGTCCGGTATTTCATCCTACTTTACGGACAAGGAGTTTAACAGGTTTGACTGTTGAATCCCCCTCTCTAATCGTGGGTGATCTCCTTCAGTAGTGTCTACTTTGACTAATGCCAGGAAGCCGTCTTCCAGAATCACTTACTATAGAATCTGGAAGGCATAGTCTTCTTGGTATGAATCCAGGGGTTGGCACCCAAGGAAGTATGTCAATAGGCAGGATTCCTGCATATGGGATCTAAAATGAAGCTGGCCTTGACTTTTATCAAGAGCCAGATCCAGGCTGGGTTGATGTCTTTTCCTATGGCCTCTTGCTTCCCAGTCTTGGTGCATAGCTTATTCAGGGGGTTATGTGGTTTATTCCCCCTAACAAGGCACCTCTAAATCCTTAGGATTTAAAATTGGTCTTGTCGGCTTTGTTATATCAGCCGTTTGAACCTTACGAGAAATTCTCTTGGTTCCTTGACAAGAAAGAGAATCTTTTTTGCTCACCATTTCTTCTGCTAGAAAAGTATTGTAATTAACGGCTCTGTCTTGTAAGAGCCATATTTCATCATGCATAAGGACGAGGTGGTTTGATGTCCTCATCCTGAATTCTTACCAAAAGTGGTAACAGGTTTTCATTTAAACCAAGATATTATTCTTCCTTCTTTCTCCCCAGAAGCCTTAATCTGGGGAAGAGAAAGCACTACAGTCTCTTGATGTAGAAAGAGCGATCAGAATCTATTTTAGGTCGATTACTCAGGTTGGCAAAACACAGGTTTTGTTTGTACTGCCAGAGGGTCCAAGATATGGACAGGCAGCATCAAGATCCACTATTTTCCAAATGGATTTATCAAGTGATTGATCAAGCTTCAGCTTAAAGAAGAAAATTCTTCCTTCTCATATTAAGAGCACATTCATCCAGGGCGATTAGTGCCTCTTGGGTGGTGCATCATCAGGCCTCTATGGCTCAGATCTGTAAGACCGCAACTTGGTCTTCGGTGCAGACGTTTGTTTTTTTTTCAAATCGATATTAAAGGTCATGAGGAGATTGCCTTTGGGCACAGAATACACTGCAGGCTGCAGTATGAGTCCTCTGGCCTCCTGTTTCCTTGATTCTGTCTCCCCCCTTTAGTTGCCATTGCTATGGGACATCCCACATAGTTATTACTATGGCTCTGTGTCCCCTGATGTAAGAAAAGAAAATAGGATTTTTAAAACAGCTTACCTGTAAAATCCTTTTCTTTGATGTACATCAGGGGACACAAAGGTCCCTCCCTTCTTCTTATATACTTTGGTTGCTTGGCTACAAAACTGAGGACTCCCAGTGATGGCAGGGGTTATATGGGGGAAGTTCCTTAAGGGGTGTGCCAGTGTCCAGCACCTCATATGCCAATATAACCCACATAATTATTACTATGGCTCTGTGTCCCCTGATGCACATAAAAGAAAAGGATTTTACAGGTAAGCTGTTTTAAAAATCCTGTTTTACCCACAAAAAAACAGGGTGCTCCTCAACTGGGAGTCACTACCTCCAAACCGCATCAGAACTGCGGTAACAAATGCAACAGTGCATTTACTCAAAAGGTACTGTGTTTTTACCAAAAGAACAGGAAAAAATGTAAGGGCAATTATACGGCTGCCTGCAAAACTTTGCAGACAAAACAGGCATCACCCGATGCACTGACATCTACCTTGTAGAATTTTGTAAAGGTGTGAACAGACGACCAAGTCGCCGCTTTACACAAATCGACAGACGCTTGATGTCGGAAGGCCCAAGACGTTCCGATTGCCCTTGTGGAGTGGGCCGTAACTGGAAAGGGGGGGCTCCTGCCCCTTCAAGGCGCAGGCCTGTACTACAATCTGTCTGATCAACCTGGAAATGGTGGCTGACAAGATCACAGTGCCTTTTTTCAGACCAGCCACCGAAACAAACAAGGAGACTGACTTCCGAAAGGGAGCCATAGCAGACAAATACAGTCTAAGAGCCCGAATCATGTCCAGGGAATGAAGGGCCAACACCTTAGGATGTGTCGGCTTAGGACACAGAGATGGTAGCACAATGTCTTAGTTGATGTGGAACGCCAAAACCACCTTCGGCAGAAAAGAAGGTTGCGGATGCAACACCACCTTATCCTTATGGATAACCAAATAGGGCGACTTGCAAGACAAGGCCGTCAGTTCCGAAACCCTCCTGGCTGAAGTAATGGCCACTAGAAAGACCACTTTCTGGGAAAGAGTCAACAGAGAGATCTCTTTGATATTTTCAAATGGCGGTTTTTGAAGCACTGATAACACCAGGTTCAGATGCCACAGGGGTAATGGTGGACGCACTGGAGGAACTACTAGACATGTGCATTCGTTTTCGTCCGAACGCATTTTCGTCCGAATTTCAGCTATTTTCGTTTTCACAAACGATAACGAAAGCACAAAATCCGAAAAACGAAAGATCCGACATAAATAAATGCTTTATTTTTGTTCGTTTTCGTTGTTACAACAGTTCGATATAGAATAGGAGATTGGGTCCTGCCCCAGGGGACATGTATCAATGCAAAAAAAAGTTTTAAAAACGGCCGTTTTTTCGGGAGCAGTGATTTTAATAATGATTAAAGTGAAACAATAAAAGTGTAATATTCCTTTAAATTTCGTAGGGGGGGGTTGTCTATAGTATGCCTGTGAAGGGGCGCATGTTTCCCGTGCTTAGAATTGTCCCTGCACAAAGTGTCATTTATGCAGGAAAAAAAGTCCTTTAAAATCACTCGCAGCTATAATGAATTGTCGGCTCCGTAATACAGAGAACACTCATTGAAAGTCATTGATAAAAAAATAAATAAATAAATTAAAAAAAAAGCGTGGGGGTCCCCCAAATTCAATTACCAGGCCCTTCAGGTCTGGTATGGATATTAAGGAGAACCCTGCCTCAAATTTAAGAAAAAATTTGACGTGGGGTTCCCCCTAAATATCCATAACCAGACCCTTCAGGTCTGGTATGGATATTAAGGGGAACCCCGCATTAAATTAAAAAAAAAATTGACGTGGGGTTCCCCCTAAAAATCCATACCAGACCCTTTATCCGAGCACGCAACCTGGCAGGCCGCAGGAAAAGAGGGGGGGACGAGAGAGCGGCTCCCCTCCCTCCTGAACCGTACCAGGCCACATGCCCTCAACATTGGGAGGATGCTTTGGGGGTCTGTGACCCCTCAAAGCACCTTGTCCCCATGTTGATGAGGACAAGGGCCTCATCCCCACAACCCTGGCCGGTGGTTGTGGAGGTCTGCGGGCGGGGGGCTTATCAGAATCTGGAAGCCCCCTTTAACAAGGGGACCCCCAGATCCCGGCCCCCCCCTGTTTGAAATGGTAAGGGGGTACAAAAGTACCCCTACCATTTCACAAAGAAAGTGTAAAAAATGGTTAAATAAAACAAACACACTTTTGAAAAATTCCTTTATTAAAAATAAAAAAATAAAAAAAAGATTCCAGCGGCGGTAATCCACTCTTGCTATCCAGCGACGGACGGTCATCTCTCCAGCGATGTCTCATCTCATCCAGCGCAGCGAATACATCCTTCTTCTGTCTCCTCCACGGAGACACTGCAGGCATTCCGGCGGCTGACGTTTCTTATATACGGAGGGCGGGGCCACCCGTCACCTGACCCCGCCCCCCTCTGACGCAAGGGGAAACCCGGGGTTCCCTGTGACGTAGGGGTGACCCGCACCCCTCTGATGTAACACAGGCAGGTTTCCGTTACATCAGAGGGGGGGCGGGGTCACCCATACGTCACAGGGAACCCCGGGTTTCCCCTTGCGTCAGAGGGGGGCGGGGTCAGGTGACAGGTGGCCCCGCCCTCCGTATATAAGAAACGTCAGCCGCCGGAATGCCTGTAGTGTCTCCGTGGAGGAGACAGAAGAAGGATGGATCGCTGCGCTGGATGAGATGAGACATCGCTGGAGAGATGACCGTCTGTCGCTGGATAGCAAGAGTGGATTACCGCCGCTGGAATCTTTTTTTTATTTTTTTATTTTTAATAAAGGAATTTTTCAAAAGTGTGTTTGTTTTATTTAAGCATTTTTTACATTTTCTTTGTGAAATGGTAGGGGTACTTTTGTACCCCCTTACCATTTCAAACAGGGGGGGGGGCGGGATCTGGGGGTCCCCTTGTTAAAGGGGGCTTCCAGATTCTGATAAGCCCCCCGCCCGCAGACCTCCACAACCACCGGCCAGGGTTGTGGGGATGAGGCCCTTGTCCTCATCAACATGGGGACAAGGTGCTTTGAGGGGTCACAGACCCCCAAAGCATCCTCCCAATGTTGAGGGCATGTGGCCTGGTACGGTTCAGGAGGGAGGGGGGGCCGCTCTCTCGTCCCCCCCTCTTTTCCTGCGGCCTGCCAGGTTGCGTGCTCGGATAAAGGGTCTGGTATGGATTTTTAGGGGGAACCCCACGTCAATTTTTTTTTTAATTTGACGCGGGGTTCCCCTTAATATCCATACCAGACCTGAAGGGTCTGGTTATGGATATTTAGGGGGAACCCCACGTCAAATTTTTTCTTAAATTTGAGGCAGGGTTCCCCTTAATATCCATACCAGACCTGAAGGGCCTGGTAATTGAATTTGGGGGACCCCCACGATTTTTTTTTAATTTATTTATTTATTTTTTTATCAATGACTTTCAATGAGTGTTCTCTGTATTACGGAGCCGACAATTCATTATAGCTGCGAGTGATTTTAAAGGACTTTTTTTCCTGCATAAATGACACTTTGTGCAGGGACAATTCTAAGCACGGGAAACATGCGCCCCTTCACAGGCATACTATAGACAACCCCCCCTACGAAATTTAAAGGAATATTACACTTTTATTGTTTCACTTTAATCATTATTAAAATCACTGCTCCCGAAAAAACGGCCGTTTTTAAAACTTTTTTTTGCATTGATACATGTCCCCTGGGGCAGGACCCGGGTCCCCAAACACTTTTTAGGACAGTAACTTGCAAATTAGCCTTTAAAATTAGCACTTTAGATTTTGAACGTTGGAGTCCCATAGACTTTAATAGGGTTCTAAAGTATGCTATATAGTTAGCTCCGTCAAATCTTCTTTATACATTGACAGACACCATAAGCCTTCCAAGACAGATTCGAACGTAATTCATGTGGATTTTCAGACGAATGCAATTTTTCAACGAAAACGAAATAAATAAAAACGACTTTCGGGAGTAACTAAATAAATTAAGTTTTCGGACGAAAACGAAATTCCGAAACGAAATATTTTACTCTGCACATGTCTAGGAACTACATGTTGGACTCCTTGAACAAAAGTGCGCACCAGAGAGTGAAATGCCAGGGGTCACTGAAAAAACACAGCCAAAGCTGATATTTGTCCCTTAATGGTGCTTAAAGCCAATTTCTGGTCTACTCCTTGCTGTAGAAACAGCAGGATCCTGGATATAGAAAAAGAGCACGGACGCCAACCTTTCTCCTCACACATGGAGATGTAGGCCTTCCAGGTACGATGATATATCTTCTGAGAAGAAGATTTCCGTGCTCTCAACATAGTTGGAATCACCGAATCCGAAAGACCCCGGTTCCGCAACACCTGGCTCTCAATAGCCATGCCGTTAAAACCAGCGATGGTAAAGCAGGCTGGAGAATCGGAACTTGAGACAGAAGGTCCTCTCGTAACGGGTGCACTAGGTCTGCGTAACCGGGACGCTCGGGCCAATCTGGGGCAATCAGTATTAGTGGAATCCCCTCGGCCTCCACTCTGGTAACTCGTGGTAACAGTTTTAGCAGAGCAAAGGCATAGATCAGCTGGTACTGATCCCACGGAGCCACCAGCCCATCTGACGCATCTGCCCAAGGATCTCTTGTCCTGGATATGAATCTCAGCACCTTCTGATTGAGATGGGAGGCCAGAAGATCCACGTCTGGTGTGCCCCATCGCAGGCACAGTAGCCTGAACACCTCCGGATGCAACGCCCATTCTCCTGGGTCCAGCATCTGGTGACTTAGGTAGTCCACCTGCCAGTTCTGCACTTCCGGGAAGTAAATGGCCGATAGGGCCGGTACATGTCGCTCTGCCCACTGAAGGATGTGAGCGACCTCCCGTGTGGTGGCCGAGATTCTTGTTCCTCCTTGGTGATTGACGTATGCCACCGCTGTGGCATTGTCTGACTGGATCCTGATCGGACGCCCTCGAAGTCTTATGAACCATGTGGAGAGGCATAGCCTGTTCGCTCTCAGCTCAAGCAGATTGATCAACAATTTGGATTCCTCCACTGACCAGAGGCCCTGGGTCAGTTGGACTCCCATTACTCCACCCCAGCCAGTCAGGCTGGCGTCCGTTGTGATCACTGTCCATTTCAGAGGTAGCAACGACTTCCTGGAACGAAGTGCCGGGGACCTCAGCCACCAGAGCAGGGAATCCCTGACTAACTGGCTCACCTGAATCTGCCGATCCAGGGACAATGGAGATTTGTCCCACTTTGTCAAAATCTCTTTCTACAAGACTCTGGTGTGAAACTGGGCATATGGTACTGCCTCGAAGGAGGACAGCATGAGTCCCAGGACTCGCATGCAGAAGCGTAGCATCGACCACCTGTGGTTCATCAGCAGTTTTACCGCAGCCCTGAGAGTCAGCAGCTTGTCTGAAGGAAGTAACACTCTCGTGGGGTCCAGCAGTAAGCCTTGTTGAGTTGGTACAATCACCAACTTCTTTAGGTTCAACAGCCACCCAAATTCCTGCAGAGTCTGCATGGTGATCGCCACATCCTCCTCTAACTCTGAGGCAGAAGATGCTCACAGGAGGAGATCGTCTAGATAACCCACGATCGCGATCCCACGTTGCCGTAGCAATGCCAAAACAGGAACCAATACCTTGGTAAAGACTTGGGGGGCTAATGCCAAGCCAAAAGGGAGAGACACAAACTGGTAGTGGGCTTCCACAACTGCAAATCACAGAAACCTCTGATGCCAAAGGCATATGGGTATGTGCAGGTACGCATCCTGGATGTCCAAAGATGCCAGGGAGTCCCCTTGATGTAGTGCAGCGACTACTGAGCGAACTGATTCCATTCTGAACCTTTGTACTTTTACAAAGTAATTGAGGGCTTTTAGGTCCAAGATTGGATGTACCCCTTCTTTTTTGGGGACTACAAACAGGTTTGAGTAGAACCCCTGGAAACATTCCGATTCCGGAACAGGTACTATCACCCCGCGACGAGTATGCTGGAGGGGAAGAATCTGTTTTTCGGCCAAGAGATTAACTCTATCTTGTAGCCTGAGGAAATAAGATCGCAGACCCATTGGTCGGACAGCCAAGAGGCCCACCAGGCTGCAAACTTCCAAAGACGACACCCCTACCCGTGTTGCAGGCGGGGGCAAACTTTCATGCGGTAGCACTTTTTCTCGCAGGCTTATTAGGCTTGCGGTTCCAGGGACGCTTTTATCCTTCAGAGGTCATCCTGTTGGGCTGGGGATGCTTACCCGAAGCCCCAGGCGGACGAAAAAGCCGTTTGTGAGCGGAAAAGGAGGGCCCTTGCCTACGGAGTAGCTCCTAAGCCTTCCTGGCCTGTGGGACTAGTGTACTTACCACCTGTGGCATTTTTAATAATGTCATCTAATGAGGCTCCAAAGAGCCGGATGCCAAGGAAGGGAAGATCTGTCAGGGCTTTTTTAGATGCCTGGTCAGCTGACCAGCATTTTAGCCAAATCAGGCGCCTCAGCAACACTGCTGACACTGAAGCCCTGGATAACAGAGGGAGAGTATCCAGGGCCATATCACAAATGTACTTAACGCCTTGCACTAATTGGTCTGCTAGTTCCATGCGGACAGGAGAAGTCTGATGCTCTCCCAATTTGCGGGGCAAAAGTTTTGCCCACTCATTCAGTTCCTGAGACACAAGTAAGTATGCCAGTACTGGTCGCATAGTGGACCCCACAACTGTGAACAAGGAAAGAGCCACTGCCTCGGCCTTCCTGTCCGTGGGATCCTTAAAGACAGGAATCCTCTCTACCGGAATCGTCGCTACTTTGTTTAACCTGGATACTGGGGGGTCCATGACCGGAGGAGCCTACCACTTTTTGAGAAGGCTCTCCTCAAAGGGGTAACACACCGCCATGTATTTGGGGACCGAAAAGGTCTGTTGCAGTCGACCCGATTCCTTGAACCAAAAGGGAACGCTACATCAGCAGAGGGATCGGCTGGCTCCTGAATTTTCAGGGTATCACGCAAAGCTGTCATAAGTGCTCCAACAAGCGATTTCTCGCACACAGACCCGGACGGGACTCATCTGTACTGTCCGATCGGTCCTGGTCAGCTTCATCTGAAATGACAGAACAGGGGTCAACAGCCTCAGCAGGGCCCGAGTCTGCGTCAGAGCTCTCCCCGGAGGGCGGGGTGGCAGGGGCCATTTTTTACCAACTTTTTGCGCCCACGCACCACCTCCATCTTGGCACCGAATGAATTGAGGACCGCCGACAAAGCGTCCAGAGGCACTGCACTGTCTGCAGGCGAACCGGTTGCAATTGCCTGGATTTTTGGGGAAGAAACAACAGTTTCTGAAGCCTTGCTGACCCTACTCTGTCTGCCACCTGTTGGGGACTTAGGAGGGTGGGACCATCACTGTCCTAACTGCTGCTGGCTGAGGGGCTCTTCCCGCAGGACTCACCACCCTGACTGAGTTCTGTGCCCTCCAGCTAAGAGCACCTGTGTCAGCTCCCAGATGAATAGGAGACCACACCGCGCTGTGCAGAGCTGCTCTGAATGGCGCTGAAACTGAAAAAACATGTTCAGGCTTCAAGAAAATGGCCGCTGAGCGTCCAGTATAAAGGACATAATCACAGGGAAAATCCCCAGTCGAACTACAGGAAGATGGAGACAGAGCATGCTGCTCCCTGGTCACACCAAAAATAGCAGCCGAGCACTGTATACCATGAGGGACAGTGAAAAAACAGGCAGAGAAATGGCTGTGAAACAGCCCTACAGCGATCAACAGACACAGCCTCCAGACACCTTCAGGGAGAGACCTACACACATCCAGGGCACAGCTATCCAGCGCAGTCCCCCTCAGGTGAGAGCCCCCCGAAAAGCCCCTGTCTTTGGCACACACACCGCTTAGCAGCCCATGCAGCATCCCCCACAGGGAAGGGGGGAGGGAAGATAGGGACAGGGTGAGAAGAGAGGGAGGAGAGGTACCCCGAATTGACCTCCCAGGGAATGCCCAGCTGCTCAGCCCCACCGAGGCAGGGAGAACTGTAATTACAAGTCCTGAAGAGCTGGGAGACATTCCATCACAGACCCACTCTCTGATCAGTATGGGGTGGCTGCTGGCCCGGCACACTCTGACGGTCATATGTGTGCCCCGGAGCATTTACGCTCATCGACCACCCCTGAAGCTGGGGCATGCCGCGGCCGACCCAGCACGGAGCTCTGGTCTGCACACGCTCGCTGGCCAGGCTGGGGAGACTACAAGGATAAGAGTATCCAGCCTGTCACCCAGCCGGCTGTTAATAGCAGATCACAGGATCTTTAATCTTGCGCAAAAAGAAAAGCTTCTGCAGAAAAATCCATGGACCGATGGGCCCGCAGGGTTCCTAAGTCCTTCTTCTTCACTAGGCAGAAAAAACTGAAGCTGCAGTAGCAGACTGAGGGGTTGTTACCTAAGGGACCGCCCCTTGGGCGGAACTAGAAAGTTCTAGTTTTATTATCACATGTTAACATGTTATGCTTAGTCCTCTCCTGAAGGTGGTGTAATAACCCAATGGTCTTAGAAAGGAGCTGTGTCAGTCAGTGAATGTAAGAGAAATGTCATTTACCCACTTTCAGACCGAACCATTTTGCTGGCTTAAGACCAGACTACTTTTTGCGATTCGGCACTGTGTCGCTTTAACTGACAATTGCACGGTCGTACGACATCACTTCCAAACAAAATTGACGTTTTTTTCCCACAATTAAAGATTTATTTTGGTGATATTTTATCACACCTGCGGTTTTTATTTTTTGCGCTATAAACAAAAATAAAGCGACAATTTTGAAAAAAACGCATTATTTTTTACTTTTTGCTATAATAAATATCCCTCAAAAATATAAAAAAATATTTTTTTTCCCTCAGTTTAGGCTGATACATATTCTTCTACATATTTTTGGTAAAAAAAATCGCAATAAGCGGTTATTGATTGGTTTGCACAAAATTTATAGCGTTTACAAAATAAGGGATAGTTTTATGTCATTTTTATTAATTTTTTTATTTTTTTTTACTAGTAATGTCGGCGATCAGCGAAATTTTATTGTGACTGTGACATTATGGCAGACACATCAGACATTTTTGACACATTTTTGGGACCATTGTCATTTATACAGAAATCAGTGCTATACAAATGCACTGATTCCTGTGTAAATTACACTGGCAGTGAAGGGGTTAACCAGGGGGTGGCAGTGTAGGGGTTAAGTGTGTCCTAGGGGCTTGTTACTAACTGTGGGGGGCAGGGCTGTGTGTTAGTGAACACTGATCTCTGCTCCAATCACATGGCAGGGCCGCAAATACAAATGGACGTACCTGTACGCCAATTTGCCTGCCCGTGCCATTCTGCCGGCATACATCGTTGATGCGTCGGTCGGGAAGTGGTTAAACTGCACGCGGCTGTAATGTATTGTCGGATCCTGGCAATACAGATAAAAATCATTTAATAAATGAGTTCCTGCCCCCCAGTCCATTACCAGGCCCTTCAGGTCAGATTTATGCAGATCCTTTGCCTATTGCTTCTTTTTAAACCTATAAAAATTCAAAACATGTTGCCCATCACCAATAAAAACCTACTGGGATTGGAATTCATACAATAACTAGATGATCAGCAAGGGTGCAGGATTTATTCTTAGTTGACATCAGCCTATTTGTCAGTTAAATAGTGACTTTGTGGGGCTCTCCACTAGTGATGGACGAACTTCTGGCGGGACGTTTCGTGAACGTGGCCAAAAGTTCACGAACCGCAAAGTTCACAGCGGTTAGATAGAGAGCACTGACACCAGCACCGTGATAGAGAGCACTGACACCAGCACCGAGATAGGGAGCACTGACACCAGCACCGAGATAGAGAGCACTGACACCAGCACCATGATAGAGAGCACTGACACCAGCACCGTGATAGAGAGCACTGACACCAGCAGCGTGATAGAAAGCACTGACACCAGCACCATGATAGAGAGCACTGACACCAGCACCGTGATAGAAAGCACTGACACCAGCAGCGTGATAGAGAGCACTGACACCAGCACCGAGATAGAGAGCACTGACACCAGCACCGTGGTAGAGAGCACTGACACCAGCACCATGATAGAGGGCACTGACACCAGCACTGTGATAGAAAGCACTGACACCAGCACCATGATAGAGGGCAATGACACCAGCACCATGATAGAGAGCACTGACACCAGCACCGAGATAGAGAGCACTGACACCAGCACTGTGATAGAGAGCACTGACACCACACCAGCACCGAGATAGACAGAGAGCACTGACACCAGCACCGAGATAGAGAGAGCACTGACACCAGCACCGTGATAGAGAGCACTGACACCAGCACCATGATATAGAGCACTGACACCAGCACCAAGATAGGGAGCACTGACACTAGCATCGGGATAGAGAGCACTGACACCATCACCGTGATAGAGAGCACTGACACCAGCACCATGATAGAGGGCACTGACACCAGCACTGTGATAGAGAGCACTGACACCAGCACCATGATAGAGAGCACTGACACCAGCACCGTGATAGAGAGCACTGACACCAGCACCGAGATAGAGAGCACTGACACCAGCACTGTGATAGAGAGCACTGACACCACACCAGCGCCGAGATAGAGAGCACTGACACCACACCAGCACTGAGATAGAGAGAGAGCACTGACACCAGCACCAAGATAGAGAGAGAGCACTGACACCAGCACCGTGATAGAGAGCACTGACACCAGCACCGAGATAGAGAGCACTGACACCAGCACCGTGATAGAGAGCACTGAGACCACACCAGCACCGAGATAAAGAGCACTGACACCACACCAGCACGGAGATAGAGAGCGAGCACTCACACCAGCACCGAGATGGAGAGCACTGACAGCAGCACTGATACCAGCAACTCGCTGTGGGACCCAAAAATATGACACCGCTCAACCTCTTCAAACAGGAGGGTATGGGCATATAGTACGGTGTGTTTTTTTTGTACAAGGAAGTGAGCCAAAGGTAGAAAAAAGGTCCATGTGCTCGACTAAATAAATCGTTTATAGAGTTATGCATATACATGGTCTACTGGTCACAAATGTTGAATTCCTCCGAGATCCATGCCTCATTCATTTTTATAAATGTAAGGTAGTCACCACAGTCGTGAGCTAGGCGAGTGCGCTTATCGGTCACGATCCCACCTGCTGCGCTCAACGTCCTTTCAGACAGGACACTGGACGAGGGGCAAGCCAAAAGTTTCATTGCAAATTGGGCAAGCTCTGGCTAGAGGTCAAGCCTGCTCACCCAGTAGTCCAGGAGTTCATCACTCCTCAGAGCGTCCACATCGGCCATTAACCAGATGTAGTTGGACACCTATCGGTCTAGGCGTTCCCTGATGCTGGATCCGGATGAGACCTGTCGATGGGTCGGCTGAAAGAATGACCTCATATCAAAAGTCACCAACACAGCTTCAAACCGCCCTCTTCTTGCAGGCGCTGTTGGATTGGTACCCGCAACTCTTTCTCTGGGAGTGGGAATTCCTCCTCTGCCAGTGCAGGCAAAAGCAGAATGCAGCATTTCTCGAAGCAAGGCCTGGAAGTGCTCCATTCTAACAGCCCTCTGTGATGTTGGTAACATTTCTACCATTTTGTGTTTGTACCGGGGGTCTAAGTACATTGCGACCCAGTACTGGTCCTTGACCTTTATGCTTTTTATACGGGGGTCCCTGTTAAAACACTGGAGCATGAAGGCCCCCATTTGCACTAAATAGGGAGCGGTGTGGTGGCCTGGCTCCTGCTCATCATCCAGGATAATGTCGTCCTCCTCATTCTCCTCTCCCCATCCACGCATAACAGGGATCCCAGAAAGGTTTAAAGCATGCTCTTCATGCTCCTCCTCATCCGCCCCGGCACCATCCTCCTCTGACTCCTCTTCAGACTCCTGTTGTTGACTTGTCTCAGATAGAGTAGCCTCCCCTGGGAATTCATCCAGCATTGTTACTTCCTCATCTTCCTGCTCCTCCATGGCTTGATCAATGACACGACGCAATGCACACTCCATAAAGAAGGCATAAGGTACCATGTCACTGATGGCGCCATGGCTGTGACTGACCAATTTGGTGATCTCATCAAATGGCCGCAGAAGTCTGCATGCGTCGCGCATGAGCAGCCACTAGCGCGGTGAAAAAAAAACAAGCTCCCCAGAACCTGTAGTCGTTAACTGCACGTTTCTGCTGGAGCAGCCTATCAAATATATAGAAGGTTGAGTTCCATTGCATCGAGCAATCGCAAATAAGACGTCCGACCGGCCAATTGTGTCACCGCTGAATGTCAGTAAGGCGAGTCATGGCCGTGTAAGATCTTCTGAAATGGGCCGAGATTTTCCTTGACTGCCGCAAGATGTCATGGACCCCAGGGTATTTGACAATGAATTGCTGCACGACCAAGTTTAAGACATGTGCCATGCATGGCACGTGTGTAATTTTGCCCTGTTTCAATGCGCTAAGCAGATTGGCACCGTTGTCACACACCACTTTACCAACTGTCAAATTGAGCGGTGTTAGCCACTGATCTGCCTGTGAACGCAAAGCTGAAAGGAGTGCAGGGCCAGTGTGGCTCTTGGCTTCCAGGCACAACAGATGCAGCACAGCATGGCAACGTCTCACCTGGCATGTCAAATAGGTTCTGGGGAGCTTGGGCGGTGCAGCGGAAGAGACGCTAGCAGCGGAAAAGGAGGAGTCAGCTGAGGAGGAGAGGGAGGAATATGGAGTAGGAGGAGGTGAAGAAGAGGCAGGCATGCATGCAATCCGTGGCAGAAAAACCAAATCTACACGGGTTACATGCTTGACGCCCGTCAGAAGGTTCACCCAGTGGGCAGTAAAAGTTATATACCTTCCCTGCCCGTGTTTGCTAGACCATGTGTCTGTGGTCAGATGTATCTTGGCACCGACACTGTGTGCCAGAGATGCATTCACTTGCTGCTGAACATGGCCATATAGCTCTGGGATGCCCTTCTGTGAGAAATACTTCCTTCCTGGGACCTTCCATTGTGGTGTTCCAATGGCCACAAATTTTTGAAAGGCCTCCGAATCCACCAGTTTATATGGCAGTAGTTGGCGGGCTATCAGTTCTGACAAGCCAGCGGTCAACCGTTGGGCAAGAGGGTTATACGGCATCATCATTTTTTTACACTCGAACATTTGGCCCATGGAAGCCTGCCTTTTTCCAGAAAACCGTGAGGTTGGCATGATGGAAGGTGGAGTGAAGAATAATTGTGAGGAGAGAGGAGAAGGAGAAGTAGAAGATGAGGCTGGACAGTGAGAGCCTGGAGTGTGGCTTTGTGGGTTCCATTGCTCCCACTGGGCTCGGTAATGGCAGCTCATGTGCCTTCTTAAGGCGGTCGTCCCTAGGTGAGTGTTGGGCTTACCGCGACTTATGCGTTGACTGCAAAAGCTTAAGATGGCAACACTATTGTCAGCAGTGGACACGTTAAAAAAAGCCCACACTGCGGAGCCATGTGCCAGCATCCTGGGAGCGCCAGGTGTGACCGTACATGGTTGATGCCTCGCTCCCGATACATTAGCAGTCTGCTTTGTCCCTCCTGTGCAATGTAAGTTCGGCCTGCTTCTCCTCCCTATCTGCTGGTCCATATCTCCCTCTGAAATCCCCTCCTCTTCCTCTCTTGTGGGCACCCACGTGAAATCACTAGACACGTCATCGACGTCACCTTCCTCACCGCTATAATTAGAGATCTCGGAGTAGGCAGCAACACCGGGGACCAACCTTCTCCTTGGGCTGATCTGTGTACTGTCATCAGACTGCTGAGTGGCGGTTGTATCCCAGGGGGATATAAAAAAAAAAGAAAGTTGGCCTTTCTGACTGGATATATACAGGCTGATTTGTCCTTTCAAGAGACCTTTTAAATTCCCAGGAAAATAATACTTTAGTTTGGTTTTTCTGAGGTATTGTATTGGGTTGCTCAGGTGCACTGGATTCGACCGATTTTGCAAAATTCTATTTTACTTGAGTTCCTTATATAACATATATATATATGCTAAAGAAATACATTTTTATGCATTTTTTGTAAATCAACTTACAGTATATTTCATCAATTATTGTCTGGATGTTCACTCTGGCTTACTGCAAAAATAACTATTATCCTGCACATCCAGGGTTCTAATAAAAAATCTTTATTTAGTAAATATGCTTACCTTGATTGTACTCATTTCCTGATACAGATATATTCTTCCAGCCTTCCTTGGTTGTCCTCTGATTGTACTTGCATGTAAATGTCTTTCTCAGGTCATATTTTGGCACTTTTATTGAGCTGCTCGTTGAAAACGTGTTGTTGTCAGTATTGTGCTTAATTTCCCCTCGCTGTGATTTCACCTCTTGCTCACTGTCACCTTCACTCCAGACCACCCTGATTGCTGCAGGGAAAAAATGTTGCAGGCTGCATGTATAAATTGCAAACCCTTCTCTAGCCACCTCTATCGTGCTAGATTTAAAGATGGTCACTTCTGGTTCCTTCACAGGTTGATCTAGAAATAAAAATTACAAGTAGGATATAAATAATCGCTGGGTTATTCTGATTAGGGACCCCCAGCTTTTATTACATCTTGGATAAAAGAAGAAGAGGGTATACTTCTGTAGGAGAGGGGGACAGTAGAAATAAGAGAAAATCTCCTTTGCAGGGACATAGCAATGAAACCCTAAGCCCTTGTACACACGGTCGGACATTCCGACAACAAAATCCGTTGGATTTTGTCCGACGGATTTTGTCCGAAACTTGTGTTGCAGACACACGGTCGGACAAAGTTGTCGGAAAATCCGATCGTTCGTAACGTGATGACGTTATTTTGTTATGATGGGACTACGTACAGGCTAGTAGCCAATAGCTTTGGTCTAGGAATTTGATCTGAGCATGCGTGGTACTTTGTCTGATCGGAATTCTCTACAAACGATCGGACAAAGTCCGATCTGACCATGTTGTCAGAAAGTTTTATAGCCCAGCTCTATAACTTTGTCGGTCGGATATTCCAACGGAAACAGTCCGATGGAGCCCACACACAGTCGGATTATCTGACAACATGATCGGATCGGACATTTTCCGTCGGAATGTCCGACCGTGTGTACAAGGGCTAAAAGAGGTTCTAATCCTGAACATTCTGTCTGAACCAAAACAAGAATATACAAATAATACAAAACTAAAACATGATTTTAATGCCAATATGATCCATTTAATCAGAAATGTATTTATACATACTTTAATCTGTCACATGTAGGGCACGATTTAGGCATACATTGCTTTTACTTTTTACATTTATGTTTCAATCTATAACATTTGTGTGCATAGTAGATTTATATATGGTTAGTAAAATTAATCCAGATATAAAACATGCACTCTTTTGGGACATATAATAGTAATGACATCTGTAACCTGTGCTGTATTCACTTATAACCATGAATCTGCATTGATTATTCAAACTCCCACTTTTTGGATTTAAGTTTACCTAAATCAATTAGTGCTTACATACTAATGTATTCATATTGCATGGAAATATAAATGTTATTTCTAATTATGTTCCTCCAATCAAGAGCCATTCTGGATTCAGGAAGCTAGGATATGCATCACCTGATCTCTGGAAATTCCCAGAAGGTCACGTGATGCATTGGGAAAGTTCTGGAAGCAGGGGCTTATTATAAATAGGAGCCCGCTCTGAGGTAACCATCAGTGGGTCTGTTGAGCTCCCCAGTCCCCCTTGTCGCAAGGCACATTTTTGTGGTTCATCAGTCATCACCCTATTTATTGAATGGGTGGACTGGTATTTATGTTTTATGATATTTTTGCTCGAGTCGTGTCATGGCTGAGCAAAGTTATATTTTGCAGATTAATAAAAAAATAATTATTCATAAATAATATGTTTGTTTTTATTGCAAATATCTTTTTATTGATTTTTCAAAACATATATATATACAAAGTCAGGCATTAAAGGTTGGGCCCACATGCGGGGTTTCAGTAAGTCTGGTTACATCACCATACAGATATAGAAAATACATCTTCCCCAGGATATCACCCGCTATCAGTTCAACTGACTGGAAAACAGTGGCATGTTAATATTACTGTCTACAGACCACCGCCCGTGACCTAGCATATCGTGACACACTCATCCTCGTCTGTCCACTGCCATCCACACAGAATCAGCAGCCTGTGGGTCCGACAGAGAGGGAGAAAGCAAGAACAAGAGGAGCACGCAACAAACAAAGAAAGGTGAAAAAGGAGATAAAGATAAAAGAGAGGGAGAGCGCAAGGAAGAGGGGTGAAATGGTGGGGGGGGGGGTGTGGGATGGGATGACTGAGGGGAAAGGGGGGGGGTGGGAGACGACCAGCGACATGACACAGAAAGTTCTCAGCTATACGGTATGAGGGCATACCTTTCCCTAGTTTTTTGATATGCCTCCCGTCTGTTGTTCGCGGTCATGATCAAATCTTTCATTCTATTAATCTCCTCTACTTTTTTCAACCAGAGTGCTATGGTTGGGGGGTTTTGCTGTTTCCAGAGTAAGGGAATACAGGACTTGGCGGCATTCACTAAGTGACGTAGAATGGCTTTTTTGTATGTTTTGACCGACATGTTAGAGACATGCAGCAGGAAAAAAGCTGGGTCATCTGGGATTATAAGCTCTGTAAAGTTTTGAGATATAGTACGGACTGCCATCCAGAAGGGAGTTAATTTGGGACACGCCCAGAAAATATGTAGGATCGTTCCCGTGCTCGTTCCACATCTTCAGCATCTATCCAATGTCTCAGGGAAAATAGAGTGGAGTCAGCTGGGTGTCAGGTACCACCTTGTCAAAACCTTATAATTATTTTACTGTGTCTTGGTACAAATTGAGGTTTTAAGGGATAAGTGAATCATATTCTGTATCTGTACTGCGGTGAATGTTCGCTGCATATCTCTTGCCCATTTCCTTATGCTGGGTAGTCCTGGAGGGGTTCTACTCCAGAGCAGTAGTCCTCAAAAGTAATGAGGTGCCTAGCGTATACTCGTGGCTCTGTCAGGGTTTGAAGGAAGTGGTGTAATTGTAAGGTCGGCCAGAATGTAAGATGGAAATGTCCTAAGGGGTCTGTGAGCTCTGCTATGGTGGGCCATCACCTATCACAAACTTAGACGCGATGATATTGCCAAAGTCACCTAAAGTCTGGAAGTGTGCGGGCGCGAGACCTGGACGGAAACTAGAGTTCCCTAAGATAGGGGTTAAAGGTGATGTCCTGGTCGTTTGTTGTATCCGCAGAGTGGCTTTTGAGCAGTGTTTCAGGGTGTTTCCAATCAAGGGATGTACCTTAAGGGCGGGCGGTATTGCATCCCAGCACCAAAGCGCTTCTATTTAATTTCCCTAAAATCCGGGAATGCGATCCCACCACAGTGCTTAGGTATAGTTAATTGTGTATGCGGAATTCAAGGCTTTCTGTGTGCCCAGACAAAACCTATGAACAGAGATTGCACTCGTATGAAGAACGCTTTTGGTATATGAACTGGTAGGGCCTGAAATAGGTACAGATATTTTGGGAGTATGCACATCTTCAGTAGATTACATCTCCCAAACCAGGAGTGTAAGTTTGTTTGCCATTTAGTCAGCAATGCTTTAGTTGTTGTAAGCAAGGGCGGGAAGTTTAGTTCATATATTTGAGATAGATTGGCTGGGATTTTCGTACCCAGGTATGTCAGTGCAGTCGACGTCCACTTAAACCGAAATTCTGTTTTCATCCGCTTCCAATTTTGTGAAATTAATCTTTAGATTAGATAAATTTCCATAAATCTCAAATTGTTTGAGCAAAATGGGATGGATATGATCGGGTTCCTCAATGAGAATAAGAGGTCATCGCCGTACGCCGAAATTTTGTGTTGTGTTTTTCCCACCTGTACGCCCTGGATGTCGGAGTTCAGTCTGATCGTGGACAGAAAGGGTACCAGGGAGATGGCAAACAGTAAGGGGGATAAGGGGCATCCCTGTCTCGTTCCATTCCTAATCTGGAAGGGCTCAGATAATATCCCATTTGCCTTAGCCTGTGCTGAGGGATTCGAGTAAATACTCGCCACCCGACGCATCATGACCTCTCCCAGACCCACGTGTCTTAAAACGTAAATAATATGTTTGTATGAAGTTAATTATGGATAATTTATTTACGCCAATAAACGTGCCACGGCCATAATTTTGCCACTCAATGGTGTCAGTGTTATTTATTATAAAAATTTAAAGGGGTTGCAAAGGTTTGTGTTTTTTTTTGAAAAAACACCTGGCAATGATGGCCTCCCCAGACCCCTGTTTACTTACCGGAGCCTGTTCACCTGCTGTGTGCGTCCCCTGGCATCCTCTTCTCCACGGAGTCTGGCCATTGATTGGATAGATAGGATAGATTGATAGCAGTGCAGCCATTGGCTCCCGCTGCTGTCAATCACATCCAATGACGCAGCCCACCAGGGGGCCACCGGGGGGGCAGGACCGAGTCATACACTCTGTGTCTATTGTGGGGAAGAGCCGAGACAGCCACCGAGGGACCCCAGAACAGAAGGACCGGGGCCACTCTGTGCAAAACCAACTGCACAGTGGAGGTAAGTATAACATGTTTTTTTTTTGTTTTTTTAAATAACAAACCCATACAATCCATTTAAGATAGATCATAGGCAATGGAAAAGGTGCAATCTACATTCTCATGAGAGGTTAGCAATAGCTGCATACAGTATGTAAACTGCCATTGCTGACCTCTCTGGTAAATGTAAGTTCCCTGTCATACCGATACCTTAGCTTCTGCACCTTCTGAGTCAACTTCACTTGCATGATTTTTCCAGATCAGCGGCTCAAAGTATTTAGGTCAGAGACAGACAGGGGACTAGGATTTTATAAGAAGACCCACATTGACAACTTACATATTTCTCTCTCAGTTTAGGCATATCTCCCAACTGTCTCAAACTCCGCGGGACAGTCCCAAGACTTAAAATAAGTCTCAGGGTCCCACGGTTCTGCGCTGGAGTCCTGGAATCCCAGCTCCTCACAACTCCGACCGCCCACATCTGGCTCTAGTGAAGGACAGCTCCATCCCTCCTTCCTGTCCAGCTCCGCCACCCCACCAATGGGGAAAGACTGCTCCGCCACCCCACCAAGGGGGAAAGACTGCTCCGCCACCCCACCACCTGGGAAAGACTGCTCCGCCACCCCACCACTGGAGAAAGACTGCTCCACCACCCCACTACCGGGGAAAGACTGCGCCGCCTCTCCACCACCGGGGGGGAAAGACTGCTCCGCCCCACCACCGGGGAAAGACTGCTCCGCCCCCCATCACCGGGGAAAGACTGCACCGCCCCCCACCATTGGGGAAAGACTGCACCGCCCCCACCATCGGGGAAAGACAGCTCCATCCCCAATGCCAGGGAAAGACAGCTCCATCCCCCACCTCCGAGGAAAGACAGCTCCATCCCCCACCTCTGGGGAAAGACAGCTCCATCCCCCACCTCAGAGGAAAGACAGCTCCGCCCCCTGCCTCCAGCTTCCTACCTGTCAGTGGCTTGCACCTGGTAAGACCCTTGGTAAACAATGCAGGACAGCGATGAGGAGGCACAGTGATGGGGGCAGAGTGACAGGGGAGCAGAGTAAGCGGGGACACATTGGCAAGGGAGAGCACAATGACAGGGGTCACACTGATGGGGGGTGCAGTGACAGTGGGAACAGAGTGGGGGTGGGGGAGAGTATTTTTACTAGAAATGAGATGAGGGAATTGTGCTTTGAAGGGGGAGAGAGAAAGTAGCTTGGAAGGGGGACTGGAGGAAAGGAGGATTTGTGCTAGGGGACTTTTTTTTGGGGGGGGGGGGGGGTTACTGGAAGGGGGGTTATACTGTGGGGGCGGATTTCTGGGGTAGAAGAGGATTTGTGTGAGGGGGGAATTGGGGGGGAGGATTTGTTCTGGGAGAAATGAGGTGGGTGGGGATTTGTGCTGAGATGGGGAAGAAAGGTAAATTGTGCTTGGAGGGGGGATTTGGGGGTGGTGGCAGAAAATCTATCCTGGGTAAGGGGAAGAAGATTTGCGATGGAAGGGGGGATTTTGGGGTGGTGGAGGAAAATCTATACTGGGGAAGAGGAAGATTTGTGCTGGGGGGGTTGTGATAGAACTGGGAGAGGACTTGCGCAGGTGTGTGGGATTTGAGGTAGAGAGAATTTGTGCTAGAGAGGATGGGAGGGACCTGTGATTAAGCCTGGGTTCACACGGATGAGAAGCGGGAACCAGCACGATTCCAGTGGCAGTTCCCGCATCGCATTTCTCCCGCAGGCAATTTACACTGCCCTCTGCGAACCACTGCGGGTGTCATTACAATTGTAATGACACCCCCAGATCGTTTCACAGATCGCAGATCGCAGTGCAAACTGTGAACTCGCACAGGAATCAGATCACATAGGTGAGAACACCAATGCGATCCGATTTTCCTGCAAAACGAATGCGAGTTTAGCCATACAACTGTATGGCTGAACTCATATCTCACAGACATTACATGTGATCTGCACTGCAGGTGCGAATCACATGCGATGTTTGTGGTCGCAGTAGTGTGAACCTGGGAAAAAAAGAAAAACCTGCAAACCTGATAATTAGGGGTGCCGTCGATAAATACGGGCAGGGTGTGTAAGCACAGCATATACCATATAAAAACTAAATAATGCACACACCCAAAGGCTAATAAAAGAGGTGGTAGAGGTAATTTTAGAGGTAACTAACGTGACTCTAAACCCCATCACCAGAAAGAACAGGAATATTATTCATAATATAATTCCCCCTCTCAATGTAATGATTTTCCTACCCCCGACAATTCTCAAATGCGACCTCTGAACCACCCTTATACTACTACTCATAATAGATCTCCACCCCTACAGGATACCTACAGTATAATGATGACTATCGTCACTATATGGAGGATACCTATGAACAGCCTCCGTATAGACATAACCAATATGATCATTATTCATATGCTAATCAGGTTTTTCAACAGGACGTGCAGAGACGAAAAAGGGCTCCAGACCCAAAAAGAGGTTGCAGAGGGGGGCGGAGAGTTCAAAGAAAAAAAGAGGAGAAGAACTTAGCTGGTCAAGGAGTTTTTAATTTGAGTTCTAAGACATTATTGAAAGAGGAATTATCCATTTTGGATAAGGGCCTTAAGTTTGCCACTCCAAAACGTTTAGATAAGTTCCACACTTTTATTGATGTACATAAATTTATTAGGAAAATTAACATACAGAGATACCTTGTGTCTAATCCCTGTGAGAGATCTACAAGAGCTGCGACTTCAGGCAAGGTGCATTCGGGATTGATGAACCCCTCTTTGTTCAATCCCCTGTCCCCGTTGCCCCAGCGGTTAATATTTTCAAAGATCTCGTTCTCAGAGATTTGACCCAATTACCTATTAAGAAATCCTGTAGCCATCCAGCCTTTCAAGCTGGTATGAAATCACTTAGTGAAAAGAAATAAAGATATTGTCATACGCCCGTCGGACAAAGGTGGAGGCCTTGTGGTTTTAGATAGGATTGACTATAGATGTATAGGATTCTTGGGGACACTGAAACATACAAAGAGATTACTATTAAACCTACGAATCACTATACACCTAGATTCCTCAGACTTTGGGCAATGAAGCTGTCACACACTTTTTGAGTAAAGATGCGTCCATCACAACAGTTCAGTGTGACTATATTATTGAACTGCTTGAGTCTGCGATGGAACGTAACTATTTCTGGTTTGACCGACGATTCTATATTCAACAGAGAGGTGTGGCTATGAGGGCCAAGTTTGCCCCCAGCCTCGCTAATCTGTTTATGGCCAAGTGGGAGGAGGATGTCGTCTATCAAGAGGGTGGTCCCTCTCTGGTCCTACAGGCCAGGTACATAGACGACATCCTCCTCCTATGGGACAGCAGCCCTGATTCTCTAAGGTCCTTTCTTTCCACTCTGAATTCTAACGATCAAAGAATTTCCTTGACCTATGAATTTAGTTTTTGGACTTGAAGATCAGGATTAATTTGGGACGTTTCACGTTTCAAATGTTTTTTAAGCCAACCGACAGAAATTGATTTATTCCCATAGATAGCTGTCACCATCAATCTTGGCTTAAAGCCATCCCAAGAAGAATATTCTTAAGACTCCGCAGGAATTGTACAGACACAGATATTTAAAAAACAGGCCTCTATTTTGACCAAAAATTCTTTAGATAAGGGGTATGACCCAATATCTGTATACTCACAATATTAGGAAGTTTTAGAGACAGATAGGAGTGCTTTTTTGTTGAAGTGCCCACCAAGAGACCATTTCTCCTATTACCCAGCTGACCAGGCAGGGGATTCGTTTCCACTGGACTCCCAAAGCCCAAACCGCTTTTGACACCCTCAAAATACTTTTTAATTCCGCTTCTGTACTGAAACACCCCGATCCAGCTCTCCCGTTTGTCTTAGAGGTCGATGCATCTTAAGTCGCTGTCGGGGCAGTACTCTCACTGTTGGCTTTTCCAGCAAGTTAACTGCTCCTGAAAGTAATTACGATGTGGGAGATTGGGAATTATTAGTAATAAAGGCAGCTTTGGAGGAGTGGCGGTAGCTCCTGGAGGGAGCAACTCACCGGATTTTGATATGTATGGGCCATAAGAACCTGGAATACCTGAAGTCTGCAAGAAGGTTGAAACCGCGCCAGGCCAGGTGGGCACTGTTCTTTTCCAGGTTTGCCTTTCATGTCACCTACAGGCCAGGGTCTAAAAACACCAAACCAGACGCTTTGTCCCAGATGTTTAATCACCCCAAGGTGCCTACCTCTCCAGACACCATCCTGTCAGCAGACAACTTTTTCCTACTATAAGAAGATCTGTTAAGTCGGATTAAGCAAGCCTCCATTGAAAGCCCTCCTCGTGCAAAAGCAGGGCTGTTAGCAAAGGATGGTCTGTTCTGGTTTAATGACAAGATCTTCATTCCAGAAAATCTCCGGGTTACTATACTCGAGCTCTGCCATAATCATGTATTAGCCAGGCACTTTGGCATTTCCAAAACTTCTGATCTTGAGTAATGTACATTCTGGTGGGCGCAACTTGCAAAGGACTGCAAAAGACATGTGGTGGAGTCATGTACCATCTGGACTTGCAACAAAGGCAGTAAGACCAGGGCTTGGGGCTTGCTCAAACCTTTGCCGGCTCCAGAGAGACCTTGGAAATTAATGTCCATGGACTTTATTGTTGAACTTCCTCCCTCAGAAGGCCATAAGGCCATCTAGGTTGTAGTGAACCGGCTATCCAAAATGGCACACTTCATACCCCTGAAAGGAACACCCTCAGCACCAGAGACTGCACGAGTCTTTATCAAGGAAACTGTCAGACTTCATGGAGTACCAGCCAAAATCATTTTGAATAGGGGAGTTCAGTTCTCTTCGCGGTTCTGGAGGGCACTTTTCTGGTCCCTTGATATTGAATTATCTTTGTCTTCGGCATACCACCCTCAGACAAATGGGCAAACAGAGAGAACGAACCAGACTCTCGAGCAGTACCTGCGCTGTTTCTCATCCTTCTTTCAGCACGACTAGTTCTCTCTGTTGCCATTGGCTGAATTTGCATATAATAATTCTCCTCACTCTACCATCAAGCAGACTCAGTTTTTGCCAATTGTGGCTACCACCCATCATTCCTGCCTAACTCTGTTCCCGAATGTTCAGTACCTGCTGTTCTTGAAACTGTGGATTTTTTTCACTGTCAATAATAAACTGTTGCAGGAAACCATGACCAGGGCACAAGGACTTAACAAAGAGACCTTTGATAAAAAGAGACCGGGGGAGTTGATTCTGGAACCTGGGGACAAGGTTTGGCTGTCTACAATTAAGCTCTGACTTGCTTGCCTTTCAAGGAAACTGGGCCCTAGGTTCTTGGGTCCTTTCTCAGTTAAGAGGAGAATCAATGAGGTGGCATACGAACTGGAACTACCAGAAGCACTTCGGGTACACCCTGTTTTTCACATTTCTCTCCTGAAACCTGCTATCTTTAAACCCTTCTCAGGATGAGCTACAGGTCCCACTGCTCCTATAATGGTCAATGGCAAAGAGGAGTTCGAAGTGGAGGCAATAATGGATTGCAGGAAGAGAAATAGCCGTCTTCAATACCTCATTAAATGGAAGGTGTACGGTTCTGAGGAAAACTCATGGAAGCCTGATAATAACATACATGCCAAGCATCTGATCTAATCCTTCAAGAGAGCCCACCCTGAAAAAATGGCCCAGTTGGGCATCCAGAGGCTGCCCCTTGGGGGGAGCAATGTAAGGAAAGGCTGGCTGGGAACAGTGGTTCCTCATCGGTGCATGTGCACCTGTGTACGGGTGCGCATGCGCAGTTACGGGTGCCAGGTGGGCTTTTTAACCACTTTCAGACCGGACCATTTTGCTGGCTTAAGACCAGACCACTTTTTGCGATTCGGAACTGCGTCACTTTTTATTTTTTGCGCTATAAACAAAAATAGAGCGACAATTTTGAAAAAAACGCATTATTTTTTACTTTTTGTTATAATAAATATCCCCCAAAAATATATTAAAAAAAAAATTTTTTCCCTCAGTTTAGGCCAATACGGATTCTTCTACATATTTTTGGTAAAAAAAGAAAAAAAAAATCGCAATAAGCGATTATTGATTGGTTTGTGCAAAATTTATAGCGTTTATAAAATAGGGGATAGTTTTATGGCATTTTAATTAATAATTTTTTTTTCTTAGTAATGGCGGCGATCAGCGATTTTTATTGTGACTGCGACATTATGGCGGACACATCGGATATTTTTGACACATTTTTGAGACCATTGTCATATATACAGCAATCACTGCTATACAAATGCAGTGATTCCTGTGTAAATGACACTGGCAGTGAAGGAGTTAACCAGTGAGTGGCAGTGTAGGGGTTACGTGTTCTTAGGGGCATGTTACTAACTGTGGGGGGCTGGGCTTTGTTTTAGTGAACACTGATCTCTGCTCCAATCACATGGAGCAGAGATCAGCGTCACTTGTTGCTAGGCAGAACGGGGAGATGCTGTTTACAATGACATCTCTTCGTTCAGCCACCCCGTGAGACGATCGCGGGTATGCCCGCGGCGATCGAGTCTGCGGGACCGGCAACCGGACTCACGGGGGTCCCAACCGGCACGCGAGCTGGTCGGGCGGCATTTAAAACTGAACGTACCTGTACGCCAATATGCCTGCCCGTGCCATTCTGCTGACGTACATCGGCGTGCGCCGGTCGGGAAGTGGTTAAACATGGTTCTCCCCTCAGCTCTTGCTGCTTGATCTACAGCGTTCCCGTGATTACCTTCTGACCTGATCTGATCGTGTGTGTTTTTTACTCAGCCTTCCCTGCCCTCTGGCTGCCTCTGACCTCCGGCTTGTCCACTACTCTGCCTCTGCCTCATCCTCTGGTCCATCCGTGATTATCTGCTACCGACCCCGGCTTGCTCCATGACCCTGTCTCTGCCTCCTGCATCTGTTCCTGTAACGATCATCTGGTTTGACCCGGCTTGCCTGACTTCCCTGTGGGCCTGTTCCCGAGGGACTTATCGCTTCCTGTGTGCCTTACTACCTGCTGGTTCCTGTCTCCTGCCGCCAAGTCCTGCTGATCCTGACACAGCTTCCTAAGAGCCACCTAGATACATCCTTCAGCTGTTGATCCTGCCAGGCACTCGTGCTACCTTTTGACTCCTGCGCCTCCTGTCTCCTCTACCAGGGGCCGCGCATCTGGGATGCAAGAGAGGTCTCCTTCTGCAATCTGGACTCATCACTAGGTACGTGACAGAATTATACATCAAAGTGAGGCTTGAAGTGCAAGCCATGGGCACCATCTTTACAAACAGAAAGTGATTTATTTATGATTGTTTGGTGGTCATAGAGCTGTCCTTCATTTGGAGTGATCATTTACCTTATAAATACACAGTGGCTGCAGTGGACCAGCATGCCAGATTATGCCTTATTAGGACAAAACATCGGGACGGGCTCTGCTGATGCCACTGCGTTACTTGGTTTTATCCATATGCTTTTAATGTCTTCTCAAATGCGAGTGACCAATTTATCAATAAATGTTTTACATTTAAAATGGAATCACACTATGTGGCCCCATTTCTCCTTTTGCCATATGTCATATTGAGAGGAACGGTCTATATTGGAAGTCATGGTTGCTGTACCTTTCCTTGGGTGTGTTTGGTAAGCCTCTTTCCTTACAGTGGTAGATTATCTACAGACAGCCATTTCATCCAGATTCACAGTCACATTATTCTTTGCCACATTATATGGACTATATGCACTTTATATGCACTAACACTGTTGGTTTGCTTACATTTTTCATTATTGTTGGGCAATCTTAATTTCTTGTGTATTTATCTGCACATTTATATATTGTATCAATTTTTTGGAAATAATCTCATTGTTTATTTCATTTTTCATCAGCGCTGCACTATATTACTTTATTCGTTCACTTATTTACAGATTATCTGATGTGCTGGCAGCTATCGCTATTTGTATAAAACAGTGTGTTTTTTTCCACATATTTTTTATGCACACCCAAAGGCTACCTCCTAATGTAGTTTATTATAAAAGGGGTATAACAGCACATGACCAAATTCCCTTAACTCCTAATCCTATGGACCAACTTAACAGGACCTTCCCGAGGAGCTGAGACAGTGCGGCTGCAACCCCTACCACTTCCCCCCGAAAATGATGGATCCCCTGGTGACTGCACCTGCAAGATGAATGTTGTACAAGAATGCGGGGACTCAGAAGACCACACAAGAACCAGAGTGGGAAGCACTACACTTTAGAGCCACAGTGGGCAAATGCAGTGCAACCCATCGTCAGGTAATCCTGGGTAAAGTCCATATGAATTTGGAGCCCCGCTATTTGATCCTGTAATTTCACAATACAACATAACCAGTCCAGAGTCTCAGGTAATGGTAGGTGCCTGTGAAAAGGTGGATAATACTGAGAAAAATATATACAGTATCTCACAAATGTGAGTACACCCCTCACATTTTTGTAAATATTTTATTATATCTTTTCATGTGACAACACTGAAGAAATTACACTTTGCTAAAGTAGTGAGTGTACAGCTTGTATAACGATGGAAATTTGCTGTCCACACAAAATAACTCAACACACAGCCATTAATGTCCAAACCCCTGGCAACAAAGGTGAGCACATCCCTAAGTGAAAATGTCCAAATTGGGTCCAATTAGCCATTTTCCTTCCCCGGTGTCATGTGACTCGTTTTACAAGGTCTCAGGTGGGGATAAAGAGCAGGTGTGTTTAAATTTGGTGTTATTGCTCTCACTCTCTCATACTGGTTCTGGAATTTCAACATGGCACCTCATGGCAAAGGACTCTCTGAGGATATGAAAAAAATTATTATTGCTCTACATAAAGATGGCCTAAGCTATAAGAAGATTACCAAGACCCTGAAACTGAGCTGCAGCACGGTGGCCAAGACCATACAGCAGTTTAACAGGACAGGTTCCACTCAGAACAGGCTTCCTCATGGTCGACCAAAGAATTTGAGTGCACATGCTTAGCATCATATCCAGATGTTGTCTTTGGCAAATAGATGTATGAGCGCTGCCAGCATTGCTGCAGAGGTTGAAGGGGTGGGGGGTCATTCTGTCAGTGCTTAGACCATACGCCGCACACTGCATCAAATTGGTCTGCAGGGCTGTTGTCCCAGAAGGAAGCCTCTTAAGATGATGCACAAGAAAGCCTGCAAACAGTTTGCTGAAGACAAGCAGATTAAGGACATGGATTACTGAACTATGTCCTGTGGTCTGATGAGACGATGTCAAGTGTGTGTGGTGGCAACCAGGTGAGGAGTACAAAGACAAGTGTGTCTTGCCTACAGTCAAACATGGTGGTGGGAGTGCCATGGTCTGGGGCTGCATGAGTGCTGCCAGCACTGGGACGCTACAGTTCATTGAGGGAAGCATGAATGCCAACATGTACTGTGGCTTACTGAAGCAGAGCATAATCCCCCTCCCTTCGGTGACTGGGCCGCAGGGCAGTATTCCAACATGATAATGACCCCAAACACACCTCGAAGATGACCACTGCCTTTCTAAAGAAGCTGAGGGTAAAGGTGATGGACTGTCTCCAGACTTAAACCCTATTAAGCATCTGTGGGACATCCTCAAACGGAAGGTGGAGGAGCGCAAGGTCTCCAACATCCACCAGCTCTGTGATGTCATCATGAAGGAGTGGAAGAGGACTCCAGTGGCAACCTGTGAAGCTCTAGTGAACTCCATGCCCAAGAGGGTTAAGGCAGTGCTGAAAAATAATGGTGGCCGCACAAAATATTGATACTTTGGGCCCAATTTGGACATTTTCACTTAGGGGTGTGCTCAATTTTGTTGCCAGCGGTTTAGACATCAATGGCTGCGTGTTGAGTTATTTTGAGGGGGCAGCAAATTTACAATGTTATACAAGCTGTACACTTACTACTTTACATTGTAGCAAAGTGTAATTTCTTCAGTGTCACATGAAAATATATAATAAAATATTTACAAAAATGTGAAGGGTGTACTCACTTTTGTGAGATACTGTATGTCCAGCAATCTGCTATGATTTTGAATGTGTGTATACACTGCATAAGGGATCAAAGTTTCCATTGCTTACTCCACTAATTGTGCGGTGGTATAGTGAGAAAGGAATATGCGTGCTTCAGTCAAATCTAGACATATCCTTAAACAGTGTGAGCTGTAATATATTCAGAAAGCACACTAAACATCCGATCCGGCCGGGGTAAATTGAGTCCCATATATTCTGGGTAACCCCATGAATGCTGCCGATGTTTGCTGGGAAAAGAAATTTGGAAGGATTTGTTGTGCTGGGAAGGGGGATTGGTGGGGGAAAGAAGATTTGTGCTGGGGCATTTGGAAAGGGGGAATTTTGTGGGAAAGAATTTCTTTATTCTGAGAGGGGTACTGAGGGGGAACTTTGTGTTGTGAGAGGGGATTTTCACTGGGAGGGGGAGAAAGGATTTGTACTTGGGGGGGGGGGGTTATCATGCAAATTAGTACTTTTTTGTGTTGGAGAGGAGGGAGTGGTAAAGTGGAGGAGAGTATTGCTTCTGGGGGGGATTGTGCACTCTCCTTACCCCTACACTGTGCATTACACACCCCTGACTCCTGCACTCTGTTTTGTACACCTGACTCTTACTGTGCATTACACACTCCTGTCCCCTGCATTCTGTACATTACCCACTCCCAGTTCCCTGCATTCTGTACAATATACACTCCTGTCCCCTGCATTCTGTACATTATACACTCCTGTCCCCTGCATTCTGAACATTACACACTCCTGGACACTCTGTGTGTCATGCACCCATAATCTCATCACTGACTACAGCCCTCAGTGCGTTACATACTCCTGATCCTTAAACACATTGCATTACACACCCTGGACCCCTGCAGTTAGCATTGTGCATCTTAAACCCGACACTAGCTGCATCACTCACAACCCCTGTGCGCTGCATTACACACTCTTGTACTATATACACAGTGCTGTGCATTATATACTTCTAACCAAAGTCTTCATTGTCTCAACAGTTGCTGGTTGCTATGCAGCCTCTGACTATTTTAATGAAGTTCTTCTTTAAGGTAGGCTAAAAAAAAGGCATATTTTTAGGTACAATGAAGCCTGGGCTTTGTTTAACCACACCCCTAAAGTTCCTCCCACTGGTAAGACTTTGACAACACCTACACTTTGCCATAGCATGCGTAGCGGCAGAGGCGGCTCTTTAATTAGGCAAATTAGGCGATTGCCTTAGGCCTCGCCCACAGGAAGGGCCTCGCCATCGAGCGATTGCCTAATTTGTCTCTGAGGTGTTGTGCTGCACTGTCTGCTGCTGTGTGGAGTGTCTCTCAAACGGCGGGGTGAGCGAGCGGCGGGCGCGCTGCACACAGCTGCAGACAGAGTGAGCTCCGCGGCGGTGGATGAGGGGGGTGATAAGAGTATGTCCGACTGTCTAATATGCATGGCTTAGGCTGCCTGTGTGTCCAATAGCAGCAGCGCTGTCCTCCGAGTCCTAGCCCTTCCTTCCCCTAACGGCGGCCCCATTGCATGCCGGGAATTGTAGTTCTCCCACAGAGCACAGGCACATAGACTTTAACATGGCCGTCTGGTGCCTGTGCTCTGCAGAGACTACAACTCCCAGATTGCACTGCAGGGCAGAGCTAGAACATCATGTGTTGCTTCTCCAACTGAGTCCTGCTGCCTTTACCAATTTGTCACCAAGGCGAGGAGCAGGATCATCAGGTACAGTTTATATATAGGTTTTTCATATATATATATATATATATATATATATATATATATATATATATATATATATATATATATATATATATATATATATATATATATATATATATATGAAAAACCTAACAACAATGCACCCCCACCAAATCTAAGAGTCCAAAGGCCATATTAACTCTGCATTGACAAGACAGTTTTATTTTCACACATTCTAAAAATAACTTTTCATCTGCTTTACTGAGGATGCTTTACAGTGGCTGTGTTTGATGGCATGGTGGCTGCAATTGATGGCACAGTGGCTGGGTTTAATGGCACAGTGGCTGCAATTATTGAGCACAGTGGCTGCGTTTGATGGCACAGTGGCTGCATTTGATGGGCACGGTGGCTGTGTTTGATGGCACAGTGGCTGCGTTTGATGGCACAGTGGCTGAGTTTGATGGGCACAGTGGCTGCGTTTGATGGCACAGTGGCTGCGTTTGATGGGCACAGTGGCTGCGTTTGCTGGCACAGTGGCTGCATTTGATGGCGCAGTGACTGCATTTGATGGGCACAGTGGCTGAGTTTGATGGCACGGTGGCTGCAATTGATGGCACAGTGGCTGCATTTGATGGGCACAGTGGCTGAGTTTGATGACACGGTGGCTGCATTTGATGGGCACGGTGGCTGTGTTTGATGGCACAGTGGCTGCAATTGATGGGCACAGTGGCTGCGTTTGATGGCACAGTGGCGGCGTTTGATGGCACAGTGGCTGCGTTTGATGGCGCAATGACTGCATTTGATGGGTACAGTGGCTGAGTTTGATGGCACGGTGGCTGCAATTGATGGGCACAGTGGCTGAGTTTGATGGCACGGTGGCTGCAATTGATGGGCACAGTGGCTGAGTTTGATGGCACGGTGGCTGCAATTGATGGGCACGGTGGCTGCAATTGATGGGCACAGTGGCTGCATTTGATGGGCACGGTGGCTGTGTTTGATGGCACAGTGGCTGCGTTTGATGGCACAGTGGCTGCATTTGATGGCACAGTGGCTGCGTTTGATGGGCACAGTGGCTACGTTTGATGGCGCAGTGACTGCATTTGATGGGCACAGTGGCTGAGTTTGATGGCACGGTGGCTGCAATTGATGGCGCAGTGGCTGCATTTGATGGGCACGGTGGCTGCATTTGATGGGCACAGTGGCTGAGTTTGATGGCACAGTGGCTGCAATTGATGGGCACAGTGGCTGTGTTTGATGGCACGGTGGCTGCTTTTGTTGGCACGGTGGCTGCGTTTGATGTCGCAGTGGCTGCGTTTGATGGGCACAGTGGCTGCGTTTGATGGCACAGTGGATGCGTTTGATGGCACAGTGGCTGTGTTTGATGGCGCAGTGGCTGCATTTGATGGGCACAGTGGCTGCAATTGATGAGCACAGTGGCTGCGTTTGAGGGCACAGTCGCTGCGTTTGAGGGCACAGTGGCTGCGTTTGAGGGCACAGTGGCTGCGTTTGATGGCACAGTGGTTGCGTTTGATGGCACAGTGGCTGCGTTTGATGGCGCAGTGGCTGCATTTGATGGGCACAGTGGCTGAGTTTGATGGGCACAGTGGCTGCAATTGATGGGCACAGTGGCTGCGTTTTGGCACAGTGGCTGCGTTTGAGGGCACAGTGGCTGCGTTTGATGACACAGTGGCTGTGTTTGATGACACAGTGGCTGCGATTACTGGCACGGTGGCTGCTTTTGATGGCACAGTGGCTCCTGTATCATTGTCCGCCCACAGTCTCTGACCATTTCCTGTATCATTATCTGCGCACAGTATCTGACCATCTCCTGCATCTTTGTGGCATGATTGTCTGTCAGCACCCTGTCAGTGGCTCCAACTTTTCATACCGTGTTAGCCAGGTAAGAGTTTGCTTGTTATTACCATAATAAAACCGTCTCCTGTATCATTGTCTCTGCAAGTCTCTGACCGTCTCCTGTATCCTTGTCCACACACAGTCTCTGACCGTCTCCTGTATCCTTGTCCACACACAGTCTCTGACCGTCTCCTGTATCATTGTCCACACACAGTCTCTGACCGTCTCCTGTATCATTGTCCACACACAGTCTCTGACCGTCTCCTGTATCATTGTCCACACACAGTCTCTGACCGTCTCCTGTATCATTGTCCACACACAGTCTCTGGCCATCTCCTTATTCATTGTCCACACACAGTCTCTGACCATCTCCTGATTCATTGTCCACACACAGTCTCTGACCATCTCCTGTATAATTTTCCGCAGTCTATGACCATCTCCTGCATGATTGTCTGTCAGCACCCTGTCAGTGGCTCCAACGTTTGATACCATGTTAGCCAGGTAAGAGTTTGCTTGTCATTACCATAATAAAACCATCTCCTGTATCATTGTCCACAGTCTCTGACCCTTGCCTGTATCATTGTCTGCACAGTCTCTGACCGTCTCCTGTATAATTGTCTGCATAGACTCTGACCATCTCCTGTATCATTGTCCACACACAGTCTCTGACCATCTCCTGTATCATTGTCCACACACAGTCTCTGACCATCTCCTGTATTATTGCCCGTACACAGTCTCTGACCATCTCTTGTATCATGGATGTGAGGTCGGTGACTGTCCTTTAGCTGGATTGGACTGTCTCTTAGCTGGGCTGTCTCTTATCTGGGACTGTCCCTTAGCTGGATTGGATGGGTCGGACTATGTCTATCAGCTGGGTTGGACTATGACTATATCCCTCAGCTGGGACTGCTCCTTAGCTGGATTGGACTTGTTGCATTAAACAGGTTATGTTTTAGAATATGTTGTAAAATTACTTTTTTTTTTGTTTTATACTTTGTTGACAAATTAATTTCACATTTATGAGACAGCACAAAGGATAATGAGTAGGCAGCTGCACAATTTGATCTATATCTGTGTGCGTGTAACATATATACCCACCCACCCTATGTTTAATGATATTTGATTAAAGAATAATTGGCTAGAGAAATTTATAGAAACGGTGAATTCATAGTTCATAGGAATTAAGTTAATATATGCATTCATACAGTTAATTTTTATCATTTTTATAATATTTTTCCCATTATGGGCGTGAGTGGGGCCTCATGTCTAAGTTTTGCCTAAGGCCTCAGAAAGTCTAGAGCCGCCTCTGCGTAGCGGGTCACTCCTTCCCTCAAGTGTCCCTCATTCTGAAGTTCAAATGTTGGGAGGTATGGTTTAGGTTTCCTCTAAATCCAGTGTTACTATATTCTTGCAATTATTATGTTGCAATTTCATTTCAAGGATTCACATATACAATATGTAGATATACGCACCTTGAAGGTACTCAAATCCCGATACAACTTTATTTTTCCAGCCATCTCCATTTTTTTCATGTTTGTACTTGCATGTAAACATCTTTCCTAGGTCAGAGTTCATCACTTTTATCCAGCTGTTCAGTGAGTATGTGTTGCTATCTGTGTTGTGGTCAATCACATCTTGTTCTGACTCCACATCTTTCCCGCTGTCAACTTCATTCCAGACAACTCTGATCACACCAGGGAAAAAATTCTGCAGGCTACACATATAAATTGCAAACCCTTCTCTAATCACATCTTCAATGCTAGATTTTAAGATGGTCACTTCTGGTTCTTTCACTGGTTGGTCTAGAAAAGACAATAAGTGAAAAATTAGTAAATGCAATGGAACCAATATTATTTTTGGATAAATCGTAGAAGGATGAGAACCTTCATTTTTTTGTGGGGTCTCATTTGATTCAATTTGATTAATAGCAGTTTTAAATAAAGAGTACCAAACTGATTTTTTTTTCCACGGCTTCTTATTTGGCAACAGTAGTGTGGATTTTTAAATTAAATATGATCTCTCCATATACCAGTCTACTCTGCAACAGTAATAATGTTTTCCATTAGATTTACAGATTTTGTTTGTAGGAAAAACAAGGAGATTGTTTTAGACTTTATTTTGATTACAAATTGCTGCCCTCTCACAGTAGATTTACTGCAAGCCAGGTACCGAGACATACCCATACGGGGGTACTTCCTGGTTTAGCGGTGCGCATGCAATGATTATGGCTGTACACCTGCTAATTGGCTGTGGCCAATCACAGCACAGAGTTAAAGGAGAAAAGCAGCAAGATCTGTGAGTAAAAGCAGCACACATTACAGTGTCTATTAGCACTAGATTGCCCACAACGCTATCACAGTCACACTATAAGTCACCATTACTAGTATAGAGTCTATAGCTGCACAAATTCCAGTATTTACCATAGTTTGTAGATGCTATAACTTTCACTCAAACCAATTAATAACCACTTATTTGGATTTTTTTTTACCAAAGACATGCAGCAGAATAAATTTTGGCCTAAATTTATGAAGAAATTTGATTTTGATTTTATTGGATGTGTTTTATAACAGAGAGAAAATATTTTTTTTTTCTATTTTTTTTGTCTTTTTTCATTTATATATGTAGCACTGACCCCCGAAGGAGCTGCTTGTTTTATTTGGGCTTACCGTTACCTCACTTGTTTTGCTTCTCCATCTTGGGTTTCCCGTGGTAGATGGCCCAAAGAATGTGGAAACTGACACTGAATCCTCTTTTGGGTTATTTATTTAGAACAGAACAGAGTCTCTTAATAAAGGGTAGAGGGTTAGGAATGAGTTCAGGCACTTAGATTTCAAAATGAAAGTCTTTAGAGAAAATCCAGAGAATAGAAACCGTTTCACAACTGGATTTAACAACCCCTGGATACCTCTCTCATTAGGCCTAGCAGCCGGCGGGATGCTAGACAAAGCCTCTGCCACAGACTTGTGAGATACACTTGAGAGTTACTGAGGGTTGTAGATAAATTTAAAGAACTGACATACGGTACCAGTTTCTCTCAGCCGATCCGGCGATACCGTATGAGTGTTGATCCAGGTTGCATCCTTCAACTAAGCCTCCAGGCTCTTTCAGAGAAACCAGCCTTGCGCACTGTCTTCTCCTGAAAGAGTCCTCCCCTGGGGTTCTTCAGTTGCTGGGCCTCTCCCTTCAGATGAGACGGCACCGGACCATCTTTGGATCAGTAGGCCCCGAAATTTACTCTGTCCCTGCAGTTGTGTCGCCTCGGACCAGCTGGCCCCGAGACTCAGGATGAAGGGCCATGGGGGCTAGGTCAGGAGTACCACCAGAACCGAACAGACAGAAAAAAATAAGACCCCGCAAACGTGGCATCGGTACCTTAAATACCACCCCCCCAGAATGCACAGCAGGGAAACACTCCCACTGGGCTGGTTCCGAGAGAATAGTGGCATTCAATGCACCCAGCTAGATTGCGTTTCTACTCTTGCCAGTGGTGACATCGACACCTGCGGTCAAGGAGAAGCCAGTGAATCCCAGCTGGACTGGTACTGAGTCCAGAAATTTGGAGAAATAGTCCCGAAACCCAACTGTGGCTTGAAGCAAATTAACTTTTCAAAAATCCAACGGATTTTGTCCGAAACTTGTGTTGCATACACACGGTCGGACAAAGTTGTCGGAAAATCCGATCATACGTTATTTCATTACGACGGGACTACGTTCAGGCTAGTAGCCAATAGCTTTGGTCTAGGAGCTGCTTGTTTTATTGGGCTTACCGTTACCTTCTTGACATCATCTGTCTAGGGTTTCCCGTGGTAAATGGCCCAAAGAAATGTAGAAACTGACACTGGATCTTCTTTTGGGTTATTTATTTGAAACAGAAACAAGATCTCTCAGTTTAGGGTAGAGGGTTAGGAGGCAGTTCAGGTACTTTTGGACTGCAAAAATAGAAAGTCTCTCACAGAAGAAATCCAGATAATAACCATTTCACAGCTGGATTCTCACAACCTCCGGATAGACCTCCTCTCACTAGGCCTAGCAGCCGATATGGTGTCAAGTAAAGTAAAGTTTCTGCCACAGACTTGAATGTGAAATACTTGAGAAAAGTCTCTGCCACAGACTTGAGCATAACCAAGGGATATAGACAAATTTAGAGAACTATCATACGGCACCCTATGAATGTAGATCCATGAAATGTCCTTCAACTGAGCCTCCAGGCTCCTTCAGAGAAACCAACCTTGTGCATGGCCTTCTCCTGAAGACTCCTCCCCTGGATGCTTCTCCAGTTGCTGGGCCTCTCCTTAGATGAGATGGCACCGGACCACCCTTAAATCCTCAGGCCTCAATATCCATTCAGGCCCGTCCCTGCAGTTACTTCGCCTTGGCTATCCAGCCCCGAGACTTGGAATTGCATGGATCCGCATCCCAGGCCAGGAGGGCCATGGGGGCTGGTCAGGAGGACCAGGACCAAACAGACAGAAAATTTCGGAACCCCGAAGCACGTGATATCAGTACCTTAAATACCACCTCTCAGAGTGCACAGCAGGAGAACACTCCCACTGGGCTGGTTCAGAGAAAACATGGCACTCAATACACCACTGGTTTTTAAACCACTGGTCCCCCAAAGTCCTTCATATCTTAAGGATAGTAGAGATTTGATAATCTCTCTACAAGGATTGGTTGCTGTAAAGGACATCATTATGATAACAGTGGATATTGAGTCCCTTTATACAAATATACAACATAATGATGCATTGGATACACTTAGATGGGCATTGAATAAGGAGTCTAAATTTAAAAAAGTGCAAATAAATTTCCTAATTAAAGGTCTGAAGTTAGCTATGAACAATAACTTCTTCTGGGCGAATAATGAATATTATAACCAGATAGGAGGAGTAGCCATGGGGGCACGCTACTCTCCGAGTGCAGCAAATATTGTACTTAATAAGTGGGAATCTGAGAAAATTTTCCATAACAGGAGTGGATCGTTGGTGTGCTACAAAAGATACATCGATGATGTAATTCTGTTTTGGCAAGGTGATAAGACTAGCTTTGCTTCATTCCTGGGAACAATGAAAAGGAACAAATATGGTCTAAAGTTCACAGTGGAATTGAGCACTGAAGAAGTAAACTATTTGGACCTCACTATCATGAAAAAAGATGGGGGGTACAAAATAAAACATATTTTAAGGCCACTGACAGAAATGTACTGACATACAGTTGCCATCATCCCCAGTGGATTACAGCAGTCCCTAAAGGGCAATATATGAGACTCAAGCAAAATTGTGCCAATGAAGCCGATTTCCATACACAGGCGGGAATGTTGACAGAGAGATTTTTGGAAAAAGGCTATAGTTCAGAGACATTAAGTAGGGATCTAAATAAGGTGGACAAGATGGAGAGACAAACTTTATTTGTTTCCAAGCCCAAATCCAAATTCAAGGGTGAACTAGCCTTTGTAACAGGGTTTAATAGACAATTTAGACAAGTAGAAGATATTTTCAAAAAGTATTGGCTTATCTTACTAAAAGATAAAGACCTTGCACCCACAATTCCCCATAAACACAGATTTATCTATAGGAGGGCCCCAGGCTTGAGAAACCAAATAGCTCGGAATGTACCAGACCCCCCTGAAGAAGTTGACCACTTTCTTGGATGGATACGGTTTCCACTTTTGCACCAGATGTCGTGCTTGCAGATTGACTAGAGGAGCGGGGACACCCAAGAAAGTGAGCAATTTTCGTTCATGTGTGACAAAAGATGAATATAAGATCAAACCTCTCATCACTTGCAATTCAGATCATGTGACGTATGTGTTAGAATGTCCGTGCTCTATGCAATATGTAGGTCGTACAACTAGACAATTGAAAATTAGAATTAACGAACACTTGGCAAATACTAAAAAAGGATTTCCTAATCATAGTGTGTCGAGACATTTTAAACAATACCATGATAGTGATCCCTCACTGTGTAGGTTTTATGGGATTGATAAAGTCACGAAACATTGGAGAGGGAGACACACATGAGAAGAGAAATCTCTAAAAACGAAACAAAATGGACTCAGGTGTGGATTTATGTGGGAGGAGCAGATCTCTCAGCTCCTTGATTTCTTTGTCTATATTAGAGAATCTTTCCCTTTTCTTATCCACAAGGAAGCCTAGAAAACTGATACCCGCCTCGTTAAAATACCAAAACCATGTCTCAGTTTCCAAGTTTCCATGTTTAGAATATAAGCAAGTAAAAGCTATAGTGGCAGCAACAATCAAAATCAGACATGATAACAAAAAAAAAAAAAAAAAAAAATATATATATATATATATATATATATATATATATATATATATATATATATATATATATATATATATGGAAAAAAATTGAGCTACTAATAACACAAAGAAAAAAAAAGAAAAAAGAAAAAATCAGCAGCCAGCATCAACAATGTGACAAATTGTATGTGCAATAAATAATAAAATATACAGCGCTAAGAGGATATAGCACCCCCAAGAACCACCTTTGGGGTGGATATTTCACTGGTGAATAGTAAATGATGCTACAAATATACACAAATGAAATACAATGAAAGTGTTCGGTGCATAAAAAATGGATGAGATCACGTGTACATGGCACAAATGAGTACATATAGCACATATAGTGATTGCATAAGAATTGTCATCTGACAAAGGCTGATCAATGTTCCAATAAGCCTATAATAAACATTAAGGAGTCCATAAACACCTTTAATTAAAAAATATATAGTAAATGGTGCTACAAATATACACAAATGAAATACAATGAAAGTGTTCAGTGCGTAAAAAATGATGGGTGAGATCATGTGTACATGGCACAAAAGAGTATGTAGCACTATCCTGTGTATCCATGTCAACATTCATGTGAACAGGCACTTACCTGTGCAGGCGTTGTTTGACTTACTTTTTAATTAAAGTGGTCAAACAAATCTGGTAAGCAGATTGTATTTGCATATCACGATTGGGTGTCGTTGTGCCTCGGTGGAGGTATATGCAAGCTCTTTGGATTTGCTGTTTTATCATAGTTTACAAGACTTTCTGCACTTGGTGGATTTGGGATCACTTATCAAAGAAGTTGGAGCGACATATTTATGGGACTCTGTTTGATTGAATTTTAGTTAATTTGTGAAGAGATTTTTTATGATCACTTGATTACGAGTGGTAACTTATCATCGGTGTCACATATACTGTTTATTAATTTTGAACAATGAGGTTGTTTTTGAGATAATTTATATTAGTACATTAAATAATTAGGAGCGCCCCTAAATTATTATTATCACTATTGAGGAGGTTGTGTTTTTTCACCTCACGTATATAGGGTGCAGCTTTTTTTTTTTTTTTACATGGCGCAGAGTTTGCACAATTGAGCCTTAATTGATTTTTAACTCAATAAACCCAGCTAAACTGCGTTCTACCACTTGCTGGCGGTGAAAGCGACACCTGCAGTCAAGGAGAACTCAGTGCAATCCAGCCAAACTGGTTCTGAAAGCATAATTTACCAAAATTAGTCCTAAAACCCAACTGTGGTTTCAGGAATATTAATTTTCAAAAACATATAGTGCATGCTCGTCAGGAGCCAGCGCTACAAGTACATATAACACATATAGTGACTGCATAAGAATCGTCATCTGACAAAGGCTAATCAATGTTCCAATAAGCCTATAATAAACATAAAGGAGTCCATAAACACCTCTAACAAAAAATATATAGGGGGTTATTTACGAAAGGCAAATTCGCTTTGCACTGCAAGTGTACTTGAAAATGAACTGAAAGTGCACTTGGAAGTGCAGTCGCTCTAAATCTAAGGGGTAGATCTGAAATGAGTAGAAGCTCTGCTGATTTTATCATCCAATCATGTGCAAGCTAAAATGCTGTTTTTTATTTTCCTTGCATGTCCCCCCTCAGATCTACAGCGACATTACTTCCAAGTGCACTTTCAAGTAAATAACCGCCATAGTCTCTTATAAATAACAAACTGTAATCATTCCTGTGAAGAGAAATAGAAGGTATGCATTATAGGAAGTGACTTCCCCACATGGCAATCTGGGATGTGCATCCAACACCAGGGGAAGGGGATGGGTACTCTTACCCCAAAATGTGGACACACACGACAGCGATCAAGCATAAAAACGATCGTCTCAAACTGACTCTCCAACCAGGACTGCTGCAGTTAAGATGATGTGTACCTGCATAGACGTCCAAGGGGCGCTTTTCTTACCCAATTTCTTGTGATCACGCTATGTATGCATCTTGAATGATGTTTTGTACGTTTTTTATCTTAAAAAAATATTTACCCCGGAATCATCTGCACTATGTGGAGGCCTTTTTTTAAATCTTTTTTTCCCATGATTTATGCTGTCAGTTGGATAACAAGAAACACCTGTCGACTGGAGCCCCTACTGTGATTATCTATCACCGACCCCTTGGATGTCGATGCAGGTACACATCATCTTACAGTAACTGCAGCAGTTCTGGTTGGAGAGTCCGTTTGAGACTATCGTTTTTATGCTTGATAGACCCACCACCGTTGGTGGGTGTGTCCATGTTTTGAGGTAAGAGTAGTCACCCCCCTTCCCTGGTGTTGGATGCATATCCCAGATTGTCGTGTGTGGAAGTCACTTCCTATAATTCATACCTTCTATTTCTCTTCACAAGAATGATTACAGTTTACTGTTATTTATAAGAGACTATATCTTTTTTAATTAACCACTTGCCGACCGCCGCACGACGATGTACGTCGACAGAATGGCACGGGCAGGCATATGGGCGTACATGTACGTCCCTGCCTTCCCGCGGGTGGGGGGCCCGATCGGGCCCCCCCCCGGTGCCAGCGGCGGTTGGTATCCGTGCAGGAGCGATCCGGGATGAGGGGGCGGCCATTCATTCATGGCCACCCCCTCGCGATCGCTCCTGACGAATGGGAGTGAAGCATTGCATCACTTCCTCTCCTGTAATGTAAACACAGGAGAGGAAGTGATGTAATCTCTCCTTCGTGTCGGTATTTTTCGTTCCGGCACCGAGGAGAGAGGATCGGTGAGTTGCACCAACACGACACTTCACAGTAGAACATGCCAGGCACACTCACACCCCCCCTTTACCCCCCCCCCCCCCCGATCACCCCCCAATTACCCCTGCCCCCCCAGTCACAGTGACACCAATTGCATTTTTTTTTTTTGCATTGGTGTCATTTGTGACTGTAATAACTGTTGGGGCAGTTAGGGTTAGCCCCCTTTAGTTCTAATGTACCCCCCTAACCCCCCCAATAAAGGTTTAACCCCGTGATCACCCCCCGTCGCCAGTGTCACTAAGGCTGGGTTCACATTGCAGCGGTTTATGAGAACGGATGTGATTCGCACCGCACTGCAGTGCAAATCACATCCGATCTCTGTGCGATTCGAGTTCAGCCATTCGCCGCACCCGCCGCACCCGCCGCAAATTCGCACGGGACCCTTTTTTTGGTCCGCAGCAGAATCAGATCGCATGGGTGTTCACACCATGCGATCCGAGTTTGCAGATCGCACTGCGATATGCGAACTGATCTGGGGGTGTCATTAACATTTCACTGACACTCCCAGCAGTTCGCATAGGGCAGTGTGAACTGCCGCCGGGAGGCATGCGATGCGGGAACCCGCCGCGGATTCGTGGCGTTCCCGCATCACTCCAGTGTGAACCCAGCCTAATAAGCAATCGTTTTTCTGATCGCTGTATTAGTGTCACAGGTGACGCTAGTTAGGCAGGTAGGTATTTAGGTTCGCCGCAGCTTTTTATAGCGCCAGGGACCCCCATATACTACCGCATAAAGCCCCCTGATTGCCCCCTAGTTAACCCTTTCACCAGTGATCACCATATAACTGTTACAGGTGACGCTGGTTGGTTAGTTATTTTTTTATAGTTTCAGGGCACCCGCCATTTATTACCTAATAAAGGTTTAACCCCCTGATCACCCGGCGGGTGTCATTTGTGACTGTAATAACTGTTAGGGCAGTTAGGGTTAGCCCCCTTTAGTTCTAAGGTACCCCCCTAACCCCCCCAATAAAGGTTTAACCCCGTGATCACCCCCCGTCGCCAGTGTCACTAAGGCTGGGTTCACATTGCAGCGGTTTATGAGAACGGATGTGATTCGCACCGCACTGCAGTGCAAATCACATCCGATCTCTGTGCGATTCGAGTTCAGCCATACAGATAGTATGGCTGAATTTGCGTCGCACCCGCCGCACCCGCCGCAAACTCGCACGGGACCCTTTTTGTGGTCCGCAGCAGAATCGGATCGCATGGGTGTTCACACCATGCGATCCGAGTTTGCAGATCGCACTGCGATATGCGAACTGATCTGGGGGTGTCATTAACATTTCACTGACACTCCCAGCAGTTCGCATAGGGCAGTGTGAACTGCCGCCGGGAGGCATGCGATGCGGGAACCCGCCGCGGATTCGTGGCGTTCCTGCATCGCTCCAGTGTGAACCCAGCCTAATAAGCGATCGTTTTTCTGATCGCTGTATTAGTGTCACAGGTGACGCTAGTGAGGCAGGTAGGTATTTAGGTTTGCCGCAGCTTTTTATAGCGCCAGGGACCCCCATATACTACCGCATAAAGCCCCTTGATTGCCCCCTAGTTAACCCTTTCACCAGTGATCACCATATAACTGTTACAGGTGACGCTGGTTGGTTAGTTATTTTTTTATAGTTTCAGGGCACCGCCATTTATTACCTAGTCTCACTAGTGTACCCCTAAATTTAGGGGTGTCTACTTTCCAAAATGGGGTCATTTGGGGGGGTTTGTGCCATCTTGGCATTTTATGGCCTTCAAAACTGTAACGCCCTTAGAAAGCCTGAAGGCGGTGCTTGGTTTTCGGGGCCCCGTACGCGGCTAGGCTCCCAAAAAGTCCCACATATGTGGTATCCCCGTACTCAGGAGAAGCAGCAGAATTTATTTTGGGGTGTCATTTCACATATGCCCATAGCATGTGTGAGCAATATATCATTTAGTGACAACTTTGTGTAAAAAAAAAAAAAAAAAAAAAAGTTTGTAATTTTCCCGCAACTTGTGGCAAAATATAAAATATTCCATGGACTCAACATACCTCTCAGCAAATAGCTTGGGGTGTCTACTTTCTAAAATGGGGTCATTTGTGGGGGTTTTGTGCCATCTTGGCATTTTATGGCCTTCAAAACTGTAATAGGTAGTGAGAAGTGAAATCAAAAATTTACGCCCTTAGAAAGCCTGAAGGCGGTGCTTGGTTTTCGGGGCCCCGTACGCGGCTAGGCTCCCAAAAAGTACCACATATGTGGTATCCCCGTACTCAGGAGAAGCAGCAGAATTTATTTTGGGGTGTCATTTCACATATGCCCATAGCATGTGTGAGCAATATATCATTTAGTGACAACTTTGTGTAAAAAAAAATAAAAAAATTTTTTTTGTCATTATTCAATCGCTTGAGGCAAAAAAATAAAATATTCAATGGGCTCAACATGCCACTTATCAATTTCCTTAGGGGGTCTACTTTCCAAAATGGGGTCATTTGGGGGGGTTTTGTACTGCCCTGCCATTTTAGCACCTCAAGAAATGAGATAGGCAGTCGTAAACTAAAAGCTGCGTAAATTCCAGAAAACGTACCTTAGTTTGTAGATGTGACAACTTTTGCGCAAACCAATAAATATACAGTTATTGACTTTTTTTTTTACCAAAGACATGTGGCTGAATACATTTTGGCCTAAATGTATGACTAAAATTGAGTTTATTGGATTTTTCTAATAACAAAAAGTAGAAAATATCATTTTTTTTCAAAATTTGCGGTCTTTTTACGTTTATATCGCAAAAAATAAAAATCGCAGAGGCAATCAAATACCATCAAAAGAAAGCTCTATTTGTGGGAAGAAAAGGACGCAAATTTTGTTTGGGTACAACATTGCATGACCACGCAATTACCAGTTAAAGCAGCGCAGTGCCAAATTGTAAAAAGACCTCTGGTCATTGACCAGCAAAATGGTCCGGTCTGAAAGTGGTTAAAGGTGTTTATGGACTCCTTAATGTTTATTATAGGCTTATTGGAACATTGATCAGCCTTTGTCAGATGACAATTCTTATGCAATCACTATATGTGCTATATGTACTCATTTGTGCCATGTACACGTGATCTCATCCATTTTTTATGCGCCGAACACTTTCATTGTATTTCATTTGTGTATATTTGTAGCATCATTTACTATTCACCAGTGAAATATCCACCCCAAAGGTGATTCTTGGGGGTGCTATATTCTCTTAGCGCTGCATTTTTTTATTATTTATTGCACATACAATTTGTCACATTGTTGATGCCGGCTGCTGATTTTTTTATATATTTTTTTTGTGTTATTAGTAGCGCAACTTTTTTCATTATATATTTTATCTTGTCCTGATTTTGATTGTTGCTGCCTCTATTGCTTTTTCTTACTTATATTCTTAACATGGATGTGTTGGAATATAGAACTGCCCGTTACTTCAATACGGAAGGGGTTTTTGTCACTTTATTTTGAAAATTTTTATTTTGAAAAAATAGCACATGTTAATACAAAGAAATTGCAATATCAAATATAGAATGACATCAAATCAACAAATGAAGTGATACATACATAGGCAGGTTGTAGGTAGAGAGCCGGCGGCTGCAGAAGCCATTGGTTGTAGTTCTAGTGGATGTGAATAATAACTACCACATAAGCCATCTAGCGACATCGAGTGGATGTCTATCAAATTGCAGTTAACAAAGATGTAAGGTAATCTATGCACACAAGGAACAGGATCCATAGCAGAAACTCCATTTGATGGTCAGCTTTGTAATGATTCTTTTTCGGACTAATAAATAGGACATCTAATGGTTAAATTAGATACTGACAAGTGATAACTCGTAAGCATTAACATGTGTATATTCACAATAAGGACCTAATCTAAAATAAATGCTGCCATACCTGTCAATAAAATGCATGGTGCATCTATCCATATTTTAAAATGAATAATATAACATCTCAAGAGAATAAAAATCAATAATTAGATACAAAACGATTCAGATCGAATTCTACATTATATCTTAGCGGTACTAAAGTGAGGCGCTAATGTCGGGATTCAGCCTGACTTAATTTTATAATTTTATTGTCCCCCCTCCAATGATGTATTTTTCAATCCCCTATACTAGTAAAGAGGAGGGGTCTCTCTTGTGGTACTGGTCATAATGTCTATAAAGACTGTGCTTTGGAAATACATTTTTTATATTTTGCGTATGTTCTCTCAGTCTTTTCAAGAGCTCCCTCTTAGTTCTTCCAACATACTGGATCCTGACACGGACACTCTAGGAGATAGACCACTCTAGGAGATAGACCACCGGTGACTGCTGATTTAAAACTTGTTTTTTTCTTCTTACTCTTTCGTGTGTCTACAGGTATAACACGTTTTGCAGGGGTAGTATACTTTTCCTTCAAAAAATGTAAAATTCCTTTGGGCAGGTGGATCCAACACATTTTTCGCAATGTGCAGATCTCTGAGGGTTAAGGCCCTCCAATAAATAAATTTTGCCTTTTCGGGTAACACAGCTTCCAGACGTCTGTCAGCTTTTATTTTATTTTTTACATATTGTTTCGATCTGTTTGTGCTGGATATTATAATACATAACGAATGGTACGCCATTCATACATTCTTTATTTTTGATCGAATTTTGGATTAATTCTTCCCTATCCAAAGCAGACACATCCTCTATTTTTTCTTTGATAAAGCTTTGTTGATACCCTTTTTTGGACTAATCTTTCTCCAACAAATTCTGCTTGTTTAACCACTTAAGGACCACCGTATTGCCAATGTACATCATCGCAATGGCACAGGCAGGCACAAGCACGTACATGTACGTGCCTTCCTTCCAGCGGGTGGGGGGTCCGATCGGACCCCCTCCCGCTGGATACGGCGGTCCGGTTCGCTTCAGGAGCGATCCGAGATGAGGGGATGGCCGTTGGTTTCTGGCCACCCCCTCTCGATCGCTCCTGGCGAATGAGAAGCTTCCTCCCACTGTGTATTGTATACACAGGCAGGGAGGAAGTGATGTCATTCTCCTCGGGGCGGTCTTTTTGACCGGACTACGAGGAGAAGACAAAGTAAGTGTGCACCAACACTACACTGACATGTAGGCACACACAGGCACACAAACCCCCCCGATCCCCCCCGATCGCCCCCCGATCCCCTCCCCCCCAGTCACAGTGTCACTGATTACAGTGATCATTTATTTACTGATCACTGCATTCAGTGTCAGTTGTAACAGTAAAAAAAATTACAGGGCAGTTAGTGTTAGGTCCAGGGTAGCCCCCTACCACCCCCCAACAAAGGTTTAACCCCCTGATTGCCCCTAGAGTTAACCCTTTCAACCCTTTTTGCCAGTGTCACTAAGCGATCATTTTTCTGATTGCTGCATTAGTGTCGCTAGTGTCGCTAGGTAGCTAGTTATTTTTTTAGGTTCACCGCCAGGTTTTTATATCGCTAGGTACCCCGATATACTACCCAATAATGGTTTTAACCCCCTGATTGCCCCTAGTTAACCCTTTCACCAGCGATCACAGTATAAGTGTCACTGGTGACGCTGGTTAGCCAGTTAGTTATTTAGGTTCCCCGTCAGGTTTTTATATAGCGCCAGGGACCCCCATATACTACCTAATAAAAATTTGAACCCCCTGATTGCCCCTAGTTAACCCTTTCACCAGTGATCACCGTATAAGTGTTACGGGTGACTCTGGTTAGTTTGCTTTTTTATAGCATCAGGGCACCCACCATTTATTACCCAATAAAGGTTTAACCCCCTGATCACCCGGCGGGTGATATCAATTAGGTTTTAGCGTCAGGGTCTGCGTCGCCCCAGGCAGCGCTAGGTTAGTGCCAGTACCGCTAACACCCACACGCAAAGCATAAACCTCCCGTAGTGGTATAGAATCTGAACAGATCAATATCTGATCTGATCAGATCTATACTAGCATCCCCAGCAGTTAAGGGTTCCAAAAAAAACGCATTGTTAGCGGGATCAGCCCAGATACCTGCTAGCACCTGCGTTTTGCCCCTCTGCCCAGCCCACCCAAGTGCAGTATTGATCGATCACTGTCACTTACAAAACACTAAACACATAACTGCAGCGATCGCAGAGTCAGGCCTGATCCCTGCGATCGCTAACAGTTTTTTTGTTAGCATTTTATATTTAAATCCGGAAGGCAGTGCTTGGTTTTCGGGGTCCCGTACGTAGCTAGGCTCCCAAAAAGTCCCCCACATGTGGTATCCCCGTACTCTGGAGAAGCAGCAGAATTTATTTTGGGGTGTAATTTGACTTATGCCCATAGCATGTGTGAGCAATATATCATTTAGTGACAACTTTGTACAAAAACAAAAATTGTAAAATTCCTGCAACTATGGCAAAATATAAAATATTTCATGGACTCAACATGCCTCTCAGTAAATGGCTTGGGGTGTCTACTTTCCAAAATGGGGTCATTTGGAGGGGTTTTGTGTTACTTTGGCATTTTATGGCCTTTGAAACTGTGATAGGTAGTGAGGAGTGAAATCAAAAATTTGCACCCTTAGAAACCCTGAAGGCAGTGATTGGTTTTCGGGGTGCCGTACACAGCTAGACTCCCAAAAAGTCCCACATATGTGGTATCCCCGTACTCAAAAGAAGCAGCAGAATATATTTTGGGGTGCAATTCCACATAGAACTATGGCATGTGTGAGCAATATATCATTTAGTGACAACTTTTTGTAAACCTTTTTATTTTTTTGTGTCATTATTCAATCACTTGGGACAAAAAAAAATATTCAATTGGCTCAACATGCCTCTCCACAACTTCCTTGGGGTGTCTACTTTCCAAAATGGGGTCATTTGGGGGGGTTTTGTGTTATTTTGGCATTTTATGGCCTTCGAAACTGTGATAGGTAGTGAGGAGTGAAATCAAAAATTTGCACCCTTAGAAATCCTGAAGGCAGTGATTGGTTTTCGGGGTGCCGTACGCAGCTAGACTCCCAAAAAGTCCCACATATGTGGTATCCCCGTACTCAGGAGAAGCAGCAGAATATATTTTGGGGTGCAATTCCACATATAACTATGGCATGTGTGAGCAATATATCATTTAGTGACAACTTTTTGTAAACTTTTTTTTTTTTTGTGTCATTATTCAATCACTTGGGACAAAAAAAAATATTCAATGGGCTCAACATGCCTCTCCACAACTTCCTTGGGGTGTCTACTTTCCAAAATGGGGTCATTTGGGGGGGTTTGTACTGCCCTGCCATTTTAGCACCTCAAGAAATGAGATAGGCAGTCGTAAATTAAAAGCTGTGTAAATTCCAGAAAATGTACTCTAGTTTGTAGACGCTATAACTTTTGCGCAAACCAATAAATATATGCTTATTGACATTTTTTTTACTAAAGACATGTGGCTGAATAAATTTTGCCCTAAATGTTTGACTAAAATTGAGTTTATTCGATTTTTCTTATAACAAAAAGTAGAAAATATCATTTTTTCTCAAAATTTTCGGTCTTTTTCCATTTATATCGCAAAAAATAAAAATCGCAGATGCAATCAAATACCATCAAAAGAAAGCTCTATTTGTGGAAAGAAAAGAACGCAAATTTTGTTTGGGTACAACATTGCATGACCGCACAATTACCAGTTAAAGCAGTGCAGTGCGAAATTGTAAAAAGACCTCTGGTCCTTAGGCTGTTTATTGGTCCGGGGCTGAAGTGGTTAAGAAACACTTCCTTTTTCGTACAGTTTCTCCTTAGTGTTCAAGTGTGGCTCATTTACTCAATTTATGAGAGAGGCGGGGGGAAATTGTATCACTCGCACTGGATGGCGGAAGCTAGTTACATTGTGGCACATGCACTTTATAGTGGATGGAATATTCTGCATGTTTCAATTTAGCACCTGATTTGGAGTTGATTGCACTTTATAAAGAGACTTTGTTTACACATTGGACTTGATACATTACATTTTTTGCACAAATAACTTGTTTTGCACCATTGAAATTTCTGTACTTTATGTCATATGTTTGCACAATTATTGCATTATTGATATTTGCACATATTGTTTGCCAGATTGGAGCACCATTTTTGCACTTTATTTGTATAATTGCTATTTGTTGCATATTTTTTTTTGCACAATCACTTTTTAGTGGTTATATATTATTACACTTGTAGATTTTTATTGTTATTATTTATTTAGTTTTAGCTTAGTAAGCGCCACAGTCCTATTTATTTTATTTATGCTTAGTGTGTGAGCGCTTTTTTCTGTTGGCAGATACTGTAATTAGTTTTTGTTATCATCCCATGTGGTTTGCACATTAGTAATCCTTATAATACACATGTGCCCATCATATGTAGCCTGTGTGCCCATCAATTGCAGCGCGGGTGCCCTCATATGCAGCCTATGTGCCCATCATATCAGTGGCGTAACTAGAACCTTCAGGGCCCCGATGCAGGAAATCTTGGCGCCCCCCCCCCCCCGACCTCCAGACAGGGCTCTTTTCTCCGAGCCCGATGGTGGAACACCAGGGCCCAGTCCCAAGTGGGTGGCCACGTATAAAGGAATCGATTTAAAAAACATCAATTACAGCCGCTGTGCCCATCAAACTCCGCCGCTGTGCCCATCAAACTCCGCCGCTGTGCCCATCAAACTCCGCCGCTGTGCCCATCAAATGCCACCGCTGTGCCCATCAAATGCCGCCAGTGTACCCATCAAATGCTGCCAGTGTACCCATCAAATGCCGCCACTGTGCACATCAAATGCTGTTGGTGTGCCCATCAAATGCTGCCACTGTGAATCCCCACCACCCGCTCGCTGTCTGCCCACCACTTACCCTGTCTTGGTGGGGCAGCAGGTAACAGCCATGAGCGGGGTCCTCCATGCATCTCCTGCCATCCTCATCTCCCGTCCTCTCCTCCTGATAGGCGTCCAATAGCTGCGCCTATCGTTTCAGCCAATCAGGTGATGGGTAACAGACCCACACACCTGATTGGTGGAGAGGCGGTTCAGTGTTAGGAAAGTGAATATTAATTCACTTTTCTAACACACCTGGGTAGACTGTGAGCGTCAAGCATGGCGCTCGTAGTTCACCTATTTTGAAGCCTATTAGAGCCCATGGCTCTAATCAGGTGCTGCAAAAACACCCCCTGCCACTGTAATTCAGGCGCCTGGCACCCCAAAAGGGACCAGACACCTAAATATGGGGGTGGCAGCGGTGGCCATGGATAGATTCATGCTATGCTATGCATGAATCTATCCATTGGTCATAGAGGGTGTGGCTGGAGAGAGGGGGCGGCACCTGTGCACCCTTTTGGATGCACCGCCACTGATAAATACATGCACATTCACATACATACATATGCATACATGCACACTCACATACATGCGCACACAAACATGCATACATACACATACATATATGAACACACACACACATACATGCATACTCACACACACGCACATACAAGCATGCTCACATACACACATACAAGCATGCTCACACACGCACATACAAGCATGCTCACACACACACATGCATGCTCACACACACACATACATGCATGTTCACACACACACACACACATACATGCATGCTCACACACACACACATACATGCTCACACACACACACATACAAGCATGCTCACACACGCACACATACAAGCATGCTCACACACTCACGCACATACAAGCATGCTCACACACACACATATACATACAAGCATGCTCACACACACACACACACACATACAAGCATGCTCACACACACACATACAAGCATGCTGACACACACACACACATACAAGCATGCTCACACACACACACATATAAACACAAATGCAGTAGCTAGTCTTATAAAAAAAAAACGGCAGACATTTACAGTACCTTGGCTCTTCCTGCCGGGTACTGCACTGTAGGGGGAGACAAAGAGCGCACACTTTACTCTAATGTGAAGAGCTCTCGCACAGTGCCGATTTCAGTTTGGCTGATGATCGAGGAGCTCCTCTCAGCCTCCCCTCCTATGGAAGAGTACAGGGGGCCCTCAAGGGCCCCCTGCAGCAAGGGGCCCAGTCGCCATGGCGATCTTGGCGACCCCTATAATTCCGCCACTGCATCATATGCAGCCTGTGTGCCCATCATATGTAACCTTTCTGACCCATCATATGTAGCTTGTGTGTCCATCATATGTAGCCTGTGTGCCCATCATTTGCAGCTTCTGTGATCCCCCTGCTCACCGTCTGATTGGCACACACGTACCCCATCCTGGTGGCGGGTGATGGCGGTGAGCTGTGAGACATGCAGCAGGTGACGGCGGTGAGCTCCTGTGTCCTTCATGGCTCTCTATCCTCTACCGTTCTGTTCCTCTGCTCTCTTCCGTTCCATCAGGACGCCTGTGACTTCAGCCATTAGATCCACGCTTCCTGATTGGCTGAGAGGCAGTTCATTGTTAGCAAAGCAAATATTCATTTGCTTTGTTAACCCACCTTGCTAAATTTCACCTTTTTTGAAGCCTATTAGAGCCTATGGCTCTAATCAGGTGCATCAAAAACACACCCCGCCGCTATAATTCAGGCGCCTGGTGACTGAAAAGGGGCCAGACACCTGAATAGGGGGTGTCCAAAGCGGCCATGGATAGAGTCATGCAATGCATGACACTATCCGTTTTACACAGACCTGGTGGCTGGAGAGAGGGGGTGGCACACGTGTGCCCTTATGGATGCACCGCCACTGAGTGTACAGCTTGCATAACAGTGTAAATTTGCTGTCTTCTCAAAATAATTCAACACACAGCCATTTAATGTCTAAACCATTGGCAACAAAAGTGAGTACACCCCTAAGTGAAAATGTCCAAATTGGGCCCAAAGTGTCAATATCTTGTGTCGCCACCATTATTTTCCAGCACTCCCTTAACCCTCATGGGAATGGAGTTCACCGGAGCTTCACAGGTTGCCACTGGAGTCCTCTTCCACTCCTCCATGACGACATCACAGAGCCGGTGGATGTTAGAGACCTTGCGCTTTTCCACCAACCGTTTGAGGATGCCCCACAGATGCTCAATAGGGTTTAGGTCTGGAGACATGCTTGGTCAGTCCATCACCTTTACCCTCAGCTTCTTAAGCAGGGCAGTGGTCATCTTGGAGGTGTGTTTTGGGTCGTTGTGTTGGAATATTGCCCTGCGGCCTAGTCTCCGAAGGGAGGGGATCATATTCTGCTTCAGTATGTCACAGTACATGTTGGCATGCATGGTTCCCTCAATGAACTGTAGCTCACCAGTGCTGGCAGCACTCATGCAGCCCCAGATCATGACACTCCCACCACCATGCTTGACTGTAGGCAAGACACACTTGTCTTTGTAGAAATAGAAATAACTTGTCTCTGTACTCCTCACCTAGTTGCTGCCCCCATGCTTGACACCATCTTAACCAAATAAGTTTATCTTGGTCTCATCAGACCACAGAACATGGTTCCAGTAATCCATGCCCTTAGTCTGCTTGTCTTCAGCAAACTAACCCCTTGAAAATCTACCCGTTGGGACTTCCAGGCTTGGGCAATGGTCCGCTTGGCCGCTATAAATAAATAAGTAGCCAGCTTCTGTTGAGGGCCTCGTAAACCAGGTACCGGGCAATGTAGAAGAGCTAGCTTAGCATCCCTTCGGATCGTAAGGTGGAAGAGTGTCTGCAGCAAACCAAAAATCCTAGACCAGAACCCCACCAGCCTTGGGCAAGCCCACCATGTGTGCATAACATCACCTCGCTGTCCACAGTTGCGGAAGCATCTGTAAGTACTCCCAGGGAAAGCCCGAGCTGTGCGGGCAGGTACCCAATACCATCGGAACATTACTTTATATGCAGCCTCTAGGGTATTTGTGTTGAACGAGCATTTGGCAACCATTTTCCAGGCCCTGCTCCAGTCCTCTGGGTCTACTGGGGCCTGAAGGTCCTTTTCCATTGAGTCATATAAGAGGGGGGTGCTGATGGCGGGCGTCCATTCAGAGAGGCATAAATGGCCGAAATAAGACCTGGGGACCCTGGGGCGTGCTGGCATGCATGTGCAAAAAAAGTTTTTTGGAAGGGGTAGGTGGACATGTGGCGCAACGTTGCAATCCAGTGCTTTAATTGGATAAAGTGATAATGCTCGTTAGCCGGCGCCCCTTGTGCTTCCCAGATACTCTCCCAGGAGGGGAGTAAGCGTGAGGAAAGAAAAATTTGGACTCGTGGGTAGCCATGTGAGGACCACCAGGAGAATGCCTGGGGCTCCTCCAGACCCGGGGGGAAAAGAGGGTTATGAGTGATGGGGAGTAGGGGTAGAAAGGGGGACATCAGATTACTGGAAAAGCGAACTGAGTCCCACACCTGCAGACCATGTAGCAGCATGGGGCTTAGGGAGGGAGGGCGCAGATTCCTGGGGAGCCAGAGGAGTGCCTGAAGTGCACAAGGGTCACAGCCAGGCACCTCCAGGAGCACCCACAGAGGGACATCCGCGTTTGCATGGAGCATAGTCAACGGAGAGATCTGGGCTGCTGTGTAATATTTAGAGATATTGGGGACCCCCAAGCCTCCCCGGAGCCTATGGGTATAAAGGGTTGCTCTAGGTACCCTGGGGCATTTGCGCCCATATAAATTGGAGGATTTTATTCTGCAAGAGTCTAAGGAAAAAAGTGGGTACCCGGACAGGCAAAGTACGAAAATAATAAAGGACTTTAGGAAGAATCGTCATCTTCACCGCCGAGATCTTGCCTACCCATGAGAGAGTGGAGAATTGCCAGGCTTGCATAAGAGTGGACACCGTTAAACCGGATAAGGAGAGTGGACACCGCAACAGGTGATAATAATTGGCAGAGAAAAGGGGAGAATAAGACGACGTTAATTTGTCACCTAAATAATCAATCGAGTGAGATGCCCAACAGTATGGAAAATGGTCCTGGAGACGCTGCACCAGTTCCAGTTCAGCGCTGTGGTCTTGGAGGGGTTAATTTGAAGACCCGAGAAGGCTGAAAATCGGTCTAATACTAGTTGCAGGTTGGGCAGGGAGATAAGCGGGTTTGATATGGTCAAAAGGGCGTCGTCCGCAAAGAGGTTCACTTTGTATTGAGTGCCCGCGTAAGGGATTCCCGAGATATCGCTATTGCCCCTGATCGTCGCCGCCAGCGGCTCCAATGCCAGGATAAATAGTGCCGGGGACAGGGGGCATCCCTGTCTAGTCCCCCGGAGTATCGGGAAAGGGTCAGAAAGGAAGTCCGCATATTTTACCGACGCCGACGGTGCAGAATAGAGGGCCTGGATCCATTGCAGAAAATGTGGTCCAAATCCCCATTTGGTTAGAACAAAGTAAAGGTAGTCCCAGGAGAGCGAATCAAACGCTTTTTAAATATCTAGAGAGAGCAAAAGTCCTGGTATTTTATGCTGACAAAGTATATGAAGGAGATGGACCACCTTGCGGACATTGTCCCCCGCCTGGCGACCAGGCACAAAGCCCACCTGATCCCTGTGAATGAGGGCCTTAACATATCTGTTGACTTGTGTGCTCAGAACCTTTCCCAGAACCTTCAGGTCAACATTCAACAAGGATATGGGACGAAAGGACTGCGGGTCTGTGGCTTCCTCGAGGGTCTCGCACCTTCCCGCCAGGCGTTGAAATAAGACGTTAGATGGGGTGTGAGCAGGGACGCAAATGTCCTATAGTATAGACTGGTTAAGCCGTCCGGGCCCGGGGCTTTGGATGGCTTAAGGGACTTTAGGGCTTGGGCGACCTCCATTTCCATTATAGGAGCATTCAAATTGGCCTGCGCCGCCGAGGATAATAAAGGAAGACTAATCGATTGGAAAAATCTCTCGGCCTTGTCTCGGTCGAAGGCAGCTGGCCCACTATAGAGGGAGAAGAGGAAGGAGGCAAAGCCAACCGCTACCTTGGATGGATTTGACGTGAATCCCCCACCTGTCACCTGTTATCGAACCGGCCTGCCCGAACGTCCCGCTGAATTAAGTTTCCTAGCTAACATAGGACCAGGTTTGTTCGAGCAACTGTAGAATTTATACTTGGACCAGCTCCGCTTTCTCCGCCTGAGCAGAGGCGAGCAGGTCCAGCTCAGTGTCCAAGTTGTCACGTGTCCGCCTATGGGCTACCGTAGGACGCGCCTTCCACGTCACATCTGCCACTTCTAACAAGGAAGTCAACTCCCGTATCCGCTGCTCCCTGGCCCGCTTTGTACGGGAAGCGATCTGGATTAGATGTCCCCTGACCGTTGCCTTGTGGGCTTCCCACAAGGCAACTGGAGAATCAACTGAGCCTACATTTTCTGTGAAATAGGTTTGTATATGTGTTTCTATCTGAGAGGATGTTGCTTGCGTACTCAGGAGGGATTCATTAAGCCACCAGAGAAAGGCCGGGCGGGAGAATCTCACCAAGGAGATTCCGAGGATCAGGGGATAGCGCTGTCGCATTTTGAATGACAATTGCGCGTTCATGCTACATTGTACCCAAACTAAATTTTTATCATTTTTTTCCCACAAATAGAGCTTATTTTTGGTGGTATTTGATCACCTCTGGGATTTTTATTTTCTGCTAAACAAATAAAAAAAGACCGAAAATCTTGAAAAAAAAAAACATGTTTTTTTTTTTCAGTTACAAAACTTTGTAAATAAGTAAGTTTACTCCTTCACTGATGGGCACTGACGGGGCTGCAGTGACGGGCACTGATAAGGCGGCACTGATGGGCACCAATGAGGTGGCACCAATTAAGTGGCATTGATAGGCGGCACTGATAGGTGGCACTGATATGCGACACAGACACTAATAGGTGGCACAAATAGGCACTGATAGGTGGCACGGATTGTCATGGATAGGTGGCACGGATTGGCATGGATGGGTGGCATGGATAGGTGGCACAAATGGGCATGGATAGGCGGCACGGATTGGCATGGATAGGCAGTACGGATGGGCGGCACGGGTGGGCATGGATAGGCAGCATGGATGGGCATGGATGGGCACTGATATACGGCATGGATGGGCACTGATAGGTGGCATTGTAATTTAAAGTATTGTAGGGATGGATGCCAATCAGTGCCAAACAATAATGCATGCCAATCAGTGGTGCCCATTGTGGGCACTGATTGGCATCCATTATGGGAACTGATTGGCATTCATTATGGGCACTGGCTGGCATCCCTGGTGGTCTAGGGGGGCATACCTGGTGCTGGGCATCCCCTGGTGGTCTGGTGGCATCCCTGGTGGTCCAGTGTGGGCATCCTCGGGGGGGCTGTGCTGATAATCGATCAGCACAGACCCCCCCTGTCAGAGAAGCAGCCGTCTGACAGACGCGAGTGAGGAAAAGCCGATCACCGGCTCTTCCTATTTACACTGTGATCAGCGTGATTGGACACGGCTGATCACGTGGTAAGACTCTTTACCGAGATCGTAGTTGCAAGGTGTCAGACTGAAACCCCGCAACAACGATCGCCGCAATGTGTGCCCCCGGGGGCGCGCAGCGGCTTAATATCCTGATCATGTCATATGACGTCCGGTCAGGATATTAAAACCCCTTTGCCACCATCATTTTGCTATATGGCGGGCGGCAAGTGGTTAAATATCACCGAAAGAAAGCTCTAGTTGTGTGAACAAAATGATAACAATTTACTTTGGGTACAGTGTCGCATGACCACACAATTGTCATTCAAAGTGTGACAGCGCTAAAAGCGCTGGTCAGCTCAGTAGATTACAGTATTTAAAAAAACAACTGGATCCATTCTAAATGCACAAAATATAATTGAATACTAACATTTATAGGTAAAAACGCCAGGGATAGTTGATCTGGGTAATATCCAATTGCCTCCTGGAAGATCGGGAACAGTTTTTTTTTCCCTCACAGGATCAAATGGATCATTCTTTATTGTTTTTTTTTTCCTTCTTTTGAATCAACTGTGGGTAAAGGATTACCGGTATGTGAATTGAGGTTTTCTATTGTTTTTTTCAACCTAACTATGTAACACTGAATTAGTTGTCATTGGCAAGAAAAAAAGCAATGGATAATTAGAGGCATTGTCACCCCTTTTTGACATCTTTGCCACTATCACAGAGGGCTGCCTATAACTTCTAGGTTAATTAAAATGGCTGTGTACAGGCTATATTATGTATTAAAAAGTACCTTTCTCCCAAATATAATTAAACTCATTGGAGACATGTCTTGGTGACACACTCCCTTTATATAAGACCATATACTGTAGCTATAGGTGGCAAAAAGCTGGTGGCAAAATAATCTGCTGGCATGCGCTCAGACAAGTGTAGCTGCAGAATACTTGCATACATGAAATGTACAGCATTTTCTACACTAGCTAGTGTGCCACTGGCATCATTCCAATACTTCTGTTCAAACAGAAGTTTAGAAAACCCTAATAACACATAGTTTTGATAATTCTTGGTATAAGGTTAGAGGGTAGAAATGTGTGCAAGGGTAAAAAGGTGTAGCGGATAGGGGAAACACTGCACTGCACTGAAACCTATAATCTATAACCTATAAATCCCATAGACTTGAAATGTAAATAATAGTACTATACAAACTGGAATATCAAAGTTTTAACATTTCAGTGAGCCTGCATCAATTTGTGTGTAAAGATATGTATGGAAGTATTGAGTGACTATTACTGTATACTTTGAACACTGTATACTGTAGTTTGAAATAATGAAAACAATATTTCAAATTTTTGTGAGGGACACAGGATTTTATAATTGATATTATAGTTATGTACATTTGTATGTTTGTTGGTTAAAGAACATTTTTCTTAGCTAAATCTTTACTCTAAAAAATAGTTTGTTGTATTTAGTTCTGAAATTGTTACACCCATATTTAGAGATCTGTGAATGAATGAACTACAAGCCATCTTCCACAGTGGTAGACACGGGTGCAATATTTTGTAGACTTTTGTGTAAAAAAATAATAAATGCTAATTTTTTTACCTGCACAATCATGTGCATTTATTCTTTTTTTTTTTTTTTATAGGTAAGGTGAACTAAGCCATTAAGGAAACATTTTGCATTCAATACATTAATATAACAATACAGACATTAGCATAACAAAAATGAATACTTGACAAATCAATCCCAAAAAATTATTGTAAGCTATTCTAACTTAACATTCTGTGTTTTCCAAGTTAAAGCTATTTAGTTCTGAAAACAATAACTAAGTGACTTAATTTTTGTCATGTTAGGGAAATGTAGCCTTATTTGTTAAAGGCATTAATACAGTGCTGAAGTGCTTACACAATCCTTACATACCTTCATCTTAGTCCCTGCCCTTAGTGCCAGTTCACACCAGATGCAGTTCTGTGCAATTTTTTTTCTGCACTAAAAAAAAAACAAAAAAAACAAAGTCTTTGGAACGTGGGAAGAAACCCATGCAAGCATAAAGATAACATGGAAACTCTATATAGATAGCATTCTGGCCAGGATTCAAACTGAGGTCCCCTTTGTTGCAAGACAGAAGTACGAACCACTAAGCCTTCATTTTAGTTCTAGCACTTCTACTGTGTAATGTAATGTGGATATAGGAAAATGTTTTTTGACAGAATTGTATTGCTAAATGAAAAAAGCTATTCCTTTATTACCATATATAGTCAAATGTTACTTAACAATAAAAATGCATCACTATCAAATGTTGCTTTGCAATAGTGGAGTCCTCAATTTAATCATGGCCAGGACACTATCTGCATAGAGTTTGCATATTCCCACTATGCTTGTGGGGGGTTCCTGCCACACTGCAAAAACTTTGTTGGTAGGTTAATTGACATAGGTATGTGAACCAGGAAACGTTGCTTTTAAGTACCACGAGACACCAATGTGAAAGTATGTAGGGAGCAGCTCAAACTTTTCAGCACTATATACATATCTGTAAATAAGGCAATGGGGTTGATTTACTAAAACTGAAGAGTGCACAATCTGGTGCAGCTGTGCATGGTAGCCAATCAGCTTCTAACTTTAGCTTGTTCAATTGAGCTTCGACAAATTACCTGGAAGCTGATTGGTTTCTTTGCAGAGCTACACCAGATTTTGCACTCTCTAGTTTTAGTAAATCAACCCCAATGTGTTGCTAACACAATATGTTCTAAATTCACATGAATCACTTAATTTAAGCATTCCTAACTAAAAATCTTTCATTGGGGGAACACAGATTCTTAAATTAGAATATCTTACAATAAAGGTTGGTGTTAGTTATTTGCTAGTACTATATCTTGACTTAAAACAGAAATGTTCTAGAGTGCGCATGCGTGAGGGTTCCAATATGGCCGCGTAAGCCGGGAGCTCCGCACCACGCCGCCTCTCCAGCACTGCTAGCAGGCCACCTAGCCAAGATACCGCTTTTGCGCACCGCTCATTGGATTCCCCACACATCAGGGATCATCCGGAGACCGCCCCGACGACCCGGGACGATCGTAGGCCTCGTGGAGGTCGAGTTTCATTCCGCGGGTGTACCAAGATGGCCGTCGGACTTTAAGCACTTGTGAGGAGAAGTTTCCACCGCTCCGGAGGCCCGACCGACTGCATCTAGAGGTACCCCTCGATCCCCTACACAATAAGTATCCCTTGTATGCTCAGAACGGAGGCCAGGAGGAACTTGCAAGGGGAGTTCAACTCCACCACACCATCCGGGAGTCACAAGATGGCCACCGCAGCGGCCACAGCCACTCAGCCCTCCCCACAGCATCTAGAGCTGACTCCAGATCACAAATCGGTCATAGCTCCGGCTATCCTCCACTTCACATTAGGGCCTCACAGCCTGGGGACTCCCTCCCCCACCTCTACAGAATCACTACTCAACCAAGCATTTGGAGACCAGGCCCTATCCCCAACGGGCCCCCCTGCCTTAACCACCCCTGGTCCTCAGGGTCCAGCCACACTAATGAATCAGTGATCCATGGAAGAACTGTTTCTCAAGTTCTCAACACTCCTAGATAGGGGTCTTGCGGCTAACGCAGCAGCCATAACGGGGGAAATCAGGGCAGATCTGCAAAACATAGGATCCAGGATGGATGCTATGGAAGACAAAATTGAACAAACAGCAGCTATCTCCCATCAAAACACCGGGCTCATTCAAACTTTGCAAGATCAATTGGATACAGCGTTCTCACGCATTGACGACCTGGAAAATAGGTCCAGGAGACTGAACTTTAGAATTAGAGGCCTGACAGAATCTATTACAGATGTTTCAACGGCAACACAAGATTTAATGCGAGCTCTGGTCCCCAATATCCCAGCAGCTCGCCTGGAACTGGACAGAGTCCACAGAGCTATGGGACCCCCCAGGAAGGACGGGTCTCCCAGGGACGTCATTGCTAAACCTCTATATTACGCTGTGAAGGAGGCGGTGATGAAACAAGCCAGAACCTTACCGCAAATCTCATGCCAAGGGCACCCAGTGCAAATATTTGCGGACATCTCCCCAGCTACCAGCCAAAGGAGAAGAGCCTTGAAGCTGCTCCTGATAGCCATGGCCCAAAAAGACATCAAATATAAATGGGCCTTCCCATTTGCTGTGCGATTTACACTCAAGGACCGGTCATACTCCTTTTCCACATTTGAATCCGGAGAAAAGTTACTTCTGAAATTAAATGTTATTGCCCAAGAAATGGAAATGGAAACTGCTGCTCCAACCTCTACTTCCAACAAACGCCCTCCACCAACCGGATCCCCAAATCCACTCTGGAGTAAAACCAAATCCAGGAGATCATCCAACCACGGACCCCCCTGATCCATCTAGGCTCCTATGTGCTGTTTCTCCATAGTGATTCCACACCTGGAAGTAATTTTTCTTGGACCTTGAGGACCGAAAGGTCTCCCAGTCCTCCCTCAATGGGGGCACTGATGCCATTTTGTTCCCCATAAACTAAGGGACCACTTTTTTCCCCTACACCCAGCTATTCCCCCAACGGGACTTGTTATAACTTTATCTCCTCCCTACCCACCCCCCTCCCCCCCTTTTTTTTTTAAGCACGCTGTCGTTATATACCTGACTATAGAAATTGAGGCTTGACGCCTCTTGGGTGGCACTCTTTCTGTTATTTTTTATACACCTGTTGGCAAGCGCATGGTTATCTTGTTACTTGTTTCATTCCAGCGGGTTAAGAAGTGCTGGGGCGCGGCGTGAGCCACATGCGCCTCATCCTACCCTTTCGACTACCTAAGTTGTCGGAGGGGTCGGAAGACCAACCCCAGGGTTGGCATTATTTCTCTTTTTACCATATCTCACAATTGTCTGTGAGATGTCCTTAGTTCTTCTACCTCCCCTCCTGGTCTCATTTCTACCAGAGGGGGACACTTCCTTCTCGTCTTGCTTCTTCTCTACTCCTACTTTTCTTCCCCCGCCTGTTCTGGAGCATCACTTACTCAATTTTTCTTTTTCAGACTTGATGGAGTTCGGCTATATCACAAGGGTTCTCACAATCAACGAACGAACTCAATCTGCTAGGCTAATGCTATCTACATGGCTCCTCGGGAGGGTAAGTGATGTGTCGATAAGTAGTTCCCCCCACTTCAAGGTACATGGCTGACCAAACAAAACATACCTGGAGGGTAGCTTCACACAATGTGCAAGGCATAAACTCTCCCCTAAAACGTAAAAAAATCTTTAACTCATATAAATCTTCCAAAATAGATGTCCTGCTGATACAGGAAACACACTTTCATATTAAGTATAATCCCACTTTCTTAGGCCGCGTACACACGCGCGGACTGTTCGCCCAACTTTGTCCGTCCAACAGTTTCGGCAAACAGTCCGCTCAAACTTAGCATGGACGGACATGGCCACACATGACGGACGAACAGTTTGCTGAAACCGTGCGCGATGACGTGAACGGCACGTACGACGGGACGAAAAATACGACGTCCTATACACTGCATTATAGCTTTCGGCGTGAAAATCCTTTCTGAGCATGCGCGCAACTTTGTTTGACGAACAAGTCTACACACGGGCGGACTGTTCGCTGAAACAAGGTTTCAGCGGACAGTTTTTCGGAAATTCCGAAAAACCTTGTCCGTCCAACTGTCCGCTGAAACTGTCCGCTGAAAGCCCACACACGAGCGGACTGTCCGCCCAAACACTGTTCAGCGGACAAAGTTGGGCGAACAGTCCGCCCGTGTGTACGCGGCCTCACACTCTCACTATAATAAATTCTACCTTGCAAATGCAGTTACAAGACCAAGGAGGTAGCAATAGTGTTTTCTAAATCCTGTAACTTTCAATATGTTTGGAGAGAACTAAACCCCACCAAAAGAGATTACACCCACTTTTCACACCCCCACAATTTTTACGCCAGGATTGACCACCTGTTAGTAAAATCCTCAACTATCCCTACCATACTTCAATCAAAAATTATTGACTCCTCCCTATCTGATCACTCGTTAGTGGTCATGACCATCCGTTCACAATACGATAGATCGGGCCAGAAACAATGGAGGCTTAACGAGTCCATCCTATCAGATCCTGTTCGAGTCTCAATGCTAGCTGACTCCCTTAAGGAATATTTTAAATTAAATGACGGTGAAGAGGTTTCGGCGGAAACACTCTGGGCGGCTCATAAAGCCTTCATAAGGGGGGAACTCATCAGATTATCATCTGTCATTAAAAAAGAACGAGAGGCTTCAATTAAAAAACTAGAAAACGAATACGTGTCCCTGAAGACTCGGCATATAAACAAGACCCGACCCACGATTTACTCCCTCAACTGGACAGGATCAGGCTGGAACTGAACCTAGCCCTAACGGCTAAAGCCGAAAAACAAATACGATGGTCGCAAAACAGATTCTATACACACGGTGATAAAATGGACTCTATGTTGGCCAATAAATTGTCTCCAAGACTCAAAACACAGGCTTTACTAAAGATTCTAATCCCTGGACAGGGCCCCACAGCTAACCCTACGAAGATACTGGACTCATTCGCAGAGTTCTACAATAAACTATACTCACCAACCCCGGCCCCTACCGATCACTCCATAGACGCTTTTCTAAACGGCCTTCCTATCCCACAACTTTCTTCAGACCATAGAGACAGTCTGAAAGCTCCTTTCACAACGGCGGAAGTCTTAGCAGCAATTAAAACCTTAAAATTCTTTAACCATGCCTCGAAGGGAAACCCACTTGATCCCCAGCTAAACGCAGCGCTTATAACTGTCATCCCAAAACCTGATAAGAACCCGGAAGAGGTCGGGAATTATCGCCCGATATCTTTGATTAACTGTGACATTAAAATACTAACCAAAATCCTCGCCACCCGGTTGGCAGACTTCATTAATGCATATGTGCACAGGGATCAGGTGGGTTTCATTTCGGGCAGACAGGGCCCGGATCAGATAAGGAGAACCATAGATATTATGTCAATTCTCCAAACGAATTGGGATGGGGGACCTAAACAATCGGGCATGCTCCTCTCGCTTGACCTACAGAAGGCCTTCGATTCGGTCTCCTGGCCATATATCTTTGCTATCCTCCGCAAATGGGGCTTCGGACAACGCTTTATAGGCCTAATACAGGCTCTCTACTCTACTCCTACAGCGAGGATCCGAATCCAAGGCTTCTATTCCAAACCCATAGACATAAGACAAGGGACCAGGCAAGGATGCCCATTGTCCCCATTAATTTTTGCAATGGCGATCAAGACTCTTGCTATTGCTATAAGACAAAACCAAGACATAAAAACGGTCGAATGCGGATCCCGTGTTCACAAATGTGCCCTATTTGCGGACGATATCATGCTATACATCACTTCGCCCATAACTTCCTTGCCCAATCTAAACGCCCTGCTAGATTCCTTCTCCAAGATGTCAGGTCTCAAAGTGAACTACAGTAAATCCCAAGCTCTCAACATCTCTCTAACTTCCTCCACTGTTGAACTTTTAAAGTAGAACTTCAATTTCCAATGGAACGATTCCTCCATTAGATACCTAGGTATAAATCTCACAGCTAAGATAGAGACTTTATACAGTCATAACTATCCCCCGATGTACCGTAATCTAGAAACAGATCTTCAGACTTGGTCCCAACTTCCCATATCATGGCTAGGCAGGATACACGCTGCTAAAATGACACTATTGCCCAGATTACTTTATCTGTTTAGATCCCTACCAATCCCCATTTGTAAGGATCATCTCTCAACCTTCCAAAACAAAATCCTAAAGTTCATCTGGGGTAAGAAAGGTTATAGACTAGCTCGCAATATCCTTTTTGCCCACAGGAAGAAAGGTGGATTAGGCCTGCCACATCTGTTCCGATACTACCAAGCAGCCAGACTAACACAGTTATCCGTAATCTACTCCAAATATGGGAAGCCAGACTGGATCCATATTGAGAATCAGGCAGTCCCCACTTTTACCCTAGACTTCTTACTGTGGACCCCCCACAAAAACAGACCAGCTATCCTGTCCCCAACCCTCTCTCATTAATTTAAACTGTGGGATTCCCTGCGCTACTCTGCCTCCTTGGTCTCAACAATTAAACCTGTAACTCAAATTTTTAACAACCCTCGCTTCCCTCCAGGGTACAATGTATTAGCCTTCAAATGGTGGGTCGATAAGGGCCTTTATAGGATAGGACACTTCTTCACAGCAACAGGACCAATCACCTTACAATTTTGTATCAAGAAACTAAGCCTACCTAAGACCGAAATTTTTTGGTTTCATCAGATTCAACATTTTCTACACTCCCTTTGCAAAGGGGACTCAAACCCCCCGACCTTTACAGAATAGGAACTTTGGTGCGGTCAAGCCATGGACCAAAAGGGGGGGATCTCCTTGGTGTACACATCTCTCACCACTCCCAAAACAAAGGCGCCCTATATGGTTGCTTGGGAAACTGACTTATCTTTTCAATGGCCATTGGACAAATGGCACTCAATGGGGGCTAAATCCTTACGGGGTCTGCTCAACACAAACCTTATGGAAGCAGGGACTAAAGTACTAACCAGATGGTATTACACGCCAGCCAGAATCGCATACATGTTCTCAACAGCCAGTCCTCTCTGCTTCAGGGGCTGCCTGCTTACAGGAACAATGTCGCATATTTGGTGGGAATGTCCAAGAATTCGCCCCTTTTGGAAGAAAGTTTTCAATCTGATTGACAGGCTGATTGGTTCCAAGGTCCCCAGGTCTCCCACGGTGGCTCTTCTTAATGATCCCATTCCCCATCTTTCTAAACCCTCCAGCAGATTAGCCAAATTTGTACTTCTGGGAGCCAAAATTTCCATAGCCAGGAATTGGAAGGAACCAGGGGTTTCTTTTACAACAGCCAAGAGAAAGATTTCCTGGATTATGTCTCAGGAGAGGCTGGCCAGTCTGCTGGAGGATACATCTGATAGATTCATAGCCACCTGGGAGCCCTGGGCCCGATTAATGGGCCTAACCAACTTTCCATATGTATGAACTTCTCATATTGAACCCGGTCCGAGCAGTGACGCTCTTCCCACCCCTACCCCCTCTCTGTCTCCCCCCTCTTTCTCTTTCTTTTTCTTTTCTTGCCTTTTGTTCTCACATTTCCTCTTGGTATCTATACTTTGGACTAAGGTTAGTCCGGAAAGGTATATAAGTATCTGTAAACGTCTCTTAGGCAATGTTTGATGGTTAGCATAAAGAGTCATCCGTGACTTGCTTTAGTTTGTTCCACCCAGCAGAGGAGCTGCAGATCATCTCATGGGCTGATAAGCTGACAGATCAGAAGTGCTCTGGTACGAGATAGACAATTTCCTTTTATTTATCTCTTTCTATATTTATAATTTGTGGGCGCCAGCCTACCCCGACACAGTGTGATCCCATTTGGGGTGTCGGGGGTTCTAGGCGGTGACCCGTTTCTCTCTTTTCCATAACTCCTAATAGTCATGTCAGTCCATACCAGACATAGATGATTTTTCTTGTATTTTTTTTTAACAACACAGCTACCATACAGTCCTCGATCTGACCTCACCGGTTTATACTGTTTGCCTGTATTTTATGACATGTTTACCACGTTTTTCATGTATAAATGAGACTACATGTTGTCGCTGTCTATTGTCTGGACTTTATTCTGTAACAAATAAAAACCTTTTGAAAGTAAAACAGAAATGTCCTCAAAAACCACAGATGCAAAGATGTTGAAATATAATCTATTGGTAATACCTGATCCATCAGAAAATCCCTTTCTATTATGCCAAATTGAGGCCAATAAATGGACAACTTGCCCATCCTGGCAACTTGCTCACATGCATGCATCTGTAAAGCAACTTTAGCCTCCTATAAGATGCCAAGGAATCAGTTCCCACTTAGATTTTTTGCCAGCCTTGGGAGCAATAGTTCATCTGTCAATTTTTGGGCACATTGACAGGCCAAGCAAGCTACTCTATTTGCTGATGTGCAGACGTTTCCTGATGGCTAGGTGGCAAGCATTGAATGTGGAAACAAGACTAAGTGACTCAACTATGCATGAAAACATAGGAACTGGGGTGCAGAAAAATGGCAGCAGGTGCTCGGGACTGATGAGTCAAAATCTGAAATATTTGACTGCAGCAAAAGGTAGTTTGTTGGCGAAGGGCTGGAGAGTGGTACAATGATGAGTGTCTGCAAGCAAGAGTGAAGTGGGCACTTCCGGTTCCGGCGCCGCATGAGCTAGCTGCGCTCCCGCCTAGCTCCCGCTGCAGAGTCCCTCAAATCGGCCTAAAAGATCTGCCACAGCGGCCTCAGTGCCCCACTTTGGATCCGGGTACCCCCTCGCGATCCCCGCTCCTATGGATCGTTTCGTGGAGAAAACGGGAGCCCGTTCGTACGCGGCCACGGTGGCGCCCGCCGAACGGCCGCAAATTGAGCCCCCGGCTTCGGCCTACTCCGCTCCAGCTTTGCAGGCCTCTGCCGCGGATCATCCGGAAGCGGCTATGGAGGTAAGCGGGGTCGCCTCGTCAGCATCCCCAGTGCATTCCAGACCCCCCCCACCCCCGTGGGCACGCTATAACCGCCCCTCACAACCAGACTGGGGATATTCACCAGCCATCCCTTGGGGATGATGGACACACAGACCGCATAGCACAAGCGGTGGCAGCCCTGCTATCTCCCATGATCACAGCCTCTGTGGAGAAAGCCATACAGGCCGGGATGAAACAAATTAAGACCCAACTTACAGAGCATGCTACAAGGCTCAATGATCTGGAACACAGAGTCTCTGAGGTGGAAGATGATCTCTATCAGTCTCAAGCCACAGAGCAGTCCCAGGAAAAAATGCTTCAATATGCTCTCCAAAAGTTAGATGATTTGGAGAACAGATCCAGACGCTCCAACCTGCGATTCGTCGGTGTTAGAAAAGTTTTAAATGTTTATTGTGTGACTATTAGAAAAACAATAGTCCTGAGACTGATTTGTTAAAAAACTTACTTCTGAGCACATTATTGTATTAACTCATTGTATTGTTTTGTCCTAATTAACTCCATAGTAAGTAGGATGATTAGATTTAACTAAATATGATAGCCTAAGAATGTACGGAACATGAATAGCTAATAAAGTGCCATTCTGTGCCATGACAACGTTATTTATGTTCCCTCAGCCAATAGAAGCATAGAGATGTTATTCTTATGGGGTATGTGAAGGCGGGACACAGTCTTTTGGCAGACATTTTTCTTCAGCTTTCGTCCTGTAAGCATGTCTCTCTGTTGTGGGCCACATCAGAAATACATTTTCCTGCTTCTCAGAACACCTGAAGTTTTTACTGATCACAAGGGAAATTCCTAACATTTTTGGTCTTTCGAGCCGGAAGCAACACGCTGGTTTTCAGATCAGACGGCCCCGACAAAACTTCGGTGAGTATTGGACTTTGAAGCTCACCGAACGCTTAAAAGTCCCCCCAATCAATGTTATTTGGTGAAAAAGGGGCGGGGGCAAAAAGATCTGGATTCCACTGTCTGTTTCCGAACCTTGTGTGATCCAGTCCAGGTGTTTGAGAGGTAAGATAATTTAAATTTTCTTAATTCTTTCTAAGAGTCTTTTCTTCTCTTTCTCTTTGCTTCTGGTTTAATGTGTTGTAATTGCCGACATTGGTATTGATCCTATAATATTCTAGGTGGTCCAATGCTCGTAGAGACACTTGGGGACGTTGTCTAAGGTAAAAAATTACGTCGCCCGCTGTCCGGACAGATAACAAAAAGATTTGAGGTATACCGAATGTCAGAGGTTGAATGCCTGACTGTTTAAGCGCTGTTTAGTTAAGTGATCTAAAAAGATCGCAAGGCTAACTTTCTTCTGTGTGTGTTTACTTTATCTTTGTTCATGTTTAACCCTTTTTGATTCTCTCGATAGTGTGGGGAGTGCTGATGTTTTTTCTCTTGTATTGCTTTGTTCATTTACATGTTTTTGTGCTGCGTATTTCTAAGAAGATAAGAAGGCACTGAACTCTCTCCCCCTCCCCCTCCCCTCATGTAAGGAATGAGGATTTGCTCCTGCCAGAATTTGTAAAAGTTAACCCTTGATTAGCTGTATGACAATACAGAAGGGTTATATTGTAAATATTGAAACTTAGCATAAAAGAAAAAGAAGGTAGATTGCACTTTGGAGTAAATAGAATGTTGTAGAATTATTATCAGGTGGCTTGATGAATGTGAAAAGAAAAGAAAAAAAAAAGGCTGAGGATGTTTTCATTACTATGATGGTCAAGAAGCTGTTTCTCGGAAACAAGATAATGCAGATTGCCTGACAGAGGTCAATTTGTGCATCTGTGAAAATATTAGGACTTTTGGTGGAAAAAAAGTCTGAATAATAGTCTTAAAGTAAATATTTATATTGGATTGGAGTTATTTTTAGAATTCATAGACTTTCAACTGTGAAGTGTTAATGATGCAATGCTGTTTATATTTGGGTACATTTATAAGTCAAAAGGCTAAGTTCTGAATCAGAATACTAAAAAAAAAAAAAAAATTTAAAAAGAAAGAAAGTTCTATTTTGGGGCCCTGTGGATAAGCTTAAAATGTCAGGACCCAAAGTTCAAAAAAGGTATGGGTTGGAAATGGCGGAGTATTGGCTTCAGCATGCTAGAATTAGGGTAGAAGGAAGAACAAAGGAAAAATGCCAAGTCCAATTGCCCCTAGTGGACAAAGAGGATGATCTCATCTGCTACACCCAGAGACCACCTCCCTATAATGGTCCTCCCCCTCAGGTGCAAGTAACTGCCCAGAGTAACACCTTCCCTGTGACATCCACCCCTGTCAAAGGAACCGCCTCTGAACAAAACCCCAACTCCACTTCCTCAATCTCTCCAGACAGTAGTTCAGTCCTGGAGATGAACAGATCGATCCTTGAAACATTAACTGACGCCATAACTCATGCACTAGGTGCCCCAGCAGGAGCCAAGAGACTAAGTAAACCTCCTATTAGGTATGGTGTGGAGGACGGTGAGGAATACCCCTGCGCCCCAGAAAATGCACAGGGACGGGGGGATCCATTGCCTCCAGAAAGCCCAGACTTAGGGAACAGGTTGACTGCCTTATTGAACAGATGCCATCTTAGATGGAGTGATTGGCAAAAAATAAATATGACAGTACAAGAAGACAAAGAAAGTGTCAGTGACTACCTAAATAAATTACGAGAGATTTTTAGAGTGTTCTCCGGGCTCCCCGAAGCTGAGGATGTGTATAGTGCATATTAACAACAGCTAAAGATTGTTTTTTTTTTTAAATGGATTGAAACAGGATCATAAGGATTACATTGTTAAAAACATGGTTACTTACCGAACTGCATCAGTTTTAGATGTTTTACAATATGCTAAGCATTCTGAGAAGTGTTTGAACGCAAATGCAAAAAAGAATGTGAAAGTAAAGGTTCTTATGCAAGGTGATGAAGGAGAGGAGGATACAGAAGAGTACACTGCTGAGGCAGAACCAGAGGGGTCCCATAGAGGAAGAGGCACAGGTGGTTTTAGAGGAAGGATTACTCTACAGAAATAGACAGTGCAACGAGAGTACTTCCACCCTGTGTACAAGCACTGGTAGCATCAGCGGTGTAGTGGTTAGCACTCTCGCCTAGCAGTGAAGGGGGTCACTGGTTCGAATCCCAATCATGGCGCTGCCTGCCTGGAGTTTGCATGTACTCCCTGTGCCTGGGTAGATTTCCTCTGGGTGCTCTGGTTTCCTCCCGCACTCCGGGGACATGCAGGTGGGTTGATTGGCTTCTGTCCCGGTTTGGCCTTGGTATATGAATGGGGACGTTGGATCCTTGGGGGGGAGAACGATGTGGGTGTACAGGGGTAGGGGCTAGACACTCACTCAGGCTGAACTGGATGGACTGGTGTCTTTATTCAACTTTACTAACTGAAAAGGCACCACATGCAGTGTCTGTTATCCTGTTACAACAAAAGATATCACATTTCCTGTATGACAATACTCTTGACACAACCTCACTTAACAATACAGAGGTGTACTACATTAAACCCATCCACGCTACTACCACTTCCCACTGACGGGTATAAACATGACTGCACTGTTGCCATCGCTGAAAAGGTACTGCCACGAAGTGATCTGAAAGATGTACCATTATCTAACCCTGACATGATACTTTTTGTTGATGGTTCTAGTAAGAAAAATCCAGATGGCACAAATGCAACAGGATATGCAGTAGTGACACAGGATGAGATTTTGGAAGCGGGGCCACTACCAAAACATTATTCAGCACAAGTTGCAGAACTTGTAGCACTGACAAGAGCATGTATACTGTCAGAAGGAAAATCTGTAACCATATACACTGACAGTCAATATGCCTTTTCAACAGTACATGTTTTCGCACAACAATGGAAAAACAGGGGGATGGTCACCTCCAGTGGTAAACCAATTTCACATACGGACTTCATTTTAGAACTCCTAGATGCAATACAGTTACCAAAAAAGCTTGCAATCTGTAAATGTCAAGCACACACAAAATATACGGACCCTATCTCAAAGGGAAATAAAAGGGCAGATGAAGCTGCCAAAATAGCGGCACAAGACACACATAAAATAATGACAGAACAGGAAATCATAGTGATAGATCATACAGTCCTTACTGATATGCAGCAAAATGCCCCCCCTGGGGAAAAACAATATTGGAAAACAAAGGGTTGCACAATAATTGATGACATTTACACATCACCTGAAGGGAAACCGGTATTACCAAAATCTTTATTTAGGTATGCAGCAGTATTGACACATGGAGTAACGCATGTGTCAAACAGGGGGATGACTGAGATGTTAAATAAAGTATGTACAGCCTATGGATTCACAAACTACTCAAAAACTTTTTGCTCTCAATATTCTTATATGTGCAAGGCACAATGCTCAGGGAGGTATAAGACCACAGAAAGGGAAGTTCCCTACACCGCAATATCCATTCCAACACATTTGCATGGATTTTATTGAATTAGACAAATGTGAAGGGAAGAAATATTGTTTGGTACCCAGGCACCCTGACCAAATGGGTGGAGATATTCCCGACAGGAAGTGCAGATGCACAGACTGTAGCCAAAGCATTACTAAGAGATATTATTCCTAGATTTGGAATCCCTGAAAGGATTTACAGTGATAATGGACCCCATTTTGTAATTAACAAATATACAACATTTGACAGAAGTGATGAGAATTAAAGGGAAATACCATTGTGCCTATCATTCCCAATCAGCTGGATTGGTAGAAAGACATAATGGCATTCTAAAAAGCAAACTGAGAAAAGCTATGGAAGAAATAGGTAAAAATAATTGGATGTATTGCCTACTAGTAGCTGTGACCAGTATGTATATCACACCCCCAAAAGAAGATGAAAAAGGTGCATGTGGGAGATTGGGTCTCAATAAAAAGTAATAAGAAAAAAGCAGTGGTACTCCCCAAGGTGGGATGGTCCTTTCAAAGTCCTTTTAACTACCCCTACTGTGATAAGGATTGCAGAGAGGTCTACCTGGATTCACCAGTCCCATTGTAAAAAGGTTTTACAGGCAGAGTAGGGCCAGATGGCTACCAGAGGTTCAGAAAATCCGGTTACAAAGGGAGGTCTCACACAAGGTGGGACTTGTCTCAAACCGGTGAAGTCTCCCTCCCCTTCCAACTCCCCTATCCTATCCGCTGGAACTCTGTAGCTGGTTAGGATGAAAGGGACAGTAATTATCCTTGGGTTACTGGTGACTCTAGGAGAGGCATCCATAAGAGGGGTTATACATTATGGAAGAGTAGAGGAACCTTTGGATTGGGAAAGAACAGGAAAAGCATTAAATCTAACCTTTATAGAGGGAATAACTAGCACTATACTGGTAGACTTCTGTCAGATTGCAGATTGTGGGGATACAACTGGGGCTAGAGGACTTCTATGGGCAGATAAATATATCTGCTGGCTCTGGAATAAGGCAGGATGTCAAGCATGGGATCAGGCCCTGTGGACTACAGCGCATCAAGATTGGGGGTATAATCAACCAGGAGCTAAAAAGAGTGGTATAAAGGAGAGACTCATAATCACAAAAGCGGCCAACTCCCCCTGCACAAATAGTAAGAACTGTAACCAAATATTAATAACATTAAAGGAGCCGAGGAAGAAAGATCAGCGGTTGTATTCCATGGGAGCATGGGTGTCAGGAACTGATCCCTCAGGAACATTTTTCCTTGAGGTATTACCACCAAATAAAACTAGACAACAGGAAAAGGTAGACTCAGAAGGGAAAGAAGATGCCATAGCTTTGGAGATGGGCTACCAAGAAAAAAAAATGAGTGGTTAGAATGGTTGAGGTACACGGTTAGAACTCTGAAAAAGGAAAACTGTTTAGTTTGTGCCGGAGCCAGACCACATTTAGCAACAGTTCCTTTTCCTCTAGATCACAATACAGATCCAGAAGGTTTAAAATGTATGTTGCAATTGTATAATAAGAGCTATAAACCTGAAACCAATTCTACTTGTCACACATTGAGTTTGTTGTTTCCCCCAGTACAGAGACCTCAGATACCTCCAGCGGTTACCGCTTATCCGGGCAACTTTACTTGTTCTGCACTCCCAGGGAACCGTAGCGCGGTGGATCTTGGGTCACTACCTGATGACTACTGTGTGGAGAGGATTAACACGGACAATGGTGACTGGGTTGAACATGACATTCAGAGAGCTGATGTCTGGTTTATGTGTGGGGATGAGAAACTGCGAGCTAGACTACCGGCCAATGCCCAAGGGGATTGCGCTATGGTCCAGCTGGCTATGCCCCTGAGAATCCTGTCAGAATACCCGTGGACTAAGAGTCACCGACAGTATCGTAGGGACACCTCTCCCTTGGGGTCATTTGACTCTCAGATCTACATAGATGAGATTGGGGTTCCTTGCGGGGTGCCGGACGAGTTTAAAGCCAGGAATCAGGTGACAGCTGGGTTTGCGTCTCTTCTCTGGTGGGTGACTATAAATAAAAATGTTGACTGGATTAATTATATATATATTATAACCAACAACGATTTGTAAACTATACTAGGGATGCTGTGAAGGGCCTAGCAGAATAGTTAGCCCCCACATCTCTAATGGCCTGGCAGAACCGAATGGCTTTAGATATGGTCTTAGCTGAAAGAGGAGGGTATGCAAAATGTTTGGTAGCATGTGTTGTACCTTTATCCCCAACAATACAGCTCCTGGAGGGACAGTGACCAGAGCCTTGGAAGGACTGACTGCGCTATCGAATGAATTGGCGGAAAACTCAGGTATTAATGATCCATTCACAACTTGGCTTGAAGGATGGTTCGGTAAATGGACTGGATTTATCACATCATGTTTGATCTCAATCGCTGTGGCTTTGGCTGTTTTGGCCACTTGCGGATGCTGCTGCATTCCCTGTATTCGAGGACTTTCACAAAAACTCATTGAAACTGCAGTCTCAAGAACAATGTATCAAACCCTCTCTACCTCTGAGGATACCTATGTGGACATTGAAGCTCAACTTAATGACATACAGTCCAAAAGTGTATAACACAGGGACTTTCATCGAAATGTGTTGAGATAAAATAGTCACACAAAGAGGAGGGAATGTTAGAAAAGTTTTAAATGTTTATTGTGTGACTATTAGAAAAACAATAGTCCTGAGACTGATTTGTTAAAAAGCTTACTTCTGAGCACATTATTGTATTAACTCATTGTATTGTTTTGTCCTAATTAACTCCATAGTAAGTAGGATGATTAGATTTAACTAAATATGATAGCCTAAGAATGTACGGAACATGAATAGCTAATAAAGTGCCATTCTGTGCCATGACAACGTTATTTATGTTCCCTCAGCCAATAGAAGCATAGAGATGTTATTCTTATGGGGTATGTGAAGGCGGGACACAGTCTTTTGGCAGACATTTTTCTTCAGCTTTCGTCCTGTAAGCATGTCTCTCTGTTGTGGGCCACATCATAAATAAATTGTCCTGCTTCTCAGAACACCTGAAGTTTTTACTGATCACAAGGGAAATTCCTAACAGTCGGTGTCCCCGAATCGCTACCCAATGCTAATTTGAGTGACTTCTGCGCAAAAACGCATCCCGGAAGCCCTGGGACTCACTGGCCCCTTCACAGTGGAAAGGGCCCACCGCATAGGATTATTCAACTCAGACCGCCCCATCATTGCCAAATATCTTAACTATGCGGAAAAAGCTGCTATCCTACAAGCATTCCGGCAGTCTCCCCCTGTGCAAGTTGATGGGGTCAAGATTTTAATCTTCACGGACTACTCTATTGAGGTTTCAAAAAAACGTAAAGCCTTTCAACCGATATGCTCGGAACTGTTTAAACTACAGATCAAGTTTTCACTAGCTTTTCCCGCCGTGCTTCGTCTTAAATCCCCCAAAGGGGAACAACTCTCCTTCCAAGACCCATCTGAAGCGGAAGCATTCTTACGCTCTCTCCGATCGGACTCTTCACCGGCTACACCATCCAAATCTGCCTCTACCCTTTGAGCCCTGGATCAAAGGAGCCCTAGGAAAGACTCCCCCAAATGCTTCCGAGCTTCGGATCCAGACCACAGGCACCGTACCTTTCCTCACTGAGATCTCTACTGTCTCCTTATGACGGTTCTGTTTTTTTTCTTTTTTGCCCCCTCCTTCCACCCGGTTTGCAAGCTAGGTTGTGCCGAGTAGTGGCTCTCCGCTGCCATTACACCCTTGGTTATTCACCTCATCTCTCCCTCCCATCCATACCGGCTGCTCAGTTCGCCACCAGCTAGTACCGGGAGCTGCTACTCTACCGGACTCGGAGGTTCTGGACTACAGATGCCGTAAGCCTTCAGTATTTGTCTATCTTCTTTCAGGTTATACGCCTGTGTCCACAGACAAGTGTTCAGGTTTCTTTTTTTTATTATACTGTGTTTGTTACATAGGCTCGGCACAATGTTCTGAGTTAATGTTCACAATCTTATTGCCTTACCATGCTTTTTCTTTGTTCCTACATTTTTTGTCAGGTCTCAGCATGACTCCACTGTATACTTTACTCCCCTTCTGCTGACTAATCGTTGCGCTGTGACGCATATCCTAGCCCGGCGGGCCCTATAGGGTCTCACAGCACTACCCGCTATTTACTCCATCCCTCGCGGGGCTCTGCTGGGGAGCTCCCCCCTTTACACAGTGAACTCATGCGGAAAAAAGAGAAGTACATGCTGTTGTTTCTTTGTTTGGTTATTCTTCCTCTATTTTCATTTACCCCCCATGCCCCCCCTTTCCTTGCCCCTCCTTGGCCCCCCTCCCATGTTCCCCGGGGTTCTCCCCTTTGTAAGTCAAGGATTCCTGGACTGAACCCCATACCTTATACCTCTATTGAGCTCGGTCTAAGCTACCTAAAAACTCACGCCCTTATACGTCTCTCACCCAGTCATTTACACCCACAGATTCCGCCCCTCTTAGAGTAATCTCCTGGAATGTCAAGGGTCTTCGCTCTCCTCAAAAGAGAGTGAAGATCCTTCGCCATCTTAAAAGGCTCAAGGCTGACATTGCTCTATTGCAGGAGACCCACCTACATGCATCCGATTTTCCGCGCATGCAAAAACTGTGGGTGGGATCGGTACATGGAGCAGAATCAGTGGGTCGAAAAGCAGGGGTAATACTCCTAATTCACAAAAATCTTCCCTGTACGGTTTTATCCACCCTCTCAGATAATATGGGTCGTTTTTTCACCGCAACGGTATGGATAGGCACTAAAGAAATTTATATCTCCAACATTTATGCCCCTAATAACCCCACTAAGCAATTTTACTCTGAACTTTCATCGTGGCTGCTTTAATCCACCCACTTGCCTCACTTGGTAGGGGGGGATTTTAATGACGTTATGCATCCCTCGGTTGATAGATCCTCCCCCAACAAACATTCGCACAGCGCCACCACTCCGAGCCCTACTATATTTGCCTCCACCATGGACTCCCTGCATATGACGGATCTATGGCGTCTCGCTCATCCTTCAGACAGAGAATTCACATTCTATTCCAACCCCCATAGATCCCTGGCCAGACTTGACCATTTTTTTGGTTCGGATGATTGTATACCCATGGTCTCTGATTCTGAGATACATGATATAGCGGTCTCAGATCATGCCCCAGTAGCTATCGCCTTGGACAGACTTGATCTCCCCCCTCACCCCAACCTTTGGCGCTTTCCAGCCTTTTTGGCTAATAACTCGGATTTTATTACATACATGGAAAAAGCCTGGGCGGAGTACACCTCCACGAATGCCATCCATGCAACAGAACCTAACCTATTCTGGGATGCAGGGAAAGCGTACCTTAGAGGTCGCATTATCTGCTATGCCACATCATTTAAACGTAATGCTCTCAAGCATTACAAATCCGCTAGCGCCAGACTACATGCAGCCCAACGGCAGCTCTCACTATCCGACTCCTCCATTCATCATGATGAATGGGTTTCAGCCAAGGCAACTTTCGACACTTGGGCCGACACCCTTGAACGTACGAAAAAGGCTTACTTGGATGCTACCCTTCACAAGTACGGCAATAAAGCCGGAAAAATTCTCTCCAGACTGCGTAAAGGGGGACATCGCCCCACTCACATCACCTCCCTCTGTGATCACATGGGCCACACACACTCTTCTCCGCAAGCCATTAATGAGATTATGTTGAAGTATTACACAGATCTCTACGCACCAGACCCCATCATACGAGAAAAAGCTCGGTCCTTCTTAGACAAAGTGTCCCTTCCCACCCTTTCAGCGCAGCAATTAGAGTCCCTCAATGCACCCATTTCTCTAGCTGAAATTGAAACTGCCATTCGCCATCTGCACCCTCACAAAGCGCCGGGCCCCGACGGCTTTACTATCGATTTTTATAAAAACCTCATTCACCTCACAGCACCCACACTCCTCTCAGTCTACTCCTCTATTTGGGCGGGGGGCCCTTATCTTCCTTCTGGGAATCAAGCTGTCATTAAGCTTCTTTCTAAAAAAGGGAAAGACCCGTTACAACCCGGTTCGTATAGACCTATCTCCCTCCTTAATCTAGATGTGAAAATCCTCTCAAAGATTGTGGCCACGAGACTAGCCGATATCCTTCCCCACCTAATCCATCCAGCCCAATCGGGATTTGTCAAAGGTCGGACAGCCACACTGAACATCCGCAAAGTTCTACTAGCTCTCGAATCTGCCAAACAGAACCCCAAGGGTACCTATGCCATCATCACCTTAGACGCTGAAAAGGCTTTTGACAACGTCAGTTTCGACTGGCTGTCCATGACCCTCTCCAAGTTAGGATTCTCAGGCCCATTTAGCCACCTCGTATCCTCGATGTATGCCTCCCCCACCGCCCGTCTAATAGCGGCAGGCCTTCTCTCACCCAATTTCCCCCTACATAAAGGTACCAGACAGGGTTGTCCCCTTTCCCCCCTCCTCTTTAACATAGCCTTGGAACCCCTCTCCAGATACCTATCCCACTCGGCTCCCCTCCAGGGTATAGAAATAGGAGGCGTGGAACTCCGCACATCCCTATTCGCAGACGATATCCTTATATTCTCCTCAAACCCCCCATCTGACATTCTCACCATTAAAAATACTTTCGATGAGTTTAGGTTGTGCTCAGGGCTACGCATAAATTACTCTAAAAGTGAAATTTTACCTATTGGCTCTCACTCCTCCCCTTCATGGATTGGTGACTCCCTATTCTCTGTAGCCCCCTCATACATCACCTACCTGGGAATTAAAATTGGGAAACTGCCTTCTTCTTTGTATCAGCTGAACTATCCCCCTTTGTTGACTAAGATATCTCAAGAATTGACCAACTGGATGGATCTGCCCCTCTCGCTCCTGGGAAGGTGCCACCTTATAAAAATGGTCAGCTTTGCCAGACTTCTATATCCTATGCAAACTCTCCCACTCTTGCTCAAGCACAAAGATGTTACTTCATTAGAATCTGCTATCTCCAAATTTTTATGGCACGGCAAACGACCACATATTGCTCTTAAAAAATTGCACCTTCCTAGGGGCGACGGTGGCATCAGTCTACCTAATATTAGGTTATATAATTTAGCTTGTTTACTTAGAACCAGCCTTGACTGGATCACCCACTCGTCCAGGTACTCTAATTTTGATTTGGAATCTGCTATGGCCCACCCCTTTTCTTTGTCTGCTCTGCTGCATTCCCGCTGGAAATCGGTACCCCCCCCCCCCCCACCAACACAATCTTGTCTTCAGAGACACAGCAATAGCGTGGAGAGAGTCCAGAAAACTGGCCGGACTTACGCCCTTTTTATCCGTTCATCTACCTATCCAAGGAAATCCCTGTTTCATTCCAGGTCTTCACTGTAAAGCCTTCTCTGTTTGGTCGGCACGGGGCCTGTCCCTTTTCTCCTCCCTATGCGACCCGCTCACTGGCAAACCGCTTCCCTTTCAAAAAGTGATGGACTCATTCTCAATCCCCTCCTCTCACTTTTTTCATTACCAACAGTGCATCAGTTATATCACCCAAACTTGCAAGGAGGACTCCCGGCGATTTCAAACCAGCTTCATGGATCAGCTGATTTGCGATGAAGGCTTCAAGATCTCAGATATCTATAAACCTCTTCTGCAACGGTCAAAGACATCTGCTTCCTCTACCTCCATTGCAAACTGGTCCTCAGCCTTCCCGGACACCGATCTTGTCTATAAGATTCTGCACGGTCTCAACAAGGTTCTACGCCTGACGCCTAACGAAACTTGGAGGGAAACTCAGCTTAAGATTGCCCACAGGGCCTACATTCCTTTCCTTTCTCCTAAATCCAAGTGTGATGGAGCCTCCTGCCCTCACTGTCATCACTCAAAGCCGCCCCTCTCTCATCGATTATGGTCCTGCCCTATAATATCCACCTTCTGGGACCAAGTCTTGGCCTTCATTTTCGACATCACCTTGCTGAAATTACCTAAGGAACCTCTACTCCTCATTTTTGGTTATTGGGACCCCATTCTGTTACCATGGTCTATCTCTACAGGCGCTGGACCCTCTCCAGGGTCACCTCCAAGGCGAGCTACAGTGTACTGGATCCTGTTATGTTTACTTGTGGCCCGTCGCCTCATACTACGATTCTGGCTACAGCCGTCTGGCCCTCCAGCCTCCCAACTACACAAGGATCTTCTATCCCTTCTACACACGGAGAGACTCACGACAGATTTCTCCCATGCTAAACAAAAAGCAGCTTTCCTCGCCAGGTGGCAGATGTTCATGAACACTACCATGTCATTCCAGGATCAACGCGCTTTGGACCAACTCTCTTTCATCTACGATGATTCGCTCCACTCCTGATACCACTTCGTGACTTTTCTACATAGGCCGACTCTCCTCAACTCTCCTCCTCACCAGGATCCTTTTATGTGGACAATACCATTGAACCCCCCCCTCCCATGTCCCTCCCTGTTTTTTGCTTACCCCCCCTTCTTCTTTTTCTTTTTTTCTTTTATTATTATTATTATATTATTATACTGCTTTGTAAGTTACAGCTAGGCATTTGGCCCTTAGAGAGCCGGATTTATCGTCTGTTCTATCTGAGGTTCAAAACAGTCGCTGATCCATCCAGTCTGGTCATTATTACCCTCGGTTTCCATAATTTTACTGTCTTTGTACGTTCCTATGTCTTGCGGTTCTCATTTACCCCAGGGATTTACCTGGATATATACCTCTTCTGTACTGAATGTGCCTTATCACGAGTCTATGTATTTTTCTTTTTCCTAATAAAAATTATTTAAAAAAAAAAAGAAAAAAAAGTGAAGTGGGGTGGAGGTTCCTTGCAAGTTTGGAGTTACATATCTGCAAATGGAGTTGAGATTTGGTCAGGATCAATGGTGTCCTCAATTCTGAGAAATACAGGCAGATACTTATCCAACATGCCATACCATCAAAACCAGCCAACATCAAGGAGGCGTGTGATTGGCCCCAAATGTATTCTGCAGCAGGACAATGACCCCAAATATATCTTCAGCGTAAAGAAAAACGAGTCTTAGAAGTGATGGTTTGGTGCCCACAGAGCCCTGATTTCAATATAATCGAGTCTCTCTGGGATTACATAAAGAGACAGAATAATTTGAGGCAAGCTACAGCCACAGAAGATATGTGGTTAGTTCCCTGAGATGTTTGGAATAACCTGCCTGCTGGGATCCTTCAAAAACTGCTTTCAAGTATACCTAGAAGAATTGAAAAATTTATGCTGTTTTGAAGTCAAAGGGCGGTCACTAGAGATGGGTCCGATGTTCCAGTCAGACGCAAGTCTGACAGGAACATTGGGTGTTCATTTTTTTAATCACATGATGCTTTTCACATATTTCTTTGTAAAAAAAAATTGAAAACAATTTATCCTTTTCCTTCCACTTCACAATTATGTGCCACTTTGTGTTGGTCTATCACAAAAAATCCCAATAAAATACATTTATATTTTTGGTTGTAACTTGAAAAAATTTGGAAATTTCAAGGGGTATGAATACTTTTTCAAGGCACTGTGTGTGTATTATATATGTATATAATAGTTTTTTTTCTATAACTGTAGCATAAGAATAGTTTTTAAAAAACATTTCTACAAGGTACAAAATAAAATCTAGTGCTAGCACTCACAGCATACTCTAACTTTCAAGAGTTGACCAGTAACCATGAAAAGTACAGTTATATTAGACTGAGGTTGGGTTTACACTTTTGCGAATTGGATGCGGGTTTCTCCATATCCAATTCGCAGAGCGGGAGATTGTGACTGGCTCTCTATAGAGCCAGTTCAAACATCTCTGTAGCAGCTCTGGTGTGAATTGCACAGGAGCCCTGTGTGTCTTTTGGTCCACCTCAGGTCTGAATTCATCCCAAAATTCGGGCTGAAATTAGACCTGAAATGGTGAATGGAGATGCAATGGACTCCTGCTGTGAGCCAGTCTGCGGTGAAGTCCGGCATACATGTAAAAATATCATAAAGTAAATATACTTTCCAATTTTAGTGACAAAATGAGAGTTAGGACCACACTTTACAGAGAAGTCTTGGCGAGGCAGTGTGCCTTCCACATTTCGCCTTCCATATTTGCAAATGTGTGCAACAAAAATTTCTGTTTTCAATGTAAATGATCAAACAGTTTTATTTGTAGGCTAACCATTTGCTTTATTTGCAGGCTAATTGGTAAGTGTGCTGGGAAAGCTTTTGCTTGTTTGTGCTGTGCAGTACCCTTCAATGCACACATTACTACAAAAGTTAATTATAAATTGAAGTTATGTAAATACATTTGACAATTTAAAATTGATTAATGTAATCTATCAATACAACTATAATATATTATATTTAATATAATATACAAGGGGTCTTCAAAAAATGTCAGCACTTTTATACTTTCTTTGGAAACAGTGAGGGAGGGAGGAGGAGTTTTCCTAATGGCATTAAAAAGTTGGTATGACGCTGGAAAAAATGCATCACAAAGGAAGGTGACTATGTAGAAAAGTAATTAATTTGTTTTTTAAATTCTTAATAAAAAGAGTTTAAAAAAAGTGTGCAAACTTTTTTGAAGAACCCTTGTATAGAAGGTAAACCTAAATTATTTTGAACGGTAAAATAATAAAATATTAAATACCACAGCAAACTGATTAAATTTATCAAATGGTTTAAAACAAACTTGAATTCTATCCACAATTTCAGAATCTGAAAATATAATTGAAAAATATAAATGAAAAAAATGTAAATTGTGAAACTTACTTGAAATGATCAGTTGTGTCCCTTCCCCAAAGATTTTCCTTCTGTATGCACTATGATTCATAGCTTACTTAAAAGTAACAGTTGTGTAGATGTAGAATTTAACATAAGAGAGAACATAGGGTATCTGGCTTTTGATTTCTCTAACTATTGGAACTTGCAACATTTATTTATTCAGTTAGTTATTCAGTTAGTTAACTGAACACATCACTATATAGAAGCGATATTTCCCACTAAGTTGGTGTACAGTCCCTTTAAGGTGCTATTCATACAAATGTAGATACAACAACAATGTATTACTAATAAGGTTAGGGCAAAAATATGAAAAATTAAGAATAAAAACAATCAAAGATCAGTAAAAAGTCCATATACTGTATGTGAAAGAGAGTGCAAAAAGCCCACGTTGACGATATCAAGCTATGAGTCAATCCAAATGATAAGTGTTCTCCAAGTGCGTGACACCAGTACTCTCACACTCCTTACCAGATGGAGAGAACTTAATAAACAGAGATCAATTGTACTTTGCTGTGATACAACCACAACCACAACAGCAATTCAGGTTTGATATGGCTCCAGACATATGGAAAAACCGTAACATATAGAGATCAAATTCGCTTTGTGGTGACCCAGCCACAATATCTCCAACAGCTACTCAGGTCTACTATGGCTCCATTCATTTGGCAATTAAGGTAAAGGCAGAAAAAAGGTCAAGCTCATAGTGCAATGCTTCAATACTGAGCACTTTTACCCTCCTTCCTGCCTAGGCCAATTTTCAGCTTTCAGAGCTGTCACAATTTGAATGACAATTGCACGGCCATGCAACACTGTACCCAAATAAACTTTTTGTCATTTTTTTCACACAAGTAGAGCTTTCTTTTGGTGGTATTTAATTACCACTGGAATTTTTTATTTTTTTGCTAAAAAAAGGGAAAAAAATCCAGAAAAAAAAAAAAAGGTTTTCTTAGTTTCTGTCAGAAAATGTTGTAAATATGTAATTTTTCTCCTTTGCTGATGTGCGCTGATGAGACGGCACTGATAGGATACATTGATAGGCACTGATGAGACAGCACTGAAGGGCACTGATTAGGTGGCACTGATGAGGAGGCACTAATATGCTGAACTGATGGTCACTGATAGGTGGCACCGATATGTGGCACTGATGAGCACTGAAATGCAGTACTGACTGCTATCACTGATGGGCACAAATTTGCATCACTGATGGGCACTGATTGCGTCACTAATGGGCACAGATCTGTATCACTCATGGGCACTGCTAGGGCTGCACTGATTATCAGGGCACTGATGATCAGTGCCCTGATTACCTGTACTGTTCTCCCCTGCGAGGAGAGACGATAAAATGCACTTCTGTATTTACATGGGATTGGCTGTGATTGGACACAGATGATCACATGGGTAAAGAGCTGCGTCATCAGCTCTTTACCGAGTTCAGGGTCGCTCCATGTGTCCCCGTGGGCATACGAAAGTGGTAACACTGGGGCGACATCATATGATGTTGTCCCAGAATGAGAGAGGATCCCACCTCTGTTATTTTACTATACGGCATGCGGGAGGAGGTTAAAATCATAAAACATTATTGCAGTTATCCACTCACATGAGATAAATGGGAAAATTGCAGTATGCAGAAAAAAAGATGACATCACAGGCCTAGACTCCACCTAAAGCATTACCACTACACGGTCATCATCAGGGAAGGAGAATGGCTGGCGACATCAACAGCACTATTTAAATACTTAACAGGGTAATGAATACAGCCGTACACACTGTTAATGGTAGAAAAAAAAGACTCCTCAATTCCATGTATAAAATTATCAGTATGCAAATTATGCTAATTAAGTGTGTATTCATGTAGTTGGATGCTCAATTTACATAAGCACCTAGTGGCAACAACACCACATAAGCTTTATTATAAATACATGTACACACATATGTATATGTTTTAAAGCAAGTGGACTATCACCCACTAGTGCAGGGGTCTCCAAACGTTCTAAACAAAGGGCCAGTTTACTGTCCCTCAGACTTTGGGGGACCGGACTGTGGCCATTGGTAGTGGAAATTGTCCTGTGGCATTGGGAGAAAAAATGCATGTTCGGTATCAGTGGGAGGAATAGTGCCCCATCATTGCTATCAGTGGGAGGAATAGTACCCCATTCATTGCTATCAGTGGGAGAAGTAGTGCCCCATCATTGCTATACATGGGAGGAATAATGCACCATCATTGTTATCAGTGGGAAGAATAGTGCCCCTTCATTGTTGTCATTGGGAGAAATAGTATCCCATAAGTCTCATTGGGAGGAATAGTGCCCCATCATTGGTATCATTGGGATAAATAGTGCCCCGTCATTGGTATCAGTGGAAGGAATAGTGCTCCATCATTGGTGTCAGTGGGAGGAATAGTGCCCCCTCATTGGCGTCAGTGGGAGAAATAGTGTCTCATAATTGGTCTCAGTGGGAGGAATAGCGCTTCATCATTGGTATCAGTGGGAGAAATAGTGCCCCATCATTGCTATCCGTAGGAGGAATAATGCACCATCATTGTTATCAGTGGGAAGAATAGTGCCCCTTCATTGGTGTCAGTGGGAGAAATAGTGTCCCATAATTGGTCTCGGTGGGAGGAATAGTGCCCCATCATTGGTATCATTGGGATAAATAGTGCCCCATCATTGGGATAAATAGTGCTCCATCATTGGTGTCATTGGGAGTAATAGTGCCCCATCTTTGGTATCAGTGGGAGTAATAGTGCCCCATCATTGGTGTCAGTGGGATGAATAGTACCCCATCATTGGTGTCAATAGGAGGAATAGTGCCCCATCATTGGTATCAGTGGGAGGAATAGTGCCTGATCATTGGTATCAGTGGGAGGAATAGTGCCCCATCATTGATGTCAGGGGAGAAGTAGTGCCCCATCATTGCTATCTGTGGGAGGAATAGTGCCCCATCATTGGTATCAGTGGGAAGAATAGTGCTCCCGCATTGGTGTCAGTGGGAGAAATAGTGTCCCATAATTGGTCTCAGTGGGAGGAATAGCGCTTCATCATTGGTATCAGTGGGAGAAATAGTGCCCCATCATTGCTATCCGTGGGAGGAATAATGCACCATCATTGTTACCAGTGGGAAGAATAGTGTCCCTTCATTGGTGTCAGTGGGAGAAATAGTGTCCCATAATTGGTCTCAGTGGGAGGAATAGTGCCCCATCATTGGTATCATTGGGATAAATAGTGCCCCATCATTGGGATAAATAGTGCTCCATCATTGGTGTCAGTGGGAGTAATAGTGCCCCATCTTTGGTATCAGTGGGAGTAATAGTGCCCCATCATTGGTATCAGTGGGAGGAATAGTGCCTGATCATTGGTATCAGTGGGAGGAATAGTGCTCCATCATTGGTGTCAGGGGAAAAGTAGTGCCCCATCATTGCTATCTGTGGGAGGAATAGTGCCCCATCATTGGTATCAGTGGGAAGAATAGTGCTCCCGCATTGGTGTCAGTGGGAGAAATAGTGTCCCATAATTGGTCTCAGTGGGAGGAATAGCGCTTCATCATTGGTATCAGTGGGAGAAATAGTGCCCCATCATTGCTATCCGTGGGAGGAATAATGCACCATCATTGTTACCAGTGGGAAGAATAGTGCCCCTTCATTGGTGTCAGTGGGAAAAATAGTGTCCCATAATTGGTCTCAGTGGGAGGAATAGTTCCCCATCATTGGTATCATTGGGATAAATAGTGCCCCATCATTGGTGTCAGTGGGAGTAATAGTGCCCCATCTTTGGTATCAGTGGGAGTAATAGTGCCCCATCATTTGTTTCAGTGGGAGGAATAGTACCCGGTCATTGGTGTCAATAGGAGGAATAGTGCCTGATCATTGGTATCAGTGGGAGGAATAGTGCCCCATCATTGGTATCAGTGGGGGGGAACAGTGCCCCATCATTAGTGTCAGTGGGAGAAATTGTGTCCCATCATTGGTGTCAGTGGGAGGAATACCTCCTTATTATTGGTATCAGTTTAAGATATAGTGCCCCATCGTTGGTGTCAATGGGACAAATATTGCCCCATCGTTTGTGTCAATGGGACAAATGTTGCCCCATTGTTGATGTCAGTAGCAAGAATTGTGCCCCATTGTTGGTGTCAGTAGAAGTAACAATGTCTTGTGTCAGTGGGAGAAAAAGTGCCCCAAGGGCTGGATAACGGCAAGCAAAGGGACACATCTGGCCATCAGGCCACAGTTTGGAGACCACTGCACTAGTGGTCAAAAAATATAATAATGTGTTCTTAAAAAAGCAGACCACCACTTCAAACCTGAATTGCCAAATATTGTGGCTGAATCACAGCATAGTGCAATTGATCTCTGTTTATTTAGATCTCTCCATCTGGTAAGGAGTGTGTGAGCACTTGTGGCATTCACTTGGAGGGCACTTATCATTCGGATGGATTCACGGGTATTGCCAACTTTAGGACATTTTGCACTCTTTTTCACATACACGAACTTTTTATTGGTCTTTGATTGTTTTTACTCTTAATTTTTTCATATTTCTGCAGTTATTTTAGTAATAATAAAAAAGTAAATCTTGTAAATTTAGGGTCCTAATAAGCTTCCCGTCCTCCCATTTGGTTACTTTAAAACATGTAATATATAAGACTCACCAAAGATTACTCGTGTATGGTGTTGTTAAACAATATTTCTGGATATGAGAGCAGTCCACGCAGGTGCCTATTCTCTTTCTACTTGATAGAACTGGTTTGATAGAAGGAGTGGCCACCATATTGTGGTGAGTAAGGATGAGCCGAACACCCCCCTGTTCGGTTCGCACCAGAACCTGCGAACAGACCTAAACTTTGTGTGAACTTTAGAACCCTATTAAAGTCTATGGGACTCGAACCTTCAAAATCTAAAGTGCTAATTTTAAAGGCTAAAATCCAAGTTACTGTCCTAAAAAGTGTTTGGGGACCTGGGTCCTGCCCCAGGGGACATGGGTCAATGAAAAAAAAGTTTTAAAAACTGCAGTTTTTTCAGGAGCAGTGATTTTAATAATGATTAAAGTGAAAAAATAAAAGTGTAATATACCTTTAAATTTCGTACCGGGGGGTGTCTATAGTATGCATGTAAAGGGGCGCATGTTTCCCATGCTTAGAACTGTCCCTGCACAAAGTGTAATTTTGCAAGGAAAAAAAGTCTGCGGGCGGGGGGCTAATCAGAATCTGGAAGCCCCCTTTAACAAGGGGACCCCAAGATCCCGGCCCCCCTCTGTTTGAAATGGTAAGGGGGTACAAAAGTACCCCTACCATTTCACAAAGAAAGTGTAAAAAATAGTTAAATAAGACAAACACACTTTTGAAAAATTCCTTTATCAAAAAAAAAAAAAAAAAGAGTCCAGCGGTGGTAATCCACTCTTGCTATCCAGCGATGGATGATCATCTCTCCGGGGGGTCCAGCGATGGCTGATCTGATCCACCGACGGGTGATTTTCAGTCCATCCATGCATCCAACTTCTGTCTCCACTGAGGAGACACTGCGGGGATCCCAGGGCTGACGTTTCTTATATTAGGAGGGCAGGGACACCCGTCACCTGACCCCGCCCCGTCTGATGCTGGTGAGGGAAGCCAGAGGTTCCCAAATGACGTATGGGTGACCCCGCTCCCTCTGATGTAACGGAAACCTGCGTTACAACAGAGGGGGGCGGGGTCACCCATACATCATTAGGGAACCCCTGGCTTCCCTCACCAGCGTCAGAGGGGGCGGGGCCAGGTGACGGGTGGCCCAGGCCCTCCTAATATAAGAAACACCAGCGCTGGGATCCCCGCAGTGTCTCCTCAGTGGAGACAGAAGACGGATGCATGGATGGACTGCGCTGGACTGAAAATCACCCGTCGCTGGATCAGATCAGCCATCGCTGGACCCCCCCGGAGAGATGATCATCCATCGCTGGATAGCAAGAGTGGATTAGCACCGCTGGAATCTTTTTTTTTTTTTTTTTTTTTAATAAAGGAATTTTTCAAAAGTGTGTTTGTCTTATTTAACCATTTTTTACACTTTCTTTGTGAAATGGTAGGGGTACCCCCTTACCATTTCAAACAGGGGGGGCCGGGATCTGGGGGTCCCCTTGTTAAAGGGGGCTTCCAGATTCTGATAAGCCCCCCACCCGCAGACCCCCACAACCACCGGCCAGGGTTGTGGGGATGAGGCCCTTGTCCCCATCAACATAGGGACATGGTGCTTTGAGGGGTCACAGACCCCCAAAGCATCCTCCCAATGTTGAGGGCATGTGGCCTGGTACGGTTCAGGAGGGGGGGCGCTCTCTTGTCCCCCCTCTTTTCCTGAGGCCTGCCAGGTTGCGTGCTTGGATAAAGGGTCTGGTATGGATTTTTAGAGGGGCCCCCACATCAATTTTTTTTTTAATTTGATGCGGGGATTCCCTTAATATCTATACCAGACCTGAAGGGTCTGGTATGGATGTTTAGGGGGACCCCCACGTCAATTTTTTTAAATTTGACACGGGGCTCCCCTTAATATCCATACCAGAACTGAAGGGAACCCCACGCTTTTTAAAAAAATTTTTTATCAATGAATGAATTGTCGGCTCCGTAATACAGAGAACAATCATTGAGTGTTCTCTGTATTACGGGAGCCAAAAATTCAAAGTGATTTTAAAAGACTTTTTTTCCTTGCGAAATGAAACTTTGTGCAGGGACAGTTCTAAGCACAGGAAACATGCGCCCCTTCACAGGCATACTATAGACACCCCCCAGGTACGAAATTTAAAGGAATATTACACTTTTATTGTTTCACTCTAATCATTATTAAAATCACTGCTCCTGAAAAAACTGAGTTTTTAAAACTTTTTTTTGCATTGATCCATGTCCCCTGGGGCAGGACCCAGGTCCCCAAACACTTTTTAGGACAGTAACTTGCATATTAGCCTTTAAAATTAGCACTTTAGATTTCTCCCATAGACTTGTACAGGGTGTTCCGGCTTTTCGAATTTGCCGCGAACAGCCCAAATTGTTCACTGTTCGCTGAACAGGCGAACAGGCAATGTTCGAGTTGAACATGAGTTCGACTCAAACTCGAAGCTCATCCCTACTCCTGACTGTGGTGTGCCAACTCCTGCAGCTAGGAGGCTAGAGGGACAAATACAACCTGGAGCAGTGTATGGTTTGTTTGTAGAACACCATACACCACCATGTGCCACACAGTTAAAAACAAAACAATACATATTGTTTCTGAAGCTATATCTTTATTAAAATCTCTCCATACCTGACAATACCTACATATGGTATTTTTTCTGAAACTATATATGTATTTGTTTTCATCATGGAAATATTCATAAATTTACTACATACTTGTGGTAAAGAAAATTATATATTTGAATTCCTATCCAAACAATTATATTTGGCTAAATTAAGTGGTGATCAAATAAAAGAGATGGATGCTAAAGATGAAATGCTAGGAACCCATTGAAGCCACTAAGGCCCCTTTCACACGGATGGATAGAATGGTGCTTTTAGCTGCGGATTTTCTAGTTTTCCGCAGCTAAAAGCACACAATGCTTTCCTATGGCCCCATTCACACACAGCATTTAGCTGTGATTTCGTTACATGCGGTTCGGTGTGACTAGAAAAAATAGAATTGAATGCGTCCAGGTGCGATGTAGTGCAGCTATATGCACATAACCACAGGTAATCGCAGTCTTTTGTGTCAACTGCGAAAAGCAGCGTGAGAAGGGATTCAAGGGACCAAAAAAAGGGTTGCTATGGGAACGACTATATTAGATAACTGCAGCTGAACGCAACTGCACAGAAACACACATAAACGCAGGTAATTGCACTGTAGTCTTGAATTTCACAGAAAAAAAAAACATGCTAAACTGCGGCAGAACAGCCATCCATGTGAAAGGGGCCTAATAACTCGACTACTTCTTAATAAATGTAATGCTTCACCCTGAACTGACATCTCTTTCATTGTCTTTCACCATTCAGTCACAATATCAAACATGGGGAGAAAACGACTTCCAAAGTCCATGTCATAAGAGAATTTCTCCAAAAATAAACATGTTTAGTTGTTTACCACATCTCTACTGTAAAATCATTCATTAAACACTTCAATATCGGATACTTTCACCCCCTGCCAGCGCAAACCAATTTTCACATTTCAGCACTGTCACACTTTGATTCACAATTACTCAGTCATACAACACTGTACCCAAAATAAATTTTAATAATTTTTTGAGACAGAAAAAGCTTGAATCACCACTGTTTTTTTTTTTTTTTTTTTTACATTTTCTGTTATTACATTTTTCGAATAAATAAGAAAACATGTATAATGTGGTGCTAGCTAAAGCTGATGTTTAAAATAAAGTGCATAAACAATTGAATAATACAATTCACAAAAAGTCAGTGATCAAAAATGGGGTAACCCTGGTGGACAGTGATACCAGATCATGTGCTGCAAGAAAATTAAAATACGATTCAAGTGATGAATGAAACTTCCCTTAATTGTGAGATCCATACATTACTTGCGTGATAAAAAACATAATGAAACGTAAAGAAATGTCCGTAAATATAATGAGATATAAAAGAGTCCATCAGTAGACAACATAAAAAGTCCATTCCAATTGCTAGTGTAAACAAGTTAAATAATAATTTGATAGAAGATTGTGGAATAGAAGAAAAAATCCCTGGTGCAAATAAACGTCAGTTCTTAAAATAGTGTGGCCATACTTCTTTTCACCATCCAGAGTATTATGTCACCAACCAAACAAACACCCAGTGTGTCCTAGCAGCTCACGTCACATGAAGACCACAAGGGTCTAACAGCGCCGCTAGTAAAAAGCTCCTTGTGACAGGTCACACTCTATTCCCCTCTCTTCAGATCACAGATCAGGAATAGGATTACCTGAGGACCAACTTTTGGGCTTTTAACCACTTCAATACCAGGCACTTAGACACCTTCCTGCCCAGGCCAATTTTCAGCTTTCAGCACCATAGCAATTTGAATGACATTAGTGTGGGGATACAACACTGCACCCAAACACATTTTTTTTAAATTTTGTTCCCACAGAGGCCCCTTTCACACTGGGGCGGTACGGGCGTCGGTGTGGACATAGGTGCAGGCGTCGTTTTAGCGGCGGTCTTCAGCCGAAAAAGGGTTAAAACCTTCCGCAAAGCGCCACTGCAGCGGCGCTTTGCCGGCAGTATAGCCGCGCTGTCCCATTGATTTCAATGGGTAGGAGTGGTTTAGGAGCGGTGAATACACCGCTCCTTTCACCGCTCCAATGATGCGGCTAGCAGGACTTTTTTCACCGTCCTGCTAGCGCACCGCTTGTGGAGTGAAAGGGGCTGGTTTTAGCGCTGTAGTGCCTGAAAACCGCCCCAGTGTGAAAGGGACCAAATAGAGTTTTCTTTTGGTTGCATTTGATCAGCTCTGTGATTATTATTTTTTGTGCAACAAATAAAAAAAGACTGAAATGTTTTGTTTCTGTTAAAATTTTTGTAAATAAGTATGTTTTCTTCTTCAATGACGGGCACTGATATGGCTGCACTGATGGGCACCGATGAGGTGGCACTGATGATGGGCACTGATAGGCACTGATAGGCAGCACTGATAGGGGGCACTGATGGCCACTGATAGGTGGCACTGGAATGCAGCACTGATGGGCACTCATAGGTGGCACTGATGGGCACTCGTAGGCCGCACTGATGTGTACTTATGGGTGACACTGATGGGTACTTATGGGTGGCCCTGATAGATGGCACGAATGGGCACTGATGGACACTGATAGGTGGGCACTGATGGACATGGGTGGGCACTGATAGGTAGCACTGATGGACACTGATGGGTGGCACTGCTGGGTATCACTGATGTAATGTGTTACATAATGGTGCCAGTCAGTGCCCATTTGTGGGCACTGATTGGGCATTCATTTGCACATGTGGATAGCCATGGGGTACATACCTGGCCATCCACATGTTGCCCCCTTTCCTGGTGGTCCTGGAGGTTTCCCTGGTGATCCAGTGTGGGCATCCGGGGGAGGCTGCACTGATAAACAATCAGCGCAGACCCCCCTGTCAGGAGAGCCACCGATGGGCTCTCCTCTACTCGCATCTGTCAGACATGAGTGAGGAAAAGCCGATCAAGGGCTTTTCCTGTTTACATCGTGATCAGCCGTGATTGGACACAGCTGATCACGTGGTAAAGTGCCTCCGTCGGAAGCTCTTTACCGAGATCGGTGTAGCGGTGTGTCAGACTGACACACCGTACCACCGATCGCCGTGATGTGCCCCCCATGGCCACACCTGAAGGACGTCATATAAGTCAGTCAGGATAACTGAACCACCACCCAGCCGTCATTTTGCTATAGGCCGGGCAGTAAGTGGATAAAGAGCATTACTTACAGTGGGTATTTAAAATAATAACATTTTGCTGCTTGTTTTTTCCAGTTGTAATTACTAGTACAACTTATAACATCCAAATAAAAGATATAACACCGACATGTCAGAAAAAATATTTCAGAATCACTGAGTTGAAAAAAGACCACCCCCTTTTGTCAGTATTTTTTGGACCCACCTTTGATTAACATTTACTGTAAGCTCATAGGCTCTACATGTTTCGCACATTTTAAATAAAATATTATTGTTTATTTTTCTATGATTGGTGCCTGGAAAGTCCATTTTTTCTACTTCCTTTTTTATTCAATTTAAATTTAGGATGTGGCTCTGTGCTACCTTAGGCCGCGTACACACGGGCGGATTGTCTGTCCAACTTAGTCCGCTGAACCGTGTTTCAGCGGACAATCCGCTCGTGTGTGGGCTTCAGCGGACTTTTTCAGCGGACTGTCTGACGAACAAAGTCTTACGGAATTTCCGTAATTTTGTCCGTTCAAACTTGGTTTTGTCCGTCCAAACTTGGTTTCAGCGGACAGTCCGCTCGTGTGTAGGCAAGTTGGACGGACTAAGTATGGCGCATGCTCAGAAAGGATTTACACGGCCGAAGGTTGCATTGCAGTGTATAGGACGTCGTTTTTCTAGTCCCGTCGTACGTGCTGTACACGTCATCCCGCACGCTTTCAGCGGACTGTCTGCTCATCGTGTGTGGTCAAGTCCGTTCATTCAAATTTTGAACGGACTGTCTGTCGGATTGTCTGACGAACTTAGTTGGGCAGACAATCCGCCCATGTGTACGCGGCATTAGGCTCCCACAGTTCCATCCTGTGTTGGTGCCTTTTGCAACTTTTTAATCCACATTAGCAGTTTTGTTTAACTAACTAAACAGGGCTAATGTGCAAAATGTATAACTATCCAGGAGTTCTTCTTTAAAATCAACTTTCTCTTGTAAGAGATACAAAGTTTTTATGGACATTTGATTTTTAACCACCTCAATACCAGGCACTTAAACACTTTCCTGCCCAGACCAATTTTGAGCTTTCAGCGCTGTCGCAATTTGAATGACAATTGTGCAGTCATTCTACACTGTACCCAAATTTTTATCATTTGTTTCCCACAAATAGAGCTTTCTTTTGGTGGTATTTGATCACCTCTACTATTTTTTGCTAAACAAATAAAAAAATACCGAAAATTTTGAAAAAAAATATGTTTTTTTTTTTCAGTTTCAAAACATTGTAAATAAGTACGTTTTCTCCTTCACTGATGGGCATTGGTGGGGCGGCACTGTCGGGCACTGATAAGGCGGCACAGATGAGGTGGCAACAATGAAGTGGCACTTATGAGGTGGCATTGATGGGCACTGATATGTGGCACTGATGGGTACTGATAGGTGGCACTGATGGGCGACACGGATGGACACTGATAGGTGGCACAAATTGGCACTGATAGCTGGGACGGATTGGCATGGATAGGCGGCACGAATGGGCATGGATAGGCGGCACAGATGGGCATGGCTAGGTGGCACAGATGGGCATGGATGGGCACTGGTAGGTGGCATGGATTGGCACTGATAGTTGGCATGGATGGGCACTGATAGTTGGCACGGACGGGCACTGATAGGCGGCATTGTATTGTACTGATGGATGCCAATCAGTGCCAAACAATAATGCATGCCAATCAGTGATGCCCATTGTGGGCACTGATTGGCATCCATTGTGGGCACTGATTGGCATCCATTGTGGGCACTGACTGGCATCCCTGGTGGTCTAGGGTGGCATACCTGGTTCTGGGCATCCCTGGTGGTCTGGTGGCATCCCTGGTGGTCTAGTGTGGGCATCCTGGGGAGGGGGGCTGCATTGATAATCGATCAGCACAGACCCCCCGTCAGAGGAGCAGCCGATCGGCTCTCCTATACTCGCGTCTGACAGACGCGAGTGAGGAAAAGCCGATCACCAGCTCTTCCTATTTACACTGTGATCAGCCGTGATTGGACACGGCTGATCACGTGGTAAAGAGTTTCTGACAGAGACTCTTTACCGAGATCGTAGTTGCGGGGTGTCAGATTGACACCCCGCAACAACGATCGCCGCGATGCGCGCCCCCGGGGGTGCGCAGTGGCTCAAAATCCTGAGGACGTCCTATGACGTCCAGTCAGGATTTTGAAACCACTTTGCTGCCGTCATTTGACTACTGGCGGGCGGCAAGTGGTTAATGGATAAATAAAATTGAAGACAATTTTAAGTGCATTATAATAATTTCCCCTTTGCTGATATTTAAAAATGGTGTCTATACAGTCCCTTTTAAAACAAATACTTCAACTAGCTATTTTACCACAAAACATAATGTGGGCCCTCTATTTGGATGTTACTTGAAAATTTTCAGGCAAGGCAATAACTGCCTTTTTTTCAGAAGAAAAAAAGAATCCGCAGACATACTTTAGACAAACTGATTGTTGCATATGTTGTATGATCCTATAGAGTTACTCTAAAGTTTAATAAATATTGCAGAAAATTTATCTGAGACACTCAGCAGGTGCATGTGTTTTTATGCCGTTGTTAATTGTACATTGATGTGGTCTGTTATACATCTGGTAATCTGACTGCTTTTTTTGTATGTTCTTTGTGTTGTTTTGTATCAATGTGAATATAATAATACCATTGTGCACAGTAGTAGATCCCAGCATCTTCATCAGATATCTTTTTGATGGTCAGCTTATCTGAATTCCACGCAGTCATATATTTATCCTGAGTAGCTCCATTATCATAAACAGGGCCATCATCTTTTCTCACAAACAGAATTCTTTTTAACTCTCCATTCCTCTTCTGCACATACCAGTGAATATTCCAATAGTCGTATTCCAGGATATGGCATGTAATATCAACTGTTGACCGTCCATCTCCAGGCACAGTAACAGAAATTTGACTTTGTTCTATTGTCACAACTGCCTGTGTAACTGAACAAATGAAAACAGAAGGAATAAAGAATGATTAATACAACTCTAAGTAAAATAAATCTCAGTGGCTTTTAACCACCTCCTGTTTTCATAATAATTCTGTATTTTGTTATACAGTTGACAGCTTCACATTTCCATATTATTGTAGCTGTGAATTTATTTACAATTATTAATTATTAAATTAGAAAAAGCAGGATAATACTAAAGGAGAAATAATTCAATACATACTTGGTGCCATGAAAGTAAGGGTTAAAAAACACAGATACAGCATTGCTGTATCCTGTATTGCTGGATGATTTATACGGACTGTAAAGATTATTAGACTTCTAATGTATTTTACAAGCAGTACCATACAGTAATACCACATCCTGTTTTAAAATGTTACCCTTGAATTAGAATGAACTTCCTTGGTGCAAAGGAAATACAACAAAATGTAAACTTATACTGTTAAAATAAGTTTTTCATCTCTCTAATTAGTGTACAATCTACATTTATTTGAATATGCCCAAATAAAGCCACTTACAGGAAAAAACAAAAACAAAATTGAGCAGACATAAAGTAGCCTCAGTTACACTGTTGAATATTAAAGCCCAACTCCATTTTAAAGTGCCCACATGTTGCCAGGGGCAGGAAGTAAATAGCTGGTACCAAATCCAGAGAAAGATCAGGAGGGGGTACAGTAATCTTTCTCCTAATTACACCACATCTGGTTTACATATCTCTGATTTTCAGTGTTACATTAGAGATCAGTGGCGACTGGTGCTCAAAAATTTTTTAGGGTGCGCAAACAAACCGAAAAATATGCAGCAGAGGAGATACAGCGCGCCAGCGGAGAGGTGGGACTCGGAAACAAGCGGCACCAACTGCGATCTTCACTCACAGGCTAGCTTTGCCCCGCGGCCACACGTGACAATTTAAGCCAATCACAAGGCACTCATGTCCGCGGTCCATCCATCACAGAGCGGCTGCCAGAGTACAGTCATAGTAGAGAAAAGTCTTGCACATTCCCCACTGTAGTTTTTAGTAAATTGAGCTCTTGATGCAGTGGGTGGACAAAATTGAGCGGCCATAAAGTAGCCTCAGATACTCTGTTAAATATTAAAGCCCAACTCCACTTTAAAGTGCCCACATGTTACCTGGGGCAGGAAGTAAATAGCTGGCACCAAATCCAGAGAAATATCAGGAGAAGGTACAGTAGTCCTCCTAATTACACCACATCTGGTTTACATATCTCTGATTTTCAGTGTTACATTAGAGATTAGTGGTGGCTGGTGCCCTAATTTTTTTTTTGGGGAGGGGGGCAGCAAACAAACTGATAAACAAAAAAAAAAATCTATTGCAGCCACCGTGCCCATCAAATGCAGCCACCGTGCCATCAAATGCAGCAACTGTGCCCATCAAATGCTGCCACTGTGCCCATCAATTGCAGCCACTGTGCCCATCAAAGGCAGCCACTGTGCCCATCAAAGGCAGCCACTGTGCCATCAAATGCAGCAACTGTGCCCATCAAATGCCACCACTATACCCATCAATTACAGCCACTATGCCCATTAATTGCAGCCACTGTGCCTATTAAAGGCTGCTACTGTGCCATCAAACGCTGCCACTGTGCCCATCAAATGGCAATTACCCTGTCTCGGTGGGGCAGCGGGTGACGGCAGTGAGCGGTGTCCTCCATTAGTCTCCTCCCGTCCTCTCCTGCCAGGCGTCCAATCACAGCGCAACAAACCTGAGCACTTGATTGGTGGAGAGGCAGTTCAGTGTTAGGACAGCGAATATTCATTCACTGTTATAATACACCTGGGTGAACTTATAGGTCGCCTTTTTTTGATGCCTTGATGCCCCTTACTTAGGGCCTGTGGCTGTAATCTAGTGCTTCACAACCCCCCCCCAGCCCCCCCCCCCCCCCGCTTGGATAGATTCATGCAATGCATGAATCTATTCATTGGTCATAGAGGGAGTAGCTGCATTACCAATTCTTACCAATTCTTAGATGTGATGGCTGCATTTGTTTTCTTTTTTAGGCTTTTTTTCTTCTATTTTCATCTAGTGATCTAGCCAGTAAGTCTAAAGAAATGCAAGAAAAAATAAAAAATCCCCATGCTATCATAAAATAAATAAATCACAAATATATAAACTAATATAGAGCTGCTACCACTGAGCTGCTACCACTGAACAGTGCACTCATCACACTAATTACACCTGATTCCTACACTGACCTACCTGTCCCTACACTGACCTACCTGACCCCTATACTGACCTACCTGGTTTCTACACTGACCTACCTGACCACTACACTGACCCACCTAATTCCTACACTGACCTACCTGACACCTAGACTGAACTACCTGATTACTACACTGACCTACCTGACCACTACACTGACCTACCTGACCCTTACACAAAAACCTACACTGACCTACCTGACCACTACACTGACCTACCTGACTACTATACTGACACCCACACTGACCTACCTAACCACTACACTGACCTACCTGACCCCTACACTGACCTACCTGATGCCCATACTGACCTACCTGACCACTACACGGAGCTAACTGGTTCCTACACTAACCTACCTGACCACTACAATGACCTACCTGACAACTAAACTGACATCTACACTGACCTACCTGACACCTAGACTGAACTACCTGATTACTACACTGACCTACCTGACCACTACACTGACCTACCTGACCCCTACACAAAAACCTACACTGACCTACCTGACTACTATACTGACACCCACACTGACCTACCTAACCACTACACTGACCTACCTGACCCCTACACTGACCTATCTGACGCCCATACTGACCTTCCTGACCACTACACGGAGCTAACTGGTTCCTACACTAACCTACCTGACCACTACAATGACCTACCTGACAACTAAACTGACATCTACATTGACCTACATGATACAGAAACTGAGCTACCTAAGCACTGCACTGTTACCTACACTGACCTACCTGACCACTACACTGACCTACTCTGACCTACCTGACATCTACACTGATACCTACACTGGCCTACCTGATAACTACACTGAACGGCCGTACCAATACACTGACCTATCTCCCCCCTCCCTGGACCATGTCTACTTCCCTGGGCCCAGCAACTTATCATTCACTGACTCACTCACCTCTTTCTGTCTCCCATCTTCTATCATGTGGTGGCCTCTGTCAGACACTTCCACAATAAGGATTCAAGGAGGAGATCCGAAGCAGAGGAAATACAGCGTGCCAGTGGAGAGGTGGCCAGACATCGAGGTGGGACTCGGAAACAAGCGGCGCTGCGCATGCACCAACTGTGATCTTCGCCCACATGCTAGCTTTGCCCTGTCGCCACATGTGACAATTTCAGCCAATCACAGGGCACTAATATCACCCGCCCGTCCATCATAGAGCAGCCGCCAGAGTGCAGTCACAGTAGAGAAACTGGGCAGGCCACCAGAAGGGACGGTGTATAAATAAAGAAGGGTGGACGGAAGGCCTGGACTGGGACAAAAATAGGCCCAGATAATTTAAACTGGGGTGGGGGACATTCATGGGGTGGTTAGTAATGGAATATACGTCCAAAGAGACAGCCCCATATTGCAAAGAGACATCTCCAATCCAGCTCCAGCAGAGTGACATCCCCAGTCCAACAAAGAGACATCCCCAGTCCAACAAAGAGACATCCCCAGTCCAGTAAAGAGACATCCCCAATCCAGCAAAGAAACATCTTCAATCCAGCAAAGAGACATCTCCAATCCAGAAAAGAGACATACCCAGTCCAGCAAACAGACATCCCCAATCCAGCAAAGAGACATCCCCAATCTAGCAAAGAGACATCTCCAATACAGCAAACAGACAGCCCCAGATCAACAAATAGACAGCCCCAGATCAGCAAAGAGACAGCCACAGACCAGCAAAGAGACAGCCACAGACCAGCAAATAGACATCCTCAGACCAGCAAAGAGACTGCCACAGACCAGCAAGGAGACATCGCCAGACCAGGAAAGAGACAGCCACAGACCAGCAAGGAGACATCCCAAAAAGCGGTCGCAGCTTACCTCCCGCTATGCGGCCCAGTCATCAAGAGGCCACTCTTCCTGTAACATACAGCCTGGGAGGCCGAAGATAGAAAAGTGTGAACGATTTACTCAAACATGTAATTCCATACTGACTAAATGATGTTGAGATCAGGGCTCTGTGGGGTCCAAACCATCCCTTCCAGGATTCCTTGCTCTTCTTTAAACTGAAGATCGTTCTTAATGATCTTGGCTGTATGTCTGGGGGTCGTTGTTCTGCTGCAGAATAAATCTGGGGCCAATCACACACCTTGCTGATGATATGGCATGCTGGATAAGTACAGTATCTGCAAGTATTTATCAGCAATGAGGACACCATTGACCCTGACCAAATTTCCAACTCCATTTGCAGAAATACAGCCCTAAACTTGCAAGGAACCTCCACCATGCTTCATTGTTGCCTGCTGACACTCATTATTGTACCACTCTCCAGCTGTTAGGGTCCAGGTGTGGAAGCCCGACTTGTAGGAGGAGACCTCTCTTACAACGCTGGTTCAGGAGCCGCTGGAATGGAGACAGCGGTCTCGAGAGCACAGTGGGTAGGAGTGCCTGCTGGATAGGACCGCTGGAGCTGGTAGCAGAGCGGTGGTTCCTCTGGAAGGCTGAGCGACTGGAGGTTGCTGGAAGGCTGAGAAATGCAGACAGTAGCTTCAGAAGCCGAGGACTGAACAGGCAGCAGGCTGGAGCAGAGTCAGACGGTCCGGGTCAAGGTAAGTAGGCAGGTGGTAACAGGAGGCAAAGAGGTGTCGGTAAAACTGGCAGAGGTCGGCAACGGAATCGTAGGCAGGAGAGGTAGCGAGGTCAGGCGGGCCGGGTCGGGTTTGGAGAAGGCAGAGAAGTCAAGCAAGCCGGGTCGGTAACGGTAGCAGGTAATCAGGTTCAGAATCAGGTATTCAGGCACACAGGAGCTGAGACGAAACAGCGCCGCACCGGCGCACTTGAGGAACCTTTAAAAGTTCAGTGGCGGGAAGTAGCGCACGAACGCCAGTCACGACCACGCGAACGAGCGCGCGCACGAACGCCACTCACGAACGTGCATACTAACGTGTAAACGAACGCGCACGCGAACGCGTACACGAACGCGCAGGAAACACGCGCCGACGCCTGTGTGAACGCAGCTGTGCCTGTCCATTGCTGGTAAGTTCCTGACATTGCCCCCTCCCAAGGGGCAGCCTCCGGATGCCCAACAGGTCCCTCTTTTCTGGATGGGCAGACAAGTATGCACGAATTAACCGCCTGGCATGGATATTGCTGTCAGGCTCCCAGGAATTGTTCTCCGGACCAAACCCCTTCCATTTGATCAAAAACTGAATACGTCCCTGTCTTCTTCTGCAATCGAGGATGGCCTCCACCTCGTATTCCTCATTTCCATCCACTAGGATGGGCTCTGGAGGTCTAGTTCCTCTATCAGGAAAAGGATCAGGGACGGCAGGTTTCAGCAGTGACACGTGAAACACAGGGTGAATCCTAAGCGACTCGGGCAGGGTTAACTCATAGGAAACTTCATTAATTTTCCTCTTTACCGGAAATGGTCCCATAAATTTAGGTGCAAGTTTCCTGGAAGGACAAGCCATTTTAATGTTATTGGTAGAAAGCCATACCTGGTCGCCAGGTTGTAGGGTCAGTTCCCCTCTTCTTCTCCGGTCAAAGGCTCTCTTACTGTCTGCCTGGGCCTTAGCCACTGCCTCCTGCAACACCCGGTTATTGTGGCTGAGGAAGTCCACTGTCTCCTGGACCGCTGGAACTGAGGTTTCTGAAAAAAAGTCAGGCAAAAAGGTTAAATGGAAGCCATAATTGGCGAAAAAAGGGGACTGACCGGTGGCCGAATGACAAGCATTGTTGTAGGCAAATTCTGCCAAAGGCAGCAGGGACACCCAATCATTCTGTACGAATGATGTGAAGCACCTAATGTACTGTTCAAGAGTCTGGTTGGTCCTTTCTGTCTGCCCATTAGTTTGGGGATGATAGGCCGAGGACAGGGCCAGCTCAATTTTCAGGATTTCACACAGGGCCCTCCAGAAACGTGAGGTGAACTGCACTCCTCTGTCGGAGACTATATTTGCTGGAATTCCGTGTAACCTCACAATCTCCTTAATGAATACGTGGGCAGTCTCCACAGCAGATGGGGTCCCTTTTAGGGGTAAGAAATGGGCCATTTTGGATAGCCGGTCTACAACCACAAAGATAGTCGAGCACCCCTCAGAACATGGGAGCTCGACAATGAAGTCCATGCTAATCATTTTCCAGGGTCTGTCGGGCACAGGTAAGGGTTTTAGCAGTCCCCAAGCCTGATTCCTTGGCGTCTTGTTCTGAATACAAACGGGACAGGAGCTGACGTACTTTTCGCAAAAGTCCTTCAGATTGGGCCACCAGAACGTGCGTTGTACGAGCTCAAGGGTCTTACGGACCCCAAAGTGGCCTGCCAGCGGGTGGTCATGAAGAAGGGACAACACTTTGACTCGAACATCCTTGGGGACAAAGACTTGACTTCCCCTCCAGAACAGGCCGTCTCTGGACACTAAGGTGATTCCGGGGGGTTTTGAGGAGTCAGAGGATGCTTCCTTGATCAGAGAGAGTAGGTCTGACTGTAAAAGTAAAAAATTTCCGGCAGGCAGGATTGTATCAGGAACAGATGAGTCCTTTGGGTTGTCATACATTCGTGACAGCGCATCTGTTTTCACGTTCTCCGATCCGGGCCGGTACGTGATATGAAAGGAGAAACGTGAGAAGAACAGGGCCCAGCGGGCTTGTCGGGGTCTTAGTCGCTTGGCATACCTTAGGTACTCTAAGTTCTTATGATCTGTATATATTAGTACCGGGTGAGCACCGCCCTCCAATAGATATCTCCATTCCTCCAAGGCAGCTTTAATAGCAAGCAATTCTCGGTCGCCCACGTCGTAATTTCTCTCTGCAGAAGAGAGTTTCCTGGAGAAGAACCCCACAGGGTGCATTAGGTCCTTGTTGCCTCGACGTTGGGAGATGACCGCTCCTACAGCCACTTCAGAAGCGTCTACTTCGAGGATGAAGGGTAGAGACGGGTCCGGGTGACTGAGAATTGGGGCAGACGTGAAAAGTCTTTTAAGTTCTTCAAAGGCACTCTGGGCCTCCTGAGTCCAGCAGAAGCGAGAGTTTTGTTTGGTCAGTTGCGTGATGGGCGCAATTATAGCTGAAAAGCCTCTTATGAATTTTCTATAGAAATTTGCGAAGCCGATGAAGCGTTGTACGCCCTTCTTATCCGGAGGCGCTGGCCAGTCTAGCACAGCAGACACTTTCTGGGGATCCATCTTGATGCCCGTTGGGGAAATCACTAGTCCCAGGAATCGGATGCTCTGTAACTCGAATTCGCATTTCTCAGCCTTTGCGTAGAGTCGATGTTGGCGAAGACGGTTTAGGACCTTGCGGACATGTTCCCGATGCTGATCGAGAGAGCTGGAAAATATTAAGATGTCGTCCAGGTAGACAATCACAAATACATCAAGAAAATCCCTGAATATGTCATTAATTAGGTGTTGGAACGTGGCCGGGGCGTTGCAGAGCCCGAAGGGCATTACTAGGTATTCATAATGCCCAAATCGGGTCCGGAAGGCTGTCTTCCATTCATGCCCGGCCTGAATGCGAACTAGGTTATACGCTCCTCTTAGGTCAAGCTTGGTGAATATGATAGCGGACCTCAGTCTCTGGAAGAGTTCGGGTATCAAAGGTAAGGGGTAGCGGTTCTTAACCGTAATCTTGTTTAACTCTCTATAGTCCACACATGGTCGGAAGGTCTGATCTTTTTTAGTGACGAAAAAGATTCCAGCTCCTGCTGGGGAAGTTGAAGGACGAATGAACCCCTTCTCTAGGTTCTCGTCCAAGTAGGTCTTAAGTGCCCCCTGCTCCTTTTCTGATAGAGGGAAAATGCGTCCGAAAGGGATCTCGGCCCCAGGGAGTAGTTCAATCGGACAATCATAGGGGCGGTGAGGAGGTAGAGTGTCTGCTCCCTTCTTACTGAAAACATCAATAAAGTCGTGGTAATGCTTGGGTACAGTCTGAAGTAGATCTTGATCAGAGTCTACGCATAAAAGGGTGGCAGAAGGTTTGGTGGAGTCTGTTAGGCAGTGCTTCAAACAATAGGAAGAAGGAAACGTGACTTCTCTAGTAACCCAATTGATGTAGGGGTTATGGGCTTGGAGCCAGGGTATGCCCAGAATGATCGGGAACATTGGAGAGGAGATCACATCAAGGGTCAGGAATTCCTTGTGCAGAGAGGAGATGGTGACAGGCAGTGGAAGAGTCTCTTGGATTACCTTCCCAGAACTGATGCTAGACCCATCGGCCAGGAAAACTGAAAGTTCATGAGCCTTGCCTCGTAACAGGATGCCCTGTTGGCCAGCAAAGGTGGAATCAATAAAGCAGCTGCACGCCCCGGAGTCAATGATAGCGTTGACTGTCACCGTCCTTCCTTGGAGCTGTAGTAAAAGAGGAACAGCAAGGGGGGTTGAATTGGCAGACAATGCAGAGAGACTGGCAGAAGCAGAAGATAGACACTTACTTGTCTTGACAGGGCAGTTAAAGACATAGTGGCCCGAACCACCACAGTAGAGGCAGAGATTCTGCTGCCGACGACGTGCGCGTTCTTCTGGGAGTAAAGCAGAGCGCATTAGTCCCAATTGCATTGGCTCAGAGGTGTCAGGAGTCGTACAGGGCGGAATGGAGCTGGTCGGAGGTACATAACGGGAAGCAGGCATTGGGGCTTTCGCTGTCATCCAAACTGGGCGGCCTTGCTGGGCGGAGCGCTCTGATCTTCGCTCCCGGAGACGACGGTCAATCTGGATTGCCAAGGAGATCAGGGCCTCCAGAGTTTCTGGTATGCCGACTCGAGCAAGTTCATCCTTAAGCCCCTCGGATAACCCCATGCGAAATTGATGTCTCAAAGCCGCATCATTCCACTCCGTGTCTGCGCTCCAGCGTCGAAAGTCCATAACGTAATCCTCGGCCGGTCTGCGGCCCTGCTGGAGCGCAAACAGGGCAGACTCAGCTGTGGCAGTCCTTTGGGGGTCCTCGTAAAGCTGGGCCATGGCCTCAAAAAAGGATTGCAGAGAGAAGGTCGAGACTGAATCTCCTTCAAGTAAGCGGTGGGCCCAGGTCTGGGGTTCTCCTTGCAGGAGGGAGATTACAAATCCTACTTTAGTGATTTCTAGGGAGAAAGTCCGTGGTTGTAGGGCGAAATACAGTTGACAAGCGTTCCGAAAGGCCCGAAATTTGGTTCGATCCCCAGAGAACCTCTCTGGGATGGGTACCCTTGGTTCAGGTGGAAGCATGACAACGGATGGTGAGGCGGCAGGCTGTACTGGTGGGGAGGAAGGAGCAGGAGCCGCGTGACCAGTATCAGTAAGGTTCTGGACCTGTCCTTCAAGTCTGGCGTAGCCATCCTGCAGCGATTTTACGGCTTGGGTAAGGGCCGACAGATGCGTGCAGATCTCCTTCATGGGAGAGGTCTCTCCTGCGGGCTCAGTCATGGCTGTTTCGTACTGTTAGGGTCCAGGTGTGGAAGCCCGACTTGTAGGAGGAGACCTCTCTTACAACGCTGGTTCAGGAGCCGCTGGAATGGAGACAGCGGTCTCGAGAGCACAGTGGGTAGGAGTGCCTGCTGGATAGGACCGCTGGAGCTGGTAGCAGAGCGGAGGTTCCTCTGGAAGGCTGAGCGACTGGAGGTTGCTGGAAGGCTAAGAAATGCAGACAGTAGCTTCAGAAGCCGAGGACTGAACAGGCAGCAGGCTGGAGCAGAGTCAGACGGTCCGGGTCAAGGTAAGTAGGCAGGTGGTAACAGGAGGCAAAGAGGTGTCGGTAAAACTGGCAGAGGTCGGCAACAGAATCGTAGGCAGGAGAGGTAGGGAGGTCAGGTGGGCCGGGTCGGGTTTGGAGAAGGCAGAGAAGTCAAGCAAGCCGGGTCGGTAACGGTAGCAGGTAATCAGGTTCAGAATCAGGTATTCAGGCACACAGGAGCTGAGACGAAACAGCGCCGCACCGGCGCACTTGAGGAACCTTTAAACGTTCAGTGGCGGGAAGTAGCGCACGAATGCCAGTCACGACCACGCGAACGAGCGCGCGCACGAACGCCACTCACGAACGTGCATACTAACGTGTAAACGAACGCGCACGCGAACGCGTACACGAACGCGCAGGAAACACGCGCCGACGCCTGTGTGAACGCAGCTGTGCCTGTCCATTGCTGGTAAGTTCCTGACACCAGCCCTTCAGCAAACAAACTGCCTTCTGCTACAGCCACAAACAGTATTAAAAATTTTGACTCATTAGTCCAGAGCATCTTCTGCCATTCTTCAGACTCAGCTAGGAGTCCTGGAAGTGATTATATGGCCCCCACAGAGCCCTGATCTCAATATCATTGACTCTGTCTGTGATTACATGAAGAAATAGAAGAATTTGAGGCAGCCTACATCCACAGAAAATATGTGGTTAGTTTTCCAAGATGTTTGGCACAACCTACCTGCCAAGTTCCTTAAAAAACTGTGTGCAAGTGTACCTAGAAGAATAAATGCTGTTTTGAAGGCAAAGGGTGGTCACTAGTGTTAACTTTGTCAATGAAAACATTTTTGTCATGATTTTTGTTAGCTGCATTTTTACTAGGGATGCACCGATACCACTTTTTTTATAACGAGGACAAGTACAATACTTTTTTTAAAGTGCTCCAATTACCAATTACCAATACCTATTTCCGGCATTTAGGGAGATCAAGATGAGGAGGAGCAGGTAGGGGGTCTCCAGCATTTATCAGTGTGCTGCAGGAGCGTAACTATAGGGGGTGCAGCAGTCGCGAGCGCAACTGGGCCCTGTGCTGCAGGGGGCCCATGCAGCCCCCTCTACATATGGTCAGCAGCAGCATAGGCAGCTAGGGGTACCAGTGCACCATGCACACGGTGGCTGGAGGTGGAGGGTGACTAGATGCTCGATTATCGCACTGGCTGCTCTTTAGTTGTGCATTCCCCGCATGACCTGTGTCCTTGGCTGGCTCCTCAGAGTATCCCTCTCCTGCTCCATGCATTGCCGCTCAGTGCGATGTCTGTTCTCCCCAGCCAGAGTCCCACCCCCCCGGAGTCCGGCCCACACTGCACTGCTTACTTCTCCCAGGTAAACAAACTTTAAGCATACAGATGCAGTGCAGCCCTATGAGAGCCGGTGTTCTGGCAGATAGTGTAATGCCATCATATAGTGTCCGTTCCGCACTGCACATGTGCAGTACGGGGCAGAAGAAGCTTCAGAAAATCTCAGAAGATAAACGGCGCCTGCGCCGTGAGTGGAGGTGGTAGCCCCACCATCCAAGCGGACCTAGGGTTGGGAAAATTAGAGGGCCCCTCGCGGGCGAGATTTGCTCGCCACGCTTAGGGCTCGGCCTCGCTGTGCTCGGCTCTTTTATATTCCTACTCTATGTCCACTTGGATGGTGGGGATAGAACCTGGACTCACGGCGCAGGCGCCGTTCATCCTCGGCTATTTTCGGAATCTGTGTGTGCTGTGTACTGTGCATGCGTAGTACACAGCGGACACTATCCGATGGGGGACCATACATGATAGGACACTGGCTCCCCGGAGGACACTGCAGGCTTGTCTGTCAGCCCCCTCTTCCCCCGTCATACACAGATGATGAAAGGTCTTTCTGGGAGATATGCTGATCACCCGTCCAGCACACTGGATGGAGCCCAGGCCAACACTGATGGGTGCGCGGCCTGCAGCTTGGTCATGGTGAGTGAGAGGACCCCATCCCCCATATATATGCCCTGGGCTGCACAGCTTTAACAATTGGGTCCTGATTTTAGTACAGCTGCATTTTAGGTTAAACCAACAGGTTTGGCTCCTCCACACACACTAATAGCTAGCGGCAGCTGCATCTGGTTGTGTTTACATTCATCAGTAAGCAGGGAACCCCACTGACAGATGAATTAGTCATCAGTTGTTAAGGATATGGCAGCCCCCTCCTTAGCAACCAATAATTGCTGCATTCTTTTGAATACATTTCAGTTGTCGGCAGGATAATCCTGCTGACAACTGAGTCAGAAGGTACCGTCAAAACTAATACTGGTTTTAAGGCACCGATACTGATACTGGTATCGGTGCAACCCTAATTTTTACAGTAATGAAAACTAAATGAAAAGTACACCACATTTTTGTCCACTGGTGAAAACTATGACCAAAATCAATTCCGTTTTCGTTAACAAACGAAACCTAAACCAAAATGTAAGGCAGGGACATTTGCCCTCAGACGTTCTGGCTTCCACAGAGCTCCTGCTTCCTCTGGATGGAACCCGGCATTTGTAGATAGGAGGCTGTCTGTAGAAGACTATCAATGTCTGTTATCTGCAACCTGAAGGGGGATGTTTTATTAGGATGGTGGGGCCCTGGCTATGTAGTAATCCCTCACACACACTGTCACACACTCACACTTCACACTGATGTATAGAGGCCCCCTGAAGGAGACCTGCTCCTTGTCAATAGACTTCACAGCTTGTCTACCTTGGGAGAGCAGTACACTGTCTTATCTGTGCAGGATTGATTAACCCTTTTGCTCCCAGAGCTGTTTTTGCACCCACAAAAATCTATTTAGGCCTGAAGTTTACATAAACACCCCCCCCCCCCCACCCAAACATTATATATTTTCCTAAAGCAGACAAGTTCATTTAAATGTGCACTGCATGGTAGCATGAAGAGTTTTTATTTATTTATTTTAGTTTATGGTCATACTTCTGTCAAAAAAGCAATATTCTTGTAACGTAACATGGTTTGCCTTAACCACTTGCTGACCAGCCACCGTCATTATACTGCAGCATGTCGGCACGTTCCCACAAACCATCGTAGCTGTATGTCGGCCCTTTAAGTGGGGATAGCAGGCACATGCGCCCGCTGCACTACAGGGATGCCGATGCACGTGGCCGGCGGCCACCGGCCACATCCGATCACAGGTGCGAGAGCCAGAACAGGGATGTGTGTGTAAACACACACAGATCCCTGTTCTGTGAGGAGAGGAGAGACAGCTAGGAACAACAATCTGTCATCTCCTCTAGTCAGTCCCATCCCCCTACAGTTAGAACACACATGAGGGAACACAGTTAACCCCTTGATCACCCCCTAGTGTTAACCCCTTCCCTGTCAGTGACATTTACACAGTAATCAGTGCATTTTTATAGCACTGATCGCTGTATAATTGTCAATGGTCCCAAAAATATATCAGAAGTGTCCGATCTGTCTGCCATAATGTCTCAGACCCAATAAAAATCACTGATCACCGCCATTACTAGTAAAAAAAAATGCCATAAATCTTTCCCAGATTCTGTATAACTTTTGCGCAAACCAATCAACATATGCTTATAGCGATTTTTATTAACAAAAATATAAAAATATGTAGAAGAATACATTTTGGCTTAAACTGTGGAAAAAATTAGCTTTTTTAAAAAAAAAAAAATTGGGGATATTTATTATAGCAAAAAGTACAAAATGTGTTTTTTTCAAAATTGACGCTCTTTTTTTTTTATAGTGCAAAAAATAAAAAACGCAGAGATGATCAAATACCACCAAAAGAAAGCTCTATTTGTGTTAAAAAAGGACCTCAATTTTGTTTGGGTACAGCGTCACATGATCGTGCAATTGTCAGTTAAAGCGACGCAGTGCCGTATCGCAAAATATGGCCTGGTCATTGAGCAGCCAAATCTTCTGGGGCTGAAGTGGTTAAAGACCTTATATAATGACAAATATAATTGATGAAATGTTGAAAAGTTGCAGGAGCACTGCAAAGGCCAGAAGGCACAACCAAGGATTTGAAATGCCGATATTTGGTTATAAAGGTGGCTTTCCATTCAATTCCTTGACGAATGCGGTGAAGGTTATATGCTCCTGTAAATCTAATTTTGTAAAGACGGCAGAACAGAGTCTTTCGAACAATTCAGAAATTAAGTGTAGTGGATATTGGCTTTTATAAGTGATTTTATTCAAATAAATGCATGGATGCAAGGTGAAGTCTTTTTTTTTCAACAAAGAATAGGGCTTCCCCTGCAGGAGATGTTGAGGGTCTAATAATGCGCTCCTCTAAATGTTCATCAAGCCATTTCCTGAGCATCTTTAATTCAGTTTCAGACAAACTGAAAAGGTGGCCAAAAGGTATTTCTGTTCCTGGGATCAGTTCAATAGGACAATCATATGGATGATGAGGAGGCAATTGATCCATGTTCTTTTTCATAACAGACATCCCAGAACTCAGTGTATTATGGAGGCAGATTGTCATATGATAGTTACTACATTAACAAGATTTCTTGGTCGGTGGAGAACTTGTTCAGCAACAAGGTTCTCTACAATGTTCCTTGCAATGGGGGGGGGGGGGGGGGGGTATCTAAAATGTATAGTCCATGCTCCCCAGTTGACAGAAGGATTATGGGTAGGAAGCCAACGAATGCCTAGGATGGCATTACATTTTGGTAGCATAATCAGCTAAAAGCTGATAGGGTTACAGTGCTCAGACTCAAATTGGAGTACCAGAGGGGTCATTTCATGGGTAACAAGTCCTGACAATAAAGGTGAACCATCAACCATCTCCATATCAATAATGGCAGAATTATTTCTTGTTTGAGTATCATTGCTGTGGCTGAATTCCACACTTATAAAATTCCCCTTGGCCCCGGAGTCCAGCATTACAGGGCAAGGAATTTCATGGCCTCCTGATAAAACTGATAAGGACTAAAAAATTACAGAGAGAATCAACTTTATTTTCTATATAGATCAATGGGAGGATAGACTGGGTAATGGAGTTTATTTGTTCAGGAGCTATAACATCAGTTGCAGCAATGGTTCTTTTAACTTTGTTGGGACAATTAACTGCATAGAGCCTGGAGTCCCCACAATAGAATCATAAGTTCTCTGAATGTCTTCTTTCCTGAGTAGACATGGATCTGTTAATAGCATCAGCTTGCATAGGTTCAGGAGTGTTAGAATCTGGAGAAACTCTTGAATCCTTCTGGACAAACTGACTAGCAGAGAAATGCATTCCACCATTACTTCCAAAAAAATCCAGTCTCTCCTTTCTCCTTTCTGTAAGTCTCTGATCAATTTGGATACATATTGGATGAAAGCCTCAAGATCAATAGGATCAATATGAATCTTTACTCTGGCAAGCTCCTCTTTTACCTGATGAGAGAGCCTTTGGTGGAACTGACTCTCTTGCGCTGCTGGGTTCAAGGTGATGTCTGCGATTCAATGTCGGAATTCAGCTAATTAGCAACAGAGTGTCTTCCCTGCTGCAAACTATGTAACTTTGGGTTGGCAGTAGAGCAGCGGTTGGGATCACCAAAAATCTAATTTATCGTGGTCACAAAAGTCTCAAAATTACACAGGCAGCCCTGTCTGTGAGTACATTTTAATCCTTTATATTTTAATAAAATGTGTGAAATGGAAAGAACTATGAGGATTTCTTTTGCTTGATTGTTGAAGTCTTTGGAATATTTCCTATCGGACCATTTTGTCGGATATTCTGACTGTGTGTGGTCTGCATCGGACTGTTTCCGTCGGAATATCTGACGGACTAATTTTTCCAACTTGCCTGTAAAATTTTCCGACAAAATACTCCGATCGGACATACTCCGATCATGTGTAGCCTACTCCGATGGACAAGGTGCCACGCATGCTCACAATCAAATTCGGACACGGAAGCGCTCCCTCAGGTAAAACTACTGCTCGTAATCGATATAGCACATTCAACACGCTGCAATGTTAAAAATTATTTCATGAAGCGCATTCTCTTGTTCTTTACAATGCTGCAAGAATGAACTTCTTTTGATGCTCATATTCACACACACTTCTCCCGAACGTATTTCTTCAGTCTTTTTTACTCATTTCAGCAATACAATATTTTAAATCGTCACATCTACACATTATTTTTTATTTTTTATTTTTTTTGGTGGAATTTTGTGTTTGTTTTTTTCATAAACATCTCCTTTTTTGACAGTTTGCTCATCTTTGCAGTTTTTGGGGTGTGTTTTGTGTGTCAACTTACCACAACACCATTATTATCTTTTTTGTATTTTCTTTTTCTTTTTTAATCTACAGGAGGTTGTTTGGTGTTGGTGCCCCTTGTTATTCATGTCACTTTGTATTTTTGAAATGTACCTGCCTGCTCACAAATAAACTGGCCTTTTTGAAGTAAAACACATACACAAGTATTTCTTCAAACAAAAAAAACCTTTATTTAGGTGTCAGTAACAAATAAAGAGGGAGGCAGCGATGGAGAAACTGGGGAGATTAGCGAAGCCTTTGGCCCCCAGAGCACACATCAACTATTTAAATGCAAAAATTGGTGGCCTGAGGAGTACATGTCTGAGGGAGAGAAGCCTGGTCCTGAAGTCCAAGAAACCCGGAACAGCAGCAGATGACATCTATGTTCCCAGGCTGTGGTACTACAAGAGGCTGCATCTTCGGCCAGACCAGACTGAACCCAGGTAATCACACTCTGGTCTTCCTTCCACGGTTCCTTCCGGGCTGTGGCTATGGTGCTGGAGGTGTGGCAGAAGGAGGAGGAGGGGCATGGGCCAAATCACACAAGTGTGTTGCCTGTGTGATTTGGCCCAACAGACCCTTGTTGAGGGTGTGTATAATTATCTCCTCACACAAGAGCTGTTGCCCCTCCTCCATTTTCTCCAGTTTGCACGCAGCCAAGGCGGCAAAGGCCTCTTGACAGGTGGGGGTGGCTTGGAGGGCCGCTGAAGCCTCCCCAATCAGCCTCAGAGCCGACTCCTCCACATCCCCCCCCCCTTTCTCGCCCTTTTGCTTGGAAGGCGGAGGGGAGGGACCTGACATTCAGTCAGGCTCCTCCGCCCGCCCACCGCCTGGCTGCTGCTTACCCCTGCCTCCTCCTGGCTGCCACTTTCCACAGCCACCTCCTGGCTGCTGCATTCCACACTCTCCTCCTGGCTGATGTCTTCCTGTGTATGAAAAAGGGCATAGTTTTAGTTTTTGGTTCATCAAACACACACACGATTTTCACATCAAGACTGTTGCAAACTGTTAACCAATAGAAAAGACTATCATTCTAAACCCAGCATTTTTCATTCTTGTCGCAAAGGTTTTGGCCACTACTGTCTATTGATATGTGAAACACTTTCTAAAATCAGCAATTAGTGAGCAAAAATCAAGTTAACATCATTCATTTTTACTCCCAAAATATGTACAACAATACTATACCCGGCTCAAGCTGGGCTCCCCCAATTCTTCCTGAGTGGAAGGCCGAGGTTGGGCATCGGAAGACTCAGCAGGTGTGGAATGTAGCATAGGACATGTGGAAGGAAGAGTAGAGAGGGATTCTCTGACCTCAGCCTGGTCTGACAGAAAATGCATCCTGTTATAATACCAAAGCCTGGGTACATAACGTCATCTGCTGAAGCTCCAGATTGCATGGACTTCAGCACCTTCTTCCTCTCCTTCAGATATGTACTCCTCAGGCCACCGATTTTAACTTTTAAATAGTGGATGTCTGCCCTGGGGACCACCGGCTTCACAAACTCAACCAGTTTCTCCATTGCTGCCTGCCTCTTTAGTTTGTTACTATAATGAGGGTGCATCATTTGCCACAGGCAGGGCAGCTCCCTGTATTTATCAATGAACAGAGGGGGAAATTATGATCATTGAAACTGTCCATAATGTCTGCAAGACACAACACAAGACAAACCCTAATGGCAGGCTAAACTCCACTAATGCAGGCCTCAATCTAGAAGCATTATAGGCTAGTGATGTACCAAGTTCAAAATGTTACCTTTGTTTGCACGATCGTTGCCTCAGCTTCACAGATCGAACGTACGACACACACGTGTTGATTTTTATATACAGTGCGCATGCGTGAAACTTCACCCGCCCCTGGCGTTCTTTCTACACTATTCCCCGCCTCTTCGCTTTCGGCGCAGTGCACATGGTGGATACAACGCAGGTGCGCAATCAGAGTTCCACTAACGAGGAGGAGGATGAGGAAAGCCCGAAGCCTGAAACTTCCCGATACAGGAAGAGAAGATTTAAGGCCTCAAATATGTCTTTTGTAGAGATGTTGGAGATGGTGGACATATTGAACAGGACCGACTATGATGGGAAGTATGGACCTTACCCAAACCCAAATATCAGAAAGGCCAAGATCATAACTAAAGTTGTGAAGATTCTTCAGAAGAATTTTGGGGTACGACGATCCAAGGATCAACTGAGAAAACGCTGGTCAGACCTGAAACTGAGGGAGCACGATCAGTACAGAAGGATCAAACGTGTTCTTCAAAAAAGTAAGTAGTTGTCGTATGTTCATATGATTATTCTTGCTTGCATACTGCTCCATGTGCTTTGATTTCATGTTGTGCAGTTTAAAATGGCCACTTTCAAGTTCATGGTTTCATTTGTTCGTAAGAAACATCGTTCTGCAGGTAAGTATTCCAGCTTTAGAAAGTGTCCACAATAAAGTGTCCTCAATAATGTTCTCACCTTTGAACTCGGCCAAAAACACAATTGTACAACACTTCCAAGCAATGTTTCATATTCCTATATCTGCCCTCTGTGTGCTAAGTATTCCTTTTTTACATCTCATAGGGGAGAGAAGACTCTGGAAGTCTGAAGACACCAGGGACCCCATCCCTCACAAAGAAGGAAAAATTCCAACACCAGAAGCAGGAAAGAGAGATTGTTGAAGTTGGACAAATTGTCACCACAACAGGTGAGTGTTGGAGACCACAGTGTCAGGACCTGGACTTGAACCCGGGACCTCAGCTGTGTCTGGCAATGAATCTTCTCTCTGAGCTATCGGAGATGCTGGACAGTTCCTTGTCAGATCCTTTTGACAACCCTGCCTTGTACCTTGATTTCAGCTAAACCTTGAACTCTTTGCTCCTCCCATGAACTTCCTGATATAAGCCATGTCTCTGCACTTCCTCCTTGCCAGAATATTGTGCTATCTCCAGCCTGTATCTCGCTCCCGTCTTCTCTGCTGCTGTTTATATTTGCTACTGCTCGTTATCGACTCCTTGGCTTGTTCCACGACTACGCTTCTGCCTGATCCCAATCTGCAACAACTCCTTACCGACCTTTTGGCTTGCTTTCTGACCACGCTTCTGTTTGATCCTTACCTGCTCATCCGCTACTGAACTCCGGCTTGCTCACCTCCTGGTGGGGCGATCCTGAGGACCGCGACCTGATACTAACATGTAGCTAAATCCATCTCTACCATCTGGAGCTCTGGTGAAAACCGGTTAGTACTTAGACTCCGCACCTCAGGTGAGCCTGTGTCTTCTGCCAGGTTGACGGCCTGTGTTCCTATCCTGCTGGTTAGTGGTAATCCTGCAACTGCTATAGCAATTGGTCTTCGAGCCTGACCCCTGATCGTGACAGAATATTCTGGCCCAAAACATGGAGGCCGCTATAGCAAATGCCGTGGCTCCGTTCAGGCAGCAAATTGCAGAGCTGCAGGAGTTCGGTGTCACGTACCAAGAAAAATTATCCGTACTGGAAGGTGTGGTGAAGGAGCAGCATGAAGAGATTCGTGCTCTGACAAAACAATTGCTGGATCTACGTTTCCGAGATGATACTAACGCACATATGCCTCACCCACCCAAGTTTAATGGCGACCGCCACCATTACAGAGGTTTTCTTAACCAGTGTCGCATCTATTTCCAAATGCGACCCACTGCATTAATTTCTGAAAGACAGAAGGTAATGTTTGTTATCAACCTCCTGACTGGGGAAGCTCTAGCCTGGGCCTCCCCCTACATCGAACAAGACAGTGCCATGCTGAATAATTTCCAGACTTTCGAGGATGCAATAAATCAAGTTTTTGATGATCCCAACCGCTGCGCTACGGCTGAAGCAAAGTTGCATAGTTTACGACAGGGTAAACGCTCTGTTGCTGAATACACAGCTGAATTCAGACGCTGGATGGCAGATACCACTTGGAACCCAGCAGCGCAAAAAAGTCAGTTCCGCCAAGGCCTTTCTGAACAGGTAAAAGATGAGCTTGCCAGAGTAGAGACTCCTAATGATCTTGAAGCCTTCATCCAACTATGTATCCGAGTTGATCAGAGGCTTACAGAAAGGAGGAAGGAGAGGCTGGGAATGTTTGGAAGTAATGGTGGCATGCGTTTCCCTGCTGGTCAATTTTTTCAGAAGGATCTAAGGCCGCGTACACACGCGGGGACTGTTCGCCCAACTTTGTCCGTCAAACAGTTTCGGCAAACAGTCCGCTCAAAATTAGCATGGACGGACATGGCCACACACGACGGACGAACAGTTTGCTGAAACCGTGCGCGATGACGTGAACGGCACGTACGACGGGACGAAAAACACGACGTCCTATACACTGCATTATAACTTTCGGTGTGTAAATCCTTTCTGAGCATGCGCGGAACTTAGTTTGACGAACAAGCCTACACACGAGGGGACTGTTCGCTGAAACAAGGTTTCAGCGGACAGTTTTTCGGAATTTCCGAAAAACCTTGTTCAGCGGACTGTTCGCTGAAACTGTCCGCTGAAAGCCCACACACGAGCGGACTGTTTGCCGAAACACTGTTCAGCGGACAAAGTTGGGCGAACAGTCCCCGCGTGTGTACGCGGCCTTAGAGTTTCTCCAGATTCTGACAAAGCTGAACCTATGCAGGTTGATGCAATTAAGAGATCCATTTCTTTTCAGGAGAAAGAAAGAAGACGTTCGGAGAATCTCTATATTGTGGAGACTCTGGGCATTACGCAGTTAACTGTCCTAACAAGGTTAGAAGAACAATTGCGGCAACTGATGTGATCCTGTCTGAACAAATCAACTCTATTACCCAGTCTATCTCCCCATTAATTCTTGAAGAAAATAAAGTAAATTCTCCACTGTCTCATTTTGTCATCCCTATTAAGCTTATTTCTGAGGGCCGTGAAATCCCCTGCTCTGCTATGCTGGACTCTGGGGCTGGAGGAAACTTTATGGACATAGAGTTTGCCCACCGCAATAACATTCCAGCCAGAAATACATCTGCTCCTATTGAGATGGAGACGGTTGATGGTTCACCCTTATCCTCAGGACCTGTTACCCATAAGACAGTTCCTCTGGTAACCCAGTTTGAGGCTGATCATCGTGAGACCATCAGCTTTCAGTTGATTACATCACCCAAATTTCCCGTCATTTTGGGCATTCCTTGGTTCTCCACTCACAATCCCTCTATCAACTGGGGAACACGGACCATAGATTTCACATCTTCCCACTGCAAGGAACACTGTAGGGAATCTTACCAAACAAGTTCTCCGCTGGTCAAGGAATTGCAAGTTGGTGTGGTAACTACCCAGTCATATCACAACTTGTCTCCACAATACCATGCGTTCGGGGATGTCTGTGATAAGAAAAATGCAGATAAATTACCTCCTCACCGCCCATACGATTGCCCCATTGAGCTGCTCCCAGGGGCTGAAATACCTTTCAGCCGCCTTTTTAATCTGTCGGAACCTGAATTAAAAGTGCTCAGGGAGTGGCTTGATGAAAATTTAGAGAAGGGTTATATTAGACACTCAACATCTCCTGCAGGAGCAGCCCTATTCTTTGTTGAAAAGAAAGACTCCACTTTGCGTCCATGCATTGATTACAGGCACATAAATAAGGTCACTATTAAAAACCGTTATCCACTCCCCTTGATCTCGGAAATGTTAGAAAGACTTCGTTCTGCCAAAGTGTTTACAAAACTTGACCTATGGGGGGCATATAACCTGGTCCGTATTCGTCCAGGAGACTAATGAAAAAACCGCCTTTAGAACCAGATATGGACATTTTGAGTCCTTGGTCATGCCTTTTGGTCTCTGCAATGCCCCTGCGACCTTTCAACACTTCATAAATGATGTTTTTCGAGATCTGTTGGACCAATTTGTCATTGCTTATCTGGATGACATCCTTATCTTTTCCGATAACCTGGAAGAGCACCGCAGGCATGTTTGCACTGTCTTCGAAAGATTAAGGCAGAATCGACTTTACATCAAACTGGAGAAGTGTGAGTTTGAACAAGCTCAGATCCAGTTCTTAGGGTATAATATTTCTCCAGATGGAGTGAGCATGGACCCCGAGAAGATTAAAGCAGTGGTAGAGTGGCCTGCCCCTGGAAACATTAAGGAAATCCAACGATCTGTTGGGTTTGCCAACTTTTACAGAAAATTCATAAGGAACTTCTCTAAGGTGATAGCTCCAATTACCCAACTAACAAAGAAAGGGGTACCCTTTGTGTGGTCATCTGAGGCACAGGCTGCTTTTGTAAAGTTAAAAACTCTTTTTACTTCTTCACCAGTATTGGTACATCCCAATCCTGAATTACCGTTTATAGTGGAAGTGGATGCTTCAGACTCTGCCGTGGGAGCTATCCTCTCTCAACGACGTGGTGAAAAGATGCAGCTTCATCCTTGCGCTTACTTCTCTCGTTTAATGTCTTCAGCCGAAAGAAATGATGATATTGGGAATAAGGAGTTACTGGCAATTAAGGAAGCATTTTCTGAATAGAGGCATTTGCTGGAAGGCACTAAGCATCCTGTGACCGTTCTCACAGATCATAAGAATCTGGAATTCATTCGTTCTGCCAAGAGATTGACTTCTAGACAAGCACGTTGGTCATTGTTCTTTTCCAGGTTCAATTTTATTATCTCATATCGACCTGGGTCAAGGAATGGTAAGGCTGATGCCTTATCACCAATGTTGTCTGGACCTCTCCAGGAAAACTACTCTTAATACACCGTCCTGCCTCAAAAGAACTTTCTAGGTGCCACAAGTTCTAAAGCACTCTTGAGTCTCCTCAAGGAAGGGTATGAGAATGACCCACTCCTCCAAAATCCTCCTATGGACATCATCCTTGAGTACAAAAATGGCTTCTGGACTCAAGCACATCGCCTCTATGTACCTGAAGTTGCTCGGGTTGAAGTCCTCAAGTTGGTTCATGACTCCAAACTTGCTGGACATTTTGGAGTTTCTAAGACAGAGGAACTTTTATCCCGTTCCTTTTGGTGGCCTGGGTACAAAAGAGATGTCAAAGGTTATCGTGCCTGGTCTGTGCTCGCAATAAGACACCCCGAGCTTCTCCTTTGGGGTTGCTCCAGCCACTCCCTGTCCCATCAAGACCATGGGGATCAATTTCTATGGACTTTGTAGTCGATTTACCCCCCTCTAAAGAAATGACCACCATCTTGGTTGTTATTGATCGCTTCACGAAGATGGCTCACTTTATACCAGTCAAGGGGGTACCCTCTGCAGAACAAACTTCGGAGTTGATGGTTCGAGAAATCTTTAGACTACATGGAATTCCAGAAGATGTAGTTTCTGACAGAGGAGTACAATTCACTTCAAATTTTTGGAAAAGCTTTTGCTCAGCTCTAGGAGTAACAATTAATCTATCTTCTGCTTTTCATCCTCAGTCTAATGGTCAGACCGAGCGGACCAATCAAACGTTAGAGCAGTACCTTTGATGTTTTGTTAATTATCTTCAGGATGACTGGGTGGATTATCTTCCTACAGCGGAGTTTGCTTATAACAATTCTAAACATAGCGCCACCTATCAGACTCCTTTTTTCCTAAATACTGGGCATCATCCAGCTTTTATCCCTGATCTCCCTATCTCAACTCCGATTCCTGTTGTTACCAACAGATTAACTGCTTTACAGGAGATCCAGGATAAATTGATGGAGACTTTGAGGGAAGCTCAGGAAAGTTACAAAAAGGCTGCAGATAGACATCGCAGAGCACTTCCTACCTTTCATGTGGGTGATCAAGTTTGGTTATCTACTAAAAATCTGAAGGTTCATGTTCCATCTGCAAAGTTGGGACAAAAGTTTGTGGGACCTTTCCAGATCTTGGCCCAGATCAACCCAGTCGCCTTTCGCCTAAAACTTCCAGCCAGTATGAAGAGTCACCCTGTGTTTCACATATCGCTACTCAAACCTTTTCACGAAAATACTTTTTCGGGAAGAATTCTTCCACCCCCTCCACCTGTTAAGGTACAGGGTGAAGAAGAATATGTGGTGGAGAAAATTCTTGATTCCAGGATCTATAGGAACAAATTGCAATATCTGGTTCAATGGGAAGGATATGGGCCAGAAGAAAATTCTTGGGAACCTGAGCAGAATGTTCATGCTCCTATATTAACAAGAGAATTCCACCAGAGGTTCATTCACAAACCGGGCCCTAAGACGTCCAGTGGACGTCCTGGGAGGAGGGGAGTACTGTCAGAACCTGGACTTGAACCCGGGACCTCAGCTGTGTCTGGCAATGAATCTTCTCTCTGAGCTATCGGAGATGCTGGACAGTTCCTTGTCAGATCCTTTTGACAACCCTGCCTTGTACCTTGATTTCAGCTGAACCTTGAACTCTTTGCTCCTCCCATGAACTTCCTGATATAAGCCATGTCTCTGCACTTCCTCCTTGCCAGAATATTGTGCTATCTCCAGCCTGTATCTCGCTCCCGTCTTCTCTGCTGCTGTTTATATTTGCTACTGCTCGTTATCGACTCCTTGGCTTGTTCCACGACTACGCTTCTGCCTGATCCCAATCTGCAACAACTCGTTACCAACCTTTTGGCTTGCTTTCTGACCACGCTTCTGTTTGATCCTTACCTGCTCATCCGCTACTGAACCCCGGCTTGCTCACCTCCTGGTGGGGCGATCCTGAGGACCGCGACCTGGTACTAACACGCAGCTAAATCCATCTCTACCATCTGGAGCTCTGGTGAAAACCGGTTAGTGCTTAGACTCCGCACCTCAGGTGAGCCTGTGTCTTCTGCCAGGTTGACGGCCTGTGTTCCTATCCTGCTGGTTAGTGGTAATCCTGCAACTGCTATAGCAATTGGTCTTCGAGCCTGACCCCTGATCGTGACACACAGCTTCCAGTAAGCTCATCAATGTATGTCGGCATATTTATAATACATGGTGTGTTTTTTTTTTTGTAGGTGATGTGGAAGAAGAATCACATTTTACCAGTGAAAGTGCACAGATCCTGATTGGGGAGATAATGGTGTGCAATCGGGATTTAGAAAATATAAAGCAAAACATCAATGATGTTAAAAATAAAATGAAGAACATCATTGATGTTTTGGGGAGAGTGTGAAACACCCCAAACTAGCTAGGGTTTTATTTTTTTGTTTTTAAACAAAAACGTTTGTCTCTTAAGCCCCATACACACTATCAGATTGTCTGCTGAGTTTTTCCTTCAGATTTACCAAAACCATGTAGTAGAAGGGCCTGCCTGATTGCATACACATTGAAACTCCTAAGGTTTGACCTCATATTATATGGTTTTGGTAAATCTGAAGGAAAAACTCAGCAGACAATCAGATAGTGTGTACGGGGCTTTACAAAAAGCAAAATTTGGAAGATGCACAGAGTGTGCCAACATGTGCTATCTCCCATCATGGTGGATCAATGTACGTGTTTTGTGGAAAGTGGCTGAGTTGAAGGGTTTGCAGCCCCAAAACATGTACATTGATCCCCCATGATGGGAGATGGCACATGTTGACACACTGTGCATCTTCCAATTTTGGATTTTCCAGGGGTGACACCCCGTGTGATGAAGGCAAAATCAGCCCAGTTTGTACATACTCATGTCTAATATTGTCTTCACTTTTCAAAGTTGAACTTTGTAAGTTTCTGGGTTCTGTATGTTACGCTTTGATACATGCTTGTTTACACAAAAACACCAAGTTACCCAAAAATGACCTTAAATAATGTTTTTGATACACCCAATATGTTGGTTTGTTGCAAAACCCTTTTCTAAACGCACATGTGAATGTGCTTTGATTAAAAAGTTAAATTATCAACAATGTGTGGCTTCCTTTTTCAATGCGCAAAAGCAGTATTTGGAGTAAAATTGTTGTTTTCGGTGACAATGGGTGTTATTTACTAAAGGCAACTCCACTTTGCACTCCAAGTGCAGTTTCAGGTGCACTTTTGCAGTGCACTTGTAGTGCATAGTGGATGTGCCTTTAGTAAATAACACCCACAGTGATGTGTTCATTTTCACAATCATGCCATTTTCATGACCCCACATATTTCTGACATGGTGCTGAAAATTAGCAAGATTTTGGTCAGTAATGCACTACATACATTAGTTAACAAAAACAAGGTGCGTGTAGCAGACCCACAACATAATAAGATTATCTGAAGAAGAGACTGTCCCCTCATCTCGCTCAGAACTTGGGTTTTCACTGTTCTAGAAAAAGGCACAACAACAAAAAACAAAAATTTACCTAGGAGACACCTAAAACTAAGCCAAGCAGTAAATGAAAACAAAGATTATTGGAGTTTCAAAGGAAAATTTATTAAAAAAATGCCGCTCAGACATTGTCTGGCATATCAATGGCCCCCCTACCCACAAAGTACTCCATGTATTGGGTTTGGACCTCACGGACGCTTTGGGGGGCAAGCCAGGACGAGCAGCTTCAAGGCCCGTGAGGTTCTCATTTTCAAGCAAGTCTGCATCTTGGACAACTGAGACCGCATAGTTTGCTGAATGTCTTTTTAAAAAACTGTGCAGAACACAGCAGGCAAGCACTATGTGATTTATTTTATATTCCGCCATGTGGATAAGTATTAAAAAAAGGCGGAACCGGCTGGCTAGTATTCCAAAAGTGTTCTCCACCACTCTTCTGGCTCTGGCCAGCCGGAAATTAAAGATCCTCTGGTCCGGGGTGAGGGTCCTCATCGGGAAAGGCCGCATCAGATGGTTTGCCAGGGCAAATGCTTCATCCGCGACGAAGACGAACGGGAGTCCTTCCTGATTCTCTTCTGGGGGTGGCAAGCCCAGACTGCCACTATGGAGACACCAGTAGAACTCCGTCCGTGCAAACACTCCACCATCCGACATCCTGCCATTTTGCCCCACGTCCACATACAAGAAGTCATAGGTCGCAGACACCACCGCCAACATCACAATACTATTAAACCCCTTGTAGTTAAAATAGTACGACCCCGAGTTGGGGGGTGGGATGATGCGGACGCGTTTCCCATCAATTGCACCTCCACAATTGGGAAAGTCCCAACGGCTAGCAAAGTGGGAGGCCACAGTCTGCCATTCCTGTGGCATTGAAGGAAACTGTGGAGTGAAACAAGACCAAAAATTTGTAATTTTGCAAATCAACATTGCAAGCAGATTAGACACCAACATGTTTGGCCAAGATCAGTATAACATTTTGGGAACTGAGTATTTAAAGCCTAAAGTATAAGGTCCCCTTATCAGAGTCATCACCCCCCATCCCCCCATCTGATGGGCCCTTGCTAAAAATGAGGGGGGGGGGGGATATTTTGGACAGGTAACCATCTCCACTTGATTGAAAGATGAATGCCTAAATAATGTGTGATACTTTGGGCAGCCCCTCCTTACTTACACTATTGGCAGCCCACTGGACAGGTAAGAAGTGTCATAATACCAAAAAAAAAATGGAAGCACATTTTGACATTCTGCTATTACATACTGTATCAAGATAATAATAGGGTAAAAAAAAATGATAGCATTTTAAAGTATTGAGGCAGGCCCTTGCACTACATGCTTTGGTTAACTCGTCCATAAATGTGACCAGCAAAAAGGTAGGTATAGTGGGTATTGGGTTTGGTAAAGTCAGCAGATAGAGGATTGCTATCAGCTGAACAAGTGGTTGGGGGGGAGGGGGGTTCCTAATGAGTTTGGCACAACCAAAAAAAAAAATGTCACTCTGCGTGAATTGAAGCACACACATAACATTTGTAGACATTTTAGGGGGTGTTTAGGGGAAAGCAATACTATGGAGCTGACAAAAGACATTGGTAAGTGACTAGACTATAGTTTTATGGGCCAAGAAGAGCATTATGGGGAAGTTAGTGAGGCAAATATACATGAGGACAAAGGGGCAGAGCATATGAATTAGAGCATATTGCAATGATGGTAATTAGGGAATGAGGAAAGAAATGCAATACATTAGCAATCATTAAATACATAGAATGTGATGTTAAAGGATAAAACTTACCTTCATATAGTCCTTCTGCAGGACCTGAATGATGGCAGAACAGGTCTCTGGAATAATGATCCCCAGAGCCTGGGGGGAGATGCCTGTGGAGAACTTTAGGTCCTGAAGGCTTCTCCCTGTCGCCAAGTAGCGCAACGTGGCGATGAGCCTCTGCTCCGGAGCGATGGCTTGCCGCATGCGATAATTCCTGAAATCATCAGGATTATTCTCCTGGATCTCACGGAGTAAAGGCATGTGCGAGAACTGGTCACGCTGGCGCAACCAATTCTTGGTCCACAAACACCCCCCCTCCCTGTTCATGGACCGGGCTTGTGTCAAAGTAAGAACCCCAACATGAAGCCCCTGCACAGCACAAACTATACGACGAGTACGTAGACAAAACATGGTTTGAAAACGGTCGGCTGGTCGGGAACGGACAACAGAAAGCACTGATAAACAGCAGTGCCTGAAAGAATGACCTGAATAGAAGAAGCAAACAGACAATAAGAAATGCAAATCAAAGCATACTATACCAAGATATAGTCCACAATGAGAAACTAATGCTTACTGACTACACGTACTGATTATCAGATACGCAAAAACATGCAGAAACCTAAGAGCAGTAGCGAACTGAATCACAAATCTGAAAAGCGCGAATCGTCTCTCACCAAACTTCTACTAACACGCGATACACACGAGATCAGCAGAAGGAGCCCAAAGGGTGCCGGACATGGTGCTGAACTTCCCTTTTCTAGTGCCGCCGTACGCGACTTTCGTCACCACGTTCTTGGCAACCAGAAATTCAGACAACTTGGTCCGACCATGTGTATGCAACATCACTTCCGGACCTCTTCCGGAATTAATCCGTCGGAATAGCTCCGACGGATTTGGTTGTCGGAATCTCCGGCCGTGTGTACAAGGGCTTACATCCCTGTTCTTTTAGTCCCTCCTATTTAGCCTTCATGCCATTCTAGTTGCCTACATAAGCCTGTTTTTTCATCTGTACCAATATCAGGTACTCAGTATATAAAAACTATTTTTTAAATATATATTCAATCTACAAATATGTAACATGATATATGTGTATGTATACATTATGGACAATAATGAAAACTGTATGTGGAACAATAAATAATTATGATTGGGTCAAGTATATTTTTTATTGGTATTTGCTATATCCATTGGATATGCATTCTTTTCGTTCCTGCCTTGTCACATTTATATGGGATGGTATTTTTCTTCTTTTTTTTTTCTTAATTATCCATCCTTCAACAATTTGGTTATTTGATGCTCTAGGCAAGGACACGAGATATGCCAGTATGCGTTATAACACTTTTTATGTGCAATTATTGGCTTTATATACCTAGGCTCTATTGCTCTGTCATAGGGATGTTCTAAGCATTGCTGACACTGTTTTTCCCTATGGGATCTTTGCCCATGTATGTGGGTTAATATTTGGCCAGAATGTGTCCCCCTGGGCATGTACGGACTGCAGGGTTTTCCCCTTCTCTGTATGTGCCTGTGTGGTTGGGTGGTGCCTGGTGGGATAACGATCTACAGCTGCCTATGAGCAGGGATAGATATAAATAGTTCCCAGGCACACCTTTAGTGTGGTTTGTTTGTTCCTGGGGGAGACACTGAACCGCATGCTACTATGGGTAAGCTGCTGGACAACCTTCATCATATGCTGCATTGCTTTGATATAATTAGCTGCTTGAGCAATACCCCGATGCCTTTTTCTTCTTTGTTTTTCTTTTTACTTCTATCCTTGTAGTCTGTTTAAATATACCTATGGAGCCTATATAGTTATACTGACTGTGGGCAGGTATAGGATAGTTTGATATATCCAGTTTGGAAGGAATATATATATCTGTCCATATGGATTATTGTTGAAGCCCCTGTTACTGTGGACTGAAAACAGGTGAAAGGGTGTTGTTTGTTCTACCCTTCTCTTCTCTATTACTCTCCCCCTTTAATTATCTGGATACTTAGTGTATATCCTTCCTCCCCCAGTGAACCATATGAGATTTTATTCATATCTATATAGCTTTATGCCATCGGGTATGTCTTTTATATATGATCACCTATTTTAATGTTTAATTTGGCTGCTCTTTGGATAGTATTTTGGATGAACATGCTGATTATTGCAGCCCTATACATGGTCGCTGGTATTAGTAAGAAACTGCCTCCTGCTTTACACAGTATTTCCTGGGTGATCATCTGGGAGCTCTCCATGTGGAGATATTTCTATACTGACCAAGTAGCTATTTGTATCTGATTTGCGTATATCCTCTGAATATAGCAATGTTTGAAAGTTTTATTATATGTTATTGTAATATAATGTCTGATGGATTTATTTTATCTTTGATAGTGAGACCTGTTCCTTCCAACTACCCCCAAATGTGTCCTGACTTAGCAAAACAGCGAAACACGTTGACGCACAGTGGCTCACTGCCATTTATTTGGTGTCAACTCTCTTGTTTACTCGAGATACTCATTACTATCATTTGCCTATCATATGTTTTTAATTATTTTTTTACTTGACCTGTTTGATATGAATTATTGTTAATAAAATATATTTTTGTACTAGATCATTGTCCATCTTGCCTGTAAGGTCTGAATTAGGGCCCTGTGACCCTTTACCCCTCCTCTCTTCCAAAAGGAATAAAATAGAATAGAAAACATGGGAATAGGATAGAAAAAAAAAATCTATTTCTTTATTTTCTATTCTATTTTATAATGATTGGAAAACTATTCAAATTCAAAACTTTTCGAATTTGAAAATGATTCAAATTTGAAAAGTATTCAAAAGGTAATTTTTTTTTCAGATTAGTTTAAATTCGGTTTGATTCTAATTTGGAAATTCGGATACATCCCAATTTCCAAATAATGCGAATTCATCCGAATTTTAATTCAGAATGCAACGAACTGAACATGTCTAGTATTAATTACAAAGATCTTCCAAACAGGTGCTGTCCACTTAAAGGCTTCACCTCCACTGCTGTCCTCTCCCCAGTCAGTGGTTAGATTTCATAGCCTGCATAAAAGTAACAGAAAAAAGGATCACATAGTGTAGTATTTTAATCATCCAAATTTATTTGACGCAAGCAATCAAGGTACTCAAAAGCAGCACAGTCCAGGAAAAATTAAGCACTGTCTCTTTAAAGCAAGTTGCTTTTTCTCAGCTGCACACACAGATAGTGCTGTCTCACACAAACACAGTTCTTAAAACAGATTAACTTACTTTTTTCAGGGATCTCCAGTCCTGCCCACATTCAAGCACCACTTGTGACATTGGGGGATGTCTAACTCAGTGGTAGATGCCTTTCCAGTGAGTTCACAGTGAACAAGACCTTTAGTTTAAGGGCATGGTAGCCCACTTTTTTAAAAGGAACAAAATAAAGGAAAGTTCATACATGCACCTGGATGCCCAAACAGGGGTTCTTCTCCCAAAAACAATAACAAATGAGAAATGCCAATACACCTGGCTCTTAAGGCTCGCTCAGCCTTGGGCCCAGTACCTTGCTGCTCAGGCCTTCCACTTCAGGCTCTTATCTGTCTCCTTAGACACTGTGCACATTGAAGCTGTGTGTGTTTATCTAGAAAGTAGCCCCTCACTGCTCTGATGCTCAGACTTGGGTCTCCTCCTTCCACTAGTGCACACCTGCACTCACTGGACTCTTCGGGAGCCCAGAAACCTAATCCTGAGAGCCGGTTCACACAGGGGCAACATGACTTCCAATGCAACTTTTGTAGGCAACTTGGACACGACTTGTGAACACGACTTGGGGCAACTTACAATATGACTTTAAGTAGCCCCAGGCCAGGCGACTTTGGCCGTGGCCAATCAGAGAATGAGTTCTCAAGGGGGAACTCCATGCCAAATAAAAAAAAAAACGGCATGGGTTCCCCCTCCGGGAGCATACCAGGCCCTTAGGTCTAGTATGGATTTTAAGGGGAACGGCGTGGGGGTCCCCCCAAGGTCCATACCAGACCCTTATCTGAGCACGAAGCCTGGCCAGTCAGGAAGGGGGTGGGGGCGAGCGAGCGGCCACCCCCCTGGACCGTCCAAGGCCACGTGCCCTCAAGATGGGGGGTTGGTGCTTTGGGGAAGGGGGCACCCTGCCGCCCTCCAAAACCCAAAGCCCCTTGTCCCCATGTTGATGAGGACAAGGGCTTCTTCCCGACAACCCTGGCCGCTGGTTGTCGGGGTCTGCGGGCAGGGGGCTTATCGGAATCCGGGAGCCCCCTTTAATAAGGGGGCCCCCAGATCCCGGCCCCCACCCTATGTGAATGAGTAAGGGGTACATTGTACCCCTACCCATTCACCTGGGGAAAAAGTGTAAATAAAAAACACAACACAATTTTTAAAAGTAATTTATTAATCAGCTCCGGGGGTCTTCTTCCGACGTCGGGGGTCTTCTTCCAACTTCCAGCTCTTTTACTAGCGGAGGAGCCCCGTCTCCTCCATCCTCTGCCCTTCTTCTTTCTTCCCTCTTCTCTCTTCTTCCGATGTTGACACGGCGCTGTCTTCCGCTGTACTGGCTTGTGCGACTTATGTGGCGCCTTATATAGGTATAGGGCGTGGTCACCAAGTGATGTCACATGGTGACCCCGCCCCTTTATGACATCACGTCCCAGGGCATCAACATGGGGACAATGTGCTTTGGGGTGGGAGGGCAGCAGGGCGCCCCCCCTTCCCCAAAGCACCAACCCCCCCCCCCATGTTGAGGGCACGCGGCCTGGTACGGTCCAGGGGGGGGGGGCGCTCGCTCGTCCCCACCCCCTTCCTGACTGGCCAGGCTTCGTGCTCGGATAAGGGTCTGGTATGGACCTTGGGGGGGCCCCCACGCCGTTTTTTAGGCATGGGGGGTTCCCCTTAAAATCCATACCATACCTAAGGGCCTGGTATGCTCCCGAAGGGGGAACCCATGCAGTTTTTTTTTTTGGTGTGGAGTTTTCTCTCAAGAGCTGATTATTCTGTGAGAGTCGCCTCAATATAGATGAAGATCTGACTTGGAGGCGATTTCCATTGAAATCAATGGGTATCAGTCACCTAGAAGTCGGATAGAAGTAGTACAGCAACCTTTTCTGAAGTCAGAGCAACTTCAGTAGTGTGCATTAAGACTGCTCTCATTCACTTACATTGATTTTTACATGTAGCGCGACTTGAGGCAACTAGGGGTGACCTGAAGTTGGATCCTGAGTTGCCCCTGTGTGAACGGGCTCTGACTCTGCTATAAGCCCAGGACCCACCTGCTCAATCAACCAGCCAGACTCCTGGCTGTTCCCAAAACCCAGTCCCAGGATTGGAGATTCCATCCCACCCATAACACTATAGAATCTCCGGGCTCCAGGTCCCCAACTGGATTTTACAAACTTTGGAGGAAACTGATAAAACTGATTTCTCCACATTAAATACCCCTGGAGCCCCTCAACCTGCCTATTTGAGAACCCTGGGCGACAATTACTAGGACAGGGAACTGTATTGTCAGTGGCCTCTGTGCCCTCTATCTTCCTGGCCACTGGTCTTGTACATCCCCCCCTGTAGTTTTTAGTAAATTGAGCTCTTGATGCGGTGGGTGGACACAATTCAAACTCCCGGTCTGATCCGCCCATTGTACAACATAGGCCAGGGAACGGATTCATCCCTTACACATATCCACCCCCAAAAAATTGGGAATCTGGTCCACCCACTGCATCAAGCTTTCGCTTTACTGAGAATTATATTCTGAATGGGTGGCAATGTGGGTGGGACTGTGGGTGTGTGATGTCTTAGACTCCTGGATGGTCCATCTAACTATGCTGTACAGTGGGCGGATCAGACCGGGAGTCTGAGACTCTCAGGTCTGCCCAATGTACAGTATAGTTAGATGGAAAGCCAGGAGTCTCATTCATCCTATAGACACCCACAGCCCTGCCCACACCTATTCAGTCTCTAAATCCCAGGACATAATGGGATTTGTAGTCTTAGTATGTAGTGACAAACACTAACAGGAAGTGATGTCTCCTCTTCAGAGTTCCTCCAGGAGCCCAGGGAGAGAGAAAATTGTAGGAAGATGATGTCAATGATTGTACACGGCATGCACTTTCAATCTATATCACATTAGCAGTTTTACTTAAAGGGGAGTTCTACCCGTTTAAAAAAAAAAAGTCAGCAGCTACAAACACTGTAGCTTCTGACTTTTAATAAGGACACTTACATGTCCAGCGAGCCCACGATGTCAGCCACCCCAAGGCCGATCCGTCCATCGGATCAGTGGCTGGCACAGTCATCCTAACTTAGGGAAACAGGCAGTGGAGCCTTGCGGCTTCACTGCCCGTTTCCTAATGCGCATGCGTGAGCGGCACAGTGCTTTGTGAATGGCTGCTTTGTTTTCTGGGACACACACATGTCCCAGAAGACAACGGGGCCGCTCTCCGAGGAGGAAAAATTGAAGAAAAAGTGCCACGGAATAGGAAGAGGCAGATTAGAAAGACTGCTAGGCAGACAGGGGTTTCTGGTGAGTAAATTCTTCTTTTTTTACATTTTTCTTTTTTTCAGAATATTAATGTATTTTTATTTTTATTTTTTTTAGGGTGGCCCTCCACTTTAACTAACTAAACAGGGCTAATGTGCAAAATGTATCACTATCCAGGAGTTCTTCTTTAAAATCAACTTTCTCTTGTAAGCCCTTGTACACATGGTCAGAAATCCAGACGGAAAATGTCTGATCGGATTATATTGTCGGAAAATCCAATTGTGTGTGGGCTCTAGTGGACTTTTTCCGTCAGAATTTCCAACAGAAAAAAATTTGAGAGCAGGACCTCAAATTTTCTGACAACAAAATCCGATCAGACTTTTTTCGATCGTTTGTAGAGAATTCCGATCGGATAAAGTGCCACGTATGCTCAGATCAAATTACGAGACCAAAGCTATTGGCTACTAGCCTGAACGTAGTCCCGTGGCAATGAAATAATGTCATCACGTTCCGAACGATCGGATTTTCCGACGACTAAACTTTGTTTATGCAACACTAGTTTCGGACAAAAGATTTTGTGGTCGGAATGTCCGGCTGTGTGTACAGGGGATACGAGGTAAGTTTTTATGGACATTTGATTTTTAATGGATAAATACCGTATATACTCGAGTATAAGCCGAGATTTTCAGCCTCTTTTTTGAGGCTGAAAGTGCCCCCTCGGCTTATACTCGAGTCACCGCTGTCTGACTGCTCGATCAGCGTATCGAGCAGACAGACGGCGGACATTAAAATTCAAAAGCCGCGCCTCCTTCTCCGCCTCCGCCTGTGATAGGCGGAACACTGAATTTCCCAGCAGTCAGTGTTCCGCCTATCACGGACATCCGTTCATTCTCATACTACGGACGAGTATGAGAGGATGTCCGTGATAGGCGGAACACAGGCTGCTGGGAAATTGAGTGTTCCGCCTATCACAGGCGGAGGACGGAGGCGCAGCTTTTGAATCGTAGAATGGCCGCCGAGAAGAGCGGCGATCCATCGGCACGACACGGGACGGAGGAGGCACGGGACAGAGGAGGCACGGGACAGAGGAGGCACGGGACAGAGGAGGCACGGGACAGAGGAGGCACGGGACAGAGGAGGCACGGGACAGAGGAGGCTCGGGACGACGGCGGCTCGGGACGGAGGCTTGGGACACAGGTAGGCTGGACACACACACAAGGCTGCACGGACACACACACACACACACACACACACACACACACACACACACACACACCCCTCTCTTATTCTTTGCCCAGGTGCTGCATCTACAGGGAATTTATAAAATTTGTATAATTAAGTCTACTGCATGTTTCGGATTTTCAGAACTGCAGCCTTATGTTGAGCTGCACCCAATCATACACTAAAGGAAGCTTTGAGTGCCTAGACTCTAGTATAGCGTTCCTACATAGTGTTCTCCACAATCTTTTGTCCTTTATTTTGTTCTTCGGTCCCTGGAATTTGTTGGCTTGGTTTCCAAGGAGACCAAATTCCAACCAGCATTTTTTGGAGCCGATGTGAGCAGAGATTGTGCTAATGTTAACACTTACTTTTCCTGAAATATAATTATATTATATTTTTATTATGCAAGAGGAACTTTTTTTATATGCTTTCATGCCCTCTATAGATGTGCAAATTACCATGGATTCCTTTTAATCTCTAGAGTCTTGATTTAACAATCCTAATGGGTTAACATGTGGAAAATGTAGTAAAATGTATTGTTTCTTTTGATTTCCAAGTTGACAAACATTTAAATATGACCTTTGCATAGTACTACTACTATTATACAGGATTTATATAGCACCAGCAGTTTGTAGAATGCTTTACAAAATGAAGGCAGACATTAGTTACAATACAAGAGGAATCAGAAGGCCTTGCTCAATATTTACAGTAGATAGGTTTATTGACAAAACTAAATAATTCTGCCACAATACAAATTGACTTCTTTATGTAGCATGTTATTCTGTATATATGGACCCTGTACAGTAACATTTCTCATTGTGTATTCTGGCTTTAGTTATAATTATTTGTTCCTATTCTGTATACAGTACACACACACACACACACACACACACACACACACAGGGATGGATGGATGGATGGATGGATACACACACACACACACACACACACACACACACACACACACACACACACACACACACACACACAGGGATGGATGGATGGATGAATACACACACACACACACACACACACACACACAGGGATGGATGGATACACACACAGGGATGGATGGACGGACACACAGGGATGGATGGATGGATGGATGGATGGACACACACACACAGGGATGGATGGACGGACACACACACAGGGATGGACGGACACACAGGGATGGACAGCCATGTCTCACCCTCGGCTTATACACGAGTCAATAAGTTTTCCAGTTTTTTGGGGGTAAATTGGGGGCCTCGGCTTATATTCGGGTCGGCCTATACTCGAGTATATACGGTAAAATTGAAGACAATTTTAAGTGCATTATTATAATTTCCCCTGATATTTAAAAAGGGTGTCTATTTTTTCCATTTAAAAACAAATACTTCAACTAGCTATTGCACCACATATTTGGATGTTGCTTGAAAATGTTCAGGCAAGGCAATAACTGCCTTTTCTTCAGAAGAAAAAAAGAACCCACAGACATACATTAGACAACTAATAAATATTGCAGAAATTTTATCTGAGGCACTCAGAAGGTGCATGTGTTTTTATGCAGTATTATTTGTACATTGATGTGGTCTGTTATACATCTGGCAATCTGACTACTTTTTTTTGTATGTACTTTGTGTTGTTTTATATCAGTGTGAATATAGTCATAATCATCCCAGTGTGCACAGTAGTAGATCCCAGCATCTTCATCAGATAACTTTTTGATGGTCAGCTTATCCGACTTCTGCGCAGTCATAAATTTATCCTGAGTAGCTCCATTATCATAAATAGGGCCATAATTTTTTCTCACAAACAGAATTCTTTTGAACTCTCCATTCCTCTTCTGCACATACCAGTGAATATTCCAATAGCTGTATTCCAGGATACGGCATGTAATATCAACTGTTGACCGTCCATCTCCAGGCACAGTAACAGAAATTTGACTTTGTACTATTGTCACAGCTGCCTGTGTAACTGAACAAATGAAAACAGAAGGAATAAAGAATGATTAATACAAATCTAAGTAAAATATATCTCAGTGGCTTTTTAACCACCTCCTGTTTTCATAATAATTCTAGATTTTGCAATACAGTTGACAGCCGCACAATTCCATATTATTATAACTGTAAATTTACAATTATTAATTATTAAATTAGAAAAAGCAGGATAATACTAAAGGAGAAATAATTCAATACGTACTTGGTGCCATGAAAGTAAGGGTTAAAAAACACAAATACAGCATTGCTGTATCCTGTATTGCTGGATGATTTATACGGACTGTAAAGATTATTAGACTTCAAATGTATTTTACAAGCAGTACCATACAGTAATACCACATCCTGTTTTAAAATGTCACCCTTCAATTAGAATGAACAGCCTTAGTGTAATTGCCCAGGTGCAAAGGAAATACAACAAAATGTAAACTTATACTGTACACCTTAAAATAAGTTTTTCATCCCTCTATTTGTGCAATCTACATTGATTTGAATATGCCCAAATAAAGCCACTTACAGGAAAAAACAAAAACAAAATTGAGCAGACATAAAGTAGCCTCAGTTACACTGTTGAATATTAAAGCCCAACTCCACTTTAAAGTGCCCACATGTTGCCAGGGGCAGGAAGTAAATAGCTGGCACCAAATCCAGAGAAAGATCAGGAGGAGGTACAATAGTCCTTCTCTGAATTATACCACATCTGGTTTTCATATTTCTGATTTTCAGTGTTACATTAGAGATCAGTGGTGGCTGGTGCTTTAAATTTTTAGGGGGGCGCAAACAAACTGAAAAATACTGAAAAAAAAATCAATTGCAGCCACTGTGTCCATCAAATGCAGCTACTGTGCCCATCAAATGCCGCCACTGTGCCCATCAAATGCCGCCACTGTGCCCATCAAATGCCGCCACTGTGCCCATTAATTGCAGCTACTGTGCCCATTAATTGCAGCCACTGTGCCCATCAAAACGCTGCAACTGTGCCCATCAAAACGCTGCAACTGTGCCCATCAAAACGCTGCAACTGTGCCCATCAAACGCTGCCACTGTGCCCATCAAACGCTGCCACTGTGCCATCAAACACTGCCACTGTGCCCAACATAGGCTGCCACTGTGCCCATCAAACGCTGTCACTGTGCCCATCAAATGCTGCCACTGTGCCCATCAAACACAGCCACTGTGCCATCAAATGCTGCCATTGTGCCCATCTAATGCTGACACTGTGCCATCCAGTGCCCCCACTGTGACCCCCCTGCCTGCTCGCCGTCTGCCCAGCACTTACCCTGTTTTGGTGGGGCAGCAGGTGACGGCGGTGAGCGGTGTCCTCCATTAGTCTCCTCCTGTCTTCTGCCGTCAGTCCTGAGCACCTGATTGGTGGAGAGGCAGTTCAGTGTTAGGACAGCGAATATTAATTTACTGTTATAATACACCTGGGTGAACTTATAGGTCGCCTTTTTTTGATGCTCCTTGATGCACTTGGATAGAATCATGCAATGTATGAAACTATTTATTGGTCATAGAGGGGGTGGCTGAAGAGAGGGGGCACCATTATGGACGCACCGCCACTGTTGGAGATGCTTCATCATCACCTATAAAGAGACCATTTAAACTACTAAAGTGATATTAAACCCGAAAGCAAACATTTATTACATTGCAGCTTACCAATTCTTAATTCTTAGATGTGATGGCTGCATTTTGTTTTCTTTTTTAGGCTTTCTTTCTTCTATTTTCATCTGGTAATCTAGCCAGTAAGTCTAAAAAATGCAAAAAAAAAAAAAAATTCCTGTGCTATCATAAAATAAATAAATCACAAATATATAAAGAAATATAGAGCTGCTACCACTGAACAGTGCACTCATCACAGAATAGAGACTCACTCTATATATATATAATTGAAGTGTTCAAATAATCAAAAATCATAGATAAATCAAAAATATCTTATAAAATATATATAGGTGCAAAAAATATACCATAAATATCAAATCTAGTGAAACAAGTCCCATACGTGGTCCAATTTAAATGTAAGACCAATCTGAATCAGAAATCATGAAAGGTGCATCAATATACTGTAAATATACGTGTCCAATCCTATAACCAAGTCTCAAAAACATTCCAATTATAGCAGTGATACAAATCTAGATCTTCTCAGTATTCCAATTTAAAAAAAATCTTCACCACAAATGAGGACCACCAACATGCCCGTCACCCAGTGGCGTAGCGTGGGCTGTCAGGTAAGTAATTTGCACCCCCTAACTCATGGACCTGTAGTAGTCCCTCTCCAATAGTGAAGTAGTACTGACCTACCTGACCACTACACTGACCTACCCAACCACTACACTGACCTACCCAACCACTACACTGACCTACCTGACCACTACACTGACCTACCTGGTTCCTACACTAACCTACCTGACCACTACACTGACACCTACAGTGACCTACCCAACCACTACACTGACCTACCTGACCACTACACAGACCTACCTGACCACTACCCTGACCTACTTGATACCTACACTGACCTACCTGACTCCTACACTGACCTACCTGACCCCTATATTGACCTACTAGACCCCTACACTGGCCAAACCGACCCCTACATTGACCTACCTGCCCCCTGCACTGACCTACCTGACCACTACACTGACCTATCTGACACCTACACTGAGCTACCTGATTCCCACACTGACCTACCCGGCCCCTACACTGACCTACCCGACCCCTACACTGACCTACCCGACCCCTACACTGACCTACCCGACCCCTACACTGACCTACCCGACCCCTACACTGACCTACCCGACCCCTACACTGACCTACCTGACCCCTACACTGACCTACCTGGCCTTTATACTGACATACCTGGTTCCCACACTGACCTACCTGACCACTACACTGACCCACCTGACACCTATACTGAACTTCCTGATTACTACACTGAGCTACCTGACCTCTACACTGACCCCTACACAAACACCTACACTGACCTACCTGACCACTACACTGACTACCACACTGACCTACCTGACCCCTGCACTGACCTACCTGACCCCCATACTGATCTACCTGACCACTACACGGAGCTAACTGGTTCCTATATTGACCTACTTGACCACTACACTGACCTACGTGACAACTACACTGACATCTACACTGACCTATCTGATACCAAGACTGAGCTACCTAACCGCTACACTGACCTACCTAGCAACTACACTGTTACCTACACTGACCTACCTGACCACTACACTGACCTATCTCCCCCCTCCCTGGACCATGTCTACTTCCCTGGGCCCAGCAACTCATCATTCACTGACTCACTCACCTCTTTCTGTCTCTCCATCTTCTATCATGTGGTGACCTCTGTCAGACACTGCTACAATTAGGATTCAATGAGAAGATCCAGAGCAGAGGAGAGATACAGCGTGCCAGCGGAGAGGTGGGACTCAGAAACAAGCGCATGCACCAACTGCGATCTTCACCCACAGGCTAGCTTTACACCGTGGCCACATGTGACAATTTCAGCCAATCACAGGGCACTCATGTCCGCCGCCCGTCCATCACAGAGCGGCCGCCAGAGTGCAGTCACAGTTGAGAAATCAGACGGGCCACCGGAAGAGACAGTGTATAAATAAAGAAGGGTGGATGGCAGGCTCGGACTGGGACAAAATTAGGCCCAGGCATTTTAAACTGGGGTGGGGGGCATTCATGGGGTGGTTGGTAATGAGATATACGTCCCAAGAGGTAGCCCCATATAGCAAAGAGACATCCCCAATCCAGCTCCAGCAAAGTGCCATCCCCAGTCCAACAAAAAGACATCCCCCAATCCAGCAAAGAGACATCCCCAGTCCAGCAAAGAGACATCCCCAGTCCAGCAAAGAGACATCCCCAGTCCGGCAAAGAGACAGCCCCAGATCCGGCAAAGAGACAGCCCCAGATCCGGCAAAGAGACAGCCCCAGATCCGGCAAAGAGACAGCCCCAGATCCGGCAAAGAGACAGCCCCAGATCCGGCAAAGAGACAGCCCCAGATCCGGCAAAGAGACAGCCCCAGATCCGGCAAAGAGACAGCCCCAGATCCGGCAAAGAGACAGCCCCAGATCCGGCAAAGAGACAGCCCCAGATCCGGCAAAGAGACAGCCCCAGATCCGGCAAAGAGACAGCCCCAGATCCGGCAAAGAGACAGCCCCAGATCCGGCAAAGAGACAGCCCCAGATCCGGCAAAGAGACAGCCCCAGATCCGGCAAAGAGACAGCCCCAGATCCGGCAAAGAGACAGCCCCAGATCCGGCAAAGAGACAGCCCCAGATCCGGCAAAGAGACAGCCCCAGATCCGGCAAAGAGACAGCCCCAGATCCGGCAAACAGACATTGCCAGACCAGGAAAGAGACAGCCACAGACCAGCAAGGAGACATCCCAGAATGTGGTTGCAGCTATGCAGCCCAGTTATCAAGAGGCCACTCTTCCTGTAACATGCATCCTGGGAGGCCCTGGCCAAAGATAAAAAAAAGTGTGAATGATTTACTCCAACATTTAAATTAAATAAACAATTAAATACAGACTAAATGATGTTGAGATCAGGGCTCTGTGGGGTCCAAACCATCACTTCCAGGACTAGTTCTTAACGCTCTTGGCTGTCTGGGGGTTGTTGTTCTGCTGCAGAATAACTCTGGGGCCAATCACACACCTTGCTGATGATATGGCAATTGGGTTAGTATTTTTTAGCAATGAGGACACTATTGACCCTGACCATATTTCCAACTCCATTTGCAGAAATACAGCCCCAAACTTGCAAGGAACCTCCACCATGCTTGACTGTTGCCTGCTGACGCTCATTATTGTACCACTCTCCAGCCCTTCGGCAAACAAACTGCCTTCTGCTACAGCCACATACAGTATTTCAAACTTTGTCTCATTAGTCCAGAGCATCTCCTGCCATTTTTCAGACTCAGCTATGAGTCCTGGAAGTGATTATATGGCCCACACAGAGCCCTGATCTCAATATCATTGACTCTGTCTGTGATTACATGAAGAAATAGAAGAATTTGAGGCAGTCTACATCCACAGAAAATATGTGGTTAGTTTTCCAAGATGTTTGGCACAACCTACCTGCCAAGTTCCTTAAAAAAAACTGTGTGCAAGTTTACCTAGAAGAATAAATGCTGTTTTGAAGGCAAAGGGTGGTAACCAGTGTTAACTTTGTTAACAAAAACGTTTTTGTCATGATTTTTGTCAGCTGCATTTTTACTTGGGAGGCACCAATACCACTTTTTTATCAGCAAGTACAATACTTTTTAAAGTGCTCACGGATACCAATTACCGATACCTATTTCCGGCATTTAGGGAGATCAAGATGAGGAGGAGCAGGTAGTGGGGTCTCCAGCATTTATTAGTGTGCTGTGTAATATTACCATCTGGATGAGACCAAGTGATGAAGAAACACAGCACTCCTAACACTTAGCACTGTTGGCCCCACAGCTATGAGGACCATGCTGTCATCCTACATCCTCCTCTAGTCCCATCTCCTCCTCCCAGAGTCCATACAATATGTTTGAGTGCAGAAATAAGTAACATAAAATATAGGGTATTGAGTACAGAAGTCAGGATGAGAGTGGGGTCTGGGTGTAGGGAGAGAGAGAGAGGGAAAAAGGGAGAAAGAGTGTGGGGGAGAGAGGGGTGCAAAGATATAGAAAAAGAAACGAGAGAGAGAGAGAGAGAGCGAGAGAGAGGGAGAGAAATAGAGAGTTTATCTTAGCACTACAAATCACAGCATAGCTGATTCCCATTCCTCAGTTCACACAGCACAATAAGATGCCCACCAACGTGGTCACTACAGCCTGACAACCTTTATATATATATATATATATATATATATATATATATATATATATATATATATATATATAGGCAGCACCACATTAACAATTGAGTCCTGATTTTATTACAGCTGTATTTTAGTCCACACTACAGGGCAGCATGGAGCTCTGTCTGGCCTAATACAGGCAGCACAGGGGATCATAATTAGTCAAAGAGCTGTTAGCAGCGGGCTCCTCTCCCAACACCCAGCACAGGGAGTAATAACAGCTCCTGTGTAGAGGCTCTAGGCTTTAGCTAAAAAGTGTTTAGCCTACCTGCACACACAGCAGAGATGATTGAGCGGGGAGAAGAGCTCTGAGCGTAGAGAGAGAAGGCATGGCCAGCTGCAAACCTACCTCCGGGGTCCCAGTCAAATCTTCACCTGGAGGGCTGGGCACCTGGAGGGCTATTATAGCAAAAAAAGTATAAAATATTGTGTCTTTTTATAAAATTGTCGCTCTTTTTTGTTTATAACGCAAAAAATAAAAACCGCAGAGATGATCAAATAAGACCAAAAGAAAGCTCTATTTGTGGGAAAAAGTCAATTTTGTTTGGGTACAGCATCACACAACCATGCAATTGTCAGTTAAAGTGATGCAGTGCAGTATTGCAAAAAATGGCCTGGTCATTGAGCAGGCAAATCTTCTGGGGCTGAAGTGGTTAAAAACCTTATATAATGACAAATATAACTGATGAAATGTTGAAAAGTTGTAGAAGCGCTGCAAAGGCCAGAAGGCACAACCAAGGATTTGAAATGCCGATATTTGGTTCTAAAGGCGGCTTTCCACTTGATTCCTTGACGAATGCGAACAAGGTTCTATGCTCCTGTAAGTCTAATTTTGTAAAGACTTGGCAGAACAGAGTCTTTCAAACAACTCAGAAATTAAGGGTAGTGGATATTGGCTTTTATAAGTGATTTCTTGGTCAGTGGAGAACTTGTTTGGCAAAGTTCTCTACAATGTTCCTTGCAATGGGGAGTATCTAAAATGTATAGTCCATGCTCCCAGTTGACAGAAGGATTATGGGTAGGAAGCCAAGTATTGCCTAGGATGGCATGACATTTCGGTAGCATAATCAGCTAAAAACTGATAGTGTCACAGTGCTCAGCCTCAAATTGGAGTACCAGAGGGATCATTTCATGGGTAACAAGTCCTGACAATAAAGGTGAACCATCAACCATCTCCATATCAATAAGGGAAGAATTATTTCTTGTTTGACTATCATTGCTGTGGGCGAATTCCGTGTCCATAAAATTCCCCCTGGCCCCAGAGTCCAGCATTACAGGGCAAAGAATTTCATGGCCCTCGTAATAAAACTGATAGGGACTAATGAATGACAGAGAATCAAATTTATTTTCTATATAGATCAATGGGGGGATAGACTGGGTAATGGAGTTTATTTGTTCAGGCGCTATAACATCAGTCGCAGCAATGGTTCTTTTAACTTTGTTGAGACAATTAACTGCGTAATGCCCAGAGTCCCCACAATAGAAACATAAGTTCTCTGAATGTCTTCTCTCCTGAGTAGAAATGGATCTCTTAATAGCATCAGCTTGCATAGGTTCAGGAGTGTTAGAATCTGGAGAAACTCTTGAATCCTTCTGAACAAACTGACTAGCAGAGAAACACATTTCACCATTACTTCCAAAAATACCCAGTCTCTTCTTCTTCCTTTCTGTACGTCTCTGATCAATTTGGATACATATTGGATAAAAGCCCCAAGATCAATAGGATATGGCAAGCTCCTCTTTTACCTGCTCAGAGAGCCTTTGGTGGAACTGACTCTCTTGCGCTGCTGGGTTCTAAGTGATGTCTGTGATTCAATGTCGGAATTCAGCTAGTTAGCAACAGAGAGTCTTCCCTGCTTCAAACTATGCAACCTTGGGTTGGCAGTAGAGCAACGGTTGGGATCATCAAAAACCTGATTCATCGTGGTAACAAAAGTCTCAAAATTACACAAGTAGCCCTATCTGTGAGTACATTTTAATCCTTTACATTTTAGTAAAATGTGTGAAATGGAAAGAACTACTGTATGAGGATTTCTTTTGCTTGATTGTTGAGGTCTTCGGCTATTGTTGGATACACGGCATATGGAGATACTTTGAGCCTAAGGAGTGCATCCCTGGATATATTCAAAGTGGCAGTAGACCTATTGTTTTAGAGGACCATGCTCTGGGGTACACTACTTATGCGTGAGGGAAGGCATGCTGGTTAAACACATTGAAACATTTTTTTGTGCACGATATCAAAGGTGTCTTTTTAGAGTGTACTCTTTTTGTTGTCCTGGATTGCGGGATATATTGTAGATGAAAATGCTGTGAGTGGAAGGAAGATATCCATTATGACATATATTCAGATTAGCAGTATCTTACCTTCTATTGTTTAGAGGTCCATATAATAGGATGAGCATATTCCCATATGCGATATATAAAATAATTATTACAGCGCTGATCAAATAATATATAATATTCATTATATTATATATATTATGTAAAAATGAATGCACAATAAATCATTCAATAAATATCGTGATCAAATAAAGTCCCCCAAGAAATACATGAAAATATGTTTTTAACAAAAACTAATTTCAAATAAAATGAATTCAAATGAAGTAATCCAATTGTGTAATTACTAAAAAAAATCCCATCACCAGTAATATTCTTCCAAGTGTAGAAAAATCTTTGCTCCAAGGGGACCCCCACCACTAATACACCAAAACTCAATTACCAGAAGTGCATATCTATCTCACTACAAGATTAGGTAAATACAGCTTGTATTAATTAGACATGTGCAGAATAAAAAATTGTTTTGTTTTGTTTCGATTTGTTATTTACATAAATCTACATCGTTTAGTTAAATTCATTTTACTAATTTAATTCATTTAATTTGTTGAATTCATTTTCGGAATTAGTTTCGTTTATTAATTTTAGAATCAAATTAAAAAGTTTTTTAGTCAATTTCGAATAGTTTTTGAATTCAAAAAGTTTTCCAATTCAAAAAGTTTTCCAATTCAAAAAGTTTTCCAATTCAAAAAGTTTTCCAATTCAAATACTTTTCCAATTTCCAAAAAGAACAAACTGATAGAGAGTAGAATAGAACTGAGAGAGCTAGTAGGTTTGTGGATGGATATTTATGCCCATATGTGGTTATACTACCATCTTATATCAAGGACACCTTGGATCTCCTTAAAAACTTGGATGACCTATGTGTCCCACAAGGTTGCCTATTAGTTGTAATTGACATAGAGGCTCTCTACTCATCTATTCCCCATCAGTAGGGTTTGGAGGTTATAACCCGCTTTCTTAGAGAAAGGAGTCATACATCTGACAAACTTAATAAGTTTGTTCTACAACTACTCTCACAAGTTTTGACTAAGGCCGCGTACACACGCGCGGACTGTTCGCCCAACTTTGTCCGCTGAACAGTGTTTGGGCGGACAGTCCGCTCGTGTGTGGGCTTTCAGCGGACAGTTTCAGCGGACAGTTTGACGAACAAGGTTTTTCGGAAATTCCGTAAAACTGTCTGCTGAAACCTTGTTTCAGCGAACAGTCCGCCCGTGTGTAGGCTTGTTCGTCAAACTAAGTTCCGCGCATGCTCAGAAAGGATTTACACGCCGAAAGTTATAATGCAGTGTATAGGACGTTGTATTTTTCGTCCCGTCGTACGTGCCGTTCACGTCATCGCGCACGGTTTCAGCAAACTGTTCGTTCGTCGTGTGTGGCCATGTCCGTCCATGCTAATTTTGAGCGGACTGTTTGCCGAAACTGTTGGACGGACAAAGTTGGGCGAACAGTCCACCCGTGTGTACGCGGCCTAAAAGGGTTTTTTCTTTTGATGGCTCCCACTTCTTCCAGGTGCAGGGTGTGGCAATGTAGTGAGAGCAGCATCGCATTCCTGGATATTACCATCAGTCTTCACTCGAATGGTTCCATCAACAGTTCCTTATATTGGAAATCAATGGTGGGAAACACAATTTTGCATGCTACTAGTGCACATCCACACTCACTAGTGCAAAGTATCCCATTTAGTCAGTAGCTGCATTTGAGGAGGAACTGCTCAAGTGAGGAATCTTTTAAATATGAGGCCGATCTCCTCTATAACAGACTAATAATCAGAGGTTACAGTAAAACCTGCCACAAAAAGGCTTTTAAAAAGGCCTTAGGTAAATCCAGGGATGCGTTCTTGTTCAGACCTGAACCAAAGAGTACAGATGTGGTAAGATTCATAATGACTTTTTTCAGATCAGCATACACACATCCGTGAAATCATGCAAAAATATTTGCACTTACTTCTGGGGCATCCCACACTGTGTAAATATTTTGGTGATTGTCCGGAGATCACCTTGAAATGTGCGGGATCCATTAGGCATCGTTTAGCTCGTAGTCCGCATGCCAGATCTTCCAGACACCAGTAGAACACACCCGGTATTTTCAGACGTGGATCATGCAATTAGTGCCTTTACTTATGGCCGAGTCCATAAAATTCGTCATCATATCTCCTGCCTGACCAAGGGGATAATCTACATAATCCTGTGCCAATGTGGGGCTTTCTACATTGGAAAAACAATCAGACGCTTTTAGAAAAGAATTAAAGACCTTATGTACTATGCCATGAATGGAATTTTGAACACAGCCGTAGGTCACCATGTGGCCTTTAAACATAAGTATGACCCCCATGTATTCAAATTTGTAGCCCTCGATAGGATTTATGAGGACCCACGAGGAGGCAATTTTGATCAGTGGGTCCTACAGAGATAAACTAAATGGGCGTATGAATTACATGCCACATAATTTCTGGGACTAAATGATGTTCTAAGCTTTAGACCATTTCTCTAATAATAAGCTTATAAGGAAATATGTTGTTGCACGTTTATATGTATATATGATGCGTGTTGAATCCATTGCTCTCATGTGCCTTTTTAGTCTTACATCCTTGTTCTTTTTGTCCCTCCTATTTAGCCTTCATGCCATACTAGTTGCCTGCATAAGTCTGTTTTTTTGATCTGTACCAATATCAGGTACTCAGTATATAAAAACTATTTTTTTAATATAAATTCAATATACAAATATGTAACATGATATATGTGTATGTACATTAAGGACAATAATGAAAACTGTATGTGGAACAATACATAATTATCATTGGGTCAAGTATATTTTTTATTGGTATTTGCTATAGCCATTGGATATTCATTCTTTTCGTTACTGCCTTGTCACATTTTATATGGGATGGTATTTTTCTTAATTATCCATCCTTCAACAATTTGGTTATTTGATGCTCTAGGCAAGGACAAGAGATATGCCAGCATGCGTCTATGTGTTATAATGCTTTTTACGTGATGGGCTGCAATTGTTGGCTTTATATACCTAGGCTCTATTGCTCTGTTATAGAGATGTTCTAAGCATTGCTGACACTGTTTTCCCCTATTGGATCGTTTCCCATGTACAGTATATAGGCTCCATAGGTATATTTAAACAGGCTACAAGGACAGAAGTAAAAAGAAAAACAAAGAAGAAAAAGGCATTGGGGTATTGCTCAAGCAGCTAATTAGATCAAAGCAATGCAGCATAAGATGAAGGTTGTCCAGCAGCTTACCCATAGTAGCATGAGGTTCAGTGTCTCCCCCAGGAACAAACAAACCACACAAAAGTGTTCCTGGGAACTATTTATATCTATCCCTGCTCATAGGCAGCTGTAGATCATTACCCCATCGGTGCCGTCCAACCACGCAGGCACATACAGAGAAGGGGAGAACCCCCCAGTCCGTACATGCCCTGGGGGAGGACACATGCTGGCCAAACATTAACTCACATACAGTAGTTATACTGACTGTGGGAAGGTATAGGAAAGTTTGATATATCCAGTTTGGAAGGAATATATATCTGTCCATATGGATTATTGTTGAAGCCCCTGTTACTATGGACTGAAAACAGGTGAAAGGGTGTTGTCTGTTCTACCCTTCTCCTCTCTATTACTCTCCCCCTTTAATTATCTGGATACTTACAGTGTATCGCCTTCCTCCCCCAGTGAACCATATGAGTTTATATTCATATATATAGCTTTACGCCATCAGATATGTCTTTTATATATGATCACCTATTTTAATGTTCAATTTGGCTGCTCCTTGGATAGTAATTTGGATTAACATGCTAATTATTGCAGCCCTATACACGGTCGCTGGTATTAGTAATAAACTGCCTCCTGCTTTACACAGTGATTTCTGGGTGATCATCTGGGAGCTCTCCATGTGGAGATATTTCTATACTGTCAAGGTAGCTATTTGTATCTGATGTGCGTATGTCCTCTGGACATAGCAATGTTTGAAATTTTTTCATTATATGTTATTGTAATATAATGTCTGATGGCTTTATTTTATCTTTGTAAGTGAGTCCTGTTCCTTCCACCTACCCCGTGTCCTGACGGAGAAAAACAGCAAAACACATTGACGCACAGGGGCTCACTGCCATTTATTTGGTGTCAACTCTCTTGTTTACACTAGATACTCATTACTATCATATGCCTATCATGTGTCTTTAATTCTTTTTTACTTGACCTGTTTATTGTGACTTATTGTTAATAAAATATATTTTTGTACTATATCATTGTCCATCTTGCCTGTAAGGTCCGAATTAGGGCCCTGTGGCCCTTTACGCCTTCTCTCTTCCAAAAGGAATAAAAGAGAATAAAAAATAAAGAAATAGAGTAGAAAAAAAATATTTTAAATTTTTTTATTTTCTATTCTATTTTATTCTGTTTAGGAATTGTAAAACTATTCAAATTCAAAAACTATTAGAATTCGAAAAGTATTTTTTCATTTTTTTAGATTCGTTTAAATTCAGAATTATTCTAATTCAGCAATTCGGATACATCCAAATTTCCAAATAACAAAAATTCATCCGAATTTTAATTTTAATTCAGAACAAAACAAATGCACATGTCTAGTATTAATTATAAAGATCTTCCGGACAGGTGCTGTCCACTTAAAGGCTTCACCTCCACTGCTGTCCTCTCCCCAGTCAGTGGTTAGATTTCATAACCACCATAAAATTAAGAAACAAAAGGCTCACATAGTGTAGTATTTTAGTCATCCAAATTTATTTGATGCAAGTAATCAAGGTACTCACAAAGCTGCTTAAGCATAAGCTTAACATGAAGCATCTAAATGTGTCAGAAAACATATACAGAGAAGTTGCCAACTGCCAGCCACTCCAATTCTTCCTGCCTAACAGAAACAGCAAAAAATACAAGACACAGTTCCAACTCACTCCCAGTGTTAGGCTCCGCCCTACATGTTTCATCCATTCATCCCTTCATGAAGTGGTACGTCTGAAGAAATTTGGCACTATATCATGAGTTTTGGATGTCTGTTGATGCATGCAAAAAAAGTTCTATTGGGATAAGCACTTGGAAAATGATTTTGATTATTACATGCTATTCTGTTATTTGTTCACATTTGCAGTAACACTTCATGCAGGTTTATTAGAGAGCACTTCACTTACTAAAAGTCTGTTTGACAAACTGAACTTGTCCACAAAGTTAATTTTCACTTAGATATGTGAATGAGCTTAAGCTGTGCTGCCTTTAATTGTCCAATCGCATTTGAGCAATTATAGGCTTTTTAAATTTTCGTTGCATGTGTTTAAGTATTCCTAGCTTCACTTCTTTTACTAAGCTTGGTGAGAATTCACTTGGCAAAATGAACATGCTTAACCCCTTCAATACTGGGCACTTTTACCCCCCTCCTGCCCAAGCCAATTTTTAGCTTTCAGCGCTGTTGCACTTTGAATGACAATTGTGCGGTCATGCAACACTGTACGCAAACTACATTTTTATAATTTTGTTCACACAACTAGAGCTTTCTTGGTTGTATTTAATCTGGGTTTTTTATTTTTTGCTACTTAAACAGATAAAGGCAAAGTTTTTGAAAAAAAAAAGAATGAATTGGAATAATAAATTAATTTAAGAAACAATGGATAATAATATTAGCACAATCAGTCACATGAGGGTGCCAAGCCTACAACTGAAAAGTCAAAAAATGGTGAACATTGATAAAAATTGCAGCCTCAAAATAGTGCTATATTACAGATCTTCTAGTATGGTACCACTGTGTCTGGAAAGTCAAAATATAACCAGGCACAAAGTTATGCGCAGATGGAAAATCCCTATCAGCCAGACCTATGAATAGACGCATATTTATGAGGACAGTCATAACAGTCATAAATGTTGGCAGATAAAAATCTCCCTAAATACGCAATATTTGTGTTCCAATATGAGCTTGTTACCTTACATATAATACAGTGGTAGAACTACCGCCATAGTGACCCACGTGGGGGCGTCTGCACTACTGAGGGGGAGTCTGCACTACTGAGGGGGGGTATGCACTACTGAGGGGGGAGTATGCACTACTGAGGGGGGATCTGCACTACTGAGGGGGGATCTGCACTACTGAGGGGGGATCAGCACTACTGAGGGGGGAGTCTGCACTACGGAGGGGGTAGTCTGCACTACGGAGGGGGTAGTCTGCACTACGGAGGGGGTAGTCTGCACTACGGAGGGGGTAGTCTGCACTACTGAGGGGGGTCTGCACTACTGAGGGGGAGTCTGCACTACTGAGGGGGAGTCTGCACTACTGAGGGGGAGTCTGCACTACTGGGGAGTCTGCACTGAGGGGGAGTCTGCACTGAGGGGGGTCTTGCACTGAGGGGGCTGTCTGCAATGCTGGGGGTGTCTGCACTGGGGGGGTGTCTGTACCGCTGGGGGGTCTGCACTGAGGGGGGTGTCTGCACTGAGGGGGAGTCTGCACTGAGGGGGTTCTGCACTGCTGAGGGGTACTGCACTGAGGGGGCTGTCTGCAATGCTGGGGGACATCTGTAATGCTCGGGGTGTCTGCACTGGGGGGGTGTCTGTACTGCTGGGGGGTCCTGCACTTAGGGGGGGGTGTCTGCAATGGGGGGTGCCTGTACTAAGGGGGTTTCTGCATTGCTGGGGGGTGTCTGTACAGATGGGGGTCTGCACTGAGGTAGGGGGGTCTGTACTGATGGCGGTGTCTGCACTGAGGGGGTCTGTAATGGGTGGTATCTGTACTAAGGGGGTGTCTGCACTGCTGGGGGGGTCTGTACTGATGAGGGGTGTCTGTACTGAGGGGGGTCTGCACTGAGGGGGGGGTTTCTGTACTGCTGGGGGTCTGCACTGAGGTGGGGGTGTCTTTACTGATGGAGGGTCTGCACTGAGAGGGGGTCTGCACTGGGGGGGTCTGTACTAAGGGGGGTGTCTGAACTACTGAGGGGTCTGTACTACTAAGGGGGGTCTGCACTGAGGGGGGTGGGTCTGCACTGCTGGGGGTCTGCACTGAGGGGGTGTCTGTACTGCTGGCGGGGTCCTGCACTGAGGGGGTTGTCTGCACTGAAGGGGTCTGTAATGCTGGGGGGTCTGTACTAAGGGGGTGTCTGTACTGAGGGGTGTCTGTACTGCTGGGGGGTCTGCACTGAGGTAGGGGGTGTCTGTACTGATGGGGGTATGCATGTGTGTCCTTCAGGGGCTGCATACACTATACTGCATGCTTTGTTGATCTACAGTAAATTAATATAAGCAGTTGCCTGGGTACTGTGCTACATGAGTGTGATAATCTGTTGTTCAATGGCATTTTTTTTGTGGGGGGGGCTGTTTGCAGGGGGGGCCATAAAACATTTTGCTATATGACCCTGTGATTTCTAGTTACGCCCCTGATATAATACCTTAATTTATTAGCCAGAACTGGCACCAAAAGATTCATACAAAAACATATTTTCCAAGTTTATTACACATACTCACACCGCCCAAATTTTTTACCACCCCTTTCACACTGGGTCATTTGCAGGCCCTATAGCACCTGCAAACTCATCTGAAACAGCTACTGCTGTGTCTCCAGTGTGAAAGCCCAGAGGTCTTTCACACTGGAGCAGTGTGCTAGCAAGACGGTAAAAAAAGTCCTGCTAGCAGCATCTTTGGAGTGGTGAAGGAGCGGTGTATACACCGCTCCTTCACTGCTCCTGCCCATTGAAATCAATGGGGCAGCGCAGCTATACCGCCGGCAAAGTGCTGCTGCAGCAGTGCTTTGCGGTGGTTTTAACTCTTTCTCGGCCACTAGCAGGGGCGTAAAACCATCCCGCTAGTGGCTGAATACCACCGCTAAAACGACGCTAAAATGGCGCTAAAATTAGCGCATTTTTACCGCCGATGCCGCTCCCGTCCCAGTATGAAAGGGGCCTTAATGGGTATGAAGCACATCTATTAGCCAAAGTATGTAGGCATAGGACACACACCCCTACCATGCCCCCTTAACAGAGAATTATACAAGAAAAATGGATTAGTAAAACCCACAAGTGTTTTTTTGTTTTACCACTACTATTGCTTTTGGCTTTTGAAATTTACAAATGCAGCAATTTAGAAATTGGATGAAAGGTTCAGCACTGGGAAACACTTTTTGAAAGATAAAAAGTGCATTTTATATAAACTCTTTAGATCAGAGCAAAATAAGGGACAAATAAAGAGGAAAGAGGGACAGATGGACTTTGCTCCAAATCAGGGACAGTCCCTCAGAATCAGGGATAGTTGGGAGCTATGCATACTGTATATGATAAAGTGATGATTTTCACCAAAGACATGTATCAGAATACATGTTGGCCTAAATTTCTGAAGATAATTTGTTTGCACACATTTATAACAAACAAAAAAAAAGATTTTTTTGGTTTATTTACTGGAAAAAAAAAAACAGTGATGATTAAATACAACCAAAAGAAAGATCTATTTGTGTGATTTTTTATATATGGGTACAGTGTTGAATAACTGCACAATTGTCATTCAAAATGTGAAAGTGCTGAAAGCTTAAAATATGGCCTGGGCAGAAAGGGGGGTGAAAGTGTCTGGTATTGAAGTGGTTAACATGAATTGTTAGGGTCAATTTGGTTTGTTTGCAGAATAGCTGGTAAGTGTTAGGCCGCGTACACACGCGCGGACTGTTCGCCCAACTTTGTCCGTCCAACAGTTTCGGCAAACAGTCCGCTCAAACTTAGCATGGACGGACATGGCCACACACGACGGACGAACAGTTTGCTGAAACCGTGCGCGATGACGTGAACGGCACGTACGACGGGACGAAAAATACGACGTCCTATACACTGCATTATAGCTTTCGGCGTGAAAATCCTTTCTGAGCATGCGCGCAACTTTGTTTGACGAACAAGCCTACACACGAGCGGACTGTTCGCTGAAACAAGGTTTCAGCGGACAGTTTTACGGAATTTCCGAAAAACCTTGTCCGTCCAACTGTCCGCTGAAACTGTCCGCTGAAAGCCCACACACGAGCGGACTGTCCGCCCAAACACTGTTCAGCGGACAAAGTTGGACGAACAGTCCGCCCGTGTGTACGCGGCCTTATGGGAAATTGTGTTTGTTTTTGAGGTACATTGCTCTTCCATGTGCGCCTTACTGCAAAGGAAGTTATAAATTGGGGTGATTGCTATCTTTTTTATATAACTTATTCGCTGATTTGTTATGGGGGCACATTGGATGCCTTCAGATGCCATTGTGCTATTGCTGGGCATTCAATGTGTCCCTGAACCCTTTAGGAGCAATGGACTTTCTCCAGGCAAGCCTGCCCTTAATTTATCCACTGCTATAAATGCTTCAACTTACCAACTCTCCAAGCTATAGAGTTAGTACCTCAGTATGCAGAGGAGCTTTGACGTGGGCACTGTGGCTTCCACATATATTTACATATGTGTGTAATGAAATCCTCTGTTTTTAATGTGAATTGTTAGACAGGGTCAATTTGGTTTGTTTGCAGGCAACCTGGAAAGTGTGCTGGGAAATATTTGTTTGTAATGTACATTGCCCTTCTATGTGTACCTTACTGCAATGGCTCATTTTAAATTGGGGTGGTTGCCACCTTTTGGCATATCTTGTTGGCTGAGGGGCAGTACAAGGGGCTGGGGGCACTAAAGGGCTGGGGTATATAGAGGGAACTGCGGGGCACTTAAGGGAGCTGAGGGGCATTACAAGGGTGCTTATGGCAATTTCTAGGGTATTGTGGTGCACTGCAGGAAGCTAGGTGAGCGCTATAGGAACCACAGGGAGGTGAAGGTACGACAGGGAGACACCGCATCCTGTAGTGACATGGGAATTGGTGGGTAGAACTACTGAGTGCAGCACTTCAAGGAAAGTTGATTTTAGGGGAGACTTTACCTCTTGCATATACATTTTAGTTGATCAGTAGAGTCCCTTTAAGTTGAAATAATAAAGATATGTTTTAATTCTGGAAAGTGTAGTCTGCAGAAACTAAATGACCGAAAGACTGCCTGATATCAAATTTTTTCTTCAGCTAGCATTTTGGAAGTACAACTTTCTCTGGGTAGCTTGATGAGGGTATTTGGTTGACACGTATGCAATATTATTTGCCTGCTGTACTGTAATGTATAATTGTTACATTTATAGTCTATCATTTTATAGAAAGCCAGTGTTTGTGGTTGTAGTAGATTGCCTACTGCTGATGGGCCATCATTACTAAGATGCTTCTGTTTCCTGTTTCATATATTAGAACTCACATGTAATTCTATTAATCAACAGATGATTAAAGATTTCGTTTTAACACATTTTGTGGTCAAACTGTATTTAAGTCACCTTTCTTTTGAAAATTGTTGAGTGACAATTTACAGATTGGCTTATTATTGCTTCTCGTTGTATCTTGCATTTTATTGAATGTATTTATTTATAGAAAACTCATTCCATTCTGGAATCTTTTTTTTTTAACCTCCCTGGCGGTATGATTATTTCAGATTTTTGGTACTGAAAGCAGTACAATTATTTTGCATGGAAATTTGGCGTTTTATATATTTGGCGTTTTATATTGTAAGCCTGTAATTCTTAGGAATAACTCATTTAAATCTGTTCAAACAAGAGTCTAGTAGACAGCCCGGGTATGATAAAGTTTGAAAAAATAATCATAAATTATAATATAATAAATAACTCTAAATAATTATAACAAAAAATAATATACTAATAATTATTCAATAATGTAATCAAATCAAAAACACAGAAATTTGCTCAGTTGCAGAATTGTCGCTGTCATTACTTTCAGTGTTTGATGACGAATCTCCCCACACATCTCTATCGCTCACAACACATCATCAGTAGGGTAAAACTAATTCGGCTCGTGATTCTAATTTATTACCGCTGTTTTCTAGCTGGTCTAAAACTACTTTTGATGTAAAGGGACAGTTTTGGTTGCTATGGACAATCTCCAGTTTCCAGGCAGAAAGAACAGTTTTGATAATATAAAACTGCATGCAGGACACTGGACAGACCACTAGGAAAAAAAGGGATGTGAAATAATGTGATACAGTAATGTAATCTGTAAGATTACAGTGTATTGTAGGTATTGTGTGTGTTTCACTTTGTGAATTTGGCGCCGTTCTCCGTCCCAGTACGTCGCACCGTTCGCAGGGAACGGAGCCCGGCTCCATGATGAATCGAGCAGAGGATGAGCTGCTCACACTGCGGGGGGGACATCACAGAATCCAGGGGACAAGGTAAGTAAGCTCTTCCTGGATCCTGAAATGCGATCCCGAGTCTGGCTCGGGGTTACCGCTTTTGGTTCTGAAATTCCACCCCGAGCCAGACTCAGAAATATAGCCAGGGAGGTTAACAAAGCAGCCTTACCTGTTATTACACACGATAGTGGGGTAGCATGGGTTGTCTGCAACAATGTATATTAAGGATTTGTATCAACTGAATTGTAGTCATCATTCATTGGTTATTGTATAAATTCATTTATTCTGGTCATGTCCTTATATGGTCATTAACATTCTGTGTTGTTCATTTTCCTGTGAGGTCACAAAGTGTAGGAGGGGTTTAGCTGTTGGAGGCAAACCTTCCAGGGTGTGGCTTCCTCTTTATGTGTAAATAAAAGAACCAGGCTGACTACCCGCAGGGGAAGTGAGCCACACCCTGAAGGGTTTGCCTCCAACAGCTAAACCCCTCCTACACAGTTTGTGACCTCACAGGAAAATGAGAATGTAAGAAGGTCATGTCTGTTTATTTGGATGAGTGGGTTGAAAGGTAAAGTATTATATAATGTAGACGAAATGTTATTATTATGAGAAACAGGAGATTTGGCTGTATGCATAGCATACATCCAAGTCTCCATGACAACACCACACCACACAAACCACTACACTACACGCAGACCACTACACTACACACTGACCACTACACTACATACCACACCACACTAACCTTCCTGATTCCTATACTGACCACTGTACAATACACTACTACACAATCTACACTATCCACTGAACACTAGTGTAGTATGTAGTGTGTAGTGTAGTGGTCGATGTAGGAATCAGGGGTTAGTGTAGTTGTCAATATAGGAATCAGGTAGATTAGTGGTCAAGTAGGTCAGCTTAGGAATCAGGTAGATTAATAGTCAGGTAGGTCAGTTTAGGAATCGGGTAGGTCAGTACTATTGTAGGAAGGGAAGATACTCAGGGAGTGCGAAAAGTCTGCAGGTTAGGGAGTGCAAATGACTTGCATTGCCCCGGGCGCTGACAACCCACGCTACGCCACTGGGATTACAAAAGACATTTTGACAAAAGGAGAAGAAGTAATCTAGTATGGAAGGTTGGGGACAAGGTTTGGCTTTCCAAAACAAATCTCAAACTCACGTGTCCCCATTGGAAATTGGGCCCAAGGTTTATTGGACCTTTTGAGATTAAGAGAGAAATCAAGCCTGTAGCATTTGACCTGAACCTACCAAACTGGTACAAAATACATCCAGTCCTCCAGAACTCCTTACTCAAACCAGCAGTGTTTAGCTCATTTCCTGAAAGAGAAGAGCCATCTCCACCACTACTTACTGTAGGGGAAGACACAGAATTTGAAGTGGAGGCCACTGTGCATGGTCAAAAGAGAGGGAGACAAGTGCAATACCTCATTAAATGGAAAGGATATCAACCTGAGGAGAACTCATGGGAGCCAGCAAATAACTTGCATGCTCCTAAACCTCTTCAAGAGTTCTTCAACAGATTCCTAGAAAAACAAACAAGCATGCCTGGGCATCCAGAGGCTGCCCCTCGTGGGGGGGGGGGGCTGTCAGGTAAGAATCCAGAGAAGAACTGGCAGATATGTCAATATCCAATATGGCCACACTATTTTGTGCATGTGCATTAGCGATTGGCACGCAACGGCATATGTACGTTCCTGACGGCTAGCGTGCGTACGCTAATACGCTAATTACCAGTGTTTGCTGGCCTATATAAGGAAACCAGTGGCTCTCACAAATTGCTGGATTATAATCAGCCTTTTATCCTGTGTTCCTGTGTTTCTGTGCCTTGTGCTACTGTTTGATTACCTGTTACCAACCCAGCTTACCCCTGATCTTCTCTGGCTTCTCTCCTGGCTCTGAACCCAACTTGCTTCACGGACCTGCTTCTGGCGGTTCCAGTTTAACATCCTGTGTTTGACCCCGGCTTGATCTCGATTATGCTTCCTGCCTCTGCTTCTTATTGTCTTCCGGTGCTTAATCCTCGGCTTGGCTTCTGACGTTGCTTCTGTATACCCATCTGTCAAGAGCCGCCAGTATCTCCAGAGAATCATTGACTATGGCCACCTTCTCTACTCTAGGGTGTCCCGCATCTGGAACCATCAGACAACTTCATCTGCAGGCAACCCACGCATCTCTGGGCATAGCATCCTCTGTCAACAACTCCAGAGGTACTCTGCACTCAGCTGCAAGAGGAGCCCTCTCGTCACCTCAGCCTCCAGTCTGGTATGTGACAAACGTCATGTGACATCATGCGATGTCAGAGGTGGTGGGTTCATCCGGTTACGTGGTTATGTCAGCTGGTGGCCCTGCTCTTTCCTATATAACAGCCGTCACAGCCATTTTTCAGGTCCATCAGGCGGTGTGATTGACGATGGATGTACCTTACGGGACACTTTTTTTTTCTTTTTTAATAAAGGAATTGTCAAAAACTGTCTATTGTGGTTTTTAATTTTTGACCATATACATTCACATGGGGGGGCCGGGATCTGATTCCAGATTCCGATAAGCCCCCCACCCACAGACCCCCACAACCACTGGGCCAGAGTTGTGGGGAAGAGGCCCTTGTCCCCATCAACATGAGGACAAGGTGCTTTGGGGTCCCCTTCTTGAGGGCAAGCGGCCTGGTATTCATTCTGAACGGGGGGACTCACTCGCCCCCCCCCCTTTCCTGGCCCACCATGCTGCTTGCTCGGATAAGGATCTGGTATGGATTTTGGGAGGGACCCCGCACCAATTTTCTTTTAAATCTTGATGTGGAGTTCCCCTTTAAATCTATGCCAGACCCAAAGGGCCTGGTATGGATTTTGAGGGGAACCCACATCAATTTTTTCATAGATTTATATCTATATCGCCGGCAGCCAGCAATACATTACAGCCGTGAGCATGTTTAACCACTGGGCACTTAAACCCCCTTCCTAACCACACCAATTTTCAGCTTTCGGTGCTCTCACATTTTGAATGACAATTACTCAGTCATACAACACTGTACCTATATGACATTTTTGTCCTTTTTTCACACAAATAGAGATTTCTTTTGGTGGTATTTAATCACCACTGAGTTTTTATTTTTTGCGCGATAAAAGAAAAAAGACCTAAAATTCTGTAAAGTTTTTTATTTTTCTTTGTTTCTGTTATAAAATTTAGCAAATTAGTAATTTTTCTTCATACATTTTGGCCAAAATGTATACTGCTACATATCTTTGGTAAATATAAGTACACATTGGTGTATATTATTTGGCCTTTGTGAAAGTTCCACAAGCTATGGTGCCAATATCTGAAAATTGATCACACCTGAAGTACTGACGTTAGGGTCTTGAGACCCTAAAATGCCAGAAAAAAACAAATACCCCCAAATGACCCCTTTTTGGAAAGAAGACATTCCAAGGTATTTAGAAAGTTGCATGGTGAGGTTTTTGAAGTTGTCATTTTTTTCCCACAATTCTTTGCAATATCAAGATTTTTATTTATTTATTTTTCTCAAAATTGTCATATTAGCAGGTTATTTCTCACACACAGCATATGCATACCACAAATTACACCCCAAAACACATTCTGCTATTACTCCTGAGCATGGCAATACCACACATGTGAGACTTTTACACAGCGTGGCCACATACAGAGGTACAACAGGCAGGGAGCGCCATCAGGCATTCTGGAGCACCCAGGCCAATTCTGACATTTCTCTCCTATATGTAAAAATCATCATTTATTTGCTAAAAAATTACATAGAACCCCAAAACTTTATATATTTTTTTTAGCAAAAACCCTAGAGAATACAATGGTGGTTGTTGCAACTTTTTATCTCGCATGGTATTTGCGCAGCAATTTTTAAAACGCATTTTTTTGTAAAAAAAATGTTGTGCTTTAAAAAAAGCAAACCAGTAAAGTTAGCCCAATGTTTTTGCATAATGTGAAAGATGAAGTTACGCCAAGTAGATAGATACCTAACATTTCGCAATTCAAAATTGCACACACACGTAGAATAGCCCCAAATTTCGCTACTTAAAAATATCCATAGGTGACGCTTTAAATGTTTTTACTGGTTACATGTTTTGAGTTACAGAGGAGGTCTAGGGCCAAAATTATTGCTCTCGCTCTAAAGTTTGCGGCAATACCTCACATGTTTGGTTTGAACACTGTTTTCATATGTGGGTGGGACTTACGTATGCGTTTCCTTTCTGCACACAAGCACATGGGGACAGGGGTGCTTTAAAAAAGAAAAGAAAAGATTTTTATTGTCCATTTTACTTTATTTATTTTAGTTTGACACTTTTTCCCCCAAAAATACATTTTTTGATCACTTTTATTCCTATTGCAATGAATGTAAACATCCCTTGTAATAGGAATATGGCATGACAGGTCCTCTTTACAGTGAGATATGGGGTCAATAAGACCCCACATCTCACCTCCCCTCTCACCTACTGTAAGAATGATCAAGCAGTGGAACAGCCTCTATGGTCATTCTTATGGTGAAGGGAATCGCTGGCTGAAAAAGCTGATATTTAAATATCATTCAGTTACCCCCCTGCACAAAGTCAAGGATGTCATATGACGGCCGGCAATCGGGAAGTGGTTAAAATGCATTTTTTTAACACAAAGTTGTCCATTTATACAATATTTAGAACACAATACATACCAAAAATGACACCCCAAAATAGATTCTCCTACTCCTCCTGAGTACGGCAATACCACATGTGTGAGACTTCCATAGCCTGGCCACATACAGTGGCCGAGTACAGCCGAGCATGGCCGAGCATGGCTGAGCATGGCTGGGTATTGCAGAGTATGGCTGGGTATTGGCAGGGTATTGGCAGGTTATTGGCAGAGTATTGGCAGAGTATTGTAGAGTTTTGGCGGGGTATTGGCAGAGTATGGCAGGGTATAGCAGAGAATTGCAGATTATGGAAGGATGGCGGAGCATGGATGGATGGATCCATGGATGTGACTGCACTTTTCACAGAGCAGTGCTGTGGTTACTACAGATCCAGCCCACAGTGCTGCTGCCATCCAATCTCTCCTCTCCAATGTACAGATCAGTACACAGAGGGGAGAGAGGAACCAACGTCATGACATGACTCCGATTTGTTTACAAGTGATCACTCCGTCATTGATCACGTGGTAAATGGCCGCAATCAGCAGCCATTTACCATAATTCGGGGATGCACTGGGTCCTGTGGACCCGGCAGTCACAGACATTCTCGGGTGCGTGCCCCAGGGGGCGCACGAGAGTGGGATTCTGGCAGGACATCACTGTACGCCCTCCTAGAGTTTTACAATCGCCCTATAGCTGTCATTCGGCTATGTGCTGGTTATTAAGTGGTTAAATTAAATTTTTTCCTTTACAAATGTGATTTTGCTGATGTACTGTTCTACACATTGCACAGATGTGCCACTTTACAGGCAGACTAAGGGGACCCCTGGCACGATAATTAAAGGAATATTTCATTTTTATTGTTTCACTTTAAGCATTATTAAAATCACTGCTTCTGCATTGATACATGTCCCCTAGGGTAGTACTCGGTCCCCATACACTTTTTATGGCTATAACTTGCAAATAAGCCTTTAAAATGAGCACTTTTGATTTTTCATGTTCATGTCTCATAAACTTTAATAGGGTTTGCATTAGGGATGAGCCGAACACCCCTCGGTTCGGTTAGCAGCAGAACATGCAAACAGGCAAAAAATGAGTTCGAACACGCGAGCACTGTTAAAGTCTATGGGGCACAAACATGAAAAATCAAAAGTGCTAATTTTAAAAGCTTATATGCAAGTTATTGTCATAAAAAAAGTGTTTGGGGACCTGGGTCCAGCCCCAGGGGACATGTATCAATGCAAAAAAAAGTTTAAAAACTGCAGTTTTTTCGGGAGCAGTGATTTTTATAATGCTTAAAGTGAAACAATAAAAGTGGAATATTCCTTTAAATTTCACCCCTGGGGGATGTCTAAAGTAAGCCTGTAAAGTGGCGCATGTTTCCCGTGTTTAGAACGGTCCGAGAGCAAAATTACATTTCTAAAGGAAAATAAGTCATTTAAAAGTACTCGCTGCTATAATGAATTGTCGGTCCCGGCAATACACATAAAAGTAATTGAAAAAAACAGCATGTGATTCCCCCACAGTCCATTACCAGATCCCTTCGATGTCTGGTATGAATATTAAGGGGAACCCCGAACCAAAATTTATAAAAAAATTGCATGGGGGTCCCCCCAAATTCCATACCAGGCCCTTCAGGTCTGGTATGGATATTAAGGGGAGCCCAATGCCAAAATAAAAAAAAAATGGTGTGGGGATTCCCCTCAAAATCTGTACCAGACCTTTCATGTCTGGTATGGATATTAAGGGGAACCACGCACCAATTTTTTTTTTAAATGGCATGGGGGTCCCCCAAAAATCCATACCCTTATCCAACCACACAAGCTGGCAAGCTGCAGGAAAAGAGGGGGGAAGAGAGAGCCCCCCTCCTGATTCGTACCAGGCCACATGCCCTCAACATGGGGAGGGTGCTTTGGGATAGCGGCACCCCCAAAGCACCTTGTCCCCATGTTGATGCACATAAGCCTTTAAAATTAGCACTTTTGATTTTTCCCATAGACTTTTAAAGTGTGTTCCGCGGCTTTCGAATTTCCTGCAAACACACCAAATTGTTCACTATTCGGCGAACACCCGGATCATCCCTAGTTTGCATGTTCACTCAAACTTTTTGCCTGTATATCCCCTCTTATTACTAGTGCATAAGCAACAAGTGTATTTGCTCACTAGCTGCTGCCCCCCACCCCCACCAGCTTTTTTTGTTTCCTTTGTAATTAATTAGGGTCTTTTTTTGGATTTAAAGTTTAAATGTAATGCTAGGGTTAAAAGAAAAAAACATATATAATGGGTGTTTGTTTTGGGGGGGTTAACTATTTAGTGCTAATGGTTTTTGGGTATTATATTTTATTTTGTGTTGTCAGGGCCTTTTTTCAGTTACGGTGCACAGCATGCACATGTAGCTGAACAGTGGTTGGAGCAATCCTTTGTACTCAGCATGTACTTTCGCATTTCTGTGTGCTAACTAGTGAGAAGGACATCTTCTTGCTTTATGGTATTTTTTTGGCATTAGTACCGGTACATGCCCCCCGTGCCAATGCTTCCCATGCCTTATGTTTAACTATAGTTTACATATTAGCTCTACAACTGGCCAGAATTATATATCAAAATTATTCCTCCCAGAGATTTCAATAGGGATCTTAGCAAAATGTCAGAAACGTACCAAATTTTAAGCACTATGAAGCAGCGCTTAAATTAAAGGCCTGTTCGACTATTCCTAATTTACATTAAATTGTCATAAGTGGTTGCCAAAGCCACTATCTGGTTCCATCCATTAGGCTCTGTGCAACTACTACATTGTGGCCTTGCCAATAAAAGCTCATTTACATTATTGGCTTTAGGTGGCTTACAGGTGAAAAATGTCTCTCTGAAACAGATGGATGGGGACATATCAACCTTTTGCTGATTAAACATTGGCCCACCACTGAACTTGCCTGATCCTCTGATGGATTGAATTGGCCTAAACATGGCTCAACTTGCTTTCCTCTTTCCTTCAGGGTCCTGGGAATTTTCCAGCAAGTTGGGAAAATGGTGATAACCATTTTCACCCCTACAGTAAGTAGTAGCCATTAATAGTCAGATCCTTGCCCTGGTGTCCTATAGTTATGAGACTAGGCCTTCAGCCGTCAGTCTTGTATGAGCAGTGTGTCACAATAGCATGGCATTTGGAAGAAAGACACTTTCACAATATTACTTCCTATTGAAATGTCTCATGAGATATTTGGATTTTTTAATAATTAAAGTTACAGCACAATTAACTTAAATTCACAAGAGCAACATGCCATTCTTCTCTCGTGTGTTCTCCTAGATATTTTGGGATATACCGTATATACTCGAGTATAGGCCGACCCGAATATAAGCCGAGGCCCCCAATTTACCCCCAAAAAAACTGGCAAACTTATTGACTCGTGTATAAGCCGAGGGTGAGACATGCCTGTCCATCCCTGTGTGTGTGTCCGTCCATCCCTGTGTGTCCGTCCATCCCTGTGTGTCCGTCCATCCATCCCTGTGTGTGTGTGTGTCCATCCATCCATCCATCCCTGTGTGTGTGTGTCTCCATCCATCCATCCATCCATCCATCCCTGTGTGTGTGTGTCTCCATCCATCCATCCCTGTGTGTGTGTGTCTCCATCCATCCATCCATCCCTGTGTGTGTGTGTATCCATCCATCCCTGTGTGTGTGTGTCTCCATCCATCCGTGTGTGTGTGTGTGTGTGTGTGTGTGTGTGTGTCCAGCCTACCTGTGTCCCGAGCCTTTGTCCCGAGCCTCCGTCCCGTGCCTTGCCTCCTTGCCTCCGTCCCGTGTCGTGCCTTGCCTTGCCTCCGTCCCGTCCCGTGCCGTGCCTTGCCTTGCCTCCGTCCCGTGCCCTCTTCGTCGGCGCCTCGGCGGCCATTGTAAAATTCAAAAGCCGCGCCTCCGCCTTCGCCTGTGATAGGCGGAACACTGAATTTCCCAGCAGCCTGTGTTCCGCCTATCACGGACATCGTATCATCCTCGTCCGTAGTACGAGGATGAGACGATGTCCGTGATAGGCGGAACACAGGCTGCTGGGAAATTCAGTGTTCCGCCTATCACAGGCGAAGGCGGAGCCGGAGGCGCGGCTTTTGAATTATAGAATGGCCGCTGTCTGTCTGCTCGACACGCTGATCGAGCGGGCAGACAGCGATGACTCGAGTATAAGCCGAGGGGGGCACTTTCAGCCTCAAAAAAAGAGGCTGAAAATCTCGGCTTATACTCGAGTATATACGGTAATGTATAACTGATGGTCTCTTTTTTGCACAAGTGCCTTATTATTCTTATAACACTGTGTGTATAGATTTCCCAACTAGCACAGTAGTAAGTACCCATATCTTCATCTGTTAATTGCTTAATTGTCAATGTGTAGTCATCTGCAATTAAAATCTTTTTTTTGTTGACTCCATCTTCATAATTTATTTTTCCAGGTACTATGTAGAGAATTCTTTGTAGTCCTTTTTCTTGTTTCTGCAAATACCAATGTACATCGTAGCCTGCTGGTATGACGCCACATGTAATCTGAGCTACTGAATGTTCATCTTCAGTCTTAGTTACAGAAATCTGATTCTGTTCTACACTGACTTGCTCTTTTGTTGCTGCATGCAAGAAAAAAAAGACAAAAAAGTGAAATAGAAAACATTTTACATTTTCTGTACAGCTACACTTCTATCTTTCTACTTCATATTATATATACTTTGTAAAATATCAGTGAAGTATTTTTGAATTTTGTGAATATATATGAATAATATATAATGTAGTTCTGCCAAAGTGCACATGTGTGTAAATACTTACATGATATAAGAAAGACGAGGATTAAAACATGCAAATACATAATTGCTGCTCAAGTAAGAAGTATTCTGTGTAAGATGATGGAAATTGATTTGACTAATATCACCACTCCCTCTGGTGGTAGCCAACCTGTGATGGTAAATACAATGTAACTAGTATTTACTTCTGTTAAGAATGGAAAAAAGAACATTATGGTGACAAAATATATTTATTACTATTATTTTTATCTGAATGTCATGTTGAATTTAAAAATGAGTTATCAAAATTGTAGCATAGACGTCTAAGCCCTTGTACGCACGGTCCGACATTCTGACAACCAAATCCGTTGGATTTTGTCTGACGGATTTTGTCCGAAACTGTTGCATACACACGGTCGGACAAAGTTGTCGGAAAATCCAATTGTACATAACGTGATGACATTATTTCGTTACAACGGGACTACATTCAGGCTAGTAGCCAATAGCTTTGGTCTAGGAATTTGATCTGAGCATGCGTGGCACTTTGTCCGTCGGAGTAGGCTACACATGATCGGAGTATGTCCGATCGGAGCATGTTGTCGGAAAATTTTATAGACAAGTTGGAAAACTTGGTCCGTCGGAATATCCGACGGACCAAGTTTTCCAACTTGTCTATAAAACAGTCTGATGGAGACCACACACAGTCTGATTATCCGACAATACGGTCCGATCGGACACATTCCGTCGGAATCTCCGACCGTGTGTACAAGGGCTAAGAAGTTATGCCACTATTACAACAAAAGCAATTATTTTATTTTCCTATTCATGTTCGTTACATCCTTGTACTATGTTGCTAGTTTTTATTAGTATTTGTTGTTTATCTTCCGAGACTGAATTAATACATAAGCATTTTAAAATGCTGAATTTTAACATGTGTCTTTAATGCTCGATTACCAGATTCTCCTGTGTTTTTTTTTTTTGTTTTTGTTTTTTTATGCAGTTTAACTGTGGATTTGCCGAGTCAAAAACACACTACAATCAATTGGCATGAACAAAAATTCAGCGTTTTTATACCTGAACATATTTTTATACACAAAGTGTGTCTTTAACATTTAACCTTCCCCAAGAACCAACATTTAACTGTAAAGCAGTTCTTCACTCTTTGAAACAAATTTAAAATCCAAAGACATGCAGGTAGGTTAATTGGCTTCTGTCCAAAATTGGCCCTAGTATATGAATGGGGACCTTGGATTGTGGGCTCCTTGAGGGTAGGGACCGATGTGAGTGTGCAATGTACAGGGACAATTGTAGACACTCACTTAGGTTGAACTGGATGGACTGGTGTCTTTATTCAACCTTACTAACTATGAAACTATGAAATTCAGCCGCTACAAATATTGTAGCTGTTGACTTTAAAAAAAATAGGACACTTACCTGTCCAGGGATGCCGCACCATCCTCACCTGGGCCAGTTCTTTGCCGGTCTTCTGGTCCCCAATGATGGCATGTTTAGTATGGAAAGCCAGGTGTGACTCCTTGCAGCTTCACAGTTGGCTTCTCACTGTGCATGCGCAGGCCGCGTTACATTATGTGAATGATCCCGCTGCCTTCTGGGACCTGTGACATGTCTCAGAAGGCTGTGGCATGGAGGGGGGTGCCAGACTTCTGGGAGAATCGCCTAGGGCTAGGCAATGTGATTAGAAATGAGAGAGGTTACCTACCAAAACTATGTACCCACTCCCCCCTAAATGAAAAGTTCCAAAAGAAAAAGAGGAGGGGGGAAGGAAAACCCTTCAGGGTGAACTTACACTTTAACCTATCCATTATCAGGTAGCCCCCCTCCCCAACATTATCCCCAGAGTAAGCCATTAAAATCCCCCAATATTTAAATTGGAACTAAAGTCTAAAAAATAATTCCTAATAGGTAGATTTTTTGGTAGAAGAAACTTTGAAAGTCTCCTTTGCCAGAAAACCCCTGGGTATGGGCAGTGTACATGCAAGGTCCTTTCCCAGCAAGTTGTCAAAAAAGAAGCCAGTTGAATCATTCGTGCCATAATGCAGAAGTATGAAGATACCAAGCTAAAAAAAGTGACAAAAAATGGCGGTAGTGGCAATGGAGTTCCACTGTCACCCAGTAAGTGTACCTTAGCACTTAAAGCAGAACTTCACACTGAAAAGGGAGTTAGTTATGTTTAACACTCCTTTCCTCCCTGGTAGAATTGCTGGTGTTTTACATGTGTTTTTGCAGTGCAGGACCCAAGAGGAAAGATGGACAAATACCATGGGTAGTCAATAATTAACCACTTGCCCACCGCATAACCCCATTATACGATGGCAAAGTGTCTCTCCTGTGCTGGATCACGTACCTAGTATGTGATCAGGCATTTCAAGGTAGGGGGCGCACCACTTACACTGTGATTAGTCACAGCACAAGCCATTCAACGTATGCCAGCCAATAAATGTCCACCGACACCCGCTGATCGCGAGGAGGAAGACAGAAAAGAGCTCTCTAAACAAGACAGAGCTCTGTTCTGTCAGCAGAGATTTAACCCTTTGATCACATTCAATATTTAACTCCTTCCCAGCCAGTGTCATTAGTACAGAGACAGTGCATATTTGTTAGCACTTATCTTTGTATTAGTGTCACTGGTTCCCACAAAGTGTCAAAAGTGTGAGTTAGCATAAGATTTCCCATCACAATATCACAGTCCCAATATAATTCGCTGATCGCAACCATTACTGGCATAAAGCATAAATAAATACAAATTTCAGTATACAGTGGATATAAAAAGTCTACACACCCCTGTTAAAATGTCAGGTTTCTGTGATGTAAAATAATGAGACAAAGATAAATCATTTCAGAACTGTTTTCACCTTTATTGTGACCTATAAACTGTAAAACTCAGTTGAACAACAAACTGAAATCTTTTAGGTGGAGGGAAGTAAAAATAAAAAAATAAAATAATATGGTTGCATAAGTGTGCACACCCTTAACCACTTTCAGACCGGACCAATTTGCTGGTCAAAGACCAGACCACTTTTTGCGATTCGGCACTGCGTCGCTTTAACTGACAATTGCGCGGTCGTGCGACGTGGCTCCCAAACAAAATTGACATCCTTTTTTTCCCACAAATAGAGCTTTCTTTTGGTGGTATTTGATCATCCCTGCGGTTTTTATTTTTTGCGCTATAAACAAAAATAGAGCGATAATTTTGAAAAAAACACATTATTTTTTACTTTTTGTTATAATAAATATCCCCCAAAAATATATAAAAAAAACATTTTTTTCCCTCAATTTAGGCCGATACGTATTCTTCTACATATTTTTGGTAAAAAAAATCGCAATAAGCGATTATTGATTGGTTTGCGCAAAAGTTATAGCGTTTACAAAATAGGGATAGTTTTATAGCATTTTTATTAATAATTTTTTATTATTTTTTTTTTACTAGTAATGGCGGCGATCTGCGATTTTTATTGTGACTGTGACATTGTCGGGGACCCATCGGACATTTTTGACACATTTTTGGGACCATTGTCATTTATACAGTAATCACTGCTATATAAATGCAGTGATTCCTGTGTAAATGACACTGGCAGTGAAAGGGTTAACCAGTGGGTGGCAGTGTAGGGGTTAAGTGTTCCTAGGGGTGTGTTACTAACTGTGGGGGGGTTGGGCTTTCATTTAGTGTACACTGATCTCTGCTCCAATCACATGGAGCAGAGATCAGCGTCACTAGTTGCTAGGCAGAATGGAAAAATGTTGTTTACACAGCATTTCCTCCATTCGGCCGCTCCGTGAGACGATTGCGGGGATGCCCGCGGCGATCGAGTCCGCGGGTCCCGCGACCGGACTCACGGGGGTCCCGACCAGCGCGGGAGCGCGCCGCCGGCGGCGCGCTCCCGATGGCAGGGCGGCATCGAATATTGGACGTACCTGTACGCCAATATGCCTGCCTGTGCCATTCTGTCGACGTATATCGTCGTGCGCTGGTCGGGAAGTGGTTAAACTAATATTTTGTTGAAGCACCTTTTTATTTTATTACAGCACTCAGTCTTTTTGGGTGAGTCAGAATGGCACATCTTGACTTGCCAATATTTGTCCACTCTTCTTTGCAAAAGCACTCCAAATCTGTCAGATTGTGAGGGCATCTCCTGTGCGCAGCCCTCTTCAGATCAGCCAACAGATCGGATTCAGGTCTGGGCTCTGACTGGGCCATTCTAAAACTTTAATCTTCTTCTGGTAAAACAATTATTTTGTTGATTTGGATGTATGCTTTGGGTTGTCATTCAGAAGCCTGAAGGTTTTGTGCCTTCACAAAAATGTATCTTTCTTTTTCAGGTCCAAAGTGAACATGGCAGCAACTCCAGAAAAATTCAATGTGGAAGCATAGGACCATAATCAAGTTTCTGTTTCTCCAAGGGAAAGGTGCGAAGCAGATCCATGATGAGATGTCACCATCTTTGGGTGACAGTGGCCCTTCATATGCAACAGTTAAATGTTGGGTTGTCAATTATAAAACTGGCCATTTCATTGTTGAAAGTGAGAAACCCAGTGGAAGGCCTGTTTCTGTCATGACATGATTCATGGAAGAGGTAAATTGGGTATATGGCATTCCCGAAGGTAAAACCCTTGGATTGGAATAGTGTACATATACTTGCACAGTCATAAAAGTCACAATAGGGTTGAGTCAAGTAAAAAAAAAGGGGGGGAGGTTGTTTAAAAAAAGGTAGTTTGTCCAGCAACTCTGTAAAACAAGTAAGAGAAACAGGGGGGGGGGGGGGGGGCGCCACTCTGTGTGTAGTATTAAATTACAGACATTTATTGCACAAGATTAAAAGCACTTACAAGATATAAGTGAAAGTCATAAGTATGCAGTCCTGTCAGTTCTGATGCTTCCCAAGTGCTCCACATACTATACGGATCGCTGGGACGGAGTCAGGTTGGTTGTTGTATCATATAGCTGTGCTTCAGTGAGAACTAGGAAATGGTCAGCTCCGTGCTGACCAGCTTGAACCGGAAATTACATCAAAAGCACGGGGCAGGAGGAAGGAATCAGGACTGTCTGTGTAAACTGAGATGCTACGCTTTTGGGGCTCACAGCTCTTTCTACTGGCCTGTTATTCTCTGGAGGAGAGTACCATTAAGTACACTCTCATGAGCATGAGGTCCGTGGCTGTAGGACTAAAACAGTCAGCGAGTCGGTGGCCTGGACGGAGACCGTGATGGATGCCTAACTGTTGAGCTCCCGCGTTCCGGGGATACTTTATCTGCTCATACGGGAGCCTACCTCCTTTCCCTGCTATGCACAGGTCTACCAGGAGCTTGTCTACCTCCCGCACCCCTAAGGAGTCCAGGACCTTACAGGGGAGGCACATCCCGGAGATATTCCGGTCGCAGAGACACCAGGCCCACGAGCCTTCACAGGCCCAATCCCCGGCCTCGCCTGACGGATCCTCACCGGCCCACATGCCTGGGGCTTCTGTGCCCGGCTCTGGGGGAGCTCATCCTCCGAGCATCCTTGACCTGGAGAAAGTCGCTCAGGATATCAAATGTACGGTGACTGCGGCTATCGCAGACCACAAGGCGGACTTGTTGGTGGTTGCCCACCGCATGGACAGTGTGGAGCAGACCACCCAGACCCACGCGGCGGCCATCCGCCAGGTCCAATCTGCGTATGACTCCCAGCTCTCTCAGGTATTTGAGCTCCATAGGCACGTCGAGGATCTGGACAACCGCGGACGGAGGCACAACATCAGGGTGCGGGGTGTCCCCGAAACCATCGAGCCGGATGCCATTCAATCTACCCTGTGTACCATATTTAATGACCTCATGGAGCGCCCGGCGGACTCCCCCATTGACATGGAAAGGGCTCATCGCTCCCTCCGCCCCCCACCCAGGGACTCTGAACCACCCAGGGACATCATCTGCGCGATTGTGAACTTTCCTCTCAAGGGAGAAATCCTTCGAAAAGCGCGCATGAAGGGCCGTATTGTGTTTAATGGGGCAGAGGTGAAACTCTTCCAGGATCTATCGCAGATCACTCTCCAAAACAGGAAGGCGCTCCGTCCGTTGCTGGAGGCTCTACGCTCTAGAAATATCCAATACCGCTGGAGGTTTCCTTTCGGCCTCTCTGCCTCCACCAGAGGGCGCTCTGCCCTTCTCCGCACCCCAGAGGATCTTCCGGCCTTCTGCGACCAACTCGACCTGCCACACATCGAGCTCCCGGACTGGTACACGACCTTCTTTCCGACGGAACCCTGGCGTCCTGTCTCTCTCAACCCATCGCCGAAAGCCGCACGCCAGCGATCTCGCCATCTTCGACCTGATCCGATGTCTCCTAACGCTCGCTCTCTGCGCCGTGAACTGCGCCAACGAAGCCCCTCACCCCCGCTAATACGGGGTGGGGCCCTGGAGGACTGAGAGGAGCTGTAGCTGTTGGAGTCCCGCTGTGAGTGAGTACTTCTCCCCACTTCCCTCCTGCCCCCCCCCCCCCCGAGACTTTCCTTGCCTGTCTCGCTACCCCTCCTCTCCTGTAACGCTGGCCTCGGCTGTCCACCTTTTGCTGCCATCCACCACGCTCTTCTGTGATTTTCAAGGCCCTCATATGCTACCCCTCTTGCCCCGCGCCTCACTGTGACAGCATTCCTCACCCCCGGATTGAGGGGTTCCCGCGTTGATGGGACTCCCTCTAGCTCCACTGTCGTCCAGATGCGGACTGTCTTTGCCTGGAATTTACCGAACTTTCTCTGAGGGAATACCCTCGCACTCCGGGAGGATACCTGTTCTCATGAGACTTTCTTCATCCCATCCCTGCCCTACACCCGACTCCTTTTTTTTTTCTCCCAGTGCCTTCTCTACGGATGTTTGCTGCAAACCCCCGGTGATTGCCACCCCCTTGCCCCGAGAGGGGCTTTTTGGAACTTGACTGTTCCCACGCTTTGCGGGGGGTAAGACCTCGTCCCCCCCCTCCCCCCGCAGCCGTAATGCCCACCTGAAGGCCCCCTTGTCACTTGGGCGGGTGGGGGGTTGATACGAATTTATGATTGCACTGTTCTCTTCTATATCTGTCACTGCATGTCATTGTCTAGCTGATTGGAAATTTTTATGCTGATCACTTGCCCCGGAGGCCGCCCTTATTTGCTTCAGCTGCTCTTCCCTTCCCTTCCACGTCCCTCCCTCCCCCCTCCCTCCCACTTTTCCCCCCCCTCCACCTTCCCCCCCCTTCCATCCTTCCCCCCCTCTCACCTCCCCCCCCCCCCCTCCCCCTCTCCCTCCCCCCCTTCCCCCCCTCCCCTTTATGATTGCACTGCTCTCTTCTATATCTGTCACTGCATGTCATTGTCTAGCTGATTGGAAATTTTTATTCTGATCACTTGCCCCCGAGGCCGCCCTTATTTGCTTCAGCTGCTCTCCCCTTCCCTTCCACGTCCCTCCCTCCCCCCTCCCTCCCACTTTCCCCCCCCCCCTCCACCTTTCCCCCCCTTCCATCCTTCCCCCCCCTCTCACCTTCCCCCCCTCTCCCTCCCCCCCTCCCCTCTCCCCCCCTCTCCTCCCCCCACCAACCCCCCTCCCAGGAGGGTGAGGTACTCGACCGAGACTTCTCTCAGGCCTCCCAATCCTAGGCCAATTTACTGATGTTGACACTGCCTTTTTTTATGTTAAGTTGCAATGTTCTTTGTGCACTTTTGTTTAACGGTATAGGCTCTGTGACACATGGCTTGTTCTCTTATCCCCAGTCGCGGCTCTCTATTGTTTTATTGTTTACTGTCTAGCTATTATGACCTAACAATATGCCCTTTTTTTTCCAGGTCCCCCTTTTATTGGTAGGCTCCCCTATACGTCTGGTTCCTCCCCAGAGTGGGTGAGGCCCCTTATTTACCCACCTAGATCCCCTGGATCGCGGCCGTCATGTAGTCCTCGTCTATTCCATTGTCCCCACACAGCAGTCTCTCTGAGACCAGGCTGACACACCAGATTTCACCTCCCGTCCCCCTAGGTAGACAGCTGGTCTAGTTCTACTTCTGGCTCTCTGTCCCCCGCTTCCCTACCCTTACCCTTACCTACCCTTCCCTATTTCCTTGTCTTTTTCCTCCTCTGCTCCTCCCGCCCCGCTTTCTACCCTCTTCTTTACTCGCCCCCGGGGTCGTGGCCCCCCGCTTCACATTCCCCTGCATAGGCTTTTACACCGGTGATCCCGGTGCATGCTCTTTTCGCCTGCCCAATCCCTTACGATGCAGCCTACTTCCTCGAATAGCGCTCCCTTGCAACTGAAATGTGTTTCACTTAACGTGAAGGGGCTCAACCTGCCGGAAAAAAGATCTCAAGCCCTATCCTCGTTAACCAAGTTCAAAGCACATTTTATTTTCTTGCAGGAGACGCACTTTCGCTCCGACGCCATCCCTAAACTCTCGAACCATGTCTACAAGACGGCCTTCCATGCCACCAATCCTGCTGCAAAAACGAAGGGTGTGTCCGTCCTTGTCTCCAAGCACGCTAACTTTCATCTAACCGATTCCCTGTTAGACCCGGAGGGCAGGTATGTCTTCCTTAAGGGCACCTACGCTTCTACACCGATTACGTTGGCCAACATCTATTGCCCAAACGAACATCAGGTAACTTTCTTCCGCACAACCTGTGCCCTATTGTCCTCCTTCCAGAGCGGACTGCTTCTCCTAGCCGGGGACTTCAATGTCCCTCTGAACCCTCTGCTGGACACGTCCACTGGGACGTCCTCGCTGACTTACAAAGCCCTCCGTCAGATCAAATCACATCTCCAAGCTTTATCACTTCATGACGCTTGGCGCACTCTCTATCCCTCCTCCAAAGACTATACCTTTTTCTCAGCCCCCCACCAAAAATATTCCAGAATAGATTTTTTCTTTTTGTCCCAGAAAGACCTCCCCCTCCTTCAGCACTCATCCATTGAGCCTATGTTCCTCTCTGACCACCACCCCATCACCATCACACTCTCCTTCCCCGAATCCTGCCCCAAAACAAAAATATGGCGCTTTAACCCATCTTTGCTCAAAGACCCCCTCGCCCTGGAGCGTATTCGCTCGGGTATTCAGCTGTTCTTCCAGGAGAACTCAGGGTCCGTTGCCTCCCCGGTTTCTCTCTGGGAGGCCCACAAGTGTGTGATTAGGGGGGAACTGATGGCTCTCTCCTCACAAGCCAAAAAGCTACACCAGGAGCGCGTGTCTACCCTCTTGTCGAGGCTAAAGACGTTGGAAATGTCTCACAAACTGTCACAGGCCCAGGCTACCCTCCAAGACCTGATCCACACCCGTACTTTGCTCGCAGACGAGTTGGGCAAACGCACTAAAAGGCGCTATGTTTTAGGCCAAAGGGTCTTCTACGAACACGGCAACAAGTGTGGCCGCCTCCTGGCTCGCTCGGTTCAATCAGCTAAGCTATCTCCCACTGTTCATAACCTGCTGCGCCCTTCGGGCTCCTTACTTACCAAAAATGAAGACATCGCGCAAGAATTCGAAAACTTTTATACCAAACTATACAACCTTCAACCACCCCCCCACTCCCAAACCGCACGAGCGGCCCGCGGTGCTCTTATCGCGGACTTTCTCTCATCACACAGTCCCAAGCCCATCTCCTCCCTGTGTGCTCAATCCCTGGAGGCACGGTTTTCCCCCCTCGAGCTGGACACCGCGCTGAAGCAGATGAAGGTCGGCAAAAGCCCGGGGCCGGACGGGTTTTCCCTCCAATATTACAAATCTTTCTTGGACACCCTCTCCCCTCACCTCCTAACCACATTCAATGCTCTAGCTGATCCTCAGGTGCGACCAGACCAGATGTTAAAGGCCCACATCGCCGTGATACCCAAGGAGGGTAAGGATCCGCTCCTGGCAGCAAACTATAGGCCAATATCATTGTTGAACGTTGATATTAAAATATATGCCAAAATTTTAGCCAACAGATTGCTCCCCCTGATCCCTAGTTTAATTCCCAATGACCAGGTGGGCTTTGTCCCGGGTAGGGAGGCCCGGGACAACACCATCCGCGCCTTGAATCTTCACCATTGGCTCACTTCCTCTAAAACTCCTGGCTTCTTTCTCTCCCTAGACGCCGAGAAGGCGTTCGATAGAGTGGCCTGGGACTACATGCGCGCTGTCTTAGCAGCGGTGGGCCTAGGCGACCGCATGCTTGCCTCTATAATGGCCTTGTATGCCGGCCCTACTGCGGCGGTGAGTCAATGGCCACCTATCGGACGCCTTCCCTATTAGTAACGGCACCCGTCAGGGTTGCCCCCTCTCCCCACTGATATATATTTTCACTCTGGAGCCCCTTTTGAACAAGCTTAGAACGAACCTGGACATCAGTCGGGTCTCGGCGAAGGAGAGAGAGTTTAAGGTCTCGGCCTTTGCAGACGACATTTTGCTCTCTCTGACCGCGCGCATTTCTCTCCCATCGCTACTTCGAGACTTGGAGGCTTTTGGTAAGATTTCCAACCTCAAGATCAACTATTCCAAGTCTCAAGCCCTGAATGTCACCCTGCCCCCCCAGGAAATGGCCCATTGTCAAGAAGCGTTTCCCTTTCATTGGGAACGTACCGCTATCTCGTACCTGGGCATTAAAATCCCTCACCACCTCTCTGACCTCTTTTCCCTCAACTTCCACGCGGCTCTGGTCCACACCCAAACCTATCTTAAGGATTGGAATCACCTTAACGTGTCCTGGTTCGGACGAGCAGCCCTTCTTAAAATGATCGTCTTGCCTCGTTCCTATACCTGATCCAAACCATCCCTATGGCCTTGCCCTGCAGTTTTTTTACTTCCTATCGGAGGGTCTGCTCGGCCTTTCTATGGAGAGATTCCCCCCCGAGGATCAAATACTCCAGACTCACGCTGCCCAAACCTAAGGGGGGGATTGCCCTCCCAGACCTATACAAGTACTATGTAGCCTGCCACCTTACTAGGATAGCGGACTGGAATATCCACTCTCTTGATAAATTGTGGGTGTCTTTAGAGAACGCGTTCTCCCCTGTCCCCATTCATCTCCTTCCCTGGTTGCTCCCGAAACAATGGCCCCACTCCCTAGCCACACACCCATTTATCTACACCTCCTTGATGTTATGCAGGAAAATCTCTGCCTCTGTTCCCATTGCGCCGTCCCCAGGCCCCTTAACTACACTGCGATCCAACCCTGACTTTCCTCCTGGAAATTCGCCCACCTTTCTTCGGCAGGACTGGCCCTTTGAGGATGTCCTTGCCCTACACTTTTTCCCAGGGGGTAAGATCGCCTCCTTGGATACTCTTCGTAGCCTCTCGAATTCCTCCTCCTTCTCGTTTTGGATGTACCGTCAGGTTCGCCATTTCCTCTCTACCCGGGCCCCCTTGGAGGATTGGATAAGACCACTCACCCCGTTTGAGGACTTATGCAACCGTAAGAAGCACCAAAAGCACCTCGTTTCCCTCCTATATGCCCTTGTCTCGGACCCGGGTTTCTTGACCCTATCCCCGTCGCAATCCTCCTGGCACAGGAATCTGCCGTCTCCTCCAACACCGGCTGAATGGACTAGAGTCCATGAATACGCTCATGGTGGCTCACTGAATGTAGCCATCCAGGAGAACGGTTATAAAATTCTAACTAGATGGTATAGGACTCCATCCCGCCTTCATAAATTTTCCCCTACCATCCCGAATGTTTGCTGGAGATGCAACGCTGATGTTGGGACAATGCTTCATACTTGGTGGGCATGTCCGGGCATCCAACCTTTCTAGAGGGAAGTTCACAGACTCGTCCTAGCAGTTACCACTTTTGATCTTGACTACACACCGGCACAATTTCTCCTCCATCACACGTCCCTTTCTCGGAGAGCCTATTTCAAATCCCTGGCCATGCACATGGTTAACGCTGCAAGGTTGTGTGTTCCTAGACATTGGCGGACCACCCGCGCCCCAACTTTGGGTGAATGGTTTGCGACCATTTCCAGGATTGCTGGCATGGAAGAGCTGATCCACATCTCCCAAGAGAGATTGGAGAAATACTCCTTTACGTGGGCCTGTTGGTCTCACTTCACAACTACTCCTGAGTTTAAACAACACGTTCCCCCAGATTAAGTGCTGACCCTCACCTGGAACCCCGTCATTTATCCCTTGTACCCCCTGGGTCTCTGGGGTGGGGGGCCACGTCCCCCCTCTCTCCTTTTCTTCTTCTTCGTTTTCTTCCTCTTCCCTCTCCTTTTTCTTTTCTTTTCGCTTTCCCTCTCCCTTTCCCCTCCTTTTCCTTCTCCCTCCCATCCTTGCTCCCTCCCCCTCCTTACCCCATTACTCCTCCCCTCCCCTGCTGGCGTGTCTGTTGCCCGGTTTCTGACGCCTAGCTTTGCCCTAGCCTTTTGCCCGGTTTTCTACCCTAGGGTGTCTCGGGTGGGCGCTGGTAGCCACCCGAGCTTTCTCCCCCCCCCCGCCGCTGTGTATCCATTATAGTTAGACTTAGCGTAATTCCGATATAGTGGTTGGAACAGTCTTTTTCACCCATTTTTTAGCCTGGTACCCTTAGGAGGCCCCTTCTGGTTCCTCCTTTCAAGTGTTTCTTCTTTTGTGCTGATTGTCTCGTGCTATGTACCTGTTTATTTGTGACGACCTGTTCCTGTTAATTCTGCAATCCTTAATAAAATCTTTATGGAAAAAAAAAAACAGTCAGCGAACCCACATAATAAGATGAAGGAATTAAAAGTTTTTAGGAGTAAAGTGGGAAATGGGATTTACACGGGTTAACAACTGGTGTGTAATAGAGCACATATTGAGCTGTTGGAAAAGGCCAAATACAACAATCTAGATAATGAAATAAAAAGTAATTGTCTTAAAGAGAAATGTATATTAAAATATACGGTATATAAAAAAATTTATATAAAAAGAAAGGGTGTATAAAAAATGTTGATGATGTTGTACAGAATAGGTAAATATATGGGAGTGAAGAAAAAGGGGGGGGAAACCCTGCGCTGCCTAACGACCTTACAATATGATGATTTCAGTGAATGACACAAACCAGCAGCTGACATACAAACAAACCAAGTCCAATAACTATATATAACGAAAAATGCAGTGCTAGAAAAACATGTAAATGTGAAGTGACTAATATAAGTGACTGTCAGGTCACCTGAGACCAGGTGACAGATGCACTCCGTAGGAGTCGGAAGTGCACCGCTAGGTAGTGGACCTTAGGACTGACTGCTGCGGAATGTACCCAGGGAGATTCAGGACACAAGTCTACTGGATTACTAACACAGATCTCAGTAGGAGCTAGAGCATAGATTCCCCAGGGCACGGAGTCTAAGAGCCAGCAGGTGTTCACCAGAGCCTCCAGTGGTGAGGATGGACTTGGCTGCAGTCTGGCTCCAGGTCAAGGCCCCTAGGGTCTCACAGCTCACACTCACAGTAGACTACAGGAGAAGGAAGCAGCAGGCTGGAACAACAAGAACAGTAAGGGGATAAGGCAGAGGTCAGGGCAACTAGCAGACAGGAACAACAGAGTACACGCCAAAAGTTCAGGGTCACAGGCAGACAGGGATGGTCAGGGACATGCCAAAAGGTCAAGGTCACAAGCAGACAGGAATCGTTGAGAACATGCCAAGGTCGATAACAGAGACAAACGAAGAGCACACGGCAAACAGGAACCAGGAAGCCAAACACACAATGAATACACAATGGGTGATCAGCACTGATGGCTTGCAGTGCACAGGTAACCCTCCTGGCGAAAGAGTAACCCTCCTGGCGAAAGAGTGTTCAAAGAATATAGCCAGAAGGTCTCCTGATAACATAACCATTTAAAATGCTCTACAACAGGAAGATCTCTGGAGATGGCCTCAATCACCCAAATCTGTAGACCCACAGTGGATTTTTCGTGTTCCGTAACAAAGTGTTCTGGAACACTTGTTTATCGCAAACCCTGCTCTACAAAAAGCCTGTGTTTACCAAATCGGGAGACCACAAGGACATGCCAGGCAGTATATGACATACTCACTAGAACAATTATGGAACTCTTTAATGGCATATGTCTTTCCTTTTGTTGTAAATATTTTTTGCCCACGATGAACAAACTTACACATAAGGCATCATTTTTTCTGCCATTGGAACATGCCTATCAGTGGTATTAGGGGAGAGTGTATAGTGGGGATGGACTGGGACTTACGAATTTTACTTGGTGCCAATTGGCTTTTGTTTTTGGCCCTGCGGTAAGAGACTTTGGGTTTTTACATGAGAGACTACCCAAAAGGGGGTCTTCCAACAAAATTCGCCAAAGTTTAGTAAGAATATTTTACATTTTTCTGTAGTAGTCATGAAATTGTGTAGTAAACTGTATTGTTTGGGGTTCATTTGATGTAGTGGACTTGGTCGCAGGTGCATAATTGGATGCATAATTATTTCCCCCACTATGTGTGTGTGTGTGTGTGTGTATGAAATTGGCTTATTATAAATAGTTTTTATCATTGTGTACTAATGTTTCCATGTCTACCAGTAATTATATATTCAGAAACAGTAAAATCACCCCTAACATGCTCAAGTATTTCATTGACTATACAGTTAGGGCCATATACATTTGGACACAGGCATCATTTTCATACTTTTGGCTCTTTATTTTACCAGAATGAAATTAAAGTGACACAATCCAAATAAATTTTAAGTGCAGATTTTCAGCTTTAATTCAAGGGGTTGAACATAAATGTCAAGTACAAATTTTAGGCACTGCAACCATTTTTATTTAATATTTTGTTGAGAATCCTTTACTACCAATGACTACCTGAAGTCTGGAACCCATGGACATTACCAATGACTAGGTTTCCTCATTTCTAATGCTTTGCCAGGCTCTAACTGCAGCTGTCTTCAGTCGTTCATGGGTCTTTCTGCCTTTAGTTTTTCATGCTCAATTGGGTTGAGATCAGGTGATTGACTTGGCCATTGCAGAATGTTCCACTTCTTTTCCTTCAAATGCTCCTTTTTCAGTGTGTTTTGGATCATTGTCCATCTGTACTGTGAAGCGCCGTCCAATCAACTTTGCAGCATTTGGGTAAATCTGGGCTGATAGTATATCTGCGCTGACAGTATATCTCTAAAAACTGCAGAATTCATCCACCTGCTTCTGTCTTCTATCACATCATCAATAAACACAAATGACCAAGTGCCACTGAAAGTCATGCATGCCCATGCCATCAACTGTCTCCACCATGTTTTACAAATGACATTGTGTGGTTTGGATCATGAGCTGTTCCAAGTCTTCTCCACACTTTTTTCTGCCTGTCATTCTGGCACAGACTAATCTTAGTTTCATTCGTCCAAAAATTGCTTTTCCAGAACTGGTCTGGCTTTTTTAGATTTTTTCTGGCAAAGTCTAATCTGGCTTTTCTATTCTTCAGGCTGTGAATAGTTTGCACCTTGTGGTGAACCCTGTGTGTTTTCTCTCTTGAAGTCTTATCTTGATTGTAGACTTTGACAATGATATGCCCACCTCCTGGAGAGTGTCCTTCACTTGTCTGGATGTTGTGAATAGATTTTTCTGCACCATAAAGAGAATACTGCAATCATCCACCCCTGTTGTCTTCCATGGACGTCCAGGCCTTTTTATGTTGCTGTGCTCACCTGTGCCTTCTTCTTTCCTCAAAATGTACCAAACTGTTGATTTGGCCACTCCTAATGTTGCTGCTATTTCTCTGATAGATTTGTTTCATTTTTGAAGCCTTATGCTGCGTACACTCGATCAGACTATCCTGCGGACTTAGTCTGGTGGACAAACCGCTGTAAAGTCCACCAGACTGTCCGAACGAGCTGACCTGCCCACACACGGGACTTTTCCAGCAGACTAGGTCTCAGAGGATGCTGGGACTGTGACATCATAATGGGCGGGGACATCACCCGGCGATGTCCCTATATAAGTCGCCGCACGCCGCGTCCCTGTCATTGTGGCCAGAGACAGCGATGAGTCAACAGCTCAAGAAGAGAAGAACAGAAGGCAGCGAAGAGAGGGGGGACAGCAGCGATAGAAGACCGGGCCACCACTTGTAAAAGAGCTAGAAGGCATGGAGGCCGGCAAGAAGAACCGAAGAGGGGGACAAGACCCCTGAAGAGGGGGACAAGATCCCCGAAGTCGGAAGAAGACCCCCAGAGGGCGACTAAGAAGAAAGCCGGGCTCCTCCGCTAGTAAAAGAGCTAGCAAAAGAGCAGAAGATAGCGGAGGAGTCTGGCGAGAAGACCCCCCAAGACAGAAGAAGTCCCCCAGAGCTGTGCAATAAACTATTTTTTACATTTTTTTCACAGGTGAATGGGTAGGGGTACATTGTACCCCATACTCAATCACATGGGTTGGGGGGCCAGTATCCAGAGGCCCCCTTATTAAAGGGGGATCCCGGATTCCAATAAGCCCCCCCGCCCACAGACCCCAACAACCAACGGCCAGGGTTGTCGGGAAGAGGCCCTTGTCCTCATCAACATGGGGACAAGGTGCTTTGGGGTGGGGGGGGCCGTGCGGCCCTCCTTCCCCAAAGCACCTCCCCATGTTGAGGGCACGCAGCCTGGTACGGCTCAGGAGGGGGGGGCTCGCTCGTCCCCACACCCTTTCCTGACCGGCCGGGTAGCGTGCTCGGATAAGGGTCTGATATGGACCTGGGGGGACCCCCACGCCGTATTTTTGCCGTAGGACTTCCCCTTTAAGTCCATACCAGACTGCGAGTCCGGCGGACAAATTTTGGTACAAAACTACTTTCTAAGTCCGCCGGACTTTTGGGTAAAAAAAGTCCGCCGGAGCCCACACACAGGCGGATACTTTTCCACCGGATTGTTTGATCATGTGTATGCGGCATTACAATGACCTATTTCAATTGCATGGACAGCTCCTTTGAACGCATGATGTACAGTGGTGTGAAAAAGTGTTTGCCCCCTTCCTCATTTCCTGTTCCTTTGCATGTTTGTCACACTTAAGTGTTTCGGAACATCAAACCAATTTAAACAATAGTCAAGGACAACACAAGTAAACACAAAATGCGATTTGTAAATGAAGGTGTTTATTATTAAAGGTGAAAAAAAATCCAAACCATCATGGCCCTGTGTGAAAAAGTGATTGCCCCCCTTGTTAAAACATACTATAACTGTGGTTGTCCACACCTGAGTTCAATTTCTCTAGCCACACCCAGGCCTGATTATTGCCACACCTGTTCACAATCAAGGCATCACTTAAATAGGAGCTGCTTGACACAGTAAGGTCCACCAGAAGATCCTTAAAAGCTACACATCATGCCGAGACCCAAAGAAATTCAGGAACAATTGAGAAAGAAAGTAATTGAGATCTATCAGTCTGGAAAGGGTTATAAAGCCATTTCCAAAGCTTTGGGAATCCAGCGAACCACAGTGAGAGCCATTATCCACAAATGGCGAAGACATGGAACAGTGGTGAACCTTCCCAGGAGTGGCCGGCCGCCCAAAATTACCCCAAGAGCGCAGCGACGACTCATCCAAGAGGTCACAAAAGACCCCACAACAACGTCCAAGGAACTGCAGGCCTCACTTGCCTCAGTTAAGGTCAGCGTTCATACCTCCACCATCAGGAAAAGACTGGGCAAAAATGGCCTGCATGGCAGAGTTCCAAGGAGAAAACCACTGCTGAGCAAAAAGAACATCAAAGCTCGTCTCAATTTCTCCACAACACATCTTGATGATCCCCAAGACTTTTGGGACAACATTCTGTGGACCGATGAGACAAAAGTGGAACTCTTTGGAAGGTGTGTGTCCAAGTATATCTGGCGTAGAAGGAACACTGCATTTCATAAAAAGAACATTATACCAACAGTAAAATATGGTGGTGGTAGTGTGATGGTCTGGGGCTGTTTTGCTGCTTCAGGACCTGGAAGACTTGCCGCGATAAAAGGAACTATGAATTCTGCTGTCTACCAAGAGATCCTGAAGGAGAATGTCCGACCATCTGTTCGTGTACTCAAGCTGAAACGAACTTGGGTTCTGCAGCAGGACAATGATCCTAAACACACCAGCAAGTCCACCACCGAATGGCTGAAGAAAAACAAAATGAAGACTTTGGAGTGGCCTAGCCAAAGTCCTGACCTGAATCCTATTGAGATGTTGTGGTATGACCTTAAAAAGGCCGTTCATGCTCGAAAACCCTCTAATGTAACTGAATTAGGACAATTCTGCAAAGATGAGTGGGCCAAAATTCCTCCAGGACGCTGTAAAAGCCTCATTGCACGTTATCGCAAACGCTTGGTTGCAGTTGTTGCTGCTAAGGGTGGCCCAACCAGTTATTAGGTTTAGGGGGCAATCACTTTTTCACACAGGGCCATGATGGTTTGGATTTTTTTTCACCTTTAATAATAAACACCTTCATTTACAAATTGCATTTTGTGTTTACTTGTGTTGTCCTTGACTATTGTTTAAATTGGTTTGATGTTCCGAAACACTTAAGTGTGACAAACATGCAAAGGAACAGGAAATGAGGAAGGGGGCAAACACTTTTTCACACCACTGTAGGTTCACTGAAATAGATTCCAAATGCAAATTACCACACTTATAATCAACTCCAGACCTTTTACCTCTTTAATTGATGAAGAAATTATGAAGAAGTAGTTCACATATGGCCATGACATGGCTTTTAATTCAATTGTCCAATTACTCATAGTCCCTTGAAAAATGGTTAGGGGTGGCTATTCTTAAGAGCTGTAATTTCTAAACCCTTTCTCCAGTTTGGATGTACATACCCTCAAATTAAACCTAAGAGCGTGCACTTTCTGCCCCTTATCCATTATATAACTATAGCTTGAATATATTTTGGTAAATACCTGAAAAATCTAAAATTGTGCCTTTGTCCAAATATATATGGACCTAACTGTAGTATAATTTTTTTATCTGTCATATTGTATTATTTTTATATGGTTGTTTCATGTTATTCATTTTTAGGTTTGCTCTCTACCTTTAAATGGTATTGTTGAGTCAGTAGACTAGTATAATCATGATTGTGGTCACACTGGTGGTTGTTAGGTGTTCTGGCTACTGGTATTATTTCCTGTTATTTGTTGCTGTTCTTCTACCACTTCTTTACTGCTTCTTGTTAGAGGTGAGAATAGATATTTGTGGTAAAGCATTCAGCACCATGTTATATTGTTTTAATTATGTTTTGTATGGGGGGGGGGGGCTCTTCTGTCAGAGGGCCCGGGGCAGTTTCTCCTTTTGCCTCCCAGGTGTCCAAAGGTGCCCCTGTGCTCATTCATTCAGAGTGAGGGCACTTTAATACATGTGTGTTACTGACCTCATCACCAGGTGGAAGAAGAGCAGAAAAGCATACCTACCAAGTCACATGCTTTTTCAATCCTGAGAAGTAAGGTGTGTGCTGGAGTGTACATCTCACTTATAGCACAGATTAGTAGCATACACTTTAAACTGAGACAAATTCATTGTATGCTTGTACATACTTGCCCAATAAAGCTGATTCTGATCCTTCCTTCTGTTTTTGTCCGTTCTGACAGCTACTACTGTCATACCATGCTTTAACATGTCCCTAATTTACATAAAATATACTGTGTTTGCAAAACATTAGATTTCTTTCTAGCTAAAAAGTACATAAATGATTGCCCATGTGCAGTTTATTTTTCATGTCAAAATTGGACAGTTAAAGCAAAGGGGGTGGGTAAGGACCCAGTATGGCCTAGTAGGTGGTATTCTCATCCTACATCATGTGTTAGCAGTGGAGAGATAGTTGCCCAAAGGTAACCTGAAAATATGCTGAGAGGACAATGAATGTCACTGTTGGAAAAAATGGTGATGCGAACAGTGATGCTGGCTGCTAAATGGCTAGCAGGCCTGGCTAGCATGAACAGTAGCAGTGAATGAATGAGTTGTAGTGTATAGTGGTATAGTGCAGGAGGTAACTGTGCTTTGGCTGTGTTGAAGTTGCAGTGTAAACTAGGATATCTCCAAAAACACAGACACAGGATATGGCGGTATCTTGCCGTCATTAACCATCTCTAGGTCAGCAGTCGAAAAACATCTGTGAGGTCATCTGAGAACAATGTATAAGGGCATCTATGACCTCAGTAAAATACTGAAGTCTGAACGTTTGGTGTGCTGAATTATGTTGTTACAAGTTTTCCATGGTATCACGGCTTGCCAAGCACCCCCCTAACAAAGCATTAAAGGTACAGAGGCAGGATTAATTTTTTTCAACTATGATTAGGTATCCAATATGATACACAAATTCAGTTCACCTAACATTTTGCTTTGGTACATCAGGATCAATTTCACTTCACTCACTGCATTTTACATTACTTCACTGTACTTCACTCTTTAATTAATCATACATGCTGCCTTTCACCTTGTGAGCCACCAGAAAGTTACCATGAACAGCCCAAGTGAGTGATCACATGAGGACATGAAACTAGGGAAATACTTTCCTCTGCTGATGTCAGACCACTGACATCATACTCAGATGAAGGCACGGTCACTTGATTATCACTCAGTTACTTCTTTTTAGTGATAAAAAGTACAGTTTTTGAAAAATTAAAATTATGTTTTATCTTCTAAAATGTCAGAAAATGTATTCATGTAGACTTTTGAATCATCCAAAAGGTCAATTATCTTTACTTTGACAGATAGATATAATTTAAAATCAGAAATGCAGTTTCCTTCAAATATCTAGTTAAGAGCATCTGGCTGACACTTCTACCTTTTGAGGCTTTTAATTTCCAGGAAAACTACTGTTTGTGGTTGGAGTAAATTACTATGTGCGGATGAGAAAATGTTGCCATTGGGTTGTTGTTTCCTGTTTTTTGATAAACATCAACTTTTAATGTCACATCTAGATATACGGTTTAACATATAATATTAGCAGCACAATTTTGTGGTCTAAAGGTCTTTGAATTTATATTTCCAGTAAAGACACTTTGTGTTTTCATTTAACAAATATCTATGTACCATGTGTATTTTTAAATATTTTGTACAATGCTTTTATTAAATGATAAGGTATTGGGGCACAGAAACCAGCGCTAGGGAAAATGGCTGTAATAAAATGCCAATAATTATTCTCTTACTAAATCATAATTATCAGGGAACACAATTTTGAGACACCTGTGAACTAGCCATATTCCATGCTGCAACACGTGAAGACGTTTGATTGTGTGTTAAATATTTGCCAAGTTATCAGTGTGCCGTAGCTAGTTTGTTCAAGATCCAACCTACCACAAAATGTAAACATGTGATCATCTTACTTAAAGTGGTTTTAAACCCTCCCATATAACCAGTGAAGTGAATAGCTTTGGGTGATACACAGAGATTAAACAAATCCTCTTACATAAGATTTACTAGTTTGTCTGCAGTCTTCTCTTCTCTACAGCCATTCAAAGTGCAGAATTGTGATAAAATCCTTCTTCGTCTGTCAGTATCACAGAGGAAGGGGTGGAGAGCTACAGTTAAAGTGTGTGAGAGCTGATTGGAGGAAAGGGATACACCCCTCTTCAGATGGAGCAGGACTGAGGGAAGGATACAGAGCTGTGTCCTGAATAGACAAGCTGCGTGCTGAGCTCCCTCCCTCGTCACAAATTTATCTCATGTGTCTGGATAACTTGGTTTAAGTGACACATGCTGATAACTGAGGATTGAAGTACCAGAAATAAACAACATTTAGTGCTTTGGACATAGACAAGCAAAACACTACAGATATATGTGCTTTGTTCAGATTTTATTACTGAGGTTTACAACCCCTTTAACCGCTTCCTGGCTGCCTTACGCTGATAGACATCAGCAGAAGGGCATGTACAGGCAGAATCACATACCTGTAAGTTGCCCTTTAAGAGGCGGTAGCGGTGCACGCGCCACCGGCGGCGTGCTCGCGTGCCCGCGGGGCGCTCTGTGAGTCGGGTCGCGGGTCCCATGGACTCATTCACCGTGGGGATACCCGCGATCACCTCACGGAGAGGAAGAAGTGGGGAGATGCTAAGGTAAACAAGCATCTCCCTGTTCTGCCTAGCAACAGTGACACTGATCTCTGCTCCATGTGATTGGAGCAGAGATCAGTGATGTGTAAAACACAGCCACGCCCCCCACAGTTAGCAACACGCCCCTAGGACACACTTTACCCCTACACTGCCACCTAGTGGTTAACCCCTTCACTAACAGTGTCATTTACACAGGAATCAGTGCATTTGTATAGCACTGATTGCTGTATAAATGACAATGGTCCCAAAAATGTGTCAGAAATGTCCGATGTGTCCGCCATAATGTTGCAGTCAAGATAAAAATCGCTGATCGCTGCCATTTAAATATTTATATATATATATTAATAAAAATGGCATAAAACTATCCCTTATTTTGTAAACTCTATAACTTTTGCAGAAACCAATAAATAATCGCTCATTGTGATTTTATTTTTATTTTTTTTACCAAAAATATGTAGAAGAATATGTATCGGCATAAACTGAGGAAAACATTGTTTTATATATATATTTTTGGGGGTTATTTATTATAGCAAAATGTTAAAAAATAATGCCTTTTTTTCAAAAGTGTTTTTTTGTTTATATCGCAAAAAATAAAAACCGCAGGGGTGATCAAATACCACCAAAAGAAAGCTCTATTTATGGGAAAAAAAGGACATCAGTTTTGTTTGGAAGCCATGTCGCATGACCGCTCAATTGTCAGTTAAAGCGATGCAGTGCCGAAAAAGTGCTCTGGTCAGGAAAGGGGTAAATTCTTTATGGACATTAAAATATTTACATTTTCTTAACAAGCAGAAAATGAACTTTATAACAAGCGGTCATGCCCCTGACGCCCCCTGATGTCACTTCCAGGTCCACGTCCGAGCTGTCACTGGAGTGTCAGCATTTGGCTGTCTACTGAGTAAGGGAGCGCTGGGAACCATCAGCACAGCTCTTTGCCGGCTTGCCTGAGGCTTACCCAAGGACACATCAGGACTGATCAGGGACACAGCGGCATTATGATATGCTATGTACAAGATCCTTGAAGTAGTTCTAAAGTCAGGTGCAATAAGATAAAACATCTTCTGTGTGCAGTAGCCCTAATACTTACCTGAGCCCCATTTCAATCCAGCAATGTTGCAGGAGAGTCTTGACTGGCCGTGACTCTCTCTTGTCATTGGCTGAGACAGCAGTGGGGGGCCAATGGCTCCCGCTGCTGTCAATCAAAGTCAGTAAGCCAATGAGGTGAGACAGGGGGCAGGGCCAATCTGTGGCTCCATGTCTGAATGGACACTCAAAACAGCGGCTCAGCTCGGGTTTTGCAATAGCAAACAGCTTGCTGTGGGGGCACTCTGCAGGAGGGAGGGAAGAGGAGGGTTAGGGCTGCTCTGTGCAAAACCACTGCATAGAGCATGTAAGTATAACATGTTTGTTATTTTTAAACAACAAAAACAAGACTTTATTATTACTTTAACGTGTGAGTTGTTTACCTTCAGAATAAACGTATTTGTGCTTACATACTACATTTAGAAGGAGCTGCTTTGTGCCCCTTGATTTTCTACAGAGTTGCTTTTATCCTCACTAGGTGCCAGCCACGGTGTAGGCCCAGGATGAGTTCTGCAAGGACTGTGCCCCCTTGATATCAAAGACTGAATGTTATTGGAGTTATCATAGCCTTTTGCTTTGCTTTTCTTCCTCCAGTTTAGTGAGCCACTTTGTTCCCATTTTTTTCTCAGTTTTTTACCTCACTCTGTTATGTCGCTGCTTGCACTGTGAAGTAATTAATTCTCAAATATTCCAAAACATCACAGCAAAGACTCTAGATTTATGTTTAATTCTGTTTCTAACAGCTCTTTTCTAGCAGTTTATACATAAGGCACACTATCGAAGATTCTGCTCTCCATAAAAAAATAAAAGGTAAATGATTTCAATGCCCGTATTATGAAATGTAAAATTAATTTCTCCAAAATGCTTATAGGTCAATGCTTATAGGTCAATCAGAACTTTTTGTTTTTACTGCTTGTTTAGAATGTATAAATGCTTTAACAGGCTCCATTTAAATCAGGCATGTCCAAAGTCCGGCCCGCGGGCCAATTGCGGCCCGCGGTCCGGTTTTGAACGGCCCGCCTGGTCTTTCTCAATTTAGTGTGCCGTGGGATCAGGGCTGTCAGATGAGCCCGATCCCTGGCACTGTGAGAAGCTCCGTGAGCTTCAAAAGTGAAAGTAAAGTGCAGAGGAGTGTGCTGTGCTCTCTGCTTCCCCCTACAGTGCAGTACCCGGCTGAATTAGGAAGCTACAAAGGTACTGTACTATGCTAAAAGCTAAATTGGTGTTAAAAAGACTTTATTCATGTGTGTGTGTGTATGAATGTATGTCTGTATGTGTGTGTGTGTGCACATGTGTCTGTATGTGTGTCTGTGTGTGTGCACTTGTGTCTGTATGTGTGTGTGTGCACTTGTGTCTGTATGTGTGTGTGTACACTTGTGTCTGTATGTGTGTGTGTGTGTACACTTGTGTCTGTATGTGTGTGTGTGTACACTTGTGTCTGTATGTGTGTGTGTGCACGTGTGTGTGTGTACACATGTGTCTGTATGTGTGTGTGTGTGCACATGTGTCTGTATGTGTGTGTGTGTGCACATGTGTCTGTATGTGTGTGTGTGTGCACATGTGCCTGTATATGTGTGTGTGCACATGTGCCTGTATATGTGTGTGTGCACATGTGCCTGTATATGTGTGTGTGCACATGTGCCTGTATATGTGTGTGTGCACATGTGCCTGTATATGTGTGTGTGCACATGTGTCTGTATGTGTGTGTATGTGTGTGTGCGCACATGTGTCTGTGTGTGTGTGTGTGTGTGTGTGTGTGTGTACACACATGTGTCTGTATGTGTGTGTGTGCACATGTGTCTGTGTGTGTGTGTGTGTGTGCACATGTGTCTGTGTGTGTGTGCACATGTGTGTGTGTGTGTGTGCGCACATGTGTCTGTGTGTGTGTGTGTGTGTGTGTATGTATATGTGTATGTGTGTGCACATGTGTCTGTATGTGTATGTGTGTGTGCGCACATGTGTCTGTATGTGTGTGTGTGTGTGTGTGCACATGTGTCTGTATGTGTGTCTGTGTGTGTGCGTGTGCACATGTGTCTGTATGTGTGCGTGTGCACATGTGTCTGTATGTCTGTGTGTGTGCATGCATGTGTATGCATATGTCTGTGTGCATGTATGCGCGTGTCTGTGTGTGTGCATGTATGTGTATGCGTGTGTCTGTATGTATGTGTGTGTGCACATGTGTCTGTATCTGTGCGCATGTATGTCTGTATCTCTGTGTGCACATGTCTGTATGTATGTCTGTATGCATGTGTCTGTATGTGTGTGTGTGTGCGCGCATGTGTCTGTATGTCTGTATGTATGTATGTATGTATGTGTATGCATGTGTCTGTATGTATGTGTGTGCATGTATGTCTGTATGTATGTGTGTGCGGCGTACATTTATCTGCATGTGTGTCTGCATGTGTGTACATGTGTCTGTGTGTATGTTACTTTTAATCCGGACCCCCCCCCCCCCATTCTTGTACCATCAAAAATGCTTTTGTAGGGCTTGTGTGTGATATTAGCCAGTACTGCTGCTCCTCTGAAAAGCAATCCATACACAGATCTCTTTTCAGAGGCATTTGAATGGTGGTAAATGGGCATTATGTTGCCTCCTCACCACCTGTTTTAAGCCCGTAAATTCAGCATCACTATACCGCAACTGTGTGTACTTGAAGTGCAGGCCCATTCACCCTGGGTATACCTCCAGCTGCAGCCACATCAGGTGTACACCCCCAGCTGCTCCCTCTGCAGCTAAAGGGGGAGAAGTTGGGGGTGGTAAAAACAGCTTAACCATGTGGTTTTACTGCCCCTCCAACCTGACATGTGAACAAGCCCTTGGTTCACATCTGTGTGGCTGCGTACTGTGTGCAGGGCAGGCCAATAATTTCAAGGGACTTCCCTACTCACAAAAATGCAGGGAAAGAAGCCCCCAAGCTTTTTTTTTTTTTTTTTTTTTTTTAAATTGGACTGCACCAAAAGCACCCTACATTTTCCAATGTGTGGGGTACCATTAAAAATGAACGGTACCCCCTAAAGTGCAGAGCATTCGTCTGTGTGTTGGGAACAAGCGCGACAAAGGCAAGAGAATTCTTGTTGGGCTGTGTATTAGAGCTCGGATGGACAAACTTAGACCGAATTTTCAATGGTTCAAAGAATGTCAGGCAAAATGGTCGGCCCTCGTACATGTTCACTTCATCAAATCCGGCCCTCTTTGAAAAAAGTTTGGACACCCCTGATTTAAATTGTTTGTCAAACCAAATTTTTTTCATAGTTTTGAATAAAGTAGAGAAAATTAAAAGCTCTGTCAACTTTTCTGTTATATGCGATCCTGTTAGAGCAATTTCCTCCCACTTCCTGTCCTCTCGACAATATTTTACTGAATAAAAGATGAGGGAAACTCTCCAAAAGCAACAGACACATTTTTTTTAGGAAAGTAGGGGAATGCTAGAACTTCTCTTAGATTTGTTATAATGTTGGTGCAACATTTCCGAATTTCACTCACTCTGTCTGGCAAAACTGTTGTCACTGGGACAGGAAGTAAGGATAAATCTTGCTAACATAGCTTTAAAAACAGAAAGGGGTTCTAGTCCTTCCCTACTCTAACACTAAAAAATTTTTTTTGTCTTACATACAAATTGACTTTGCTGTGTGCCGTAAGTGTAAATAAGTGTTGTAGCAACATAGGATGTTATTGTAGAAAGCTGTCTTTAAGGGCTTGTTCACACTTGCTAAATTACTGACGCTCAACAAACGCTACTATGGCCTTTGTAAAGTGTTACTAAGGGTGTCAGACTGGCGTCAATGAGCTTTAGAATGGGGCATTTTACAAGTGTTAAAATGCTCCCTAAATGCCCTATGCGTGGTTTCGTAGTGTTTGATGAGCGTGGAAAGTGACAGATTTTAACGCTCTGCAACCACCCCGAAAACCGCACAGAAAACACCTGCCAAGCATTTGCAGAGCGTTACCATAGACTTGAATGGGACGCTTTAAAAAACTTCAACACCTCCTGACACAACATGAAGCTTACATTTTGAAGCAAATCGATGCTAACGCTTCATGTTTTTGTAATGTGAACAGCACAATGTGCTGTCTATTGAATCTTGTAAATAGGAGTTTAAGGGACGTTTTTAACGCCTGTCAAACGCCTGTTCTAAAGCCAGTGTGAACTCAGCCTAAATCATAGTGGAAAAAATGTTGCTATATAAATAAATAAACTTGATACTAGAGTGATTTAGCAATTATTTTCTTCTAAATATTACAGATACAATATTACAGATATCATTCTTTTAATGCAGACATTTAATAATCAAGTACAAAAAAACTAAATTAACTAAAATATCCCATATACAAATGCAGTGCAAGATTATTTGTATGAATATTTAGCAAAGCAAAAAGTTAATGAATAACTAAAATACATAAGGTATATAAAAAACACTCAAATAAAAACATTCACTTGTGTATTTAAATGATATTAATTTCTGACCATCCAATTGCCCTTGTCAACCCTATATAGGTATTCCCAAACAATATGTCCTTTTTCAGTTTGATGCCGAAAATGGCAACCCATGTTCAAGATGTGGCCTTTCCAATGATATATATAACAATGACAATAAACTGCTGTTTGGCATCTATGCCATTTTGTTTTTTTCCATTTTATGGCAGATAAATTAGGCTTTGTTTAGGCAAAAATTGGGTTTAAACAGGTGGTAAGGAGGCATTGCATCACTACCTCACCAACTGTTAGTAGTCTCTGGAGCACAATCCAAATGTGGATTGGGCTTCAGAGGCAAGAGAATTTGAGAGAGTGTTTTTGTATAAATCTACCCTTAGTAGCATAATGTTGCCTTGATCTATTAATATTTTTTTTAACTATTATGACTATTACATTTACCAGCAAATAAGCATACATTTTAATTGATCTAAAATAAAGTAAAGTAATACAGTCTAAGCAATGCTGATTCAGTGGGGTTGATAAACTGAAAGAAGTAAATGTCTACAAGCTCTGATATCGTAGTGACTAAATTGAAGTTCGGCTCACTTCAATAATCAAGCACTAAACTAAGATAGCTTCCCTTTTGCTTAATTGGTGCTCTTTTTGCTAAGTGAATGTTCTTTACTGCTTTAGTAAGTAACTCTGAATAATCTAGATTTGGAAATTTTAAAGTAAATCCAAACTTCCACTGTGACTTATACCACTATAATTTATACCATTGATTTAAAAAAAGGATTATCACATTGTAATAGTTTTTTAATGTGTAAAAGTATATGCAAACTATGACAATTACCTTCTCTTATTTGCTAATTTTTGGTCTGTTAAATATGACATTAATAGCATTGTGTTTAACTGTGCAAAATAGTTGTTGATCTTGCCAGAAATATAATAAGACAATGGGATTGATTTACTAAAACTGGAGAGTGCAAAATCGGGTGCAGCTCTGCATAGAAACCAATCAGCTTCCAAGTTTTTTGTGAAAGCTTAATTGAACAAGCTAAAGTTAGAACAAGCTAAAGTTAGAAGTTAGAAACCCCAGTTTTACTAAATTAACCCCAATATCTTTTTGTGCTCTCTGCTGCACTTTTACCAGTTATCATTGTTCCAAGCCTTCTCTGTTGATTATAAAACTTTTCCCTATAGAGTTAGGGTGGTGAAGCGGCGTTCTATAATCCTAACATATTTCCTCTCCCGAGGTGACAAATTCTCTGGAGACACAGTATAGTGAGTGTACATTGTTACCTTAGGACAGGGAGTGTGTTATGGATAGGATCACCAGTTGTAAAAAAAATAAAAAAAAATAAACTAATGCAACCAATACATTTAAGGACTGGTCATCTGCAATACATTACATTTCATATTTTGGGGGTTTGAATACATGTTCAATTTATGTTACAAATTAAAATACACACAGAAATAGTACTGTTTTAGTAAATGTGTCAGTTAAAAAAGTACATCATAATAAACTTAAAAGAAAAAACAAATTAAGCATGTTTTCTACATAACTGTTTCCCAAAAACCTTTGTCTGCTTTGAGAAATTTATGGGTTGGTTTTGTACTTAATAAAAATCAAAATTGGTGAATAAATTAAGCTCTTCAAGATTAGCATAGCATAGGTAAGTTGTGCTGCTCGGTACATCATACGATTAAAATTCGGCAAACCTGGAGGAATTAAGCAAAAATTAGAACTTTGAAATTAAAGTTAAAATGGTTATATGTGCATGTCATATTGCAAGGAGGGTTACTTTGCAAAGCAAATCTGTTACATATGATAGCAGAGAACAGTTTCATAGTGTGGCCTTTACCAGAAATTTGTTTTTAAATCCATTTTGCTATTGCAGAATAAGCTGCAATGGAAAATTAGAAATTATGACACATTTTAAAGAGGATTGATAGAAGAACTAGTATGTTATCTAATGAAAAATAAGATGAAAATTGTATTATGCAAAATCATGTGCAGAGGAAACTGTGCACATGCTTGCACATAAATTGAAATATTTACTCTTTTAAATGTAAAAAAGAAAACTGGAATTTAATTGAATTTAATTATTTTGACTTATTTTGACATCTGTTAGGATGTGCTGTATAATAAATGTGTGTATTTGCGTGTTTTAGCTTGTACACGCACATTATAATTATTTTAGCTTTTCTTGGGTTTTGTTACGCATATGAAGTGTTAACATTGGTTTCAGACCGCATAATATATGTCTTTTTTTTTTTTGCCGATTGTTCACAAGTGGTTTTCTCATGCTGATCTCCTACTAATGAAGAAATGCTTGTCAGATCACCCATCTGATATTGTTTTGATAATCTGCCAGCACACTTATATACATACAGATACATCTACAAAAATAATGAATTGCATTCATACATAAAGGGAAAACAATATAAGGCACAAACTACAGGACATTTCAGCAGACTACTGTGTTATAAGGATTATCCAAAATAAAAGTAAAATAAATACCTTGATTGCATGCTTTGTAAATGGGCTCTTCCTTAGCAATCCCTGTAAAATAGTTTAAGTTATTAGTAATATCTGCTACATTTTTTAAGCTGAAAGCAAATTTAATTGCACAAAAATCACATTGAGTGCCACCTGTATTTATTGGGCTGTGTTTTTTAATAATAATTTCACATATATGGTCAATTAGCAGGCACTTCATAAACATATGGTACATATTTCTTTATTTGGTACCATCTAAAATTATATGACTGGGCATGCTAATGATGTGCAAATACTGACTTTCAGTATTTTCATGGCATAATGAGGATTTAAAATTTTAAAACAGTTTGCTGTTTTGTTTTGTTTTTCTTACCACTTGCACTGTATTACTGTAAGTACATAAGTACATTAGCAGTTGGGGTCCACTCAGTGAGTGTGTGATTGTGTGTGAGTGTGTTTTTTTTGGGGGGGGGAGGGGTGGCGTGGGAAGGTATGTGGAAGGTTTTTAAAAAGCAGCTTCACTAAAGGTGAATTTGTGCTTTAAAATATATCTAAAGCCCAAACTTTTCTGTTTTGAATATAGTAAAAAAAGTTAAACCACTCTTAGGTTTTTTTTTTTGCCTATTTTATTTTTTGGCACTTTCTGTCTGGTAGATAGAAAAGGAATTGAGAAGAAATCTCTTCATAGTGAGGAGAATTTCCCTTTTAAACACTTGTCACTAAAACTAGTGTCCTCGTTGCAAGATTACCCCTTTATTCCAGTCAGTGACAACTAAACATTTTAGATTTCCCTTCCTTTCATTTCTCAGTGACAATGATCACTAGGACAAATAGAAAGGTCAAATCTTCTCAGGGCACAGACAGCAATAAAAAAGCCTGACAATGGTTGTAATCATTCCCTGGTCTATCCAAAACTAAAACAAAGTTTTTAATTTAAATACATATGTATGTACAGTGTAATATTAATGTGGAACTAAATGTAGTGTGTCCCCTGACTATTTTTCATAATGTGAAATATGCACAGGCTTACCCATTTGTCTGCGCTCCTGCAGCTTTATGAGGTCTGTGCCCCTGTTGGCTATGCCCACCATTGTCATCTTTTTTTGTCTACTACATCTAGTAGTGGTAGTAGTACATCCAGCTTCTTCTCCCTCTGCCCCTTGGGGGGCCTCTGATGATGTAACTTCTGGAATGCTTGCTGGAGATACATTGTCCAGCAGATTCTATTTTCACCATATTCTGGCCAGGAGTGAGCTGGAGGTGTACACTGCACTGCAGGCAGTGAAAACTAAAAAATGGGCTAGCAAAGAGGCAAAGCAGTATTTTTTGGCAAAATAAACTTATAAAGTCTCATCTACCAAAAGGTAATTGCTAGGAAATGTTTCTTTTATAGTTTCATTTCACTTTAAGGAGCTGTAGAATTGCTTATACTGAAGATTAAAGTGGTTGTTAATGCTGAACATATTTTACCTTAATGTATTCCCTGCATTTATGCATACCTAGGTTATAATAATCTCCTGAGACATATTCCATTTTCCAGTCTTCTTTGGTTGTGTCATGTTTGTACTTGCATGTAAACTTCTTTCCCAGGTCATATTTTGGCACTTTTATCCAGCTGCTCATCGAATATGTGTTTGTGATGTTATTGTGTTCAATTTCACCTTGCTCTGACTGTACCTCTTTTTCGCCATTACCTTCATACCAGGCCACTTTGATGAGACCAGGGAAGAAATTTTGCAAGTTGCACATATAAATTGCGAACCCTTTTTTTGCCACTTGTTCGGGGCTAGACTTTAGGATGGCTACTTCTGGTTCCTTCAAAGGTTCATCTAGAAGAACATTGAAATCATTAATGGAAAAGTAAACTCCAACTCCAGTCAATTTTTTTTTCTCTTTTTTTTTTTGTTAGAGTAGGCATGTTTTTTTTTTTTTTTTTTGGTCTGTTATGAGATTTCTCTTCAATAACTGTTTCTGTGACACCAAAAAAATGAAGAGAAAAAAAGGGAGCAAGAAGTTAGTAGAATGCTCCCCAACGGGGACACAGACAACAACATGAACCTGACTAACCCTTAACATTGTTCAACAAAGAGTAGATTCAATTACATTTAGCAGAGATATGTTATCTTCTAATCATGCTATTTCTTGCTGCATGTCTAAGGACATCTTTGTGACAGGTTTCTTGTAACAATTTTCACTACATACCTAGTTTCAACAACCAGTCAATTCCATGCCATATATTTTTTTATAGACTTTATAGTAACATTCTATGTACAAGTTTTCAAAAAAGTTTAAAAAGCATCTTCACGTAAGCTCCAATTTTTGTTGATCCCAATGTATGCCAAAAAATACAGTTTTTTTTCCTTGCACGTGATTTGATATTTTTTGCAAAGTGATTTGTATTTTTTTTTATTCACTAAGCTAAATGAAAATTATCTTTGCAAAATGAACAGCTTATTAATAAATCAACCCTAAAAACTCCATGCTGGTAATAGGACTGATTTATGAAAATAAATTAAAATCTTCACTCAATCAATTGTAGCTATGTTCACTTTTAATACCCAGTTATGTGTAGATGAAAAATAAACAATGATTCTTCGCTTAATTATTGAGTGAATATTCTCAACTATTTTAGTAAATTAGCCTTAATTCAGATGATGAGAAAAGAACTTAGGATACACAAATATTAGCAGTAAGGTAAGAATAAATAAAATTTGTCTCTTAAAAAATGTACACATTTAATTAATAAAAGTTTGTTACTAAAGTCTAGTTCAGTCTACACCTGTATTACTTTGTATTCTTGATATACTACCATTTAATCAAGACTGAAGCAAACTATTATATCTTTTGATATCTTTAATAGCATTATTCTGCATATATATTTAGTTAAATAGTGTTTCTTGCTACATCATCTCTTTTTCAATAATTATTTCCTTGGATAAAATATTTTTTTTACATTTTTTACTGGCATAAAAACCATTTTTTTTAAATTAGAGTAGTCCCAGGATTACCGGTCAGTCAAAAAAATCTCTTTATAAGCACCTTTTTATTTTAGCGATGTAAATGTTTAATATTAACTTTTACCAGTTGTAGGAAAATTACTGGTTGTAGAGCAGCCTGGAATACTGGACTTGTTTTTTTATTTATTTTTTAACCACCCAAGTTTATATTGCCCATGCTAAAAAAAAAACAATGGAATTTGCCAAATCGGTGCATCAGTAGCTCTCTTTTGTTTGTGGCACATTCCCTTTAAGTAATGATACAGGTGTGTTTAAAGTGGTCATCTTTTATTGACATGTTTGTAATTGTCTAAAACTGTTATACTGCTATAACAGCTCCAGCATCCCTGGCAAAGTTTAATTTTGTCCCTACCCCTGTCAATGTCACATTTTCTCAATTTAAGCAAACAACTTTGCAGAGGGGAGCTCAATGGTGGATCAGGAAGATGTGTTCTGTGTAAAAGACTGTATATGATGTCACAATCTTCTCTCACTATAGGATACAATGAGAGGGACATCTAAACAATTCACTCATTAATTAGCAATAGATTTAGTACCTGAATGGACAGTGCGCACTGTGTAGAACACTGCAGCTAGTAGCACATGTTTATTTAAAAATGCAAATATGTGTCTGTAGGGACTAGTGTTCTGCTACAACAAACCATAGACAGTAAGGACTCTCCAGAAAAAAAGGAGCTCAAACAAGTCTTTTTTACTCACTGGGTGTTTTACTGGGTGTTTTTTGCTGAGGAGACCTTATGCCTGTGGTTCATTGTAGCCAGGCCTTAGAGACATGGAGCTCAGAAAACAATGGCAACCTTAGCTAGCATGTTATATTAATAGGTGCTACTTGCTGCAGTGCACTATACCATGTAAGTCATCCATCTCAGTAGGCATGCAGTGGCCATTCATTCACTGTCACTTATGCAGGACAACTTGGTTAATATGTAAATGTGGAGAAAAGTATGAACATACGTATGTGAATTAGGAAAAGGGTATTATTATACTGAATACTATTATCACATTTGTTAACTGCATACATTCATAATAAAACAATATTTTTCGGAATAGTAGTCCTTCAAAATTTGACAAATATGATAACCTGCTGACGTGCTATCAGAGAAGTGTGGGAGTTGATTACTGGTTGAACTACATGCTACATGCCTGCAGTTTTATCATCATGACCCACTAGAACAGTTATGACACTGAGGTTGTGTATTAGGTCACAAAAGCATAAATACATTTTAGATGTTCACAAATATATGTTTGGGTCTAGATCATATTGAAAGTCACCTTATTTTCCATTAAGCAAAAAAAAAAACTGATCATCATTTTCTTTTTTACAAAAACATAAACGCTAAAAAAAATTTATATCTAAATATCTAAGTGGTATATTTGATACTGATTAGAAGAAATGAAAAATAGCTGTAACTTGCATGTCATGGTTTCTGTAATTACCTTGATGATATCCCTCATATGCCAATATACATTATTTTTCTTCCCAACAAGCTCTATACTTACCAATAACCAAAAGTTTTTTGCCTGTACCAAATTTTTTTATGCTGCCATCCTTGCACAGTGCTGACTTTCTTAGCAAAAACCCTTTGTTGCAGGTTAAAACTCCTTATTAGTGGGTTGGATAGAAACAATGAGCTTAAACATGTAATTAAGGTGTATTAGTTGAAACTAGTATGCTTTCAGATTTTTTAAAATTTCAAAATGATGACATTCCAACTGTTATATATATTTAAATATATAAAAAAAAAAACAGAAAGGTTATAGGCAAACTTTAGGTATTTTCACACACTTACATAGCTTTCTTAATGGGTCTTTAAAAAAAGATTTGCCAGCCTTCCAAATAAACATCTGCTCGTAGTCTATTCCAACCAGTAGGAGTCTCTCTTGCCCACAGCTCAAATTGGTATCTAATATGAATACTGTAGTTGTACAATTTTGAGAATACGTAGGAGTCTATTTACAAGTGCTTTTACTGAAGATTCACACAACTCTTACTCTAGAGTCAACAGCTTTCTAATTAAATAGTATGTGAAAATGTGTAAATCTTTAGTGAAAGTTGTGATAAACAAACACTTATGCCCCATACACATGGTCAGACATTCCGACGACAAACTCACATTTTTTTCCAAGGATTTTGGCCCAAACTTGTCTTGCATACACACGGTCCCACAAAGTTGATGGAAAATCTGATCGTTCAGAATGCGGTGACATACAACACCTACAACGGGACTATAAAGAGGGCAGTAGCCAATAGCTTTTGTCTTGTAACTTATTCTGAGCATGCGTGGCACTTTGTCCGTCGGAATTGTCTACACACACGATCGGAATTTAAACGATTGGATGTTGGAAAATTTCAGATCCTGCTCTAAAACTTTGTGTGTCGGAAAATTCTGACGGAAAAAGTCAGATGGAGCCCACACATGATCAGATTTTCCGACAACATGATCCGATCGCACATTTTCTGTCTGAAAATCCGACTGTGTGTACGGGGCATTAAAGTGGACCTAAACCCTTTCTTTTTATCTTTCTCAGGTGTGCCCAAACAGTACAAAAGCATTATCTACTATGTGTTCATGTATGAATCTAAACCAAATGTTTTTTATAATAGAGGATCACTACTACAGACATACATTTAAATGCAGACTAAGCAAAATATACATTGGTGGGGAATGAGACAAACGATAGGGTTGATCTACTAAAGGTAATTCGATTGTGCACTTTGCAAGTGCAGTTGATCCAAATCTTAGTAAATGAGGGGAAATTCTGCTAACTTTCATGATTTTACTTTTCTTTATTTTCCTTGCTTATGGTTGGGTATATTTTGCAATATGAATCTTTACCTTATTTAGTAAGCTCTGGAGCATCTGCACTTGTGAAGTGCACTGTCTATTTTCCTTTAGTAAATCAACCCCTATCTGTGCCAAGAATGCAAGAGCTTAAACTGGAAGCAGAGACAATACTTTTTTTTCTGAAGAATTTTAACCATGCAAATTAAAAGTGGCTATTGTAAGCACTTCTGGGCATGGGGCAAATTTATTAGAATTGGTTAAACTCAAGCATCTTCAGTTTGCCTACAGACTCCTTAATCTATTGTTAATTTCCCCTCTTATTTTTTTACACAGCTGAAAATTCCTATGATTTGTGATATTATAGAATCGTGTAAAAACAGGAAATCCATAGCTGCTAGATTAAAAAGTTCTGAAAAAAAAACAAGTGTATTCATGAGGCTCTTTAGAACTGATCTTCTATAATTGTTGCTCCAATATAAAAATATAGAGGCATGAAGAATAAATAAAAATGTATATGCTTAATAGTGTTAATATATGCAATAAATATATACTGTATAGATATTAGAATACAACATTAAGGCCGGGTATAAAACTAGCTGTTGGCATGTCTCTGTTCTCCGTTTCAGGGGTGAATCCAGTCTTTTTGCCTGAATTTGGAACTGAAACTGAGCCAAAGATGCACAGGACCCTTTTCCAGTGCAGTCCATGGCCACCCCAGAGATGTGAGAGCCAGTCACAGTCTCCTGTCATGCAAATTGGATGCGGGGAAATCTGCATCCAATTCACATAAGTGTGAACACAGCCTTAGTGGTCCTTTAGAAAGAGTTGCTTGTTCCAGTACTAAGACTGAGGAATAATTATAAAGTGGTGAATGATCAGTTCAGTAAATGTAGATTTGCAGTCAGGTTGCTCGGCACAATTCATTATAATGTAGTTGGATAATCAAGAAATCACTGGAAGGTCTTCTACTTATTCCTATGAAGTACCTGTCATGTTCACTGTAACTCAGTCCCATACTCTTACCACACATGTTTACAGGAGATCATTGCATTGTAAATGAGGATTTTAGATTTTAAATCTCTACTTGCTTATTCACCTGCAGTTGAGGAGATTTATATGTTCCCAATATGTGAGGATGAATGGATGTCCTATGTCTAAAATGGCTGGCATTTTAAAGACAATGCATTTATTCTACATTTCCTACATATACAAATCTAATAAGGAGGACCTTTATGTAAATTAGAAATGCACATATTTTGGAAGCTGGAGTACATGTGATTTCTGGTTAGGGTTTACCAGTACTCCACTACTTAAATTTTTTTTAGGTTAATTCATTTTTAGACTCTTGTTTTATATTTTTGAGGGTTAATAAGTTTGGAAATTCTTAGTAGTTTTACTGAATATTAGTTTTCAACATGTTCTTGCAAGTATTGGGGGAACTGATATTGTATGCTACTCCAAACTGTTATTTAGGAAGGTATATGGTGTCACTCCCCCATATGTATACGTTTGTTCATTTGTTTCATTGTTTTAAAATTTACAACAAAAACATAATTTATAAAAAAGAAATAATAAACAGTGGTAACATATAGAAATATATGCATTAACTGAATAAAGACTAAATAAAATATTGGTTCTTACCTGTTACAAAAAGTCTTGTACCTGAACCAAAAACTTTCCATGTACACCATGCTTTGTGCCTTACACAAAAAGGTCTGGTGATTCATTAGAACTTAATTGCTAGCTATAAATAGAAGATCTAGCATACATACGTTTTGGATGCATACTAGTCCAGCTCACAAGATTTGACCAATATCTATAAATGGCACAACTATATTAGGCAGTTCTGTGATTAATTAAAAAATAAATCAGTAGGATTATTGCATCCATCCTTTGCCCCAATTTTAGTTTAGTGTTTCTTAGTCTAATGAGTGCAAGACACCTGCATTTGTATGGATAGTCTTCATGGAAATTACATTTTCAAGAACACCAAGATCAGCAACCATAAACAACCTAAACTTTCCAGGAGAACATTATACAAAATTTGCACGTTTCTGTGGAACTCTCAAAATTGAGTACAATAAATAAATAGTTAAACATTTTAGGAAGGTGTTTCTAATTTTAATATGTTTTTGTTTCTGTGTACTTATAGTGTCAGCTTTGTATATATAGATCCTCTTCTTACACACAGTGTGAAACTTACTGGGATACAGAACTGCTGTCTGTAGTATTTTTTTCTCTTAAATTATAATAAAAATAATGTAACTAATAACTATGTTTCAATCTATGAGAACTGTGCAGGCTACTGCTGTGATCACTGAAGCGATAGCTATATTTGTACATACCAGGCAGTTCATAATTGGTAGTGGGTACTGATGGAGCATGGGAATGTGCAGGGGAGCATAGTAGGGTGGACTCAATATGGTCTGTAAACTTAACTTAAGCCCAGTCTGGCACTTACTTTGTCCAGAATTGGTTAATTGCCCTTCTCAAAAATGTTTCTATTCTATGGCAACTTTTTGATAAAGAGGGAATAAAATTGAATTTCGGATTCAAAATGAGGCTATACATAAATCATTTTATTATGGGAGCACATTGATGGCATTTATTTTTTAAAGAAGTAAAGGATGTTTGCTTAGAATAATAAATATGGTTCACTTTGAATACTGCAAGGATATCGAAAAAAAGAACATGAAATTTCTTGTACTTAATTGGATGACTGAAGTGAAAAAGCCTACCTTATTCCCTAAGCTAAGTGTAAAAACCAATACAAAAACAATGGGGTGAAATAGAAGCTAAACATTATTATTATATTAGTATTATAAATTTATTAAATAATTAGTAATTCAATAATTGTTTTTAAAACCAATTATAAAGAGTCCTTAAAAAAAAAGGTCAACAATGGACTATTGTAAATTGCACTATGCATGCATACCTTCACAACTTTCCTCCATATCAATCCCAATTTCAAGAAGACTAGCATATCATCCACAATTGGACCAAATGCCTTGCAGGAGGCTATATGGATTAAAGAGGAGAAAAAACTCAAACAGGTATCTTTTCCAAACTGCATGAAGACAACAAGTGTACAATAGCCACACAACAGAGGGTCCAACAGTTGCGGATGCAATATACAAAAAACGACTTCCATTTCAGTTTCATAAAATATGGGATGTTGGTACTATATGTAAGAAATAAGCACACCTTTACTTTTTACACAAGTTTCCTATTATAGTTTACCTTGTGAACTGGAGTCATTTTCTACAATCCTTTACATTACAAAGTATTGTCTCATTCTACAACAATGAAAAAGCACATTCATTCTCAAGCAATGTGTTCCACTGGCCATAAGTTGGCAAGATACATTGTAACAGAAGAAGAAAATACAGCAGTGTGAGCACAATGATGATTGATTCAAGGTTACTGTTTTGCCTTCACTGACTCTTCCCACAGGAAGGTAACCAAGGTAAACACCTTCAAATCAGCTTAGAAAGATCAAGTTACCAACCTGTACTGTCCAGTAGGGACATATATATCGCCACACCGAATGGACAGACATACAATTCATTTTGCAGTAAAGACAGATCTCATCTATGCAATTTCTCTCTCTCTCTCTCTCTCTCTCTCTCTCTCTCTCTCTCTCTCTATCTCTCTATCTCTCTATCTCTCTATCTCTCTATCTCTCTATCTCTATCTCTCTATCTCTATCTCTATCTCTCTCTCTATCTATCTATCTATCTATCTATCTATCTATCTATCTATATATATATATATATATTACCCCATTTGCCCTGAAGTGGTAGACTTCACCAGCAGTTGGCTAATGAAAACTTGTTAAGCCGCGTACACACGGGCGGACTGTCTGTCCAACTTAGTCCGCCGAAACACATTTCAGCGGACAGTCCGCTCGTGTGTGGGCTTCAGCGGACTTTTTCAGCGTGCAGTCTGGCGGACTAAGTATTTCGGAATTTCCGTAATATTGTCCGTCGGACTCGCATTTCGGCGGACAATCCGCCCGTGTGTGTGCCAGTCCGCCATACTTTTTAAATGAGCGGACTTTTCCCGCCCGGAGAAAAGTCCGCTCATTTCGAGCGGGTATCCAGGTAGGCGGGGCCCGCGAAGGAGACGTCGCTGGCCCCGCCGCCTGGTATGGACTTAAAGGGGAACCCCAACGCTGAAAAAAATCGGCGTGGGGGTCCCCCCCAAGTCCACAACAGACCCTTGTCCGAGCACGCTACCCGGCCGGCCAGGAAAGGGGGGCGAGCAAGCGCCCCCCCTCCTGAGCCGTACCAGGCCGCGTGCCCTCAACATGGGGGGATGCCTTGGGGAAGGGGGGACCGCGCGGCCCCCCCACCCCAAAGCACCTTGTCCCCATGTTGATGAGGACAAGGGCCTCTTCCCGACAACCCTGGCCGTTGGTTGTCGGGGTCTGCGGGCGGGGGGCTTATCGGAATCCGGGAGCCCCCGGATACCGGCCCCCCACCCTATGTGAATGAGTATGGGGTACAATGTACCCCTACCCATTAACCTGTAAAATAAAAGTACCAAAAAAAACACAACACACGAGATAAAATACTTTATTGCACAACTCCGGGGGTCTTCCATCTTCGGGGGTCTTCTCGCCGGACTCCTCCGCTATCTTCTTGTAGCTCTTTTGCTAGCGGAGGAGTCCGGCTTTCTTTCTCGCCGCCGGCCTCTTCTCCCGACTTTGGGGGTCTTGTCCCCCTCTTCGGTTCTTCTGCCGGGCCACCGCGCCTTCTTATAGCTCTTTTACAGGCGGTGGCCCGGTCTTCTGTCGCCGCCGTCGCCGCCGCCTTCCGTTCTTCTTCTTCTTCTTCTTCTTCTTCTTCTTCAGGAGATGTTGCCTCGACGATCTCTCCGGCCGGAATGCCAGGGCTGCGCGGCCACTTATATAGGGACAATGGGGCGGTGTCACATGGCTTTATGTCACATGGGTTGGTCACATGGGTTGATGTCACATGGGGACTATGACATCTTAAGGGGGCGGGGTCACCATGTGATACCAACCCATGTGACATAAAGCCATGTGACACCGCCCCATTGTCCCTATATAAGTGGCCGCGCAGCGCGGCCCTGGCATTCCGGCCGGAGAGATCGTCGAGGCAACATCTCCTGGAGAAGAAGAATAAGAAGAAGAAGAACGGAAGGCGGCGGCGACGGCGGCGACAGAAGACCGGGCCACCGCCTGTAAAAGAGCTATAAGAAGGCGCGGTGGCCCGGCAGAAGAACCGAAGAGGGGGACAAGACCCCCAAAGTCGGGAGAAGAGGCCGGCGGCGAGGAAGAAAGCCGGACTCCTCCGCTAGCAAAAGAGCTACAAGAAGATAGCGGAGGAGTCCGGCGAGAAGACCCCCGAAGACAGAAGACCCCGGAGCTGTGCAATAAAGTATTTTATCTCGTGTGTTGTGTTTTTTTTGGTACTTTTATTTTACAGGTGAATAGGTAGGGGTACATTGTACCCCATACTCATTCACATAGGGTGGGGGGCCGGTATCCGGGGGCCCCCTTATTAAAGGGCGCTCCCGGATTCCGATAAGCCCCCCGCCAGCAGACCGCGACAACCAACGGCCAGGGTTGTCGGGAAGAGGCCCTTGTCCTCATCAACATGGGGACAAGGTGCTTTGGGGTGGGGGGGCCGCGCGGCCCCCCCTTCCCCAAGGCACCCCCCATGTTGAGGGCACGCGGCCTGGTACGGCTCAGGAGGGGGGGCGCTCGCTCGCCCCCCTTTCCTGGCCGGCCGGGTAGCGTGCTCGGACAAGGGTCTGTTGTGGACTTGGGGGGGGCCCCCACGCCAATTTTTTTCGGCGTTGGGGTTCCCCTTTAAGTCCATTCCAGGCGGCGGGGTCAGCGACGTCTCCTTCGCGGGCCCCGCCTACCTGGAGACGCGCTCGAAATGAGCGGACTTTCCTCCGCGTGTGTGGGCGAGTCTGTTCATTTCAAAAGTAGGTCGGATAGTATGGCGGACTTAGTACGCCCTATTAGTCCGCTCAAAAAGTGCCGTGTGTGGGCAAGTCCGTTCATTCGAAAGTATGACGGACTGTCCGTCGGATTGTCTGACGGACTAAGTTGGCCAGACAGTCCGCCCCGTGTGTACACGGCTTAATGGTTTCCACAAATGCCAACATTCTATTCTCACTTGAGCAAGTAATGCTTAATGCTGAATTTCAAATAACCGCATACAAGAGCTTTTCATGTTCTTTCTACACCTGCTTCTCTATAACTCTCCACTTTTAAACCTCGCTGTATTTGTCTCTTCCCTTCTATATATTTCTCCATGGATTATCGTGAATCAGCCTCCAGGACTAGTTTTATGCTTCTTTAATGACTTCTCTTCCTGGCTACTTTATTTTCTTTCCTCTGAAATACCCACTATAATCCTTGGCCCCTTTAACATCCCTGATAATGTTAACAGCCCAACTGCCTCTACACTCCTCAATCTAACCTCGTCTTTTGGCCTAACACAATGGATACACACTTCAACTCACTTTGATGGAAACACCCTTGACCTTCTATTGTCCCAACTCTGTACTAGGGATGAGCCGAACACCCCCCGGTTCAGTTCGCACCAGAACTTTCGAACGGACCCCAAATTCGAACGAACTTTAGAACCCCATTGACGTCTATGGGACTCGAACGTTCGAAATTAAAAGTGCTAATTTTAACGGCTAATATGCAAGATACTGTCCTAAAAAGGGTTTGGGGACCTGGCTCTTGCCCCAGGGGACATGGGTCAATGCCTAAAATGTTTTTAAAAATGGCCGTTTTGGCGGGAGCACTGATTTTAATGATGATTAAAGTGAAAAAAAAAGTGAAATATTCCTTTAAATATGGTGCCTGGGGGATGTCTGTAGTATGCCTGTGAAGTGCCACGTGTTTCCCATGTTTAGAACAGTCCCTGCACAAAATGACATTAAACAGAAATAACATCATTGAAAACTGCTTGCGGTTTTAATGTTATATCTGGTTCCTGCAATATGGTTGAAAACCATTGAGAAAAATGGCATGGGTAGCCCTCCCTGCCCATTACCAGTCCCTTTGGGTCTTGTACGCATATCAAGGGGAACCCTGCACCCATATTAAAAAAAGGAAATGCGTATGGCCCCCAGGCCCTATATACTCAGAACAGCAGTATAAAGGCGATGCAAACAAGACAGGGACTGTGTAGGTTTGTTGTGTTAAGTTGAATCTGTTTGTAATTTTCAACTGGTACATTTTTAAAGTGTAGCTCCAGTCAAAAAAACTATTTTTAAGCTTTTTGGAAAACATAGGGAAGGGTTATCACCCCTGTATAATTTGTTTTGTCGTTCATCTTTTTTCATCTCACTTGCTGTTGTCTCCTTCCGTTTGCAAGTAGGAGATGTTTGTAAGTTGGATGTTTGAAAGTAGGGGCCTGCCCTATATGCTCTGCAGAAATGGCGGAACAAGGTGTTGGTTTTGCCACAACATTGCAAGCCCTCAAAGTGACTCTTGGTGGGCGCTGGAGCGCCCTGCTGTGAACGATTATATCAAGAATTGTAATTACATGCCATTGTTGAACAGTGGTAGAAAAATTGACCTTTGGTGGTTGTGGTGCTGGTGCCACAACACTATAAGTCCTCACAGTTACTCTGGGTGGGCACAGAAACGGGCCCTCCTCTGAAATATTATATCAAGAATTGTAATTACATGTCCCTGTTAAACAGGGGCAGAAAAATTGGGCCTTAGGCACTGGTGCTGGTGCCACGACACTGCAACCTCTCCCATATACTCTAGTTTTATTGCAGGAATTAGCCCTGCTGCAAAGCATTGCATCAAAAATTGTACTTAAAAGCCCCTGTTAAACAGGGGCAGAAAAATTGGGCCTTAGGCACTGGTGCTGGTGCCACGACACTGCAACCCCTCCCATATACTCTAGTTTTATTGCAGGAATTAGCCCTGCTGCAAAGCATTGCATCAAAAATTGTATTTAAACGCCCCTGTTAAACAGGGGCAGAAAAATTGGGCCTTAGGCACTTGTGCTGGTGCCACGACACTGCAACCTCTCCCATATACTCTAGTTTTATTGCAGGAATTAGCCCTGCTGCAAAGCATTGCATCAAAAATTGTACTTAAACGCCCCTGTTAAACAGGGGCAGATAAATTGGGCTAATGGCATCACCCAGAACCAGAAATGTTTTTCCAACATATCAGCGGAGGAGGAAGAGGATAGACAATCAACATAACAGGACAGTCACTCAGCATCAGCATAGGCAGTCTTGAAGGGATGTGATATTTCAAAAAAAATTATTCGGTTACATCAGCTTCAGGTGCTTGGTAGCTGTGGGTGATCCAAGACTGATTCATCTTGATGAAGGTCAGTCGATCAACTGATTCGGTGGACAGGCGCACCCTGTGATCGATAACAAAGCCTCCAGCAGCACTGAAGGTGCGTTCCGAAAGAACGCTGGATGCAGGACAGGCCAGTAGCTCAATTGCATACTGTGCAAGCTCTGGCCAGTGATCCATCCTCAAGACCCAGTAAGCCAGAGGATTTTCGGTGGGAAAGGTGTCCAAGTCTGACCTTGCCCCTAGGTATTCCTGAACCATGTAAATCAGACGCTGGCGATGGTTGCTGGAACCGATCATACCTTGGGGCTGCGGACTAAAAAATTGTCTGAAAGCATCAGTCAGACGGCCACCTTCTCCACCGCTCCTTCTGACCGATGCCTCAGCAACACGTTGTCCAGGACCAGGCCTTTGTAACCTCCCAGTCTCTGGGAACGCGTTGCACAGACCTTTCTGCAAGGCCTCCCGGAGATGTCTCATCCTCTGCTCCCTCTGCGATGGCAAGATAAGGTCGGCAACCTTACCCTTGTACCGTGGATCAAGGAGAGTGGCCAGCCAGTAATGGTCCCTCTCCTTGATCCGAAGAATACGAGGATCCTTCCGCAGGCTTTGCAGGATCAGGGAGGCCATGCAGCGTAGGTTAGCTGAGGCATTCGGTCCGGAGTCCTCTGGGTCACTAAGGGCAACATGATCCGCAGCTACCTCCTCCCAGCCACGTACATGTCCACGTGTTTCTTGGGACTGTAAATCATCCCTACAAGACTGCTGCTGCTGATGCTGAGTGCCAGCCTCCACCTCCATGCTGACACAATCATCCTCCTCCTCCTCTTCCTCCTCCTCATCCTCTTCCTGTGTGATGGGTGGCACAGCAGGAACACTGTCTGGATAAAGGGGGCCTTGAGAGGCAAGGAAGTCCTCCTCTTCCTGCCTCTGTTCTGCCTCAAGTGCCCTGTCCATTATTCCACGCAGCGTATGCTCCAAGAGGTGGACAAGAGGTACAGTGTCACTGATGCATGCACTGTCACTGCTCACCATCCTTGTGGCCTCCTCAAACGGTGACAGGACAGTGCATGCATCCCTGATCATGCCCCACTGGCGTGGTGAGAAAAAACCGAGCTCCCCTGACCCTGTCCTGGTGCCGTAGTCGCACAGGTACTCATTGATGGCCCTCTGCTGCGTGTGCAGCCGCTGCAGCATGTTCCACCTGGTGGGCATGTCACATATAAGGCGGTTCTTGGGCAGGTTCAACTCCTTTTGGAGCTCAGCCAGCCAAGCACAGGCATTAAATGATCGGCGGAAATGCACACAGACTTTCCTGGCCTGCTTCAGTACATCCTGTAAGCCGGGGTACCTGCCCAAGAACCGCTGCACCCCCAGGTTAAGGACGTGAGCTACACAGGGCACATGGGTCAGTTGTCCCTGTCGGAGGGCGGAGAGGAGGTTGGTGCCATTGTCACAAACCACCATTCCTGGCTTAAGCTGGCGTGGCGTCAACCACCTCTCAGCCTGCCCCTGCAGAGCTGACAAAACATCCGCCACAGTGTGGCTCCTGTCCCCCAAACAAACCAGCGCAAGCACGGCATGGCATCGTTTTGCCTGCGTACTTGCGTAGCCCCTGGAACGCCTACGGAGCACCGCTGGTTCTGAGGACAGAGCACCGGAAGAGGCCATGGAGGAAGAAGAAGAAGAGGGGGTGGAGGAGAGAGGTGTGTCACAACCAATAGTAGCATTTTGGAGGCGTGGTGGCGGAACAACCTCCAACACTACTGCACCTTGTCCTGCATCCTTCCCAGCTGCCAGAAGAGTGACCCAATGGGCCGTGAAAGACAGGTAACGTCCCTGTCCATGCCTGCTGGACCATGAGTCAGCAGTAATATGCACCTTACCACTGACCGCCCTGTCCAGCGAGGCAAGGACATTGCCTTCCACATGCCGGTAGAGAGCCGGAATCGCCTTCCGTGAGAAAAAGTGGCGTTTGGGGACCTGCCACTGAGGAACCGCACATTGTACAAACTCACGGAAGGGGGCAGAGTCTACCAACTGAAAAGGCAGCAGTTGAAGTGCTAGCAATTTAGCCAAGCTAGCATTCAACCGCTGGGCATGTGGATGGCTGGGAGTGAACTTCTTTCGCCAGGTCCTGCAGCTGGGGCAGGGACATTTGCCGGCTATAATCGGACGTGGGTGTACCACTAGCAGAGTTCCCGGAAGCACTTGGCTGAGACACACCTAATTCTACACCTTCATTCCTCTCAGAGCAGGTTTCAGAGAGGACTGAAGGTCTAGTGGGGTTGGAGATGCCAGCTGATGAGGAGCAAGGAGAGGTCCGCTTTGTTCTTTGGTGTGGGTCTTTGAGGTACGCTTGCCAACGAGCTGCATGGCAGGTCAACATATGTCTGGTCAAGCATGTGGTGCCCAAGCGGCTGATGTTTTGGCCACGCGAGATACACTTGAGACATATGTTGCAAATAGCAGCGGTGCGATCTGATGCACTCGTCTCAAAAAAGGCCCAACCCAAAGAACTTTTAGAATACTGCGCAGAGTCAGCGCCCTGCACAGGCGGAGCTCTGCGGTGTGATTCAGTCGGTGTGCTGCCCCTAAGCTGGCCCCCGGAGGGCATCCTGCCTCGTTGGACATGTGCCTCCTCCTCCTCCTCCTCCTCTCTCCTACCAGGCACCCACGTGGAGTCAGTGCCCTCATCATCCCCTCCCTCTTCATCGCTGTAGCAAACCTGGCAGTATGCTGCAGCTTGTGGAACATGACTGCCAGATTGCTGTCCTTCTTGAGCATCCCCTCTCTCTGCGCTCACGCTACTGCCTTCCTCTAGCTGAGTGTCATCATCAGAGCCCACAAAACACTGGGCATCCTCCTGGAGCATGTACCCAACACTGTGCTCAAAGAGTTCAGGAGACTCCTCAGGAGGACGTGGTGGGTCTAGGGAAGGAGTCACTGATGATGACATTGAGAGGAGGGGAGACGATGCGTTGGCATCTGCTTTGCAAGTACCCTGAGACTGGGTGAGAGAGGATAAGGAGGATGAAGAGGGCTTGGTCATCCACTCTACCAAGTCATTGGCATGTTGCGGTTCAACAAGCGTGTCCCATGGCCACGTGCTGATGACAATGCACCGCGTCCACGACCAGCACTGTTGTCTCTAGACACAGAGCCTGCTTGCCCTCTTTTATCGGCTCGCGCCTGTCTGCCTCTCCTTGCTGGCCTTCCAGACATGGTAATGGCCTGAAGGGAGTTGGGTAAAACAGCAGTGTAATGGAGTCACACAACACCCACTAAGCCCTGCAGATGGCTCTATTAGAGAACAGCAATGAACGGTAGATACAGGTGTATATTGTGCTGGAGTCACACAACACCCACTAACTCCTGCAGATGCCTTTATTATAGAACACCAGAGATAAAGGGGTATACTGTAATTGAGTCACACAACACCCACTAAGCCCTGCAGATGGCTCTATTAGAGAACAGCAATAAAGGGTAGATACAGGTGTATATTGTGCTGGAGGCACAAAAGACCCACTAACTCCTGCAGATGCCTTTTTTATAGAACACCAGAGATAAAGGGGTATATACAGATGTATACTGTGCTTTGCTGGAGGCACACACAACTTCCAATAACTCCTGCAGATGGCAAGTGGGCTCAAATAGAGAAGAGCTATGTAGGTGGATATAGCGGTGTGTACTGGGTACAGAGCATGCAGACAGCACGCACAAGCTCCTAACACTACTGACTGCAAGCTCTATTATAAAAGATAGATCACTAGCTATATAGGTGAGGTGAATATAGCGGTGTATACTGCGGTCAGGGCACACAGACAACAACCACTACACAACAGCAAGATCGAAAATCGTCCGAAAACGATCGGTGTGTACTGTGTTGAAGGTACACAGAACACCCACTAACTGCTTCAGACGCCAACACACTACACTAGGCCGCCGCGCTGGTGGCCTTATATAGTGTGGGGAGTGTACTACACAGCCTGAGCTATGATTGGCCACAGGCATCCTGCCTGTGGCCAATCATGGCTCTCCTCGCTGCTGGCGCTGTGATTGGCCAAGCATGCGGGGTCACAGTGCATGCTTGGCCAATCATGAGCCAGCAATGCACTGCGATGACGCAGTGCATTGTGGGCCGTGAGCGCCACACGAATTTGGCGTGAACGGCCCATAACGTTCGGAATTCGCCAAACGGGCGAACAGCCGATGTTCGAGTCGAACGTATGTTCGACTCGAACACGAAGCTCATCCCTACTCTGTACTCCTTGTAACTTCCCAAACACCTACTCTTTTTTTTTTTTCCCCGTAAATTTTATTAAAGTTTTACCAAGTATATACATACAGTGGTTACAGAAGTAAATACACAGCAATCGTGTGTTTATGTACTCTTTTCTTATCTCTGACCATAACTTTATCTGTTTCTTACTCTCCCTAACCTAATTCCCCATCCCTTCAACCAGCAAACTATTACCCATAGAAACCTCTGCACTTAAACCATTATTTTCTCTATTTTTGTAACAGAAAGCCTTTTCTTATCATAACCTTTCAATTTCTGTCTACAACAGTTTACTCTCATCCTCCCTGGAAACACTGGCACAGCTTTGGCAAACATATGATACTATAAATCTCAAAGGACATTGTTGTGTTCTTGAGCAACTGTGGCATAAAGCTAAATCACTGCAAAATTTTAGCCAATATAAATCTGCCCTCCAAAAATACAGTTACTGCCTCCATGCCGCCAAACAGACCTGTTTCATCACTCTTATCAACAACCTCCCATTTAGTCCTCACCACCTCTTTTCTACCCTTAACTCTCTACTTGCTCTTCCCAGCCCCCCCCCCCCCCCCCCCAAGGTTGATGCAATTTTTCATGAGATCACCACTGTTCGGTCATTCCTCACCACCTAACATTCACACATTCCTTCCTTATACCCTTCAACTCACATCTTCAGGCTCTACCTCTCTGATGGTGTCTTCCCTACCCCTCTAAAACATGCACTGGTCACGCCTGTATAACAAAAACACACTTAACTTCTCCTGTCTGAACAGCCTAATATTCATTTGTAATCAGAGTCTTCAAGTGGGAAATGCAATATTCCTAAGAAACAAGGGCTGAGGTATGCCACGGCCTAGCTGGTCAGTATGCCTGAAAAGAGGGCATACCCTGGATGTAAGAATACGAAGAATACTATGAGTATCAAAAAATAGTTTATACTCTCGCGCCCTATATCAACAATCTGTATAAACACAAGCGCTTGTTACACCAATATGTGTGTCTCTTGGAGGCTGTAGAATTTCAAATGCAGCAGCTACTTGTATTCATCATTCCTAAGAATGCATTCATGAAATAAAACAACAAAATATTCAGTTAACAGATAAGATGTCGTGAGACAACACGATCTCCTAACATCCACTGTCACACTGAAAAGCAGCGCTCATTTAACATAACCGTTTTTCTTATGTGTAGGTAGATACTTGCTGATACTCAATTACCAGATTCAAATGATGCACAAATATACTGCAAGCACCATTTAATAAAAATAAATAGATCAATCACAAAGCATCTCTCTAACTCTGTGTGCAAAGTAGTCCCAAAAAGAAATTCTACAATATAGGCTCTTTATACTGAAGGTATTTCACTACCTCTCTGTATACAAATAGTCCAAAAGAAAATTCTCCAATGTGGGCTCTTTGTGCTGGAAATCTTTCACCACCACCGTATTCTCCACGACACCTTCACATGTGAATTTCCACACTAGGGGGGTTGTGTCAAGTGAAGCCCCCCTTTTTTTGGTAATACTCTTACTCAGCACGTCATACACACATTGAGCTCATCAATACTGGTTTGTTGATTATTCATCATCTTCCCTTAAACATTGTTGTCATATTTGCTTCCATAATCCCAAAACAAAAAAAAAATTGAACCATATATAGTGTAATTCCATAAAATACCAATTCAATTTATTCAAATTAAAACAGCAAATTATCAACTCACAAACATAAATTTCCAATAAGCATAAAATCATAAATTTCCAATAGGCATAAAATCATGATGAGCATGCTGTGTCTATGATTTTATGCATATTGGAAATTTATGTTTGTGAGTTGATAATTTGCTGAAGATGGCAAGAAGATGGCCGAGGAGACTGAAATACCTCAATGGACACCAGTGAAGTAGCACAGTGAAAAGCCCCCCAACCCCTGGCCTACCCATACCTGGCATGAGGAAGTGAGAGGGTGAGTGCAAAAAAGACCACTGGCAGGAGTGAAAAATGCTGGCTGCCTGATGGATGTGATGGAGTAGGCGCCATGGCAATGAGCATCGTCAACATGGAGACACCATGCCAGACACAGGACACTGGTCCCACCGGATATGAACAGGTCGTGCTTCAGCCTGAGACCTACCAACCAAGACTGAATCCTGAACCGAGGAAGGAGAGTCAGACTCCGACCCAGGGAAATAAGTCCCATGGCATGATACAGCCATGCCCAAGTGACTGAAGCCCCCCACCTGGAACAGACCGGGGATCAGCAAAGATGACTGGACCGACGTCCCTGAGCAGTACTCCAGGCAACCTCCTAGACAAGAGATCGGAGCTGAGTGTGGAATCTAGAATCATGACGATGTCACCCAAACCTACCACCTAAGGACCCTGGCTTAGGAGACACACCCTGAGAGAGTATAAATCCCAGGGCGGTAACCAGGGCCTCTAAGCAACAGGATGTCAACTGAAGAAAAAAATAATTGACGACTGCTTCTGACCCGAGGGTGAGCCCAGTGACGAAACAACATCTGCACCAATCAATTAGCCCCAACAATGGGCAGGGCTAATCGAAGTGAGTGCAGGCATGGTTGATATCGGTATGGATGCCAAGACGGCCCAACCTGAGAACACAACTAGAGGAAAGACAGACAACCAGACATGAGAACAACAACTTCCCTCTGCCTACCTAAGAATGAGAACATGAGCAGAAATGTCAGGACCACAGCACGTAAATGAACCTGATGACGAACCCCCGTGTAAGTAGTGAGTGAGCCTGAGTAACGCTGGCAGAACGCTATGACAGAAATGCTGGGCAGAACGCTATGACAGAACGCTGGCAGAACACTATTACTAAAACGCTGGGCAGAATGCTATGACAGAAATGCTGGGCAGAACGCTATGACAGAAATGCTGGACAGAACGCTAAGTCAGAAATGCTGGACAGAACGCTAAGTCAGAAATGCTGGGCCGAACGCTATGACAGAAATGCTGGGCAGAACGCTATGACAGAAATGCTGAACAGAACGCTATGACAGAGATGCTGGGCAGAACGCTATGACAGAAATGCTGAACAGAACGCTATGACAGAAATGCTGGACAGAATGCTATGACAGAAATGCTGGGCAGAACGCTATGACAGAAATGCTGGGCAGAATGCTATGACAGAAATGCTGGGCAGAACGCTGTGACAGAAATGCTGGGCAGAACGCTATGACAGAAATGCTGGAGAGAATGCTGTGTCAGAAATGCTGGACCGAACGCTGTAACAGAAATGCTGGACCGAGCGCTGTGACAGAACGCTTGCAGAACGCTATGACAGAAATGCTGGCAGAATGCTATGACAGAACGCTGTCAGAACACTATTACTAAAACGCTGGCAGAATGCTATGACAGAACGCTTGGCAGAACGCTATGACAGAAACGCTGGCAGAACGTTATGACAGAACGCTGGCAGAACGCTATGACAGAAAAGCTGGACAGAACGCTAAGACAGAAAAATGCTGGCAGAATGTTATAACAGAAAATGCTGGACAGAACGAAATGACAGAAACGCTGGCAGAATGCTAAGACAGAAACCGGGTGAAAACGCTATGACAAACGCTGGCAAAATGCTACTACCGAAATGCTGCCGCAATAGAACCACTGACCAAAGAATATGAAGAACAAGTAAAAGCAGCAACCTGGTGGATTGAGATCCTCTGTCACTGCTGCAGAGATGAGAGTTAGCGAGGAGGTAAAAAGGAGCAACGGGGGAGAGGGGATCTGGCGTGCGGCCAAACAACCAGGCAGGCGGCCCCCCCTTTGCAAGAGATGTGTGTGGGGAGCAGAGCTGGCGGCGGCAAATCGCCCCCCCCACACACACCAGAGAATTGCCGGGGCCACCACATGGAGCGAACAAGAGCCTGGGGTGAGAGGAGACGGGTGGCCAGCTCCCTCAAGGAGCTAGAAGCATGAGCGCCGGAAGAAGCGGGCAGGCGACATGCTATCCAAGGGAGCCGTGGGTGGTGGAGGATGGATTGACTGCCCCCCCACCCCTGGCATAAACGTCGGCAACCCCCCCGCTGGAACCTGGGCCATGAGGGTGGACAACAGGGCGGCCTCCATGCCACGGCCAATCGCCACCCAAAAAACGCCAACCCTAGCCCTGACAGAGGAGGAGGGTCTCAGACTCCTCCCACAAATACAGGCTGGACTTCAGCCAGCCTTCCCACATATACCCTTTGCCCTGAAACTTCTAGAAGAACTATTCTTCTCAATCCCTTTAATCTGGCATTGCCCACATCAGTCCACAGGAACTACCCTCCTAAAACTCATCGATCAAAACCAATGGCCATTATTTTGTACTCATATTCTTAGACCTTTTTGCTGCTTTTGATACAGTTGACTACTTGCTCCTCCTCCGGTTCTTTCTTGGTTCTCCTCCTACCTATATCAGCAAACTTTTAATATCACCTATAATCCTTTCTGCTCCTCTCCTCATCATTTTTCCATAGGAGTCCTTCGAGATTCTGTCTTCAGACTCCTTCTATTCTCTATCTACACCTCCTCTCTGGGTCAGTTGATAACCTGCATAACCTCCCATGGTTTCCAATGCAACCTCTATGCTGGCAAAACCAAAATGTATCTCTCCACTTCTCAGCTCACCCCTCCATTTCCTTACATGTCACTAACTTGTTAACTAACTAATTGACATATGTGCATGGACGTCACACCACTTGTTCAAACTCATTCTTTCCAAAATGGAGCTTTTCATATGTTCTCCTGCCCCCTATCCCCATATCCTAGTTTCTCTAAGATCAATAGCACTAAAATCAACCACTCTCCTGAGGCTGGAGTGTTTCACTTTCTAAATCTTGCTGCTTTTATCTCCAAAATTCCAAAGTTCATTCCTTAACAACTATACCAAAATGCTCTGACCTCATGTGGACTATCCCCTCTTTAGTCTATCATAGATGCTGCTCATGGACTCATCCATCTATCCCTTTGCTCAGTGCCCACCAACCCTCTCTGCCAATCCCTCCACTGGCTTCTGCTCACTCAAAGCAAAATATATTTTACAATTCAGAATAGAAAATTACAATACACATAGCCATCTACAAATCCATTCCAAGCTACATCATCAGTAGGGAGGAGCTCGGTGTTCGACTCGAACATCGGCCGTTCGTCTGTTCAGCGAATTCAAAACTTTGTGGACCGTTCACACCAAATTCGTGTGGCACGAACAGCCCACAATGCACTACACCATCGCAGTGCATTGCTGGCTCATGATTGGCCAAGCATGCACTGTGACCCCGCATGCTCGGCCAATCACAGCGCCAGCAGCGAGGAGAGCCATAATTGACCACAGGCAGGATGCCTGTGGCCAATTATAGCTCAGGGGGTTTAGTACATGCCCCACACTATATAAGGCTGCCAGAGCTAGATAGGCAGGGACAGTGTGTTCTTTTCTCAGGCATCTTAAAGTTAAAGTGGTGTTGTGTGCCTCCAGCACAGTATACACCTGTATCTAACCTTTATTGCTGGTGTTCTATAATAAAGGAATCGGCAGGAGTTAGTGGGTGTTGTGTGCCTCCTGCACAATATACACCTGTATCTACCCTTTATTGCTGGTGTTCTCCAATACAGGCATCTGCAGGAATTAGTGGGTGTTGTGTGCCTCCAACACAGTATACACCTGAAGACACCCCTTATTGCTGGTGTTGTCTGTTGCATATCTTGCATATTAGCCTCTAAAATTAGCACTTTTGATTTCAAACATCCCATAGACTTTAATAGGGTTCTAAAGTTCGTATGAATTTTAGGTCCGTTCGAAGGTTCTGGTGCAAACTGAACTGGTGCAAGATATCACCCAAACTATCCACCCAAGACCTATCACACCTATACCTAGCAGCAGGAATTTTACATTTTCCATCAACACAATATTACCTTTTGTACCAGTGTTTTTTTTTTTTTTTTCATTTACATTTAATCTTTCCTGAATAGGATCCTCCTATCCCCCTTGTATTGAATTGTATTGTAACATTACTGTCTCCCTTGATTTTGTAAGGAACTGCACAAACCATTGGTGCTACATAAATCCTGAATAATAATAATAATATTATTATTATTATTATTATTATTATTATTATTAATAATAATAATAATAATAATAATAATAATAATAATAATAATATAATAATAATAATCACATAGATTAAATACATATTAGAGCAGTTTTGCCTGCCAAAAAATGTATTGTTGTCCATCCTGTACTTATATTTACACTCTGCTCTATAGTACAGCCCTATCTAGCAAGGGTATGGATCTTTTTTTATGCTGCCTTCACTTACAAGTTGCCCCCCACTCCACACTGTGATTGGACAGTGAAAGGAAAAGCAGTAAATGGATTAGCTCATCACTATTACTCTGATCTCGCTTCCTAGTAGCATTATGCATTATAACACACCTGGATGGCGCCTTGTACTGCTTCTTCCTCCTTCTCTCTGAGCTGTGCTGTACAGACTATATTGTAGATTGTATGAGATCTTGAAAGAAGTCAGTAAAAACAAAACACATCAGGTACGGATAGTGAGAAAAACAGGAAGTGATGTAGCAAAAGTGATGTGACCAGTAGTGATGTCAGACTAGTGACGGAGTATGGTGGTGAGATCCCAGCGGCTATCAGTTTACTGATTCATTGTACAGCGATCATGTGAATTATGTCATATGTGATACGCTACATTTCAAGAATAAGTCTGGTGAGCCTCATTTTACAGTATATGGGATAAAATGTAGAGTTTTGGTTTTATTACACTATTAGACACGTTTTTACCTTACATGTCATGAGCCTATTATAACACTGAAAGCTCAGCGTTCAGAAGGGAAAGTGTTTGTTGAGCAGAAGCAAAACTGGTCCAGAAGCTGTTCTAAAGTGCTTTTGCCTATCTGAAATATGAGCGGCAATATGATCTGGTGAGTTACACTGGATTGGGGTGATTGGTGGTAGTCACTGAAGGGACAATTGGTGATATATGTTTAAAGTGGAACAAAGACACAGGAGGGGACTTTGTGTTTATCAGATTACTTTTCTTGGGGCTGAATGCTCTGGACCCTTATGCTTTGTTTAAAACATTTTTTTCACTTGAGCACAGTGGACTTTATTTTATATATATTTTTTCACATATATATTTTATTTGTTTATATGCTTTTCACAGCACTACTAGTGATTTGAGCATTATATTGTTTGAGTACTTTATGAAAGGGGTGTCCAACCTGTAGCTCAAGGGCCACATGCGGCCCCAGATAGCTTTATTTGTTCTATGTAGAGTTGGGTGAACAGTTTGAGCCAAGCAAAAGTTGGGCCAGAACAGCTCCTGTTTGCCCTTCCAGGAAACACCGGAATTTGCAGAGTGTTCGGCAGGTGTTTGCCCCGCTGAATGCCCTGTAATGCACTGCGCGCTGCACAGTGCATTCTAAGCCCAATCAGGGTGCAGTGAATAGCTCGTTTGTCAAGGAGGGGGGGCCGGGAAGCTGGCTGCGGCATCCTTAAAGCGGAGTTCCACCCAAAGTTCCGCTCATTGTACTCCTTCACCTCTCTGGTGCCACATTTGGCACCTTTCACAGGTATGCTTTCTCCACTTCCAAGAGCCTTAGCCATGGATATTGACATCACGGCTGGGACTCGCCGGGCCAGTAGGAGAGACCCCTCACACCAAAATTTAAAAATAAACGTTGTGGGGTCCCCCTAAAATCCATACCTGACCCTTATCCAAGCATGCAGCCCCACAGGCAAGGAAAGGGGGAATGAGTGAGCACACCCCTCCTGAATCATACCAGGTCACATGCCCTGGTCTGCCCCCACTCTAAAGCATGTTGATGGGGACAATGTCCTCCGGTGTAGATCCATTGCCAATCACGATGCCGCCTCCACCACGGACCTGGGAAAAAGGCAATGAAGGCAAACCGCCAAATGCTTGGCTTATACAGGTAAGGGGCTGAGCCACCTGGCAACATCACCTGGTGTCACCGCCCCTTATGACATCACCAACCAGTGCATGCTGAGTCGGTGATGTCACAAGGGGGTGGTTCCACCAGGTGATGTCGCCAGGTGGCCACGCCCTTACCTATATAAGAACTGTCAAACGGCATGCCAGGCATGTGCCCTAGTTGAAGGGGGAATGTTTTTTTTTTCTTTTTCGGGTCCGGCGGTTGTGGTGTTTTGTGATTACCAATGGAACTACATTGGGGACACTGTTTTTTTATTTTTAATAAAGGAATGGTCAAAAACTACCCTAAAGCACCCCCCCCCCCCCATGTTGAGGGCATGTTGCCTGGTATGGTTTGGGGGGGGGGGGTGAACAAGCTGAGCTCACCTGCCAGGCTGTACCTATATTTGTGAGCAACTATTTTCAAGGATAAAGCACATGAAGGGCAAAATCTAAATCAAAATATCTGATGAGCACTTGAGGAATTCATTGAAAATTGTTACTACATCCATCAAACCAGATACTGATGTATTAGTTTATCAAAAAAGTGTCAAATCTCGCATTAGTTTTATGTTGCCATCATTTACTTTTATAATAAAAAATATTACAAAAAAATACGTTTTATTACTCAGATAGCTACATTATCTATGTAGCACTCTCTAGTGTGCTAAATTAGATGTACATACCGTATATACTCGAGTATAGGCCGACCCGAATATAAGCCGAGGCCCCCAATTTACCCCCAAAAAAACTGGCAAACTTATTGACTCGTGTATAAGCCGAGGGTGAGACATGCCTGTCCATCCCTGTGTGTGTGTCCGTCCATCCCTGTGTGTCCGTCCATCCCTGTGTGTCCGTCCATCCCTGTGTGTCCGTCCATCCCTGTGTGTCCGTCCATCCATCCCTGTGTGTGTGTGTGTCCATCCATCCATCCATCCCTGTGTGTGTGTGTCTCCATCCATCCATCCATCCATCCCTGTGTGTGTGTGTCTCCATCCATCCATCCATCCATCCCTGTGTGTGTGTGTCTCCATCCATCCATCCATCCATCCCTGTGTGTGTCTCCATCCGTGTGTGTGTGTGTGTGTGTGTGTGTGTGTGTGTGTGTGTGTGTGTGTGTGTGTGTGTGTGTGTGTGTGTGTGTGTGTCCAGCCTACCTTTGTCCCGAGCCTCCGTCCCGTGCCTTGCCTCCTTGCCTCCGTCCCGTGCCGTGCCTTGCCTTGCATCCGTCCCGTGTCGTGCCTTGCCTTGCCCCCGTCCCGTCCCGTGCCGTGCCGTGCCTTGCCTTGCCTCCGTCCCGTGCCCTCTTCGTCGGCGGCCATTGTAAAATTCAAAAGCTGCGCCGCCGCCTTCGCCTGTGATAGGCGGAACACTGAATTTCCCAGCAGCCTGTGTTCCGCCTATCACAGACGTCGTATCATCCTCGTCCGTAGTACGAGGATGATACGATGTCCGTGATAGGCGGAACACAGGCTGCTGGGAAATTCAGTGTTCCGCCTATCACAGGCGAAGGCGGAGCCGGAGGCGCGGCTTTTGAATAGAATGGCCGCTGTCTGTCTGCTCGACACGCTGATCGAGCGGGCAGACAGCGATGACTCGAGTATAAGCCGAGGGGGGCACTTTCAGCCTCAAAAAAGAGGCTGAAAATCTCGGCTTATACTCGAGTATATACGGTAGTTTGTAGTGTAGGAAAATTTGGCCTGGCTGAGAACTAGGCCCGGGTTGAATCTGGGTCAGGTCAGAGTGATTTAGGGAGGCTGGATGACTCAGCAAGCAGCATCTATAGTCACTACTCCTGCTTTCTGGAACCTTGGAGAAGCAGAGTATAGGAGGAGCTGGTTGGCCACCTTATAAATACTCATGGGTCAGACCAGAAGGAGCAGTTGGGTGGAAGATGGAAAAGGAGTGCTCAGGAGGCTGTCGGTGTCCCTTAAGGGTCCCTTCTGGTCTGAGGGGGGTGACCTCAGGCCTGGGGGAATCCTTCCTAGAGGCACAGGAACAAGGAGAGGACAGCAGGAGGTCTGTCCAGGAGTTCCCCAGAGAAGTTAGCGGGGTGGGCTGGTGAGTGAGAAGTCTGAGAGGGCTGTGGAGAGAGAGAGAGTGTCAGTCTGAGAAGGACTGTGGAGAAGTAGCCAGCAGGGAGAGTGATAGGGGCAGCTGTAGCCAGGCGGGCTGGCAGCACCTGAAGAGGTGGTGCTGGTGTCAGCAGCCTCAGGGATGAAAGCTGGACACTGACTTCTTCTTTGCTATACTTTTAAAGAGGGTTGGGTTCCTGCCTACAACAGGTGGTTGCTATAATCTGACTGAGTGCTTTGTCAGATTCATAAACAGTGTGCCAGTTTGAGTTCTGCAAGCAAATGTGCTAGGAGAAGGTATCCCTGAAGTTGTTAAAGTCAAGTGGGCACCCCATAATACACATAGTCCCCATCCAAGTTTAATGCCCTCAGTAAAATAACAAAACAAAATACTGGACCCTGTGAGACTGTGAAATTCGGTGTGCCTGGCTGTGTAGGGTGGGGGATCCCATTTCACCTGCAGCTCCCTAAGGGGTGTGCTACATCTATAACAGTGATCATTAACTTTCGATTTGCCTGACTTTTTCTGCTCATCAACTTTTCTTATTATTAGTGCATTTTATGTGTAGCCCAAGACCAGGGCAGGACTTAGGGTGGTGGGGCCCCTGGGCTTGAGTCACTTTCGGGCCCTACCTTCTATGCATTACCGTATTTATTGGCGTATAACAGGCGCCAGCATGTAACACGCACCCCAAGTTTAGGAAGGAGTTTTAAGGAAAAAAACGTTTAGTTGGGAAGTTTAAGGAAAAAGATTAAATGCCCATCAATGCAGCCTTATCAGTGTCCATCTGCAGCCTTGTCCAGTGTCATTGCAGCCTTGTCAGTGTCATTTGCAGCCTTGTCATTGCAGCCTTGATATTTGCAGCCTTACCTCAGTGTCATTTTCAGCCTTGTCATTTGCAGCCTTGTCATTGCAGTCTTGAAGTTTAAAAATGGAGCAGCCGAGATACAGAGTCCTGTATATCTCAGCAGCTCTTGGGTACCTCTCAGCGGTTCTCGGGTCCTCTCGGCGGCTCTCGGTCCTCTTGCAGTCCTGAGCAGAGCAGAGAGTAGCTGAGTGTACTCAGCTCGGCTCACAGTCACGCCCAGTCCCTGTGTTATGTCCATCATAGGGCGGGACTGGGCATGACTGTGAGCGGAGCCGAGCCCAGTATACTCAGCTATGTATCTCAATGGGGCCCCCTATTGGACGGGGCCCATGGGTTTGAGCTCAGTCAAGCCCAATGGTAAGTCCAGCCCTGCCCAAGACAATTCCTCTTTTTCCAATGTAGCCCAGGAAATTCAAAAGGTTGGACACCCCTGCTTTATGATATTTGTTTAACCACTTTCAGACCGGACCATTTTGCTGGTAAATGACCAGAGGTCTTTTTACAATTTGGCACTGCGCTGCTTTAACTGGTAATTGCGCGGTCATGCAATGTTGTATCCAAACAAAATTTGCGTCCTTTTCTTCCCATAAATAGAGCTTTCTTTTGATGGTATTTGATTGCCTCTACGATTTTTATTTTTTGCGATATAAACGTAAAAAGACCGCAAATTTTGAAAAAAAATGATATTTTCTACTTTTTGTTATTAGAAAAATCCAATAAACTCAATTTTAGTCATACATTTAGGCCAAAATGTATTCAGCCACATGTCTTTGGTAAAAAAAAAGTCAATAATTGTATATTTATTGGTTTGCGCAAAAGTTGTCACATCTACAAACTAAGGTACGTTTTCTGGAATTTACGCAGCTTTTAGTTTACGACTGCCTATCTCATTTCTTGAGGTGCTAAAATGGCAGGGCAGTACAAAACCCCCCCAAATGACCCCATTTTGGAAAGTAGACCCCCTAAGGAAATTGATAAGTGGCATGTTGAGCCCATTGAATATTTTATTTTTTTGCCTCAAGCGATTGAATAATGACAAAAAAATTTTTTTTTTTTTTTACACAAAGTTGTCACTAAATGATATATTGCTCACACATGCTATGGGCATATGTGAAATGACACCCCAAAATAAATTCTGCTGCTTCTCCTGAGTACGGGGATACCACATATGTGGGACTTTTTGGGAGCCTAGCCGCGTACGGGGCCCGAAAACCAAGCACCGCCTTCAGGCTTTCTAAGGGCGTAAATTTTTGACTTCACTCCTCACTACCTATTACAGTTTTGAAGGCCATAAAATGCCAAGATGGCACAAAACCCCCACAAATGACCCCATTTTAGAAAGTAGACACCCCCAAGCTATTTGCTGAGAGGCATGTTGAGTCCATGGAATATTTTATATTTTGCCACAAGTTGCGGGAAAATTACAAACTTTTATTTTTTATTTTTTTTTCACAAAGTTGTCACTAAATGATATATTGCTCACGCATGCCATGGGCATATGTGAAATGACACCCCAAAATAAATTCTGCTGCTTCTCCTGAGTACGGGGAATACCACATATGTGGGACTTTTTGGGAGCCTAGCCGCGTACGGGGCCCCGAAAACCAAGCACCGCCTTCAGGCTTTCTAAGGGCGTTACAGTTTTGAAGGCCATAAAATGCCAAGATGGCACAAACCCCCCCCAAATGACCCCATTTTGGAAAGTAGACACCCCTAAATTTAGGGGTACACTAGTGAGACTAGGTAATAAATGGCGGGTGCCCTGAAACTATAAAAAAATAACTAACCAACCAGCGTCACCTGTAACAGTTATATGGTGATCACTGGTGAAAGGGTTAACTAGGGGGCAATCAGGGGGCTTTATGCGGTAGTATATGGGGGTCCCTGGCGCTATAAAAAGCTGCGGCGAACCTAAATACCTACCTGCCTAACTAGCGTCACCTGTGACACTAATACAGCGATCAGAAAAACGATCGCTTATTAGGCTGGGTTCTCACTGGAGTGATGCGGGAACGCCACGAATGCGCAGCGGGTTCCCGCATCGCATGCCTCCCGGCGGCAGTTCACACTGCCCTATGCGAACTGCTGGGAGTGTCAGTGAAATGTTAATGACACCCCCAGATCAGTTCGCATATCGCAGTGCGATCTGCAAACTCGGATCGCATGGTGTGAACACCCATGCGATCCGATTCTGCTGCGGACCAAAAAAAGGGTCCCGTGCGAATTTGCGGCGGGTGTGGCAGGTGCGGTGAATGGCTGAACTCGAATCGCACAGAGATTGGATGTGATTTGCACTGCAGTGCGGTGCGAATCACATTCGTTCTCATAAACCGCTGCAATGTGAACCCAGCCTTGGTGACACTGGCGACGGGGGGTGATCACGGGGTTAAACCTTTATTGGGGGGGTTAGGGGGGTACATTAGAACTAAAGGGGGCTAACCCTAACTGCCCTAACAGTTATTACAGTCACAAATGACACCAATGCAAAAAAAAAATAAAAATGACATTGGTGTCACTGTGACTGGGGGGCAGGGGTAATTGGGGGGGTGATCGGGGTGGTGTGAGTGTGCCTGGCATGTTCTACTGTGTAGTGTCGTGTTGGTGCAACTCACCGTTCCTCTCTCCTCGGTGTCGGAACGAAAAATACCGACACGGAGGAGAGATTACATCACTTCCTCTCCTGTGTTTACATTACAGGAGAGGAAGTGATGTCACGGAGCATTTTCATTCGTCGGGAGCGATCGCGAGGGGGTGGCCATGAATGAATGGCCGTCCCCTCGTCCGGGATCGCTCCCGAACGAATACCGACCGCCGCGGGCACCGGGCGGGGGCCCGATCGGGCCCCCGACCCGTGGGAAGGCAGGGACGTACATGTACGCCAATATGCCTGCCCGTGCCATTCTGTCGACGTACATCGTCGTGCGGCGGTCGGGAAGTGGTTAAAGAGGGGTTAAAGTAGCAGCAATGATTTTTCACATTTTATTTTACTTTGAATTTTATTAGCTATCTGAAGCGTAGAGAAGGGTTATACATAATAATACAAATAGCAAAAATAAAATAATAATATTAACTTCCCTGGGGGTATTCCCGAGTCTGGCTTGGGGTGGAATTCCAGTACCATTAGCCAGACTCTGGGGTGCATCGCAGGATACAGGGAAAGTTACTTACCTTGTGACCTGGATCCTGTGATGTCCCCCCGCTGTGTGTGCGAGCTGTCTCCTCGCTCGATTCACACAGTTGAGTTCAGCCGAGCTCCGTTCCCTACGAGCGTTGCGATGCACGGGGACGAAGAGCGGCACCAAATTCAAAAAAGTAAAAACACAGTACATATACAGTACACTGCAATCTTACAGATTACAGTACTGTATAAAAAAATGACACATCCCCTTTGTCCCTAGTGGTCTGCCCAGTGCCCTGCATGCACTTTTATATTATAAATACTGTTTTTTCTGCCTGGAATTTGGAGATTGTCCATAGCAACCAAAAAGTGTCCGTTTATGTCAAAAGTGGTTTTAGACCAGCTAGAAAACAGCGATAATAAATTAGAATCACTTGCAGAATTGAGCGATAATGATTTGTGGGGAAATTTATCAAACACTAAATCTAATGACAGAGACAATTCTGCAACTGAGCAACTTTCTGTGTTTTTGATTTAATTACATTATTGAATCATTTTTATCATTATTATACTATTATATGTTATAATCAATTTATAGTTATTTATTATATTATAATTTATGATTAATTTTTCTAACTTTATTAAACCCGGGATGTCTACCAGACTCTGGTTTGGGCAGATTTAAGTGAGGTATTCCTAATGCTGCGTACACACGTAGCGGACTATCCGACGGACTTAGTCTGGCGGACTTCCCGCCAAACTGTCCGTCCGACTTTCCGAACGGGCTACTTGCCCACATACGGCACTTTTTCAGTGGACTAATACGGCGTACTAAGTCCGCCGTGCTATCCGCCGTACTTTTGAAATGAACGGACTCGCCCACACACGCGGAGGAAAGTCCGCTCATTTCGTCTCCAGGTAGGCGGGGCCAGCGACGTCACCTGGTATGGACTTAAAGGGGAACCCCAACGCCGAAAAAAATTGGCGTGGGGGTCCCCCCAGGTCCACATCAGGCCCTTGTCCGAGCACGCTACCTGGCCGGCCAGGAAAGGGGGGCGAGCGAGCGGCCCCCCTCCTGAGCCGTACCAGGCCGCGTGCCCTCAACATGGGGGGTGCCTTGGGGAATGGTTGGCCGCGCGGCCCCCCCACCCCAAAGCACCTTGTCCCCATGTTGATGAGGACAAGGGCCTCTTCCCGACAACCCTGGCCGTTGGTTGTCGGGGTCTGTGGGCGAGGGGCTTATCGGAATCCGGGAGCCTCCTTAATAATACCGGCCCCCCACCCTATGTGAATGAGTATGGGGTACAATGTACCCCTACCCGTTCACCTGTGAAAAAAGTACAAAAAAAAACACAACACAGGGTAAAAATAGTTTATTGCACAGCTCCGGGGGTCTTCTCGCCGGACTCCTCCGCTATCTTCTTCTAGCTCTTTTGCTAGCCGAGGAGCCCGGCTTTCTTCCTCGCCGCCACCCTTCTTCCGACTTCGGGGGTCTTGTCCCCCTCTTCGGTTCTTCTGCCGGGCTACCGCGCCTTCTTATAGTCTTCTGTCGCCGCTGTCGTCGCCGCCTTCTGTTCTTCTCTTCTTCTCTTCCAGATGTTGACTTGTCGCGTCCTCCGCTCACAGAGGATGGGACTGTGACATCATAATAGGCGGGGACATCATCCGGTGATGTCCCTATATAAGTCGCCATGCGCCCGGTCCCCGTCATTGTGAGCGGAGGACGCAACGAATCAACATCTGAAGAGAAGAACAGAAGAACAGAAGGCGGCGGCGACAGTGGCGACAGAAGACCGGGCCACCTCCTGTAAAAGAGCTATAAGAAGGCGCGGTGGCCCGGCAGAAGAACCGAAGAGGGGGACAAGACCCCCGAAGAGAGGGGGACAAGACCCCTGAAGTCGGAAGAAGAGGCCGGCGGCGAGGAAGAAAGCCGGGCTCCACCGCTAGCAAAAGAGCTAGCAGAAGATAGCGAGGAGTCCGGCGAGAAGACCCCCGAAGACGGAAGACCCCCAGAGCTGTGCAATAAACTATTTTTACCCTGTGTTGTGTTTTTTTTGTACTTTTTTTCACAGGTGAACGGGTAGGGGTACATTGTACCCCATACTCATTCACATAGTGTGGGGGGCCGGTATCCGGGGGCCCCCTTATTAAAGGGGCTCCCGGATTCGATAAGCCCCCCACCCGCAGACCCCGACAACCAACGACCAGGGTTGTCGGGAAGTGGCACTTGTCCTCATCAACATGGGGACAATGTGCTTTGGGGTGGGGGGCCGCTCGCTCGTCCCCCCTTTCCTGGCCGGCCAGGTAGCATGCTTAGACAAGGGTCTGATGTGGACCTAGGGGGGACCCCCACGCCAATTTTTTTCGCCGTTGGGGTCCCCTTTAAGTCCATACCAGGTGGTGGGGTCAGCGACGTCTCCTTTGCGGGCCCCGCCTACCTGGAAACCCGCTCGAATTGAGCGGACTTTCCTCCGGGCGGGAAAAGTCCGTTCATTTCAAAAGTACGATGGACTGGCATATACGCATGGCCGGATTGTCCGCGGAAATGCGAGTCCGGTGGAAAGATTGGAGTGCAAAAACTACTTTCTAAGTCCGCCGTACTTTCGGGACAAAAAAGTCTGCCGGAGGCTACACACGGGGGGATTGTCCGGCGGACTTGAGATTGGCGGACTTTTCCACCCGATTGTTTGATCGTGTGTACACGGCATAAGAATTACAGGCCTACAATATAAAACACAAAATTTCCATGCAAAATAATTGTACCGCTTTCAGCACCAAAAATCGGAAATAATCATACCGCCAGGGAGGTTAATATACCATATACTGTATAATATAGACACAAGGCATTTTGTAATTTAATGCTATTAAAAATGTTATTAACATATTAAAGTTATTAACAATTACCTTTCCTTTTCAGTCTATTGTACTGTAATTTTCTGTAAAAATTTTCTGTAAAAATTCAATGCACTATCTGGAGGTGTTTCATCCAGAAATTTAATTTTCTGATTGGGTCATTGGCTCACTGATTTTCTCAGAGGTCTGCACTAAGATTTTAAGCAACATTTTTTGGTTAATTGCTCCTAAAGGGCTAAACACTTCTAAAGGCATGCAGGCAGTACAGCTTTCCTCATGAGAGCACTGCAAGTGCACCAGCTGATTAATAATGGAAAAGTCACCCCCTTTCAGAATCAGTATCCGAATGACAGAGAAGAAAAATCACACAAGTAATGAACTGCTTGCCGCCCACTCACAGTATATATACTGTAAGGAGGCGGCAGAGCCAGGCACCGTGACATACCCCGTACATCGCAGTGTATTTCCTGGTGGTGTGCATGTGCGCCCCCCTGCTTACCAGTGCTGTGATTGGACAGAGCACAAGGTTGGCAAAAGATTTCATCCAATGATGTATGGCTAAAACCTGCTAATTATCTGTAGCCAATCACAACACAAAGTTCTGTGCTGAAAAATATACAGAACTCTGTACACAGGCAGCAATTTGTCTGTTTCTTTCCATTGAAATCAACTCTGAGTTCAGAGAGAAAAAGCAGACAGATCCGTTAGTAAATGCAGCACACATTATTCACATTACACTTGTTAGGCACACAGTGAATCCCTAGATTGCCGCATGATGTTAACCCCTTCCCAGCCAGTGAGGTTAGTACAGTGTACAGTTTTATCACTGATTGCTTTATTAGTGTCACTAGCGACGTCAGTGTCATTTAGTCAGTTAGTGTCCCTCCTAACCAGTGTAGGTTAGCACTAGATTGCCTGCCACACTATCACAGTCACACTATAAATCGCTGATTTTGTTTGTTTCTTACTTATATTTATATAATTATCAAATACCACTAAAAGAAAGCTCTAATTGTGTAAAAAAAGTTATATAAATTTAATTTGCATACAGAGTTGCAAAGGACAGTTAAAGTGGGGGAATCTCCTTTGGTTGATTTTTACCTATAGGTAAACCTATAGGTAAGCATAGCATACTAGCTCATTATGAATTACTTGCCTGCGATTGAAGCGTCCTCCGCCACCGCCATGATACCCGGAGTGTATCTCGGCTCCGGCGCTGTGACTGGCTGGAGCCACGATGACATCACTCCTGCACATGTGCGCAGGAGCTGTCAGTGATGGCACAATCCCATTCATTAAACGGCACGCTCAGTGCGCCTGCACTGCTGTCTACGGCACACATGCGCCGTAGACATCGATGCCGTCTTTCTTGCAAATATCTCCTTAACCACTTGCCGACCGCCGCACGACGATGTACGTTGACAGAATGGCACGGGCAGGCATAAGGGCTTACATGTACGTCCTTGCCTGCCCGCCGGTCGGGGGCCCGATCGGGCCCCCGCCCGGTGCCTGCGGCGGTCGGTATTCGTTCGGGAGCGATCCCGGATGAGGGGACGGCCATTCATTCATGGCCACCCCCTCGCGATCGCTCCCGACGAATGAAAATGTCCCGTGACATCACTTCCTCTCCTGTAATGTAAACACAGGAGAGGAAGTGATGTATTCTCTCCTCCGTGTCGGTATTTTTCGTTCCGGCACCGAGGAGAGAGCATCGGTGAGTTGCACAAGCACTACACAGTAGAACATGCCAGGCACACTCACACCCCCCCTTTACCCCCCGATCACCCCCCAATTACCCCTGCCCCCCCAGTCACAGTGACACCAATTGCTTTTTTTTTTGCATTGGTGTCATTTGTGACTGTAATAACTGTTAGGGCAGTTAGGGTTAGCCCCCTTTAGTTCTAATGTGCCCCCCTAACCCCCCAATAAAGGTTTAACCCCGTGATCACCCCCCCTCGCCAGTGTCACTAAGGCTGGGTTCACATTGCAGCGGTTTATGAGAACGAATGTGATTCTCACCGCACTGCAGTGCAAATCACATCCGATCTCTGTGTGATTCGAGTTCAGCCATACAGATAGTATGGCTGAATTCGTGTCACACCCGCCGCACCCGCCGCAAATTCGCACGGGACCCTTTTTTTGGCCCGCAGCAGAATCGGATCGCATGGGTGTTCACACCATGCGATCCGAGTTTGCAGATCGCACTGCGATATGCGAACTGATCTGGGGGTGTCATTAACATTTCACTGACACTCCCAGCAGTTCGCATAGGGCAGTGTGAACTGCCGCCGGGAGGCATGCGATGCGGGAACCCGCCGCGGATTCATGGCGTTCCCGCATCGCTCCAGTGTGAACCCAGCCTAATAAGCGATCATTTTTCTGATCGCTGTATTAGTGTCACAGGTGACGCTAGTTAGGCAGGTAGGTATTTAGGTTCGCCGCAGCTTTTTATAGCGCCAGGGACCCCCATATACTACCGCATAAAGCCCCCTGATTGCCCCCTAGTTAACCCTTTCACCAGTGATCACCATATAACTGTTACAGGTGACGCTGGTTGGTTAGTTATTTTTTTATAGTTTCAGGGCACCCGCCATTTATTACCTAATAAAGGTTTAACCCCCTGATCACCCGGCGGGTGTCATTTGTGACTGTAATAACTGTTAGGGCAGTTAGGGTTAGCCCCCTTTAGTTCTAAGGTACCCCCCTAACCCCCCCCAATAAAGGTTTAACCCCGTGATCACCCCCTGTCACCAGTGTCACTAAGGCTGGGTTCACATTGCAGCGGTTTATGAGAACGGATGTGATTCGCACCGCACTGCAGTGCAAATCACATCCGATCTCTGTGCGATTCGAGTTCAGCCATACAGATAGTATGGCTGAATTCGTGTCGCACCCGCCGCACCCGCCGCAAACTCGCACGGGACCCTTTTTTTGGTCCGCAGCAGAATCGGATCGCATGGGTGTTCACACCATGCGATCCGAGTTTGCAGATCGCACTGCGATATGCGAACTGATCTGGGGGTGTCATTAACATTTCACTGACACTCCCAGCAGTTCGCATAGGGCAGTGTGAACTGCCGCCGGGAGGCATGTGATGCGGGAACCCGCCGCGCATTCGTGGCGTTCCCACATCGCTCCAGTGTGAACCCAGCCTAATAAGCGATCGTTTTTCTGATCACTGTATTAGTGTCACAGGTGACGCTAGTTAGGCAGGTAGGTATTTAGGTTCGCCGCAGCTTTTTATAGCGCCAGGGACCCCCATATACTACCGCATAAAGCCCCCTGATTGCCCCCTAGTTAACCCTTTCACCAGTGATCACCATATAACTGTTACAGGTGACGCTGGTTGGTTAGTTATTTTTTTTATAGTTTCAGGGCACCCGCCATTTATTACCTAGTCTCACTAGTGTACCCCTAAATTTAGGGGTGTCTACTTTCCAAAATGGGGTAATTTGGGGGGGGGTTTGTGCCATCTTGGCATTTTATGGTCTTCAAAACTGTAACGCCCTTAGAAAGCCTGAAGGCGGTGCTTGGTTTTCGGGGCCCCGTACGCGGCTAGGCTCCCAAAAAGTCCCACATATGTGGTATCCCCGTACTCAGGAGAAGCAGCAGAATTTATTTTGGGGTGTCATTTCACATATGCCCATGGCATGCGTGAGCAATATATCATTTAGTGACAACTTTGTGAAAAAAAAAAAAAAAAAAAGTTTGTAAATTTCCCGCAACTTGTGGCAAAATATAAAATATTCCATGGACTCAACATGCCTCTCAGCAAATAGCTTGGGGTGTCTACTTTCTAAAATGGGGTCATTTGTGGGGGTTTTGTGCCATCTTGGCATTTTATGGCCTTCAAAACTGTAATAGGTAGTGAGGAGTGAAGTCAAATATTTACGCCCTTAGAAAACCTGAAGGCGGTTCTTGGTTTTCGGGGCCCCGTACGTGGCTAGGCTCCCAAAAAGTCCCACATATGTGGTATCCCCGTACTCAGGAGAAGCAGCAGAGTTTATTTTGGGGTGTCATTTCACATATACCCATAGCATGTGTGAGCAATATATCATTTAGTGACAACTTTGTGAAAAAAAAATAAAAAAAAATTAAAGTTTGTAATTTTCCCGCAACTTGTGGCAAAATATAAAATATTCCATGGACTCAAAATGCCTCTCAGCAAATAGCTTGGGGTGTCTACTTTCTAAAATGGGGTCATTTGTGGGGGTTTTGTGCCATCTTGGCATTTTATGGCCTTCAAAACTGTAATAGGTAGTGAGAAGTGAAATCAAAAATTTACGCCCTTAGAAAGCCTGAAGGCGGTGCTTGGTTTTCGGGGCCCCGTACGCGGCTAGGCTCCCAAAAAGTCCCACATATGTGGTATCCCCGTACTCAGGAGAAGCAGCAGAATTTATTTTGGGGTGTCATTTCACATATGCCCATAGCATGTGTGAGCAATATATCATTTAGTGACAACTTTGTGTAAAAAAAAAAAAAAATTATTTTTTGTCATTATTCAATCGCTTGAGGCAAAAAAATAAAATATTCAATGGGCTCAACATGCCACTTATCAATTTCCTTAGGGGGTCTACTTTCCAAAATGGGGTCATTTGGGGGGGTTTTGTACTGCCCTGGCATTTTAGCACCTCAAGAAATGAGATAGGCAGTCGTAAACTAAAAGCTGCGTAAATTCCAGAAAACGTACCTTAGTTTGTAGATGTGACAACTTTTGCGCAAACCAATAAATATACAATTATTGACTTTTTTTTTTACCAAAGACATGTGGCTGAATACATTTTGGCCTAAATGTATGACTAAAATTGAGTTTATTGGATTTTTCTAATAACAAAAAGTAGAAAATATCATTTTTTTTCAAAATTTGCGGTCTTTTTACGTTTATATCGCAAAAAATAAAAATCGCAGAGGCAATCAAATACCATCAAAAGAAAGCTCTATTTGTGGGAAGAAAAGGACGCAAATTTTGTTTGGGTACAACATTGCATGACCGCGCAATTACCAGTTAAAGCAGCGCAGTGCCAAATTGTAAAAAGACCTCTGGTCATTTACCAGCAAAATGGTCCGGTCTGAAGGTGGTTAACCGTGTAGGTTAAGCAGATATTTCTTGCACCTACAGGTAAGCCTTAGTCTAGGCTTACCTGTAGGTCAAAGTGGTTTGTAAGGGTTTACAACCACTTTAAGTAAATGACAGTAATGACAGCTATTCAACTTGCATTTTCAAAGGTAGATCTGCAATGGCCACCTCTGCATTTTTCACAGGACAGTTTACTTTTGAAATAAATTATTTTATTAATAACATGTGTATGTATTATTTATACAAATACATTTATTCCCCACGTGACCATCTATTAATAGTGATGTAGGGGGTATAATTATACACCATACACATTGCTACACATAATGTCTTAGTAGACTATTTTGAACTGGGTAAATATTTAGTAATCCCAGCTGCCCGCTTTTAAACTTATGCTATATATTTTAGCATATTGAGGTTTCATTTGGGATGCATGCTGCAAAGCCTTACCTTCTGTATGGTAAAATTTGTATGAAGTATCTCCTAAGTTGTGTTACTGTGACTTGTATCCCAGCAGGCACAGTAATACACAGCGCTGTCATCTTCATTTATATTTGCTATTGTCAAACTTGAAATAAGACCAGCCTTATACTTGCCAGCGCTAAACCCTTGCCTGTAACTGGCTCTTCCTTCAAATATGTAAAGGATATTCTCCAATCCTTCATTTAATTTCTGTCGATACCAGTGAAGTGGTCTTTTTTCCAGGTCAACGCCTACAGTATTGCATGTCAACGTAGTAGATTTTCCTTTAGTTTCAGTTATTGAAATGAATGGTTGGTCAATTAAGAGAGCTGCGTATGCATCTGAAAAATGTAAATAGTGTTGGCAACCATTAGTAATATATGACAAAGAATCTGAATTTTAAATATCTTAAAACACCGCTAAGAATTAAACTTGTGTTTGGCTATAATGTATGGTGTTTCTATGAATTGGGTTTGTTGCAGGTACGTTTTTTGGATTTATCCAGATATGAAGAAAGATATTACAACTAATAAGAAAAAAGGAATTCACAAAGTAGCCAATAGTGACTCATCAGCAATCACTTGTCATTGTTTGGACTGCTCTTTACAAATGAAAGCTGAAATTATAAAATTGAATGTGGGTTATTGCACTGGGATCATAATCCTTTACTCAACATATTATTTAAATATTCCTGTGCATTCAAAATAAACTTTATGGGCATTTTTTTTTATATTACCCTACTTATACTGAGGTAGTGGTATTTACATGTATAATTGCATATCATAAACCCTAAAAAAAAAAATGTAAAACTAATTTTAGAAATGTATGCTACATCAGAATTAGAAGAACAACAAGTATTACACCTGCCAAGTAATGTCAGGAAAAAAATCTTCATTAAGAAAAAAATAGGAACTTTCTATTGATGACCTCCTGAAAATACTAATTGCCTAGTTGTCATAGTTATAGCATTTATTTGACCCAAAACACAAATGTAAAGTCTGAAAAAAGCCTGAAGTTATATGTATATTTGTCCTGAGCAGTTACATGGCACGTAGCCCCCTCAACCCTAACATTTACACTAAACCCTTTTAAAGCAATGGGTCACTTTTCCAGCCAGGTAACAAGGTCAGCAATGGAAGGCTTTATAGTTTGCAGCATGATAGGTCATCAGATTTGTTCATTCTCAAATACCTTTTTTTTTTATGGAGAGCCTGTCTAGGAACTAAATTGAAAAAAATAAGAAACGCAAAACCCTATATTATATACTTACATGTAAAGAAAAGGCTTATGAGCTGTGCATTAAAGAATGCCATTGTACAGTTTTGAAATAGGTTTGATGATTACACTGTTGCCATAAAATGTGATGCTGTACAGACTGTGATGCTGTGGTTAGAGAGGTGGTTTCATTGTAGTTAAAATATGAAAAGATGAAAGGTTACACTGCAGAGGAAACTGCTTTGCAGATGCACCATGCTTTCTATTATGTAGAAGTCAATGAAAAGCCCCATACACACTATCAGTTTTTCTGCTGAGTTTTTCCTTCAGATTTACCAAAACCATATAATATGAGGTCAAACCTTAGGAATTTCAATTTGTATGCAATCAGGCAGGCCCTTGCACTACATGGTTTTGGTAAATCTGAAGGCAAAAATCAGCAGAAAATCTGATAGTGTGTATGGGGCTTAATACAACCCACAAAATATGTTAAAAAAAATATCAATTAAAAAGAAACGCAATACGGGCTGTAGAAATAATAATCTATTTGCATAGATATTTTAACAGACCATTTTAAAGTGTACACAAGGCTGTATGCAATCTTTTAAATCAGTTCATATAATAAAACACCAATTCATTAAATTGCAGGGCTCTGTTATCCATTTTCATATGCAGGCGCTACTCACATATGCGTTCGCTTCTGCACACAAGCTCGACAGGATGGTGCGCGTTTAAAAAAAAAAAATTCTTATGTATTTTACCTTTTATTATTTATTTTTACACTGTTTTAAAAAAAAAATTGTCATTTCAATTTTTTATTTTTTTTTAAATTGCCCTTTAAGAGCTTTTGGGCAGAAGTGACGTTTTGACATCACTTCTGCCCTTCAGTGTCATAGAGATGAGTGGGGGCCATCTTCCCCTCACTCGTCTCCATGCACAGCCACCGAGAGAGGACCGGATCGCCTCCGCCGCTGCCAACGGCTCTGGTAAGCCGGGGAGCGCGGCTGGAGGGGGGGCCCCTCTCACACTGCCGGTAAAAGTGATGTTTCGGCAAATCCGCCACAGAGACCACTTTTATCTTGTAGCCGACCGCCGGCCGAACACGAGGATACCGGAGTTATGGTAGCTAGCTGCTGCCATAACAAAATCCATCCTCAAAGTGAGGACGTATATCAGTGTTCGGTGGTTGGCAAGTGGTGAAATAATGGTATGAAGTTTTTATCACTACATGTAGCAAAACTGCTGTGCTGCTGTGGTCAATTGCTAACAGGGAGCATGCTCATAGAAAGAGGGAGTGCAATGACAGAGGGATGAGGTAGCCAGTTTTCTTCTTCTCCTTTGCTGCACAGTCATGGTCTAAGGAAAAGAAAATCTGCATTAGTTCACTTCAAAAGAGCAAAATCAGGCCTCCTGTCCTGCCAGGCAGCCATGTGTCATGTAGAATATCTTTTTAACCACTTAAAGCGGTGTTTCAGCCCTAAAAAAAAAAAAAAAATTTAAAGTCAGTAGCTGAAACAAATGTAGCTGCTGACTTTTAATTAGGAGACTTACCTTTCCAGGGCACCCGCGATGTCGGCCGTCGAGGCTGAAATGTCCCTCGGATCTCGGGTCCCAGCGCTGCCATCCTCCCTAAGGGAAACAGGCAGTGGAGCCTTGCGGCTTCACTGCCTGTTTCCTACTGCGCATGCGCGAGTCACGCTGCGCTCTGTGAATGTGACGCGCTGTGTTAGGGAACACACACCAACCCCATTACCCAGATGACAACGCGGAGGAGGGGAGAAGACGAAGATCACCGAGGAGCAGGAACAAGGCAGATTAGGAAGACTGCCTAGCAACAGGGATTTCTGGCCAGGTAAAAAAAATTTTGTTTTTCAAATGTTTTTTTTTTTTTTAAGAATATTAATGCTTTTTTTTTTTTCTAGGGTGGCCCTCCACTTTAAGGACCGAAAAGATTTACCCCCTTAATGACCAGGCCATTTGTTGTGATAGGGCACTGTGTTGCTTTAACTGGCAAATGCTGTACCCAAACAAAATTGATGTTCTTATTTTCCCACAAATAGAGCTTTCTTTTGGTGGTATTTGATCACCTCTGCACTTTTTTTTTTTTGTGCTATAAACAAAAAAAAAAAGCGAGAATTTTGAAAAAAAAAAGCAATATATTTTCTTTTTGCTATAATAAATATCCCCAAAAAACTAATTTCTTCTTCAGTTTAGGCCAATATATACTCTTCTACATATTTGTAGTAAAAAAAAAAATCACAATAAGCGTATATCGATTGGTTTGTGCAAAAGTTATAGCGTCTACAAAATAGGGAATACATTTATGGCATTTTTATTATTTATTTTTTTACTAGTAATGACAGTGATCTGCGATTTTTAGCGGAACTGCGACATTGTGGCGGACAGATTGGACATCTAATTGACATTTTTGACACTTTTTGGGAACCAGTGAATTTATTACAGTAATCAGTGCTAAAAAATATGCACCATTATTGTACTAATGACACTGGCAGGGCAGGGGTTAACATCAGGGGCGATTGAGGGATTAAAATGTGTTTCCTAAAGTTGTTTTCGAACTCTATGGGGGGGGGGGGCTGCCTGGGGTAACATACAGATCTGTCTCCCTGTGTAGTTTAAAAAAGATGGGTTCTGTGTGATCTCCCCTGTCAGAATGGAGATCTGCCTTGTTTACACTTTGTTTACTTGTCACTGTGGGGAACGATCGTCGATGGCTGGCGGACATTGAATCCGGCCCACCCGCTGATTGGCTCACCCGCTGACCAAAAAATAGAGTTCCAGAGCCGACCTGCCACGGTACAATGATGGTGGCTGGTCAGCTAGTGGTTAAAGAATATTTAAAGTTAAAATTTGAAATCATTATATTAGGGCTGTTACTGATTAAAATTTTTGTGTTCGATTAATCGATTTTTTTATTTATTGATTAATCGACTAATTTTGATTAATTATAACGCACATACAGATCCAACTACTTTTAGCTGATCTCCTTGCATTGCAACTCTGCATTAGTCAGTGGTAAATGTGGTATACACTACATACAATCACCCGACACTAGTTACTTTCCACAATCCATGACTTAACTTCACAGTTCACACAAATACGTTTTAAATTCAAACTGTAGTACTGACGTAAGTCTTTTTTTTTTTCCACAGTAGCGTGACAATTCCTCCACCTCCGGTCTAACTAATCACTCTCAACTTATGGCATGGGCCCCTGGGAAAACAGGTGGTCATGCAAGTGGGTATCAAAAGGTTTAAAATGGACCATAAACTTCTCTCACGTCTCCTTAGATCTCAGCAAGGACGCCAGGTCATGGGTAGAAAGAAAAATATCTAAGTGCTTTTTTTGATTGATCAAAAGAATTTTGATCGATCAAAAAAATTTACGATTAATCGAGGAATTAATCTTTAATTTCCACAGCCCTACATTATATTAATTTCCACATTATATTTCAATTATTTTAAGACTACTACTAGACGTTATAGCGTCTACAAAATAGGGGATAGTTTTATGGCATTTTTATTATTAATTTTATTTTATTAGTAATGGAGGTGATCTGCGATTTTTATCATAACTGCGACATTATGGCTGACACATCAGACACTTTTGACATTATTTTGGGACCATTGTAATTTATACAGCTATCAGTGCTATAAAAATGCACTGATTACTGTGTAAATGACACTGGCAGGGAAGGGGTTAAACACGCGGGGGCGATGAATGGGTTAAGTGTGTCCTAGGGAGTGATTCTAATGGTGGGGGGGTGGGCTACAACTCACAGGACAGAGATCACTGCTCCCGATGACAGGGAGCAGTGATCTCTGTCATGTCACTAGGCAGAATGGGGAAATGCCTTGTTTACATAGACACTTCCCCATTCTGCGTCTCCGTGACGCGATTGCCGGGAGACCGTCGGACATCAAGTTCAAGGGTCCCGCAGGCACAGTCACGCCGTACGCGGCGTTTGCACATGCTAACCCCGTAAATTAAAGGGGATGTACAGGTACATCTGTTTGCCCACCGCTGCCATTGTGCCGACGTATATCGGCGTGCAACGGTCGGCAAGTGGTTAAACACGTACATGTACTTTAATGCAGATCTAATCCAAACATTAAAAGATTTGGTCCTTCCAAAACATACAGTGGATTTAAGTTTTTGGTGCTGAGAAGTTACATCAACCAGCAATTCCTTTATATTTACAGTGGCAAGAAAAGTATGTAAACCCCTTGGAATTACCGTATATACTCGAGTATAAGCCGAGATTTTCAGCCTCTTTTTTGAGGCTGAAAGTGCCCCCCTCGGCTTATACTCGAGTCATCGCTGTCTGCCCGCTCGATCAGCGTGTCGAGCAGACAGACAGCGGCCATTCTATTCAAAAGCCGCGCCTCCGGCTCCGCCTTCGCCTGTGATAGGCGGAACACTGAATTTCCCAGCAGCCTGTGTTCCGCCTATCACGGACATCGTATCATCCTCGTACTACGGACGAGGATGATACGACGTCTGTGATAGGCGGAACACAGGCTGCTGGGAAATTCAGTGTTCCGCCTATCACAGGCGAAGGCGGCGGCGCAGCTTTTGAACTTTACAATGGCCGCCGACGAAGAGGGCACGGGACGGAGGCAAGGGAAGGCACGGCACGGGACGGGACGGCGGCGGCAAGGCACGGCACGACACGGGACGGATGCAAGGAGGCAAGTCACGGCACGGGACGGAGGCAAGGAGGCAAGGCACGGGACGGAGGCTCGGGACAAAGGTAGGCTGGACACACACACACACACACACACACACACACACACACACACACACACACACACACACACGGATGGAGACACACACAGGGATGGATGGATGGATGGAGACACACACAGGGATGGATGGATGGATGGATGGAGACACACACACACACAGGGATGGATGGATGGATGGATGGAGACACACACACACAGGGATGGATGGATGGATGGATGGAGACACACACACACAGGGATGGATGGATGGATGGACACACACACACACAGGGATGGATGGACGGACACACAGGGATGGACGGACACACAGGGATGGACGGACACACAGGGATGGACGGACACACACACAGGGATGGACAGGCATGTCTCACCCTCGGCTTATACACGAGTCAATAAGTTTGCCAGTTTTTTTGGGGGTAAATTGGGGGCCTCGGCTTATATTCGGGTCGGCCTATACTCGAGTATATACGGTAATTGGTTTTCTGCAGTAATTTAGCACTGCAGAATGTTTAATGGGTGTGTTCAATAAAGACATGAGAAATTAGAAATTGTTTGTGCTTTATCAGTTTAAGCACATTGTGTTTGTCTATTGCTCAGACTTAGTAAAGGATCAGATCACATTTTATGGCAATTTAATGCAGAAAAACAGTTAATTCCAAGGGATTCACATACTTTTTATTGCCACGGTATATATGAATATTAGTTCTTAGTGGTGGTGCAGGCACACCACACACCATAAAAATAAGATCAACTCTCTTTACTGAGTTGTGGTTTGAAATGTCTCTGTTTGGTGCCCCAATGTGTGCAGATACATTCACAATTTAAAGGTAAGAGGAACTACAGCAAGAATCTATGGTAGGAAAATGTCAAACTGGACCCACCCTCCCCCAGCAGTGAGCCGCTCTGCCCACCAATATTCTACTTCAATGTGTGGCTATAGCACTTCATTTTTCATTTTTTAGTTTTAAATTAAGGAATGATTAAAACCCATTAGCTTATTTTTTTCTCTTTGTGTCCCTGAAATATTTTGCTTCAGATAGTTGTCAATGTAACATGTGTCACCATTGAAAATACTCCTTTCACCTTTTGTTTAGCAACAACAGTAACATTTTAGATTTGCCATCTCTTTCTGTCTTGATGATAATGGTCATCAAGACAGAAAAAGGTGGAGAGAAAAAAAAAAAACTTTTTCCTGTGGAGACATTGGATCACTCAGAGTAGAGAAATAAGTTAAGAAGTGTTAAAATCCCCGTATAGATTTATTGCTGTCTGTATTAACAGTGGGGAGAAATATATCTATCTATCTATCTATCTATCTATCTATCTATCTATCTATCTATCTATCTATCTATCTATCTATCTATCTCTCTCTCTCTCTATATATATATATATATATATATATATATATATATATATATATATATAGATGTAGCACTAACCCCCGAAGGAGCTTCTATTTTGATTGGACTTACCGTTACCTTCTCCTTCTCAACTACCGTCTAGGGGTTTCCCGAGGTAGATGACCCAGTAACTTGAGAGATTGACAACAGATCCGCACAAAGGGATTTTATTTGCAAAACGTAGACAACGAACAGTCTCTTAAATTAGGATCAGAGGGTCAGGAATACAGTTCAGGTACTCTTCGTGTCAAAGTCAATAATGAAGGACTTGCTTACTTTGACTAAATCCAGAGAATATATAATTGTTTTCCTTTGGGATACAGGTTTAACATGATAAAAATAAAATATGATCATTGTAGGCACCCCTGTCGGTGCTAAATGGTTTCAAGACTCTAATTCAGGACAGCTTGTTCTGTTGAAAAACAACAGTCTTACTGGCTGGATCACCAGATTAGAATAAAGCAAAAAGAGCCAAAGAAAACAAATGCTGCAATATAATATAATAATAATATATAATGTTTGCTTTTGGGTTTAATACCACTTTAACTTGGTGACAACTGTCAACTGTCAAATTGACTTATAAATCCAAAACTTTGAGTTTTCACTGTAACAGCAATATAATATAAATCATCCACTTTCTATTGTGTCTACAGGACAGGAAGGTAACTCCACTTTCGTGGGAGAAAAGCAGATAAAGAATGATATGCATTTATAATTGCTACACAAGCCATATTGTAATTGAATATTATTAAAAATTACCTTTTTCTTTTCAGTCTGCAGTGCTGTAATTTTCTGTTATATTCAATTCAATATGGCAACATGGAGGCGTCCCGTACACCAATGGTGCAACTAACAAATGTACTACACGGCACAATGATAATTGGCTTATATAAATGAGAACAGGGTAATTTCACACTAAATTTCACACCTTTTGTCATTTGCTTGGACAATCAATAACTGTGTTAATACAATACATCACACCATGGTGATTGGGTTGAGGTGACTAAGTGACCCATGTGGCTACAAAAGGTGAGGTATTTGTCCTAGCCCTGGTCTTCACAGTTTTACACAAGTTTCCAACCCCAGCCAAGGATCCTGTTGACTAAGTCAAGTTTGCACTGGGAACAGGATTGCATTACAGCTCCTACAATCTTGACATTTAACCACTTGCCGACCAGCCGCCGTCATTATACTGGGACAGGTCGGCTTGTTCCCGCAAATCACTGTATCTATATGTCCGCCTTTTAAACAGCTATAGCAGTCAAGGGACCCGATGTGCATGGCCGCTGGCTGTGATAAAACGTCGGCCACCAACGTTCGTGGGCACAAGAGCCAGAGCGGGGATGTGTGTGTGTGTGTAAACACACAAATCCTCATTCTGACAGGAGAGGAGAGACAGATCGTCTGTTCCTATTAGTTAAGAACCTATTAGTTAAGAACAGCAATATGTCTCCTCCTCTAGTCCTTCCTATCCCTCCACAGTTAGAAACACACAGGAGGGAACACATTTAACCCCTTGATTGCCCCTTAGTGTTAATCTCTTCCCTTGGGTGAAATTTAGGCATTAATTAGTGCATTTTTATAGCACTGATCGCTGTATACATGTCCGTGATCCCAAAAATGTGTCAAAAGTGTCCGTTGTGTCTGCCGCAATGTCTCACAAAAAATCACAGTTCGCCGCCATTACTAGTAAAAAAAAAATATATATTTAAAATGGATACACACAATTCAATCCGCCTACTTAGTGTATCATCACTGCGCTAACATCAAATACTCTAAATCTTTAGCTGCTACTTAAATATATAATCATACAAAAATTGTAGGTGCATAAAAATCTGTTAATTGGAATTTCCAAATAAATAGTACCTCGTAGCGCTAGTGCTGTGAGAAAAATTAATTCACTCAATCTATCTAATAAATCTTATTTGTGCTAGTTGCATAGATCAATATACCAAACACACAAAACAAAATTACAAATATCCACTCCTCACAGTGAACATAAACATAACATATACAATTTCTTATACATGAAATATTGTGAGCAAAACAAAGTGACCTGCAATTCTCTCAAAAAATTATATATATAAAAATATAGTCCGTCACCCAGAGGTGATTGCAAATCTTCCAGCAATAATCCCTCTATCCGTGTGAAAAACTATTCAGTGTCCAAACTGTTTTCTTAAATCCTTCACCACACCATCAGTGATTGTGACCCCCCTCGTAGGAGCACTCACCAGCTGCTGAGCCTTTGAGATTGAGTGAATTAATTTTTCTCACAGCACTAGCGCTACAAGGTACTATTTATTTGGAAATTACAATTAACAGATTTTTATGCACCTACAATTTTTGTAAAAAAAATAATAATAATAAAAATGCCATAAAAATGCCATAAATCTATTAATTATATTGTAGACACTATGGGGGTTATTTACTAAAGAAAAATCCACTTTGCACTGAAAGTGCACTTGAAAGTAAAGTCACTGTAGATCCAAGGGGGACATGCAAGGAAAATAAAAAACAGCCTTTTAGCTTGCACATGATTGGATGATAAAATCAGCAGAGCTTCCACTCATTTCAGATCTACCCCTTAGATTTAGAGCGACTGCACTTCCAAGTGCACTTGCAGTGCAAACTGGATTTGGCTTAAATAACCCCCTATAACTTTTGCGCAAACCAATCAATATACTCTTATCACATTTTTTTTTTTTTTACCAAAAATATGTAGAAGAATATAAACTGTGAAGAAATGTCTTTTTTTTACATCTTTTTAGGGATATTTATTACAGCAAAATGTATAAAATATTTCTGTTTTTTTTTTCAAAATTGTTGCTCTTCTTTTGTTTATAGCGCAAAAAATAAAAATCACAGATATGATCAAATACCACCAAAAGGAAACTCTGTTGGAAAAACAGGATGTCAATTTTGTTTGGGTACATTGTCGCACAACCGTCCAACTGTCAGTTAAAGCGGCACAGTGCCATATTGCAAAAAATTATCTGGTCATTAAGGGGGGGGAAATCTTCCACTCCTTAAGTGGTTAATATAGTGGGCTGGAATAAAATGCATTGTCAACTACACCATCAACTAGTATAGCTGTGTACATCTTTCTGCTTTACTCTGTGTAGTATAATGTACAAGGTGCCCTAAATATGTTTTTGAGGTCTATACAAAGCAGGATTGATTTCTGTTTTATTGTTTTTGTTTCTAAATTAATAGATTGTGCAACAAGTTTTTAATTAAAGGAAATGATATCACAAGTTGCTTCCTGTTCCGCATAGGCAAAATCCTCTGCAAAAACATTGTGCCACATATTGTAAACAGATGGTACTATTCGATTGTAGAAGAGCTGCATATTTTTCTGATCTACCAAAACTGTGCAATGCCAGGGCATGACTAGACAATCCAGTCAGTTTGTTTCCAATCTGATAGGCCCTCACCCTACATAGTTGTTGACTGAGCAAAAGGATATTGTCAAATCTGATTGTTTTGTGTATGATCAGTTTTAATCAATGGCTGAGGTGTCCTACAACCATTTCGTATTTCTGGGAGGGTTTCAGAGAGCTGGCTTCCCACCACTCACTGCCAACAACAAATGGAACCTGATTGGCTGATGGTGAAGGGAATTTTGGGGTGATGAGTAATTCGAAAATTACTTTCTAATCCTCAGTATATAGGCCCCTTAAAATAATCCAGAAATCACTTTTTGTCCTTTTCTAACTAGGTGGTTTTCACTTAACATATCCCATATCTATACAGTCATGGCCAAAAATATTGACACCCCTGCATTTCTGTCAGATAATGCACCACTTCACAAAGAAAATTGTTGCAATTACAAATGTTTACTTATTCTAGTGTTTATTTATTTTATTTGTATTGGTATGACACAAAAAAGTGGATAAACAAAAAGCCAAATCTGGCACGTTCCACGCAAAACTTAAAAAATGTACTGGACAAAATTATTGGAACCCTTCATTTAATATTTGGTAACACACCCCTTGGGAAAATTAACTGAAATAAATCGCTTCCTGTAACCATCAATGAGTTTCTTACACCGCTTCACTGGAATTTTGGACTATTCTTTCACCAACTGCTCCAGGTCTCTCAGATTGGAAGGGTTCCTTTTACTAAATGCTGTTTTGAGATCTCTCCACGGGTGCTCTATGGGATTTTGATCTGGACTCATTGCTGGCCAGTTCAGTACTCTCCAGGACTTTGTCATAAACCATTTCTGGGTCCTTTTTGATATGTGCTTTTAATTTTGACATATTTTATGCAATTTAAATTGTTTCTGTAAAGATTAATTATTATAGTCATAGCTGAACTCCATGCAGATGGTAAAAACACCAGTGCAGCTGTACATTGTTAAAAGTATAGTTAAATCTATTGTAAATGCAACTAGTAGAAATACCTGAATTTGACAAAATTTTAACCTCTTGTAATCTGCTGTACAGCAGCTTGGAAAGTGAGGCGCGGGACTGGAGACCAATCAGGTGTGCTGACAAGGAACATGCAGAGCGATGACCTCATCAGTCTGTTACTTATCCACTGTCTAGTTATAGGTTGAGGACAGGGTGGTGACGTAGCTGTGCTAAGTGACTGCGTGAACAGTTTTGAGACTGTATTTTGTTATGTACCAATTTCTCTTCAAATTATTTTCCTTCTGCATATACCAGTGAAGAGGACAACTTGCCTGGTAACTATACCTAATATCTGAACTGCGCATATCTAGGTTTAGGAAAATGGTCATAACTGCATATGTATCTGTACAAAGATAAAAGGAATGATTAACATAAAGTTGGCGGGGCGTGGCTTGGTGCCTGAGGAAGATGGACGCTCGCTTCTAAGCTCTCTCTCCCAGAGGTCCAGCTATCTATTCATCGGGTATCTATCTCACCGAAAAACATGGGGAGCACACCGCAAAACCCTTCTGGTTTACCCTCCCGTTCGTCCAGGAGCCAAGACGCCCTTATAAATCAACACATACCGGAGATATTCCGTGCGCGGCCTAGAGGAGCGGCGTCTGACTCGCACGCAGCACCGCACGACGATTCACCTCATGGCAGAGGGCCTAACAGATCCAGAAGCCGGAGCCCACAATCTCAACCCACGGATCCACCGTCGTCTCAATCGCTCAGTCTTGCAGATTTGAAAGCTATGACGGCGGATATCAAAGGAGCACTCGCGGCTGCGGTCTCCGAACTACGCGCGGACTTTCAGTCGATGATCCTGAGAGTGGAAGACATAGAAGACACACAAGCCCGCCATGACACTACTCTTTGCAGATTGCAACAAGTCTCGGAATCCCACGAGGTCCACTTCAGGGACATTAATCGCCACCTGGAAGACCTTGACAACTGTGGAAGAAGACACAACGTTCGAGTACGAGGTCTTCCAGAGTCCGTGGAACCTACACAGCTTGCCCGCTCTGTCACGGCCATTTTCAATGGCCTCTTAGAGAGGCCTCCCGATACGCCTATTGTCCTAGAGCGCATTCATCGAGCCCTACGACCCAGGGGAAGGGATGCTGATCCCCCTAGGGATGTCATATGCTGCATAGCTGATTATATCCTTAAGGAAGAAATTATGCGGAGGGCGAGGAATGGAGGGCGGATGCTTCATCAAGGCGCTGAAATTAAACTTTTCCAGGACCTGTCGGCCATTACTCTACAGAGAAGACGAGAGCTAAAACCGGTCCTAGATCTCTTGAGAGCCCGCGCTATTCCATACAGATGGAAATTCCCTCTTTGTCTCTCAGTCAACTATAATGGTCACTCGGTTAATCTCAGAGTTCCTGAAGATCTTGATCATTTTTGTAGTACTCTCAATTTGCCCCACGTTGAAGTGCCTGACTGGTACAGTGATTTTCGTCTCCCCGTGTTACGGAGAGCTGACTCTATGGAAGGCATTGCAGAGGCAGGCAACTTTAACATCGGCAGACGCAGGAGGAGCCATCCCCCTGCCTCATCACCGAGAGCTCGAGGCAACGCGCGCAATCTCAGCCCTACAGCCTCACCGGACCACCGAAAGCCCAGGAGATTGTAAAGTCTCTTCTTCCTGGAAATCCGTCTCGTTGACACACAACCCCACGAACCTTGTTCTCTGTTTTCCCGGTTACCTGAGTTAAGTGCAGTCCCACATGAAACCTAGAACCAATACTGCTCTGAGGATTTCTACTTCTTTTTTCATTCGACGACCACTATAGATGTATGAGAAATTTTGCGGTTTACTGACCTAGAATGTACCCCGGATACACTCGATTGGAGTCTTTTACCACGAATGTTCTCCTGCATCCTCAACGCACCACCTACAGACTCTACTGCACTGCATTGGATTTCGTACGTCAAACCTGTAGGTAAGCTGTCTGGCTGGACAATATCTATATCCACGATGCGATCCCTAATAGTTGGTGAACTTACACTTGGACTTTGTCATCATCTCCTGCTTAATTTTTTCCTTTTTCTTTTTTCTTTTTGGTGGTGCAGTGCTATCTTGCTTTTCCTTTTCTAATTATTGGTATATTATTTTTCTGTTTTTCCCCAAGTTTTCTTGGATCTCTGTATACCTGATAAACCAGCTGCATGATGAGTGTATCCATTCAGTTTGACATGCTTTATAGATTTTCGTTTACTGTTGTTTGCTTAATAACCTTCTCGTTCGATTTATGCATGAATACCGCATAACACTGTATATTCACTGAATATCTGGCTACGAACACTTGTTCTCTCTGAGGCAACCCTCGCGAGGAGAATCGATCCCACTTCATTCATTGAATATACAGTTAACTTGCACCTCAGTATGTATGCTCCCAGACCCTGATTACTCGCTCCAAGAGTTGTTATAAAGACTGCCTTCGGTTTTCATGCTTATGTTCTAGTTTGGATTTGTAGAGTACGGTATTAAGAACTCACATCCGATCCCTCATAGTTGTATCGTGCATCTTCCTGATCAGAAGTGCCTCTCTTCATGATCTCTTTGTAGAATCTACCCACTCCCCGTACCTTTACATAACAATATCTCCATTTTCTTCCATGTTTGTGTATTTCCTCTCATGATATCTTTGTCGCCACAAACGAACTGATACCCCTCCTTCTCCCTTCTCGACCTCAAGGGACATGGAGCATATCCCATCTTTGTCGGGTTACCGAACACTCTCCACCACAGGAATCTCTATGAGATCCACCTGACCTTTACTGGTATTAATTACTGTCGGGAAGTTTCTAATAATACTTCCGGACCCCAGTTGTATTTACACCCCAAAAACCCACCTTTTCTGTCACATACTATCTACAATACACTTACCTTTGATCAGTCCTTCTACTGTCGTATCTGATCCCTCACCTCCCCCCTTCTTCTTTTTTTCTTTCTTTTTTCTTTCTTTTTCTTTCCTGTAGTTTATTATCCTGCCCTTCGCATTCCCTTTCCCAACCCCTTAGGTTTTCTGCTACTCGCCGTCTATTTCTCTGCTGTTCACTTACGATTTCGTTCATCATGCCCTCCCAGCACTCGATACGCACACCACAATTTAGATCTCTCAAGATAGTATCTCTAAATGCGAAAGGTCTTAACACGCCCGAAAAAAGATCTCAACTTCTGCCCCATATGAAATCTATGAAAGCTGATATCATTTTTATTCAGGAAACCCATTTTAGCTCTCAGGCCACGCCTAAATTCTCCAACTTACACTACCCTCAGGGTTATCACTCCACCACTCCGAATTCTAAAACGAAGGGTGTATCCATTCTCATATCCAAGCGGACTCCCTTACAAATTACTGATACCAAGATCGATGATCATGGTAGGTACATTTTTCTTAAGGGCTCTGTACACGACAAACCGATTACATTAGCAAATATATATAGCCCTAATTCGGCACAAGTCCCCTTCTTTAGGTTAATCTCGAATCAACTGGCTACTTTTCAATCAGGTATGATGATTCTAGGGGGCGACTTTAATGTCCCCCTAGATCCTCTGATTGACACCTCGACCGGTTCCTCTACTCTCCCTTACAGGGCCCTAAAACAAATTAGACTGACGCTACAAGATCTACTTCTCCACGATACTTGGAGAACCCTTCATCCGACCGAAAAAGACTTCACCTTCTATTCTAACCCTCACGACAAATACTCTAGACTTGACTACCTTTTCTTAACCCAGACTGATCTATCCTATCTCAAACATGCGACTATAGAACCTATGGTCCTGTCGGATCATCACCCTATTTCGATCACTCTGACATTCCCTGAGACTCATGACCGCACATATATCTGGAAATTGGATCCAAGTATCCTGACTGACACTATTCACACTTCTCAACTCCGACAATGTCTCACAGATTATTTCACTGAAAACACTACCCCAGATACCTCTTCTGTCACTCAATGGGCAGCTCACAAAACTGTTATCAGAGGGAAACTCATATCCATTTCTGCTGAGATCAATAGAGAACGAAAACGTTGCCTAGCCGATCTTTTCATGCGTCTTAGAAAGTTAGAGACAGCACAAAAATGTACGCTGGCTGAGCAGACCCTCCACGATTTACAAGCAATTCGTTCCTCCATTCGTGAGGAATTGGGGAAATCTATCCGGAAAAAATATATGCTCTCTCAGAAACTCTTTTACCAGTTCGGCAATAAAAGTGGTCATCTTCTAGCCCAAGCCTTGAAAGCCAAACGGTCGAAGACGATTGTACATTCCTTACATACTTCCACAGGTAAAAAACTCACATCGAACGAAGAGATAGCCAAAGAATTCGAATGCTTCTACTCTAATTTATACAATCTTAAAAACTCTGATGTACCCCCCTTAGCTAAACTTCACAGACAACGAACGATGGAGGGATTTTTACACCAAATCTGTCCCAAAATTCAAAACCCAGACATCATATCCTCTCTAGAGGACCCGATTACCCCTCTAGAATGGAAGACCGCCCTTAAGCAGACCAAAACTGGAAAGAGCCCAGGCCCAGATGGACTGCCCACGGTTTATTACAAAACCTTTTCGGACGTTCTCTTAGATCCCTTCTGTAGAGCGTTCAACTCCATTTCAGACACTACCCCCCTTCATCAGGATATGCTAGAAGCCCATATAGTGGTAATTCCGAAGGGTGACAAAGATCCAACCAAAGCTGAAAATTATAGACCTATCTCACTACTTAATGTTGATTTGAAACTTTTCTCTAAAATTCTTGCTAACAGAATTCTTCCTCTTGTCCCTAAATTGATCTCTTGTGACCAAGTCGGATTCGTCCCTGGCCGTGAGGCCCGGGACAATACGATTAAAGCCATTAACTTGCATCACTTAATCAAAACCTCTGGACAAAAAGGTTTTTTCCTTTCCCTTGACGCGGAGAAGGCATTCGATAGGGTAGCATGGGATTACATGCACTGTGTTTTGAAAACCATCGGATTAGGACCTCGCTTTCTCCGCTTTATTGATGCCCTATACATTAACCCGAAAGCGAAAATCAGAGTGAATAATACCTTATCGAATGCCTTCTCCATACGAAACGGGACCAGACAGGGATGTCCCCTGTCCCCTATTCTATATATTCTCACCTTGGAACCTTTCTTAAATAGCTTAAGATGTAACCCAGATATCACTGGAATTAAATCTAAAATAAAAGAATACAAAATCGCAGCGTACGCTGACGACATCTTACTATTTCTCACCAATCCCCTTATAACGATTCCATCCCTTTTAAAAGCATTTGGCTCATTTAATACCTTGTCCAACCTAAAAATTAACTTTAGTAAATCCTATGCCCTCAATATCTCTCTACCCCACGAATTGGCCGAACAATGTAAACTTAACTTCCCATTTCAATGGACAAATGAGACTATTACCTATCTGGGCATACAACTCCCAAAAAATTTAGACAACCTATACGCTAAAAACTACCTACCCATCCTACATAAGATATTGTTGGACTTAAAACTATGGAACAAACCAATCTTTTCGTGTTTCGGTAGGGCTGCTATTCTCAAAATGAACATCCTCCCTCGCATCCTGTATCTTTTACAAGCCGTCCCGATTAAACTCCCCATAGCTTTTTTTAAATCGTACAAACGAGCGTGTACGAATTACTTGTGGAATACGCACAGACCCAGAATTAGCTATCACCAACTCTCCCTACCCAAAGCCAAAGGTGGCATAGGTCTCCCTGACATCGCTAACTACTACAAAGCCACTCATATGACGAGGATAATTGACTGGAACATCCACTCACCTTACAAAGATTGGATTGCTCTAGAAGCTTCGTTCGTGGACTCCCCTCTTCGACATCTTCCATGGGTACAGCGCTCACACATGTTCGCTTCGACTAAATCCCATCCATTAATAGCCCCAACTTTACAATGCTTCTCTACTATATGCGCTCAAAAGGAAATTTCATCTAATCCTGGACCAATGACTCCACTGAAACAGAACCCACTCTTCCCGCCAGGCATGCACGAATCCTTCCTTGTTAAACATTGGACTAACGATCCGATTCTCATTAAAGAGGAGCTGCACAAAAAAAAAAATATTAAAAGCCAGCAGCTACTAATATTGCAGCTGCTGACTTTTAATAATATCACACTTACCTGTCCCAGGTTCCAGCGATGTCGGCGGCAGATGACGAGCGATCGCTCGTCTCGCTGCAGCCACCGCCGCCATCCTCTGTCAGGGAATCGGGAAGTGAAGCAAGAGGGCTTCACTGCCCGGTTCCCTACTGCGCATGCGCGAGTCGCGCTGCGCTGGTTCCCCGCTGTGTCTCTGGGAACTGTGTGTTTCCCAGAACACAACGGGGGGCGGAGCCATGCGGCGGTGGGCGGAGCCATGCTGCGGTCTGGCCGGAAGTGGGTGCAGTTACCTGGATTATCCAGGTAACTGCACCCCCCTCCCCCCGAAAGGTGCCGATTGTGGCACCGGAGGGGGGGAGGGATAATACTAGCGGAACTTCCCCTTTAGGGTGAAGAACCGCTTTAACTCCTTTTACAACAAAGGAAGACTGCTCACGGCACAACAAATCGCAGAAAACTTACAAATGCCCCCAATCCCCATGTGGACCTACCAACAAATTAGACATTACCTGCAATTCACGAATAAACAAAGTGACTGCACTAGATCCCTGACTCCCTTCGAGAAACTCTGCTCCTCACAGACCCCCCTGACTCACCTCGTTTTTCGACTCATTCACTTCTATTTCAAAATTACAATCCTGCCACTTCGTTGGCTTGCAAGGCTTGGGAGAAAGACCTGGAATCTTCCTTTTCACAGGAAGAATGGGAACGTATCTTTCTACATATTCATAAAGGTTCGCTGAACGTATCAACGCAGGAAAATGGATATAAACTACAATGCCGCTGGTACCGTACTCCTGCTCTGATCCACTCCTGGGATGCAAAGACTCCGGATACATGCTGGAGATGTCACAATCCGGGTGGCACCCTCCTACACTTGTGGTGGCTTTGCTCAGCCATACGTCCTTTCTGGCATATAATACATAGGAAAATTGAAAAAATTACGAGCTCGACAATACCCTTCTCTCCAGCACTTTTCTTGCTACATCACGATGCCCACTCTAGCACGTCTTACCGAAAATCTCTCACACTCCACTTAATCAGTGGAGCAAAGCAATGCATCCCGATCTATTGGAAGTCTCCTACCATCCCTTCCATTGCAGAATGGCTTCGTAGAGTTGATAAGATAGCAAACATAGAAGAACTGATCCACATTCATGCTGACACTCCGACGAAGTTTAGCTCCAAATGGGCACCTTGGATCCGCTTTCGGACTACTGCTGACTTTCACGACCTGATTCAAAATCCCTCCTGACTAACCATCGCATATTTAGATACCCGTAATTAGCACCGAGTACCCCCTGGGTTTCCTACCACACGACACCACAGCCGTCCACCCTAAAAGGGTGTTAGTTCGTAGATGGCGAGTAGCAGATCTCCTGAACCACTGTCTGATTCTTTTACCTAAAGACACAACCTCCCCTCTCTCTGCCCTTTCTCACTCGTTCTTTATCCCGTCTCTCTTTTACATAGTTCCCTCTCCCCACCCTTCTCCCTACAAGGATACGCATCTCCAGAATAGAAGGTGTAAACCTATAACATCCCCCCTTACCTCCTTCTCGATCTTTCCTTACCTCGACACGTTCTTTGTTTTCACGGTCGGGCAATCCAACTTTAGACCTGTTGATCATAGTACAACTCTACACCTACGCAATCAAACGCTCTGATTTTATCTGCATTTGGAATCTCTTCCATAGATTTCTACATGTTGTTAACTGTTTACTTAGACCTAAGGTTCCATTCTACATCTACTGTATAACCATATCCAATTTGTTTGTATTATTCTTGCTCAACATGGATTGCCTGTTATATATATATATATATATATATATATATATATATATATATATATATATATATATATATGTATATATGTGTTATTATTCTTCTGTATGATGTATTTTGAAAACCAATAAAAACCTTTGGAAAAAAAAAAAAAAAAACATAAAGTTGAACTGATATTTCCTCCTTTTGAGGAGAATGCTCTTTTTCTCTTTTTTTTGTTAACACTAAATTTATTAGGTTTCACTTTTTAAATTTACAATAGCGGTTAGCGTAAGTACAATTATAGTTATTTGACTAGTGATGCAGGATAATAATGCCACAGACATTTCTATGCTTACTTTGTTTTATAAAAGTAAAGTTTCAAAATTACACCATTGCTTTCTCTAATAAAAAAGGTTTCTAATATGTACAATAATGGAGGCACATCCTGCTTAATATGATATGATACTATTTGCATTTAGATTTACTACAAGTACTTAGGTGGCAAGATCCTAAAGTGCACTGTAACCCTAAAACATAAGTATAATATATTGCAGCTTACAATCCTTTAATTGAGTATATGGTGGCTGCATTTGTTTTCACTTTTCAGGCTAAGAATATTTGTGCCAAGTACAGAAAATACCTTCTGATTTTACCAGAAATGCGGTGTTCTTGTCACTTCCTGTGAGCTCTAAAGGAGGCACAAAGAACCTTATTTTTATTATGCAAAATACTAGTCCCGTTAATTTGCCATGCAATGGAGATGAACAAGGGCAGACATATTTGAAATAGAGCCTGTGTGACAACCATGGCTATCTCCATAGATTCAATGTAGAAATTAGTGTAGACATGACAGGATGGGAAGTGTATTATTTTCAGGATCAAAAATAGAATGCAGCTACTTTATTTAAGGACGAGTAAGGTGAAATAATTTACATTTTTATTTCTGGGTTTTGATACGCTTTGTAGTGTAAATTTAACAGTAAATTACATACTAAGAGCAGTTTTATGTTTGTATAATTTATTATAAGAGGTTATATTAGATGGGTAGCCATTATTTGAGCTTGTTTGCCCAAATTGAGAATCGCACTGGTACAAGCCAATGGTGGAATATTAGATGTGGACCTGTCCAGCTAAAATTAACCTTGCATTTCTGAACTGGTAAATTAGCCCTCTCACCACTAAGCAGTTCACTATGTAGTGCAATATCCTGGGATGTCCACTCTACAACCCAACAAAAATACAGGCTACTGAGACGTCACACTTAACCTTCTGTTAAAATTAAACAAGACCTAGTGGAATGTATTGCCAATCAACTCTTTGTCTTAAATGATACAGTAGTAACCAGTTTAAGAAAATTGTTTGATTTCCTAAAGGAATAGATCATGTTCACTTTGCAAAGTGAAAGTTCACGTATTTTAGTGAATGAGGTGAAGCTATGCTGACTTCAATCAACCAATCATGTGCAGGTAAAAATCCTGTTTTTTTTTGTTTTTGTTTTATTTTCCTTGCACATGATTGGGTAGTTTTTGCAAAGTGAGCTTTCACTTAGTTTCCCCTAATTCATTAAGTAATAGTTCAGTTTCCAAAGTGAACATTCTCAGCACTTTTAGTAAATCAACTTCTTATGCCCTGTACACATGAGAGGATTTTCCATCTGAAACAAACGTGGGTGTTTTGAATGCAATAGAGAACCTGCTCTCAATCTTTTGTTGGCTAGAATTCTGCCAGCGAAAGTCAGATGGAGCATACACACGGTCGGAATTTCTGACCAAAAGCTCACATCCGACTTTTGCTGGCAGAATTTCTGATCGTGTGTATGGTGCTTAAGTATTTCTACAAATATGAGAAAACTATATATAATACTACAATTTTTTTTTTAAATATATTGATTGAAAAACCTAGACACAACTTACAAATGAATATGCCCTGAGCTGGAAATCTACTTACTCAAAGAAAGATTACAGGCATAACCCACTTTTAACTACACAATGGGGTTTATTTACTAAAGCTGAAAAGTGAAAAATCAGGCTCACTTCTGCATAGAACCCAATCAGCTTCTAACCCCAGCTTGTTCAATTAAGCTTTGGTAATAAAACCTGGAAGCTGATTGGTTTCTGTGCAGAAGTGAGCCTGATTTTTCACTTTTCAGCTTTAGTAAATAAACCCCATTGTGTACTTAAAAGTGGGGTATGCCTGTACTTTATCAGAAGGAAGGAATATCATGAATTCTTTAGCATACTTTACCACTTTACCACTCTGGAAGGTTTTACCCTCTTCATGATCGGACCATTTTTTTCCTATTCAGCACTGTGCTGGCTTAACTGGCAATTGCCCGGTCATGCAAAATTGTATGCAAATTAAATTTATATAATTTGTTTCACATGAATAGAGGGTTTCCTTTTTGTAGTATTTTATCACCACTGGGTTTTTTATTTTTTGCTATATAAAAAAACGAACTTCCCTTTGCTGCTCTCCTTTGCAATGAATTAACTTACTTTATAAGCACCTAGCTCTGAGCCAGCCTGATATTTCTTTATAGAGAAACTCTTACCTGTACTAGACTATTACAACAGGGTCTTGACCATTGACATCCATTAGGCACATTTCCTCAGTCAATGAAAAGTCTCTTGCTTGTTTTTTGTTGTTTTTATTAAGGGATTAACTTGGTTGGGGAAAAGGGGACATGGGATGCCCATAAGATGAATAGTTCTTTATAGAATTTAAATATGGTCTAAACTTGACAGTCGTTTCCTCAGCCCACTTCCTCCAGCATAATACTTTGGGGTACTAACTTCACCTCTCCTCCAGCACACTACTTTGGAGCACTTGCTTCACTGTCCAAATCTGATTTGATTGAGAAGAATAAATGTACTTGATGAACTACTAATCCCAGCAAGTCTGATTGCAATGTCTGCAAATCATGCCCTGCCCTCCTGGCTGCAGCAACTTGACACATAAAACCCACAGTCTCTCCCTCTGGCTCTACATCCAACTCCTGGCATGTCTCTTCCAGAGTTTACCACTGTGATTTCCACTCACTGACACCCAGCCTGTATCCCTCCTTAATGACTTTCTCCGGACATGCTCCCAACTCTCTATTCCAGCTCCTGTTCCAGGACACCTCTCTATCACTGTGTAACAGAGGCTCCCTCCCAGCTCCCAAGCATCCAGTTCATCCAGTTCACAAAGCCAACAACTCCTCCCCCAGCAGGCTGGCCATGGGTATATATGGGAGGCCTGCCTCCTGCCAATCCTAGTTGGAGATTGGTTAGGGCTAGCACATGCACCCCATGTCACTCCAGCTCTCTGTCCTGCCTCCTTTCCAGAACCTTCTCCCTGGAAACAAAGGAGGCACCTAAGAGCTGAATCACATGTCAGTCACCTACTGCTATACTAAACCACTCCCCTGCCCCCAGATCAAAACAAACAGACCTAGCTCACAGCATATGCCTGCCTAAATTTATCTGCACTGGCAGCTTACACAAAATCTAACCTAGCACCTACCTACCTAAGGTAGAGGGTGCTGCACTCACCCCCCACCAGAATACAGCTGGTCCCCACCTGTAAAAAATAAATTGAAAAATGGCTTCTGGGCCCAGGAGCAAGGGCAAATTATGTACAAAAATAGATGTATACATTCTTGTCACGTATATACACTGTACACGCCAATATATAACCCTAACTATAGGTCCCTGCAGATAGACACATGAGCACTTTGGAGCCTAATCATTGCTTATGCAGGAGGAATACTCTGACTCACAACATTTCTTGTCCTCTGGAGCGGTGGGGATGGACAGCCATCCCATCTCTGGAGTTCCTAAAAGAAGACAAAAAGGCACAACATCCTACTCTTACATACTAACTGTACACTTTAAATCTACTGAAAGGGGGTTATGATCCTTCCAGCAGAGAAAATCAGATCAACATTACCACATATTTTCCCATTTGTCCTTTTTCCTTTCAGAAGGGAACTACTTAACCCTAAAACAGAACAATAACCAAGCATTTATGTATAAAACTTGTGACAGTCCTTTTTTTGCTCCTGATAGAAGGGGCCCCTTCTCGGACAACAGGCAGCAAAGAGGTGGGCAGGGACAGTACACCCAAATGTCCTTGATCACAGTCCTCCCATAATTGTCATGGCAGCATCCTCTTCCTCACGTATGTTCAGGATCTTTGCGGAAGAGTCGCCAGGCCGCAACACCTCTCCGCCTCTGGCTGGTGATCCCTGGCCCTCTCCAGCCCTCTAAGTCTCCCGCGGCTGTGGCGTACAAAGTCCTGATTGCAGGTTGACAGAGTAGTATCTTGACTCCTGCTGAAGAGGTCCCAACCGGGTTACTGGCTCTCGCACCGAGCCCAAGCATTCACTCCCACTGTCGGGATTCGGCACTGGGGACAAAGTAGACACAACAGTTCCACTCCTTCAATCACCCCCAAAGTGAGACCTCCACAAATCTCCAGCCAAATGCCAGTGTCTACTAGTGCTCGTTCCTGCATGTCAGGCATCCACTGTAAAGCGGGTATCATCTGACTACCCTCTGCCACCTTCAACTGCCTCATGGTGTCTGCTGCTGGCTGCAACCTGTCAGCTTCCTCCAGGGTGTGGCTCCGCGCTCCAAATCTCCGTCTGCTCAGTGGCTGAGGAACTGAGAAGCAACTGCCACCCTGCACATGCTGTGTTAAACTGTCACGTACCTGAAGGCCAACTGAATTGACGAGGTTGAACTCTCTTGTATCTCCAGCCCAGGTCCCGCTGAGGGTGGAACAGAAGGAGCCAAGGGCCAGGAGGAACACGAGTGCCCATAGGAGAAGACCCAGAGACCTGTTGCAAGAATTCGCAGCTAGTCGCAGGACTATAGTTGCAGAAGTGCTGAGCCCAACACTGGAGCGAGGTACAAAGACATCAGGCAAAGGCAAGGTCAGATGAGAAGCTGGGATCAGGAGCCAGGGATCAGGTAAACACAGTCCAGAAGCAAGGTCAGTGGAGTTCCGGGGTTCAAAAGCAAGAGATCAGATAAACAGGATCCAGAAGCAGGGTCAAACAGGAGCCAAGGTCAGCAACGGGTATTCAGACAGGAAATCACAAGTTCAGAGTATCAGAAACACAGCTCTTAGACCAGTCAGCACCGTTCAGGAGTCAGGACACCCTTTAAATAGGCCGTCTGGCGCCAACTGGGTTTAGGGGCACGCTCCTGCACGTGCACACATGTGCAAGGATCTGCTGTTGTCCGTAAGTGTGCACCATGTTTCACGTAAGTGTCCGCATGCGCACGTGTGCGCACAGAATGTATTCTGACAGTTCTCTTACATAAACCCTTTTGGAACAAGCTGAAGTTAACAGGCATGTTGGTGCTAGCTGGTGCTAGCTGGTTCTGTCCAGACATGTAGCTCCACACAAACTGTGCCACAGTAGCTGAATACTGATAGCAGGCAAACTGTTCAGTGGTTGCCCAAGTCAAAGTCCAATGCCTCACTGTATAGGTCTAGCTTAAAAGAGTGTCCTCCTGTCGCCCCCCCTCACACCCTTCGACCTCCTGTCCCCCCCGCAGCCTCCGACCTCCTGTCCCCCCCGCAGCCTCTGACCTCCTGTCCCCCCCCCCCCCCGCAGCCTCTGACCTCCTGTCCCCCCGGCAGCCTCTGACCTCCTGTCCCCCTGCAGCCTCTGACCTCCTGTCCCCCCTCGCAGCCTCTCACCTCCTGTTCCCCCCCAGCCTCTGACCTCCTGTCCCACCCACAGCCTCTGACCTCCTGTCCCATCCGCAGCCTCTGACCTCCTGTCCCCTCCCCGCAGCCTCTAACCTCCTGCCCTCCCGCAGCCTCTGACCTCCCCTGTACCATCCGCAGCCTCTGACCTCCCCGTACCATCTGCACCCTCTGACCTCCCCTGTACCATCCGCAGCCTCTGACCTCCCCTGCACCATCTGCAGCCTCTGACCTCCCCTGTACCATCCGAAGGCTCTGACCTCTCTTGTACCATTCGCAGCCTCTGACCTCTCCTGTACCATCTGCAGCCTCTGACCTCTCCTGTACCATCCGCAGCCTCTGACCTCCCCTGTACCATCCGCAGCCTCTGACCTCCCCTGTACCATCCGCAGCTGACCTCTCCTGTACCAACGCAGCCTCTGACCTCCCCTGTACCATCTGCAGACTCTGACCCCGTGGCGTGACTAGAACCTTCAGGGCCCCCATGCAAGAAACCATGGAGGGCCCCCCCCCCCGACCTCCGGACAGGGCTCTTTTCTCCGAGCCCGATGGTGGAACACCAGGGCCCGGTCCCAAGTGGGTGGCCGTATATAAAGGAACCAATTTCTCCAATCTTTTTCCAGTCAGGGCACCCTTGAAGTACACCCCTAGGTGAATGGGGCGGCACTCCAACCCCCATGCAACTGTGTGCATTGCATGCAGTTGCAGCATAGTGATGATGCATTTAAGGGGTTAAAACAGGAGGTCAGTAGGCAACATATTGCCTCTCTACCGGCTGTCAAATGCCTCTGAAAAGCGATCCGAGCATGGATCGCTTTTCAGAGAAACTGCATTTTACATAAAATGTGCATACATACATGTAAACACACACACACATATATAAAAACACACACATATATATAAATGCACATATGCACACACATATAAACCAGTGGCAGCTGGTGCTCAAAATTTTTAGGGGGGCGCAAGCAAACTGAAAAATTCAGAAAAAAACATAAATTACAGCCACTGTGCCCATCAATTGCAGCCACTGTACCATCAAACGCCACCATTGTGCCATCAAATGTCACCCATGTGCCCATCAAACTCTGCCACTGTGCCATCAAACTGCCGCTGTGCCCATCAAATGCCACCAGTGTGCCCATCAAATGCTGCCAGTGTACCCATCAAATGCTGCTACTGTGTCCATCAAGCTCTGCCACTGTGCCCATCAAGCTCTGCCACTATGCCCATCAAGCTCTGCCACTGTGGCCATCAAATGGCGCCACTGTGCACATCAAATGCTGTTGGTGTGCCCATCAAATGCTGCCACTGTGAATCCCCACCGCTTGCTCGCTGTCTGCCTGCCACTTACCCTGTCTTGGTGGGGCAGCGGGTAACGGCTATGAGTGGGGTCCTCCATGCATCTCCTGCCATCCTCATCTCCCGTCCTCTCCTCCTAGTAGGCGTCCAATAGCTGCGCCTATCGTTTCAGCCAATCAGGTGATGGGTAACAGACCCACACACCTGATTGGTGGAGAGGCGGTTCAGTGTTAGGAAAGTGAATATCAATTCACTTTTCTAACACACCTGGGTGGGCTGTGAGCGTCAAGCATGGCGCTCGCAGTTCTCCTATTTTGAAGCCTATTAGAGCCTTTGGCTCTAATCAGGTGCTGCAAAACACCCCCCGCTGCTGTAATTCCGGCATCCGGCACCCCAAAAGGGACCAGACACCTAAATATGGGGGTGGCAGCGGTGACCATGGATAGATTCATGCTATGCTATGCATGAATCTATCCATTGGTCATAGAGGGGGTGGCTGGAGAGAGGGGGCGGTACTTGTGCACCCTTTTGGATGCACCGCCACTGATAAACACATGCACATTCACATACATACATATGCATACAGGCACACTCACATACATGCACACACACATGCATACATACACATACATATATGAATACACACACACACATAAAAGCATGCTCATACACACACACACACACACATACAAGCATGCTCACACACACACACACACACACACACACACACACATACAAGCATGCTCACACACACGCACACACACACATACATGCATGCTCACACACACACACATACATGCATGCTCACACGCGCACACACACACACATACATGCATGCTTACACACACACACACACACATGCATGCTCACACACACACACACACACACATGCATGCTCACACACACACACACACGCATACATGCATGCTCACACGCACACATACATGCATGCTCACACACACACACATACATGCATGCTCACACACACATACAAGCATGCTCACACACACACACACACACACACATACAAGCATGCTCACACACACACATACATGCATGCTCACACACACACACACACACACACACACACACACGCATGCACACACATATAAAGACAAATACAATAGCTAGTCTTATAGAAATAAAACGGCAGACATTTACCTTTGCTTTTCCTGCCAGGTACTGCACTGTGGGGGGAGACAAAGAGCACACACTGTGCTTTCACTTTAGCCTAATGTGAGGAGCTCCCTGCATAGTGCCGATTTCAGTTTGGCTGATGATCGGGGGGCTCCTCTCAGCTTCTCTCCCTAACAATGGCCCCCTGCAGCAAGGGGCCCGGTCGCCATTGCTCTGACCATCTCTTGTCTTGTATCATGTCTGGAGAGGAGTCAAGAGTGGCAATGGCGGTCATGGGAGAAGTCAGACATGTATGGACTATGGAGAGGAAACTATGGGATAAGACCAGAGCCATCAAGCTGGAGCCGACTGACTGAGCCCTGCACGATGCACCTGAGCGGAGGTCAGTGGCAGTGCCGTCAGGCCAGTCTGAGGGGGATTCAATACAATATTGTAAGGGGGCCCCCTTATATCAGTAAACCCCCTTAACTCAGTGTTTTCTTTCTGCGGAAGGTGGTCTATGGTCACCAGAGTCCTCCCCACATTCCCAGAGTTCCCCTTTACATCATAATCTGCAGGATTCCACCTTACAGTGCAAGGGGGAACTCTGATGTAAAGGGCAATGCTGCAGACCATGATGTAAGTGAGAACTCTGATGTAAAAGGGAATGCAGTGGGGTCTCTGGTCACCAGTGCCCCCTTTATATCAGAGTTCCCGCTTAGATCATGATCTGCAATGTTACACGTTATGTTGCACTGTAAAGGGGGAATCCTGCAGACTCTTGATGTAAGGGGTTTTATTAATCTGCCCTTCATGTAAATGGAGAAATATGGTTTGTAACTTAACTTAAACACATTGCTAATAGCTTTAGCTACATGTTTATAGCTTAAATATTGATATTTGCACTGAAAACTGTTAGTAACAAATGTGTCTGTGCCAGTAAATGACATGATTTTTTCCAGTAAAAAAAATGGTGCTGTTTGTAAATTCCATGTCTCTCATATCTATATATAATACACTCTTCAAAAGTGCTTTAAAATGCATGGTTTTCCCTATTGTGAACAAGAAAATAATGACGCTATGATGTTGGGCTGGCAAAAATAATGCTATGGGGCTGGTATGGTATGGTATTTCCAGGGCTGGTTTTTATCCCCAGTCCGGCCCTGTTTCTGGGGACCCTAATGTAGGGGAAGACACTCTGGGGACCCTGATGTAAGTAATGAGGCTCTCTGGGGACCCTGATGTAAGGAGGGGCTCTCTGTGGACACTGATGAAAGGGGGGCTCTCTGGGGACCCTGATGTAAGAAGGGTCTCTCTGGGAGCCCTAATGTAGGGGGAGGCTCTCTGGGGACCCTGATGTAAGGGGAGGCTCTCTGGGGACCTTGATGTAAGTGGGGGATCCGCACTCAGATATATAACGAGATATATATATATATATATATATATATATATATATATATATTGTATTTATATATACACACACACGTATATTATATACATGTCTGTTCTATATTGTTGTACTTATTCTTTGACTGTTTTGGTTAAAGGAGGGAGGATTGTATTGGGAGCACTGAAGTGTCAGGTGTGCCTGTGTGGCAACGGCAAATGGTTTACATAGCTCACGGTATCATGGGTCAGGTAGAGGGCCCCTTAGCAGAATTTTGCTTAGGGCCCCAGGGAGGTCAGGATCGGCACTGGTTGTGCCAAACCACTTTTTCAACCAAATCATTCATGTATTTCCAGTTTATGCATGACTTTCAACTGAGAATTTCAATACCAGAGACTGCTACATACCCATGATCAGGCTTGTGCCTCTTCATTTATATATTTTCCACCACACAATTTCTCTGTAGAAGCATATACATATGCATTGACTATGAGATTTGTATTACATATGACTATTATAGTGTATAGTGCATAATACTCATTCACAATGGACATTCAAAAAAACCAAGAGCAGTAAAAATGTATACATTTGGCAAATCCAGGGGAAAACTATGGACAATGTGAGACCCACAAAGATGTGCTCTCATAAGGCTCCTCTATTAATTGACAGAACATATATTTACAAGTATTTTATTGATTAAAAAGACATTCTGGTGTAATATTCTTAAAAGAGAAATTAGAGAAACTTGCTAGGAGGATATTGTATGAATTTCCTATCTAGTTGCAGGAAAGTGCTGCTGTGCCATGCTGCACAGAAGTATGTGCCGTCATCTGTAGGCTTAATATTTGTGATGCTTAAGATGCAAGAGCTGCCTGAGGATATTTCCAAGGAAATTCGTGTCTTATAGTCATCCAATGCTTCGGTCTTCCTAGGCTTGTAGAACAGTAACCATTTTATATTCTTGCTGTTGTCCTGAAGATACCAGTGGAGACCTTGATTTATTATATTAACCCCATCAATTTCACATTTGAACTTCGCTGTCCTTCCTGATTGCCGTATAAGAGGCTTAAAATCCTGGCAAGAAACTAAACATACACAATTTAATAACCTATTGTGACAAAAAACATTATTAATTATTATGGAGTGGAGTACTTACCTATAGAGACAATACAAAGAAGTATGGTATAAACCAGCATGTTGGACACCTTCTGAAAAATATGACCCAATTCAATGACTGATTGTGTGTTGCTCTTTGTTAGTACAAATGACTGCTCTAGCCCTTGTTTGCAGCTGTGTGTTTCTAATGAACTGCAAAGTGTTTCATATGCAGCAAAACCACAAATAATAACCACACGACATTCGGCAGAACGCCTGACATATAAATATTAGAAAGCCACAACCTTTATAGCAGTTAAAGTCACACGGGAACTTACATTTAAAAGTAACTAGAACAATTACTTTTTGATGATTTTTTTTTTTTTAAAGCTTATGTTAACAGTGTGTTTACGGTGTAATATTTCCATGTAATTAAGGTACATAGGTAGGTGTGTATGTATGAGTCTTTGTGTTGCCATAAAAAAATGAACAAAAAATACCACTGCAAGCACAAAGAGATGTACATGGCAGCTGCCATATTTAACTAGAAGTTGCAAATATGGATTTTGCCTGCAGCATTTGCAAGAAATTTGTGCAGGGGCATAATTGGATTTAAGGTGAGTATCTTAGCAAGAGTTGCTTTTTTATTCGCTGGGCAAAGTTTTTTTTTTTTTTTAATACTTCTGGCTTAACAGATTATTATGAACCTATTGCCCCTGTAGGGGTTGATTTATTAACAATTTGCACAGTCATTTGTCCAGCGAATTTGCATATACATTTATTCTGTAGATAGGCAAAACAAATGTTTTGTCTTCTGAACAAATTGATTTATTTCAGGTACTTATATAGTGGCGTCAATTTACGCATACTTCTAGCTTAACAGATTATTATGAACCTATTGCCCCTGTAGGGGTTGATTTATTAACAATTTACACAGCCATTTGTCCAGCGAATTTGCATATACATTTATTCTGTAGATAGGCAAAACAAATGTTTTGTCTTCTGAACAAATTGATTTATTTCAGGTACTTATATAGCGGCGTCAATTTACGCAGCGCTTTACATATACATTGTACATTCACATCAGTCCCTACCCTCAAGGATTACAACCTAAGGTCCCTACACACATTCATACATATACTAGAGCCAATTTAGACAGGATCCCATTAACCTACCAGCATGTCTTTAGAGTGTCGGAGGAAACCCACGCAAGCACAGGGAGAACATGCAAACTCCAAGAAGATGGTGTCATGGTTGGGATTCAAATCAAGTACCCTTTTTGCTGCTGGGTGAAAGTGCTCACCACTACACCACTGTGCTGCCCTGATGTTCTTTTATTATAGGAAGTAGTAAAATGCTACATTATGGCCACTAGGTGCAGCTGAGGAGTTTAGGAAATACACGTATCTGTGTAACAAAAGATACAACGTAAAAATTCTAGTGAACGTTAGCGGGAAGTAGTAACTAAATGTAACCATTAGCATTCTCTATTATTGTTACATTGTATCTTTTTTTACCAAGGCGTATGCATTTTCTATGTTCCTCATCGCCATCCAGTGGCCTAATGTGATATTTTCCTCCTACCTATAATAACAGAACATACATTCAGACGAGGAATAGTCCTAAAGAACGTTCATTTTTGCCCAATTTACACAGAATGAATGCACATGAAAATAAATTGAACAAATGGCTACGTAATTAGACCCCTTGACCTATCCCTTAACTTCAACTTAACTTTTGACGTTACCTTAAACTTAAAGCCCAATTGTACTCTCCAGAAAGAAATAAATGTGTACTTCAGGGTTCTGAAAGTAATTAGACCGTAAAAGCTGACTTGTTTTAGATCTTTAAATAATCTATTCCAGCTTTCACAAATTCCTGTTACAGGGCAGCAGTTAAAGCGGTAGTAAACTCCTGTAAGGAAAAAAAAAGTTTCCACCTACAAGGCAATATCATAATGTGCTGGTATGCACAACCCCTTGAAACTTTCCCCATTTTGTCATGTTACAACCAAAAACATAAATTTATTTTATTGGGATTATATGTGATAGACCAACACAAAGTGGCACATTTGTGAAGTGGAAGAAAAATGATAAATGGTTTTGCAAATTTTTTACAAATAATACCGTATATGAAAAGTATGACTTACATAGTTACATAGTTACATAGTTACATAGTTAGTCAGGTTGAAAAAAGACACAAGTCCATCCAGTTCAACCACAAAAAAAGACTAGAGACTTTTTTTAGTTAGAGACTTGCATTTGTATTCAGCGCCCTGAGTCAATACTTTGTAGAACCACTTTTTGCTGCAATTACAGCTGTAAGTCTTTTTGGGGATATCTCTTCCAGCTTTGTACATCTAGAGAGTGACATTTTTAGCCATTCTTCTTTGCAAAAAGTTCAAGCTCTGTCAGATTGGATGGAGAGCATCTGTGAACAGCAATTTTCAAGTCTTGCCATATATTCTCATTTGGATTTAGGTCTGGACTTTGACTGGGCCATTCTAACACATGAATATGCTTTGATTGAAACCATTCCATTGTAGCTCTGACTGTATATTTAGGGTTGTTGTCTTGTTGGAAGGTGAAGGTCTGCCTCAGTCTCAAGTCTTTTGCAGACTCTAACAGGTTTTCTTCTAATGCCGTGTACACATGACTGGACTTTCTGGCAGACTAGGTCCGACGCTCTTCCCGACGAACTTCCTGCAGACTTCCGACGGACTTTCCGTACGAATGGATATAGCCACACACGAACGGACTAAGTCCGGTTGAAAGTCCATTTGTTTTGAACATGATGACGTAAGACGGGACTAAAAAAGGAAGTTCAATAGCCAGTAGCCAATAACTTCCCTTGCGTTGTATTTGGTCCTTTGGAGCAGCATACAAACAGTTTTCCCAATAGGAATTGAGTCCATCGGACAGATTTGAAACATGTTCTATTTCTAGGTCCGTCTGGTTTTTAAAAGAAAAACGATTGGATTAGCCCACACACGATCAGACTGTCCAACAGACTGATTCCGTCAGACCTACTCTGCCGGAAAGTCCGGTCGTGTGTACGTGGCATTAGAATGACCTATTTGGCTCCATTCATCTTCCCATCAACCCTGACCAGCTTCCCTGTCCCTACTGAAGAAAAGCATCCCCACAACGTGATGCTGCCACAGCCATGTTTCACGGTGAGGATGGGGTGTTCAGAGCGATGTGCAGTGTTAGTTTTCCACCATACATAGCGTTTTGCTTTTAGGCCAAAAAGTTCAATTTTGGTCTCATCTGACCTGAACACCTTCTTCCACATGCTTGCTGTGTTCCCCTCATGGCTTCTCACAAACTGCAAACGGGACTTCTTATGGATTTCTTTCAACAATGTCTTTCTTCTTGCCACTTTCCATAAAGGCCAGATTTGTGGAGTGCACGACTAATAGTTGTCGTGTGGACAGGTTCTCCCACCTGAGCTGTGGATCTCTGCAGCTCCTCCAGAATTATCATGGGCCTCTTGGCTGCTTCTCGGATTAATGCTCTCAGTTTGGTAGATGGCCATGTATTGGTAGGCTTGCAGTTGTGCCATACTCTTTCCATTTTCAGATGATGGATTGAACAGTGCTCCATGAGATGTTCAAAGTTTGGGATTTTTTTTATAACCTAACCCTGACATAAACCTCTCCACAACGTTATCTCTAACCTGTCTGGTGTGTTCCTTGGCCTTCATGATGCTGTTCTCTAACAAACCTCTGAGGGCTTCACAGACCAGCTGTATTTATACTGAGATTAAATTACTCCATTTACTAATTAGGTGACTTCTGAAGGCAATTGGTTCCTTTAGATTTTTGTTAGGGGTATCAAAGTAAAGGTGGCTGAACCTTGGTGGCCCGTGCATTAAGGACACACAGGCGCCACGTCCTCTCTGCCCCGCTGCCACCCCCTATTTAGACATCCGGACCATTTTCAGATGCTGGGCACCTTTATTACAATGGCGAGGTGTTTTTATGAAGCACCTGATTAGAGCCATATGCTCCAATAGGCTTCAAAAAAGATGGACTTGGAGCGCAGAGCATTGCGCTCTCAGCCCATCCAGATGTGTTAGAGAAGCAAATTAATATTTGCCTTTCTAACACTGAATCACCTCTCTGCCAATCGGGAAGCATGGGTATGTTACTGTATGCAGTTATCTCAGAGGAAGACGCCATCCTGGTGCAACCTCTCTCCCCCTGCCCGATGATCCCCGCTGATCAGGTAAGTGTCGGTGGACCAGTGGGGGGTGAGGTGCTGGGGGAGGTGTGAGGTGCCGCAGGGGGGTTGTTTGCCGCCCCCACACAAAAAAACAGCAGCCGCTACTGAGGCTGAATACAAATGCACAGCACACTTTTCAGATATTTACTTGTAAAAAAAATTTAAAACCATTTATCATTTTCCTTACACTTCACAATTATATGCCACTTTGCGTTGGTCTATCACAAAAAAATTCCAATTAAATACACATGTTTTTGGAAGTAACATGACAAAATGTGGAGAATTTGAAGGGGTATGAATATTTTTTCAAAGCGCTGTATACAATTGATAGGAAGCATAGGCTTTGTTGATTTGAGAGCTCAAGCTCTGGCAGTGTAGTACAGGAAAGAACAAACCAGTCCAGTGCACAAGTTCCAGCCCTCAAGGGCTTCAATCGAGATATCCATGGGATGCAGATGAAAACCAATTTCTGTGAGCTGCAGCTCCCAACAAAGGAGCTGGGAAGATCCAAAGAGCTCAAACAATAAAATAGGAAAAGCAACGAAGGATCCCCGTTAGTAAGTTGAAAGTAATTTATTGTACAATCAAAATAGAACACCTACACTTAGGTTCTTCACAATAAGTATGGGATTAGGTGGAAGCCCATAGGATAGCTTGTTGGTGTCAGCAGCTATGGTATCCGAGCCGGCATGAAGGAAGCCGGATTTGACAGCTGTGTCTGGCATTCTCCACTACTATTCCCTGCTTCATGGAAACCCCTATGGGCAGTAGGAGGAACAGGGGTGATGAAGGGGGGTGGTAACACATTTCAAAGGTACACACCTTCTTTGTCATAACTTGCCCCTGTGATGGACAAGCATGCTTAACCAGTTCCCGACCGACGCACGACGATGTACGTCGGCTGAATGGCACGGGCAGGCAAACTGGTGTACGTCCAGTTGAAATTGCCACCCTGCCATCGCGTTCACGCCGCTAGTGGAGTGCGCACATGCTGGTCGGGACCCCCGTGAGTCCGGTCGCAGGTCCCGTGGACTCAATCGCTGTGGGGATACCCGCGATCGTCTCACGGGGAGGCTGAACGGAGAGATACTGATGTAAACAGCATCTCCCCATTCTGCCTAGCAACAAGTGACACTGATCTCTGCTCCCTGTGATTGGAGCAAAGATCAGTGTTCACTAACACACAGCCCAGCCCCCCACAGTTAGTAACACGCCCCTAGGACACACTTAACCCCTACACTGTCACCCTCGGTTAACCCTTTCACTGCCAGTTTCATTTACACAGGCCTTTGTATAGCACTGATTGCTGTATAAATGACAATGGTCCTAAAAATGTGTCAAAAATGTCTGATGTGTCCGCCATAATGTCGCAGTCACAATACTAGTAAAAAAAAAATGATTAACCTCCCTGGCGGTATGATTCAGTCTGGAATTAGGTGCTGAAAGCGGTACAATTATTTTGCACGGAAATCTGGCTTTTATTTTGTAGTGCTGTAATTCTTAGGAATAACACTCTTAAATCTGTTCAAACCAGAGTCTAGCAGACATCCCGGGTATGATAAAGTTTATAATATAATAAAGAATAATAAATATTATTCAATAATGTAATCAAATCCAAAAACACTGAAAAATTGACACTTTTTGGTTGCTATGGACAATCTCCAAATTCCAGGCAGTAAAAAACAGTATTTATAATATAAAAGTGCATGCAGGGCACTGCACAAACCACTAGGGACAACGGGGGTGTGTATTTTTTAATACAGCACTGTAATCTGTAAGGCCGCGTACACACGCGCGGACTGTTGGCCCAACCTTGTCCGCTGAACAGTGTTTGGGCGGACAGTCCGCTCGTGTGTGGGGCTTCAGCGGACAGTTTCAGCGGACAGTTGGCCGAACAAGGTCTTACGGAAATTCCGAAAAACTGTCCGCTGAAACAAGGTTTCAGCGGACTGTTCGCTCGTGTGTAGGCTTGTTCGGCCAACTAAGTCTCGCGCATGCTCAGAAAGGATTTCCACGTCGGAAGGTTGCATTGCAGTGTATAGGACGTCGTATTTTGCGTCCCGTCGTACGTGCCGTTCACGTCATCGCGCACGGTTTCAGCAAACTGTTCGTTCGTCGTGTGTGGCCATGTCCGTCCATGCTAAGTTTGAGCGGACTGTTCGCTCAAACTGTTGGACGGACAAAGTTGGGCCAACAGTCCGCGCGTGTGTACGCGGCCTAAGATTACAGTGCTGTGTGTGTTTTGTGTGTTTTTATTTTTTTGAATTTGCCGCCGTTCTCCGCTCCCGTGCGCCGTAACGCCGCAGGGAACGGAGCTCGGCGGCATTCGGTACTGTGAATCGAGCGGAGGATGGCTCGATCACACAGCGCGGCGGACATCGCTGGATCCAGGGGACAAGGTGAGTAACTCTCCCTGTGTCCTCCCCTGCATCGAGCGAAGCCATCCCGAGTCTGGCTCGGGGTTACCGCTCCTATCAGTATATTCCTAACCCGAGCCAGACTCGGGATTACCGCTTAGGGGGGTTAATAAAGAATGCCATAAAATATCCACTATTTTGTAAACGCTATACATTTTGCGCAAACCAATGAATAATCACTTATTATGATTTTTTTTACCAAAAATATGTAAAATAATATGTATCAGCCTAAACTGAAGAAAAAAACGTTTTTTATATATTTTTGGGGGGTATTTATTAAGCAAAAAAGTAAAAAATACTGCGTTTTTTTCAAATTTGGCGCTCTTTTTTTGTTTATAGCGCAAAAAATAAAAACCACAGGGGTGATCAAATACCACCAAAAGAAAGCTCTATTTGTGGGGAAAAAAAGGACATCAATTTTGTTCAATTGTCAGTTAAAGCAACGTAGTGCCGAATCGCAAAATGTGGTCTGGTCTTAAGCCAGCAAAATGGTCCAGTCTGAAAGTGCTTAAAAAGGTTCAAGTTGGCTGGGAGTTGATTGGCACTGTGTATGGTTAACAGCATCCACATGACAGCGGTCCGTGCTCCCACTTTGTGTGTACACTAAGGCTGGAAGCACAGAAAGCTGCCAAGAAGATAAACCCTGAGGTGGAATCAGATCGGTTGGGGATTCTTTTTATATATACTGTAGGATAACAGAATCTATGAGATATCCGTGCATATCCCCACTTCATGCACACACCAAGGCTGGAAGCACAGAGCCCTAAAGGAAATCAACACTAAGGTGCAATTGGATCAGTCAGGGATTTTTTTATTGAAAACACTATGGGGGTTATTTACTAAAGGAAAATCCACTTTGCACTGCAAGTGCACTTGGAAGTAAAGTCGCTGTAGATCCAAGGGGGACATGCAAGGAAAATAAAAAACAGCATTTTAGCTTGCACATGATCGGATGATAAAATCAGCAGAGCTTCCACTCATTTCAGATCTACCCCTTAGATTTAGAGTGACTGCACTTTCAAGTGCACTTGCAGTGCAGAGTGGATATGCCTTTTGTAAATAACCCCCTATGAGTAGCCAACAGCATTGTTATAGCGGCACTCTGTATTCCCACTCCATTAGTGCACTGAAGCCTGATGCCAGGGGCCCTGCCAAATGACTAGTGCCACTGGTTGCCAGGCCCCGTGGCTAAGCAGCCTCACTTGTTGCTAGGGTGCTGACAGCAAATAAGAACTGCTTGACTAAAATGCACATGTCTGAACGTTTAACAAAAGCATTGCAAGGTCCCCACAGTAAATTTTTATTTTCTGCTATGCATACCCATTCTCTATTTTTTCTAAAGTTTCATAGAGATTAGTAGTTTTGCTTCCAGGTAAGCTAATCTTAGATCCCCACAACACAATGATTTGCATAAGGTTGCTTTTACATTCATAACAATCACTATAGATTACTGTGATCTGCACTTTGCTTTCTGTGTTACTGGGTAATCCAGATGGAAATTTTGATCAACATCAAATATAATGAACTATAATACAAATCATATTCATGATTTAACAAAAAGTTTATTAGGGATGACACAACATTGAAAAACAGAATAGATATGATGGCATTTCATACAGAATACACCAGTTATTTGAAATCAATATGTCCAGGTAAAATAGATTTTCTCTTTGCCAGGATAAATAATGGTAAGTTACATTTTGTTAACTAAAAGGACCACCAGTTGTGTATTTATGTTGCTTTTACTTTCAGTACTATATGAAAATTCCACATTATTTACGAAGACGTATTTTTGAATGCTCTGGCAAAGGAAACTAGTTGTGCTTTCAAGCAACAAACTAGCTGAACATCACAATGCCAAACAAAAGAGAAAAAGAAGCAAACCACTTTTCAATGATACTAGAGACTCAATAATCTACAATAAAGGACAACATACATGATACATAACTGCATTAGATAGGTTTGTAAAGAACACTGAAAATTTTGCAGCAGTTTCTCAGTTTAAGACGTACAATTCTGTGGGTATTGTTCAGTCTGCTCAATTTACTATACAGTTACTAGTAAAATCTTCTGCAGTGCAGCAATTCAGTACAATATAGACTTAGTGCACAGGAATTACATTGTTAATGTTGCAAAAAGATAAAGGTTTAGTCCCACTGAACAACTCACAATATACTGTACCTCTATGTATGTAATGTGGTAAAGTGAATGCTTTACTTCTAATATGCAAAATTCATGACAAGTGTTTTATTAGTGAATATATGTTGTGGATCAGTCATTCCGATAAAGGAATAAAGTAAGCCTGAGGCGAGCAGGTATCGTAAGTGACAATGAAATGTTTTTGTCCTAAATGAAGTCACTGAGCATCACACCACCGTGACAAATAATAAGCACTTATTATGGTGTGCAAAGATGACATAGTATATTCACTAAGAGGCCATTTTAGCATTCCTTTTGTGCTTTTTAGCCAGTGTTAAATGCTTTTGCAGCTTGATGAATCAGGGTATATGTGTGGTGAGGGCCCAGCGAAAAGATTGGATAAAGGATCGAGACTCTTCACAAGAAATCTACATTGCCTGGAACCTGTAAAGTCGCATCAGATATTTGCCATTGATGCAACACTTTTCCATGCTTTATGTGCAAAACCACTTTTGGGCCAACCTGTTAAACCTCAATAGGCAATGCTGAAGATAAAATCATGTTATTCCATTAAGACTTGTAAACTATAAGTTGAAGGCATATGTCTCCTCTTACATTTCAGTGGGAATTAATGTTGGACAAGAATGATATCACTTTGTCTGTAGGACATATGGCTCAGTGATATGAAATATAGTAAGTAGGACAGTAGCAGCATAATTAAAATAAAGAAAATCCTCAGGGGTTTCTGCTTTGGAATCTTGGGTATTTTCCTTTTTTTTTTTCATAAAGCACACTTTCATATGTGAAATAAATCTGAAATTTCAATTTACTTTGATATATTTTAAGCAAATTAATCAGATGCTTTAAGAAGGATCTTTTTAGTATAAATCCACCAAATCACTGTTCTGACAAAGCACAAACAAACCAGTGATTGCATACAAGTGAACAACATGGATTCTGTTCCATTTACAATTCAGTACAATATAGCTTACTTCTTGCTTTCATGCTTGTTTTGTTTTTCATATGATTTGCCAAGCTTTAGGACAGGCATCAGTCTTTAACAGTTAACAATATAGCCCCAAGTTTGCCCGTTGTTTCAGGAGCCCAAAAATGAAATGTTCATCAGCATCCACATGTCTTTGCATAAGTTATTCTAGTTTTCGAGCAAAGTTCTCTGGGAATAGTCCCTTGTATGGGTCACAAACTCTGTACTGCTGCCAGTCTGATTCTTTAATGCCAGTAAGCCAACCAGCCTCCTGCAAAAGAAAGCAGCTCTCATTATAAGCATAATAGAGAATAATAGTTACTGGCACGCAGACGTTATATATAGTCCAGCCAGCAATAAATGTCTAAACTATCAATAATCAGGGGAGAGAATAATCCATAAAATGTCATTGATCCATGGTTGTGGGGGTATGATAGAGAGAGGCACAGGACCACCTGCGGTTGCTATCCTCAGAGTTGTGAATGGCTCTGTGTAAGTCAAGAAGAAAGAAAACAAAAGGTTAAGGAAACACTAGCTAAGTGTAGTATCCTGGTTAAAACTTTTAATGGCAAAGAATTAAAAACACTTACAAGCTGTAAAATAAAAATATGCTCATCTGGTGTCAGAGTCTGTGGATCCTCCTAAAACTGTCCTGAGGACTTCTGGCATCTGTTTCGGCTGTTGGGAGGAGAAATGGATGGCTCAGGAGCCTGGCACCTTCTAGAGGCCTCTAGAAACAGCCAGGTGCTCTGAGCATATAGACGTGTTTCTCCTCTCATCTGGTACCTCCTATCCTTTCGGTGACACCCCTTCCGTCGTGCATTACACGCTGGTCAGTGTGGATTCCTGGGGCTCCTCCAGGCTCTCGAGCCAGCCATCTCTCCTCCCAGTAGTTGAAACAGATGCCAGCAGTCCTGTGGGATGGTTTCAGGAGAATCCACAGACTCTGATACCAGATGAGCACATTTATATTTTACCTCTTGTGAGTGTTTTAAATTATTTGCCATTTAAAACTTTTAACTGGTACTACACTTAGCTAGTGTTTCCTTAACCTTTTGTTTCCTTTCCTCATTATAAGAGTAAACTTTTTCCTATGCAAAAAAATCCTACCAAACAGTGTAGAATGAGCGGCGCTAAATACTCAATGAATATGCCAATAGCACACACTCTAAACTTAAATGTATCCAATAAAAGTATACACATAACATTGGTAACAGTGATTAATGCCACTTTAAACTATAATGACAACACCCTGTGAAGTGAGTGATTGCAACAAATTATATAAATAAATAAGTAAATAAAGTGTTCAGTTTTTAAACACAAAAAGTCCAACACTCATTAGATGGTGACCAGTGAATCAATTATAATTTTAATGCATAAAGACCATGAACACTTCTCCACCACACAGCACAGTGCTGAATCACAAAAAGTGGTCTGGTCTTTGGCCAGCAAAATGGTCCAGGGCTTAAGTGGTTAATGACTAACTGTAAGCAGCTTTTTTACCCTCACTAAAAATTTTATATACAGATTTACTGACTCATTTGCACACAGTTGATATAGTGTTAAAGACCTGTACTTCTACTTGAAATATATATTGTTACATAGTTACATAGTTGATAGGATTGAATAAAGACACTAGTCTATCCAGTTCAATTTGTGTGGGTGGGGGAGTTTTTGAATGTATGTGTTTATCTCAGAAACATTTCCTACATCCTTGTATATTACATTCGCTAAGATGCCCATCTAGGAGTTTTTTTAAACTATCTATAATTCCCACTGACACCACCGATTGTGGAAGGGAGTTCCACATCCTTTCAGTAAAGAATCCCCTATGCAGTTTAAGGTTAAACGACTTCTCCTCCAATTTCATTGAGTGGCCCCATGTCTTCTAAAGCTCCCTGAAACTGAATTGTTTTTTCCTATGCTAGAATCATTGCTAAGGTGTTTGTATATACTACTATCATATCTCCTCTCAAGTGTCTCCGTTTCAGGGAGAATACATTTTTTTTGTAGTCATCCCTTGTAACTACAGTCCTCTAATTAGCTTTGTTGCCCTTCTATGGAATCTCTTCAGTTCCAGCACATCCTTCTTGAAGATTGGTGACTAGAACTGGATGTGACTCAATAAACCTAATTTGTAATGTAGTTACCCACCCTATTATTTATATATATAGGTCTTCTTGTAAAGTTTCTATATCGCTTTGTAACATGTGTAAACACTGGAATTGAGCTATTTATATTAACCTCTATATCATTAATAAATAAATTAAACAGAATATGGTCCCAGAACAGAGGCCTGGGGTACCCCACTTACCACTCCAGACCATTCTGAGTGCATGCTATTTATCGCCACCCTTTGGACGTTCCCCAGAACCAGTTTCCTATCTAGGTATATACCTTAGGTCCATGTCAACAGACCTCAATTTGTAATTTAAGCATTTATAGGGATTTGTATTCAATGCTTTTTTTAAATCCAGATACACCACATCCACAGGCCTTTCTTTATATAGATGGCAGCTCACTTCCTCGAAGAATGTTAACAGATTGGTTTGGCAAGAATGATCTTTCATGAATCCATGCTGATTACTACTAATGGTACTGTTGTCATCAGCAAATTCTTGGATATAGTCCCTTATAGCCCCTGCAATAGTTTATATACTATTGATTTTGGATTTACTAGCCTGTAATTTCCAGGAATGTATCTGTTCCCTTTTTTAAATATTGGTACCACGTTATCTTTTTGCCAATCAGCTGGTACCATTCCTTTCAGTGAGCTAAATAAAGAACACCAGTCTGATTATTACCTGGCTAAGTTTTTTAGGCACATATCCTTCTATAGAACCCCCCCCCCCCCACACACACACACACACACCATCCTTTTTCTAATAACTTATAATTACCTTGAAAAGGTAAGTGTGGTGCTGATATGTCCCACAGCAATTACATTTTGGCAATAAAACCTGGAAGCTAATTGTTTTCTTTGCAACCAGATTTTGCATGCTCCAGTTTTAGTAAATAACTCCCAATGCTCATATAGTTTCTTTCATTTCCTTGCAAAACATTTCAATACAACTTTCAATCATTCAATACAACTGTATTAGGTAAGTTTATATTACCATATCAGCTGTTGTAGCAGAATCGATTACTAAAACAATGTCTCCTCTCTTAAGGTTGAGTTCATCCTCGTTTGCTGCTTCAAAATCATGTAGTAATTCAACCTGCATGTGAGTAGATTAAATGAACTAGTAAAACATCCTCCAAAAATGTTCTCATGTTTAATATCTGTTGTTGTCCCCCTTCCCTTGGTGGATCCACTATAGAAATAAAAGTTAAAGGATAAATAACAAACATGTCATACTTACCTTCACTGTGCAGTTCATTTTGCACAGAGTGGCCCCAATCCTTGTCTTCTGGGGTTCCTCGGTGGCTGTCTTGGCCCCTCCCTGCAAGAGCTAACCCCCTCTGGGAAGCACTGTCCCAAGGGGGATAGCTTGTGGGCGTGATACACTCGGTGGCCATAGCCGGCGAGTGTATCACTCGGCCCCTCCCAATGTGCCACGTCATTAATTTGATTGAAAGCAGCGGGAGCCAATGGCTGTGCTGCTATCAATAATCCAATGATGAGCCCACGGGAGCTGGGGGAAAGCAACGCAGGATTGTGCCCATGGAGATTCGGGGCACAGGTAATTAAAACGGGGCTCGGGGGGGCCGGAGAGTGCAAGGTGTTTTTTTAACCTTAATGCATAGGATGAATTAAGTTGAAAAAACACAAAGCTTTACAACCCCTTTAAACTGAGCATAGCATAGTGACAATGCTGTATATACATAAATTCTGGGGAAAACTTTCCCTCTGCTCTCTGCAAAGCCTGTGAGATCATGGAGAAGGGAGAGTAGACCTGCAGCTGGGCACAGCGCTAGATCGATAGAGGAGTCAGGTAAGTGTTAAGGAGGAAAGGGAGAACAGACAGTTAAAGGTTTTTTACTTGCAGAGAATGCATTGAAGGAGTTGTAAAGGCAGAAGGTTTTTTTTTATCTTAATGCATTTTATGCATTAAGATAAAAATGCCTTCTGTGTGCAGCAGCCTCCCCAGCACCCCCTAATACTTACCTGTGGTCCCTCTCTGTCCAGCGAGGTCCACAGGTGTCTAAGCTATCCAAGATTCTCCTTCCTGATTGACTGAGATACAGCAGTGGTGCCATTGGCTCCCACTGCTGTCAATAAACATCAGCTAACCAATCAGGGGAGAGAGGGGGCAGAGCCAGGTCAGGAGCAGGTAAGTACATTATATTATGTTTGTTATTTTTATAGGAAAAAAAACAAGCCTAGACTCCACGCTAACATTTTTGGGGAAGGACCTTATCTCTAAATTGGTAATTTCAAGTTAATATGTCTTGGAAAAATTTGTAATGCCACAGAATACAGAAAAGCATATTTTAATTTGTCTTTTGGCTTTATAAAACCTTTTGATTAGTATTGTAATTTGCAGAAAGAAGAATTTTCAAAATTAGATCCTAGAATCTATAATAAAGTATGTCTAATTAAAATTATTAAGCATAACATTACAACACCTTAAATAAGAACTCAGTTGGAATATCTTGGGATGTGCTGCTCCCTGATGAAGCAGGTTGATCAGTTCCATCCATGCTCTGAGCTTGCACAACAGATGTATCAGGGATGGCATCAATTTCATCTTTATCTCCTACAGCATTTTTTACATAGGTATTCTCCACATTTTCATATTCGCCTTCATCTTCATGGTTAGATGCTGGTTCTATTACAACTGACGGTATGCAGGTAATCTCCTGGAATTTGTGGCAAAACAAAAATGAGCACAATATACTGTTATTAATATAGAGTCACTCTTATATTTGCAGTGTTAGAGAGGTAAATTAAAAATTAGGACCTTTACAGGAATATAGAGTACCTGCGTACACACAATGTTAGGCAAGTGCTGTATGTTAACATAAAACAATGACAGATACTTTAACAAGTAAATAATACTTTGCACACTCAGACTATCTTTACCCTGAGAAGATGCTATTCAGCCATTGCTGAAGTGAGTGCGTGTAGACAGGAAGTGAATGCAAAGAGACCTCTGGGGGCCTTCTGCACTGAATGCAGCAAAGCCAAAAAAAAAAAAGACAAATACAAGGAGTGTATATATTTTTTTCTTGTAAAGTCAATACTCTATGATACAGTTATTTTTTTTTTAGCATACTAAATGTAGCACTGACCCCCGAAGGAGCTGCTGGTTTTATTGGGCTTACCGTTACCTTCTTGACTGCTTCTCTGTCTAGGGTTTCCCATGGTAGATGGCCCAAAGAAATGTGAAAACTGACAATGAATCTTCTTTTGGGTTATTTATTTGAAGTAGAAACAGAGTCTCTCAGTTTAGAGTAGAGGGTTAGGAGAAAGTTCAGGTACTTTGGACTGCAATATTATAAAATGGGTGGCCTCACAAGAAGGTTAGGAGTTATAAAGTTTTAATGTGCACCCTCATCCCAATTGTATATAAACTGAGTATATTGAGATCTCTGGTCTCCAATCAGAGATATCAGAAAGTTATGAGCGAGGGGACTATTAAGGTGCATGTAGATTTATTGCATCAAAGTGAGAAAAGACAAATATTACATAAAAATAGTACAATTTATTAGAATAAAAAACATAAATTCAAGTTGTATCACAATTTCATAGGGGAAGGTGAGGTATATCGACTAGTTTCGCTTCTCAGCTTCTTCAGGAATTACCTACATCTAAAAATACATCAATTACTCATAGATATAAAAATACAGAGATCATCCATGCAAAAATGGAAAGCCTCTTATAAGAAAATCCAGAGAATAACCGTTTCACAGCTGGATTTTACAACCCCTGGAGAGACCTCCTCTCACTAGGCCTAGCAGCCGGTAGGGTGTTAAGTAAAGAAAGTCTCTGCCACAGACTTGAGAGTAGAATACTTGAGAAAGTCACTGCCACAGACTTGAGTGTAACTGAGGGGCATAGACAAATTTAAAAGCTATCATACAGTACCAGTATCTTTCAGCCAGGTTCGGTGATACCATATGAGTGTAGATCCATCAAGTGTCCTTCAACTGAGCCTCCAGGCTCCTTCAGAGAAGCCAGCCTTGCACACGGCCTTCTCCTGAAGAGTCCTCCCCTGGGGCTTCTCCAGTTGCTGGGCCTCTCCTTTAGATGAGACTGCACCGGACCACCTTTGAATCAATAGGCCCCGATATCCATTGAGGCCTGTCCCTGCAGTTGCCTCGCCTCGGGCTAGCCAGCCCTGAGACTTTGAAATGCATGGATCCGCACCCTACGCCAGGAGGGCCATGGGGGCTGGTCAGGAGGACCAGAACCAAACCCAGTGCAACCCAGCTGGACTGGTACTGAAATCATAATTTAGTAAAATAAGCCCCAAAACCCAACTGTGGTTTCAGGAGATTTAACTTTGAAAAACATATAGTGCATGCTCGTCAGGAGCCAGCGCTACATACATATCACTGAGTTATCTTTATTTCAATCTAACTTGTTTGCCTTTTTTTTGCTTCTAGAGAACACTTTGTTTCTGTCAGTTTAATGCACAATAAGCAATGCAATTTGCCAATGCAGTTCTTTATACCTTGCACTTTTTTGACCTTAGTGGATATTAACGTTAAGGTTTACTTTTTTATTGCGCAAGACATATCCCCATTCATAATTACTGCTAATGATCAATTGTTCTTTATCACATAATATACATATATTACATGGATTCTGTAGTTAATGGTACTTGGTTGTTATATTTTTGGAACTATTGTTCATCATCATGTTCAACCTGTGCATTCCATGTTGTGCTGATTGAACAAGAAAAAAAAAAAAAAACTTTTCCTACAAACCATTTTGTTTTTGGTATTGAACATTTCTTTACAAAAATGTATTTAAACATACAAAGATATAATTCAATGAATAAAATGGATATAGTTTTACAAAAATGTCATACCTGAGTAGCTTCAGCATCTTTAGCACCATCCAATTCTACTTCTTTTGTTTCTTCTGTATTCTGGACAGGTTCATCAGTTACTTCTTGACATTCAGGTTCTATCTAAAAGAGTGTAATTATTACTAATATGTATTTAGTGTATAACTCCATAATCTTCTAGAAGTTTTTTCAAAATAATTCTACCCACTTAAATGTGTTAAATATACTTTAAATATAAAGTGTCATAAGACTTTGAATAAATGAATGAATGTGAAGTAGAATGCACATAAAAACTGAAGGGCTTTTTTCTAACTTTTCGGATCTGCACACATTTTCTGGGTCAATGACTCAAAGCACTAATTCTAAAGAGCAAACATAAGAACGCTAGTGAAATAGCATTTTCAGAAGTAGGTCAAAGATGATGGCCTCCTATTTCTCTCATAATAAAGTTCACTTAAATAAAGTACTTTCCCTTGTTTAGCTCTGAATTTAAGTTAAAAAGTATCAACAACCTCTACATGTGTTAGTTATAAGAAAGTTCCAAGACAAAGAAGGGTCTTGCATTGTCAAGAAAAGGTAAAAAGAGAATGCAGGTTAGGGTTACTGCAGAACTCCCAGGAAGCAATAGCTATACAGTTGCTCACAAAAGTGAGTACACCCTTTACATTTTTGTAAATATTTTATTATATCTTTTGATGTGACAACACTGAATAAAATGACACTTTGCCACAATGTAGTGAGTGTACAGCTTGTATAACAGTTTAAATTTGCTGCCCCCTCAAAATAACTCAACACACAGCCATTATTGTCGAAACCACTGGCAACAAAAGTGAGTACACCCCAAAGTTAAATGTTCACATTGGGCCCAGAGTGTCAATATTTTGTGCGGCCACTATTATTTTCCAGCACTGTCTTAACCCTCTTGGGCATGGAGTTCACCAGAGCTAAACAGGTTGCCACTGGAGTACTCTTTCACTCCTCCATGAGAATATCACAGAGCTGGTGGATGTTAGAGACATTGCGCTTCTCCACTTTCTGTTTGAGGATGCTCCACAGGTGCTCAATAGTGTTTAGGTCTGGAGATATGCTTGGCAAGTCCATCACCTTTACCCTCAACTTCTTTAGCAAGGCAGTGGTCCTCTTGGAGGTGTGTTTGGGGTCGTTATCATGTAGGAATACTGCCCTGCAGCCCAGTCTCAGAAAGGAGGGGATCATGCTCTGCTTCAGTATGTCACAGTACATGTTGGCATTCATGGTTCCTTCAATGAACTGTAGCTCCCCAGTGCTGGCAGCATTCATGCAGCCCCAGACCATGACACTACCACCATAATGCTTGACTGTAGGCAAGACACACTTGCCTTTGTACTCCTCACCTGGTTGCAGCCACACACACTTGGCACCATCTGAACCAAATAAGTTGATCTTGGTCTCATCAGACCACAAGATATGGTTCCAGTAATCCATGTCCTTAGTCTCCTTGTCTTTAGAAAACTGTGTTGCGGGCTTTCTTGTGTATCATCTTTAGAAGAGGCTTCCTTCTGGGTGACAGCCATGCAGACCAATGTGATGCAGTGTGCGGCGTATGGTCTGAGCACTAACAGGCTGACCCCCCACCCCTTCAACCTCTGCAGAAATGCTGACAGCACTCATATGTCTATTTCCCAAAGACAACCTCTGGATATGATGCTTTGCACATGCACTCAACTTCTTTGGCTGACCATGGTAAGGCCTGTTCTGAGTGGAACCTGTACTGTTAAACCGCTGTATGGTCTTGGCCACTGTGCTGCAACTCATGGTCTTGGCAATCTTCTTATAGCCCAGGCCATCTTTATGTAGAGCAATAATTCTTTTTTTTTCAGATCCCCTGAGAGTTCTTTGTAATGAGATGCCATGTTGAACTTCCAGTGACCAGTATGAGAGAGTGAGATTGATAAAACCAAATTTAACACACCTGATCCCCATTCACACCTGAGACCCATTGACCCGGGGGTTACTAATTTGGCCAAATTTGGACATTTTCACTTAGGGTTGTACTCATTTTTGTTGCCAGTGGTTTTTAGACATTAATGGCTGTGTGTTGAGTTATTTTGAGGGGGCAGCAAATGTACACTGTTATTCAAGCTGTACACTCACTACTTTACATTGCAGCAAAGTGTAATTTCTTCAGTGTTGTCACATGAAAAGATATAATACAATATTTACAAAAATGTGATGGGGTGAACTTACTTTTGTGAGATACTGTATATACAGAGATACAATCTTTGACTTGCCTGCTCTTCCAACTCTAAGATATATTTTTCATATCAGGTGGATTAGTTACATTACACTGAGACTTCTCACCAATCAGATTGCAGATTCTTCTTGTTAAGAGATCTATATGCTGTTTCCCCGGCTTACTTAATTCAATTAAATATCATTGCATAAGTTTCCACATACACTGATCATCATGCCTTACTGCTGGTACATTCGGCCTCCTAAATTTTCTTGTTTTTCAGTTGCAGCAACTTCAAATTAAACTTTAAGTTTACTTAGGGCAGAATGACAGAGTTGCTTTAATCTTCCTTCTATCTACAGCGTATATATAACCTCTCTTTACCTTTCTGCCACACTAATTACGGTAATACCAAGAGCCGTAGCCATACTTCAGGCACATAGGAGTGTGTGGCTTGCCACATGTGACTCTACTTGGTCAATAAGTGCTGTTTCACTGGAAGTCCTCACCCAATGTAAGCTAAGACTTTGGTGACTTGTAGCTTACATCGATTTTTCCTTTGTCATATCAGTTAAAGGGAGTGGCAGGGGAGTTAGAGGAAGGTGAGTATATGTGTGGGCAAAGCACAGGTTCCCTTTAAGTTTTTCCTTAAAATGATCTCTTTGAGAACAGAAGCCCTCCTTTTCCTCCACGGCTCCTTCGTTTCCCCAGGACAAGGTGATATACATAAAAAAAAATATTTTCAGTTCTACTAACTCTGATATTATGTTGCTCCCCAAAACTACATTGATTTACATTTAAGAACTCACAATGATATCACACAATATAATACAAATAAAGTAAATTTGCAACTTTGCAAAAAAAATAAAATATGTATATATTACAGCCATTACATTTCCTTTACTAGACCATTTCAAATTACGATCCCTGACTCATAGCTATAGAGTCCAATCCCTAATAAAGAAATAGATTAATACATTCCCTTGATCTCTACACTACTAAGAGTTATCTCTACCTAAACTGAAAAAGATGTTTAAAAAAAAAAACTTTCTTGTAAATACATTCTTACATTTATTTGGTTATGACATCTAGAAGTAGTAAGTTGAACAACAGATCAATATGCACAGAAAAGGGGAATTAAAAGTATTAAAATAGATGTTGTATTTAACTCAAAATAGTGGACAAAAAAAACTTATATGCAAACTAAATATGAGAGAATATGAATCCATCTGGATTCTCAATAAACAGGGCAGTCACCTACCTTGCTGCCCTCTTTCTCAGCTTCTTCAGCTGTCTTGGTTTCTTCAGGTTCAATATTTTCCTTTACAGGTAGGATACAGTGTAATAACTATGTCAGATAATATCATTATACTCATATAATTAGACTTGTATGAAAATGATTATGAGATGAAGGATGGATTTATTGATGATATATTTATTGAAACAGTTTGGCACCTACTTGAACTTTCAGTTTAAATTAAATGCTGATGCCTCAAAATAAGATGCTCTTACAGGTTGTTTTTTTTGCCTATTTGCCACCTTCTAACAGTAGATATACTACGAGCAGGTGGCACAGCCAGGTACGCCCCCTACTGACCTGTGTCTGTTTCTTCTCCCTGAAATCATCTCTGAGTTTTGGGAGAAAAAACAGCCATATTTGTTAGAAAAAGCAGCACACATTACACTTGTCAGGCACACAGTTAACCCCTTGATTGCCCCTTGATGTTAACCCCTTCCCAGCCAGTGTCATTAGTACAGTGTATAGAATTATCACTAATCACTGTATTAGTGTCACTAGCGACAACAGTAGTTACTAGTTAGTCAGTTAGTGACCTTCCCAGCCAGTTTCTGGTAGTGGCAGATTTCCCACCACACTATCACAGTCACATTATAAATTGCTGGTCACTGCCATTACTAGTATAGTGTCTGTATGGATCAGTATCTTGACGTATAATGTTTCCAAAAACACAGTTTGGGCTTTACCAAAAATATAGAGTACATTTCTGCCTAAATGTACTGTATAAAGACATTTGATTTTATTGGATATGTTTCATAACAGAAATTAGAAATTGTAGGGTATTTTTTTCAAAATTCTGGGTATTTTTTTCGTTTATGGAATAAAAAAAAAGTGGTGATCAGATACCACCATAAGGAAGCTCTATTAGTGTGAAAAAATTATATACATTTAATTTGCCAGTTAACCACCTGCCAACCGTGTCACGCAGATATACTGTGGCACAATGGCTCTCCTGGGCAAAATCCCATACGGATACGTCCTACCCATTTTTGGCCACCAGAGGGTGCGTGCGCTGCATGGTGGGGACCCGATGTGCGTGGCCGGCTGGCATGAGCACCAGCACGGAAATTTGTGTGTGTAAACACACAAATTCCTGTGCTGTCAGAGGAGAGAAGCAATATAGTTTCTTTCTTCTAAGTAGGAAAAACATTATGGCTCCTCTCCTCATCACTCCCATCCCCACACAGTTAGAACTTGCTGAGGAAACACACATTTAACCCCTTAATTTCCCCTAGTGTTAACCCCTTCTTTGCCAGTGACATTTACGCAGTAATCAGTGCATTTTTATAGCATTGATCGCTGTATAAATGCTAATGGTCCCAAAAAAGTGTCAAAAGTCTCCGATTTGTCCGTCACAATGTTGCAGTACTGCTAAAAAGCACAGATCACTGCCATTACTAGTAAAAAAAATATATAAAAATGCCATAAATATTTCCCATAGTTTGCAGATGCTATAACTTTTGCGCAAACCAATCAATATGCACTTACTGCGATTTGTCTTTTTACCAAAAATATGTAGAAGAATATATATTGGCCTAAACTGATAAAGAAATTTGTTTTAAAAAAACTTTGGGAATATTTATTATAGCAAAAAAATACTGTTTTCAAAATTGTTGTTCTTTTTTTTTTACTAGCGCAAAAAATAAAAACCACAGAGATGATCAAATACCACCAAAAGAAAGCTCTATTTGTGGGGAAAAAGGGCGCACATTTAATTTGGGTTTAGCATTGAACAACCGTACAGTTGTCAGTTAAAGTGACGTATTGCCAAATTGTAAAAAGTGCTCTGGTCAGGAAGGGAGAAAAATCTTCCAGGGCTGAAGTAGTTAAAGTAGCACAATGCTGAATAGCAAAAAATACCCTGGTCATGAAGGGGTAAAACCCGCCAGAAGTCAAGTGGTTAACAATCTGCCACAGCCTAAGTAGAAAATCGTGCCTCCTGACAGCATGCTGTAGCTAGGGACTGGGATGGGGAAGCAGTGTTCTCTTTGCAGAGATCAGATGCACACTTAGCTGAGTCAAAGCCAAAGCTTTCCAATCAGCATAGAGCATGAGGTTTGCTGAAGTCTGGGTGAGTTATCTAGCTTTTCACTATTGTTTCATGAATGTTCATAAAGTATGAATTGTTTCACATTTTCATTTAAAATTGCAAGCTTTTGAGAAATGAAAATGCATAGCCAAAACCCTATTTGGTAAAGGTTTAAAATCTTTGTCAGTTGATTTTTGACTGCATTTGCCTTGTTAGAGAGATTTCCCTGAACTTCCTGTCATAAAGCTGAAACAGGAAGTAGATAAAAATCTCTATATGTGAGGGGATAGTACACCTATTTTCTAGTAACGACTGTACAATATGGAATTTCCCATCACTTTCTGTCTTCGTGACATTGATTGATTGGTAAATCTGCCCAGGGAAGGCACAGGCAGCAATACAAACATTATAGGGGCTCATACTTTTCTAAAAAAAAAAAAAAAAAAATCATGCTGCCTGTAAAACCAATTGTCCCTGGAATCCTTAAGTGACTGGGTTGGGTGGATTCCCAATCACATGAACCATGTTTTGAGGTTTCCCTGATGACTTACTGAGGTGTAAGGCTGGAGGCTGCAGTGCAAATGTCAATCCTATAGAAACCTGTTACTACAGTATATGTAGCTGCTCCTAGAGGAAAGGGAACAATATCTAGAGAAAGTAACTTTATTCAAATTATGGATTATGTATGGATCAGTAGAACATAATTTGTTTTATTCATCATAGATTTATGTTTGCAGCTGGTTGCCTGTATGTCTTCCATGCTTACAATGGAATAGACAGCCTGTTTTTTGTTTTTTTGCCTAGGCAAACTAAGTTCAGAGGACCCCCCCCCCCCCAGCCCAAATCACAAGTCCCTGTAGGCTGTGGGACTATTCACAAAAAGTGTGGCTCATGCATGTGCAGTAGGCAGATGGCTGTGAAGCCACATGCAGTCACTGCCTATAGTTAACATTCAGGTGCCGAGGACCGAACACCAGAGAAGAAACCAGGCTTGGTGCTGCATCCCTGAACAGGTGAGTGTCTGTCTATTAAAAGTCATCAGTTTTTTGTAGCTGCTGATTTTTTGTTCTTTAATATATTTTCCTCTTTAAGAATGTGGACTTTGCACTTCTGTCTTTAGCCTAAACCCTACATGATACATACACTTTAAAACCAAATTGTGTTAACCAGTAATGGTTAGCAGTATAGGGTATTGTTTCTCCCAAGAAAAATGATAAAGCTAAATAGCCCACTCCAGCTTCTGAATGTTACCAAGTTGTTTTTATTATTAAAAATTTAAATTACAGTCCATACCAGCTGATTTAATGTTTTCTTAAGACCTTGATGATGGGGGCTATGTGTGGCCCCCAAAATGCAAAATCATGTTGGACTTCCTATGTTCAAAAAAGGCAGTCAGGAAGGTCTTATGCCCTATACACACGATCAGAAATTCGGTCACAAAAAACTGTTTTTCCGCTCAAGCTTGCCTTGCATACACACGGTCACACAAGTTCTCTGAACTTTCGACCGTCAAGAATGCTGTGATGTACAACATTACGACGAGCCGAGAAAATTAAGTCCAATGCTTCCAAAGCATGCGTCGAATTGTTTCCGAGCATGCGTGATTTTTTACGCGACCGAATTGCATACAGACGAACGCATTTTTGGATAGGAACTTTTCCCAACCAAGAAATAGTGAACCTGCTCTCAATCTTTTGCTGGCTGGAATTCCGCCAGCAAAAGTCTGATGGAGCATACACACAGTCGGGATTTCTGACCAAAAGCTCACATCTGACTTTTTCTGGAAGAATTTCTGATCGTATGTATGGGCCATACGTTTTTCATATAGATGTCTTCATTAGAAGTGGGAAAACAAAGAGTAAAGTTTTAAATCCAAAGAGGAACGGTCTATAGATATTACATTACTATACAAATTAAGGAATTGCCTTTTTTGGTTAGTTTTAAAGATACCTCAGGATTTTGTTCCCACATTATTGCTCACTTTATTTTTTGCTTTCCGTGAGATGTTAAAGAAGAATTCCAGATATGGGTATTTTTTACATTGGTCCAGCTCCACCAAAGAATGCTCCACCTCCACCTCAATAACAGAACATTTTGCATTCATTGAGAAAATGCAAAGCAATCTCTGAATGGCACCCATGCTGAGCAAGCAGGCAACTTCCTGTGTTCACAAGGCAGCAAGGCAGCCACCTGACATGGGACCCATACGTTAGTGGAGATCATTGTAATAGCAGTGCCTGCTTCATTGATTTCCAGCATCTAGAGGGATCACCCAGATATAGTATATACATAGTTAACATTGATCCAAGAACTGTAATTATGTAAAAATATCCATGCCTGAAACTCTTCTTTAACTGTAGCAGTTATAACCGCTGGTTTGCTTCAGTATTGTATTGCTTTAATAAGATTCTAGCATCTTTAATAGCTGTCTCTGCCTGCGTTATACAGATCTCACTATTTAGTACTTAACATGCATGTAAATTCTAACTAAAAATGTCTCCTCTCTAGTCCCTTTTGGCATGTTAAAATGTATGTTACACTAACATTGTATATTCCCAATATGTGTCTGTTGTACCATGCACTTGTATTAAAAAGTATCCTGTTTTCTTTGTACTGCCTTTGCCTGAAATACCTGTGATCCTGCCAGTCTCCCTGTTTTCCTATTTCAAACTGACTACTCAAGGGCATGGAAGCAGATCCATTCCAGTGTGGTCAGTTTGTTTTTTTGCATTGTGCGTACAGCCAGCCTGTACTCCAGTAATCAGACTTCTGCTGACATACCCACTGCATTGGTTAGCTGCATTACAATCTTGTTCTGCTTTGGATACACTTTAAAGTGGTTCTAAAGCCTCAAGTTTTTTTTTTTTTTAACCTTAATGCATTATATGGAGGATCCCCCCAGTCCTCCCCCTTATTCTTACCTGAGCCCAATCCAATTCAGTGATGTGCAGATTGATAGCAGCTGTCAATAAAATTCTGTGATGAGGGATTGGGGCGGGGCAACTGACTCAGGAGCGAGCTCGCCCAGTTGCCCTAATGAAATGTGTATTTCCACGGCGGCGCGTGCCAAAGAGGGGCCTGAAGTGCCTGGGAAGACCCCAGAAGAAGAGAATTGGGGACTTCTCTGTGCAAAACCATTGCACAGAGCAGGGAAGTATACCATGTTTATTATTTTAATAAATCAAATAATAAAATTAAGATTTAATGATACTTTATAATAGAAAATATTTATTAACATTCAGTTTCATGCAAAGGTAAATAAATTGTAAGAAATCCTGTTCAACACCTAATGACATTGGTCTAAGTAGATGCAGTCAGGAGATATAAGCATGATGGCATATGATAGAATGGAGTACATGAGTTGATGGAGCATATGAGCTGATGTTTCTTCAAACTCACCACTGTCTTCTCTGCTAGCTCATTTTGCTCCTCAACTTTAGCGCTTTGATCAGGAACATCAGGGACAGGCTGTGTCTCCTCAGCAATGGTTTCACTGGGGGCAGCTACATCAGACTCCACCTTGATTTGCCGCAATGCAAAATATTTACTAACTAAGTTAGTTTTTATTAATAAAATAACTTTTTTATTTGCAATATATGCTGTAAACAATCCCTGAATGTAGATGGTGATTCCGGCTTAAAATGACTCTGACTCTGATGCTGCTTTTCAAAGATTTTCTACAATTGTTAAGTTATTGAAAAAATCACTTCAGCTACTGTTATATCTTACTGCAAGGTCATGCACAATAAATATAAATGACAAGTAAGTAAAGAAGCATTAGGATTAGGGATAAGCCGGATGTTCGAGTCGAACGTAAGCTCGAACCAAACATCGGGTATTCGCCAAAAACCAAACATTTTCGAGCGTTCGTGGGAAATTCGAGCGCCTGTGGAATGCGCCATAATGAGCGGCGAGACCGTCAATGCACTGCGATCTCGCAGTTGACCTGCGTGCTTTGGCCAATCACAGCGCACTCTTGCTGTGAGAGGGTGCCTTTGGCCAATCATGGCTTAGGGGGCTGAGTCCATGCCCCACACTATGTAAGGCTGCTTACATTGCAACTGTGCATAGGGGGAGATTTACTAAAACTGGTGCACTCAGAATCGAGTGCAGCTGTGAATGGTAGCTAATCAGCTTCCAACTTCAGCTTGTTAATTTAAGCTTTGGCAATAAAACCTGGAAGCTGATTGGTTTCTTTGCAGAGCTGGACCAGATTTTGCAGTTATAGTAAATAAACCCTATCGCTTTATAAATGGCAGCAGAAAAATTACACTTGTAAAGGAAAAAAATGTAATTTAAAACGTCTCGTGGCCGTAATGTATTGTGGGATCCCGGCATTATACATACAAATCATTGAAAAAATGACACCCCCAGTCCATTACCAGGCCCTTTCGGTCTGGTATGAATATTAAGGGGAACCCCGCACCAAAATTAAAAAAAAATGCATGGGAGGCCCCCAAAATCCATAACAGGCCCTTATCTGAGCATGCAACCTGGCAGGCCGCAGGAAATGGGGGGGGGGAGAGCCCCCCCCAACTGAATCATACCAGACCACATGCCTTCAACATGGGAAGTGTGTTTCGGGGTTTGATGGGGACAAGGTCCTCATCCCCACAACCTTTGTTCAGTGGTTGTGGGGGTCTGCAGGCAGGAGTCTTTTTTATCAGAATCTGGAAGCCCCCTTTAGCAAGGGTACCCCCAGATTCTGCCTGCCCCTATGTGAATGGATATCGGTTACATTGTACCCCTACACATTCACCAACAAAAAGTGTCAAAATTGTAAAAATGACAGTTTGGGACAAGTCCATTATTAAAAAAAAAAAGGAAAAACTCTGCCTCCATGAGATGGCATCCCACCAACTGCACAGCTGTCAAAGCAAAAGACCTGCAGTCGGCGGGAGCCTCCCATCGAGGCAGAGTTTTTCTGTTTTTTTTTTCACAGGCCATCGGATGCTGTGATCAAAGATGAATGGACATCGTGGGACAGGTTTTTTTTCATATTTTAATGAAGGACTTGTCCCAAACTGTCTACTGTAATTTTTACCATTTTGACACTTTTGACACTTTTTTAGTGAATGGGTAGGGGTACAATGTACCCAATACCCATTCACATGGGGGGTGGGATCTGGGTGTCCCCTTGTTAACCGGGCAAGGGTTTTGGGGATGAGGCCCTTGTGGGGGTACCTTGGGGGACCCCATAACACCCTCCCGATGTTGAGGGCATGTGGCCTGGTATGGTTTCAGGAGGGGGGCGCTCTCTCATAACCCCCTTTTCCTGGTGCCTGCCAGGTTGCATGCTCGGATAAGGGTCTGGTATGGATTTTGGGGGGACCCCACACCATTTTGGCTCTGGGTTTCCCCCTAAAATCCATACCAGACCTGAAGGGCCTGGTATGGATTTTTGGGGACCTCTATGCCATTTTTTATTTTAGTGCAGGGTTCCCCTAAATATCCGTACCAGACCTGAAGAGCCTGGTATGGCTTTTGGGGGGACCATCACACAAATTTTTTTTTCTTATTTTGATGCGGGGTTCCTCTTAATATTCATACCAGACCCAAAGGGCTGAGGGGGGGGCATACAATTTTTTTCAATGATTTGTATGTATATTGCCGGGATCCGACAATACATTACATTGCATTTTAAATTACATTTGTTCCTTTAGAAATGTCATTTTGCTGTGGTAATGTAATAAACACTGGAAACACTGGCAGCCCCAGGCACGATATTTAAAAGAATATTTCATTTTTATTGTTTCACTTTAAGCATTATTAAAATCACTGCTCCTGAAAAAACATTTGTTCTTAAAACTTTTTTCGCATTGATACATGAGCATTTTTCATTTTTCATGTTCGTAGCCCATAGACTTTAACGGTATCGTTAAAGTCTTTTTTTGCCTGTTCGCAAGTTTGGTGTGAATCATATCGGGGGGGGGGGGGGGGGGTATTCGGCTCATCCATAATTAAGATCAGTGTTACTAAAATACATATGTTAACCATACCTCACAAAATGTAAAATGTTACCCAAAGCACAGGAATCATTTCGATATTTGGTAAACAAACCAATCTGTGGACATGAACTCAATGAAATAGAGAAATGTGCTGTAAAAACCATGAAAAGAAGGGGGGAAAAATGAAAAGGTATGAGATACATTTTCCTCTTTTTTCCCCTTATTTTTATGGTTTTTGTATTACACATTTTGTTCCTAGTGTGTGCTGCAGTACACCAGGTATCTGGTATACCTTTGCGTCTGTTTGCCCCCCATGTCTGCCATGAGGGAGATGTACTGGTGCTCTGGGCCTTGGCCCCTCGTAGACACTAGCTCTTGGTAAGTGTGCTTGTGGCTTCCCCTGCAATATGATGTTTGTATCATGTGTGCAGCACGTTAGTACCATGCTTTTTATTATATATCATAATTAGTAGTTGGCTTGGCTCATTGCTGTCTTTCGTTACAGACGATGTTTGAAAAATTTCCTCCTGAAGGATAGCAGACACTACACGAGGACTAATATGCTATAAACCATGGATTCTACACTGAGCAAAATTATAAACGCAACACTTTTGTTTTTTGCTCTTATTTTTCGAGCTGAACTTATATATCAACGACTTTTTTAATGTACACAAAAGGCCTATTTCTCTGAAATATTGTTCACAGATCTGTCTAAATCTGTGTTAGTGAGCACTTCTTCTTTGCCGAGATAATCCATCCACCTCACAGGTGTGGCATATCAAGATGCTGATTAGACAGCATATTTATTGCACAGGTGTGCCTAATGCTGCGTACACGCGTAGCCAACTATCCGGCGGACTTAGTCTGACGGACTTCCCGCCGGACTGTCTGAACAAGCTACTTGCCCACACACGGCACTTTTTCAGTGGACTAATACGGCGTACTAAGTCCACCCGACTATCCGCCGTACTTTTGAAATGAACTGACTCGCCCACACACGCGGTGGAAAGTCTGCTCATTTTGAGATTGTCTCCTGGTAGCCGGGGCCAGCGAAGGAGGCGTCGCTGGCCCCGTCACCTGGTATGGACTTAAAGGGGAACCCCTACGCCGAAAAATCGGCATGGGGGTCCCCCCTAGGTCCACATCAGACCCTTGTCCGAGCATGCTACCTGGCCGGCCAGGAAAGGGGGTGGGGACGAGCAAGCGTCCCCCCTCCTGAGCCGTGCCAGGCCGCCTGCCCTCAACATGGGGGGTGCCTTGGGGAAGGGGGGCCGCGCGGCCCCCCACCCCAAAGCACATTGTCCCCATGTTGATGAGGACAAGGGCCTCTTCCCGACAACCCTGGCCGTTGGTTGTCGGGGTCTGCGGGCGAGGGCTTATCGGAATCCGGGAGCCCCCTTTAATAAGGGGGCCCCCGGATACCGGCTCCCCACCCTATGTGAATGAGTATGGGGTACAATGTACCCCTACCCATTCACCTGTAAAAAAAAGTTAAAAAAAACACAACACACAAGGGTTAAAATAGTTTATTGCACAGCTCCGGGGGTCTTCCGTCTTCGGGGGTCTTCTCGCCGGACTCCTCCGCTATCTTCTGCTAGCTCTTTTACTAGCGGAGGCGCCTGGCTTTCTTCTTCGCTGCTGCCCTCTTCTTCCGACTTCGGGGGTCTTGTCCCCCTCTTCGGGGGTCCTGTCTCCCTCTTCAGTTCTTCTTGCCGGGCCACCGCGCCTTCTTTTAGCTCTTCTACAGGCGGTGGCCCGGTCTTCTGTCGCCGTCTTCTGTTCTTCTGTTCTCTTCTTCTCTTCTTTTCTTCTCTTCAGATGTTGCCTCGTCGATGCCTCCGCTCACAATGACAGGGACGCGGCGCGCAGCAATTTATATAGGGACATCACCGGATGATGTCCCCGCCTATTATGATGTCACAGTCCCAGCATCCTCTGGGACTGTGACACCATAATTGGCGGGGACATCATCCGGCGACAGCGGCGACAGAAGACCGGGCCACCGCCTGTAAAAGAGCTAGAAGAAGGCACGGTGGCCCGGCAAGAAGAACCGAAAAGGGGGACAAGACCCCCGAAGTCAGAAGAAGAGGGCGGCAGCGAAGAAGAAAGCCGGGCTCCTCTGTTAGTAAAAGAGCTAGCAGAAGATAGCGGAGGAGTCCGGCGAGAAGACCCCCAAAGACGGAAGACCCCCGGAGCTGTGCAATAAACTATTTTAACCCTTGTGTGTTGTGTTTTTTTTACTTTTTTTTACAGGTGAATGGGTAGGGGTACATTGTACCCCGTACTCATTCACATAGGGTGGGGGGGCCGGTATCCGGGGGCCCCCTTATTAAAGGGGGCTCCCGGATTCCGATAAGCCCCCCGCCCGCAGACCCCAACAACCAACGGCCAGAGTTGTCGGGAAGAGGCCCTTGTCCTCATCAACATGGGGACAAGGTGCTTTGGGGTGGGGGGCCGCGCGGCTTCGCCCCCTTCCCCAAGGCACCCCCCATGTTGAGGGCACGCGGCCTGGCATGACTCAGGAGGGGGGGGGCGCTCGCTCGTCCCCACCCCCTTTCCTGGCCGGCGGGTAGCGTGTTCGGACAAGGGTCTGATGTGGACCTAGGGGGGGCCCCCACGCCGATTTTTCGGCGTAGGGGTTCCCCTTTAAGTCCATACCAGGTGACGGGGCCAGCGACGCCTCCTTCGCTGGCCCCAGCTACCTGGAGACACGCTCAAAATGAGCGGACTTTTCTCTGCGTGGGAAAAGTCCGCTCATTTCAAAAGTACGGCGGACTAGCACACACACGGCCGTACTGTCTGCCGAAAAGCGAATCCGGCGGACAGATTGGAGTGCAAAAATACTTTCTTAGTCCGTCGTACTTTTGGGTAAAAAAAGTGCGCCGGAGGCTACACACGGGCGGATTGTCCGGTAGACTTGAGTTTGCCGGACTTTTCCACCGGATTGTTTGATCCTGTGTTAGGCTGGCCAAAATAAAAGGCCACTCTAAAATGTGCAATTTTACTTTATTGGAGGGGGGGGGGGGGGGGGGGGGTCCGGGAGGTCCGAAAACCAGTCAGTATCTGGTGTGATCATAATTTGCCTAATTTGCCTCATGCAGTGTAGCACATCTCCTTTGCATAGAGTTGATCAGGTTGTTGATTGTGGCCTGTGAAATGTTGGTCCATTCCTCTTCAATGTGCAAACTTGCTTGATATTGGCAGGGACTAGAACATGCTGTCGTTTTCGCAGATCCAGAGCATCCCAAACATGCTCAATGGGTGACATGCCAATGAGTATGCTGGCCATGCAAGAACTGGGATGTTTTCAGCTTCCAGGAATTGTGTACAGATACTTGCAACTTGGGGCCATGCATTATCATGCTGCAACATGAGGTGATGGTTGTGTATGAATGGCACCACAATGGGCCTCAGGATCTCATCACGGTATCTCTGTGCATTCATAATGCCATCAATAAAATGCACCTGTGTTCGTTATCCATAACATACGCCTGCCCATACCATAACCCCACTGGCACCATGGGCCACTCGATCCACAGTGTTGACATCAGCAAACTGCTCACGCACAGGATGCCATACATGCTGTCTGCCATCTGCCCTGTACAGTGAAAACTGGGATTCATCCATGAAGAGAACACCTCTCCAAAGTGCCAGAAGCCATTGAATGTCAGCATTTGCCCACTCAAGTAGGTTACGGCGACAAACTGCAGTCAGGTTGAGACCCCGATGGGGGCGACGAGCATGAAGATGAGCTTCCTTGAGACGGTTTCTGACAGTTTGTGCAGAAATTCTTCGGTTATGCAAACCGATTATTGCAGCAGCTGTCTGGGTGGCTGGTCTCAGACGATCTTGGAGGTGAAGATGCTGGATGTGGAGGTCCTAGGCTGGTGTGGTTACACGTGGTCAGCGGTTGTGCGGCTGGTTGGATGTACTGCCAAATTCTCTGAAATGCCCTACTGGGTTGAACGAAAAACAGTTAGGCCGCGTACACACGGGCGGACTGTTCGCCCAACTTTGTCCGCTGAACAGTGTTTCAGCGGACAGTCCGCTCGTGTGTGGGCTTCAGCGGACAGTTTCAGCGGACAGTCTGACGAACAAAGTTTTTCGGAAATTCCGTAAAACTGTCCGCTGAAACTTGGTTTGAGCGGACAGTCCGCCCGTGTGTAGGCTTGTTCGTCAAACTAAGTTCCGCGCATGCTCAGAAAGGATTTACACGCCGAAGGTTGCATTGCAGTGTACAGGACGTCGTATTTCTAGTCCCGTCGTACGTGCCGTTCACGTCATCGCGCAAGTTTCAGCGGACTGTTCGTTCGTCGTGTGTGGCCAAGTCCGTCCATGCTAATTTTGAGCGGACTGTCCGCTCAAACTGTTTGACTAACAAAGTTGGGCGAACAGTCCCCGCGTGTGTACGCGGCCTAACTTGTGTGTGCGAAGTTTAACTGAGTGATTCTGTGCCAACATTGATCTAGGGAGTTTCTTTTTAGAGTTTAGATTTATCTACAATATATATATATCAGCAATGCGTTATAAGTCCTGTTGAGTGTACTTACTGCCTGCTTCATATTCTACATACTTTCTTCATATTATACATACTAAGGATATTTGTTTTGTTTTTTTTCCTTTTATTGTTGAACTAGATGGACTTATGTTTTTTTTTCAACCAGACTAACTATGTAACTTTTTCAAGGATTGCACCTGAGTAACATTTTGCATGTTAATGATATAAGCACCATATGTTTTTCTAAATATTTTTTTTTTATGTAACAAAAGACTTACCATCACTTCACGAGTTGGTTCAGTCTGTACGTCAAAGACAGATGTGGAAGCATCAGGCTAAAAATATAAAGTATGTGAGTAATGAAAAATCTAGGTGGTTCAATAGCAGTAGATTATAAAGCAATTTAGGTTGCAGAATTTGCAGCAGAATTAAAAATAAAAATCTGTATACATTTTATGCTGCCTTTTTTTCCAGAATTTTTTTCAATGATTTGTATGTATATTGCCGGGATCCGACAATACATTACATTGCATTTTAAATTACATTTGTTCCTTTAGAAATGTCATTTTGCTGTGGTAATGTAATAAACACTGGAAACACTGGCAGCCCCAGGCACGATATTTAAAAGAATATTTCATTTTTATTGTTTCACTTTAAGCATTATTAAAATCACTGCTCCTGAAAAAACATTTGTTCTTAAAACTTTTTTCGCATTGATACATGAGCATTTTTCATTTTTCATGTTCGTAGCCCATAGACTTTAACGGTATCGTTAAAGTCTTTTTTTGCCTGTTCGCAAGTTTGGTGTGAATCATATCGGGGGGGGGGGGGGGGTATTCGGCTCATCCATAATTAAGATCAGTGTTACTAAAATACATATGTTAACCATACCTCACAAAATGTAAAATGTTACCCAAAGCACAGGAATCATTTCGATATTTGGTAAACAAACCAATCTGTGGACATGAACTCAATGAAATAGAGAAATGTGCTGTAAAAACCATGAAAAGAAGGGGGGAAAAATGAAAAGGTATGAGATACATTTTCCTCTTTTTTCCCCTTATTTTTATGGTTTTTGTATTACACATTTTGTTCCTAGTGTGTGCTGCAGTACACCAGGTATCTGGTATACCTTTGCGTCTGTTTGCCCCCCATGTCTGCCATGAGGGAGATGTACTGGTGCTCTGGGCCTTGGCCCCTCGTAGACACTAGCTCTTGGTAAGTGTGCTTGTGGCTTCCCCTGCAATATGATGTTTGTATCATGTGTGCAGCACGTTAGTACCATGCTTTTTATTATATATCATAATTAGTAGTTGGCTTGGCTCATTGCTGTCTTTCGTTACAGACGATGTTTGAAAAATTTCCTCCTGAAGGATAGCAGACACTACACGAGGACTAATATGCTATAAACCATGGATTCTACACTGAGCAAAATTATAAACGCAACACTTTTGTTTTTTGCTCTTATTTTTCGAGCTGAACTTATATATCAACGACTTTTTTAATGTACACAAAAGGCCTATTTCTCTGAAATATTGTTCACAGATCTGTCTAAATCTGTGTTAGTGAGCACTTCTTCTTTGCCGAGATAATCCATCCACCTCACAGGTGTGGCATATCAAGATGCTGATTAGACAGCATATTTATTGCACAGGTGTGCCTAATGCTGCGTACACGCGTAGCCAACTATCCGGCGGACTTAGTCTGACGGACTTCCCGCCGGACTGTCTGAACAAGCTACTTGCCCACACACGGCACTTTTTCAGTGGACTAATACGGCGTACTAAGTCCACCCGACTATCCGCCGTACTTTTGAAATGAACTGACTCGCCCACACACGCGGTGGAAAGTCTGCTCATTTTGAGATTGTCTCCTGGTAGCCGGGGCCAGCGAAGGAGGCGTCGCTGGCCCCGTCACCTGGTATGGACTTAAAGGGGAACCCCTACGCCGAAAAATCGGCATGGGGGTCCCCCCTAGGTCCACATCAGACCCTTGTCCGAGCATGCTACCTGGCCGGCCAGGAAAGGGGGTGGGGACGAGCAAGCGTCCCCCCTCCTGAGCCGTGCCAGGCCGCCTGCCCTCAACATGGGGGGTGCCTTGGGGAAGGGGGGCCGCGCGGCCCCCCACCCCAAAGCACATTGTCCCCATGTTGATGAGGACAAGGGCCTCTTCCCGACAACCCTGGCCGTTGGTTGTCGGGGTCTGCGGGCGAGGGCTTATCGGAATCCGGGAGCCCCCTTTAATAAGGGGGCCCCCGGATACCGGCTCCCCACCCTATGTGAATGAGTATGGGGTACAATGTACCCCTACCCATTCACCTGTAAAAAAAAGTTAAAAAAAACACAACACACAAGGGTTAAAATAGTTTATTGCACAGCTCCGGGGGTCTTCCGTCTTCGGGGGTCTTCTCGCCGGACTCCTCCGCTATCTTCTGCTAGCTCTTTTACTAGCGGAGGCGCCTGGCTTTCTTCTTCGCTGCTGCCCTCTTCTTCCGACTTCGGGGGTCTTGTCCCCCTCTTCGGGGGTCCTGTCTCCCTCTTCAGTTCTTCTTGCCGGGCCACCGCGCCTTCTTTTAGCTCTTCTACAGGCGGTGGCCCGGTCTTCTGTCGCCGTCTTCTGTTCTTCTGTTCTCTTCTTCTCTTCTTTTCTTCTCTTCAGATGTTGCCTCGTCGATGCCTCCGCTCACAATGACAGGGACGCGGCGCGCAGCAATTTATATAGGGACATCACCGGATGATGTCCCCGCCTATTATGATGTCACAGTCCCAGCATCCTCTGGGACTGTGACACCATAATTGGCGGGGACATCATCCGGCGACAGCGGCGACAGAAGACCGGGCCACCGCCTGTAAAAGAGCTAGAAGAAGGCACGGTGGCCCGGCAAGAAGAACCGAAAAGGGGGACAAGACCCCCGAAGTCAGAAGAAGAGGGCGGCAGCGAAGAAGAAAGCCGGGCTCCTCTGTTAGTAAAAGAGCTAGCAGAAGATAGCGGAGGAGTCCGGCGAGAAGACCCCCAAAGACGGAAGACCCCCGGAGCTGTGCAATAAACTATTTTAACCCTTGTGTGTTGTGTTTTTTTTACTTTTTTTTACAGGTGAATGGGTAGGGGTACATTGTACCCCGTACTCATTCACATAGGGTGGGGGGGCCGGTATCCGGGGGCCCCCTTATTAAAGGGGGCTCCCGGATTCCGATAAGCCCCCCGCCCGCAGACCCCAACAACCAACGGCCAGGGTTGTCGGGAAGAGGCCCTTGTCCTCATCAACATGGGGACAAGGTGCTTTGGGGTGGGGGGCCGCGCGGCTTCGCCCCCTTCCCCAAGGCACCCCCCATGTTGAGGGCACGCGGCCTGGCATGACTCAGGAGGGGGGGGGCGCTCGCTCGTCCCCACCCCCTTTCCTGGCCGGCCGGGTAGCGTGTTCGGACAAGGGTCTGATGTGGACCTAGGGGGGGCCCCCACGCCGATTTTTTGGCGTAGGGGTTCCCCTTTAAGTCCATACCAGGTGACGGGGCCAGCGACGCCTCCTTCGCTGGCCCCAGCTACCTGGAGACACGCTCAAAATGAGCGGACTTTTCTCTGCGTGGGAAAAGTCCGCTCATTTCAAAAGTACGGCGGACTAGCACACACACGGCCGTACTGTCTGCCGAAAAGCGAATCCGGCGGACAGATTGGAGTGCAAAAATACTTTCTTAGTCCGTCGTACTTTTGGGTAAAAAAAGTGCGCCGGAGGCTACACACGGGCGGATTGTCCGGTAGACTTGAGTTTGCCGGACTTTTCCACCGGATTGTTTGATCCTGTGTTAGGCTGGCCAAAATAAAAGGCCACTCTAAAATGTGCAATTTTACTTTATTGGAGGGGGGGGGGGTCCGGGAGGTCCGAAAACCAGTCAGTATCTGGTGTGATCATAATTTGCCTAATTTGCCTCATGCAGTGTAGCACATCTCCTTTGCATAGAGTTGATCAGGTTGTTGATTGTGGCCTGTGAAATGTTGGTCCATTCCTCTTCAATGTGCAAACTTGCTTGATATTGGCAGGGACTAGAACATGCTGTCGTTTTCGCAGATCCAGAGCATCCCAAACATGCTCAATGGGTGACATGCCAGTGAGTATGCTGGCCATGCAAGAACTGGGATGTTTTCAGCTTCCAGGAATTGTGTACAGATACTTGCAACTTGGGGCCATGCATTATCATGCTGCAACATGAGGTGATGGTTGTGTATGAATGGCACCACAATGGGCCTCAGGATCTCATCACGGTATCTCTGTGCATTCATAATGCCATCAATAAAATGCACCTGTGTTCGTTATCCATAACATACGCCTGCCCATACCATAACCCCACTGGCACCATGGGCCACTCGATCCACAGTGTTGACATCAGCAAACTGCTCACGCACAGGATGCCATACATGCTGTCTGCCATCTGCCCTGTACAGTGAAAACTGGGATTCATCCATGAAGAGAACACCTCTCCAAAGTGCCAGAAGCCATTGAATGTCAGCATTTGCCCACTCAAGTAGGTTACGGCGACAAACTGCAGTCAGGTTGAGACCCCGATGGGGGCGACGAGCATGAAGATGAGCTTCCTTGAGACGGTTTCTGACAGTTTGTGCAGAAATTCTTCGGTTATGCAAACCGATTATTGCAGCAGCTGTCTGGGTGGCTGGTCTCAGACGATCTTGGAGGTGAAGATGCTGGATGTGGAGGTCCTAGGCTGGTGTGGTTACACGTGGTCAGCGGTTGTGCGGCTGGTTGGATGTACTGCCAAATTCTCTGAAATGCCCTACTGGGTTGAACGAAAAACAGTTAGGCCGCGTACACACGGGCGGACTGTTCGCCCAACTTTGTCCGCTGAACAGTGTTTCAGCGGACAGTCCGCTCGTGTGTGGGCTTCAGCGGACAGTTTCAGCGGACAGTCTGACGAACAAAGTTTTTCGGAAATTCCGTAAAACTGTCCGCTGAAACTTGGTTTGAGCGGACAGTCCGCCCGTGTGTAGGCTTGTTCGTCAAACTAAGTTCCGCGCATGCTCAGAAAGGATTTACACGCCGAAGGTTGCATTGCAGTGTACAGGACGTCGTATTTCTAGTCCCGTCGTACGTGCCGTTCACGTCATCGCGCAAGTTTCAGCGGACTGTTCGTTCGTCGTGTGTGGCCAAGTCCGTCCATGCTAATTTTGAGCGGACTGTCCGCTCAAACTGTTTGACTAACAAAGTTGGGCGAACAGTCCCCGCGTGTGTACGCGGCCTAACTTGTGTGTGCGAAGTTTAACTGAGTGATTCTGTGCCAACATTGATCTAGGGAGTTTCTTTTTAGAGTTTAGATTTATCTACAATATATATATATCAGCAATGCGTTATAAGTCCTGTTGAGTGTACTTACTGCCTGCTTCATATTCTACATACTTTCTTCATATTATACATACTAAGGATATTTGTTTTGTTTTTTTTCCTTTTATTGTTGAACTAGATGGACTTATGTTTTTTTTTCAACCAGACTAACTATGTAACTTTTTCAAGGATTGCACCTGAGTAACATTTTGCATGTTAATGATATAAGCACCATATGTTTTTCTAAATATTTTTTTTTTATGTAACAAAAGACTTACCATCACTTCACGAGTTGGTTCAGTCTGTACGTCAAAGACAGATGTGGAAGCATCAGGCTAAAAATATAAAGTATGTGAGTAATGAAAAATCTAGGTGGTTCAATAGCAGTAGATTATAAAGCAATTTAGGTTGCAGAATTTGCAGCAGAATTAAAAATAAAAATCTGTATACATTTTATGCTGCCTTTTTATCATATTTGTTCCTCCAGTTGATGAGATTTGGATAGAATAATAAACCAACATCTATAATGAGAATTCAGGTGCCTATTGTGCGTACCATAAAATCTAACTTTGTGAGAAAAAAAATATTTAACTACCCTTTTCTTGTAGGTTTGGATTAGTGTAATTCCACACAAACAAATTGGAAAATGGTTTATAATCAGCAATAGTTCAGCTGTTTTTAAACATCATTTAGAGATAAAAGTATTTTTAGAATCCTATACTTTTTAAATGTATACAGTATGTAAATAAGCTGTATGGCATAATAGGCTCAACTAATAAGCTGCTATGTGCCATAATGGTGGAAAAGTTTAACAAGGACAGCCAATGAGAACTGAAAATAACAGTCAAATCGCTGAATAGGATGCCAAGTAAGGATGTTATATTTGGATCTTTAGTCAGCTGTGCAATTTGTTTTGGTATGAATATACATTGGGACACATTTGTGGTTAATGAAATAGTAACAAATTTTGTTGAAATTTGTTTAATCTTGTTTTGTATATTTGTTTTCTAACTAATTCAAATTTTTGACACATTTGAATTTGGATCGGTGGAAAAATGATCGCCCGATTCAAATTCTGTGTGAAGAAAAGCTGGTTGTTAAGAAGCGGCCCGGAAAGCTTACCGCCGCATCTTTAACCAGTTCCCGACCAGCGCACGCCGATGTACGTTGGCAGAATGGCACGGGCAGGCAAATGGGCATACCTGTGCGTCCCTTTAAATGCCACCGGTGGCGCGCTCCCGTGCTGGTCGGGACCCCCGTGAGTCCGGTCACGGGTCCCGTGGACTCGATCGCCGCGGGCATACCCGCGATCATCTCACGGGGTGGCTGAATGGAGAAATGCCATTGTAACTAGTGACGCTGATCTCTGCTCCATGTGATTGGAGCAGAGATCAGTGTTCACTAAATGAAAGACCAGCCCCCAACAGTTAGTAACACACCCCTAGGAACACTTAACCCCTACACTGCCCCCCACTGGTTAACCCCTTCACTGCCAGTGTCATTTACACAGGAATCACTGCATTTATATAGCAGTGATTGCTGTATAAATGACAATGGTCCCAAAAATGTGTCAAAAATGTCTGATGTGTCCGCCATAATGTCACAGTCACAATAAAAATCGCAGATAACCGCCATTACTAGTGAAAAAAAAAATATTAATAAAAATGCCATAAAACTATCCCCTATTTTGTAAACGGTATAACTTTTGCGCAAAGCAATCAATAATCGCGTATTGCGATTTTTTGCCCAAAAATATGTAGAAGAATACGTATCGGTCTAAACTGAGGGAAAAAATGTTTTTTTATATATTTTTGGGGGATATTTATTATAACAAAAAGTAAAAAATAATGAGTTTTTTTTTTCAAAATCGGCGCTCTATTTTTGTTTATAGCGCAAAAAATATAGCGCAAAAAATAAAAACCGCAGAGGTGATAAAATACCACCAAAAGAAAGCTCTATTTGTGGGAAAAAAAGGACGTCAATTTTGTTTGGGAACCACGTCGCACGACCGCGCAATTGTCAGTTAAAGCGACGCAGTGCCGAATCGCAAAAAGTGGTCTGGTCTTTGACCAGCAAAATGGTCCGGTCTGTAAGTGGTTAACCACTATTTAACCCCCTTTCTGCCTAGGACAATTTTCAGCTTTCAGCACTGTCGCACTTTGAGTGACAATTGCGCGGTCATGCAACACTGCACCCAAACCAAATTTTTATAATTTTTTTTGAGACGAACACAGCTTTCTTTTGGTGGTATTTAATTGACACTGGGTTTTTTATTTTCTTCTAAACAAAAGAAAAATGCCAAAAATGTTGAGTCGATGACGTCACCCAGGCATGGGGCCTCACCCCTTAACTTTTTTAGAACTATCAAATGGCAGGAGCCTTAGGCTTTGTGGTTTTATTTACTTTTGACACTTTTTTGATGAATGAGTAGGGGTTCTATGTAACCCTACTCATTCACATTGGGTTTGAGTTAAAGAGGGCTTCAAAACTCCGATAAGCCCCTTACCTGCAGACCACAACTACCAGCCAGGGTTGTGGGGAAGAAGCCTTTGTTCCCATTAACATGGGGAAAAGGTGCTTTAGGGAGGCAGAGCTCCCCTGCCCCATAGCACCCCCCCCCCCCATGTAGAGGGCATGTGGCCTGGTATGGTTCAGGAGGGGGGCCTGCTAGGGTGTATGCTCTGATAAGAAACTGGTATGGATTGGGGGGACCGCCACACTGTTTCTTTTTTTTTAAACCATTTTTAATTACATTCTGCTGTCAGCAAGGAATCCCGCTGACAGCAGAGGAGTCATGGTTGTTAAGGACTCCAGTGGCTGCCCACTTCTTAATACATGCCGCGGAGCCCAATCCAACTCTCAGCCCCCAGCTAGCCAAGATGGCCGATGTTTCCTCCATGAACCCTGCCTCACATGCAATCCCCACTGTTCAACTGACCCCAGCCACCACAGAGGAATAGTACAGTGCGATGGACCAAGCAGTGGCGGTCCTGCTCTCCCCCGCGATCACTGCTGCTGTGGACAGGGCAGTGACTTCTGGGATTTATCAGCTCGAGGGGGAGCTCAGAGAGTAAGCAAGCAGGCTCAATGATATGAAAAAATGCATATCAGATCTGGAGGAGGAAGCACAGGGCTCTCAAGCAGCTTTACATCAGGCATCCCAAAACCAGCAATATATAATGGAGAAGCTAGATGACCTGGAAAACCCCCCAAGACGCAACAGCATAAGGATCATAGGCCTCCCAAAGGCCTACAACTCGGGGTCACTAACAGAGTTATGTTCCACTCGTATCCCTGAGGCTCTTGGCATCGCCACAACTTGCAAAGTGGAGAGAGCCCACCGCGTAGGAGCACCATCAAATGACTGACGATCCCTACACCCGATAATTGTAAGATACCTAAATTACTCAGACAGAGTTGCCATTCTAAAATCATTCTGTGACGCCAACTCCTTGCAGCTGGAAGGGCACAAGCTCCTCATCTTTCCCGAAGAAGTATCGTGCAAGAGGAAAGCTTTCCAACCCATCTGCTCAGCCCTCCACCTCAAGGGGTTAAAATTCAGCTTAGTGATCCATAGCATTTAGCTCATCCAGAAGGCATGTAATATTCTTTTTACTCTCCTCCCTAACTCCTAATTTATTTTTTTCACATATAGTTTATGAGTCAATACCATCACCTGAGTTCTTGCCTGCTGATTTCCATCTTTGCAATTGTGACGTCTAAGTTTCCCATTTTTGTTTTCTCCAAAATCCACTCTCAAGTAATAAAGTATATGGTTACTGTATGTCAATATAGAACTTATACCTTTAACCTTACCTGATGTTTACATTTTTTGCAGCCAATAAAAAAATTCAAAGACACAAGGTAGTAGGACTAAAGCCTTACCTGAACTAGATTTTTTCTATGTACAGTCGAGGAGGGGAGCATAAATACATATAAAGATTTAAAATACAGTCATCCCCTGTTGTATGTGTATTGTGGACTATACCTTAAGCCTAATACATATGGGCCAGTGAGTGGCATCGGCAGGTGTTGGGTGGTTCAATAGAAACCCGCCGACTTTCAGCTGTGTTTATTGGAGTCAGTCTGACAGAAGCCGGCCGTTTGGCCAGCTTCTGTCAAAGGGGCATGACAGATCAGTGCTCTCAGCCATTAGCTTGAGTGTTCTGGTGGGGTGGGGGGGCAATGTCAGAAAACAATAGAACAGCAGGGAAGATCACTGTACTAAAGTTGGAATGTTAGTACAGAGGCTCTTCCCAAGCTGTAAGTTTATTTTTTGTTCAGCCCTACTGGGTTGAACGAAAAATAATTACTAGTGTGTGTGAAGTTTAACTGAGTGATTCTGTGCCAACATTGATCTAGGGAGTTCCTTGTGCAGAGTTTATTTTTATCTACAATATATATATATATATATATATATATATATATATATATATATATATATATATATATATATATAATCTCGGTATTGCATTGGAAAATTCCTCCCGTTGTATGTCTTGTTGAGTGTATTTACTGCTTGCTTCATATGCTACATACTTTCTTCATATTATACATACTAAGGATATTTGTTTTGTTTTTACTAACTATGTAACTTTTTCATTGCACCTGACTAATATTTTGCATGTTAATGATATAAGCACCATATGTTTTTCTAAATATTTTTTTTTTATGTAAAAAAAAGGCTTACCATCACTTCACGAGTTGGTTCAGTCTGTACGTCAAAGACAGATGTGGAAGCATCAGGCTAAAAATGTAAAATATGTGAGTAATAAAAAACCTAGGTGGTTCAATGTAATAAAATTGCACTATATCTGATAATAGCAGTAGACTGATTATAAAGCAACTTAGGTGGCAGAATTTACAGGAGATTTAGAAAAAAAAAATCTATATGCATTTGATGCTGCCTTTTTTATCATTTTTGTTCCTCTAGTTGATGAGATTTGGATAGAATAATAAACCAACATCTATAATGAGAATTCAGGTGCCTATTATGTTTACCATAAAATCTAACTTTGTGAGAAAAAAATTATCAAACTACCCTTTTCCTGTAGGCTTGTATTTATTGATTAGTGTAATTCCACACAAACAAACTGGAAATGGTTAAAAACAGCAATAGTTTAGCTGTTGTTAAACATAATTTAGAGATAAAAGTATTTTTAGTATCCTACACTTTTTAAATGTATACAGTAAGTAAATAAGCTGTATGGCATAATAGGCTCAACTAATAAGCTGTTATGTGCCAAATTTTCAGAACAATTCAAATTTGGATCGGTGGAAAAATGATTGCCCGATTCAAATTCTGTGTAAAGAATAGTCACTGGGCACTTTCACCCCCTTCCTGCACAGGACAATTTTCAGCTTTCAGCACTGTCTCACTTAGGCCGCGTACACACGGGCGGACTGTTCGCCCAACTTTGTCCGCTGAACAGTGTTTCAGCGGACAGTCCGCTCGTGTGTGGGCTTCAGCGGACAGTTTCAGCGGACAGTCTGACGAACAAAGTTTTTCGGAATTTCCGTAAGACAGTCCGCTGAAACTTGGTTTCAGCGGACAGTCCGCTCGTGTGTAGGCTTGTTCGACAAACTAAGTTTCGCGCATGCTCAGAAAGGATTTACACGGCGAAGGTTGCATTGCAGTGTATTGGAGTCGTATTTCTTGTCCCGTCGTACGTGCCGTTCACGTCATCGCGCACGCTTTCAGCGGACTGTTCGTTCATCGTGTGTGGTCAAGTCCGTTCATGCAAATTTTGAGCGGACTGTTTGTTGGATTGTTTGACGAACAAAGTTGGGCGAACAGTCCGCCCGTGTGTACGTGGCCTTAGAATGACAATTGCGCGATCATGCAACACTGCACCCAAACCAAAATGTTTATCATTTTTTTGAGACAGATAGAGCTTTCTTTTGGTGGTATTTAATTGACACTGTTTTTAATTTTTTTGCTAAACAAAAGAAAAAAGACCAAAAATGTTGAAAAAAAATTTTTTTTCTTAGTTTCTGTTATATTGTAAATACGTAATTTTTCTCCTTTACTGATGTGCGCTGATGAGGTTGCACTGATGGGGACTATAGGCTGCACTGATGAATAATGATGAGGCAGCACTGATGAGGCAGGACTGATATGCAGCACTGATGGGCACTGATCAGCAGCACTGATCAGTGGAACTGATGGGGGGCACTGCTCAGTGGTGCTGATAGGCAGCACTGCTCAGTGGTGCTGATAGGCAGCACTGATGGGCACTGATAGGCAGCACTGAGGGGTGGCACTGATGGGCACTGACAGGCAGCACTGGTGGGCACTGACTGGCAGCACTGGTGGGCACTATTGGGGCTGCACTAAAAATCAGGACACTGATGATCCGTGCCCTGATTATCAGTGTAGATATTCCCTGTGTGGATTTGCCAGTTATTGCCTCTCCACTCCTCATACTCTGTCAGTATGAGTAGAATCTTTCCAACAACTGGCAAATCCTATTCATACTGTGATCAGCTGTGATTGGACACAGCTCATCATGTGGTAAACAGCCACTGTGATTGGCTCTTTACCCCAATCACAGATCACTGCCATGCACGCCACAGGGGGGGCGCATGGGAAGGGAGAGCATGGGAGGACATTATATGATGGCCTCCCAGCAAACTGCGACTGCACCATAGCTGCCATTCGGCTATAGCGCAGTCATGAAGTGGTTAACAACCTATGACTCTTCAGTTGTCAGTGGGTTCCCCACTGACAGCTAAATGTACACAAAAGAATACCTGCAAAGAAATATGCAGAAAAAAACAACGTCCTCTCCCCAATCCCTACCAGGCCCTTTATTTTTAAAAGGTGTGCCCCCCCCCATGATCCATACAGTACCAGACCCTTATCTGAACATGCAACTTGGCAGGCCAGGGGAGGGGGGCTCGGCCCCCCAAAGCACCTTGTCCCCATGTTGATATGGACAAAGGCCTCTTCCAGACAACCCTGGCCGGTGGTTGTGGGGGTCTGTGGGCAGGGGGCTTATCAGAATCGGAAACCCTCTTTAACAAGGGGACCCCCAGATCCCTACCCCCCCCCCCCCCATGTGAATGAGTATGGCCTACTCATTCACTAAAACGTGTAAAATATAAATAAAAACACAACACAAGTTTTTGACAATTCCTTTATTAAAAAAAATCTAAATAAATGTCCCCCAGTATAGATCCATCGTTAATCACAATGCACGCCGCTACTGCTGACCCCAAAAAAATTCCAATCCTGAGGAAAGCTCATGCCGTGTGCCAGCTCCTCCCCCAGTTCTTAAATAGCGAAGGGGTGGGGTCATCCAATGACATCATTGAGTGACCGACCCCATGAAACGTCATAGACGGGAGCATGCTGGGTCGATGGCGTCATCCAGGCATGGGGCCAATCAGTGACGTTGCTGGGTGGCCCCATCCCTTAGCTTTTTAAGAACTGTCAGACGTAAGAGCCTTCGTCTTTGTGTTTTTATTTACTTTTGATACTTTTTTGGTGAATGAGTACACTTTTTTGGTGAATGAGTAAGGGTTCTGTGTAACCCCTACTCATTCACATTGGTTGGAGGGCTGAGGGCCCCCTTGGTAAAGAGGGCTTCCAAACTCCGATAAGCCCACTGCCTGCAGACCCACAACCACTGGCCAGGGTTGTGGGGAGGAAGTCTTTGTTCCCATCAACATGGGAACAAGGTGCTTTAGGTGGGCAGAGCTCCCCTGCCTCATAGCACCACCCTCCTATGTTGAGGGCATGTGGCCTGGTATGGTTCAGGAGGGGGCCTGCCTGGGTGTATGCTCTGATAAGGAACTGGTATGGATTGGGGGGGCCGCCACACTGTTTTATTTATTTATTTATTTTTTAAACCAGCATTTGTTTAGTTTACATTCTGCTGTCAGCAAGGAATCCCACAGACAGCAGATGAGTCATGGCTATTAACACATGTCGCGGAGCCCCGATCCAACTCTCAGCCCCTAGCTAGCCAAGATGGCCAATGTTTTCCTCCATGAACCCTGCCTCACACGCATCCAGACCAACACAGAGGAACAGTACAACAGGATGACCCAAGCCATGCTGCTGTGGACAGGGCAGTGACTGTAGGGATAAATCAGCTCTGGAGGGAGCTCAGAGAGCAGACAAGCAGGCTCAATGAAGTAGAACAACGCATATCAGATCTGAAGGAGGGGGCACAGGGCTCCCAAGTGGCTGCACACCAGACATCTCAGACCCAGCAATATAAAATGTAGAAGCTAGGTGACCTGGAAAACTGCTCACGACGCAACAGCCTAAGGATCATATGTCTCCCAGAGGCCTAAAACTTGGGATCACTAACAGAGTTATGTTCCAATCACATCCCTGAGGCCCTCGGCATCGCCACAACTTGCATAGTGGAGAGAGCCCACCACGTAGGAGCACCATGAAATGACCAACGCTCCTCATGCCCGATAATTGTAAGATACGTAAACTACTCAGACAGAGTTGCCATTCTACAATCATTCTGGAACGTCGACTCCTTTCAGCTGGAAGTATCATGCAATAGGAAAGCTTTCCCTCCCATCTGCTCTGCCCTCCACCTCAAGGGGTTAAAATTCACCCTGGCATCACCGACCAGGCAGGGGAGACAAAGTCATTCAGCCACCTAGAAGAAGCTCCCTCATATCTACAAACATACTTTCACATCCCCAGTATCTATTCCCCATGGAAACCAATCAATGCCCCGAAAATCAGAGTAGCCCCTGCAAGGATCCACCAAAAAGGTTTCACTACTTAAACACTCCAGGATCCCCAAAACACTGCTGAAAAGCCCAGGGGTTCAAGCGCCCTCCTTCTGCTGGCCTCCCAGGTTCTTTATGCTTAAAACCTCTGTCTGACTGTTCAGACTAACTGTTCTACTTTGTTACTGTTCTTTAACTGTTTTTGTTCTAATATCCTCTGTTACAGCCTCCAGGAGACGTTTCAATATGCACTGACGCAAACCTTTTGGCGACCCTCATATACCTGCCATCCTACATGACACAGCTACCTGGTGGATGCAAACCAGCATATTGACCAAGTCCCCCTCTCCGGTAACGCTGTCTATTGGTGATTTTTTCACGTGAAAGAAAGTGAAGTCAAGGCTTCCCCTAAACTGTGAGTTGATTTTGACTTTACTTACACTCCAACCCACCACTATATTTTCACATCTACTCTATCCTATACCCCCCCCCATTCTCCCCCACTCCATCCCTGACCACCGACCTAGCAAATACTCCACAGGTCCATTGTCTGACAACAAACACCTCACTTTGACATAATCTCAAACCCTTTTGATACAATGAAAATCATTTCATGGAATGTCAAAGGGCTCCAATCCCCCCCACAAATGCATGGTGATAATCCGCCACTTAAAGAGATTGAAAACAGACATTGCACTTCACCAGAAGACTCATCTCCCCTGACTTCTGGCAGATGCGTACATTTTGGGTAGGTCAAACTCTTGGTTCAGCCTCTGTAAAAGGCAAAGTGGGTGTCCTTATGAATGAATGAATGAATGAAATACTTGTATAGCGCACAATGCGAACTGAATCGCCTCTAGGAGCTGATCCTCATACACAAAAACCTCCTTTGTGACATTTTGTCCTCACGACGAGGAAGGGTGTCTTTTGACCAATCACCTTCCTGTTTCTAACAAAGACCTTATAGTGACTAATGTCTATGCCCCAAATTTCTCTACCAAATCCTTTTTCCAGGTAGTCACCATACACCTAGCTCCCTACCTGCAGTTTCCCCTCCTAATAGGAGGCAATTTCAACACAGTAATGGATACTCAGGAAGATAAGTGTAGGGAAAAACCTATTCTTTAACCACATAATCAAACCACAGAAACTTTACTCCTCCCCACCTCCTAATTTATTTATTTTTTTCACATATAATTTATGATTCAGTACCATCACCTGAGTTCTTGTCTGTTTATTTCCATCTTTGCAATTGTGACATCTGAGATTCCCATTTTTGTTTTCCCCAAAATCCAATCTCAAGTAGTGAAGTACATGGTTATGTCAATATGGTACTTATACCTTTTACCTTACCTGTTCAATAGAAACCGGCCGACATTCAGCCTTGTGTACTGGAGTTAGTCCAACAGAAGCCGGGCTCAGGCCAGCTTCTGTCGAAGGGGCATGACTAAAAAAGGTCTGCCGATCGGCTCCCATTGCCTTGAGTGTTCTGGCGGGGGCAGTGTCAGAACACAATAAAACAGCAGGGGAGATCACTGTACTAAAGTTGGCATGTTAGTGCAGCGGCTCCTCCTAAGCTGTCAGTTTTCTTTTTGTTCAGCCCTACTGGGTTAAATGAAAAACAATTACTAGTGTGTGCGAGGTTTAACTGAGTGATTCTGTGCCAACATTTATCTAGGGAGTTCCTTGTGCAGAGTTTAGTTTTATCTACATTATATATATTGCATTGGAAAATTCCTCTTGTTGTAAGTCCTGTTGAGTGTACTTACTGCCTGCTTCATATTCTACATACTTTCTTCATATTATACCTACTAAGGCAATTTGTTTGGTTGAACTAGATTGATTTGTGTCTTTTTTCAACCAGACTATGTAACTATGCAACTTTTTCAAGGATTGCACCTGAGTGACATTTTGCATGTTAATGATATAAGCACCATATGTTTTTCTAAATATTTTTTTTAATATAACAAAAGGCTTACCATCATTTCACGAGTTGGTTCAGTCTGTACATCGAAGACAGATGTGGAAGCATCAGGCTAAAAATGTAAAGAATGTGAGTAATAAAAAAACCTAGGTGGTTCAATGTAATAAAATTGCAATATATCTGATAATAGCAGTAGATTATAAAGCAACTTAGGTGGCAGAATTTACAGCAGATTTATAAAAACAAAATCTATATGCATTTGATGCCTTTTTATATTTGTTCCTCTAGTTCAGGGGTCTCCAAACTTTTTAGCGCGATGGCCACATTGTAGATTTTGAAAATATTCGCGGGCCGAAAAAATTTATTTATAAATAAATTAATAAAAATGTAAATAATCTTGTCACAGCCTTTCCGTACTTTTGTGTCCCGTCACAGCTTTTACGCATTTCTGTGTCTCGTCACAGTCTTTTCGCACTTCTGTGTCCCCATCACAGCCTTTCCGCTCTTGTGTGTCCCCATCACAGCCTTTCCAAACTTGTGTGTCCCCGTCACAGCCTTTCTACACTTCTGTGTCCCGTCACAGCTTTTGCACACTTCTGTGTCCACGTCACAGGCTTTCCACACTTCTGTGTCCACGTCATAGCCTTTCCACACTTCTGTGTCCCCATCACAGCCTTTCTGCCCTTCTGTGTTCCCGTCACAGCCTTTCTGCACTTCTGTGTTCCCGTCACAGCCTTTGCACACTTCTGTGTCCACGTCACAGCCTTTCCACACTTCTGTGTCCCTGTCACATCCTTTCCACACTTCCGTGTCCCTGTCACATCCTTTCCGCACTTCTGTGTCCCTGTCACATCCTTTCCGCACTTCTGTGTCCCCGTTACAGCCTTTCTGCACTTCTGTGTCCCAGTCACAGCCTTTCCACCCTTCTGTGTCCCCCACCCTGATTACACCCCCAGATACCCCCCATTCTGATAACACCACCACTCCCCCCCAGCCTGATTACCACCACCCCAGATACCCTCAGTCTGATCACACCTCCCCCTCCTCACACCTCTCCCCTAATACACCCCTCCACCATCACACACACCTTTGGGTTTTGCAGTCTTGCAGACAGTTTCTCCTAGTCCTGCGGCTCCTCCTCCAGATGATGTTAGTGGAGGAATCTGCAGCACACCAGGGTGGGTTAGCTGTCCCTGATGCAAGCACAATACCTCCATACAAATCTGGCGGTGGCAGCTACACAGAGTGGGAGCCTCCTCCACTCCAACTTTGTCCTCTGCCGCCACTTCCCCAGCCCAACTTCGTCCTCTGTCGCCACTCCCCCAGCCCAACTTTGTCCTCTGCCACCACTCCCCCAGCCCAACCTCCTCCTCTGCCACCACTCCCCCAGCCCAACCTCCTCCTCTGCCGCCACCCCCCAGCCCAACCTCCTCCTCTGCCGCCACTCCCCCAGCCTGACTCCTGCAAGCATGGGAATCCACCCTACTACTCCGTCTACTTCTGCCTCATTGGATCCGCTCTGACAGCGGCACACATACATCACCCCGCCTACCTTCTGCTCTGTCCCACTGCCTAAAGCGCACAGGGGAATTGAAGCAGGCAGTCTCTGAATGAGCTGCGGTCCTGATAAAACATCCAAGCGGGCCCTATGTGGCCTACGGGCTGGGGTTTGGAGACTTCTGCTCTAGTTGATGAGATTTGGATAGAATAATAAATCAACATCTATAATGGGAATTCAGGTGCCTATTATGCTTACCATAAAATCTAACTTTGTGAAAAAAAAATTATTAAACTACCCTTTTCCTGTAGTTTTAGATTTACGGATTAGTGTAATCCCACACAAACTGGAAAATGGTTAACAACAGCAATAATTTAGCTGTTAAACATCATTTAAAGATAAAATAATTTTTAGCATCCTACACTTTTTAAATGTATACAGTATGTAAATAAGCTGTATGGCATAATAGGCTCAACTAATAAACTGTTATGTGCCATAATGGTGGCAAATTTTAACAAGGACAGCCAATGAAAACTGAAAATAACAGTCATATCGCTGAATAGGATGTTATATTTGGATCTTTAGTCAGCTGTGCAATTAGTTTCGGTCTGAATATACATTGGGACACATTTTTGGTTAATGAAATAGCATCAAATTTTGTTGAAATTTGTTTAATTTTGTATAATCGTTTTTTAAATAATTCCAAATTTTCAGAACGATTCGAATTTGGATCGGTGGAAAGGGGATTGCCTGATTCAAATTCTGTGTAAAGAATAGCCACTGGACACTTCCATCCCCTTCCTGCCCAGGACAATTTTCAGCTTTCAGCACTGTTGCATTTTGAATGAGAATTGCGCGATCATGCAATACTGCACCCAAACCAAATGTTTATAATTTTTTTGAGACATATAGAGCTTTCTTTTGGTGGTATTTAATTGACACTGTGTTTTTTAGTTTTTGCTAAACAAAAGAAAAATACCAAAAATTTTGAAAAAATAAAGTTTTTCTTAGTTTCTGTTATAAAATATTGTAAATAAGTAATTTTTCTCCTTTATTGATGTGCACTTATGAGGCTGCACTGATAGGCACTGATATGCTGCACTGATGGGTACTGATAGGCTGCACTGGTGGGCGCTAATTGGCTGCACTGATGGATACTGATGAGGTGGCACTGAAGAGGAGATACTGATGAGTCTGCACTGATATGCAGCACTGATGGGCATGAATAGGTGGCACTGATGGGCACTGATATGCAGCACTGATGGGCACTGATAGGCAGCACTGATGGGTACTGAGAGGTGACACTGACAGGCAGCACTAGTGGACACTGATTGGCAGCACAGGTGGGTACTGTTGGGACTTCACTAAAAATCAGGACACTGATGATCCGTGCCCTGATTATCAGTGTAGATGTTCCCTGCGTTGATTTTCTGGTTATTGACTCTCCTCTCCTCATACTCTGTCAGCTTGAAGAGAGGATTGCCAACAACTGGCAAATCCTATTTACACTGTGATCAGTTGTTATTGGACACAGCTGATCATGTGGTAAAGAGCCACTTTGATAGGCTCTTTACCACAATCAAAGATCACTGCCGTTGCACGCCACAGGGGGCACATGGGAAGCAAGAGCATGGGAGGACACTGACAGCTGAATGTACACAAAAGAATGCCAGCAAAGAAATATGCAGAAAAAAACAACGTCCCCTCCCCAATACATACCAGGCCCTTTTTATTTTTAAACGGTATGGGGCCCCCCATCATCCGTACAATACCAGGCCCTTATCTGAGCATGCAACTTGGCAGGCCAGGAGAGGGGGACTCGGTCCCTCCCAAAGCACCGTGTCCCCATGTTGATAGGGACAAGGGCTTCTTCCCCACAACCCTGGCCGGTGGTTGTGGGGGTCTGTGGGCAGGGGGCTTTTTAGAATCTGAAAGCCCTCTTTCCAGATCCTGACCCCCATGTGAATAAGTATGGCCTACTCATTTACTAAAAAGTGTAAAAAGTAAATAAAAACACAAGTTTTTGACAATTCCTTTATTAAAAAATCAAAATAAATGTCCCCCGGTGTAGATCCATCATTAATCACGACACCCGCCGCTACTGCCGACCCCCCCCAAAAAAAAAAAACTTCCAATCCTGGCAAAAGCTCATGTCATCTGCCAGCTCAACCATCTAACAGTTCTTAAATAGCACATTGGGTTGACCACAACCCTTTGAAATGTCATAGACAGGAGCATGCTGGGTCAATGATGTCACCCAGGTGGCAGAAGCCTTCATCTTTGTGTTTTTATTTACTTTGACACTTTTTGCTGAATGAACAAGGGTTATGACTGTAGGCATATATCAGCTCCGGAGGGAGCTCAGAGAGCAGACAGAGAGGCTCAGTGAAGTAGAACAAGTAGAACAACGCATATCAGATCTGGAGGAGGAAGCACAGGGCTCCCAAGTGGCTGCACACCAGGCATCTCAGGCCTAGCAATATATAATGGAGAAGATGGATCACCTGGAAAACTGCTCACAACGCAACAACCTAAGAAGCATAGGCCTCCCAGAGTTATGTTCCACTCGCATCCCTAAGGCCCTCGGCATCACCACAACTTGCATAGTGGAGAGAGCCCACCACGTAGGAGCACCATCAAATGACAACTCTCTCAATGCACGATAATTGTAAGATACCTAAACTAAGTTGCCATTCTACAATCATTCCGTAATGTCAACTACTTTCAGCTGGAAGGGCACAAGCTCCTCATCTTTGCCAACTATTCGCAAGAAGTATTGTGCAAGAGGAAAGCTTTCCATCCCATCTGCTCAGCCCTCCACCTCAAGGGGTTAAAACTCACCCTGGCATACCCGGCTACTCTATGCCTCACCGACCAGGCATGGGAGACAAAGTCTTTCAGCCACCTGGAAGAAGCTGCCTTATATCTACAAACATACTTCCACATCCCCAGAATCTATCCCCCATGAAGACCAATCAATGCCCCGAAGGCCCCAGAGATCAGTGTAGCCCCTGCAAGGATCCACCAAAAAGGTTTCGTTACTTAAACACTCCAGGATCCCCAAAACACTGCTGAAAAGGGTCTTTACTAAGCCCGCGGGTTCAAGCTCCCTCCTTCTTCTGGCCTCCCAAGATCTCAATGCTTACAACCTCGGTTGTTGTTCTAATGTCCTCTATTACAGCCTAGAGACATATGGTCCCAGTTTCAAAATGCACTGACCCAAACCTTTCGGTGATCCTCATATACCTGCCACCCTACATGACACGGCTACCTGGCGGAAGCAAAATAGCATATTGAACAAGTCCCCCTCTCTAGTAATGCTGTGCATTGGTGATTGTTACGTGTGGAAAAAAGCAAAGTCAAGGCTTCCCCTAAACTGTGAGTTGATTTTGACTTACACTCCATCCCACCACTGTCTTTTCACACCTACTCTATCCTATACCCCCCCCCCCTACTCTCCCCACCTCCATCTTTCACCACCGACCTAGCAAATACTCCACAGGTCCTTTGTCTCACAACAAGCACCTCACTTTGACATAATCTTGAACCCCTTTGACACAATGAAAATCATTTCATGGAATGCCAAAGGGCTCCAATCCACCCACAAATGCATGGCGATAATCCGCCACTTAAAGAGATTGAAAACAGACATTGCACTTCTCCAGGAGACTCTTCTCCCATCGGATGACTTCTGGCATATGCACAAGCTCTGGGTAGGCCAAACTCTTGGTTCAGCCTCTTGGTTCAGCCTCTGCAAAGCGGGTGTCCTTATTCTCATACACAAAAACCTCCTTTGTGACCTTGTGTCCTCACGATGAGGAAGGGCGTCTTTTGACCATTCGTCTTCCTATCTCTAAAAAAGACCTTATAGTGACTCAAAAGCCCCAAATTCCCCTACTAAATCCTTTTTCTGGGCAGTCACAGAACACCTAGCACCCTACCTGTAGTTCCCCTCCTAATAGGAGGTGATTTCAACACAGTAATGTTCACTCAGGGAGATAAATGTAGGGAAAAACATATTCTTCAACCACATCCTCAAACCACAGCAACTTTAATATCCTCCTTTGCAGCAGCCCTCCAGCTTAGTGATCCATGGCATTTAGCTCATCCAAAAGGCAGGGAAAATTCTTTTTACTCTCCTCCCCACCACACCTTGTCCAGAATTGACTACCCATTATGCAACTCCACTCTGCTAACAAACACCTCAGAAACACTCATCCACGAAATCAGTATTTCAGACCATGCCCCTATTTCATTGCTTATACGAGACTTCGGCCCTCCACCCCCCTCAAGGGCTTTCCCCAATTCCTCGCCCAAAACCCAGATCTCCAGAAAACTTTACATGAGACATGATCGGTTTATGAATCAACTAATGCCCCCCACCCACTGCTCTTAGCCCAACCTGTTCTGGGATGCGGGCAAAGCTCTCCTGTGTAGTAGGATAATAGCCTTTGCCACCGCGCATAAAAAACAGGTCCTTGAAAACTTTTGTGAAGCCAGCGACCGTTTGTGATTCACCCAGGCACTGCTATCGCGAAACAATACCCCAATGCACCGCAACTCTTGATGGCAAATGCCCAGGAACACATCTATAAGTCTCACTCTGATTTACAGTACCACAAATTTGGCAATAAGTCAAAGAAATTGCTAGCAAGGCTGTGCAAGGGTGCCCACGTTCCCACCCACATAACTTCAGTATAGACACTTAAGGAAACACATGTTCCTCCCCCACCAATATTAGTACTGTACCATCCTTGAACAATTTTACATCTCTCTGTACAGCCCAGATCCCACTTATACACATGCTGTACAGGACTTCTTAAAGGAGGTCAACCTTCCTCAAATCGACCCCACTCTCCTCTCTCAACTAAACTCTCCGATCACTGAGATAGAAATCCACAAGACAATCTCCTCCCTTGTGAATGAGAAACCCCTGTTTTCTACAAGCTAACGGCATAAACAGTGGTCCCAACTCTGGTGAAAGTCTGTCAGGCAATTCTACAGGAAGGAGCCTGCATCCGGATACCAGGCCCATATTAAGCTGATTTCCAAGAAAGGGAAAGACCCTTCAGAACCTAATTCCTACAGGCCAATCTCCCTCCTAAACAGACTCTAAAATCTTATCAAAGATCATTGACAACAGGCTGGCCAAAATGATGCCCACCCTAATTCACCCAGCTCAGGCAGGCTTCACTCAAGGTCAATAGTCCTCTAATATCTGAAAAGTTTTTACTGTTCTCCAACACGCCAGGACAAACATCAGCAAGGACGTAGCCATAATTTCTGTTGACGTAGAAAAAGCCTTTGACAATGTTGGCTTTCCTTGGTTTTCATCAGTTCTACAACATTTTGGCCTCTCTTGACCCATCCTTCACCCAAGTGCCTCTATGTATGCTTCACCTACAGCTATCATTGTAGCAGTCTGCCTTATCTCAAAAACTCAAATATCAAACATCACAAAGGCACCAGGCAGGGTGTCCCCTCTCCCCACTTCTCTTTAATCTAGCCCTATAACCATTATACATATTTATTATACATTATACATATATATTTACAAACCTTTGAACACAGGCCTCAGCAAACCCCTACAGGTAACATCTGTTGCTTCTTGGAACTCGGATCTCAACTACCCAGAAGCGGTAAACCGCATCATAACTGGATACAGTGACCAGGAAAAATCAACATTGCTCCACAGACTCAGGATCTGCCCTCACATCTCCTATTTCTGGAACCAAGTTGAGAATTTTGCTTTCAAGGTCACCGGTCGTATACCAACTAAAGACATTTTCCCTCTGCTCTTTGGATACCTGGAAACCCCTATCTCAAATCTATTGACCACCCAGCCAAAATCCCCTCAGCGCAACAAACCATGGCTGTCAGCCTGCTTCATGTCAGCTAGATGTACTATACTCAAAAAGTGGCCCTCCTCTTTCCCACCGACAGTTCATGAAATTAGACCTTACATCTCTACTTGACAAAAAAGAGCTTGTTGCAAGCTTATCCAGACATAGCATGGCCCCCAGATTTTGACTCAAATGAACACCATTCATCGCTACAGCACTACCATCAACAGATCAGCCTGGACACCTTCCCCCTCCTTCTATAACCAATGGAGCCCTACCAGCACCTTGGGGACTTTTCTCTCCATAAGATCACACTACGTATCAAACTAACTAATATTTGAGCTTGGTGACTAGGGATGAGCTTCGTGTTCGAGTCGAACGTACGTTCGATTCGAACATTGGCTGTTCGTCCGTTCGGCGAAATCCGAACTCTTGGTCCGTTCGCGTCAAAATTCGTGTGGCGTGCACGGCCCACAATGCACTGCGATGGCGCAGTGCATTGCTGGCTCATGATTGGCCAAGCATGCACTGTGACCCCGCATGCTTGGCCAATCGCAGCGCCAGCAGCGAGGAGAGCCATGATTGGCCACAGGCAGGATGCCTGTGGCCAATCATAGCTCAGGCTGTGTAGTGCACGCCCCACACTATATAAGGCCGCCTTTGAGGCGGCCTCGTGTAGTGTGTTGGCATCTGAAGCAGTGGGTGTTCTGTGTACCTTCAACACAGTTACACACCGATCGTTTTTGGCTGATTTCCTATCTTGCTCTTGTGTAGTGGTTATTGTCTGTGCCCTGACCGCAGTATACACCACTATATTCACCTCACCTATATAGCTAGTGATCTATCTTTAATAATAGAGCTTGCAGTCAGTAGTGTTAGGAGATAGTGCGTGCTGTCTGCGTGCTCTGTACCCAGTACATACCGCTATAATCCACCTACATAGCTGTTCTCTATTTGAGCCCAATTGCCATCTGCAGGAGTTATTGGAAGTTGTGTGTGCCTCCAGCACAGCACAGTATACATCTGTATATACCCCTTTATCTCTGCTGTTTTCTGGCTATTGTCTGCGTGCCCTGACCGCAGTATACACCGTGATATTCACCTCACCTATATAGCTAGTGATCCAGCTTTAATAATAGAGCTTGCAGTCAGTAGTGTTAGGAGATAGTGCGTGCTGTTTGCGTGCTCTGTACCTAGTACATACCGCTATAATCCACCTACATAGCTGTTCTCTATTTGAGCCCAATTGCCATCTGCAGGAGTTATTGGAAGTTGTGTGTGCCTCCAGCACAGCACAGTATACATCTGTATATACCCCTTTATCTCTGCTGTTTTCTGGTTATTGTCTCCGTGCCCTGACCGCAGTATACACCGCGATATTCACCTCAGCCTAAGGCCCAATTTTTCTGCCCCTGTTTAACAGGGGCGTTTAAGTACAATTTTTGATGCAATGCTTTGCAGCAGGGCTAATTCCAGCAAAAAAACTAGAGTATATGGAAGAGGTTGCAGTGTGGTGGCACCAGCACCAGTGCCTAAGGCCAAATTTTTCTGCCCCTGTTTAACAGGGACATGTAATTACAATTCTTGATATAATATTTCACAGGAGGGCCCCTTCCTGTGCCCACCCAGAGTAACGGTGAGGACTTATAGTGTTGTGGCACCAGCACCACAACCACCAAAGGTCGATTTTTCTACCACTGTTCAACAATGGCATGTAATTACAATTCTTGATATAATCGTTCACAGCAGGGCGCTCCAGCGCCCACCAAGAGTCACTTTGAGGGCTTACAATGTTGTGGCAAAACCAACACCTTGTTCCGCCATTTCTGCAGAGCATATAGGGCAGGCCCCTACTTTCAAACATCCAACTTACAAACATCAGACAGCAGCAAGTGAGATGAAAAAAGATGGACGACAAAACAAATTATACAGGGGTGATAACACTTCCCTATGTTTTCCAAAAAGCTTAAAAATAGTTTTTTTGACTGGAGCTACACTTTAAAAATGTACCAGTTTAAAATTACAAACAGATTCAACTTAACACAACAAACCTACACAGTCCCTGTCTTGTTTGCACCGCCTGTATACTGCTGTTCTGAGTATATAGGGCCTGGGGACCACACGCATTTTCCTTTTTTTAATATGGGTACAGGGTTCCCCTTAATATGCGTACAAGACCCAAATAGGCTGGTAATGGGCAGGGAGGGCTACCCATGCCATTTTTCTCAATGATTTTCAACCATATTGCAGGAACCAGATATAACATTAAAACCGCAAGCAGTTTTAAATGGTGTTATTTCCGTTTAATGTCATTTTGTGCAGGGACTGTTCTAAACACGGGAAACACGTGGCACTTCACAGGCATACTACAGACACCCCCCCCAGGCACCATATTTAAAGGAATATTTCACTTTTTTTTTTCACTTGAATCGTCATTAAAATCAGTGCTCCCGCCAAAACGGCCGTTTTTAAAACTTTTTTTTGCATTGACCCATGTCCCCTGAGGCAGGAGTCAGGTCCCCAAACCCTTTTTAGGACAGTATCTTGCATATTAGCCGTTAAAATTAGCACTTTCCATTTCGAACGTTCGAGTCCCATAGACTTCAATGGGGTTCTAACGTTCGTAACGAACGTGGGGTCCGTTCGAAAGTTCTGGTGCGAACCGAACCGGGGGGTGTTCGGCTCATCCCTATTGGTGACGCCCCCAGCCTCTTCCTCTGTTATCAGCTTATAACATCGAGTACCATCCCCCCCACATAATGCAATGATTCCCCCAGCTCACCCCTACCCCCCTTTCCTGGTGAACATTGGTCTATACGCATCTACCACTAGGAGGTGGGCGAGCTCTATCCACATAATGGGGAGAGGGTCTGGTGCAGTTTTCCATCTTTGCCCTGGGCACCGATTGACCTTGTCCCAGCATTGAGTATATGTATGCTATTTATTTGAGGTGAAGCATGTATATTTATTGCAGTTTCAATGGATACAGCTCACCATTAAAGATTTTCAATTCCAAAAATAGTAAACAAATAATAGTAGTGTATGTAACATATAATTTTATATATGAACAGAAGTGATGCTAACCCTAACATTTTGGGCTCTTGTGTCACATGACTTTGTCATGATGTTATTTGCTGATGTTCATGTAATGACCCAGAAAAACACCTTCAGAGTTTGACAACTATTTGCACAGCATTGCAACCTCCATTCACCCCAGTGGGGACTTGAGGCTCTAATCTATCGGTACAATCTGTGCATGGAGGTTTCCATGTTTACTTACATGTGTTGAAGCTCTGATTAGACATGCGTGTGTACTCTACTATAGTCTGCATTAACAATAAAGTACATATACAGTATCATAGCTAAATATGTTTTTTTTTTTTTTCAGGGTGCAGGCACTAAGGTTATATCTATAAACATACAAGCAATTGTCTTTGTTTTAAGTTGTGTGTATAAATTAAAAAAATCTCCCCTGATTTTATGCAACTGCTGATCTCCTCATCTCTCTTAAATATGCTTTTAGTTTACATTAGGGGTTGTATTCTTCCCTTTATAACCCTTAACCAGCTTAACATCATGTCTTACAGTACAACTGATCACAAAGAACAATTATTACATTATTTATTCATCACTTTCTTTGTACCTGTTACATTAGTTCACCCTGTTGCTAAGTAACACCAAATGTAATATTTAGTGCAACGACTAATGCTTCAGTAGGTGCTTTCTACTTTCCATTTATAGCTTAAAAAAAATACATGCAGGCAACAACAACAAAAAACTGTATTTTAAAAATGGAGTTCTGCTTTAAAGCATATCTAGGGGAATATTTATAGATTATAAATGTGATGTTCACCACAGTAAATGGGTGTTTGAGATACAGTACCTCTAAACCAGAACCAGGCATGAATCTGAAATTTTCTAAAACCCAAATGGAAACTTTTAGGTCCTTTTTGTAGTTGCATATTAAAAAAAATCAAAACTGGGGTGTGCTTTCTATCCTTGCTGATACATTATTCTTGCTATTCTGAATAGTGATTGATAAAAAAAAAATATATATATATATATATATATATATATATATATATATATATATATATATATATATATATATATATATTTTACATTTTCTGGAAATGGGTTTTACCTGTGTGAATCCATTGAAAGCACCACTGGATGCCTGAAAGAAATAGAAAAGCACAATGTTACCATTTACAATTGTCACTGATGATGAAGTACCATGATGAGGTTCAAGGAAAGAGGATGTGATTTATGTATGGTCACAAGCAGGTTCTATATCTAAAGGTTCTAACAGGAAATGCATTGGGAATTATGAATGTTAAAGTCTGCATGAAGACTCATCGAAGAACTGCGGGTAATCTGTATAGATTCACATTTTCTTTTTCAAAATAAAATGTAACTTCTTTCTAAAAGTGGACACATGTCCTAAATAAAAAGAATATTTTTTCTCCAATGCTATAATTTGGAACATGTAATTCCACTGCTTTTTGTTTTTCATTTGTTAGGTCTAGAACTCACAGGTAAAACTATGACTCGTTTGTCAAAATGTATGACCTTTCTAGCTAAAGCTGAAATAAAAATTTTAGAGAGGAGCTCCAGACTCCCAAAAAATTTAAAGTCAGCAGCTACAAATACTGTAGCTGCTGACTTTTATTATATGGACCCTTACCTGTCCAGGACTCCAGCGATGTCAGCATCCGAGCTGATTCTTCAATCGCGCCAACATCATAGGTAAGGGAAATCAGCAGTGAAGCCTTCTGTGCATTCTTTTGTGCATGTACCAGAAGGCTATGTGGGGAAGGAGGAGGGGATGAATATGCTCCTAGATTTAAGCTGGAAGTAGGAGCGAGTACCTGTCAAAACCAGGTACCCACTCCTCCCACAAAGTGCCAAATGTGTTAGTGGAGGGGGGGAGGCTGGAAAAAAGTGGATCTCCACCCACACAAATGTAAAAATCAAACTGTTTAAGGTTGAAAGAAAAGTGAAGGAATTACAGAACATATTTACAAGTAACTTGATGGCCCTATGGCTACTGATGTGAGACTTGATATGACTCATTGCTAAAAAGAGCAGACGGTGGCTTTTCATGGTTCTGTTTACTGACACAACCTTTACAACCCCTGTTCCTACGTCATCAGAATAATGCTTTGGAAACAGTGTTTAACAAACACTTAGGAATATGGCATATTGCTCATCTACAGAGACTTAGGCCCTATAATAATTTACACATTTCCTTTCAGAATATTTACTGAATGTAGTGTTTTGTACATAGCTAAATCAAATCTCCCATGTGATATATTTGTGTGCAGTGAATACTGAAACAAAGTTCTATGATGTGCATAATCTATTAGTAGTCCAGATAGGCCAGGATAATCAAAGCTAATTTGTCATTGGTTGGAGTGACTGCACATCATCTTGTACCTTTATGAAATAAGCCCACTTGTGTTAGGTTTACTCAATATATATTTTTATTTTACTAAAAGGAAAAACTGCAATATGCTACAAAGGTGGTAAAAAGGGTATAAAGCATAGGGACCAGTACCATGAAGGATCTTTATCTCTAGTAATCTACACACTGGGGAAAGCAGAGATACCTCTTCTTTATCATGGTCTAGATCCTGGTAGAGAAATCCATATCTTCGGTTAGCAATTTCATCTTCTGATAAATCTGAGCTGTTGGTCTCATTGTCCCTGGGACTAGAAGGACGCTCAATGCTAACATTTCTGTAGCTTCTTATGCAAAACATGGATTGGGGACTGGTATGGATTGTTTCATGATAATTGGCGCAAGGCTCATTCACAGACATATTTTGTGTCTTGTTTTCATTTTCAGCCAATGTCTGTTCATTTTTATCTAAATTATCAGTGGCTTGTGAAAACCAGACCTCATTCATGCATGCCAAATTTATATCTGGGACCGAGAATTCATGTGTTTGGCAGTCTCTTAGATAAGACTCACCCCATGAATCTGTAGTATAGCTTGGATCCCAGTTTTCTGGCCATATCTTGTCACTGTCTATGTCAAGACAACCCTTAAATCCAGTGTCTGATATAATTACATCTCCTTTAGCTAGTGCATCTCCTTCCTGATCTATAAGATGAGTATTTGTGTTATTGCAAGAAAGGTCACTTTTGTGTATATTTATTTTGTCACCTGATTCTTGAAACATGTTGTTGCAGGCTTCAGTGGGTTCTGCTCTAGCTTGCTTAGTATACACCTCCTTTTTTTCAACAGAGTACCTTAAGCTTTCTGTTTCACCATTATACTCTTCAACAAAAGTGTCATCATCCACCAAATATTCTGTTTTATTTGTTTCTGTATGTGTTAGATCATGTCTTTTGTGCACATCAACCAATGTATCTATTTGTCTGTCACATTCCAATAAACCTACATCAGTTACATCTTTTGTACTGGTGTCTGATGATGTAAATCCCATTTGCCCCTCATCATCTTCGACATCTGCATCTGTGTTCTCAATGTCGCTGGTGGTTTCGCTGTAGGATATAAAATAATCTAGATGTTCCGCCTCCTCTGTTTGGACTGTATCTGCAATATCTTCTAGATCCACTTTAGAAATATTCATGTCTTCTGTCGGTTCATTTTCACATACATCAAGATGTGTTATTGTCATATTTTCATTTTCAGTGTCCTCGTTTTCTTTTTTGTACTGGATATCTTCGAATACACTATCATCACTCATCAATACCATGTCACAATTTGACATTTCTTTTATAGCTTGTTCCTCTTCCACATCCTCCACATTCTCCTCACTTATCTCTGATGGGAAGACTTCCTGATGACAAACAAAGTCTATCTGCCTTTCCCAGGAAACATCTGAATTTTCATTTTCATACTGCCTGTCTCTATTACTCTCAAGGCCTAATCTACCAAGATCTACATAATTTTCTGATATATTCAATTCTTCAGACTCACAAACTTGAGTCTCAGTTAAGGCCAGATTATATATTGACAGACTGTTTGAGGAGTCGGGCTTTATGCAGACAAAAAAGGAAATGAGAAAAAATGAGAACATTATGGCAATAACGAAAAAGGTATAGAAATGCATGTTTAATTAACATAAAATGATAGGACTTGAATGTATGGGAAAAAACAGGGTAACATACATAATATTTTTGATTACCACTCATGTTGTGCAAAATACTTACTGGCTGGACTAGTTCATTGCTTGTCTGCAGATACAAAAAGCAACAACATTAATGCTTTATTGTTACATATACAGTCAGGTCCATAAATATTGGGACATCGACACAATTCTAATATTTTTGGCTCTTTACACCACCACAATGGGTTTGAAATGAAACAAAAAAGATGTGCTTTAACTGCAGACTTTCAGCTTTAATTTGAGGGTATTTACATCCGATTCAGGTGAACAGTGTAGGAATTACAACAGTTTGTATATGTGCCTCACACTTTTTAAGGGACCAAAGGTAATGGGACAATTGGCTGCTCCATGGCCAGGCATGTGTTATTCCCTCATTATCCCATTTACAAGGAGCAGATAAAAGGTCCAGAGTTAATTTCAAGTGTGCTATTTTCATTTGGAATCTGTTGCTGTCAACTCTCAATATGAGATCCAAAGAGCTGTCACTATCAGTGAAGCAAGCCATCATTAGTCTGAAAAAGCAAACAAACCCATCAAAGAGATAGCAAAAACATTAGGTGTGGCCAAATCAACTGTTTGGAACATTCTTAAAAATAAAGAATGCACAGTGAGCTCAGCAACACCAAAAGACCCAGAAGACCACGGAAAACCACTCTGGTGGATGACCGAAGAATTATTTCCCTGGTGAAGAAAACACCCTTCACAATAGTTGGCCAGATCAAGAACACTCTCCAGGAGGTAGGTGTATGTGTGTAAAAGTCAACAATCAAGAGAAAACTTCACCAGAGTGAATACAGAGGGTTCACCACAAGATGTAAACCATTGGTGAGCTTCAAAAACAGGAAGGCTAGATTAGAGTTTGCCAAACAACATCTAAAAAAGCCTTCACAGTTCTGGAACAACATCCTATGGACAGATGAGTCCAAGATCAACTTGTATCAGAGTGATGGGAAGAGAAGCGTATGGAGAAGGAAAGGAACTGCTCATGATCCAAAGCATACCACCTCATCGGTGAAGCATGGTGATGGTAGTGTCATGTGTTTATTGATGATGTGACTGCTGACAAAAGCAGCAGGATGATTTCTGAAGTGTTTCGGGCACTATTATCTGCTAATTTTTACAGAAAAATGCTTCAGAACTCATTGGACGGCACTTCACAGAGCTGATGGACAATGAGCCGAAGCATACTGTGAAAGCAACCAAAGAGTTTTTTGAAGGGAAAGAAGTGGAATGTTATGCAATGACCAAGTCAATCACCTGACCTGAATCCGATTGAGCATGCATTTCACTTGCTAAAGAAAAAACTGAAGGGAAAATGCCCCAAGAACAAGCAGGAACGGAAGACAGTTGCAGTAGAGGCCTGGCAGAGCATCACCAGGGATGAAACCCAGCGTCTGGTGATGTCTATGCATTTCAGATTTCAGGCTGTAATTGACTGCAAAGGATTTGCAACCAAGTATTAAAAAGTGAAAGTTTGATGGATGTCCCATTACCTTTGGTTCCTTAAAAAGTGGGAGGCAAATATACAAACTGTTGTAATTCCTACACTGTTCACCTGATTTGGATGTACATACCCTCAAATTAAAGCTGAAAGTCTGCAGTTAACCTAAAAAAAGTATATATTATAACACACCACTATTTAGATGTGGTGGCTGCATTTGTTTTCTTTTTCCTCAGGTTTCTTTTACTTTATTTTCACTTGGTGACCCAGCCAATAATACATTTCCTATTCTAGGGTGACAACTGCACACTCACTGCACTGTATATATGAAGGAGCAGCATTGTCACCATGAGCTGCTCTCCTTATTTGGACTATAAATGCCTTCCCCATCTCCTCATCTTCAATACAAAGACAGGCATTGCTTTGTAGTTCACAGAAGAGCTGAGAAAGTTGTTTGTGATGTTAGCTAAGTACGTAGGAAGGTTTAAAGATACTGAATTTGACAGAATTAATGTTTTTTTTCTGTACATGCAGAACATGTTAGCCTGAAAAAAGAAAACCAATGCAACCGTCACATTTTAAAGGATAAGTTCACCTTATTTTGCAAAGTGAATGGTCTATTTTGCTTTAGTACTGTAAGGATGACAGAGACAGCACCAAAGCTAAGGGGTTGTAGACTATTTTCACAGTCTTTTCAAAACAAAACAAAAAAAAACTATTCTGCTGCATTCTCATCTCATCCTGTTCAATGAGCCTCTGTGCCATGAACATGCAGCTACTGGGCCAAAATGATTCTTTGCTGATGGAAGAGCGAAGTTGTGTTTTTAGACTGATAGGCAAGAAGTTTGCCCCTACATTAGTTAAAATGCAAAATATGAGTATTTAAATGATGTGTACCTTTAATTACACACACAACATTACATTTTAAAGCATAAAGGGAAATCTTACCGTCCATAGGTCCCATGGCAATGTCTGAAAATGAAAGGAGAAACAATATAATAAAATAATGACATGTTATGCATAAATATGTTAGGAATGTATTACAATAGAAGCAATACAATAACAGTGAAATAGTTGCAGAGCAATGCTAAAGTAATTTGGCAAGCTTTAATTAAAAACACAGAATATGCACAATATATATATATATATATATATATATACAGTGGGGACGGAAAGTAATCAGACCCCCTTAAATTTTTCACTCTTTGTTATATTGCAGCCATTTGCTAAAATCATTTAAGTTATTTTTTTCCTCATTAATGTAAACACAGCATCCCATATTGACAGAAAAACACAGAAGTGTTGACATTTTTGCAGATTTATTAAAAAAGAAAAACTGAAATATCACATGGTCCTAAGTATTCAGGCCCTTTGCTCAGTATTTAGTAGAGGCTCCCTATTTGCCTGGAGCTTACTTTTAATAAAGTAGACTATTCCTTTTTATTATTTATGTTTGCAATTTCCCCTTATATCATAATTTGTTTTCCTTTTTTACTTTTTTAAATGAAGCAGGAATGTTAGTGAAAATAGATACTGAGTGCATTTTTTATATACTCGCATGTCACATTAAAGGCTGAACTTGAAATCACCACTTGCAAGCAAAAGAACACTTTAATATAACATATAATATTATGAGCTGAGAAAGACGGACACATTCGGTGCAAACATATTAAAGCCAAAAAAAACTGCACATTAGGCCTTGCAGACCCTGAATAGCTTAGACATAATTATCATTTTGTACAGTTCCAAAAACACAATAAATGGTTTACTAGTCCCTCCTTTGACTTTATTAGTACTATACACATAACGCTATATAAAATAGCCTTGCAGACCCTGAATAGCTTAGACATAATTATCATTTTGTACAGTTCCAAAAACAAAATAAATGGTTTACTAGTCCCTCCTTTGACTTTATTAGTAGTATACACATAACGATATATAAAATAATTTTAGACCTGTAATGCCATCTTGTGGACTTTTTGGGTTTTAAATATTATGTAGAACCGAATAGCTGTAAAATATGTTTTTATTATATTACACTCACATAACATACACGATATTATATTGTGTTGACTTTGTATACTGATCACTATTTATCCCTCTAAATAAAATACATTGTATTAGTTATTTATTTTATAAATATGTTTTCATCTATTATTTTATGACTCGTTTCTTCTTTTTTTGCTACATTAGTCATGCAGATTATTCACAAATCAGTTCTATGTCCTGTCTCATGCATTTAAAAAGGTCACTCCACCACAAATAGGAGATTGTGTTCAACTGTAATAAACTAAACATCAGCCTGGATAGCAAGTTTGGAAACCCGTTGTGTGTGTTGTAAATTCTCCTACCACCCAACTAGTCTCACTGATGTTTTGCTACAGTTATATACTGTATATTTTCAATCTATGGTTATGAGTAAATAAAATATTGTAGTCCTCCCAGAAACAAACCCATCAGAAGACATTAGAGCATTTCTCCAGCACTGACGTGATAACAGGAAAGAAGCCATGAATTTATTCAGCAGGAATGTGGGCCAAAATTGGGAAGATTAAGGAGGAAAAGTGTCATGTTGGCCCTCCAGCATCCTCATACAGTATATACTAGTTCTAGCTTTATTTATTCTGTTGTCTGTGCAGGGATGTCTCCAGCTTGTTAAGTACCTGAGAGGTCAGGTACGTGCCTATTATTTTCTTGTAACATTTCAATGTGTAGTTTAAAGCATACTTTTTGCAAAATTCATCATTGTGCCATGGCAGTAAATTCTTGTTATGTTTTATCTAGAAGCCTTGATAATGTTGGGGACTACCATTTGTATCTTCTGGGCATCTAAACATGACCAGATCCATCAAAGTAATAGAAAGCGTCATATTGAGTAAAGTCCAGCTGCCCAAAACTGATGTTTTCTAATCTGACATTCTATTTAGCAAAACCATAAAAAGTAAAACGACCGAACGAAAAAACTGTGTCCATACAATAATGCTTGTTCACACTTCATCAAGGAGAGTCATTTTGCATGGATTAATATTTACAGATTTTTTTTTTACTATGCACTTGCAGTGTTGCAGCACTCTATGGTTTTGTCCTGCTGTAGCTGCGAGGTGTTAATTACTGATTTCACCTCCCATGTGTCCACTGGCATTCGTCGTCTTACATTCTGCAATTCATCATTACCAAAAAAACACTGGAGCCTGACATTTTCAATTGTGCAACAAAATATTGTAATGAAACTTGTAGCTTGACACTTAAAATGTAAATAACAGAGCAATACTACATACCTGGGACATGGGTGAATGGGACTGTGTTATTCCTGGTGTTGCAACCTCTGGTTTGAAAGGATCAAAGTCCAGGTCTAGTAATGATTCTACATTCTTTTCTTCTGTTCCTTCATTCTATTGAAAAAAAATCCTAAGATTTATATTGTGAACACCTTTGTATTAATACAGAAATCTTTAACAAAGTTTCTTTTGTCAGAATTTAAAGAAATAATCTTCTGCCAGCATTCGACTCCCTCCCCATCAACAGAGCAGCACAGGGATGTGTCGGTGAGACACTAATGCATTCCAATTTCAATGAGCTCCCACACATTGAAAAAGATGGGAAACAATGTTTGGTTCTCTAACTTTGCTGTAGCTGCAATTGTCAGCTTTTGTGAGGGAGAAGAGATTGGGTGCAGTTCTGCTGGGGGGCGGTTCCTGTTTCCAGGAAGAGGAGGACTGTCTTGGCATCTGCTAAAGCCAATCACAGTCCTGCTAGGGGGTTCAGTGTTGGCCCAAATGAGCAGGGGGGTTCAGTGTTGAGCCAAATGAGCAGGGGGGTTCAGTGTTGGGGCAGAAAAGCAGGGGGTAGAGCAGTGCGGCAGATGTGAAAGGAGGTGTATAGGTGGGGCAGATGAGCAGGGAGTTACAGTGGTGGGGCAGGAGAGCAGGGGGAACAGTGGTGGGGCAGGAGAGCAGGGGGAACACTGGTGGGCAGGAGAGCAGGGCCATACAGAGGTGCGACAGATGTGCAGGAGGTACATTGGTGGGGTAGATGAGAAAGCAGGTTATAGTGGTGCAGCAAATGAGCAGATGGATTCAGTGTTAGGACAGATGAGAAGATGATTCAGTAGTGAGACAGAAGAGCATGGGAAAACAGTGGTGGAGGAGATGTGCAGGGAAGTACAGTGGTGAAGCAGATGGGATCAGGGGTACATTGATGGGGCACATGAGCAGGAGGGTTACAGTGGTGGGACAGAAGGGCAGGGGGTACAGTTTTGGGGCAGATGTGCAGGAGGTACAGTGGTGGGAGGGAAGAGAAGGGGGTTCAGTAGTGGGACAGAAAAGCAGGGAGGTACAGTGATGGGGCAGATGAGCAGGGGTTCAGTGGTGGGACAGATGAGCGGGGGGCATTCAGTGGTGGGCCAGATGAGAAGGGGGATACAGTGGTGGGGTAGAAGAGCAGGGGGGAACAGAGGTGGGACAAATGTGCAGGAGGTACAGTTGTGTGGCAGAAGAGATAAGGGAGTACAGTGGTGGGGCAGATGAGAAGATAAGTTCAGTGTTAGAACAGATGAGAAGATGGTTCAGTTGTAGAGCAGATGTGCATGGAGGTACATTGTGGGGGGGGGGGGAGGGGCAAATAAGAAAGGGGGAACATTGGTGGAGCAGATGTACAGGGAGTTACAGTGGTGGGACAGATGAGCAGTGGCGTACAGTGGTGGGGCAGATGTACAGTGGTGGGGCAGATGTGCAGGGGGCTACAGTGGTGGGGCAGTGATCTAAAGGTGTGAAGGTGCATGAATTGGGGCTGATCTGAGGCGGGAGAGTGCTTGATGTTAATTTCTCACTACTAAAGTAGTTTATAACATTTACTTTATACAAAATCATTTTCGTGATTGAGAGTGTGAAGTTTACATTGTTTTGTTATAAAATCCGCACGCTCAATCTCTTTGAAAAACTTTTTCGGCACACTGTGCTCAAAAGGTTGCCTACCCCGTTATAGACTGAGAAATAGTGTCTATAATGAAATGAAGAGCCTTCACAACAGAAAATGGATAAATGGAATCACACATTTTAAATAGTAAAGCTCCACTTCATATATACAAAAGGAAATCCTATTAAGAAAAAGAGTGTTATATATCATAAGATTATTTTTAGAACAATAAATTTAAACTAAAAGTGTGCATCCAAAATTCAAACCAATTCAGACCAATAATGCTCACACAAGAAACATAAAAAGAAAAAAATTATTTATCTTTAGAGTTGGACAGACAAAAAACAGCAACTCAGCATTTTGCTACAGGAATGCTGATAGGCTGCACGCATTGGCAGCTCTGCAGTAAAATAATTGTTTTCTTGTCTTATAAGACTCAACAAGCGAAAGTCACTCAGAATGTAGAATAGGTGCAGTGTGCAATGTTTAGAGACAGTGGGTTCGATTGACTAAAGGCAAATGTACTGTTTACTTAGCAAGGGAAGTCTTTGCAAGAGAATTTGTCCTAGGGCTTAGTGAATAAGGTGAAATTTTGCTGACTTCCAACATCTAATCATGAGTCATAAAACAAAATCCTTCAGAAACTTTTCAGATAAAAGCCAACCCGTAGGCCCCATACTAGTTTTATGATGATGAAACGTATCTATTCAGCTTTAGTGCAAGTGACCCCACTGCTCTGCACCTAGTATTAAGAAAACTCAATTTCTTAGATAAGGATTTTTATCCCAGATTTATTTTTTTCCAAAATATACTTTCATAGATTTCTCACCAACTAGTCTATTTTGTTCTATATATTCACCCAGCCTAATGGCACCCATCATTGCTTGTTACAGAACTGAAGCATAAATCTAATTTGATATTCACTGTAAAGGACAGGGCAGACCTCTAAACATTATTTCATACATGCCGTATACATGTGTGTATAAATAAATATACATTACTAACCTGTGATGGGGTTGTCACATTGATCTCAGGGACAAAATTATCTTCAAAGAAGCTAATAATGTTTTCCTGTTGCAGTTCTTTTGATGGCGTGAGCTTCGGTAATGGAGGAACAGGAGGGCCTTTTCTCAGCTGCCATTAAAACATTCATTATTTCATTTGTGAGACTCTTATGTCCATAATTTACCTTACAGATAATGTATAATCTAATAACTGTATATTCTACCAACAAAGGATGGCCTAGAAAACATTCCCTTTGGAAAATGCTCCTGTGAGATATTATATCTGATAGCTTTCTGAACCTAAATCAAACAGGGAAGTTTGTGCCACCTAAAGTACATGGTTTTACTCTATCTATAAATATTTGCACTTCAGAGTTCTAGTACTTGCCTCAGTATGACTAATAAACGGTACACCTAAGATCTATGATTTGTATTTAAATGGTGGCACATTTGGATGCTTATAAAGCATGTTTAACTGTGAGGATGGTAAGAGTATCTATCACTGTGCAAAACAGAGAATATTATGACTATAGTAAAGCAAAGCATTATGGGTGCTGAGGTATAACTAGCATACTGATATCAGATATTCTAAAGCAGTGATGGCGAACCTTGGCCCCCCAGATGTTTTGGAACTACATTTCCCATAATGCTCTTGCACTCTGCAGTGTAGTTGAGCATCATGGGAAATGTAGTTCCAAAACATCTGGGGTGCCAAGGTTTGCCATCACTGTTCTAAAGCCTTTCAGTGCAACAGATCATATATACCATCATAATTCATTGGCACAACCCATATTAGGTACTGTATACATGTCAAACACAAATGAATACATGAAATGTGTATATCAATATAATCAGCATCGTGTATCAATAATTTTACTTAAAGTGTATGTATAGCCATTTTTTTTTTTGGTTTGAGTAGGGCAGGGAGGAGTTTGATCTCTTGCCAAGTCTCTGTTGCGTTTTGTATCCTCTAAAACAGCCTTGCCTCTGGTGAGTTTTCCCCAGCTATATGGTCACTAATGTGTTGAAAAGGTGATATTAACCTAAGTGAGATAAATCACTCTTATGCCCTGTACACACGGTTGGACATTTAGACGGAAAAAACATTTCCGACGGATTTTGGCTCAAACTTGTCTTCCATGCATTATCGTTGAGAACGAAGTGATGTACAATACGTACTACGGGACTATAAAGAGGCCAGTAGCCAATAGCATTTGTCCCGTAATTTATTCTGAGCATGCATGGCCCTTTGTGCGTCAGAATTGTCTACACACGATCAGAATTTAAACAATTGGATTTTGTTGTCGGAAAAGATTGCCCTGTACACACAGTCGAACTTTCCGTTGGAAAATGTGCAATCGGAATTTCTGACAACACAATAGAATCGCACATTTTCTGTGGGCTCAATTGGACTTTTTCTGTTGGAATTTCCGACACACAAAGTTTGAGATCTGCCCTGTGCACACGGTCAGACATTCCGACGACAAACTCCATCTGATTTTTTTCAACAGATTTTGGTCCAAACTTGTTTTGCATACACACGGTTGCACAGGCTATTGAACTTCCTTTTTCTCAGCTTGTTGTACGTCTTGTAGGTCCCCATGTTCCCACGTTCGTAATTGTTGGCCAACATTTGTATAACCGAGTGCATGGAAGACAAGTTGGAACCAACAACCTTTGAACAAAAATCCATGTTTTTTTTGTCGGAAAGTCCGATCGTGTGTACGGGGCATAATAGAGCCCTGGAAGGCAGTAAAAAACAGAGATTCTAATTCCTCTCTACTTTTAGTTTTCAGCTTGACACACACATTCTAAGTTTATATTTATTTCAAGGATTAGTCTTGGTGCAGTCAGTGTGTCCTGGAGCACGCAGTAAAACAACAGATTTTTTTGCTTTTGCATTTGTTTTCTAGTTTTAATTGCATCTAAAGGGCAAATTGAAGTGTAAATGTTAACAGACATTGAACATATCGGAAAAAAAAGAAAGAAGCGCTATAGTTCTAGCCAGTTACAAGTGAAAAATAATTAACATTCATCAACTGAAATATAACTCACCAAATCTAATAACTCTGTAATCTTTGTTAGAGAAAAAAGGCAATATTATTAATATCACTAAGGAATCCAGTAATGGTTCAAAAACGTCTTGTACCCAAAAGTACACAATTAAGTGCAGTAACATTATATTTTTAAATTTACAAGTATGCCTTTTCTCATGCACACATTCCAGTTAGATTTATGTAAGCCTCTCAATGGCTGTTTTATTTAAGTAGGCGCTTATTCGCTTTGTAGTATCATTGGGAACCGTATTGGGGTAGATGTAAATATCAAAATCAATGTAGGTCAGTGGGGTTGATTTACCTAAAGACAAATAGACTGCTCACCTTGCAATTGAAGTTGTTCTTTGCAGGGGAAATTTCCCCAGCAATTTGTAAATTACCTTAAGCTCTGCTAAAGTCCATCATCTAATCATGTGCAAGCAAAAAAAAAAAAAATGTTTTGTTTTACTTGCATGTGATTGAGTCTTCTTTGCAAAGTGAAATGTCTCCACATTCAGTAAGCTTAAGAGAAAATTCCCTTGCAAAGTGAATAGTCAATTTGCCTTTATTAAATCAATTCCAATGTCTTGGATCAAATTCACACAGTGATTAAGGGAGAATTATATATAAAGAAAGTCATCATGTGTATTCTGTTTTACCTCAGCTGGATATTAGGGATGTCCTTGTATATACACTGAGCAAAATTCTAAATGAGACACTTCTGTTTGCCCTATTTATCATGAGCTGAACGCAAAGATCATGGATAGTGCCATGCATTTTCATGCTGCAACATGAGGCAATGCTCGAGGATGAATGGCACAACAATGGGACTCATCACAGCATCTCTGTGCATTCAAAATGCCATCAATAAAATGCACCTGTGTTCATTGTCCATAGTATATGCCTGCCCATATCATAACACCACCGCCACCATGAGCCACTGGATCCACAATGTTGACATCAGCAAACCACTCACCCATATGACACCAACACCTCAAGTTGCAGCATGATAATGCATGGCCCCATGATGCAAGGATCTGTACACAATTTCTGGAAGCTGAAAACATCCCAGTTCTTGCATGGCCAGCATAATCACCGCACATGTCACCCATTAAAAAAAAAAAAAAGAAACAAATCAGCCCAATACAATCTCACAATTAAAAAGCAGCTGAACACCAAGGGTCAAAATTTCAAATCCCTAAGGTAAAATCATAAAACAGGCAATGCAGCGCTAAATAAGTCCAAAATAAAAATGAAGAAACAATCCATGCAGACTTCTATGATAGTACTAGCATGCAGGTGACTTTGTGGGAAAAAACCTCCACCAGAGTAGTAGATGGCCGCTCACCTCAACAAATGGACCCTTTGGTTATAGAGGGTCTCATATGCCTTCCCACTAGGGTTATATATGATGGAACATTCCACAGGCCCAGGCCACAGTCAACAACCTGATCAACTCTATGCAAAGAAGATGTGCTGCACTGTGTGAGGGAAATGGTGGTCACACCAGATACTGACTGGTTTTCGGACCCCCCAATACAGTAAAACTTCACATTTTAGAGTGGCCTTTTATTGTGGCCAGCCTAAGGCACACCTGTGCAATAATCATGCTGTCTAATCAGCATCTTGATATGCCACACCTGTGAGGTGGATGGATTATCTCGGCAAAGGAGAAGTGCCCACTAACACAGATTTATGAATGATATTTGAGAGAAATAGGCCTTTTGTGTGCATAGAAAAAGTCATAGATCTTTGCGTTCAGCTCATGATAAATAGGACAAACACAAAAGAGCTGCGTTTATAATTTTTCTCAGTGTATTTAGGCAATATGACTTTATACTAAAATGAGGGTTGTTTTAGAAAAGGGAAGACTCATTATTTTAACATTAGAATTGATTATTTAATGAATTAAATTGATTGATGAAAATTGATTTAATTGATGAAAAGTTTAGATAAAAACAAATGTCTATTAGAATTATCAGCACTTCGGGCGGCACAGTGGTGTAGTGGTTAGCATTCTCACCTAGCAGTAAAAGAGGTCACTGGTTTGAATCCCAACCCCGACACTACCTGCCTGGAGTTTGCATGTTCTCCCTGTGTCTGCATGGGTTTCCTCCAGGTACTCCAGTTTCCTCCCACACTCCAAAGACATGCAGGTAGGTTAATTGGCTTCTGTCCCAAATTGGCCCTAGTATATGAATCAGGACCTTGGATTGTGGGCTCCTTGAGGGTAGGGACTGATGTGAGTGTGCAATGTACAGGGATAGGGACAATTGTAGACACTCACTCAGGATGGACTGGTGTCTTTATTCAACCTTACTAACTATGTAACTTTTGGTAATTAGGTTCAGAGTTGGTGGATGTTTACAGTGCAGAGCTCCTGACACAAAGAAGGATGCCCTAACCTAGGGCCTCCTTTACATTAACAAACCCTGTCATCCTCAAATTAACCTTCCCTGTAAACCTAACACTAACCTTATGTGCATAACCTGTTGTTTGACTACTTCCTCTGCACCAAGCACCATTCTATACTGTATCAAAAGACATCAGAAACAAAGTCCTGGCACTGAAATCTACTGCTTCAAGAAATGAAACTCTCTTTTTCAAATAAACGATTCACTTATCATGTGAAAACATTGTCTATTTCTTTAGTAAATAGACCTCAAGAATATAGAAACGTGTTCAAGAGCCCAGATCCTTTAATACCTAAAACAAAGTCTGCCTATGAAGAAGAAGCATATCTTGCTTTAACTATGAAAACAACCTTGCAGGTAATCAAATGCCCAGCCATCCAGATATTTCAGTTTGTACAGTGTACAATTATGAAGATCTCCTAATGATCTCCCCAATTCCTCCCATTGCTCATTTATTCTGTGTTGGCTTACTTGAAACCTGTAATAATATAATACCTTCATTGGGTTGCTGAAATATAGCAAATATTGGATGTAAAGAAGTAAAAATGTGCCTAGCTGTATGTGACTGCTTATATGAATCTACATAATGCTGTGTTTTAAGTAGTTTTTGAATTTTCTATAAATTAAAGATTTATTATCTAGCCTGCAGTTAGCTCTTCCATATGCTGAAGTATAGCATCTGACAGCTGTCAAAAATGATAAATGAGCTGCTTCACAAATAATAGAATCCTACACATCAATGATCACTACCTATTTCCCATGCAGATAGAACCTATAAATAATAAATATTGGACTCCACTTAAAGTGGAACTAAACTCTCTCGAGCAACATTGACTGTTTTAATACTTATATTATATTCTAATATGCTAATATTCTTAAATAGATAGGAAGGTAAATTATATTTACTTGCTTTAAACTTTATTTTTATTTATTTGTAACATTTCTTCAGTTGCTTTCTGGTTTCTTGCCTAGGCCAAAACTAAGTCTTACAACTTGAGCCTTCACGAGCATCTTATTTCATCTGGAGGAGGGGCTTACTCAGCTAGGCACACCATGCCTACCTGAGCTAAGGGCAGGTGGATTTCAGGAAGTAAATACTACATGAATCATCTGCCTTTACTTAAGATGGCTAGAAATGCTAGGGAGTGTTTATCAAAGTGATTTTTCAACAAAATAAAGAATGGAAACATGGATGGATGGGTAAATGTGCAATGTGAAAACTTATTACGCTAACCTGTAAACCAACAAAAAACAGCTGCTACACACGAATGTGACAAAATTTGAATGTTACTCTCCCGGTTTATATGGATGGATGGGTGCCTTTGTTTTGAATATTAAAAATAGATAGCTTTATCAGCTTGTGGTGCTCAGATACAGTTATGTTCACCTTTAACATACCTGTGATGGAGATTTAGGCCTTGCAGGTGCAGGAGATGCAGGGGCTAATGTATGGTTTGGACTTGCTAATGGACTGGGGATCTGTGAAACTTCTTCAGGTGGCGATGGAGTCTTTGCAATGCGAAGGGGTCCAGAATCACTAAAACATAAAAAGTAGGTAAAAAGTAGGATTGGTCAGAAGTGTATCAGCTTGGTTATAACACCATATTTTTAAAACAAACAAACAAACAAACGTTGTGATAGGCCAGTGCACCATTTATGATGTTAATGTTGCACATTCTTCCCATTGAAAAGCTTTATAAAACACATATCAACATTTTATAGATTAGCGCGTAAAATTCATACTTTGCATTACATGGTTATTCTATTCACTACTTCAGTTTTATATTACTCTCTCAGCAGAAATTATAAATTCTATTAGCAGGCATGTTGTAGTAGCATATTAAAAGGGCAGCAAAACCTGGAGGCTAGCAACAATGTTTTTTTTCCTAAATTACTAAGGGTCCACTGGCTGTCGAATTTACAATATACTAGGAGCTACATTTATTTTACCCAAGGAAAAATAGCACACTGACACTTCAAGTCCCAGCTACTACCGAGCACTAAACTAGACTACATGTTTTAAATTGCATGATTGAGAATTTGACATTCAATCATACAGAAAAAGCACAGCTAAACAATGCTTTTACTCAGGTATGGCAGTCCACTCACCATCGTTTTCTGTTGCAACATTAAAGAAACAAAATTATTTTATGTTAACCAGCAACTCCAGGCAAGAAGTGAAACCAATCAGTGAATTGCCATTGCTATCCAGAAAACTCTGCATCAAAGCAATTTATCTGAAAGTGACACTATCACAAGACTGTTACACGCCTCCTGAAGAAAATGCTATTTGCCTGGCTATGTTTGACCAAACAGATCCAGTATAAGCATGCTGTAAGTAAGTGTTGGAAAAGATTCAGAGTTCCTCATTCTGGGTCACCAATTCAGAAACTATTGAAGTGAGAGCATGACAGCCAGGGAGCTAGCATTCTTCAAAGGAGAGTTCAGCAACGTCAGCCTCCATGATTCTTATATGAAAACATGGTTTATGGTTATTATTTGAGGAACTGTGGTTCTGAACAAGCCCCAAAACAGTGGCAGTAATAGTCCAAAATATTCCATCTGGTTATATTTCAATTTGCTTGAAGTTGTTTAGTAAGAGGTTGACCTTTTTGGCATTCATGTTCATCTGTTCATATTTTTACAATAACCATAACCCATGTAAGGATTTGATAAAATTATCCTAAATATTATAATGTCAGAAAGTAAACCAATGAAATCAACATTGGGTAGAATTCTATGCTTCTGATTGGTTTTATGTGCTGTGTGAGGGGTCCAGGAACTCAAGAAACTGAACTTACTATTGTAGTCAAATAAAAACATGTATTATACAGCAAAAAGTTATGTACATTTAAGTAACTACTTGTAAATCTTTTATTTTTGTTTTTAATAAATTAACCAGACTGGAATTTGAATCCCATTTGAGGACTTCAATTGGATGTAAAATGAATGAATTTTATACAACACTGTATCTTTTTAGTATTGCAATACAAACTGTAACCATATTTTTAAAACTGTACCTACCTTGGTGCTCCTTGAATAGTAAAAGCTTTATCAGCATGCTGCTCTCCTAATGTGTTCATAACTTCAAATAGTTTGTGACACAGCTGCCAACAAAGAGAGAAAATAAACCTTCAATCAACCTTTAACTGTATACTGAGAATGAGAGCTTCTATTTTGCTGAAAATTGGAAATGTTATTTTTTCAAAATTTTTAGGTTATGAGGATATATAGAGATGGTTTCAATCTCCCCAATGGGGACACAGACATCAATAAAAACCCAAGAGACATTCTAACCCTTACCAACGCTATATAAAAAAATGCTTTAAAGCTGTAGTAAGCATTGCTGGAACACTTGTACCTACAGGTAAGCTTATAATAAAGTTTACTTGTAGATACAAGGAATATCTCCTAAATGTGCACCGTTCAGGAGATATTCTCTATCTCTTCAGCCAGTGATGTCACCTACACTTGCTCCCTGAAGGGACGGCATACTCACTCCATCCCTTTAGAGCTCCATGCTGTGGCTGTGACTTTAGTGCAGTGATGTCATCACGGCTTGGCCATTTATATGATCGCAGCCCACAAACCCAGAAGAAAGACCAGGTGAAGACGGAAGTCCTGTCAATGGCGACAGCACGCTGCTGGAGGGCTTTCCTTTTTCAGGTGTTTCATAATGTAATATGCAATGCAGTATAGGACAGTATAGCAGTTCCTTTGATCATTTTCAAGACCCACCCAAAGGTTGTCCTAGATACTTCCCTCTGGCAATTTACCTTTTTAGTTTCATACTCTTACTATTGTTTGGTCCTAAAGACTTGCCCCTATCCTGTCTTCCTCTTTACATCTTCTCCTTTAGTCCCGCGTTATACCCTACTACGCCACCTCACTATTCCTATAATTATAAGTCCTGACACTCCATATTTTACCACTTTTATGACCTATATGTGCAATAATCGCCATTACCGTTTATTTTCTTTTTTTCTATGCCTTTTATATATATTTATTTTATATGTATTTATTTTTTTTCCCTTTGGATAGAGTAATGGAGGATTAAAATCCCTGCGAGATTTTTTGTTTCCATCTGTATCACATTGGAGAGATTCATCTTCACTTCCTGTTCCATAGCCAAACAGGAAGTGAGAAGAAATCCCTGCAAATTAATTGAATTCCTTGGGGAACCCCTGGTCAAAAGAATTTGTTTCCCCATTGAAGGAGTTCCCCTCTATTACTTTTCTGGGGACAACCAAAATTTGGGGTTTTCTTTTGCTTTCATTTTAAGACCCCTTTCACACTGCCAGTGTTTTTCAGGTGCTACAGCGCTAAAAATAGCGCCTGTATAGCGCCTGAAAAAAGCGGCTCTTTTCACTCCAGTGTGAAAGCCCAAGGGCTTTCACACTGGAGCGGTGTGCTGGCAGAGCGTCACAAAAAGTCCTGCCAGCAGCTTCTTTGGAGCGGTGAAGGAGCGGTGAACTCACCGCTCCTCCACCATTCCTCCACCGCTGCTCCCCATTGAAATCAATGGGGCAGCGCTGCAATACCGTTGGCAAAACACCGGTCTGGCACCCCACTAGCTGTGGAATAGCACCACTAAAATGAAGGTAAAGCGGCGCTAAAAATGGCGGCGCTTTACCGCCGACACCCAGGGTGGCTCAGTGTGAAAGCGTCTTAAAGATAATGGTAAACAGGACAAAGAGAGAGGGTAAATCTCCCTCTCCACTCTATCCAAAACGTAAAAAAAAGTTTTGCATTTAGTTATACTTACATTTTTTATGCATCTATTGCACCCTTAGAAGTATTTTACATCCTGTATAATCTTTACAAGGATTTTCCTACCAAAATAATGGTCTAGTATCGCTTTCCTGTTTATATGATGATGTTGAGTAGGGAAAAAAAGGCAAAAACATGGCCTTTTGGCGCAGTCAGTGAGAAAAGAAATGCGGTCTTGCCCACTCTCAAGGTCTTTTTTATACCCCTACAGAAAAATGTGTGGTTTGAGCAGTTCTGTTGATTTAAGGCTGATGTTTTTTCATTTATCATTCAGCGTGCGTGTTTTTATTTTCTTGTCCTTGCATCATCATAATTCTCTACAAAAGATGTGTAGCCAATATTTTTTTCTAGAAAGCTCAGCTGAGTAAAGCAATAAAAATAATACAGCATTTAAATTTCTTATACATGCACTGTTTACATATGGCACAACTGGGAGGCTTGAATTAAGTTAAGCAATAAATATGCAATGTTTCTGCTCACTTTAATGCATGCGCTCAAATAAGGAACAGATTTTAAAGCAATGCCAAAATGCCAGCTCCTCAATAAATAAGCAAGGAACACAGGCAGCTATTTTACAATGGTACAAATCGCTCTCCAGGGAGAAATAGTTTTTCTATTGTTTTCATAAACATTCAGAGCCTACAGGGATAGAAGATGTTAAACTTGGCAGTTTACAAATAAATCTGAACAGTCCTGCAATGACTTTCATGCTTGTAGACAGAGTTACAAAGGCAGAAGAAATTCAATTGTTTCCAAGCTAAACACTATAAATTTATAGAGAGAGTGCTTTGCGATAAATGAAAACAAAGTTACAAATGATAAATATAATGAATACTGCTGCAAAGAACATTGATTAGAAACAGTCCTATTTTTATAAAGTGCCGATACATACACCAGTTGTTGAACAGATAAGGCAGTTTTAGTGTATTTTTTAAAGCTTTCTTCATTGTATTTGTGAACGATACTTAGCTAAGCAGGACAATAACTTTTCCGCAGGATGTGGAAACCTTGCAAAAAGATCTGAACAAATTAATGGGGTGGGCAACTACATGGCATATGAGGTTCAATGTATAAAAATTTAAAATAATGCATTTGGGTGGCAAAAATATGAATGCAATCTATACACTGGGGGGAGAACCTCTGGGGGAATCTAGGATGGAAAAGGACCTGGGGGTCCTAGTAGATGATAGGCTCAGCAATGGCATGCAATGCCAAGCTGCTGCTAACAAAGCAAACAGAATATTGGCATGCATTGAAAGGGGGATTAATTCCAGAGATAAAATGATAATTCTCTCGCTCTACAAGACCCTGGTCCGCCCGCACCTAGAGTATGCTGTCCAGTTCTGGGCACCAGTTCTCAGGAAGTATGTACTGGAAATGGAGCGAGTACAGAGATGGGCAACAAAGCTAATAAAGGGTCTGGAGGATATTAGTTATGAGGGAAAGTTGCGAGCATTGAACTTATTCTCTCTGGAAAAGAGACGCTTAAGAGGCAAAAAAAGATTTCAATTTACAAATACCATATTACCACTATACGGATAAAACTTTTTTGCGGAATGGAATTTAACAAGACACGTGACCACTCATTAAAATGAGAAGAAAAGAGGTTTAACCTTAAACTATGTAGAGGGTTCTTTACTGTAAGGATGTGGCCTCAGCGGGGAGCATTGATAGTTTCATGAAACTATTAGATATGCACCTGAACGACCACAACATACAGGGATATACAATGTAATACTCATATATAATCACACACATAGGTAGGACTTGATGGACTTGTGTATTTTTTCGACCTCACCTACTATGTAACCTACTATGTAACTATGTATACTATTACTATGTGCTGAAGCATGCCATACAAAACTGAAATCCTATTTTTTTTTCTGTGCACAACAGCACATTATGTGGGTGTGAACTGAAACTATAGGACATAACGCAAATTGCCTTATTTTTACATTGGGGCCATGTATGGAAACGATGCTGGTGTGAACAAACCCTAGATGTGCTGCTGCAAGATAAATCCAGGTACTGAATAGCCGGTACAAAAATGCGATCCTTACTGGTGAGTGCATGCAGCTTTCACATGACCACTTCTTTTGTCATCCCCATAATATGCAGGTTTAGTAAGGATGAGCCAAACACTCCCCGGTTCGGTTCGCACCAGAACCTGCGAACAGACCTAAACTTCGTGTGAACTTTAGAACCCTATTAAAGTCTATGGGACTTATACGTTCTAAATCAAAAGTGCTCATTTTAAAGGCTTATATGGAAGTTATTGTCCTAAAAAGTGTTTGAGGACCTGGGTCCTGCCCCATGGGACACGTATCAATGCAAAAAAAAGGCAGTTTTAAAGTGAAACAATAAAAGTGTAATATTCCTTTAAATTTCGTACCTGGGGGTGTCTATAGTATGTAAAGGGGCGCATGTTTCCCATGCTTAGAACTGTCCCTGCACAAAGTGTCATTTCTGCAGGAAAAAAGTAATTTAAAAGCACTCGCAGCTATCATGAATTGTCGGCCCTCCATAATACAGAGGACAGTCATTGAAAGTCATTGATAAAAAAAAAAAGTGTGGGGTTCCCCCCAAATTCAATTACCAGGCCCTTCAGGTCTGGTATGGATATTAAGGGGAACCCTGCGTCAAATTAAAAAAAAAATGATGTGGAGTTCCCCCCAAAAATCCATACCAGACCCTTTATCTGAGCAAGCAACCTGGCAGGCCGCTGGAAAGGAGGGGGGGGGCGAGAGAGTGCCCCCTCCTGAACCATACCAGGCCACATGCCCTCAACATTGGGAGGATGCTTTGGGGGTCTGTGACCCCTCAAAGCACCATGTCCCCATGTTGATGGGGACAAGGGCCTCATCCCCATAACCCTGGCCAGTGGTTGTGGGGGTCTGCGGACGGGGGGCTTATCAGAATCTGGAAGCCCCCTTTTACAAGGGGACCCTCAGTTCCCAGCCCCCCGTTTGAAATGGTAAGGGGGTACAAAAGTACCCCTACCATTTCACAAAGAAAGTGTAAACAATTGTTAAAAAACACACACACACACTGTTGGGAAAAGTCCTTTATTAAAAATAAAAAAATTAAAAAAAGATTCCAGCGGTGGTAATCCACTCTTGCTATCCAGCGATGGCTGATCGCTTCTCTGGGGTCCAGCGATGGGTGATCTGATCTTTTCTCTTCTCCGGGGTCCAGCGATGGGTGATCTGATTTCTTCTCCAGGGTCCAGCGATGGGTGATCTCTCCCAATGGTCCAGCGTAGCGCATACATCCTGTCTCCACCGGAGACACTGCGGGAATCCCGGCAGCCTGACACGTCTTAGCCGAGTAGGACGGGGCCACCCGTCACCTGACCCCGCCCCCTCTGACGCAAATTGTAAAATTCCTCCGGTCATTGAGCTGTCAAATCCTCTGGGGCTGAAGTGGTTAAAAAAAATCGTATTTATTTATTTTTTAACATTGTCCCTTTAAAAAAATTTTTATCTCATCACTTTTATTGCTGTCACAAGGAATGTAAACATCCCTTGTGACAGTAAGAGGTGGCAATAGGTACTCTTTATGGGGTGATCTGGGGTCTAAAAGACCCCAAATCCCTCCTTTGCACTTAAAAGTATTCAGATTGCCAAAATCAGCGATTCTGAACGCTGTCTTTTTTTTTTAAATGGCGCCATTTTATATTGGAGACCCAATCAAAGCCGAATCCAGTTTTGTCTCAGCCTAGTGGACATGCCATGGAGGCTCAGGTTCGGGAGGCCCGGGAACAGCAGTGGAAGACGGTGTGGGGGTGGAGGGATGTCCTCCCCCACTCCTTAAGGATCACAGCTAAACAGCTTTTAGCCGTATCGGTTGTTATCACTAAAAAGCCAATCGCTGGCTCTGAAAAACAGTACCCATTCAAGCCATAAACGCATATTTGAGTGCGGTCAGTGTGAAGGGTTTTAACATATTTACAGGCCATCTTTTTTTATGCAATTTACATTTTATTTGTATAATACGTTTTGTTATCTGCTATCTGTTTAAGTGTTTCAAAAGCTTGTAATTTTTTTTATATATTTGTTTGGCTGATAAAAATGTATAGCTTTGAGCAATTTTAATGCCCTCTCTGGCTGTGTGCATCAAATTTGAAGAAATAAACCTTTTTCAATAATACCTTTTTATTATTTTCAAAAAGTAAAAAACATGCAATGCAAGATTACTTTATTTTCCAGCATAAAATCTTTACACAGGCTCTTCAACATATTGGTATATTGGTGCTTTTATTTCTCATGTATTCTAAAACCAATAAAACCAATTCACAAGCTACTATAACAGATCAAATTATTAGATGGGTTTTAGTTATTATGACAAGGATTTACACTTTATATAGATATATTTAATCTTTGGATATTTTCAACAAAATACTACTTACCCCTGTGATTTCCTTATGAAACTTTGCCTCCAATCCAGATATGTTTTTAAATGTGTTCACATAGAAACCAATTCGTCTGGTTATCAGTAAACATAAAACAGAGAAAAAAAGGTTACTATATTTTGTGAGACTGTCATATCATATATAATATTGATCTCATTTCTCATAATGTATATATTCTGTGTATTAGTTGGTGTATGGTTAGGAAGAGTTCATCTTTGCAGTAGGGGTGAAGGCAGACCCCTAGGGTTCAGACTGAAAATGGCACCCCCAAAGAGATAAATAGCTATTGGTGTATCAATCTATCAAGGTACTCAGACTCCAGGAATGCCTGGCTATGTAAACTATGGGGCTAGGGACAGTTTTAAAAAAAAAACAGACTGGGCAGCTTGCCTGGCTGCCTTGCCCTCCTGAACCATTCCATGCCACATGCCCTCAACATAGGGGGATACAATGCCATGGAGCACCATCCTGGCAAAGCACTTTGTCCCCATGTTGACGAGGGCAATCCTCTTCCCAACAATACTGGCCTAGTAGTTGTGGGAATCTGCAAGTGGCAGGTTTAGCAGAATCAGGAATAAGGAGGCACCCAAATACCAGCTCCCTCTATGTGAATAATTAAGGGGTACATAGTGGGAGGCAGTGCGATTCATTTATGTGTGTTCATTTAAATTGGTTGCCTAATGCACAAGAATGCACAAGGAAAAATGCACTCACCATTATTAGCTACTGTGTGTGTAGTAGTGTGTAGTCTGTAGTGTGTTAGTGCATTGCAATGTAGGTTTTTTGGGGTGCCACACAGAATGAATGTGTTGTGCACATACACAATAGTGTAAATATAGCAGTCACTTGATTTTAGCAAACAGAAATAGGATTGGATGCATAATAGACATAATGATATAACTATCACCTGCTCATTAGATGGTAGGTGTTTTGTAGTACATGCATTATGTAAATATTCACAACAGAGACATTTGCTAAAACATTTGCAAGTCACATTTGCCATGTTTATACTATGATAAATGTGTATCAAGCAAATGTATCAGCTGGTGAAGGTTGTCAAAGTCAAGTGTACAGTAAGATGCAAAAACAGTCATCAGACAGCAGCTTTCCGTTATTCTGACACCATGTTTTAAATTTTTTCAGAACAGTGGCTCCTGTCACCCTACGACTACACCAGCCCAGGATACCAGACATGTTTAATATACAAATGGCAAGAGGACATTGAGGCTTTTTTCACAACTAGGCGTTTTGTTTTCAGGCAGAAAGTCACGCGATTTTTGCTGCGATTTTGCCGTGATTTTGTACAGGTCAAAAGGTCACCAGTATAAAAAGCAGAAAACGCCTTCAGATGACAAAATGCTCAGATGTAAACAGGGGGCATTGAAATGAATGGGACTTGTCTTGTTGGGCGTTTTAGAGCTGAGGCTTACAGCAGAAAAACGCCCAAAAATGCCTAGGTGTGAACAGAGCCTTCAAGTATAGCCAGTTATCATAATGATTATTAGCCCTCCAACCTTTCAGAATCACAGATGCTTCTAAAAGGGTTCTCAAAAAAGGGGCACACTCCCAAAGCACTGGCCCTAATGCTTATAGACCAAGGCACTTTGGCATCCTCAGTTCCCAGGAAAGGACAGCAAGAAGAGATTTATGTGCCACTTCACCCTCCCCCTCCCCCCACACACACAAGAGGCAAGAAGGTTCCCACCCACTCCCCTTTGAATTGATTTTATGGGTCCCATGCAACCCTAACCAGATCACTTTGAGAATGCAAGGAAAAGGGGGGCGGGGGCAGTTGTATGCTCCCCTTGCCTCATGGGATTGCGGCAGCAGAGGTTTCTAGTCTCCCCTCTAAATTGAGGGAAGTGTTCCCATTGGCTCCCTGACCTCTGTAAATAGGTCTAGTTGTATCAAGGTAGTGACAGGTTCTCATACGCTATTATTGGGTAACCCCCTCAGGTCTGGAAAAGTGTGGGAAGCATTCCCATTGGACCTGGCTACCCAGGCTAGTCAGGTGACCTCTGTATCTGGGCAGCTGAGGAGTTTTTGTTATGAGTATTATCAAATAAAAGGGTGATTCAGAGCCCTGGAGGCTTAATCACCTCAGTAACATCAGCTGTGGTGTTCCCCGCCACCCTCCCTTTGTCGCAGGCTTTCGATTTATTATGTGGCTAGTGTCACCTTGTAAGGGGGACAGCTAGTTACATTTATAAAGTTAAACGAAGTTATATATGTTTTAAGTGGGGAGATTCCCCTTTATCTTGATTATACAGCTTGAGCTGTAGTGGCTGAGCTGTTTTTTTTTTTTTTTTACTTTTAAACAGGTAATGTTTATTGAACATTATTGCAGAGATTACAATCACAGTGGCATACACCGAACATTCAAAAGGCGTTGCGTCATAACCATAACAGTAGATAAAAGACATTTTTCCATTACAGTAGCGATTATGTATCACAGTCAAGGAAAGTCCTAACATTGACATGTTATTTACTGTAACAGTACATCAAATTCCCTCATCACACGTGGCAGCCTCCTGCAGCCATTTATCCCATATTCTATGATATTTAGCTGGGCAACCCCTACTTTTATATAAGAATTTTTTGTATGGGAGCGTAAGATTAACTTCCCGTTTCCAGTCCTCAACCCGGGGTGGAAGGGGCCTCATCCACTGTCTAGCTATCACTTTTCGAACAGAAAACAAGGTTTCCTGCAGGAAAGTGCCAGTAGTTTTATCTAATACGTCAGGAAATATCCCTAGTAGACAAGGTTTGGGGTCTAGAGCCAAGGGCGAGCCCATAACATCATGTAGAAATTATACTACTTGTTTCCAAAGTTCCTGCAGTTTGGGGCAGGACCAGATAAGATGGAAGAACGTCCCAGTCTCAAGAGTACACATCGAGTAGAGCACAGATTGATTCATATTATATTTGGCGGTCCTGAGTGGGGTGAGGTATGCTTTATGCACTATGTAAATCTGAGAAAGCCTGTCCTGGAGCCTAGGGGACACCAACTTGCACGTCTCCAGAGCCTCCTCCCATTCCTCGTCTGTCAGTTCACCCACATCACCCTCCCAGCGGGACTTCAGAGCATACGCTAGTCTCGCCGAGACGGGGGCCGTAAGCATACCATAAAAGCACGAGATAAGCTTTTTGGGATCAGTGTCCTTCACTATGGCGACAATAGGATTGGGAGCAGGCCGAGGCAATGACTGCGGGAATTGTGTTCTAAGTGCATGTTGAACCTGTAGGTACTGAAATAGCATAGTGTTTGGTATACCATATTCCTCCTGCAGCGCCTGTTGTAAAAATGTTTTAATAGTACCATGGTGAATCAGGTGATGCAGGTAGTATATTCCCCTCGATACCCATAACTGAACACTCTGGATCTTTTGAAGTTCCGGCAATTGTTTGTTATGCCAAAGTGGGGTATAGTCATTTGGTGATGCAACATTCAGTTTAGTGGATGCCAGATCCCAAATCTTTCTGTAATGAAAAAGCATGGAGTGTTTACCTGGCTCCACGACTGAGCTCCCCGCCCCCGTCGAGATAGCAGCTATTGGATCATCTGCCATTTGTGCCCAAGTAGGGGAGAGAAGGGTAAGAAAACGTTGTTTATCAGTCTTGTCTACATGGAAAAGCTGAGACAGTTGTGAGGCAACATAGTAATGATTTAGATCTGGAAGAGCCATGCCCCCCATATCAGTCGGGCTTTTCAAAGCCTGCCAAGCAAGCTTGTGTCTATTATTCCCCCATACAAAGGGTCTAAGGAGACTTTCAAGGGATTTAAAGTATTTCAGCGGCAAATATACCGGGGCATGCCACAACACATACAGTATTTTAGGTAATAGAACCATTTTAATCAGATTAACGCGCCCCCAAACCCCAAGGGGGAGACGAGACCAGGCCTGAATCTTAGTACGCACCAGGGAGAATAATGGTTCTACATTCAGCGCAATGTAATCTGCTGGATTCCTAGAGACATATACTCCCAGATACTTAATAGTGCCGACTCGCTGAAGAGGCAGACTGGCCTGAGATTCTGACTGTGGAAAACTGTCAATAGGCAAAATTTGGGATTTTTCCCAATTTATACGAAGACCGGAAAAGCTACCGAACCACTCTATCTTTTGTAGGGCCTTTGCGAGGGAAGGGCCCGAGTCCGCCAGGTATAACAGCGTGTCGTCAGCATATTGACTGATTTTTTCGGTTAGTCGACCCATCGTCAGTCCCCTGATCGCAGGGTCCTCACGAATCGACACCGCTAAAGGTTCAGCAGCCAAGGCATATAGTAGCGGGGACAGTGGGCACCCCTGTCTGGTACCTCTACTAAGGCCAAACTCCCGGGAGGACCACCCATTCGCCACCACCTTAGCCGCTGGGTGATGATACAGCAGCTTCACCCACCGGATAAAGTTCGGGCCAAAGCCGTATCCCGCTAGACACTTCCACAGATACTCCCATTCCACTGAGTCAAATGCCTTAGCTGTGTCAAGTGTCACCACCACACGCTCACCTACTGCCTCATGCGTTGCCTGTAGATTTATATAGAGCCTGCATAGATTGAACGATGTATTCCGCCCCGGCATAAAGCCCGCCTGGTCAGCCTGAATCAGGCTAAGGATCACTCCGTTTAATCTAGTAGCAAGTATTTTAGCTAAAATCTTAATATCTACCTGCAATAGGGAGATTGGGCGGTATGATTCCGGGAAACCCGGATCTTTGCCAGGTTTGGGAATCAAAACTATCGTTGCCTCCCTCATGGACGGAGGCAATGTCAGTGTATCAAAAAGACTCCCGTAGAGGGCAAGAAGCTTAGGCGCCAGCACGTCTTGGTAACGGGAATAAAATTCAATGGGAAGACCATCTGACCCCGGCGACTTGGATTTTGCAAATTCCGCAATAGCACCCACTATTTCATCGGTGGTCAGAGGGGCCTCCAGAGCCTGCACCTGTTCCTCCGTAACCTGGGGGAGGGAAACCTGAGCCAAAAAGCCGTCTATCTGAGTGGTGTCGTCGGAGACTGTAGTGGTGTATAGGTCCGCGAAAAAGTCCCAAAATCTAGCTGTCACTTCAGAAGGGTCCGTGATCATTGTATCACCCTGACCCCGCAAAGAAATAACAACCGGGGGCCTGTCTTCCCTGTGTACCAAATATGCTAGCAACTTACCAGCTCTTTCCCCGGATTCAAAGTATTTTTGTTTGGTAAAAAAAAGTTTCTGTCGGGCCTTGTCTTGGTGTAGCTGAGAAACCACCCTCGACTGTAGTCTAAGTGCATCTGCGTTTGCCGTAGACGGGTCATCTATGTAGGTGCATTCCCTGGAGCTCAAATCAGCCTCAGCCTCAATAATGACAGTGGCCGAGTCAGCTTTGAGCCTATTAATGTGGGTAGTCAGCACCGATCGAGCGTGTAATTTAAATGTATCCCACACTGCTGGAACTGAGGCCGTGTGGTCATTATCCTCAAAAATTTTTATCCACTCCGCTTTAATAGTGTCATCTTCGGGTAACAATGTCAGCCAGAACGGATTTAGTCACCACGCCCGCGGAGGCCTACCCAGGGGCACGTCAAGCACTACAGAGTAGGGGCTGTGGTCCGAAAGTAGTCTGGGGCAGAACAATACTTCCCTGAGTCTGGGAGTGAGTTGTTTAGATATTAGTATAAAGTCAATACGGGAGAGAGAACCATGTGCGGGTGAGAAGCATGAATACTCCTTCTTTTGAGGGAATTTGTGCCTCCAAGTGTCCACAAGGTGAATGGTGGTTATAAGCCTGGACAACCTAGTGGTCCCAGCTTGCCCCACCATCAACTCGGGGGGTTTGAGCCTATCCAGGGAAGGGTTAAGCGTAGTGTTGAAATCCCCCAGCCAGATAACAGGAACCGCCGGATGTCTGGACATAAAAGACAGACCCTCAACAACCAACGTCATGGTAAATGGAGGGGGGATATAGAAGGCCATAATAAGGTAGGGTTCCCCATACAATTTAGCATGTAGAAAAACAAACCTGCCCTGTGGGTCAGTAAGAATTTCGCAAAGTTCAAATTGGACAGACTTAGCTACAAGTACCGAAACCCCCCTTGAATGAGACGTGTAGGTGGAATGAAATGCCCACCCTATCCAAGGGCGTTTAAGGGCCATCTGCAGTCCACCCTCCACATGCGTCTCAACTAGCACCATCACTTCCGCCCTTTGCTTTTTGAGGAACGTGAAGGCTGCCGCGAGCTTAATTTTATCGCGCAGGCCCCTCACGTTCCAGTTAAGAAACCGTATAGATGCCATAAAGATTCATATAAAGCAATAGGTGCAGTCGGCTTACCCCCTAACAGCCCTCCTATAAACACACCCCAATACAGTCGTGTTTGATCAAGCCCAAACAGGGGCTGTATAGGCAGTAGTGGTAAAAAACATTCAGTAAAAGTAACACTTAGTTCAGATACATATTTCAATATATTTATAGTAATCTTCTGCATAGAAACCCTAACCAAACCATCCCCCTCCCCCCACCCTACCCTGCACCAACCCCAACTTGTGCGGGTATGTTCCCTGAAAAACCAAACATGTCTGGCTGGGAAAACCAGTTTCATTAAATCAATAAAAAGGTTTAGAACAATAAGTCTGGAAGAGGGTCGCGGCCATCGGCACCAGATGGCAAGGCAAAGCAAAGCCCCCTGTATAACAGTACACAGTGGTGACCCGGGTAAATAGGCAAAAGTGCCGGTTGCCATCCAGTTCCAGTGATCAGCTCCCTCTTGACAAGAAGAAGTCCCAGCAGACAATGGAGCAGTGTTCCGCTGCACCGTGCAATTAGCCCGTAGGCCTAACATGTCTCCCCTTGCTCCGGGAGAAAAAAAAAGGGAAAACCAAAATTGTTGAAATAAAGCAAACAGGTATGTATTGCAGAAAAGGTCCCCCAACAGGGACACTAAGAAAAAAGGAAAAAAGTTAATCCATGAACGTTGACACCATCAGCCGGCGCAAATGTCCCAGAATCGGAAAGTTCAGCCGATCTCAAAGTAGAAAAGGGCATAAAGGTAACATACACCGCAGATGCAAGCACCCTGGCAATAATAGAGCAGCAAGTAGAGATCAGGCGACCTGCCACAGTTCCAGAACACCAGGGGAGAGACGAAAAAAATTGTTAGCTCACACGTCCCAATGGGTCTCAGGCAGCTCCATCTTGAGGCCCTCTGCGTTCCAACCATGCTATGACCTCTCTGGGTTGTTCAAAGAAGATCGCCCGGTCTCCTGCCTCCACCCTGAGGCGTGCTGGGAATAGCATAGAGTATTTCACTTGCTGTGCACGCAGTAATCGTTTGGCCTCCATGAAACTCTGTCGGCGTTTCTGGACGTCCGCGGAAAAATCAGGGAAGATTGCAACTTTAATATTGCCCACAGGAATATTACCCTTTTCCCGAGCCATGCGGAGGGCCGCGTCTCTGTCCTTATAGTTCAGGAGTTTTGCAATAAAGGTGCGTGGAGGTGCACCCTGAGGTGGAGGCCTGGCAGGCATACGATGCGCGCGTTCAACCGCCAGCATGGGGGAAAAAGACTCTCGGCCATAGGTACTTATCAGCAATTGTTCCAGAAAAGTTGTGGGGTCCTTACCTTCAGCCCCCTCCGGGAGACCAATCAATCGGATGTTGCATCTGCGTATACGATTTTCCATTTCGTCCTGTTTAGCAATCAGGAGATCTATTTGCTTCTGCATGTGGTCAGCATCACTTTGCAGTGGTGGGAGAGCGTCTTCCATATTACTGATACGGGTCTCAGTCTCCCTCACCCGGTCGCGCAGTTTCTAAAAGTCTTGCCTCAATAAAGAGATGTCCGTTTGCACTTCCTCAATTTGGGATGTAAGGGACGTGCGGCACAATGTAATGGCTTCAAGAAGCCTGTCCGTGTCTCCCGCCACACGCGGCCCTCCCGGCTCCTCCGCACCGCCATTTTCCTCCCCCTCCTCACTCACATGTCGGCGGTATTTTGACAATCGCGCGGCCGCCGAATGTCGGGATTTCGAGGGAGACATACGTGCCGGAATGGAGGGACGCCTGCCAGACGTGGTTAGGTGAGTATCGGTGCTGTGGTGTCACAGGATCAGCGTGGGAGACAGGATTCCTCGGCGGAGCTCCGGAGACACGCGTCCTACTCCATGCAAGGTCAGGCCACGCCCCCCCTGGCTGAGCTGTTTTTACGTGTTTATTAAAGTTTAATTTTTGAAGATTTATTTATTTAAAGCCAATAATAAAGGCCGCAGCCAAAATATTTTCCAATTAAAAAAGGTACTTGTGTTTTCTATTTATTGTGTTAAAAAATTCTGCTGACTGCTATCCCATGGGTGTGAAGAAGTTAATGCATTTAACGTTTTATATATTTATTGAAACTAATATTTATCCTTGGTTGATTTACACAATCATTGGTATCCAAAAACAGGTAGGAAAAGTTTACATTTTGTGTATACCGGGTAAAGCAGCATAACAGTTTTAGGGCACAGTGCACGCTGGTGGCGTACACCTCCTTTAACCACTTCGGCCCCGAGGTCCTGGGACACTGTACACAAACAAAATGTACGTCCTTTTTTTCAAAAAATATAGATTTCTTTTGGTGGTGTTTGATCACCTCTGCAGTTTTTATTTTTTGCACCATAAACAAAAAACGCAACAATTTAGAAAAAAAACAATATTTTTTACTTTTTGCTATAATAAATCCCCCCCCCCAAATAAATCTTCATCAGTATTGGCCATGTATTCTTCTACATATGTTTGGTAAAAAAAATCACAATAAGCCCTTTTTGATTGGCTTGCACAAAAATTATAGCTTCTACAATATAGGGAATATATTTATACAATTTTTATTATTATTATTATTTTAACTTGTAATGGTGGTGATCTGCGATTTTTATCAGACATGCTGGACACTTTTTTGGCACCACTGACATTTATACAGCGATCAAAACTAACAATAGCCACTGATTACTAAATGTCACTGGCAGGGAAGGGGTTAACACGGGGGCGATTAAGGGGTTAACTGTGTTCCCTATGATTGTTTATAACTGTGGGGGGGGGGGGGGCTTACTGCGACATGACAGGGATCACAGTTCCTGACCACTGGGAACAGTAGATCCCTGTCATGTCACCTGTCAGAATGAGGAAATGCCTTGTTTACATAGGCATTTCCCCATTCTGCCTGTGTACAAGGCAATTGCGGGCCGCTGGAAGACGTTGAGACCTCTTGACCCACAGGCTCACTCCAAACATCACGCAGCGGGAGTAAGCGCACACCGGCGGCGGCGCGCGCCCACAACTACACCTGCGGTACAGCTACGGCAATTTATGCAGGAGAGCCATTGTGCCACCATCAAACAACGGCGGATGACCTTAAGGCGGTCAATATTGGTATTAGTTGAAATATAGGGAGCAAGATGGTAGTATGCAATCTTCCCTTATTTGAAACACCTCTTGGCACTAGGGACGCAGAAAAACCTAAAACATATCAGCATTAAATACCAGTGCTTTGGTAGAGGTACCTTTTTTTGAACACCAACACACTGGGACAGAGTCCCATAGAGTGTACAAAGTAAAATAACTGAATCATAAAGAAATTAACCATATAAGAACACAGGTCCAACACTCCCCATGAGTAATTAGTACATTTTCATTAAAAGTTTCTGAATCAGCAAATCATTAAATATGGTCCATTGTCAGTGCATTTTTTCACTTCAGCTTTTCTCATTTTACTGTGTTACCATGTTGTGGTAGTAGCCTATTGAACAATGCCTCACTGGCAGCTGGCATAGGCAAGTCACCGCTGTCAGTATTATATCCTTCACTCATTAAATTCTATGAGCAGCAAACGATTTGAAAAAAAAAATCATGCGTAATTCAGTAATTTTTCTTGAAAGTTGCACCTCAGTTCACATTAAACAATGTAATCACATATACTGTATCATGCTATTGCATGGTATATTGCCTTGACCAAGTAGGTTTATTCCAGTAAAGTTGTCCAGTACCTGGACCATAGTGAAGGCAGCTCCTCTTGTAAGTCTGTATTGAAATCTTCAAATACTTTTTGTGCCTTTTGAAATTCTTCTTCTGCCTGAAATAAGTATAAAATAGAATTACATGCAATCACATGCAAACAACACCCAAATAAACTGAGGGGAAATCACCCGATCGTCTCCCCCGCTATGACAGCTCCTGTAAGCGGTGGAGATGACCAGAGCGTGGTGGGAGGGGGTACCCTCTCTGGCCCGCCGTGCTCCGGTCGTCTCCGCTGTGGGCGACCCCCTCCCGCCCCTGATAAAAGTGATCTCACGACGAATCCACCACTGAAACCACTTTTATCTGAAAGAGGACTGTCCGCTCTTGAAGAGGATAGCTAGCTGCTGCCATAACAATGGTATTTTTCTTCAAACAGCCGACATACAACGACGGCAGGCGGGCCTTAAGTAGTTAAAGAATATTATCTAATTATTGGGTTTTGGAAGTCTTATTATTGGGTTTTAAAAACAGGGCAGATTATATATCTCCACATGGGGAAATCAAGTGGAGGTTATCTACATTTGCGCTGGAGTGTGAGTACAACTGTTGCATTTTTTGGGAGAGGAGAAACAAGTCAGGATCTGTTTGACATTTAGGTCTCTGCATATAGGTGTAAGCAAATTGCTGCTTCTACTGCTAACCTAAACTACTTTGCATGGCTAATGCTGCCTTCTTTATACTTGCATAACCTATAAACAAAACCAAGACCTTAACCGCATAGAGATGTTGTAGAATGACCTTAAGAGAGCTGTTCACACCAGACATCCTCCAAATGAGTCTGAGCTGAAGCAGTTTTGTAAAGAATGGTCAAAAATTCCTCCTAAACATTGTGCAGATGTAAACCAGAGCTACCAAAAGGAGGTTTGACCAGCCACTTGCCGACCCCTTAACTGTAAATGTACGTCATTACTTTACAGTTAAATGCCAGGGTTATGGGTGCAGGTAGCGGTTTGCTATTTGATAAAAGTGATCCCAGAGGTGGATTCGCCACGGAATCATTTTTATAGGCAGCGGGAGAGATGCCCCCCATTTATTCTCTAGGGTCTCTGCTAAATAATATATTCATATGATGTTTGAGGGTTCTAAGGAATTTTCTAGAAAAAAATATAGATTTTTTTACTTGCAAACAACAAATATCAGAAAAGGTCTGGTCAGCAAGTGGTTAACTTACTTTTTCCTACAGAACTGTAATGGGTGTGTTAAATAAAGACATAAGAAATTTGAATGTCTTGTGTGTTGTCAGCTTAAGCACATTAGGGTTGATTTTCTAAAACTGGAGAGTGCAAAATCTGGTGCAGCAACTCATGGTGGCCGATCAGCTTCTAACTTCAACTTGAACTGGGTTCAATTAAAAAAACTTGAAGCTGATTGGGTTTTATGCAAAACTGCACCAGATTTTGCACTCAAAATTTTTAGTAAATCAACCCTTTTCTGTTTGCCTATTATTGTGACTTAGAGCCGGTTCACACAGGGGCGACTCAGATCCGACTTCAAGTCGCCCCAAGTCACCTCAGGTCGCACAACATGTAGAAATCAATGTAAGTGAATGAGAGCTGTCTTAATGCACACTACTGAAGTCGCTCCGACTTCAGAAAAGGTTCCTGTACTACTTCAATCCAACTTGTAGGCGACTTGTACCCATTGATTTCAATGGAGGTCGCCTACAAGTCGGATCTCCGTCTATACGGAGGCGACTCTCAGAGAATTATCAGCTCTCAAAAGGAGTTCCCCCCCTGAGAGCTCATTCTCTGATTGGCCACGGCAAGTCGCCTGGCCTGGGGCGACTTAAAGTAGTGCTGTCCAAAAGTCATGTTGAAAGTTGTGTTGCCCCTGTGTGAACCGAGCCTTAGATGAGGATCAAATCACATCTTGTTTTTTTTTTTTTTTCAACCATTGCGTTATACTGTAATTTTTTTTTTCTTTTTTTTTTACTTTTGTTTTTAACTCTTTAACAAAATTCTTTAGCAATTAAGTTACTATACTATCTAGGTTTTTAATAGATTTTATTGATATTTGGAGTGATGTGGAATAACTGAGAATGAATGAATGAGATATGACAAGCTGTGATTAAGGCTGCGGATCCCTGAAGGATAAAAGGATGCAGAATATTAATAAAAAAAAGCAATGGTTGACCTTGTGAAAAGTCACAATTTATAGTGTGTTACATTTCTGATGGGTAGAAAAGTTCAAGGTGGTGATTCTGGATATACCAGGGGCGGACTGACCATTCGGCCACTAGGGCACTGCCTGAGGGCCCCTGCCCACTAGGGGGCCCCATCAGGGTTACCAGCCTCAGTGAAACCAGGGACAGTATGTAAAAATCTGTGTTTTATTTACATCTGTCTCTGAAATGTCCCTTACCGACATCCTTTTTGTCTAAAAATCCCGAGATTATAGCTGCCGCACCTCTCCAGTACCTTCTCAGCCAATAGAAACATGTCTGTGTGTATACTGTGTGATTGTATACTGTGTGTGTGTGTGTGTGTGTGTGTGTGTGTGTGTGTGTGTGTGTGTTTGTGTATACTGTGTGACCCCATAATCTCTAATTGCCTGGGGGCCCCATAATCTTCTATTGCCCGGGGGGGCCCCATGAGTTGTAAGTCCGCCCCTGGGATATACGGTATATTGTTTGGATCAGGATGGGTTAATGAAATTGCTTTACCAAATAGACAAAGGGACAATTTTAATAAATGGACATTTGTATTATGTATATTGGATTTTTTGCATTCCTTTATGTTTGTGTTAGAAATAAACTGTTGTGTATTGGGTGGGAGTGTATTGTCATTTGTCATGCTATATAACTGTTATAATCACATTGATAAAGATCTAGTTCAGAATTGTCTTGTTTGTTGAATATGGGTGGGAATAATGCAGACTTCTTTTATTTGTTTGTTTTTTTCAACATTCTAGCATATATTCACTTCCAAAAACCAAGTTCAAAGGAATTTCAGCAAACATAAATTTCCCCTGAGCCTGACTGAATATTTGCAATGAACTAAGGCTACTGTTAAAATCAGCTCCTAACTAAATAAGCTTCTCTAGTTATTAACGCCTTTCATGCCAATGTTTGGGCACTGGAATGCAAGTTCTAAAAAAAATCAGTTTGGGCTTTTTGCCCTTTATGTATAATACTACACAACTTTTAAACCAACAGTACAGTAATAACGATCAAAGAGCAGATCTGTACTAAGCTGCCAAGAAGGATAGATGACATTCCTGTATGCTTTATATATGAAATTATATATATGAGAATTGGATTTTGTATATGCATGGTTCACATCTACAGCTGCCATACATAATGTTTTTATTTAACATTTCAGATCTGTTTAACCTGGGGGGAAAACAATCGTTCCCTCCAGGGTTTCTGGATGTAATTTCATGAGATTGTTTTTTTTTTATTATTATTATTATTCTTTATTTAATTAAGCAATAGGTTATGGCATTACATACGGTAACTAATGACATCCAGAATACACATTAAAGCCATCACTTCAAGGCAGAGGATATCAGCGAGAAAACCAACAAAGTTCCCTCACAGCCATATGGAAAAAATTGTCAACAGTAGGTTGACTCTACAACAAATATTACCTGTTTTTGAACCAGAACTGTGATGGCAACCTCAAATTATAAAAGAAAAAGAGTTTTTAATAGGTCATACACATACCTTTAAGAAAAAAAGAAATAGGGTAAAACGAATGTGATCCTAACTAGCAAGTACCAAGCCATTGTGGGGTAGGGAGCATAACGTATATATCTTAAACTGTACCAGATACGGCTCTCTTCCCCAGTATTGTAGGGGCAGAACCTATTGATCATCGCATACCGGTAGATTTTTTCTGGGTAATATAGAAAATGGGTGACAGCTTGGGTGTCAGGAAGGGAGAGAAAATATGGGAAATGGGATGAGAAGGAAATAAAAGGGAGGGAATTAAGGCGACAGAAGGAGGGAAGTAAGAGGGAAAGGAGGGTAGAGAGTTTTGACAGGGTCAACGGCTCCAGGCTTCCGATTCTCATGAAAGAAATTGCTCAAGTGTATGTCCCATAGTTGTTTGAGAACCGGAACAAATACCAGTGTATCTAGCGTGTATTGTGTTCCTCCTTTCCTTCCCCAAGGGCTGCCATCAGGCGTTCCATCTGCAGTATGTTGTTCACCCTGGCAAACCACTGCGTCACCAAAGGTGGAGACTGTCTACATGCTGGGGATGCAGGCCCTTGATGCATTTAAAAGGTGTTTCAGTAAAGATTTGTGATATCGCTTACAGGACATAGGGATCAAATTCAGGAGTACATGTGTCAGATTGTCTTGAAGGGAGATATCACTAAGCTTGTGGATGATCTTCAGGACCTGTTGCCAAAAGGGTGCCATCATCGGACATTCCCATAACATATTTTCTGATATGAATAAGGGATTTTGTTTAGGGCTTTTAAATTATTACATTATTTAAATCCCTGTATTGTGATATTTTTGGGTGTTAATGTCAAATAAAAATATTTTACCTTTACTTTGGTGTTTTTCTGATTACGTAAATATATTATGTTGCTTACCTTAGTAATTCTCCCTTCATCTCTTCTCTTGGCGTTCTGTAATGCTTCCAAGTGATGTCTTGCACTATCATAATCAACCAATTTTCGGCTTCTTTTGGCTATTCGATTCTAAAAAAACAAGATGAACATTTCAGTTCATTTACACATTTAAATGCATAGACTATTTATATAGCCAGTATCATGTCAATCAAAACTACACACAGAAAAAAAACACATCAAAATAATGTCATATTTAAAATTGATTTAAACCAGGTTTATTGGCATATATTTAATGGAAAGTAAGTGTTTATTGCAAATGTCATGACAATGAACATGCTGATAAGTGGAGAGACCAGAGTGAACAGAAAGATGACCTCATCAGTCTTCTGATGTTTCCTCACTGTCAGATAAACAGGCTGGGGGCAACAATATATTCCTTAATTTTAGTGTCGTCTGCCTGACTACATTGCGTAAATCTCAGGATTTCATGGATAGAAATACAAATAGAAAGATGATCTGATGGGGGCATGCTCCCTCCTTCCTGCTCTTTCTCCACTGAGAAAAGTTCTTGCATTGGTTACACTGCTTGTAACATAGTCTGTGAATGGGAAAGAGTCTGATCAGTGACAGGATTATCTCCTCCATTCACAGATCATGTTCTAAGCAGTGAAAGAACTTTTCTCAAAGGAGGAGGAGGGGGCATGTCCACATTGGACCATTTGTACTGCTTTTCTGCCTGAAGAGCTGAAGCTGTTAACCATTGCAGCCTTGGAAGCTCAGGGACAGGAAGAGGACAGGCATCCATGCAGTGAAGATTTCTTCAAGATCCAGCTGCCTGCACAACTTGATACATACTTTATTACATGTGAGTGATATGACTAAAGCTATAGGATTTTTTTTTAATTAGTTAAACTTCTGCTTTACATTTAATAGACATGAGATGACATGTACAAGCTCCAAAAATACACTGTAATTCAATAGTGAGGTCACAGTATTGAAGAACAGAAGGTGGAGCTGCATAAATGACTATTATTATTTAAATGTATGTGTCTGTTCCTCAGCAGTCAAAAAAAATCTGCAGTGTTGGTAATCTACACTTATAGATTAGAATTCAGCCAAAATGTAATGGGAGATTTGAAATCACTCAGCAGTGTAAAAATAAGTCCTTGTTAAATGTTTCAACAGCACAGTGAAATCAGTCTGTAGAAAAAAAAGGTGACTGCCAAGGTTAACCTTAGGCTACTGAGAAATTTAGGATCTGCTAAGTTTGGGTTTTATTCAGCATGCCAGTATACAAAAAGAATATTCTATTTTATTGTTATTTTGTATCATATTGTTATATTACAGACACTAGAATATATTTATAGAGCAGTAGGTTTGATTTACTAATGGCAAGTAGACTGCTCACTTTACAAGGGAAGTTGCAAATTGATCAGAATAGTCTTTTGAGCTAACGGCTCTGTGTAAAGGGAAAAAAAACAGTCCACGGTATAAGGGCCAGCCTTGTAAGGGAAGTGGAAGCAGACTCCAAAAATGCAGAAAAGAAGCGAAAAACAGGTTCCTCTGAGCATAGACTGAAAGCATTTAATAGAGTATAAGTACAATAGAAACTCACATAGAGGTATCGGTAAACAGGCATATGTTGGTCCAGTTTAAGACGCTGGCATCTGTCCGTGCTGTATGCTATTCCTGTGGCTCACATAACCTTTCGAGATGGCTGTCCTGGCCAGCAGGATGCTATGATGATCAAAAGAGATCGAAACCAAGGGTTGGCGCGCAGCTGGAGCTCGGTGGAGGGAGCCTGAATGCAGCATTGGACTTGATGGCATCACTGGTGTGCTCACAATGCATTTCAGAGCATGCGCACTAGGGAGATGTACACAGTGTGTGCTCCTTTTTTAAGCTAATGCAACTTAGGCCTCCTTGTATTGGTTGTATTTTTTGGATAGTATCATATGCCGCCACCTGGTACAATGTTGTGGAGGCCTGACATTCACACTATAGGACTCTACCCTTTGCGATTTGCACAAATGTGCATCTTCAGAGGTTTCTCTGAAGATACACATTTGTGATACACATTTGTGCAAATCACGAAGGGTAGGGACCTAGAGTGTGAACATCAGGCCACCACAACATTGTACCAGGTGGTGGCATATGATAGTATCCAACCGAGACAAGGGGGCCTAAGTTGCATTAGCTTTGAAAAGGAGCGCGCACTGTGTACATCCCCTTAGTGCGTATGCTCTGAAACACATCGCGGGCATGCCAGTTTTGCCATCGCATCCAACACTGCTTTCCAGCTCCCTCCACCGAGCTCCAGTTGCGCTCCAACCCCTCAGTTTCGATCTCACTTGATCGCTGCAGCATCCTGCTGGCCAGGACAGCCATCACAAAAGGTTATGTGAGCCACGGAAACATCATACAGCACAGACCGATGCCAGTGTCTTTAACTGGACCAACATATGCTTGTTTACGATACCTCTATGTGAGTTTCTATTGTACTTATACTCTATTAAATGCTTACAGTCTACGCTCAGAGGAGCCTGTTTTTATCTTCTTTTCTGCATGTTTGGCGTCTGCTTCCACTTCCCTTACTTATACTCTATTAAATTCTTACAGTCTACACTCAGAGGCACCTGTTTTTCTCTTCTTTTACTAATGCAACCCATGAAACTTAGCAAAATTATTATTCAAATAAATTAGGAAACTGTTGCATCACTCTTTTCTTGGTGACAGTTCTTAAGGGTAATTTCTATTATTATAATTTTTTTGTATATATACAGGACCTCTGTTTCTTTGTATGTTCAAGAATCATGATTAATGTACAGAGCCATGTGGGCAGTCCTCTATTCAGAGCTGCTTGGTTACTGTACTAAATAATATTACTTACAGTGTGATGTAGCATACTAATTACATTATCCTTCTGCACAAAAGAGGATAAAAAGCTGATTCGTCAAGACATTCAAAGGTTACAGTGTTGCTATTTTTAACATCCATTTAAGACAGAGCATAATTTGGTGAATCAGACAAGAATGCTAAATATTCAGCTGGTCATTTCACAATAGGGGGTCTGATAACTGCACATTTGGGCTATAAATGTGATGGTGTATTTTACTATTTATACTCATGCACTGTTATTATTATAACCACTACCCCTTTTGACAGATTTCCTATGTTCATTAATAAAATGTACCACAAATGTTATATTCTTAATCAAAGTGAGGTAAGACATCTGAGTCGTAGGAATTTTTCAATGTTTGTTAATTAAATGAACCACAGATGGAATAATCTTGATCAAGGTGAAGATAATATACCTTGTTGGATAGGATCTGTTCCCTAAGTTTTCTTTTGTTGTCAAAGTCTGCGGCAAGACATTTGACTTAAAAGAATCTTCAAGGAAGCTTCCATTCCTTGAGTCAGACTGCCATTTGTTGTGTCTTCTTTTTCAGGGAGACTGGGTTCAACCAGACAGCAAAAGAGAAACGCCACAGCAGAGTAGCCCTTTGCCTAATAAATTAGTGAAGTCCCTATTGGGGATTGGAAAGATAAACTACTGCAAAGCAGATACAGTGCTTTGAAAAAGTATTGATAGCCCTTGAAATTTTCCACATTTTGTCATGTGACAACCAAAAACGTAAATGTACTTTTTTGGGATTTTATGTGATAGACCAACACAAAGTGGCACATAATTGTGAAGTGGAAGGAAAATTATAAATGATTTTCTAATTTTTTTGTAAATAAATATGTGAAAAGTGTGGCATGCATTTTTATTCAGACCCCCTGGATCAATACTTTCTAGAACTACCTTTCACTGCAAAAACAGCTGCAAGTCTTTTTGCTCATCCAGAGAGTGCCATTTTTGCCCATTTTTCTTTGAAAAATAGCGCAAGCTATGTCAGATTGGATGGAGAGCCTCTGTGAACCGAAATTTTCAAGTCTTGCCACAGATTCTCAATTGGATTTAGGTCTGGACTTTGACTGGGTAATTCTAACACATGAATATGCTTTAATATAGACCATTCCATTATAGCTCTAGCTGTATATTTAGGGTTGTTGTCCTGCTGGAAGGTGAACCTCTGCCCAAGTCTCAAGTCTTTTGCAGACTCTAACAGGCTTTCTTCTAAGATTGCCCGTATTTGGCTCCATCCATCTTCCCATCAACTTTGACCAGCTTCCCTGTCCCTGCTGAAGAAAGGCATCCTCACAACATTATAGTTGCCTTTGCCATGTTTCATGGTGGGTATGGTGTGTTCAGGGTGATGTGCAGTGTTAGTTTTTTGCCACACATAGCATTTTGCTTTAGGCCAAAAAGTTACATTTTGGTCTCATCGGACCAGAGCACCTTCTTCTTATGTTTTCTGTGTCTCCCACATGGCTTTTCGTAAATTGAAAACAGGACTTCTTCTGGCTTTCTTTCAACAATGGCTTTCTTCTTGCCACTGTTCCAACAAGGCCAGATTTGTGGCATGCACGACTAATAGTTGTCCTATGAATAGATTCTCCAACCTCAGCTGTGGATCTCTGCAGCTCCTCCAGAGTTACCATGGGTCTCTTAGCTGCTTCTATACATAATGCTTTCCTTGCCTGGCCTGCCAATTTAGGTTGACGGCCATGTCTTCGTAGGTTTGCTGTTGTGCCACCCTCTTTCCATTTTCAGATGATGGATTGAACAGAGCTTTGTGAGATGTTACAAGCTTGGGATATTTTTTTATAATATAACCCTGCTTAAAAATGTTTCTGCAACTTTATTCCTGACCTGTCTGGTTTGTTCCTTGGCCTTCATGATGTTGTTTGTTCACTAAGGCCCTCTAACACTCAGGGAGTTAACACTCAGCGACTCCAGGTATCCATGACATTTTATCTACTCTGAAATCTATCCCTGCATACAGGCCTTCGGTAGGTCTTAGTTATGATGTTCTTTCTAGGTGGTCCCAAGTGCCAGAGATCAGACTAGACACAAGGAAATAATAGGAATATACAATTTTCCAATGTGTTTTCCAATCTTTATAGCAAAGGGTTCCTCTCTTTACTTTGGAGATAGGCAGATGCAGCAAGGGAAGTTTGTATTATTAATCTACTTACGAAACCTAAACAGTATTTGAATTCTAAAACCTAATAGGGTTTGGCAGATCTATTTAATCTTCTTGATGAAGTTTACTCTATCACTTGAGGGCATGCACTTGGATGAAAACAGAACAGTCTAATTTCATTTCAGGGATTAGACTAATTATCTTGCATAATAAATAGTACATAGCCTTGTTCAGTTAATAGATGTTAGATGTTATATATTTACACTGCATATAAAAGGCTCAACTTTACATTTTGTTTTTGTTTCAGGCCTGGATAAAATGGGTATTATCTTTGAAACTGTAATCTGAAAAAATATCAAGTTTACAAATCACTTCAATCAGTTTTCTCGAAGCCGTCAAACCAAACGTCAGCTCCAATAGTCTGTTGAGCACAGATCTTGTCAACAGAACAGAAGTTATACTTTTTTCAAACCAACTATTTTGCACACTGTCATCCCCCTAATTACAAAGACAGGCAGAGCCATGCCTGAACAAACAGAATACTGTATCGATGTAACCAGAAACACATTTGTAGAGACAACCTACTGTATTGACGCAACCGGAAGCATATCTGCAGGAAAGGACTACTGTAAAGATACAACCATGAACATGTCTGCCTGCAGAGAATTGATACCTAATGTAGCTATGACTGGCCAGAACATTTCAGTATGTAGACAGAGCAGGGGACTAAAAGCTGGTGCTGGTATGTGCGAGCACTGCAATTTATTACTGTCAGTAGCAAATTGTAGCTGCAAGTTGTCTGTAAAAGATCTATGCTTGACTTGCCAGACCTAAAAAGACCATCCACAGCAGTACAGCTTTCAGGGAGAAATATATTGTATTTAGACTCCTCAGGGAGAAAGGCTGTTGCCATGGAAGTTGTTTTATTATAGCATGTGAACAACAGTCAAAAAATGCCAACGCATCAGGCCTTAATCATGGCTGTCTCATATTTAGACTCCTTCTCCAGTACCCACTTTCCTGGTGCAGCTTGCACTGAAATACACATCAGGGGTGGAAGGGAACAAGCCAAGGAAGATAGGACAGCAGCAATGTATTTTTTTTCATTCCATTAGGAATGCAAAAATTAAAGTACAACACCTTTAACCACTTCCCGACCGACGCACGCCAATGTACGTCGGCAGAATGCACCGGCAGGCATATTCGCTTACAGGTACGTCCATTCTTATATGCCGCCCTGAAATCGCTTGCGTGCCGCCGGTGGCGTGCTCGCGAGCCGGTTGGACCCCCGTGAGTCCGGTCGCGATTGTCTCACAGGGCGGCTGAATGGGGAGATGCCGTTGTAAGCAGCATCTCTGTTCTGCCTAGCAACACGTGATGCTGATCTCTGCTCCATGTGATTGGAGCAGAGATCAGTGTTCACTACCACAAAGCCCAGCCCCCCACAGTTAGTAACACGCCCCTAGGAACACTTAACCCCTACACTGCCACCACCTGGTTAACCCCTTCACTGCCAGTGCCATTTACACAGGAATCACTGCATTTGTATAGCACTGATTGCTGTATAAATGACAATGGTCCCAAAAATGTGTCAAAAATGTCTGATGTGTCTGCCATAATGTCACAGTCACAATAAAAATCGCAGATAACCGCCATTACTAGTGAAAAATAAATTATTAATAAACATGCCATAAAACTATCCCCTATTTTGTAAATGCTATAACTTTTGCGCAAACCAATCAATAATCGCTTATTGCATTTTTTTTTACCAAAAATATGTAGAAGAATACGTATCAGCCTAAACTGAGGGGAAAACATTTTTTTTTATATATTTTGGGGGGATATTTATTATAACAAAAAGAAAAAAAGAATGCATTTTTTTCAAAATTGTCACTCTATTTTTGTTTATAGCGCAAAAAATAAAAACCGCAGAGGTGATCAAATACCATCAAAAGAAAGCTCTATTTGTGGGAAAAAAGGAAGTCAATTTTTTTTGGGAGCCACGTCACATGACCATGCAATTGTCAGTTAAAGCGACGCAGTGCCGAATCGCAAAAAGTAGTCTGGTCTTAAGCCAGCAAAATGGTCCAGTCTGAAAGTGATTAATGAAGTTGTGATTTAATAGATCTCCCCACCCTCCTAAGTGCAGTCCACCTGGAATTATATTACCTACAGCCTCTGTTCCTATCATTTGCTTACTGCCTCTTCCAGAAGTCTGCACAGAGCAAATAACAGACAGACTAATATGCTGATAAAAATAAAATACATACTGAAAAGCTGAAATGCTGATAAAGGAATACATAATTTGATGAATTTTGAAAACCACTGGTCTATGGAGTACTTTCTAGTAAGAAGGAGCACCTTTATAGGCAGAGGCTGTCCATCAGGAAATGTTCCAGTTTTAGTTTGTTCTTACCCCTAAAATAGTGTAGCACAGGTCTTTGCTATACACAGGGCTTTTTTTTCAGCTGGAACTTTCTGGCTCAGGGCTCTTGTTCCCTTCTCACCAGTCACCACTATCACTTGTAAAAAAAGAAGTCCAACTTTTTATCATTGACAGCTTATTTCCCAGCAGCTCCCACTGAGTGCAGGATGAGGACAAGGGGGATGAAGGTGCTCGGGGTGCAGTGCAGATTCCAAAACCCCTACTGGATGATCACCCTGCAAGTGATAGAGGCAGAGCCGCTTACAGTGTGTGGAGAGGTACTAGAGCCACCTGAGTGCATCAACTTAATACAGCAACACAAGTAAGGCATGTGGAAGATAATGGAGCTTCTAAGGAGGGAAGGAGAAGGTGGGGGCAGTGGTAGGGGGTTGCATGCAGAGGCCAGAGCTAAAGAGGGGTGAAAGTAAGATGTGGATGGGGGGTGCAGAAGTAAGCAGCCTTGGACGAAGGCGAAGTGCACCCCTGAACTCTGCACTTCGTATGCAGAGCACCCCTTAACTCTACACAATGTACGTAGCACACCCTTGAACTCTGCACTCTGTGTGTAACCCCCCCCCCCCAACTCAGCACTCTGTACGTAATGCGCTCCTGGTATTTAATGCCCCATTTAAGACCCTTCCACTATAAATGAAATTTGACCACACCATTTTATGGAGGTTAGATGGATGGTTTGGAGGGTGTGTGTGTGGGGAGGGGGGCTTGGAGGGTCATGGTTGAGTTCCTGCACTTATTTTCTGAGAAAAAAAGTCATACAAATAAATGTACATTCAGGTCATTTCCTACTATATGATCTGTACGTTTTTCAAAGGATCTTACACCTCTTGCTAAAACAAGGCACTTAAAGCGGGAGTAAACCCAGTTAAAAAAAACACTTATGCCGCGTACACACGACCGGACTTTTCAACATCAAAGGTCCGATGGAACGATTCCGGCAGACCATTCAATCGTGTGTGGGCTGCAGCGGACTTTTGATTTGCAAAAATCCGACAGACTTTAGAAATGGAACATGTTTCAATTTTTTCTGCCGGAACTCCGCCGGACCCAGTTCCTACCGAGAAATCCGCTCGTGTGTATGCTAGTCCGACGGACAAAACTCGACGTGAGGGCAGCTATTGGCTACTGGCTATGAACTTCCTTATTCTAGTCCGGTCGTACGTCATCACGTTCAAATCCGTCAGACTTTGGTGTGATTGTGTGTGGCCAAGTCCGTTCATTCGGAAAGTCCATCAGAACTCTGTCAGAACTCCGTCGAAAGTCTGTCGGACCTAGTCCCTCGAAAAGTCCGGTCGTGTGTACACGGCATTACATTCCCGGCATGCCGAAAATGCTAACTTTCACATTGGTTGTGATCTCAACCAAACTTTCAAACCATCCAATGTCTGGTTTCATAACTGATCACATGTGCAGCATTATAGCAGTTGAAGAATCATTAGAGGCCAAGATGGAGGCTTCCTTGACTGAAAACAATAGAAGGGTTTACTTCCACTTTAATGATGAACCCTTTGATGATTCTGTCTTCATACCAAATCCTTGTCAGATTGAAGATGAGGACAATGTATTGAACATTTAATTGGTGTGTATGATCCTGTTTATTTATCCAAAACCTACCAGACTTATACAGTATAATACGTTCTTGAATCCAACAAAAGCTACGATGTAGTGTGAGAGGATGGAATCCCCTCTTTGTCTCTCACTACAGAGCCTATGCAAGAATGGTTAAAAACTTTGTTGTTTGGTTTCCATATATTGAAGCCAATGTAAAGAAGAAAAAAGCGGGATTTGTTTTTTTGGGTTTTTTTTCATTTTACAGCTGGTTTTAATGTATGTTTCTACTTTTCTGCAATGCAGCAAAAAATACAAAATGCTCTGAACACTGAATGAAGTCTTAATGAAGGATAATTCAAAAGAGGAATTTAGACGAATTTAAACCGGTAAAAAAATTATCATCTTTTTCTCTTCTTTCTTTTAGGCTTTGTTCAGATGTGCAGCGTTCAAAAACACTGAATGGCTTCATTCATATCTCTAAGCTAAACTGAACATAGTATGCCCCAAGCAGACCATTACTGCCTCTTGGGTTCCATTGCTGGAATGGCAGGCCCATAGGAGAAGATAATTGGGGGAACACCTACCTGCATTCAACACCCTTATGAGCAAGACTTTAGTTCTTGTTAGTTTGTGAAGTAATAGCATTGCCTATATCTTATACCCTTGGTACAGTTTGAATGGGATAGTAGGTGAAGAAAAATTCAAGAGTGAGAATCAGGGTGCCTTTGTTGACCTTCTGCAGGAAAACTTTTAGTTGCCTGACAGTCACTCTGATCTTTTACATTCAGGAATTAGTATGGAAAGCAAAAGTCCTGTCAATTATTTAATTTTTAGTCTGTTACTTACATTCATTTAAAATATGTCTGGAATTCATGTCTAATCTGTAAGGCAAGCAATAAATGTAATTACCTATATAATTGACAATTTATGAGTCATTTGACCTCATGAAATTAAATCATGGTGCTGAGGGTTAGTAAAATCACATTTTATCTTCACTGTATTGTGGTTTTTATGCTAGCTGTCATTAGCCCATGATGTTACTAAACAACCACTGACACTGCAGGTATAGTGGCAGTTTCCTGAATGTGTAAAGCAGACGTTGAATGCTTCATATAAAGACCTTTAGCTTGTGTTACATTGGCATGTTAGAACAGCCTAACATCTGCAAATTACATATTATTAAAAACAATTTATCTTATCACATATGTAACATATGTAGCATACCTTTATGTCTGGAAACTGTCCTAGATATGTATCAAGTGTTAACAAGGCTCCATCCACTAACTTTTGATGAAAATCTTCCCAAAGTTCATCACATTTCTGCAAAAATTATATATTTAAAATGAAAAAGTAGAATATAAAAATACAACACAATAAATAACTAAACTGATTTAAATAAGCAGGTTTTACGTTATGAAAGTTATCGTTAGTTTCATAGGGTACTATTTTGTTGTAAAGGAACAAAGAACGACCACAACATACAGGGATATAAAATGTAATACTGACATATAATCGCACACATAGGTTGGACTTGATGGACTTGTGTCTTTTTTCGACCTCATCTACTATGTAAACTACTATGTAACTATGTAAGATGTAGAAGTGCAGTAAAGGTATAGAAAAGAGATAAAGTAGGGCATTCTTGCACTTCCAGGCAGTAAAAACCCCTGCTTTGAAGGATAAATATAATTTTGATTTTGGAAGAGTAGATACTTAGTACACCTTTTGCAAAACTGAAATTGATCTAACCACATGCATAAATTATAAAATAAAATAAAAATATATGAGAGGAAAGAAAGAAGAAAGAAGAAGAAAGAAAGAAAGAAAGAAAGAAGGAAGGAAGGAAAGAAAGAAAGAAAGAAAGAAAGAAAGAAAGAAAGAAAGAAAGAAAGAAAGAAAGAAAGAAAGAAAGAAAAGAAAGAAATAAAGAACGAAAGAAAAAAGAAAGAAAGAAAGAAAGTGTAGCCCCCTGTTCCTAAAAATGGGGCCATAATGTAAATTTAGTTTTTGACTGAGCTGTGATCAGCTCAGATTGGTTGTACATAGTTTATTTGGTTCTGTTCTAATCTTGAATGTGTTGTGCATTTCCCACTGTTGCCAGTAGGTGTCACTGGTACCACAGTACAGTGTGAGAATTACAACTAGGTTGAGCTGTAATGAATATTCTTTTTCCAGAAACAGCCCAGTACGAGGTTCCTAGCCACTGTGCATGCTGGGAAGGGGTATTTATTGAACAGATGCCATGTACTCTAGTCAGTTCTCATCTTATGGCCCTCCAGGCCTGATGCTATGTTGCTGCAAGCTCGGCAAGTAGGCACAGAAGCCTGTCTGGGGCCTACTAGTCCGGAGGTGGTCCTTAGGCTGTCTTGCCTGTTTGGAAGAAGCTGAGCCAAGCTGAGGAGATCCAGGGGAGGACCCTTGCTGGAGAGAGCCAGGCTGAAGGCTGGTCTCTCAGAAGGGCCTGATGACTCGTTTGGAGGACGCACCTGCATCTAACTACCCTCACAGTACTGCCGGGTCAGCTTAAAGGTTCTGGTACTGTGAAGCTGCTCTACAATCTAATCAAGGTAACACACTCCTGGCTGCTAAGTTTGTGAGAAAGACTTATCCAGGCATCTACTGGCTGCTGAGTCTGTGAGAGAGGCTTATCCAGACATCTTATTGGTTGCTAGGTCTGTGTGAGAGACCTATCTGGGTATTCAAGATTTGCTAGAAGAAAAGTTGTTTTGTCCTTTGATTCAAGGAGTCTGTAAATGATCTGCTAAAAAGGTATCTGAAACCTCCCCTCAACTACTCTTTCCTACAACCTTTCTCGAGTTCTAATTAAAGCATTGAAAAATATCTAAAGTGACTGGCACCCACATTTGTTCTAGCTTCCCATTATAGGCATGGACTCAGCCCTAGGGTGAATGTTATGCCCGTACAAACGATGGGACATTGATCGGACATTCCGACAACTAAATCCATGGATTTTTTCCAACGCATGTTGGCTCTTGCATACACACGGTCACACAAAGTTGGTCGGAAATTGCGAAAGAAAGAAAGGAAGAACAAAAGAAAAAAAGAAAAAGAAAGAAAGAAAGATTTTTTTTTTATAAAGGTCGTAGGAAGCACTTACCTCTCCCACCGTTTTTACATCCTCTCTCCCATACCAGTCAGGCTCATAAACTTCGTGAAGAGATTCTGTGAGCTTAAGAGAGGCCTCTTGCATTCCTAAATAAATATATCAATACCTGAATAAAAAGTGTTCAAAATACTTATATTTATTCATACAAATACAAAAATATTTATATTCCAAGGATACAGTAAATCCAAGGTCCTTTTAGGTGTTGTGTGATAAAAAGGCATAAACATCACCCCTTGATGACTTGACTTGGCAAATCATTTTAATGTAAGTTTTTTACTTTCCCTAGATCTGATGAGAGCATTGTTTTAAAAAGTGCAATTTGCAGATACTGTGTGCCTGTTCTTTTCACAAATGCGTGAAATGAGATATACACCAATCAGCCATATCTTTATGAACACTGACAGGTTAAGTGATTGTTACAATGGCATCTGAAAGTCAGTGGAATATACAATGGATTATGCAACAAGTAAACATGTTGTCCCTGAAGTTGATGAGTTTAAAGTTTGTCTGGTTGCACATTCTGACCCATGTCAACAGCCAAATACGCATGCAATGGGTACATGGGCATCAGAACTGGACCAGGTAGTAATGGAAGAAGATGGACTTGTCTGATAAATCACATTTTCTTTTACATCAAGTGGAAGGCCGAGTGCGTTTGTGTTACTTACCTGGGCAAGAGAGAAGGGAAGAGATGGGAAGAAGGCAAGCAAGCGGAGGCAATGCAATGTGTCGGGCAATGTTCTGCTGGGAAACCTTGATCCTGACATTCATGTGGATTTCATATGGATGTTACTTTGACACAAACCACCTACCTTAACACTGTTGCTGACCAAGTACACCCCTTCATGGAAATGGTATTCCCTGTAACCTCTTTCAGCAGAACAATTTTCCGTGCCACACTGCAAAAATGGTTCAAAAATGGTTTGAGGAACACAACAATGAATTCAAATTGTTGACTTGGCCTCTAAATTCTCCAGATCTCAATCCAATAAAGCATCTGTGGGATGTGCTGGAAAAATAAGGCCAATCCAATGGGGGGCCACCTTGTAACAGGACTTAAAGGATCCACTACTGACGGCTTGGTGCCAGATACCACAGCGTACCTTCAGAGGTTTAGTGGTGTCCATGCCTGAATAGGTCAGGGCTGACTTGATGGCAAAAGGGGGACCTACATAAAATTAGATGGGTGGTCATAAAGTTATAGCTGATTGGTGTATTCTCATGATAGAACTATGTTTTATAAACACTACATTGTTAATGGATCATGGTCTCCTAAAAAAATAAAAAGAATATAGTGAAAAAATAAGCAGCATTGAAGCCCAGTGATGTCACTGGCACTTACAGTAAGTGGCCAGAAGCTGGTGTCTGAGATACTTTTTACTCTTTTTTATTAGCAAAATGGCTCTATAATATTGGCAACATCTGTACTATATTCTAGCAGTTCTGTGACCATTGTGGTGTTAAGTAATTAATTACTCAGCTCCTAGTGCCAAGACAAGGTCTTCTTGAGCCCAGGGTGAAAATGGGAAGCTGTGCCCCTCTCCCCCGTTTATTTTGAATGAGGTGGGGGTCAGGGCTAGTATAAGACATTGTGCTGCCTGGGTCCAAGAATGAAATGCTGCTATCCAGCCATCATGAACACTTCCGTGTGAGAAGCGGGAGCATGGGAGGCCATCATATGAACTAGCCGGTTGCGCTGTAGCCATCAATCGAATATGGTGCAGTCGGCAAGTCTTTACATGGGACACCTGGGTAGGCAGCAAGGGGTTAAAAATTCCGCTAGCTCCACATCTGTATGGATGTGGGAGTGCGTGTACATTGCACATGTTCCCACATCCACATGCAACTGAATAAAAAATGTAATGTTTTAAGAAAACACACTATGGGTGCCATTAAATCTTAATGGCACTCCCACATACTGAACAACGTGATGTGGTTTCCCAGACATGCAAATGCAAGGTGACAAAGCACATGTGGTTTTCATGCAGTTGCATCTTAAAAAAAGTTTAAGGGATCTTTTTTCTGCAGGAAATGCAGATACAGTAGCCCATTCACATGAATGGGCTCCTGTACCCCTGCAAACGCAGCATGCAGAACCGTGGAGATGTGAACCTAGCCTTGGACCTTGTGCTGTTGCTGTGGGCAACAGCTTAACTTATACCCCAATTTTTACACATCTGCCACATTAGTTTGAACGGGATGGATGGGGCAGTCCTTTCTAGCCAATGCTCAGCACTTGATGAGGGACTTGCCCTGAGCTGAGTAAACATACATAGAGCAACCAATTAAACCAGCCAGCTAAATCACATTATCTAGATCCACTTCGACCCTTGAAAACTTTGTTCCAGTAGAAGTTTAGAACTTACCAGTAGGTAAAGTGGTGCCTGAGCCTCTTATTTCATCTTGCAGCACTGGTGATGGTAATTGTGCTGTGCTATGCAGCTGTGTGTGCCTCACCACAGGGAGTCCTGCTCCGCTCAGTTCCCTAACTAATGCCCCACTCTGGCTCTGCCTCACAAGCCATGCCCACCCCACACTGCTCCACAACCAATGCCTAGTCTTGCTTGACCATTCCCCAGGCAGTTAAACAATTTATTCAGGAGGTGACAGTACTAGAGACAGTGCCGGTGGTATTTTGTATGCGGCTGCTCTCGCCCAGCCGGCAGCTGCAACACTGAGCCGGCAATTTAGCGAATAACAAGTCTTCTTACACACTGCATTTCCAGGACATAGAGGTGGCGGGGGGCACCAGACCGCAGCTGCCTTGCTCAAACTGCTGCCTGGGTCCAATGGATCCAGCGAGACCCATGGTGAGACTGGCCCTGGTGTGGGTGCATAATACACTGTAAAATTATGTAAAATCCTGCTATTTTTTACTGCAAAGCAGGAGTGAGTAGGAGCAAAGTAGGAGTAAAAAAGGCCCAAACTGCAGTAATAGTAACCCAAAGCAACGATGTGATTTGGTGTAATAGAAACTCCCGGTATTGGCCCTAGTCTACAAAGTTATAAGCCCAGCTTTGGTGTCAATTTCTGCATTTTTTCCCCCAGAATCAGTGCCAGTTTCTGTAATATTAACCCCTAGCATCAGCACCAGCCTCTTCAATATTAACCCCCAGCTTCGGTGCCAGTTTCCACAGCAATAATCCTCAGCGTTAGTGCCAGTTTTCGTAATTAAATCCCTCAGCATTAGTGCCAATTTCTGAAATATTAACCCCCAGCATTGGTGTCAGTTTCCACATTTAAAACCCCCAACACTGGTGCTAGCTTCCGCAATCATAACCTTCTAGCATCAGTGCCAGTTTCTGCAATAATAACCCCCCTAGCATCTGTACCAGTTTCTGCAATAATAACCTTCTAGCATTGGTGTCAGTTTGTGCAATAATAACCCCCAGCATTAAAGCCAGTAGCAACAATAATAACCCCTAGCAGTATCAGTGCAAGTTTCTGCAATAAAAATCTTTTGCACTAGTGCCAGTTTATGCAAAAATAACACCCACATTGGTGGTCGTTGGTATTGTGCTATCAAGAACATCCCTTTCCATTGGTAGTCAGTGGCAATGTTTTTTAACCCTTCATAATGCAGCATGAATCATTAATTACCTTTGCACTGATCACTAATGCAGTATGACAGGGTTACTAAACACTGACATCAGCCACCAATGCAGCACAAATGGGTAGACTTTCCCTGGCCACTAATGCATTAGTGGTCAGTGGAAGTGTTAATTAACTCCTTCATGCTGCATTAGTGGTCAGTGGCAAAGTTAATTAATGTCTTCATGCTGTATTAGTGGTCAGTGGAAGTGTTAATTAACTCCTGCATAATGCAGCATGTAGGCATTAATAAACATTGCCACTGGCCACTAAACGAAAGAGTTAATTGCCACTGCTACTGAACACTAATGCACTAGTGACTAGTACCAGTGAGTTAATTAATCCTTTGTGCTGCATTACTGGCCAGTGGCAGTGTTAAATTATCCTTTCTCCCCCCTTTGCACTCTTGAACACTTCCTCCAAGTAGTTCACTGTAAGCCCCTGTACACACGGTCGGAGATTTCCACAACCAAATCCGTCGGATTTTGCCTGTCTGATTTTGTCCGTCGGATCTTGTCCGAAACTGTTGCATACACACGGTCGGACAAAGTTGGCGAAAAATCCGATCTTTCAGAACGTGATGACGTAATTTCGTTACGATGGGACTACATTCAGGCTAGTAGCCAATAGCTTTGATGTAGGAATTTGATCTGAGCATGCGTGGCACTTGGTCCGATCAAAACTCTCTACACATGATCGGAGTATGTCCGATCGGCCCAGTTGGTCAGGAAATATTAACAACATGTTGGAAAATTGGGTCCGACGGATATTTCGACGGAATCAGTCCGATGCATACCACACACAGTCGGATTATCCGACGACATGGTCCGATAGGACACATTCCGATGGATTCTCCGACCGTGTGTACAAGGGCTCAGATAAGCATTGATGGTTGAATTAATTCTTATCCTCAGCCTGCTGCCTTAAACTAGTCTTATTTTTATGTTAATCTACCTACCTTACTTCCAACACATTAAGATGGCAACTCTCTCTCTTCCGGCTTGAATGACATTACTGGATTTCAGAGGCCAAGAGTTAAGCCTTGTACACACAATGAGAATATTTGATGAATGATTGTCTGTTTTTTTGCATATCTCATATAGAAAGCTAACAGGTTACTAAACTTACAAAAATTTGGAAGTGATTTAATGTGTTGTATTGTATTGTAATATATTATTTTATTTCTGAGCATACGTGGCCTTGGTTTTCCGTTTTTTGTTTTTTTTCCGACAAATACTGTACTGATTAAAGGAAAATAGTTTGTTCTGGTATTGTACAAGAAAAATTTTAATGTTTGTCCCATCAGATAATTTCACATGATCGGCTCTGGAAAGCTGTGTACTAACGATCAGATTATTGTACGATCACTTCAAAAAGGGGTATTTTTCCTCTGATTTTCTCATTGCGTGTTCTAGGTATAACAGTGATCTCTTGGGCGAAGATCACTTCACCTGACAGAAGTGTGACTTTTTCTATAGCTGGGAGCAGGACCAAAGAGAGCACTCTAGCTCTCAGGACCCGACTGCCACTCTGCAAGGATCGCTGTTGCTCTCTCTCCCCATTGAATTGCTGTGCACAGAGCTCCTACCCCTTCAAACTCCTCTTTCCTCATACTTGTCCTGGTCCTGTTGACTCCACCTGTTGTCCTTAAATGAGGAATGGTGCTTTTATTTTTGGAATATTTGATAAGTCATGTGAACATGTTCTGTTCCAAGACAGCTGTTCTTTATTACACGATAGTTCAGTTGGAGGGCTTTTTGATATAATTAAACGCTTCTCACCATAATCTTCACGGTAATATTTTCTCATTGGTTTTCAAGCCCTATTGCAGTGCACTAAGGGCCAATGAGCCTCAAATAGCTGTATGCAGTTTGCTATTATTGGTTCTATACTATTATTCTATATCTGTACTTTAAGCCAGCAGGTCTGAAAGTGCAGTTGGCCATTGGTGAGGTAAAGTTGGCCTTTATGGTTATATATTCCATAGTTTAAAAGTGGATGAGCAGTGATGAGACAAACACCTGATAATCATATACAGGAGCACTTTCTACTACTTCTATATACAGTATGACAGCTTCCCGGCTTTCAATGGTCTCTATGAAAGCTACGGGCGCTGGCACCCACTGCAGCCACTGCTGTTACTGACACATTGATTACACATTGCTTACAAGCAACAGAGATAACAGTGACATCACTCCCCAAATATGGTCACTAACATGATATCACTACTATCCCCACCCATTGCATTTATACAGTATTGATTAGCTGATGACAGAAGGTGTGTGCACTGGGTTCGTTAGGATTTCCATGTTGATGAGTTGGCAGGCATTATGATTTATTATGGATTTACAATGAAGAACTTTTTTGTGAATTAAATTTTTTTTTAATAAAAGACTATTTGGGTGTCTTTATTTCTGTGTTCCATTTTTAATAAATAAGTATGGGTACTATGAACCCCATAGTCATTTATGTAGAAAGACAGCACCTGGGGCCCCCTTATAGTTAACCACTTAAGGACCGCCGTATTGCCAATGTACGTCATTGCAATGGCACGTACAGGCACAAGCACGTACATGTACGTGCTTGTCTTCCAGCGGGTTGGGGGTCCGATCGGACCCCCTCCCGCTGGATACGGCGGTCCGTTTCGCTTCAGGAGCGATCCGGGATGAGGGGATGGCCGTTGGTTTCTGGCCACCCCCTCTCGATCGCTCCTGGCGAATGAGAAGCTTCCTCCCACTGTGTATTGTATACACAGGCAGGGAGGAAGTGATGTCATTCTCCTCGGGGCGGTCTTTTTGACCGGACTACGAGGAGAAGACTAAAAGTAAGTGCACCAAACACTACTCTAACACATAGGTACACATAGGTACACAAACCCCCCCCCCCCCCGATCACCCCCCCGATCGCCCCCCGATCCCTCCGCCCCCCCCCCAGTCACAGTGTCACTGATTGCAGTGATCATTTATTTACTGATCACTGCATTCAGTGTCAGTTGTAAAAGTAAAAACTGTCAGGGCAGTTAGTGTTAGGTCCAGGGTAGCCCCCTACCACTCCCCAATAAAGATTTAACCCCCTGATTGCCCCTAGAGTTAACCCTTTCACCCCCTTTTGCCAGTGTCCCACCATTTATTACCCAATAAAGGTTTAACCCCCTGATCACCCGGGGGGTGATATCAATTAGGTTTTAGGGTCAGGGTCTGCGTCGCCCCAGGCAGCGCTAGGTTAGTGCCAGTACCGCTAACACCCACGTGCAAAGCATAAACCTCCCGTAGTGGTATAGAATCTGAACAGATCAATATCTGATCTGATCAGATCTATACTAGCATCTCCAGCAGTTTAGGGTTCCAAAAAAACGCATTGTTAGCGGGATCAGCCCAGATACCTGCTGGCACCTGCGTTTTGCCCCTCTGCCCAGCCCACCCAAGTGCAGTATCGATCGATCACTGTCACTTACAAAACACTAAACACATAACTGCAGCGATCGCAGAGTCAGGCCTGATCCCTGCGATCGCTAACAGTTTTTTTTGGTAGCGTTTTATATTTAAATCCGGAAGGCAGTGCTTGGTTTTTGGGGTCCCGTACATGGCTAGGCTCCCAAAAAGTCCCCCACATGTTGTATCCCCGTACTCGGAAGAAGCAGCAGAATTTATTTTGGGGTGTAATTTGACTTATGCCCATAGTATGTGTGAGCAATATATCATTTAGTGACAACTTTGTGCAAAAAAAAAAAAAAAATTGTAATATTCCTGCAACTTGTGGCAAAATATAAAATATTTCATGGACTCAACATGCCTCTCAGTAAATAGCTTGGGGTGTCTACTTTCCAAAATGGGGTCATTTGGGGGGGGGGTTTGTGCTATTTTGGCATTTTATGGCCTTCGAAACTGTGATAGGTAGTGAGGAGTGAAATCAAAAATTTGCACCCTTATGCTGCGTTCACACGAGCTGATTGTATGGCGTACTTAGTCCGTCATACAATCCGACGGACAGTCCGTCGTACTTTCCACTGAACGGACTTGACCACACACGGATACACAAACAGTCCGTCGAAAGCTTGCGCGATGACGTGTACAGCACGTATGACGGGACTAGAAATAGGAAGTCCAAGACACAGCAAAGCACCCTTCCGCCGTGTAAATCCTTTCTGGGCATGCGCCATTCTTAGTCCGTCGAACTAGCATACTGACGACCGTATTGTCCGCTGAAACCAAAGTACGACGGACAGAATTTCGAAAAAACCGAAATACTTAGTACTCCGGACTGCACGCTGAAAAAGTCCGCTGAAGCCCACACACGAGCGGATTGTCCGCTGAAATGTGTTTCGACGGACTAAGTACACCATACAATCCGCCCGTGTGTACGCGGCATTAGAAACCCTGAAGGCAGTGATTGGTTTTCGGGGTGCCGTACGCAGCTAGACTCCCAAAAAGTCCCACATATGTGGTATCCCCGTACTCAGGAGAAGCAGCAGAATATATTTTGGGGTGCAATTCCACATATAACTATGGCATGTGTGAGCAATATATCATTTAGTGACAACTTTTTGTAAACTTTTTTTTTTTTTTTTGTGTCATTATTCAATCACTTGGGACAAAAAAAAAAAATATTCAATGGGCTCAACATGCCTCTCCACAACTTCCTTGGGGTGTCTACTTTCCAAAATGGGGTCATTTGGGGGGGGGGGTTTGTACTGCCCTGCCATTTTAGCACCTCAAGAAATGAGATAGGCAGTCGTAAATTAAAAGCTGTGTAAATTCCAGAAAATGTACTCTAGTTTGTAGACGCTATAACTTTTGCGCAAACCAATAAATATATACGCTTATTGACATTTTTTTTACTAAAGACATGTGGCTGAATAAATTTTGCCCTAAATGTATGACTAAAATTGAGTTTATTCGATTTTCTTATAACAAAAAGTAGAAAATATAATTTTTTCTCAAAATTTTTGGTCTTTTTCCATTTATATCGCAAAAAATAAAAATCGCAGAGGCAATCAAATAGCATCAAAAGAAAGCTCTATTTGTGGGAAGAAAAGGACACAAATTTTGTTTGGGTACAACATTGCAAGTGGTTAAAGAGGGCTGCCAGATTCCCACAAGCAGATCCCCGCCACCATCTGCCAGGATTGTACGGAAGAGGCCCTTGTCCTCATCAGGGTCGGACTGGCCTACTGGGATACCAGGAGATTTCCCGGTAGGCCGTCTGCCCTGTGGCCGCTTTACAACTGCACTGCTCCCCTCTCTCCTGCTCCTGTGTGTCACGGAGCTGGCTGGGTCTGTGTTCAGTGGCCGAACTGTAAGACGGTCCTGCCCCCCCTTCTTAACCCCTGTTCTTTCTGCCCCCCACTCTACAGCTCTCCCCTATGGCTATCCTTCTCTAGCCACCATCCCAATGCTCTCCACTCCCCCCAGTGCTGGTACAGTTAAGGAGGGGGTCACTCTCTTGCCCCCCTCATTTTCCTGCAGCCTGCCAGGTTGCATGCTCAGATAAGGGTCTGGTATGCCATTTTTTTTCATTTTGGCTCAGGGTTCCCCTTAAAATCCATACCAGATCTGAGGGTTCTCCACCTTTAAAGATCCTCAACCAGCAGCAGAGAAGTATTGATTTCACCAAGATTAGCCTTGACTAAAACGAATGTTCATTGGCTCTACCATCCCTTGATCATCAGACCTCTGATCACCTGGTGAACAGTACACACACACACTACTTTCCCTTTACCCTTACAAGAACAACCAAAGAAGTTACCAGTGAGGAGAGTGGTGTGTGAGTACTAGTGTGCTGGGTGCTGGTTCATTATACCAAACTTCTCTCCTGTCATCTCTTTGGCATTTCCCGTAAGAGCAAGAAAGTGCTGTTACAATGTCAAAACTACAAATGATGAGAGTAATGGCCACTGTGCTGGTGGTGGGTCCTACCATGCCCAAATAATTGACTGCATGAGTATAAGGTTAATTTAATACGACAAACCTAAATCTTCACAGATGCAGCCAATGCAATAACAAAGCTATATAAATAAGAAGATGGAGATCACCTATGCATAGTCAAGAGTCAGAGTCAGTATTGTGGAATAACATACACCATGAAGAAAAATGAACACTCAAAGTGACTCCATAAAAAAAAAAAACACAAGTCAGGTTATTGATACAATCTGATCAGTTTTGTAAGAGAAGTGGGGACAGACAGCAATTGTCAGATAAGAAAAGCTAAGAAAGATCCATCCACACAGGCTTAAGGTTGTAATGCCGTAGGCGACAGCTAAAAGAAATATTTTGTTAGGCATAAGTTTAACAAAATTCACAATCCCCAAACAACCAAAAATGAAACCACAAGTTTGCTTTACTGATGTGACAGTAATCCATTCAGTACAGTAGCAACATGCTTCTGTGTTTTCCAAATCTGTCCAGCCATCTGCAAGAAACAGAAGCAAGAGGATCCCTGTCAACTGACCCAGGGTCAGCTGCCAGGTCTGATGTCACATCTAATGCAATATTTACACACAGACAGAATGAAGGCCAATCCTTGGCAGCTGGCACTTTGTTGGTCACAGAGGCCTAGACCGTGTTAAAGCACAACTCAGTGCAAACATGTATTTAACCACTTTCAGACCAGACCATTTTGCTGGCTTAAGACCAGACCACTTTTTGCGATTAACTGACAATTGCACGGTCATGCGACATGGCTCCCAAACAAAATTGATGTCCTTTTTTTCCCACAAATAGAGCTTTCTTTTGGTGGTATTTGATAACCTCTGTGGTTTTTATTTTTTGCGCTATAAACAAAAATAGAGCGACAATTTAAAAAAAAAATGCATTTTTTTACTTTTTGTTATAATAAATATCCCCCAAAAATATATAAAAAAAACATTTTTTCCCTCAGTTTAGACCGATACGTATTCTTCTACATATTTTTGCAATAAGCAATTATTGATTGGTTTGCACAAAAGTTATAGCGTTTACAAAATAGGGGATAGTTTTATGGCATTTTTATTAAGATATTTTTTTTTACTAGTAATGGCGGCGATCAGCAATTTTTACTGTGACTGCGACATTATGGCGGACACATCGGACATTTTTGACACATTTTTGGGACCATTGTCATTTATACAGCAATCAGTGCTATACAAATGCAGTGATTCCTGTGTAAATGACACTGGCAGTGAAGGGGTTAACCAGGGGGTGGCAGTGTAGGGGTTAAGTGTTCCTAGGGGTGTGTTACTAACCGTGGGGGGCTGGGCTTTGTGTTAGTAAACACTGATCTTTGCTCCAATCACATGGAGCAGAGATCAGCGTCACTTGTTGTTTACAACAGCATCCCCCTGTTCAGCCTCCCCGTGAGACGATCGTGGGTATCCCCATGGCGATCGTGTCTGCGGGACCCGCGACCAGACTCACGGTGGTCCCGAATGGCATGCAAGCGCGCTAGCGGCGGCACGCATGCGATGGCAGAACGGCATATAAAAATGGACGTACCTGTATGCCAATATGCCGGCCCGTGCCATTCTGCTGACGTACATCGGCGTGCGCCCGTCGGGAAGTGGTTAAACAAGTTAACCAAAAAAAAAAAAAAAATGGCCTAACGTATTAACAATCTACCATTACTTTACCTGAAGCTAATTACAATACAGTGGACATATTTAAGTATGGGATAAAAGCTGTATCTGCATAGAATATTTTTTAACTCAAAATGCAATATATGTATATATTTAAAGATGTTAATCCATTTATGTTTTACATTTTTAATTATTAAGCATACCTCGATTAAAAGATGCTAGCAGATAACTTGCAGCATTCTTCCAAATGATCCTGTCACAGGCGAATCTGATAGGCAAAGCTTCAAAGGTTCTAGGTAGAGTCAAAGAATCCGCTAAGCTCAGCCATTCTAAATTCTATTCGTCCATCCCTAAACCGGATATTCTCACTGGCCAGTGGAAATGTGCAGGAGACAGGAAGGGACAGGCAAGTTTTGGCACACTCATGAGGCCTAATATAAAAACAGGTAGCCCACCATCACTAATGGCATCTACAAAGAGGAGCATCCTTTCCATATTACTCAGACTCTTACCAAGATGGCATCCGATTAAACAATGAAAAATAACATTGCATATACAATTTCTAAACAAGGGATTTTGTAATTTATTGTTAATAAAAAAAAAATAGCTTTCGATTTGAATCTGAAGCAATTTTAATTTTCTGAATCTGTCAGAAAAATGAGTGCAAAATGAAAAAAAATGGAGATACTCTTTAAGCCATTGGCGTACCAAATACTCCCAGAAATTTCATTTTCTGCGTGACTGGCTCACTGGTTTACAAGTAAAACTTTTAAGCATCCCCTGCAAAGGGAATTTAATTTTAGTGAAATACTAACTAAGAATAAATTACTTCTAAAGGAATGCAACTTTTCTCATTCAAATTTTTAGTGCACCAGGTGGGTATATTGAGTGCAGGCCCTGTCTCTTTCAGAAATCTGTATTGCAAGGACAACATGGAACAAACAGCTTTTTTCTTGAGAACACAAAAATGTAGGACTCTGCTACAAAGTTTGTTTAAAATCCTTTCAATGTACCCAGATCATCTACAGGAGATTTTTTTCTTCTCAACAAAAGTGGAGTTACACTTTAAGAGATTTTCCAATAGTGAAAATTCCATATGACTAATTGTATAATTACTTTAAACTTACTTTAAATTGTATTATTACTTTAAACTTTACATTGGCTTCACAAAATAATTGCAGCAAGAACAACTGAGTATGGTGCATGATCATTTATTTTATTTACACTGACATCCAAAATTTCAGGAAAAGCTTTTGGGGTGTGTTCCCTTTTTCAAGGTCAGTACTGCTTGGACCTTGAAGAAGGGGACACATCCTGAAAGCTTGTCCCGAGAATTTGAATTCTAGTACAAATAGTTTGCGGGCCCCATTGACTTCAATTGACTTCAATGGGAGGCGAACTTTAAAAACCTACAGGCCAAATTTGCAGCCACAAAATAATTACTAGCTGTGCACACATAGTCCCACCACATGGCCAATGACATAACACATGTATGAGGTGAATCTGGGATCGACAACTACAAGCATTCTTTTTTTATATGTGAAATTGTGACAATTCAGGACTGTGGAGTGCATGAAGGCAATGGAGGAGAGGTGATAGAGTGATCTGACACCAGCACCGTGATAGAGAGCACTGACATCAGCAGCGTGACATACAGCACTGACACCAGCACCGTGATATACAGCACTGACACCAGCACCGTGATATACAGCACTGACACCTGCACCGTAAGCAGCCCCAGGAGTAAGTCAGCATAGCACAGGGATGGTGGGAGCCCCTCATAATGAGCATAGCACAGGGATGGTGGGTGCCCCTCATAATATGCACAGCAGAGGTACAGCCCCAGGAGGAAGTCAGCACAACACATGGATGGTGGGAGCCCCTCATAATAAGCAGCCCCAGGAGGAAGTCAAGTATGTGCAAGTATTTTATACATGTATTACACAACTATATACTGCACACCAAATAGTACACCTATACCAGTCCTTAAGGACCTTTGTGGAACTAGTAGCTAGGGATTAGCAGACTGTACCTCACTCAACCCTATATACTGTAGTAGTCTATACCTTACCAGTCCTTAGAAGGACCTTTGTGGAACTAGTAGGTTGTGATTAGCAGACTGTACCTCAGTCCCTATACTGATAAAGGACTGCTGCAGAATAGGGCAGCAGTCAGCAGTAGTGCACCTCAACCCTATATATTGTGGACCTATACCAGTCCTTAAGGATTAGCAGACTGTACCTCACTCAACCCTATATACTCTAGTACGCTATACCTTACCAGTCCTTAGAAGGACCTTTGTGGAACTAGTAGGTTGTGATTTGCAGACTGTACCTCACTCAACCCTATATACTGTAGTACACTATACCTTACCAGTCCTTAGAAGGACCTTTGTGGAACTAGTAGGTTGTGATTAGCAGACTGTACCTCAGTCCCTATACTCATAAAGGACTACTGCAGCAGAAGGGCAGAAGTCAGCAGTAGTGCACCTCAACCCTATATATTGTGGACCTATACCAGTCCTTAAGGATTAGCAGACTGTACCTCACTCAACCCTATATATTGTTGTACAATATACCTTACCAGTCCTTAGAAGGACCTTTGTGGAACTAGTAGGTTGTGATTAGCAGACTGTACCTCAGTCCCTATACTCATAAAGGACTACTGCAGCAGAAGAGCAGAAGTCAGCAGTAGTGCACCTCAACCCTATATATTGTTGACCTATACCAGTCCTTAAGGATTAGCAGACTGTACCTCACTCAACCCTATATACTGTAGTACACTATACCTTAACAATCCTTAGAAGGACCTTTGTGGAACTAGTAGGTTGTGATTAGCAGACTGTACCTCAGTCCCTATACTCATAAAGGACTACTGCAGCAGAAGGGCAGAAGTCAGCAGTAGTGCACCTCAACCCTATATATTGTGGACCTATACCAGTCCTTAAGGATTAGCAGACTGTACATCACTCAACCCTATATACTGTAGTACACTATACCTTACCGGTCCTTATAAGGACCTTTGTGGAACTAGTAGGTTGTGATTAGCAGACTGTACCTCAGTCCCTATACTCATAAAGGACTACTGCAACAGAAGGGCAGAAGTCAGCAGTAGTGCACCTCAACCCTATATATTGTGGACCTATACCAGTCCTTAAGGATTAGCAGACTGTACCTCACTCAACCCTATATACTGTAGTACACTATACCTTACCAGTCCTTAGAAGGACCTTTGTGGAACTAGTAGGTTGTGATTAGCAGACTGTACCTCACTCAACCCTATATACTCCAGTGCGCTATACCTTACCAGTCCTTAGAAGGACCTTTTTGGAACTAGTAGGTTGTGATTAGCAGACTGTACCTCACTCAACCCTATATACTGTAATACACTATACCTTACCAGTCCTTAGAAGGACCTTTGTGGAACTAGTAGGTTGTGATTAGCAGACTGTACCTCAGTCCCTATACTGATAAAGGACTACTGCAGAATAGGGCAACAGTCAGCAGTAGTGCACCTCAACCCTATATATTATGGACCTATACCAGTCCTTAAGGATTAGCAGACTGTACCTCACTCAACCCTATATACTCTAGTACGCTATACCTTACCAGTCCTTAGAAGGACCTTTGTGGAACTAGTAGGTTGTGATTAGCAGACTGTACCTCAGTCCCTATACCCATAAAGGACTACTGCAGCAGAAGGGCAGCAGTCAAGTATAATATTCTTTCTATAGTTGGAAGAAAGAATATTATACGTGTACAACCCTATTACCATACCAGTCCTAAAAAAGAACCTTTGTGGACCTAATAGTAACAGTTACTGATTAAAATGACCGTCCCTCACTGCCACACACAGCTTCCTGTCTGTCCCTATTTAAACTGACAAAACATAGGCTGCTGCAACAATAACTTGAATAGCACTCAATACTATATCCTGTACTACTACACCATACCAGTCCTGAAAAGGACTTTTGTGGACCTAATAGTAACAGCTAATGATTAAACTGACTGTCCCTCTCTGCAACACACAGCGTCCTATCTGTCCCTCTCTCAGCACTGACAAAAGACAATCTGCTGCAACAATGACTTGAATAGCAGTGCCTCAAACCTATATCCTGAACTACACCTATACCATACCAGTCCTTAAAAAAACTTTTGTGGACCTAATAGCTAGCGATTTGGGTCACTGCAGTCTCTCCCTGCTCCACACAGCAACCTCTCCCTATAGTGACAGTAGAAAGAATGTAACATGGCCGCCAGATCAGGTCTATTTATAAGTTAGGGAGAATGTCCAAATGTCCATGTGCTGTAATGTCTCAATTGGCTGTCCTGTACCACATGATGGATGTGTCATCATAGGTCAAAGTTTTTTTACACAGTAAACACGTAAGTCCGCCGGGCGAACAGCGGCAATAGTTCGCCGATCGGGCGGACCGCGAACAGCCGAAATTCGCCGGAAACCGACCGCCGGGCGAACCGTTCGGCCGTTATGATGTGTCTTGTATAAGTGTTCAACATCACCCACCAGTTTCATCATGTTCTCCATATATTTTACATGACTAGAATCATGGCACAGTCTAATAACACGTACCAATGTGTTTAGCTGATGGAAAATATATGATACATGTATGGCAGATATCTTTTGATGAATAGATATATAGATAGATAGATAGATCGATAGATCGATAGATAGATAGATAGATAGATAGATAGATAGATAGATAGATAGATAGATAGATAGAAAGATAGATAGAATGAGCAAGTCTCCTCAGGTTTGATTCACTAAGGGTTTGGAATTGGCAAACCCGGTTTAAAATGTGGAGAACCTGAACTTAGCGGCAAAATCCACTGAAGTCTGAGGGGGAGGCAAATGATATTAATAACTGTCTAATAGGCAACCAACTGCCAAAAAAGGCATGGGCAGTGAAAAACTGTCACAGAGGGTATGTACCAATGAAAAAAAAAACATACAGTGGGTTGAGGGTATTTTCATACCTCTTTGAAGGAAGCATTGAAAATACACAAATGTTGTTGGCATAAGTTATATGACCAGCTGGTCCTGATGGCTGGGTCAAGGTTCAGATATAGCACATCAGTCTAATCACAATAAGACACTACAGAAAACACATCTCATTTCTTCTACAAGCAGGCCTTATAACCATTTTTTTGGTCCCTAGGTGGTTCTGTACAACCAGTGAAGAAGGAGAAGTCCCAGGCGCCGCACATAAAAACAAAACCTTCATGTAAAGAGTGGAAGCCGCCTCAGCCTAGAATCCATTCAGGCCACACCCCTGACATGTTTTGCCCCTCCCACGGTGGGCTTAGTCATGTGAATTCCTATTACTTAGCCCTCTGGGCAGGGCAAAACATGTGAGGGGTGTGGCCTGGATGGAGTCTAGGCTGAGGCTGCTTCCACTCTTTACATGAGGGTTTTGGGTGATGTGCGACTCCTAGGACTTTTTCTCCTTCTTCATTGATTTATATGGAGCTGAGACAAGCTCATTCTCTGCCTCCACTCCCAGCGGTTGTCGGCACATAAAGAGCCTAAAGCTGCACCCTCAATTTCTTTGTATTGGGTCACAGTCTGTACAACCAGGTCATACTATTTTGTATCTGTTTATATTCCATAATACATCATAAGAAATTGGTTTAATTTCCTTGCAACTAATATTTTGGGCTTTATTAGATAAAAACATACTACTACTAATCTTAAGAAAGTAAGTGTTTGCAGCAGACAGTTTGGGACAACCTTTCCACCCTGTGGCATCCTGGTAAGGTCTGGTAAGATGACAGCTGTCCACTCCTTATGGGAGAGTGTTAATTCTACTGATTTCCAGGCCCCAGCCATCTGTTCAAATTCATTTTCTGGACATCTGTCTACTCTGTTAACTACTGAATTAACACAATATATGTAATATCACTGAATCAAGATAATATCTGAGATAGCTTAACATTTTTAATATGCTTTCATTGATTTGATGATTGATTAGATGTCTGGGTGTCCAATGTGGTGGTTATCCTTTAGAAGTGTAATGTGGTTACCTGTAAGTATGGTTAATAGTAATCTTTTTATTTTGTCTAGCAGTAGTCACTGTCCCTGAGTCCAGTGTTGACCACAAGTGTCAGGGGCTTGTGTGTCCACTGTAAATTCATGTGCTCCTTGGTGGTCACTATTTCTGAATCCAATGATGGACACCAACTTTCATATTTAGCGATATAACCTATGGTTCCTCTATCCATGCATGTTTTTGTGCCCATTGGGGCTCCAGGTACATTTTGAGTAGTCATAGCGATTTGCCAACATACAAAATAATTTATTGAATGACTCACAACTTACCCTTAATGGCAGCCAAGTAAGCACGCATTTCCCTCTGTAGCCTGGAACCTTCTGTCTGTAAAAATATAATATTTTTAGACTGCTGTAATATGCTGTTTTAGATTCAGATTTCATCTGTCAAAATAAATATACATATTTGAAAACTCTATTCAAATTGCTACACAGTTGAAAAATGTTGTTGATCTGACAAATAAAAATCCGAAAGTGTGTGATCAACATCAACTTAACATTCCTCAACACAACCATATAATGTGAAAAATATATAAAATACTTCCTTAGCCCACAGCCTGAGTAAAATCCAAAAATTCAATATATGGATATAGTTTTGCATATGGCATAAAAAAATGTTCACAATGTGTCTCTGTGACAGGTAGTGAAGTGAAATCTTTCCAATGGAACAGAAAAAGGAAAAAATAAACAAACGGGATTTAAACTTCCGCACCTACTGCATTCTACTCAAGAGAAATGTTTGCCTTTTTATACACTTTTAACCAGCAGGTGTTTTTCAAAAGCAGTCATGAGTTATTGAGTTATTATGTTAGTAAGCTTATAGAATCATTATGGAAAACATACTGCACATGTTGCACATCGGCAAATTTGTCTGTTTACAATTTTGCTATTGTGTGCATATCCCTTCCAAAAATCATAGGGAACTCATACAGACATGGAAAAATATAAATATACAGTCGTTACAAAAGGGGAAGTCTTCAAAAGACTATTTTGTGTAAGGTGAAAATCATAACATGCCATACAATCCATCAACACAGAGATGCCCCTGAAATCTGAGAATGTGAGCAGTTTACTACTTCTAGGTCTTTGCTGAGGCAAGTCCCAGAATGCTCCTCATTAGCTATCTGAGGCATTGCATTGTGAGTTGTAGTCAGGACATTCTATAGCATAGACATGGAAAGTCAAAATTTAGATACTGCAAGTTCCCATTGTTTAGGACAGTGATTCTCAACCAGGGTTCCGTGGGACCCTAGGGTTCCTCCAGTGGTTGCTAGGGGTTCCTTCAGCATTGGGCAATTTCTGCCTCTCAGTCAAATTCCCACTGACACCATTGATCTTTTTAGCTATCTGTAAGGAGGTAATTCTTCCCAAAGACCACAAGTGTAAGGACCATTCTTCCCACTGACCATCACACTAATATATCATGAGTTGTAGATTACAATTTTTTAGCAGGGGTTCCCTGAGACTGAAGAACTATTTCAAGGGTTCCTCTGTGTTGAAAAGGTTGAGAAAGGCTGGTTTAGGTGCAGCCAAAGAATATTGTAATGAGGGATTTCTTAAAATTTTATATGGACTGGCACCTGGCAGTGCCTATTATGCAGGTATATGCTTATTACAACCTGGTGTTGACAGATTTACTTTTGTTAAACAATTTATTTTACAATATCAAGATAATTTAAAATCATTTTTATTGTGTAGGGTATTCAAGCAATGAGACCTTCCCTTTGAAGAAGATAAGAAGAAGATGTCCCCTTGGAAAACGAACAAACACTGTCCACCCATATCTTTAAATATATGATAGGCAATAAAATGTATTATCATTTTCCAAACACATATTAATCAGTTTTGAATGGATTAGATGTTTAAATATTTATGATATATTTAACAATATTAAAAAATGGTAACACATTTTGCAACCAAACAAAAGTCCCTCTGAGAATTTTAGCTGTAATTATTTCACCAGTTTAAACAATTACATTTAATTAAATATGGGTATAAAGAGGAAAAATGCAATGAATGTTTTAGTATGAAAACCTTGTTACAGCTCTTTAAACATGCACCATCTGCAAGATAGCTTCCTATATGATTCTGGCCAAATAATATTTTCAAAGTGATTAGGACAAAGCACAGATTCTCCATCCACAGACAGTCGCAACAACATTGGATGAAAGGGACTCTAATTTAGAAAATAATCTTTAAGGAAAGCTGTTGGATTTTTCCTGAAATAAAACAGGTGCAGATTTCACACCGTGGGTGTGATCCAAGCGTGTAACCAAGAGACCTAAATAATGAGAACATATGCAGCAGCTCCTTTGATGTAAGCAAATTCATTTATCACTCTTTTACTAAGAATTGAATATTGCAACAAAAAAAAAGCTTACTCACAAAACAATGTGTTCTGTTTGCTATAATGTTTAAATTAAACCTACAGGGAAACATATTACTAAACTCATAAAACAATCCTTTAGCTGACTCCATGAGCTGTCAACACATACCTTTCACTGGTACTCATCTGAAGCATTGTCACCTTTGTTTTACTTAAGGTATCCCCCATCCATGTCCACAGAATGCCACAGGCCAGAATGAACAGTGGGCACAATAAGGCACCCGCATCATGGGATGTGGTCGCCACAAAAGAAATGGTTTTTTTTTAAGTTTTAATATTTAAAAAAAAAGTATAAAAAAAAAAGAGAGAGAGCCAGCTAGTCACGAGGCAAGGAGCGTGAAAACGTTCGGAGTCAAGAGGCTATATAAGCCTCCTGCGTGACAGACCCTTTTACATTTGCAGTGAGGTGGCTTGAACTAGAGCCCCCCTTCCCTCCCACCCTTGTCGCTGGCACCATTATGTGGTTATGTCACCCTTGGATCAAGGGGGGACTTGGTTATATGAATTGATTTATTTATAGCGAGTTTAGAATTGTTTGTTAAGTTTGAAATTAAATTTATTCTTTTGTTGATATTTTGAATAAAGTTATTTCATTTATTTTAATACCAATAAAGGTGCCGCGGCCATTTAAACACCAATCTGCTTTACTGAGTTTATTTAATAAGTATATAGTGCGACCTACAATCCCATGACTTTTATAAAGTCTGTCTAACGGGAGCTTGATCCACTGGAAGAATTATGTACATGTCTTAATTTAATAAGCAAGCTTTTTTTTTTTGGCTGTTCTAAATTCTGAATATTTTCTGACCAAAGTCACATAGATCTAGATATGAACTTAAGAAATCAAGGAAAGAGTAGAACAAAAAGCAAAACAAACAAACAAACAAAAAAACACAGTTTATGTATTTGTAATTTTCACTTTATGTCTTTTAAAAGATAGAGACAAAACATTTTGTTTGTTTTTTGAGGTCCTAAATAACCCCCTTCTTCAATAAAGTTGGGGAATTTTTGAGTCCCCCTAAATTACTTTGGCACATTTGTATTTTTTTTTTCAATTCACCTAAACAATAGACCCAAAACTTGAGCCAACACATTTTTCAGGACCTCCAAAACCCCCCATCTTCAATTTGAGGCTCCTGAAATGTTTTGGCTCTATTTTTTGGTCAAAATAAAACAAAAATATAAATACATCATCGATAGTGTTTTTCTTTGGCTCTCCACTCCTTCCATGATTCCACTATCAGCTAGTTTGGAGATAGACACATTGATGAGGTTTTGTTTGTAGCTATGCATTACAATCAATTTCAATTATTCTATATATTATTGTGCAGTCGATCAATCAGACTGGCTAACACAATTCACAACCATGAATTATCCTTTTGTTTTCTTTCTGCCTTTGCCCTGTAGCCCATTATGCCAAGGGTGTATCTTTGTTGTGCTGTTATATACACACACACACACACACTGCAATTTTGGTTGATGCCCATTAATACGACCATTACTGCCTTTTCCTGGTTGGGGCGGCTTGCTCCTCCCAGTATCCCCTTTGATTGGCCTTTGGGTTCTCCAGCCTAAATTTTACCCTCCATAGGGGGGCGGGTTAGCCTGACGAAGGAGGTGGGGCCTCAGAAATGCATTGCAGACCGCCCCCTCTCTAGCTTGTGTGCTGGCTTGTTTTCCAGCGGTCCTCCATCCGATAGTGATGGATGCTTGCCTGCATGGCAATCCCCACCGCCCATGTATGCTGCTCACAAGACACCTTGATGTATTTTATTGTATTTTAACTGTATTGTCTCCTTTTATATTGTAAAGTGCTGCGTAAACTGTTGGAGGTCTATAAATCCTGTATAATAATAATAATAATAATAATAATAATAATGTAAGTGTTTTTAAATAAAGCGTTACTGCTTTTTAAACTCACACTGGCGCTCTCCCTTTAGTGGTTTTTGTCGCTATGCAAACAGTGACTATCAGAAAGTTTGTCTTTTATGTAGCCACTTCAGTTAGGTAGCAGTAAAAAAAAAATGTATGCTGAGGTAATGCCATACATTATACAATTTTCTTTCCATTAACAAGTTGAAGGAAAGAAAGCTGTTCAAAAGTCAGTGTTGACGGGCTATCCCTCCCTGCTATTGTATTCTGACAGCGGGAGGCTTCCCAGCTGTCAAAATACTATGATCACTGTTGGCTGCTATAGACACTGGCAGTGATCACACAGGGAAAATCCGACAGGCTGGTTGTAATGAGCTTGATCGCTGGACTTCAGTACAACAAGCCTGCCCATGCATGGATCGAAATGCGCCTGGTTCCTGCTGAACCAGCTGAATTTCGATTGATCTATGGCTGACCTAAGGGGTTTGCTAAAAGCTATTTGGTCTTGCTGATAGTTTATTATTTTTCATTTCTATGCATGCACACGTTATATAAATTTAGAAGAGAAAAAGTAAGACACTAAGTAGTAAGTTTATGTAAGTAATTATGGTTTGTTTTCAGAAAAGTCCTACAGCCTGTGTGAAAAAAATCAGCTGCAGTGAAGGGGAAAGTCACAAGCTCAGAGACAGGCTTTAAAAGCTCCAGCTCTCCCACCAGTATACCCTTGTGGATCATAACAATTTCCACACATTCTCTCAGAACTCTGTGCTTATTGATTTAGCAATAGCTTTGCCAAGTGGTAGTAAACTCCACTTTGTGGCTTTTACCAAGAGGTAAGCTAATAATAATGTTTACCTCTAGGTAAAATGAAAAAATCTCCTAAATGTGCACCGTTTAGGAGATATTAGCTTTTTTGGCAGCTGGTGATGTCATACTCATGGGGTTCCTTCACAGGTCTGTACCACGCCGTGAGTCCTGCACATATGTGCGGGACTGTCGTCATCACAGCTTGGACATTTAAACAGTTGGGTCCCGCAAACCCATAAGAAAGACTGTGTGAAGATGGAAGATGGCAGGTGTATTAGGAGCACCTGTTCAATTACTTGGTAACACAAATTGCTAATTAGCTAATCACGTGGCAGCAACTCAATGCAATTGGGCATCTAGATGTGGTGAAGACAATTTGCTGGCATTTGCGAGCATCAGAATGGGGAAGATAGGGGGTTTAAGTGACTTTGAACAAGGCATTTTTGTTGGTGCCAGACGGGCTGAGTATTTCAAAAGCTGTTCATCTATTGGGATATTGACGACCAACCGTCTCTAGGGTTTACAGAGAATGGTCCGAAAAAGAAGAAATATCCAGCGAGCCGCAGTGTGTGGATGGAAATTCCTTGTTGATGTCAGAGGAGCATGGGCAGACTGGTTCAAGATGATAGAAAGACAACAACTGAGATAACTCAAATAAGCACTCGTTATAATACCATCTCTAAACGCACAATACATTGAACCTTAAAGAAGATTGGCTACAGCAGCAGAAGACGCAAAACGACGCAAGGGCAGCTATTGGCTACTGGCTATTGAACTTCCTTTTTCAAGTCCCGTCGTACGTCATCACATTCTAAATGAACAAACTTTGATGTGATCATGTGTAGGCAAGTCCATTTCAGCGGAACTACCGTCAGAGTTTATTCTGATGAAAAAACGGTCGTGTGTTCGCGGCATTAGGGATCAGTTGCCACTTTTCTATAGTTTATACATAGTTACATAGTTACATCGTTTATAAGATTGAAAAAACATACAGGTCCATTCAGTTCAACCTACATAAGTGTATGTGTGTGTGATTTTCATTCTCACAAAATTCCCATAGCCCTGTATATTCTGCTTCCCGAGGAAAACATATCAACGTTTTTTGGAGCTGTTGACACTCTCATCTAATACCACTTTCTTGGGAGGGAGTTCCACATTGTTACTGCCCCTGCCTAACCTCATATTGTGGTCACATTTCCTCTTCAAGGACCATAGAGTAAACCGTTTATTACAGTTACTGAAGTCACTTTTTATTAATTTGCACAATGTAGTCTCTTCTCCAGAGTGAATAACTAATCTATGCAATCAATCCTCATATATGAGGTCCTTCACCCCCTTATTCATTTTGTTTCACTTGGCTGGGCTCTTTCTAATACAGCAAAGTCTTTCCTGAGTATTGGTGATCAAAACAGAACTGCATATTCAAAATGAAGCAGAACCAGTGTTTTGGAAAGTGGTGGAATTACTGATTTATCACTTAAATATATGGCCGATATAAAGAGCCGCTATAACAGCAGTAAAGCGCCACTAACTAGTGGTGCTTTACCACTAATGCCCCCTGCCCCAGTGTGAAAGTTACCTTAACCACTTGCCGACCGCCGCACGCCGATGTACGTCGGCAGAATGGCACGGGCAGGCATAAGGGCTTACATGTACGTCCTTGCCTGCCCGCCCGGTGCCTGCGGCGGTCGGTATTCGTTCGGGAGCGATCGCGGACGAGGGGACGGCCATTCATTCATGGCCACCCCCTCGCGATCGCTCCCGGCGAATGAAAATGTCCGGTGACATCACTTCCTCTCCTGTAATGTAAACACAGGAGAGGAAGTGATGTATTTTCTCCTCCGTGTCGGTAGTTTTCGTTCCGGCACCGAGGAGAGAGGTTCGGTGAGTTGCACCAACACACCCCACATACAGTAGAACATGCCAGGCACACTCACACCCCCCCTTTACCCCCCGATCACCCCCCAATTACCCCTGCCCCCCCAGTCACAGTGACACCAATTGCTTTTTTTTTTTTTTGCATTGGTGTCATTTGTGACTGTAGTAACTGTTAGGGCAGTTAGGGTTAGCCCCCTTTAGTTCTAATGTGCCCCCCTAACCCCCCCAATAAAGGTTTAACCCCGTGATCACCCCCCGTCGCCAGTGTCACTAAGGCTGGGTTCACATTGCAGCGGTTTATGAGAACGAATGTGATTCGCACCGCACTGCAGTGCAAATCACATCCGATCTCTGTGCGATTCGAGTTCAGCCATACAGATAGTATGGCTGAATTCGTGTCGCACCCGCCGCACATTCGCACGGGACCCTTTTTTTGGCCCGCAGCAGAATCGGATCGCATGGGTGTTCACACCATGCGATCCGAGTTTGCAGATCGCACTGCGATATGCGAACTGATCTGGGGGTGTCATTAACATTTCACTGACACTCCCAGCAGTTCGCATAGGGCAGTGTGAACTGCCGCCGGGAGGCATGCGATGCGGGAACCCGCCGCGGATTCATGGCGTTCCCGCATCGCTCCAGTGTGAACCCAGCCTAATAAGCGATAGTTTTTCTGATCGCTGTATTAGTGTCACAGGTGACGCTAGTTAGGCAGGTAGGTATTTAGGTTCGCCGCAGCTTTTTATAGCGCCAGGGACCCCCATATACTACCGCATAAAGCCCCCTGATTGCCCCCTAGTTAACCCTTTCACCAGTGATCACCATATAACTGTTACAGGTGACGCTGGTTGGTTAGTTATTTTTTTATAGTTTCAGGGCACCCGCCATTTATTACCTAATAAAGGTTTAACCCCCTGATCACCCGGCGGGTGTCATTTGTGACTGTAATAACTGTTAGGGCAGTTAGGGTTAGCCCCCTTTAGTTCTAAGGTACCCCCCTAACCCCCCCAATAAAGGTTTAACCCCGTGATCACCCCCCGTCGCCAGTGTCACTAAGGCTGGGTTCACATTGCAGCGGTTTATTAGAACGGATGTGATTCGCACCGCACTGCAGTGCAAATCACATCCGATCTCTGTGCGATTCGAGTTCAGCCATACAGATAGTATGGCTGAATTCGTGTCGCACCCGCCGCACCCGCCGCAAACTCGCACGGGACCCTTTTTTTGGTCCGCAGCAGAATCGGATCGCATGGGTGTTCACACCATGCGATCCGAGTTTGCAGATCGCACTGCGATATGCGAACTGATCTGGGGGTGTCATTAACATTTCACTGACACTCCCAGCAGTTCGCATAGGGCAGTGTGAACTGCCGCCGGGAGGCATGTGATGCGGGAACCCGCCGCGGATTCGTGGCGTTCCCGCATCGCTCCAGTGTGAACCCAGCCTAATAAGCGATCGTTTTTCTGATCACTGTATTAGTGTCACAGGTGACGCTAGTTAGGCAGGTAGGTATTTAGGTTCGCCGCAGCTTTTTATAGCGCCAGGGACCCCCATATACTACCGCATAAAGCCCCCTGATTGCCCCCTAGTTAACCCTTTCACCAGTGATCACCATATAACTGTTACAGGTGACGCTGGTTGGTTAGTTATTTTTTTTATAGTTTCAGGGCACCCGCCATTTATTACCTAGTCTCACTAGTGTACCCCTAAATTTAGGGGTGTCTACTTTCCAAAATGGGGTCATTTGGGGGGGGGTTTGTGCCATCTTGGCATTTTATGGCCTTCAAAACTGTAACGCCCTTAGAAAGCCTGAAGGCGGTGCTTGGTTTTCGGGGCCCCGTACGCGGCTAGGCTCCCAAAAAGTCCCACATATGTGGTATCCCCGTACTCAGGAGAAGCAGCAGAATTTATTTTGGGGTGTCATTTCACATATGCCCATGGCATGCGTGAGCAATATATCATTTAGTGACAACTTTGTGAAAAAAAAAAAAAAAGTTTGTAATTTTCCCGCAACTTGTGGCAAAATATAAAATATTCCATGGACTCAACATGCCTCTCAGCAAATAGCTTGGGGTGTCTACTTTCTAAAATGGGGTCATTTGTGGGGGTTTTGTGCCATCTTGGCATTTTATGGCCTTCAAAACTGTAATAGGTAGTGAGGAGTGAAGTCAAATATTTACGCCCTTAGAAAACCTGAAGGCGGTTCTTGGCTTTCGGGGCCCCGTACGCGGCTAGGCTCCCAAAAAGTCCCACATATGTGGTATCCCCGTACTCAGGAGAAGTAGCAGAATTTATTTTGGGGTGTCATTTCACATATGCCCATGGCATGCGTGAGCAATATATCATTTAGTGACAACTTTGTGAAAAAAAAAAAAAAAGTTTGTAATTTTCCCGCAACTTGTGGCAAAATATAAAATATTCCATGGACTCAACATGCCTCTCAGCAAATAGCTTGGGGTGTCTACTTTCTAAAATGGGGTCATTTGTGGGGGTTTTGTGCCATCTTGGCATTTTATGGCCTTCAAAACTGTAATAGGTAGTGAGGAGTGAAGTCAAATATTTACGCCCTTAGAAAACCTGAAGGCGGTTCTTGGCTTTCGGGGCCCCGTACGCGGCTAGGCTCCCAAAAAGTCCCACATATGTGGTATCCCCGTACTCAGGAGAAGTAGCAGAATTTATTTTGGGGTGTCATTTCACATATGCCCATAGCATGTGTGAGCAATATATCATTTAGTGACAACTTTGTGAAAAAAAAAAAAAAATTAAAGTTTGTAATTTTCCCGCAACTTGTGGCAAAATATAAAATATTCCATGGACTCAAAATGCCTCTCAGCAAATAGCTTGGGGTGTCTACTTTCTAAAATGGGGTCATTTGTGGGGGTTTTGTGCCATCTTGGCATTTTATGGCCTTCAAAACTGTAATAGGTAGTGAGAAGTGAAATCAAAAATTTACGCCCTTAGAAAGCCTGAAGGCGGTGCTTGGTTTTCGGGGCCCCGTACGCGGCTAGGCTCCCAAAAAGTCCCACATATGTGGTATCCCCGTACTCAGGAGAAGCAGCAGAATTTATTTTGGGGTGTCATTTTACATATGCCCATAGCATGTGTGAGCAATATATCATTTAGTGACAACTTTGTGTAAAAAAAAAAAAAAAAAAAAATTTTTTTTGTCATTATTCAATCGCTTGAGGCAAAAAAATAAAATATTCAATGGGCTCAACATGCCACTTATCAATTTCCTTAGGGTGTCTACTTTCCAAAATGGGGTCATTTGGGGGGGTTTTGTACTGCCCTGCCATTTTAGCACCTCAAGAAATGAGATAGGCAGTCGTAAACTAAAAGCTGCGTAAATTCCAGAAAACGTACCTTAGTTTGTAGATGTGACAACTTTTGCGCAAACCAATAAATATACAATTATTGACTTTTTTTTTACCAAAGACATGTGGCTAAATACATTTTGGCCTAAATGTATGACTAAAATTGAGCTTATTGGATTTTTCTAATAACAAAAAGTAGAAAATATCATTTTTTTTTCAAAATTTGCGGTCTTTTTACGTTTATATCGCAAAAAATAAAAATCGCAGAGGCAATCAAATACCATCAAAAGAAAGCTCTATTTGTGGGAAGAAAAGGACGCAAATTTTGTTTGGGTACAACATTGCATGACCGCGCAATTACCAGTTAAAGCAGCGCAGTGCCAAATTGTAAAAAGACCTCTGGTCATTTACCAGCAAAATGGTCCGGTCTGAAGGTGGTTAATGTTTTAAAGATATGTTTTTGTTTTTAGAAGGTCAGTCTACCCACACCCAATATTTCAGTTTTTGTAGATGCTGGAGAGTTAAAGCATGTGACAATTTCCTATATATCTTGGGGTTCTGTTGGTGCAAATGTTGGGTCTGCTTTGGACATTATGAGGGGTTGTTTTTTTTTGATTGCCATTTGCAACAAGAGGTACCAGACAAAACCAAGGTGGATTATGACATTTAAAATTCTCCTGACAAGAACACAATCAGGTATTACGGCAGGGAGATCTTGCTGTTGAAGTATCCAAGATATATCTAAGATATATGAGACCAAGGGCAGACTCATCTCACAAAGATCCACTCATTACTAAAATATATGTATATTTTTTGTGGACTACCCATTAATGATACAGTTTATGTCAGGGACGGCCCATCCATTAAAGGCACAAGTTTACCCCCCCGTCCATCGCAACCTCCCCTATCCATCTGTCTGGCCCCTTTCAGGACACCAGCACATTCTGTTTTTTTGAAGCACTGATTAGAGCCAGATCCTCTAATATGCTTAAATATAGGGTTGGCTCAAGTCACAGTGTGCTCCGATCCCACCTAGGTGTGTTACAACAGCGAATAAACATTTGCTGTTGTGAAACTGATCCTCCTCCCAGCCAATCAGGAAGCAGGTTTTGACATTGGTCCCCTGATTGGGTGAAAGGACAGGCGATCCTATTGGATGCCTAGGAGGAGGAGGGGAGGAGCTGGAAACCAATGGGGTAAGTGCCGGACCGGAAAACAGCGGGGGGGGTGGGTGGTTGTTTGCGCGGGGCAGTGTTCAGTGTGTAAGTGGCTAAGGCCACTTAGTTCTGGCACAGAGGCAAAGCGTTATGCTGAATTACTACATTGATCAAGAATAAATAAACAAAGAACACCAAGATTCGAGTTATGCAGCATACACATCTTGGATGTTTTTTCCGGAAGTTTTTCTTAGTTTCTGTTCGAAAATTTCGCAAGTAAGTAATTATTTTCCTTCACTGATGTGCGCTGATGAGGCTGCACTGATGGGAAGTGATGAGGCAGCACTGATGGACACTGATGAGATGGCACTGATGAGGAGCCACTAATATGCAGCACTGATGGGCACTGATAAGCAGCACTGATAGGAGGCACTGATGGGCACTGACAGGAGGCACTGATGGGTACTGATATGCAGCATTTATGGGCAATGATAGGTGGCTCGGATAGGCATCACTGATTGGCACAGAGGGATGGCACTGATGAGCAGACACTGATGGGCACTGAAAGGCAGCACTGACTGGCATCACTGATGGGCACTGTTGGGGCTGCACTGATTTCCAATCAGGAAATGCCAGTGATCTTCTCTCCTCTTCTTACACGCTGTCCGTGTGAGGAGGGGAGAGCCGATCACCGGCATTTCCTTGTTTACATGTGATCAGCTCTAATTGGACACAGCACTGTGAGATTGGGACAACGTCATATGACATCCTATATGGCGGGTGTGAAGTGGTTACAGTAGAATAACAGTTAAAGTCAAATTATTCTTAAAAATGCTTCAGCCTACACTGGTCATGGGATCCTTTGTGTCAGCCAGCAGCGGCAGCTGCAGGTGGATGGAGAGAGTCCCAGAAAATGGCTAGGAGGGTCAGGAGTGATGACGTCACCTATAATCTCCCATGGTGCAAGCATTGCTGATGGTGCCTCCCCTCTCCTGCAGCCGTCGTTGGCTGGCACAAGGAAACTGGATCACATCATATGCATCTTTTTTTTTTACTGAGTAGTATAGGAGGTAGAAGGGGGAGGGAGCATGATTAAGACACATAATTCCACATACACACGATCAGACTATTCGGCAGACTTGGTCCGGCGGACCGGAATCCGTTGGACAATTTTATCGCGTGTGGGCTCCAGCTGTCTTTTTTTCCCCAAAAGACCTAGAAATAAAACATGTTTCAAATCTATCTGCCGGACTAAAAATCGGGAAAACCGTTTGTCTGTGTGCTAGTCCGATGGACCAAATACGACACAAGGGCAGCTATTGACTACTGGCTATTGAACTTCCTTGTTTAGTCCCATTTATGTCATCACGTTCAAAATGAACGTACATTCGAACGGATTTAGTCCGGTCGTGTGTGGCCAAGTCCATTCAGAAAATCCGTCGGACCTCCACCGAAAGTCCGTCGGGAAGACCGTCGGACCTAGTCCGTCAAAAAGTCCAGTCGTGTGTACGCGGCATTAGGCTTTATATGGAATTCTACTCTAATGTAAGATCACATGAGTAAAAACAGCATCTCTTTTGTAGGAATCACGGCATGTTAAACGCACTTTACCCACTTATTCACACCAGCAGCTGTGCATTCAGCACTGGGAAGAATAAAATAGATGTTTACTCTGAAACGCACCTGGTTTGTAGGGCCCTTCAGTGAGGATAGCTTTTTCGTTCACTTTGTTATAGGCATCAGTGCCAGGTAACAGTACACAGATTTTAACAGCATCCTATAAGCAAAATACATTCCCTAGAATTCAAATCATAAAGACTGGCTCAGACTGATTTTGCCAAAGTATTTCTGTTGTATTCTAAAAGTGTTACAGTATGTGACAAATTAATGTACCTGTCTAGAACTTGTACTTGAATTTGGCACATGCAGCTACACTTTGAGTTTTTCCTTCAGATTTACCAAAACCATATAATATGAGGTCAAACCTTAGGAGTTTAATTTTGTATGCAATCAGGCAGGCCCTTGCACTACATGGTTTTGGTAAATCAGAAGGAAAAAATCAGTAGAAAATCTGATAGTGTGTATGGGGCATTAGAGTGTACGCAAGACATATTTATAAATATTTCTGCGCCAGTCTCCCAGTTGGTCTTAATTAGCCCGCTTTCATAAGATATGAACTATAGGTATTTTATTTTGAATTAGGAGTATTGAATGCACCAGGATGTAAAAGTGACACATTAAATGCCCCACAATATGAAAGTGGTGCATTTGAGAACTACTTGAATTTAGTGCACGAGTTGCTGTCAGAGCCAAAAGTGTCGCAGATGCTTTGTGAATTTGGTGCAATACATTAACAAGAAGGATTAATGGCAGAAACGTGGTGCAGCAGCTTTATTTTATTTTCACCCATTGTAGCTAACCCCCCCTTATTATTCACATATATTTGGAAGCCATGTTTTTTCACCAAGGGCAGTTTTTGGAAAATTGTTCTGAATTTAGAACCCATCTTATGTCTACATTTATCAACAACCTCTGCATATCATTGGGCCATTGACAGCCAGGACATGCAAGACATTAGTAGTACACCTGAGGTGTATTACAACAAGTATAGCTTACATGGTCATAAAAATTAACTTAAAGTTGAAACATTTTAATGTTAAAAAACGAACATATTTTTTATTTCAGAATCTTATAAAACTGCACATTGTAGTTCAACCTTGAATCAAATATTGTCTGCCAACTAGTTACAGCTTCTTCAGTGAGAAATTTGGCAGAATGTTACAAGTGGCAGCAACAGATGCATTTCAAATTTGAAATCTGTTTCAGTCAAGATTCAGACAGGACAGAAATGATTTTCAAATATCAAAACAACAATATGGCAAGAAAACACATGCCTTGGTTGTTAGCGGCATTCAATCATTAACTGCAGAACAATTGATCTTATTCAGTAAGCTCTAAAGCATTGTGTCAAGTTCTGTAAATCCCATAATTTCCCATCAGAATTCAGCTTAAAGAAGAACTGCAGTCTGCTCACATAATTTGTAATAAAAACATCTTTGCTGGGCTGCCCCTTATCCCCCCTAATATTCGTACTTTCGCTGGAACCCTTTCTTAATCAAATTCGTAGTAACCCCAATATCAAAGGCCTTATCGTCCGGGATAGAGAATACAAGGTTGCCGCCTTTGCGGACGACATACTTCTCTCCCTGTCTGCCCCACGTATTTCGCTACCCAACCTTTTACAGAATCTGGAAGACTTTGGGAAAATATCCAATTTGAAAATTAATTATACTAAATCAAACGCGTTGAATGTCTCCCTGCCACGACATGAGGTAGAGGGATGTGAAGCCTCATTTCCATTCGCTTGGAACAAAAAAGCTATCACGTATCTGGGTATTCAAATTACGGCCAACCTAGACGAGTTGTACAATGCGAATTTTCTGGTAGCTCTTAAAAGAGCCCAACAGGATCTAAGAGATTGGGAAAACCTTAATGTATCTTGGTTTGGACGCTCGGCCATACTGAAGATGATAACTCTGCCGCGCCTTCTCTGTCTTCTGCAGGGCGTCCCGATCAAAATACCGGCTTCATTTTTTGCTGCTTTTAAGAGTGCAGCTTCCCTGTTCCTTTGGAGGAACGCCCCCCCACGCATTAGCTACCAGCGCCTTACCCGTCCGAAATCAAGAGGAGGCATTGGTCTGCCGGACCTCTATAAATATTACTTAGCGACCCATCTTACACGTTTGGTCGATTGGAATGTACATGGGATGGGGAAAATCTGGGTGTCCCTGGAGAAATCGCTTATTCGCGACCTGCTTGAATCTTTACCTTGGATAATGCCACGACATTGGCCAATGGAGGTCTTCACGCACCCCCCTTATTGGCCCTTCTCTGGCAGCTTTCAGACAGGCAACTAAAAATGGCACCTTATCTTCAGCTCCCGGTCCCCTTACCTCGTTAAGGAACAATCCCGATTTTACGCCCGGAATGTCCAATGACTTTTTAGGATGAGTTTGGCCGCACGCTAAGGTTCTAGCGAGCCAATTCTTTGCACAGGGGTCCCTTCATACCTACGAGGACTTGGTAGCTGTATCCCGCTCCAACTCCTTTCCATTCTGGAAAATAAGACATTTCTTATGCTCCCAAGCCCCGACGGGGACCTGGACAAGACAGTTGACCCCTTTCGAACTACTCTGCTCAAAACCTCCCCCGCAAAGACACTTGATCGCGTCTATCTATGCTATACTCGCTGAGGACAGGCCGACAACATCAGATGCGGCGCACACGGCTTGGGAAAGGGAGTTGGGAATTTCCCTTACGGACGGTGACTGGTCACTTGTCAACGAATATATTCACAGAGGCTCTCTCAATGTAGCTATTCAAGAGAACTGCTATAAAATCGCGACGCGGTGGTATAGGACCCCTACGCTCTTGCACAGAATCTCCCCGGCAATCCCGGATAGGTGCTGGAGATATGACAGGGCGGAGGGAACGATGCTCCACATTTGGTGGACCTGTGAGGCTTTACAACCTTTACATCACCACATATACGCTGGATTACTCCCCAGCTCAATACTTGCTACACCACTCTAGTCTACCCAAACACACTTACTTTAAGTCACTAGCTATGCACCTAGTAAATGCGGCTCGATTATGCATTCCGGTACATTGGCGATCGACACACACTCCCACAGTGGGAGAATGGTTCCGGCGGATCTCTAAAATAGAAGAGCTAGAGGAACTAGTCCACATTTCCCAGGAACGAATTACAAAATTCACGAACACGTGGGCATGTTGGATTCACTTTAAAACGACACCACGTTTCCGAACATATAGCCCTTGAATAGTGGAATCTGTGGCAATTGGACTGAAGGCCTTTTGACCCTCATGAGCAGACCGTACTGGAGAACGACTATTGATAACAGAAGAGATTCAACATCATGTCATCCCCCCCTACCTCCCTGTCCTTCAATAGGCCCACCTTTTTTTTACCCTTCCCTTCTCCCTCTAAGTTTTCCCCGCCTCCCCCCCCCCCCCCCTGGGGATTTTCCCCCTTTTTTTCTTTTTTTTCTTTTTTTTCTCTTTCTTCCCCCCTCTCTCTTCTCTTCTCTTTCTTTTCTCTCTTGCTCTTGCGTCCCCTTTTTGAAGTTTGAACCCTCCCCTGACTTGGCACCCTACTACATAAGGCTCTACGGTGAATGTAAGGTTTATACCCTTTCTTTAGATAACTCCCTCACCTGCAGGGTTACCATCAGGGAGTTGATTCTTGTCTAGCTAAGGGAACTCCTTAACTTTAATATTGTACTTTCTTATCTGACTATTTTCTGCTAAAAGTGTTGCACATGTCTGTGATTATTGTACACTTATATTTTTGTATTTCAATAAATTTAATATGGAAAAAAAAAACATCTTTGCTATTCTGAAGCTTCCCTCCAACCACTTTGCATATTATTTTATATATACTGAGATTCTGTACTTGCCAAATATGCTGCCGAAATCTCCCTCCACTTCCTACTGAACCACCTAAAGTTCTTAATAGCTCCTATCCTGATCATAGATCAGTCTTCATTAATATCCAGTTTCATGCCAATCTCCTGCCTCCTTACATGAACTTTCTTTTTAAAGTATATTGTAGAATTCCAGCATTTTTATAACTTTAAAGAGTAAGTAAACCCTGATGGGTTTACTTCCTCTTTGATTCCCTACAAAGGTAAAGCATAATGGACTACTATGCATCGCATAGTAGTCCATTATGTGTCACTTACCTGACACAGGATGTCACCGCTGTCCCTGTAGCACAGAGCATCCATCTTCTCGGTGGGTCTCCGTGGGTCTCGCTGCTCCGTCGCTGTCATTCGACGAAGCCGCGATGATGTTACTCCCGCGCATGCGCACGGGAGCCGCCACTCGCGGCATATCGCCGTTGACAGCGGCGCGCTCAGTGCGCCTACGCGCCGCTGTCTACGGCGCCTGCGCCGTAGACAGCGGTGCCTGTATTTTGGCAAATATCTCCTAAACCGTGTAAGTTTAGGAGATATTTCTTGGACCTACAGGTAAGCCTTAATCTAGGCTTACCTGTAGGTCAAAGTGGTTTGTAAGGGTTTACAACCACTTTGAGTGGTTTGTTTGGGCTAAGCTGGCCCACAAAAACAATTTCCTTTTGCCTAACTATGTAGCCTCTGTGTGAGCTGTAATATATAGCAGTATCTTTAGCTACCTACAGTAAGAGGAGCTTTGTTTTGTCTGCTGCCAAAACTTAAGAGTTGGTTTGAATGCACCTCCACCATTCAGAAGAAGCCTTGTATTTTTAGCTATGAATATAAAGCTTATTCTGATTGGCCTTTGTGGAAATCATGATGTCACCCGCCCACCTCTCCACCTCACAACCTCAGAAACCTTTAATTCATCAATAAAAATACAAGGCTATTTCTGAATGGGCAAAATACATTCAGGCCATCTCTATTAACTTGTGGCACCAGACGGGAAGTTGCTGTACTGATGCCAGAACACAACGCTGCATACTGTATGTAGCTAATGCTATTACAGTATATCACAGTATATTAATAAAATGATGTGGCGCTACCTACCCAACCGAAATCTGGAAAAAATATATGAAACAAACTACCGTGTAATAAAAATCTATAAATAATTCCAATATGTATCCAATTCCCCAATCTTCTAAAGTGCAATGTGAAAATAAATAAAAATGCAATAATCAAAGTATTAATCAAAATACATCATGGTATATGCAACATTGCTCTAAAATATATCTGAATGTGAATATTAAAGTGCTTTAGTGATAACTGAATCAATGTGCAAACAAATAAGCAGAAAATCAATCAATCAAAATTAGTGCAAAACATTCATTAAAAATGCTGTATCTTCTAAAGTGTAACCCGTGACATAAAATAAGAATAAAATAGTGCAAATAATGTTCTGAATCCAAAAAGAAGTCCAAACCACTGTAAACAAAGTCCCAATAGTTTCAAATGATAATTTGAAATAATATTTTCAAATAAAAGGATCAGATCTTCTTCTAATGGTTCATCACCAAATAGGTAAAGTGCAAATCTATGTGCAGTGGACGATCAATTAGTGCAAATCCAGTAAGATCCGTGCAATCCAAGGTGCGCCCCCTGTTTCCCCCAGCCTCTCACCTCTATTATTGGCCCCTACAGGCCTAGTTGTACTGTATATCGGTGACCGATATTCCAAATCGGTCAATCGATCTCCCACGATCTTAGCGTCCAATGCTGTCCACAGCGATATACACTTCTCCAAACACGCAAATAATCCAAATCATATGGTGAGAAAAAAAAAGAGGGATAGGGGCTCCAATGTGTAGTAAATATAAAATAAAATTTTATTGCCACACATATCCACTTACATTTTGTCACGTCCGGGAGATGAGGCCGAGATGCTGAGAGGGCTCCCCTTGCGGCCGAGTGCAGCACAACCCTGAAGGTGATACAGGGATGCAATGCCCACAGTAGCACAGGTTGCCAGGTAGCAGCAGCAGAGGACAAGGGCCTGGTGAACAGGAGTCCGGGGCAACCGTGCTAGGAAGTTCAGTAGAGAGGTCAAACCAAGCTGAGGTTCAAACACGGGAGGTCAGTCCTCGGAGATTTAGATGAGACCGGAAGCAGGAGTCTGAGCCAAGCCGAGATCGGGTGCAGGAAGCAGACAAGGAACGTCGGGTACAAGCCAAGGGTAGAAGCCAGGAGAACAACAGGAACAGGTTAAACAAGCCGGGTCGGTACACAGGAGGTCAAGTCAACAAGGATCACAGGCACAGGTACACAGGAGAGCTGACGATAATCCAGCGATGCGGCTCTGTCAGGTGAACGTTTAAATAGACGAGATGACCGGGTCACGTCGTGGGCGCGTCGGGGCGATCGTACGGCTACGTAGAGTACTCGTAACATCCCTGCGCATGCCCGCCCGGTTAGGCGTAGCGTCGGTCGTTCGTTTAGAAACTACTATGCGTTTACGTGGGCGCCGACGCGCGCTAACACGAACGTGCCTCGCGAGATTGCGGCTATTTCCCTGACAGTGCCCCCCCCCAAGGGGCAGCCTCCGGATGCCCAACCGAGCCCATTTTTCAGGGTACCAGCTGCGGAAACTGTGTATAAGTTTAGGAGCATGTACGTGATTAGCAGGCTCCCAAGAGTTCTCCTCAGCAGAATACCCCCTCCACTTGATCAAAAACTGAACAGTCCTACCTCTCCGGCGACAGTCAAGGATAGACTCAACTTCGTACTCAGTTTCTTCACCAACTTGAACTGGAGGCGGGGGCACTTCTTCTCTTCCTGAAAAAGGGCTGAAGGTAACACGTTTAAGCAGAGAAACATGGAATACAGGGTGGATTTTAAAAGATTCAGGTAAAACGAGCTCAAATGCTACAGGATTGATCTCCCGTTTAATCTCAAAAGGACCCAGAAATTTAGGTCCCAATTTCCGGGATGGACATGGCAGCTTAAGATTTATCGCTGAGAGCCACACCTTGTCCCCTGTCTTGAAGGCGGGATTAACCCTTTTCCCCTTGTCGTACTGTCTCTTGTACTGTTCCTGAGCCTTCTTCATGGTGTCTTGGAGCATTTGGTAGTTTGCCTGAATAAGGTTTACCCTATCTTGAACTGCCGGGACAGAGGATTCAGGAATGACATTAGGCAGAAATGAAGGATGGAATCCGTAATTCGCCCAGAAAGGCGATTGATTGGTAGAAGCGTGTACTGAGTTGTTATAGGCAAATTCTGCACAAGGTAACAAGGAAACCCAATTATCCTGGGAAAAGGAACAGAAGCATCGTAGATATTGCTCTAATGTCTGGTTGGTCCTCTCAGTTTGACCGTTGCTCTGTGGGTGATAGGCTGAGGACAGGCATATTCCAATCGAGAGCAGTTTACAAAGTTCCTTCCAAAACTTAGAGGTGAATTGTACCCCTCTATCTGATACGATGCTATCAGGTACCCCGTGTAATCGAACAATTTCCTTTATAAAGGTCTTCGCTGTATCCAAGGCAGAGGGAGTTCCTTTCAATGGCAAAAAGTGCGCCATCTTGGACAGGCGGTCTACCACTACCAAGATAGTCGTAAACCCTTCAGAGGGAGGTAACTCTACGATGAAATCCATGGAAATTTCTTTCCATGGTTTCTCCGGGACTGGCAGTGGTCTTAACAGACCCCAGGGTCTGGCGTTACATCCCTTGTTACGTTGACAGGTGGTACAGGAGTTAACGTAGTCTTTACAATCCGTCTTTAGGGTAGGCCACCATAGGGACCGCTGTACAAGGTCAATTGTTTTTCGAACTCCAAAGTGGCCTGCTAGTTGGTGGTCGTGGAAAGTTTTTAATACCAGTAACCTGGCTTGCCGGGGAACAAAGATCTTGTCTCGATGCCATAAAAGCCCTCCTTGGCTTCTTAGAGAAGAAACTTCAGACTCCGTACACTGGCTAGAGGCCTGCTCTATTGAAGACCTCAGATCCGGTTGTATTAGTAGAAAATTTTGGGGAGACAAGATTGTACTGGGTGGAGCATCCTCCGGAGTATCAGGAAACATCCGGGACAAAGCGTCTGCTTTGCCATTCTTAGATCCTGGGCGATAGGTTAGGTGAAAATTAAACCTTGAAAAGAATAAAGCCCATCGGGCCTGTCGGGGTCTCAGGCGTTTGGCCGTACGGAGGTATTCTAGGTTCTTATGATCCGTGAAAATGAGGACGGGGTGAGCAGCACCTTCCAAGAGATATCTCCATTCTTCTAAAGCGGTTTTAATCGCCAGAAGTTCCCGATCCCCCACATCGTAGTTCCTCTCTGGGGAACTCATCTTCCGAGAGAAAAAGGCTACGGGGTGAAGTAAAGCCTTGGAACCCTGACGCTGAGATAGAATCGCCCCTGTGGCCACCTCCGAGGCGTCAACTTCTAGCACGTACGGCAAGGCGGGGTCTGGATGCTGCAGGATTGGTGCGGTAGTGAAGAGGGTCTTGAGCTGGTCAAAGGCGGACTGCGCTGCTGGGGACCAATGGAATTTGGTGTGTAGACGAGTAGTTTGAGTGATGGGTGCCACAATGGTGGAGAAGTTCCTTATGAATCTTCGGTAGAAGTTGGCAAACCCAATAAATCTCTGAACCCCCTTCTTGTCGGAGGGAGCGGGCCAGTCCAGGATAGATTTCACCTTTTGGGGATCCATGGCAATTCCACCTGTGGTAATAATAAGTCCCAGAAATTGAATAGATTCTTTCTCGAAATCGCACTTCTCGGCCTTGACATATAACCCATGCGTTCTAAGGATGTATAGTACCTTTTTAACATGCACTCTGTGAAGTTCCAGAGAGGTTGAGAAGATAAGGATGTCATCAAGATAAGCGACCACAAAGTGGTCTAGATGTTCCCGGAGGATATCATTGATGAAATGCTGGAAGGTTGCTGGAGCATTACATAGTCCGAATGGCATGACTAGGTACTCGAAATGCCCGAATCTCGTTCTGAACCCCGTCTTCCACTCGTCCCCCTCCCGGATACGGACAAGGTTGTAAGCCCCACGTAGGTCAAGTTTGGTGAAAATACGTGAGGTGTGGAATCTTTGGAAGAGTTCGGGGATGAGCGGGAGTGGATAACGGTTTTTTAGGGTGATATTGTTCAATTCCCTATAGTCCACACACGGTCTTAAGGTCTTGTCTTTTTTTTCCACGAAAAAGATGCCTGCACCGGCGGGGGATGAAGAGGGACGAATGAATCCCTTGGCCAAGTTCTCATCAATATATTGTCTCAGGGCCTCAAGTTCAGTTTCTGAAAGGGGAAATATCCGGCCAAATGGAATGGGGGCCCCCGGAAGTAACTCGATGGGGCAATCGTAGGGACGGTGTGGCGGTAGAATATCGGCTTTCTTCTTGTCGAAGACATCTTTGAATTCCTGGTACGCTGCTGGAATGTCAGGATGTGGACTGGGTACGGGTTGGATGGTCAGACAACGGGACAAGTCACCTGATTCGGGATCCAGGCAATGTTGTTGGCAATAGGCAGACGTGAAGGACACCTCCTTCTTGATCCAATCAATCCTGGGGTTGTGTGCCTGCAGCCAGGGGGTCCCCAGGATAACGGGAAACATTGGAGAACTCAGGACATCGAACTTTAGGAATTCCCGATGACCTGAATCAGTGATCGTTAGGATGGGTATGGTTTCTTTGGTAACATGGCCAGAGCTAGGTAAGGAGCCATCGGCCAGGTGCACGGTCAATCTCTGCTTCTTGAGGTTGAGTGGAAGGGCCAGACTTTTAGCCAGGGCTAGATCCAGAAAACAGCTACAGGCGCCAGAGTCAAGTATTGCCTGTAGCGGGACCCTCTTGCCTGCTACCATCAAAGTGACCGGAAGGGTGGCGTGGGTGGAGGCCAACCTTGTCACCTGTAGGTGAAATGGGGTACAGAGGACAGGTCTACTTGGTCTTGTAGGGCAATTGTCTATGAAATGTCCTGATTCCCCACAATAGAAACAAAGGCGTGCCTGTCGGCGATACAGTCTTTCTTCAGAGGTTAAGGCGGGACGGGGCATGTTATACGGGACAGCAGTCATTGCTGGGTGAACCGAAGGTGGAGCCTGGGAAGAACAGGGAATCCGAGCACGTTCGGACTGACGTTCCCGAAGACGCCTGTCTAGCTGGATGGTGAGTTGGATAAGATCCTCGAGGGTAGAGGGAACCTCTAATCTGGCTAGCTCGTCTTTAAGAGCTTCGGACAACCCCATCCGATATTGATATCTGAGTGCTGCTTCATTCCAACCGGAGTCAGTACTCCATATGCGGAATTCTGCTGTATAGTCCTCTGCGGGTAGCTCGCCCTGGCGAAGGGCGTACAAGTTTGCCTCAGCTGTTGCCGTCCGAAAAGGATCGTCGTATAGGCGTGCCATGGCTTCGAAGAACAGATCCAGAGTTTCTACCGAAGGGCTGCGGTGTTCCAGCAGGCCATGGGCCCATGTCTGGGGATCGTCTCTTAACAGTGAAATGGTGAACCCCACCTTGGTTACTTCAGAGGAAAAGGTCTGAGGTTGCAGGGAGAAGTATAGGAAACATGAGTTTCTGAAGGATCGGAATTTCTTTCGGTCCCCATAAAAACGCTCTGGGGCTGGAACTCGTGGTTCTGGAGCGGTTGAGACTACTGGAGCAGGTACTTGACCAGGAGAGGTGGGCAATTCGAGACAGTGCTGTAGACGTTCCTTCAGCCAAAGATAACTTTCCTGGAGTTCCTGAATAGCTGGCGTAAGAGCCATAACTTCTTGTAGAATGGCTTCTTCTGGGGAGTTGCCTCTGTCGGCCTCTGACAGGCTGGATTATACTGTCACGTCCGGGAGATGAGGCCGAGATGCTGAGAGGGCTCCCCTTGCGGCCGAGTGCAGCACAACCCTGAAGGTGATACAGGGATGCAATGCCCACAGTAGCACAGGTTGCCAGGTAGCAGCAGCAGAGGACAAGGGCCTGGTGAACAGGAGTCCGGGGCAACCGTGCTAGGAAGTTCAGTAGAGAGGTCAAACCAAGCTGAGGTTCAAACACGGGAGGTCAGTCCTCGGAGATTTAGATGAGACCGGAAGCAGGAGTCTGAGCCAAGCCGAGATCGGGTGCAGGAAGCAGACAAGGAACGTCGGGTACAAGCCAAGGGTAGAAGCCAGGAGAACAACAGGAACAGGTTAAACAAGCCGGGTCGGTACACAGGAGGTCAAGTCAACAAGGATCACAGGCACAGGTACACAGGAGAGCTGACGATAATCCAGCGATGCGGCTCTGTCAGGTGAACGTTTAAATAGACGAGATGACCGGGTCACGTCGTGGGCGCGTCGGGGCGATCGTACGGCTACGTAGAGTACTCGTAACATCCCTGCGCATGCCCGCCCGGTTAGGCGTAGCGTCGGTCGTTCGTTTAGAAACTACTATGCGTTTACGTGGGCGCCGACGCGCGCTAACACGAACGTGCCTCGCGAGATTGCGGCTATTTCCCTGACACATTTAAATTCAAGGAAAACAATGAAGTATGGAGTACTTCCGATCTCGGCCATGACCGGAAGTGACGACGACACATGGCTCCTCCCTGATGTGTTGTGTCACTGCTCACGTGACTTTCTCAAAGGGTCCCACAGTATATTACAACCAGTCTACTTATTCTGCGTTCCCAAAGGTCCAGATAGGCACTGGAACCCACCTCCAGATCAGAAATTTGACCAACCTCCCTGGAGCAAACACTAGGGCCTTGCTTTCACAGTGGCATCTGCTCATGTGTTCTCAATCTCAGCACAGCACACAAACCACCCTTTCTAAGGTGGTCTTACACCTTGGTCTAGTTCCATGACTCTCCTACCATCAATTAGATTGCAATGCATTCTAAAGTATAGGAGAAATATTAGAGAAAAGTGATACATTTTAGCCTAAGATGAGTGTAGAGGCCCCTCATGCCTAGATACGAGACTCCTTAACCACTTGATCACTGGGCACTTAAACACCCTTAATAACCAGACCAATTTTCAGCTTTCGGTGCTCTCACATTTTGAATGACAATTACTCATGCAACACTGTACCCATATGAAATTTTTGTCATTTTTTTCACATAAATAGAGTTTTATTTTGGTGTTATTTAATCACCGCTGGGTTTTTAATTTTTTGTGCTATAAAAGAAAAAAGACCGAAAATTCTGTAAAAAAATGAATTTTTCTTTGTTTCTGTTATAAAATTTTGCAGATTAGTAATTTTTCTTCATAAATTTTGGCCAAAATGTATACTACTACATATCTTTGGTAAAAATAAGTACAAATTGGTGGATATTATTTGGTCTTTGTGAAAGTTATAGAGTCCACAAGCTATGGTGCCAATATCTGAAAATTGATCACACCTGAAATACTGATGGCCTATTTCAATTCTTGAGACCCTAACATGCCAGAAAAGTACAAATACCCCCCAAAAGAAGACATTCCAAGGTATTTAGTAAGAGGCATGATGAGGTTTTTGAAGTTGTCATTTTTTCCCACAGTTCTTTGCAACATCAAGATTTTTTTTCCTTTTTTTTTCACAAAATTGTCATATTATCAGTTTATTTCTCACACACAGCATATGCATAGCACAAATTACACCCCAAAACACATTCTGCAATTACTCGCGAGTATGGCGATACTACATGTGTGAGATATTTACACAGCGTGGCCACATACAGAGGCCCAACATGCAGGGAGCACCATCAATAGGAATATGTCATGACAGGTCCTCTTTACAGTGAGATATGGGGTCAATAAGACCCCACATGTCACCTCTAGGCTGTGAAGCCTGAAATAAAAAAAAAAAGATTCTGGCTTTGATCGTATTGGCGAGTCGGTAGAAGCGCCGGAGGGCGGGGGGGAATGTCTATGGCTGGGTATTGCAGGGTATCACCGAGTATGGCTGAGTATTGCAGAGTATCTCCAAGTATGGCTGGGTATCTCCGAGTATGGCTGGGTATGGTGATTTATGGCAGAGTATTGGCAGGGTATTGCAGAGTATTGGTGGGTATTGCAGAGTATTGGCTGGTATTGCAGAGTATTGGCTGGTATTGCAGAGTATTGGCTGGTATTGCAGAGTATTGGCTGGTATTGCAGCGTATTGGGGAGTATTGCAGAGTATTGGCTGGTATTGCAGAGTATTGGGGGGTATTGCAGAGTACTGGCGGGCATTGCAGAGTACTGGGGGTATTGCAGAGTATTGGCGGGCATTGCAGAGTATTGGGGGCATTGCAGAGTATTGGCGGGTATTTCAGAGTATTGGGGGGTATTGCAGAGCATTGGGGGGTATTGCAGAGCATTGGCTGGTATTGCAGAGTATTGGCTGGTATTGCAGAGTATTGGGGGGCATTGCAGAGTACTGGGGGTATTGCAGAGTATTGGCGGGCATTGCAGAGTATTTGGGGCATTACAGAGTATTGGCGGGTATTTCAGAGTATTGGGGGGTATTGCAGAGCATTGGCTGGTATTGCAGAGTATTGGCTGGTATTGCAGAGTATTGGGGGGTATTGCAGAGTATTGGCTGGTATTTCAGAGTTTGGCTGGTATTGCAGAGTATTGGCAGGGAATTGAGGGGTTAAATTTCGGTGAGCAGTGATGTGGGCACTGCAGATGCAGCCCACAGCGCTGCTGACACCGATCTCTTCACCCTCCGCTGTACCGATCAGTACAGTGAGGGGAGGGAGGAACTGGCGTCATAACATGACGCCGGTTTGTTTACAAGTGATCACTCCGTCATCCTGTGGACCCGGCGGTCACGGATGCTCTCAAGTGCGTGCCCCAGGGGGCGCACGAGAGCGGAATTCTGGGAGGACGTCATATGACGGCCTCCCAGAGTTAAGAAACCGCCCTGTAGCCGTCATTCGGCTATGGGGCGGTTGTTAAGTGGTTAAAGGACAACACAAGCCCAGATTACATCTGCTTTTGTGTTGTCAGAAAATCCCCAAACCTGCCATATGTGTACATCTCAAAACATCCCATAGATTCACTGAAATACATAGCAACTGCTCAGTCATCTTTAACAGGAATCTGCACATATACTGTATAACTGTACACGTAATCATTAAAGCGGTTCTAAAAACAAGATACTGTTACATTAATGCATTCCCTGCATTAAAGAGTTCCACCCACCCCTTTAAAAATTAAAAGTCAGCAGCTATACATACTATAGCTACTGACTTTTGACATTAGAACACTTAGCTGTCCTGGAATCCAGCCATGTCGGCACTGCAGCCAATGTTTACATTGGGTAGTCTGGTGTTGCCACTGCCATTGCTGGTAAGGGAACCTGGCTGTGTAGCCTTTTGGCTTCATGGTCGGGTCCCTACTGCGAATGCGCAAAGCGTGCTGCGCTCTCTTACCGGCCTTGCAGAAGTGGAGGGAGGAGGAGGGGGACCGAGCTGCTGGTGTACTTTGCCATGGCCCAGTCTCCTGGAAGTGGGGACAGGGTACCTGTAAAAAACAGGTACCCGCTCCCCCTCCCCCTCTGAAAGGTGCCACATGTGGCACCGGAGAGGGGCAGGAATCAGATAAGTGGAAGTTCCACTTTTGGGGGAACTCCGCTTTAAGGTAAAAAATGTCCCACTAGTAGTATCATCCCCTCACAGCCCTAAATACTTATCTGTCTTCACTCAATCTAGCACTGTGTCCATCTGTGCCCATCTCTCCCTGATCACACAGGCTTTGCTGAGGCATTTGGAGCCATTGGCTCCTGTTGTTGTCGATCAAATTTTGTGAGGAAGGAGCAGGGGTGGGGCTGAGCCACACTGTGCGTGTCAATGGATGCACACAGCCAAGGCTCAGGAGTGAGTCCACCTTGTTGGCCACCACAGAAAGTGTCTTCCTATAGGGGTGCACTGAGAAGAAGAAGAGCATTGGCACTGGACCACTGAAGAGGAGTTCTAGGGCTGTTCTGTGCAATACCATTGCACATGTTTGCTTGTTTGCTATTAAAAGAAATATATATAAAAAAAACTGATTCTTTACAACTGCTTTATTAATCGGTAGTAATAAATAACATATTAAATATATTCACATAATTATACCGTTTAGATGTTTCATTCTCTAGCGATAAGATAAACAAATGCTTAAAAAATAACGCCACTTTTGTTATTAAAAAAAATATATTTCCCTCTGGATGATCGATGTACATTGCAAGAATTTTAACAAACTTTTTTGCAGATTCCTACTTTTTGTTATTCTGAAGGAATTGCTGTTTGTCTCTTCTGTGTACTGATTCTGAATAAGAGCAACTTTCTCATTATTGATTTAATGTTGAAAGCTGCAAGCAAGGTCTGCATCCCTTTAGAAGTGATTAATCCTTTAGGAGCATCTAACCAAAAAATTTAAATTTTCTTGCAGAGGAAGCTTAAAATCTGACTTGTATCTTAGTGCAGACTTCTGGGAAAATCAGTCAGCCAATCACACAAGCAGGAAATTACATTTCTGGAGTTGTTCTGTATACCAACTGTGTACGGAGTGCCTCCAGGTTACCAAATTGCATTGAGTTTTACAGAAAATGATAGCACAGAAAATTGAAAAGGAAATGTTTTTAATAACATTGAATTACAGTATGGCTTGTATTGCAGTTATTTAAACTATTATTTTTATTTTTTTAATTTGCTATATTTTTTTCCAACTAAAGTAGAGTATAATAATAATAATAATAAGACCCAGACTCAAGACCCTTACTTTACTGGAAAGTGTAAAATAATATCATTCAAAGCATTAAATGCCTAGGGCGAGAGAAAAATAACTTTCTGGCATATAAATAGATTATCCATATGCCGCTATATACATTTTTGCAGCTTATTTGCATTTCTTGAAAACAAAATAAGTCTGAATCCTGGTGAAGAGAAACATTTACAACAGCATGCTGTTCTGAAGACTAATCTGCTTACAACAAGTAATCTTTCACAATACATCTATTGAACATTTGGAAAATGCACATTTCTACAGTGGCGTACCTAGCATGTCAGGCACCCAGGGACGATTATTGTAAGCTCCTTGAGGGTAGGGACTGATGTGAGTGTACAATGTATATTTAAAGCGCTGTGTAAATTGACGGTGCTATATAAGTACCTTAAATAATAATAATATAATGCAATAATATTTTGCGCTATGAATAACAACCTATTAATGGGTATCCTGACTACTGGTATATAAATTCTTTGTCTAAGTAACCCAAAAGACATACTTTTGGGTCCAGTTGTATCTGGATTTTATATGCACGGTTAATGGTTTCTACTAGATTTTGCCAATACATGAACAATTTGGGGCATTTCCAAAGCATATGCATTAAGTCTGCAGATGCTCTTCGACATTTCAGGCATTCTGATGTGTCCTGTCTCCCCCATTGATACAGTTTAAATGGGGTCCTATAAGCTCTATGGACTTTAAATATTTGAGTTAAACATTGCTGAGGTGATATACTGTAGATACAGACAGTACATTTTCCGAAATACCGTATTTATCGGCGTATAACATGCGTCGGCATATAACATGCACCCCAAGTTTAGGAGGGGATTTTAAAAGAATTTTTTTTTAGGAGGGAAGTTTAAGGAAAAAAACTTAAATTTAAATGCCCATCAATGCAGCCTTATCAATGTCATTTTCAACCTGGCATTGCAGCCTTGTCAGTCATTTGCAGCCTTATCAGTCATTTGCAGCCTTCCATTGCAGCCTTGACAGTCATTTGCAGCCTTGTCAGTCATTTGCAGTCTTGTTAGTGTGTTTGCCGTTTAAAAATGGCGCCGCCGAGATACAGAGCGGATGTCCTGTGTATCTCGGCGGTGCTCGGTAGTTCTCGGCCATTCTCGGCGGCCTTCGGGTATTTTCAGCTGCACTCGGCCATTCTCGGCGGCTTTCGGCTTTCCGAAAGCCACCGAGAGCGGCCGAGTGCAGCTGAAAATAGCCGAGACTGGCCGAAAATAGCCAAGAGCGGCCGAAGATAGCCGAGAATGTCCGAAAATACCCGGAAGCCGAAGAGATCGGCAGAAAGGGATAGAAACTGCGGGGGATCGGCGCATAACATGCACCCCCCGATTTCCCCCTGATTTTAGGGGGAACAAAGTTTGTGTTATACGCCGATAAATACGGTATTCCACCATGTTTCATCTGTCATTGTTCCAAGATCTTTTGCCCATTCCCTTCTAGCTAAGCAGCTGTGTGCCTTCAGAGATTTTTCAATCAGACGGCCATGTATATGGGGACAAGGGCCTCTTCCCAACAAGAGGAAGTTGTGGGGGTCTGCAGGCAGGGGGCTTATTGGAATCTGACCCAGATCCCAGCCCCCTCCCTATGTGAATGAGTATGGAGTATATTGTACTCCTGCTCGTTCACCAAAAAAAGTGTCCAAAACAAATAAAGACAGGAGGCAGTTTTTGACAATTCCTTTATTTAAAAAAAAAATAATAATAATGTCCCTAGATGTAGAGCCATCATCAATCTGCCTGGTGGCATCGCTCTTCTTGTGACATCACCGACTGGTGCATGCTGGGTCTGTGATCTCTCAAGAAGGTGATACCACCAGGTGACCCAGCCCCTTACCTATTTAACCACTTCAGCAATGGAAGATTTGGCTGCTCAATAACCAGGCCATTTTTTGCGATACGGCACTGCGCCGCTTTAACTGACAATTTTAAAACCCAAATAAAATTGAAGTCCTTTTTTCCCACAAATAGAGCTTTCTTTTTGTGGTATTTGATCATCTCTGAGTTTTTTATTTGTTGTGCTATAACCAAAAAAGAGCAACAATTTAAAAAAAAAACACAATATTTTGTACTTTGTGCTATAATAAATATCCCCATTTTTTTTTTTTTAAAGCAAATTTTTTCCTCAGTTTAGGCAATATGTATTCTTCTACATATTTTTGGTAATAAAAATCGCAATAAGCATATATTGATTGGTTTGCACAAAAGTTTTAGTGTCTTCAAAATAGGGGAAAGATTTATAGCATTTTTATTATTATTATTATTATATATATTATTTTTTTTACTAGTAATAGCAGTGATCAGTGTTTTTTTCGGGACTGCGACATTATGGCGGAACAGATCGGACACTTTTGACACATATTTGGACCATTGACAATTATACAGCGATCAGTGCTATAAAAATGCACTGATTACTGTGTAAATGTCACTGGCAGGTAAGGGGTCTGGTATGGATTGGGTGGATCTCCGCACTTTTTTTTCACATTTTTCTATTTCCAGCAATGGTTTCTTTTCATTCAGCTGTCAGCGGGGAAGCCTGTTTACACTGTTGAGAGCTGATAACTCATCAGTTGTTAAGGACACAGCAGCCTGTTTCTCTGCCTACCACTTGACAGCATGCATTGCATTGTGGGGCACTCTAGGGGAACCTAGAACCCTGCTACCCAGCCTGCAGCCCAGGGGCCTCATGCAGCCCATTGGCACTTTTTGTGCAGCCCTTGGGGCCCTTGCAGGCACCCATCTGTTCATAGTCTATGACCAGGGGCGGACTGACCATTCGAGCACTCGGGCACTGCCCGAGGGCCCCATGCCACTAAGGGGCCCCATCAGAGTTGCCAGCCTCAATAAAACCAGGAACAGTATGTGAAAAGCTGTGTTTTTTAAAAAATCCCAAGATTATAGCTGCCCCGCCTCTCCAGTACCTTTTCAGTGTGTGCATGTGTATACTGTGTGTGTATATTGTGTGTCTGTGTGTGTATACTGTATGTGTGTGTGCGTATACTGTGTGGCCCCATAATCTATTGCCTGGGGGCCCCATAATATCCTATTGCCTGGGGGCCCCATAATCTTCTATTGCCGGGGGCCCCATAATCTTCTCCTATTGCCCAGGGGCCCCATCATCTCCTATTGCCCGGGGGCCCCATGAGTTGTCAGTCCTCCCCTGTCTATGACAGTTTCCTGCAGCATGTCTACAGTCTCTAATTATTTCTTGCAACATGGCTACAGTCCCTGATCTCTTGTATCATGTCTGTTGTCTCTGGCCATCTTTTTGTATCATGCCTCAGTCTTTGCACACAGAGATTTCTTCAGATTCTCTGAATCTTTGGTTGATATTATGTACTGAAGTTGATGATATATTTAAAGTCTTTGCAGTTCTATGTTAAGGGACATTATATTCTGCCCTTTGGTATTGTCAGGGGCCACATTTGGGCCCCCCCATATCAAAAAAGTTGACCACCACTTACCTACTGTATAACCATACGTCAAGAGGTGTTGTATATTACTACTAATCAGGAACCTTAGTTGCACATGTAATGACCAATATGGCAGTCCCTGTGCACATACTGTATATATTTAAAGTATAACGAAAGGCAATACTGTTCTGGACAGAATAGAAATCGATTAAAACATCCGTTGTATAGTAATAATAATACTTTATATAGGTAAGATGCAGCGCTTATATAATAAGTCCACAGGAAGTAAATTCAACAAACTTCACAAGATGATTAACGGGAGGTTAAAAAAGAAAGAAACCATCACCGATACCCGATCACACAGCCGCTTACCCTCCTCAGTGGACCCTAATTACAAAGGCCACATGCGCATTTGGATAGTAAAGGATACCCTTCAATCTCCATACATCTAGATCAGGGACAACAAGCCAAAATACGGAAGTAACAACCCCCAATTTCAGCCTTCCCTTTCAAAACGCTCCATTAATGATAACCACAAATTATTCCATCCCATGCAGATATAAAGTGATAGACCTCATGGTGCAGTATATCAAATATCGTTTAATAGAGATAAAAAGGAGATAAACTCACATGCTCCAAAAATAAAACATGTTTGTTTGTCAAAGCATCCAGCAGTCCCCACCAGCGAGATGGCTGCCCCATCCCAGCATACAACAGCGCCAACATCGCCAACTCCTCCCTATGTCGTTTCGTCATGTGTTATATGATTACATCTACATTTGTATATGCTGTTCCCAGCGGCAGATCTGGGTGTGGCTAATGGAGTGATGCCAGCAATAAGGAAGGTAACATAATTAGTTGATAATAAGTTAATAGTCAGTTGACTAATAGACTAGTTGGTAAAGTTTAAAGGAGCATCCCAACACCTACAGTACATAATATCATAAAAAAAAGATTCAGATAATCTAGAGTAATCTCTGTGTGAAAGGGACACGACTATAACATCATTTTGGATGCTTATGATCTTCCAACCCTCAGATGCACTGCATTAAAAGCAGGCATGATTCTTTGATGGACATTACTGCATGGGCTCAGTCATACTTCCAAAAATCAGTCTGTGAATACAGTTTTACTCATAAAAGGGGCGCTAGACCAAATATCAAACAATAAAAAATGTGAGACTAGTGATCATAAAATATCTAAAATGGTACATAACATATCACAAAAAACTGCAATATACCAAAAAAAAGTTGCAAACAAAATAAAGTGAACAACAATAGTAAGTGAAGTCCCAATTAGGTGCTAACACCAAACAAAGGAAATACAGATAAATAAATAAGTATAAATCCAAAAGTCCAAAGCAGTGGTTTTTTTTCCGTGAAAACCTTCTTCTGAATCCATAAACAGAAACAACTGCTGGGATCTTCTATAACGTGATAAAACAATGTCCCTTCACCAAGAATTTATGGACATAAAAAAGACACCCCACTTGTGAAGAAAATAGATGTCTTCTTACCAGATGCTGTTGACTACTTTAATTAAAAAGATAGTCAAATAGGCTTATGCAGGGTAAAATCCCTGCTCACATGGAATCAGGTGGACCTCCTATGGACAGAAGCTTCTCCTCATAGACTCAGATGGGTCATAAAAAAAGCCAAACAAAAATCCATAGCGTAATACCGTTTAATAAAACATAAATTATAAAACATAAGGCCAAATGGCTGCTTACATAAGTTGGTGCCCAACCTGGCACTGGGGCTGCTTGCTTAAAACAAAAGGTTTTCGTAATGGATACGTAGTTCCTGAAGGGCAGCCGATGACCAAGGACGACCGGAACTAAACGTAAACGAACGTGACTGGATACCGCCTCGACGTACGTTTCGTTTGACACGTCACCAGACGCTTCCTGATGACGTGTCAAACGAAACGTACGTCGAGGCGGTATCCAGTCACGTTCGTTTACGTTTAGTTCCGGTCATCCTTGGTCATCGGCTGCCCTTCAGTGGAACGCACGCCTTATACCACGAGGAACTACGTATCCATTACGAAAACCTTTTGTTTTAAGCAAGCAGCCCCAGTGCCAGGTTGGGCACCAACTTATGTAAGCAGCCATTTGGCCTTATGTTTTATAATTTATGTTTTATTAAACGGTATTACGCTATGGATTTTTGTTTGGCTTTTTTTTATGACCCATCTGAGTCTATGAGGAGAAGCTTCTGTCCATAGGAGGTCCACCTGATTCCATGTGAGCAGGGATTTTACCCTGCATAAGCCTATTTGACTATCTTTTTAATTAAAGTAGTCAACAGCATCTGGTAAGAAGACATCTATTTTCTTCACAAGTGGGGTGTCTTTTTTATGTCCATAAATTCTTGGTGAAGGGACATTGTTTTATCACGTTATAGAAGATCCCAGCAGTTGTTTCTGTTTATGGATTCAGAAGAAGGTTTTCACGGAAAAAAAAACACTGCTTTGGACTTTTGGATTTATACTTATTTATTTATCTGTATTTCCTTTGTTTGGTGTTAGCACCTAATTAGGACTTCACTTACTATTGTTGTTCACTTTATTTTGTTTGCAACTTTTTTTGGTATATTGCAGTTTTTTGTGATATGTTATGTACCATTTTAGATATTTTATGATCACTAGTCTCACATTTTTTATTGTTTGATATTTGGTCTAGCGCCCCTTTTATGAGTATATCTATAGCACTACAGATTTTTTTCTTGTTTTTCTAGGGAGCAGCTATTATTGTTTCATGTAGCACATATTTTGATTCAGTGATTATTTGATTGTTTAATTTTTCATACATTTTTTATTACTAATTTTAGTGGCGCGGGGTTTAATAGTTGCTGTTTTGTCAGCCACTCTTTTTCACATGTGAATACAGTTTGCCATGCCATCCAAAAATGCAAGTTAAAGCTATATCGTGTAAAGAAGAAGCCATATCTGAACATGATCCAGAAACAACACAGGCCAAAGCTCATTTAAAATGGCTTGCTGCAAAAACTGTTCTGTGGTCAGACAAATCAAAATTTGACATTCTTATTGGCAACCATGGGTTCCGCATCCTCTAGACTAAAAAGGAGAGGGGCCTTCTGGCTTGCTATCAGCCCTCAGTTCAAAAGCATGCATCTCTGATGGTATGGGGGTACACTGGTGTGTATGGAATAGGCAGCTTGCATATCTGGAAAGGCATCATCAAATCTGAAAGATATACTGTATCTAGGTTTTAGACTAGTATAGGCTCATGCAAAGATATGGCAACATTCCTCTCCCTAAAATCCAGACACTGGTCTCCTCAGTTCCCAAAAGTTTACAGAGTTTTGCTAGAAAAAGAGGGGATGCTAAACATGGACCTGTCCTAACTTTTTTGAGATTTGTTGCTGCCATCAATTTCAAAATGAACGTATTTTTTTCTTGAAATTGTATGTTTTCTTAATTTAAAGTGATTGTTTTTTTTTTTTTTTTTTAAATAACAAACGTGTCATACTTACCTCCACTGGGATGCATTAAGGTGAAAAAACACGAGGGTTTACAACCCCTTTAAGCATTCAAAATTCTTTTTTTTATTGTGAATACAATATGGGTTTATGATATATGCAGATCATTGAATTCTGTTTTATGTAGATTTTATACAAAATTTTAGGTATTCAAATTTGTCGCCATTTTACTGGCACATGCCATTTCGAGTCTTAATATGGTTGGTATCTACCTACTTAACGCAACATCATTATTTATATTTTACCCAAAAAATTGGGTATTATGTTGTGATTGTGTGAACTAAAACTAATTTTTGTGTACTTCTTTCCTGAAAATTTGCGTTTGATAAAGGGCTGCATATATATTGTGTGACCAAAAAAATTAAAACAGCCACCATTTTATTCTCCCGTGCCTCTAGTAAATTATATAACGTTTGGGGGTTCCAAAAAAATGCAGATTTTACCATGTGTGAAAATTTTTAAAAACGTCCCGGACCACAAGAGATTAAAAACATACAAGACAATAGCTCTAAACCAGTTATACCAATTAAAATTATTATTTGCATTAGACTGGTAAAGGTCCCAATTAAATCTATCAAAATTGGAAAAGACAGTAGTTCTCCTATAAGCTTAAGCTTTAAAGTTCCATGCTGCCATTATTGACTTCTCTCTTGAAATACAGTTTGCTAGGTGCATGTTGACCCACTTGAGTTAAAATTACAACCAGGTAACAAGCACTTTCAGAAGGAGGTTAGAAAACACAGCCTCCATATTTATCTCATGACATATTTCCATTTTTTTTTTTTTATTAGAGGCAGGCTTTTTTCTAGCAGGAACTCAGAGGAACGCAGTTCTGGCACCTCCAGCACTGAATGCACGGAAAATCAAGGTGTACTGAGGTGTGGTGGAGGGTCTATTGATGTTGGCTGCTGGGGGTACATTTTTACTGGGAGGGATCTACTTTTGGAGGAGAGGTTTATTGTTGTTGGCTGCTGGAGGATGTATTGATGCCGGCCTCTGGGAGATCTATTGTTGCTGGTTGCGGACTATGGTTGCTGAGGTAGATCTATTGTTCAGGGGGGTAGTTTGTTTCAGGGGACTATTGTTGCTTGGGGGAACTGATGTTGAAAGGGGGGTGTAGGAGATATACTTTACAGCTTATCATTAACAAATGTCATAGAAATTACTTAGCACCACAAAATAATACTTGATTCTGTATTCTGGGGGGTGGGTAGGGGAGGAACCAAGGGACGGTGCTCAGAGGTGGGTAATGGGTGGAGATGATGGGTGACTTGAAAAAGGGAGTTCCTTCACCTATTATCTGAAAAAAAAAGCCCAGATTATTAGTATTAGTATTTTTGTACTAACTATACCAACTATTTATAACATATGATATAAACTTAAAAGGCTGTATAAAGCAGGTTTATTATATTATTTAATCAAATAATTATAGTCAAATTCCTTTCATCTGTTACTGATATAATAATATCTATTTCATCAGTTTTTTTTAAACATGCTCTCTATTTTATATTAGCAATGTCAGAGAGAATATTTCAGTTTTCTGGTAGAAGAATGTAAAATAATGCAAGGTATGCCTGAAATAGAATAATTTTCTTCAGATGTAATATTTTCTCTGTTAAAGGTCATGTATCATATAGAGCAGGTAAACACAGCACAAACCAGAGAAATCAGAGCATAATCCAACCCAATATTACAAAGCTGATTGATGCTACAAATCATCTTACTAAAAGAAAAAAGAATAATGATTCAAAAATGACATTCTCTGAGAACAACAAACTCTTGACTTGAGACAAGAAATAATGGAACTATTTTGTGCTGCCTATTTATTTCCTTAAAATGTTTTTTCTGAAAGTATAGCAATTGAAAAATTAGCAAATTACCATGAAATTGTGGATAGTATGGTTGTTTAATGCTGAATCACTTACCCTATCCTCCTAATTGTTCTATTTATTACTGTAATAAACATGTAAAGAGATTCACAGGCAAATATTATTTTAGGAAACTATTATTTAATTAAAGCCCAACTGAACTTTTAGTTTAAATCAGCTAAACATACATCAAAGCTAAAGTTGTGCAAAGCTTAAACAGTTTTCTTTGGAAAATAGCTACAGCATGAGCTAAAAAACCTGTCTGTCAGCATGCTGTAGAGATGCGTTCTTGCTCTTTGTTTGGAAGCAGAGGCCTCTCTGTAGAGGTCTGATGTACCCCCTGCTGAGTCAGCAAACCTCATGTTCCCCATTGATTGGAAAGCTTTAGCTCTTACTTTGAGCAGGGGTATTGGACCTCTGCAGAATGACCACTGCTTCAACACGGAGAGCAAGGGTCCTTCTCTGGAACATGCTACCAGGGAACAGGTTGTGATTGCTTTCTGAACAAAATAAACTTTAAGACTGTGCACACCTTCTGGGTTTTTTTTTGCATCTGGAATGGGTTTAGCTGAATGAACTAAACGTTCCACGGTGGCAAACTGGCTAATTGCTACCTATTTTCTTACTGAGTAGAGTCATTATCTACTCCCTAGCTACCTGATCTACACTCCTAAGATCTTGTACACTATAATCATGCATAATCACCCCCATGTGCTCTTTCAGTGGAACATGATAAAACGAAAAGATGGTAAAGTGCATCTCTGTATTAGTCAGGTTGTGTCAGGGTGCTATGCGGAATAAACATGAGCATGTACTGAAAAAGAGACAGAAGAATTAAAATGTGCATGTGTTGAGGAAAAGACCTGGCATAGTTGCCAATGCTTTACTCATTTTTGTAGAAATGCACACATGCGCACAAATGTGCTTGTGAGTACGAACATTCACACTGGTGCACATTTACGCACATCTTTTGCCAGAACTGGTGCCAACCACCCTACACAATTTCAGTAGCTGCATTTATACTTGATGGATGATCTTCAGCTACCGGTACTCCTTGTTCCTGTGTTCCTGTATTCTTTGGAGTACCTGTTACATACCCAGCTTGCCTTTGGACTTCTCTGCTGCCTGATCCCTGGTTTTAACCCTGGCTTGCTCTAAGGAATAAGCTTCACGTGTTCTACTGTGCATGACCCTGGCTTGCTCTTGATTACCCTTCTGCTTTCTCCACTTGATCTATGGAAATGGCGTTGGCTCTGTTCTTGACCACACTCCTGCCTACTCCCTGGCTTGCCTTCCTGTGTAAGACTTTGGTTCCATCCTGATTACACTTCTTCAGTCTGGTCCTGCCAGACTAATCCTGCTTCTTCCTTGGGTGCCACCTTGCCTGTGGTCGCTGCCCTGTTTCCACTACATCTCCAGAGGCTATGGAGGTTCTGTCATCTGCCCTGACAGACCAGCTGACAGCTATCCAGTTCTGCTGTGCTGCAAGCAGCTTCCAGCAGATCTACCTAAAGGGCACCCGTGCTTCTTTGAGCCTAGCACTGCCTGTTCTCACCTTCAGGGGTGCTTGGCACTTAGCTGCAAGGGAAGCCCTCTCGGCAAATTGGCCTCAGACCAGGTACGTGAAAGGTGTGAGTACTAAAAGTGTAAACCAAAGGGTGCCCTCATAATCTGCTTCATTAGCTATTTCAAGTTGACTATATAATAACATTGTTAATATGCAAATTTTAACTTTTTTGGCATAAGTCAGTAAATCCTAAATTGGCAATGGGCAATGAAATGTGTCCATCAAAGGGAAGATAAAGGTAGGTCTCATGTGAGGTCTGTGATATATGGTTTTATATTCTCTATGCTGTGCTAGATGCAAGATGACAGTGACAACTGTAGGTATAACTGGGTCCTGGGGGATAAACTTGAGCACTTGACAAATGACTTCTCACATTAAGTTATTTAGAAGTGGAATAGTTAACATATTGTTGTGGCTTCTTTATTGGAAATGGTTACTTTACTGTGGCTAAGACTCCGCTTAAACAGCTGAAACATGAGATATAGGTTGGGACAGTGATAATAATGTGGGCTTTTAACTATCATGAATCTGATTGGTAAAAAGTAACTGCAGGCACTTCAAAAAGCCTAACATGTATTAATCTATCACAGCATAATGTTATGGGTCAGTTTATGTATACCTCAAGTTGGAATGTTAATATTATAGTTGAAGCCAAGGCACCAGAAAGAAACTAACATCAAGTAGAGCTTTAAATGCAATAAAAACATGAATTACCGTATTTTCCGGCGTATAAGACAACCTTTTGCATGTAAAAAAATTGGCCAAAAAGCAGGGGTCGTCTTATACGCCGGGTCAGCCCCTCGGATGCCGGCTGGGTGTTCGGTAATACTGTATGTAGCTTCGGCTACATACAGTATATACCGCTGAGCCAATCCTGGTGAGCGATGTATTCAAATGAATACAAAGCCTGCTCGGATTGGAGTAACGACCTCTGCCAATCCGAGCAGGCTACTCTGGAGCCTGCTCTGATTGGCTTGGAGAGTCAGAGCGGCGCGGGCTGATGATGTTACAGCCTCTGCCAATCCAAGCAGGCTTTGTATTCATTAATAGAATACATCGCTCGCCGTGATTGGCTCCAGCAAATGCAGGAAGAAGGAAGAAATATGAAGCCTCGGAAGCCTCGAAAGCCGGGTCGTCTTATACAGTAAGTACAGTTTTAAAAGCGTTTTTGTCCTGTAAGATTAGGGGGTCGTCTTATATGCCGGGTCGCCTTATACACCGGCAAATACGGTAATGATAGTACCATCAAATCATCTTCTAAAAGACGAACAGAAAATCCCGCCCTACTGCTTCCTTTCCCTAATAGTTGCAACGGGTTGCTGCAAAGGTTCAGTTGTGATATAATCACATTACAATAGGAGGAGACCCGGTCTGCAGTAGACATGTTTATTTTGAATTTAAACAGTATGTAATCCCAAAATGTCATATTCCCTATATGTGTCTGTAGTACTATGTATTTATGTTACAAAGTTTCCTGTTGTCTTTGCATTGCATCCTTTGTGTGGAATATCTGGTGTTCCTGCCAGTCCCTCTGCTTTCCTATTAAAAACTGGCCACACTAAACAGGAGAGTCAGTTCTCTATCTATGCTGGGAAGTCAGCCTGCTCTCCTCCAATGATGAAATTTGTCATGACACCCTACCTATTCACACACACTGCACAGTCATTTTGTAGGACGATCAGTGTGCGGCTGCTGCTGCTGCTTCTCCTCCCTTAGCTCCTATGAGAACAGAGGGAATGTGATCACTTATAAAAAAGAGAAACATTTATTTACTTATTATAATTTTTTTTGTATATATCTATACACAAATGTTTTGCCTTTCATTTTTAATTTAAGCAAATAGAGAATAATGCTAGGTGTTATTATCTATTGTGCTAGGTGATTTTCTTGTCTTTATGGACTTATCCATTTTACTGCTGCTTTATAAATAATTTGGAAAGGAGCATTTCTTGTTTGCCTCAGTACAGAGTCAACTATTAGAAGAGAAGAACAGAAGAACAGAAGGCCAGAAGACAGCGGCGACAGAAGACCGGGCCACCGCCTGTAAAAGAGCTATAAGAAGGCGCGGTGGCCCGGCAGAAGAACCAAAGAGGGGGACAAGACCCCCGAAGTCGGAAGAAGAGGCCGGCGGCGAGGAAGAAAGCCGGGCTCCTCTGCTAGTAAAAGAGCTAGCAGAAGATAGCGGAGGAGTCCGACCCCCAAAGACGGAAGACCCCCGGAGCTGTGCAATAAACAATTTTTACCCTGTGTTGTGTTTTTTTTGTACTTTTTTTCACAGGTGAATGGGTAGGGGTACATTGTACCCCATACTCATTCACATAGGGTGGGGGGCCGGTATCCGGGGGCCCCCTTATTAAAGGGGGCTTCCGGATTCCGATAAGCCCCCCGCCCGCAGACCCCGACAACCAACGGCCAGGGTTGTCGGGAAGAGGCCCTTGTCCTCATCAACATGGGGACAAGGTGCTTTGGGGTGGGGGGGGCCACGCGGGTAGCGTGCTCGGACAAAGGTCTGATGTGGACCTTGGGGGGACCCCCACGCCATTTTTTTTCGGCGTTCGGGTTTCCCTTTCAGTCCATACCAGGTGGCGGGGCCAGCGACGTCTCCTTCGCGGGCCCCGCCTACCTGGAGAAGCGCTCGAAATGAGCGGACTTTCCTCCGCGTATGTGGGCAAGTCCGTTCATTTCAAAAGTACGGCGGATAGTACGGCAGACTTAGTACGCCTTATTAGTCCACTGAAAAAGTGCCATGTGTGGGCAAGTAGCCCGTTCGGAAAGTCGGACGGACAGTCCGACGGGAAGTCCGCCAGACTAAGTCCGCCGGACAGTCAGCTACGTGTGTACGTGGCATTACATTTCCCTGGTCCTTTAATGTGAGAGGCAGCCTCACTGACCAATAGGGAGCTGGGAGGGGTGAAGACACGATTTTGATAAAATATTAGCTACCTATATGTACTGATAATTTGGACATGCAGTTTCCATTTTAGATAACATCTTGTAGATAACATCTGCTTTTTTATTTGTTTTAAATCATGTTTGCTTTGAATCGCTCAGACTTGTGGCAGGTTGATTAATTATGAATGTTGTACTTCCACAGTGTGGGGCTTTCAGGCAAGTTTCTGTAATCTTGAAAATTAATAGGAGCCTTTGGTCCTGATTAATCAAGCCACAATAACACTTAAGGTCTGTTAAAGTAGCCCCTCTAGCAATATTACCGCATGTGATAATATTGCTTGAGGGGCCATTTAGCATGACTGAAGTCCTATCTCATCTGGATGTACCAGGCTTTTCATTCCTCTTTTGCTTGCTCTATCTTTTAAGCCTCAAGTCTGCGGAAGAATGTTCTTCTAATCTTTATGAGAGTCACATGTAAAATGAAAAGGAAAAATGGTACAGCACGTATCAGGTAATCCAAAACCCTGTAAAAATGTTTTGCTACAATATAAAACTGAAACATAAATTAATAAATATCACAAGAATTTGACTGTTCTAAAAAGTGTACAAAATTCAACGTGTTCTTTTTCTTTTTACTGTATATTCCCTATGTTACAAGAGAGGAATGATAAACAGTTTCATGCTGTTTCCACAAAGTTCAAATGTTCTAGAACAATCTCAAGTGGTGCTGTAGCGTCACAGTGTGTCATCAAGCTCTTGCTCTCTCTTTATATCCTGCATTTAGGTCTGATCTGTCTCTTTCTTTTACTGCTTTTTTTTCTGCTCTTTGCATTTTCCCTTTCTGACTTCTCTAGCCTTCTGAGCCATGTTGGGTATATATTTACTTGGCACAACCTCCTCTTTTATATTTTACCAAGGAAATTGGTAAACTATTGTGTTTTTGTGCACTAAAATTAACGTTAGTGTATTTGTTACTGAAAACGTACACTAATAGCATGTGAAAAAAACTGTAACTACCACTATTTTACTTTCTAGGGCACATATGTCGAACATAAGGCCAGTGGGCTGAATCTGGCCTGCCAGGCCATTTCATGTGGCCCTCACACCTACAGCTATGGCATCCCCCTCGTCTCCACCCGCTCCTTGTCCCAGAAATCGGCAGCAGAGAGGACGACAGAACTCCCCTGTCAGATCGCACACTTCGTGCAGCTGCTAAAATGCTTGTATCTGACCCCCCCCACCGCTATATCAGTACTCAGCAGCAGAGAGGAGGACAGAACTCCTAGAGATCCTGAGCCTCTCTGTGCAGCCCCTCATCTCTGCCTCCCCTGGTCTCAGCATTTAGCAAACTCCAGTAGATGGCGCCATTCTTAAATTATTTCTAAAACCAGTAATAATTGAATGTACAGGCATTAATATGATAAAGAATAGCTACATTTAAATAGTCTTAAAGATACAACTGACCTTTAAGACAACCATAATGCTGATTCGGCCCACAATGAAATCGAGTTTGACACCCCTGCTCTAGGGTCTCGGCCTTCTGAAAATATATATATTGTTTGGGGAATTACCTAATCTTTAGGCTTAACATTACTATTGTAACATGTGTGTGTAGCCAGGCCCCCATAGGGGTTGTTAAATATAGTAGTTCACCTGTCACCCTGCCCAACCAGACATCCATCTCTCAATCACTAGATAGAACAGTCCATAAGCTTTGTTTTTTTGTTTTGTTTTTATTGAGGGAATTGAGCTTGGATGGGAAATGGGGAATTATGGGATGCCCCAGAATATTTAGTGCAAACTTGCTTGGGACTTCTATATACACTCCAGTATATACATTCCAGTCTTCGCTCCAGCACAAACTCTTGCTTAAGACCACTTATCCTTCACTTCCTCCAGCACTTCACTTGCTGCATACTGTTACTCCTCCAGCACTTCACTTGCTGCAGACTGTTACTCTACCAGCACTTCCCTTGCTGCAGACTGTCACTCCTTCAGTCTAGTTAACACTGCATGGTTAAGCCTGACACTACTTCAGCCAGGCCTCAGTAAACTGCCTTATTATGGCAGGGACCCCGGCCCCTGTGGTGTAGAAGAGTTCAGGTGCTAGCTGTCCTTTATTCAGCTACCACTCCCAGATAGCTCTCTTCAGGGAGTGGTAGCTGGATAACCAGCCTGGCTGCAAAGACCTCCTTCCACTGTCCTTCCCATAGTCTTTTCTTCTGGTTCTGCACCCATCTCAAACTGCAATCTCCCAGTTCTCTCAGGCGTGCCTCCCCAGTCCTCCTGACTGTGCTCACCCACCAGCCCTCCTGGCTGTGACCAGTTGTCCTCCCTGGAGACTCTTAGAAGTGTTCTCTCCTGCTGTCCTCTCACTTGCTCTCTCATGTGTCTCTCTTTCCAGGATCTCTTCACTCCTTCTCGATGCACCGGAGCCCCGACTAGGGTCACCCCCCCCAGACCGGGGAGCTCCCCATGGGCCCGACAGCCTCCACACTCTATCACTCCAGCTCTTCCACCCGACAACTCCTCCTCAGCTGGGCTGACCCCAGGTATTTAAGGAGGCCTGCCCCCTACCAATCTAAGCTGGGGATTGGTCGAGAGTCCTTAAGATACCCCAGGCAGCCCCACCTCTCCTCTCCTCCTCTTCCAGCACTTTCTAGAAGGAAGAGGAAGGTGATAATGATGCTATCTGTGAGTCCCCCAACCCAGCTCTGAGTCACTCCCAGCCCTGAGTGAAAACAAACAGGCCTAGCCACCAGCTAGGCCTGCCTAAATTCTCCTACTCTCAGAAAAATCCTTACTTTAGCACCTACTTACTGTAGCTAGAGGGTGCTACATTTGAAAAAAAATGCAAAAAACAACTCTTGATAGCAAAAGGGTTAAAGTACACAAAAATACCTATTGATCTGCCAGAAATGCACTCAGATGCTAGGTCGTATTTTGCACTGACAACACAGAATTTTTGTGGACTGAGTGTTGTCAGCCTTGCCCAGTTGTCATATGCTACACTTCTCAGCCACTCCCACTCAGATCTCTACAGCATAAAGGCCAATCACTTTAACTTGCAATTAAACAGATACAACAAAATGTTGTCAGTGGTATATTTACCTAACCAAACTGGAGCAAATAAGAGTTTATTGTCAGGACTTTCATATGTGTTAACACAGAAGACAGACTATAAAAAATCACAACTGCACTTTACGAAATTGATGACAGCTTAATTGGTTTAATAAATAACTGAAGATTTGTGTCATCAGGCAGCATAACATGGGATAAGGGACATTTATTTTCTAAATCAAAGCATTTCACCATACATAATAATTAATAAAGGTTGAAGTAATGAAAACATCACTTTAATCTCTGACAAACAAACACTGTAGATACCGCAATTAATATGCATTTTTGTGCCAGACAAATTACAATGCCAAAGTAGAGCACAGAATAATTGTAGCACGGCAATGTCTGGAGCTTACTGTTCAAACAGTATGAAAGGAGTAAGGGCTTAATTGAAATGTTAAACACATCTGCAATTAACTTTTTATGTGTGCAGAAAGCCTATAGGAATTGCTTTTTTTAAGTTATTATCATTGTTACATTACAGCTGACATAGATCGCTGAATTGTAGTTTTAATTTTACTGTATAATATACTAACATTACTAAGTATAGCAATGAAATCATTGAAATTCAATGTATTGTAATATAAAAAAAAATTCTAACTCTACATAAATACATTAAACCATTATTATTACTTAACGTTAGAAAAAATGAATATAGGAGGTTGTGCCAACTGCAACCAACCAAATTCAACCTTACATTTTGTAATGTGCTTATAAAACTTTACAGTGAAAATTAAACTTTTTCGCTTTATTCTTTTATGAGCAGAACTTTCATTTGTTCATAATCCTCAAAATTTAGGTTATAACAGCATATATAAAAATTTGGCATCTCTGGTTCCAAGCAGCTGATAACATTTTTTTAAAGGATAATTTCTTAGGGCAAGGATGACATCAAGCAAGAAACTTCTCCTGACAACCGCTGTGGCTATTTCTAAATAATCTGAATGACTTAGCCCTTGTACACACGGTCGGACATTCCGACAACAAAATCCGTTCTATTTTCTCCGACAGATTTTGTCCGAAACTGGTGTTGCATACACACGGTCGGACAAAGTTGTTGAAAAATCTGATCGTTCAAAATGTGATGACGTTATTTCGTTACGACGGGACTACGTTCAGGCTAGTAGCCAATAGCTTTGGTCTAGGAATTTGATCTGAGCATGCGTGGCACTTTGTCCGATCGTAATTATCTACACACAATCGGACAAAGCCCGATCGGATCATGTTGTTGGAAAGTTTTATAGCCCAGCTCTAAAACTTTGTCGGTCGGATATTCCCATGGAAACAGTTCGATGGAGCCCACACACAGTCGGATTATCCGACAACACAGTCCAATCGGACATTTTCCGTCGGAATGTCCGACCATGTGTACAAGGGCTAAAACTGTTGGACTTTGCAGCTGACTACTTGTAGTTTTGAATGGACTGCTAATGCTGCGTACAGACTAGGTCCAACAGAATCAGTCCGTTGGACATTCCGATCATGTGTGGGCTAATCCGATCGTTTTTCATTAAAAAAATCAGACGGACCTAGAAATAGAACATGTTTCAAATCTATCCGACGGACTCAATTCCTATCGGGAAAACCGTTCGTCTGTATGCTGGTCCGACAGACCAAATATGACACAAGGGAAGCTATTGGCTACTGGCTATTGAACTTCCTTTTTTAGTCCCTTCTTACGTCATCACATTCACAACGAACAGACTTTCAAACAGACTTAGTCCGTTCGTGTGTGGGCAAGTCCGTTCATTCGGAAGTCCATCGGAACGCCGTTGAAAGTACGTCGGGAAGACCGTGTGGCTTTTTCTGCCAGAAAGTCCGGTTGTGTTTACGCGGCATTAGTCACTGATGAGTGGCCTCATAGTTCATTCACAAGCCCTGTAGCTTGTAAAAAATCAGCCTGTATGCAGGTACAGGCTGAAAAAGGTTATTTAACTACTTCAGCCCTGGAAGGTTTTACCCCCTTCCTGACCAGAGCACTTTCTACAATTTGACCCTGCGTCGCTTTAACTGGTAATTGTGCGCTCACGCAATGCTGTACCCTAAAAACATTTGCGTCCTTTTTTTCCCATAAATAAAGCTTTCTTTTGGTGCTATTTGATCACCTCTGTGATTTTTATTTTTTGCGTTATAAACAAAAAAGTAGCGACAATTTTGGAAAAAAAAAACAATATTTTTAACTTTTTTCTATAATAAATATCCCCAAAAATGTTTTTAAAAAACACATTTCTTCATCGGTTTAGGCCAATATATATTCTTCTACATATTTTTGAAAAAAAAAAGGCAATAAGCATATATTGATTGGTTTGTGCAAAAGTTATAGCGTCTACAAACTATGGGAAAGATTAATGGCATTTTTATTATTTTACTAGTAATGGTGGTGATCTGCGATTATTATCAATATTGCGACAGACAGAGCGGACACTTTTGACTAATTTTTGGGACCATTGGCATTTACACAGCGATCAGTGCTATAAAAATGCACTGATTGCTGTGTAAATGTCACTGGTAGGGAAGGGGTTAACATTAGGGGGCGATCAAAGGTTTAACTGTGTATTCCCTCAGTGTGTTCTAACTGTGTGGGGATAGGACTGAATAGGAGAGGAGACCTTATCGCTGTTCCTACTTAGTAGGAACAAACGACATGTCTCCTCTCCTCTAACAGCACAGGGATTTGTGTGTTTACACACACAAATCCCCTTGCTGGCTCTCGTGCACGTGATCAAGCGTGGCTGGCAGTTATTGTGACCGCCGGCCACGCGCATCAGTTCCACCGTTGCTCCTCCTGTGGCACGTGCACCTTGTCTGGTGGTTCCTAAAGGAAACCCTGTATGGGTACGGGTTTTGCACAGGGGTGCCATTCTGCCCCCGTAAAATAGATGTGAGCCGGTCGGGAACCGGTTAAAGTAGTCTGCCATTTCACTCCTGATACACCGATCACAGGTGTAATGTTTACCAAGCTCCTGCAAAAATATGTGCAGCACATATAAACAGTTATGGCACCAGCTATTAAATGGCTTGACAGTTTGATATTTTGAGAGCACAAGCAACTGTGAGGCCGCGTACACACGCGGGGACTGTTCGCCCAACTTTGTCCGTCAAACAGTTTCGGCAAACAGTCCGCTCAAAATTAGCATGGACGGACATGGCCACACACGACGAACGAACAGTTTGCTGAAACCGTGCGCGATGACGTGAACGGCACGTACGACGGGACGAAAAATACGACGTCCTATACACTGCATTATAACTTTCGGCGTGTAAATCCTTTCTGAGCATGCGCGGAACTTAGTTTGACGAACAAGCCTACACACGAGGGAACTGTTCGCTGAAACAAGGTTTCAGCGGACAGTTTTTCGGAAATTCCGAAAAACCTTGTTCAGCGGACTGTTCGCTGAAACTGTCCGCTGAAAGCCCACACACGAGCGGACTGTTTGCCGAAACACTGTTCAGCGGACAAAGTTGGGCGAACAGTCCCCGCGTGTGTACGCGGCCTCACAGTTAGACCCACACATTGAAACATTTTTCAGGCGCTTTTGGGCTAAAAATAGCGCCTGTAAAGCGCCTGAAAAATGCCTCCCCTGTTAAAAAAAGTCCTGCAAGCAGCATCTTTGGGATGGGGAAGGAGCAGTGTATACACCACTCCTTCATAGCTCCTGCCCATTGAAATGAATGGGCACCACTGCTGAAGCAATTGCAAAGCGCTTTGTCAGCGGCGCTACACGGGCACATTTAACCCTTTAATCAGCCGCTAGCGGGAAGCTTTTAACTAGGGTTGTCACCTCATTCCTTTAAACCCGAGCACATATGAATTACACAGGTTCTGAGGCTAATTAAATGCAGATAAGGCACCAAGTGAGTTTAATTACCACATTAATCAGCCACAGAACCTGTGTAATTAATATGTGTTTGGGTTTAAAGGGATGAGGTGGCAACCCTTCTTTTAACCCCCGCTAGCGGTGCACTTTTAACCCCCGCTATCGCCGCTAAGACAATGGTAAAGTGCCGCTAAAACTAGTAGCGTTTTACTGTCAACTCCCGCCCCAGTGTGAAAGCAACCTTATCATTCACAACATGGTTAATGGAAAACCTCCACTATATGATCCCACCACTAATCACAATAATACGTATGAATAGACGAGTATACATACATCACAAAAACCTGTAAATCAAATAAGCAAGTGAGCATAAACAATGTTGGAAACACATATACTTAGAAGGACATTGTCCATGTAAACAAAATCCACACTCTTCACAGAAAGTTCTCCACTGTGCTCCATGAGAGATGACAGACAGGTGAAGAAAATCTGTGATGCTGGACCAAATTGGTAGCCAGAAAAGATCATGCTTCACAACTATGAGCTCCGGCGTGTTCGTACAGCCCACGTGCAGAGTCCGCCAGGAAGTGTGCACTGCGCGGCGCTATTCACAGGCAGTGAGACATTTCCCAATCTCTGCACCCGCGCATTGGGACAATGTCTCACTGCCTGTGATTAGCGCAGCGCAGTGCCGCCTTCCTGGCGGGCTCTGCATGTGGGCTGTGCAAACACGCCTGCGCTCATCCCTATTCACAACCAAAGTGAATAATTCAAGCTGCTTACCAGATACAAATGACCAGTTACATGTGGTCAGACAAGGCATGTGGAAATAGGTCTCCCTCAAACCATATGTGGCTCACTCTGCTCATACTGCTCCAGCAATACTCAAAAATAGAAACAAGAGAGGCACTTCCATAATGCAGCATGATAAATCCATTTAATGGGCAAAGATAAAAGATTGCACTTACACTTACTGCACTATGGAAGTGCCTCTCTCATTTCTATTTTTGAGCATTGCTGGAGCAATATGAGCAGATTGAGCCACATATGGCTTGAGGGAGACCTATTTCCTTGTGCCTTGTCTGACCACCTGTAACTCAGTGGTCATTTGTATGTGGTAAGCAGCTTGAATTATTCACCTTGGTTGTGAAGCATGATCTTTTCTGGCTACCAATTTGGTCCAGCATCACAGATTTTCTTCACCTGTCTGTCATCTATCATGGAGCACAGAGGAGAGCTTTCTTTTGGTGGCATTTAATCATCTCTGCGGCTTTTATTTTTTGCACTATAAACCAAAAAAGAGCATCAATTTTGGAAAAAAACACAATATTTTGTACTTTTTGCTATAATAAATATCAATTTTTTTTTTTTTAAAAGGTAATTTTTTCCCCAGTTTAGGCTGATATGTATTCTTCTACATATTTTTGGTAATAAAAATCGCAATAAGCGTATATTGATTGGTTTGTGCAAAAGTTATAGCATCTACAAAATAGGGGAAAGATTTATGGCATTTTATTATTATATATTTTTTTATTACTAGTAATGGCGGCGAGTTGCAATTTTTTTCAGGACTGCGATATTGCGGCGGACAAATTGGACACTTTTGACCCATTTTTGGGACCATTGACAATTATACAGCGATCAGTGCTGTAACAATGCACTAATTACTGTATAAATTTCACTGGTGGGGAAGGCGTTAACACTAGGGGGCGATCAAGGGAGTAAACTGTGTCACATCACTGTGTTTTAACTGTCGGGGGGATGGGACTGTCTAGGAGGAGAGAGAGAGAGAGAGAGATTGTGTTCGTACTTAGTAGAAACACACGATCTGTCTTTAGTTCTGCTATTTGTGCTGCTATTTGTGTGTTTACACACGCAGATCTCGGTTCTCACTTTGTCATGAGCGATCTTGGGTGCCCGGCAGTCATAGCGCCCTCCGGGCACTCGCATCGGCTCCGGGCACATGCTGCGGGTGTGCGCTCGCCCCTAGTGGTCAAAAGGCGAAGCGACGTAAGGTAACGTTGTTTCGCCCAGCCGTGCCATTCTGCCGCAGCAAAACTGCGGCGGCTGGTCGGCAAGCAGTTAATCATTTAATCTGCTGTCACTATAGTGTTGCACTTTCTGTAGAATTACCTGTTTTGAGTGTGCATCTTGACGCTTAGCGCTGGCAGCTATTCTTTTTCTCAAGTGCAGTGTCGTCCCCCCCCCCCCCCCCATTTCTTTTGGTTGTATATCATCATTCACAGCATGCCTTGAATGTAAGTTCCTTTTTAAGAAGAGCCCAGGTTGCCAAACATGCAGTGCAGCATTTAAACAAAAAGATCTTACTGAAAACTGAAATATAATGAGAATGCAACATACCTCTTGCTTTTTGAAGTTCTGCACATACTCTTCAAACTGTTCATCTTTTGTTTCATCTGCCTTTCCAAGTTTCTGAAGCACCTGAATGGCACAAAATAAGAAAGAACATTAATACCAAACGAATATGTGCATTGTGTAGGTTATTATCTCAGAATTAGACACTTTAATTCCAGTATGTACTATAAATAGAACTTTATCATTCTATTCATTTTGTTATACATAACGAGCTCTTGTATGATGGCCAGGCAGGATGCAAGCTGCTTATTTAGATTGACTGTTAATAATAATTACAATGATGATGATGTTGACGATTGTTATTTCTATTTTTTCTTTTTACACAACACATACCAATATCTTCTTTGGTTCTATACAGTATGAGCAAGATATGATACGGTAAATGAGTATCATTATTTACGTGGGTTCAAGCAAAGGGGATGATGCAATGAAATGTATAAAATAAAAGGCATTAAAAAAAACTGAAGTTGTTGCAAGTAGAACCCAATCAGGCTTTTTTTTTTTTTTTTAGGGAAAGTTTTATAGCTGGTCTCTGGGCGTTAAAAGAGAAGTGAGGGAATCCCCAAAAAATAAACATACATACTCACACAGATGGCTGCAGCATGGATCCAATGCTGTCCCCTGCTGGCTGTACCCTGAGAACTGGATGATCAAAGACCACTGATCACTCAGTTCTTGGGTCTGCTTTGAGCACAGAATGATGCAGTGTCAGTTACTGACACTGTGCTCTGCCCCTCTAGAGTTCAAAGAAGTGCCAGACTGCGAAGGGGGCAGAAGTAGCTTGCTCAGGCTTTCAGCAATGTACTGAGAGGCTGAGCAAGCTGCCAGTCAGGCATCTTTGAGGATGCCTTCATTATTGTCAGGATCCCTGCAGAACTCTGTGACGTTGGTAGACAGCAGGCTTATGCTCGCTGACGGCTGAATCTAGGTCACAGGAGTGCAAAATGAAGTAATACTTCTCCTTTAAAAAAAATAAAAATTCTAGAACTTTAAAGTTAGGGGATTTCTTCATGCAGCCACCAATTTTTCATCAGGAAATGCTGTCCACTATGCACACCCCTCTTCCCTGTGTAGCACTCTCCTCTAGTTAGGTTCTTAGGCTAAATTTAGTTTCTCACTTCACTATAGTCAGTGGAGTGATTATCTATTGTTCTAACTAGTCAGGGCTTCCTAAGCTGTGTGTTTGATTTCTCCTACCTGCTTCTGGGAGAAGCTTCCAGAATATAGGGAGAGAGAAAGGGGGAGTCCAATATACAGTTATGAATATTTATTATGTCTTAGCCAATCTCTGGAAAGAGGTGTCAAACAGATGGCTTGGGATGTGATAAATATTTGGGAGGCCTGGGGTGTTGTTCCTTTGCTAGGAGGGTTCCAGTTCACAAAGGATTGCTGCCCCCGGGAGGCAGTTAGAGCGTGACAAGAATTGCAGTTTGGGCCTGAAGAAGATTGCTAAAAGGATTTTTGCTGGAGGGCACTGTTCTGAAATCCTTGTCTGAAGAAGGATCTTTTATTTCCCTCACTGAGGAACTACCTGTGGAAGCAGGGTGGCAGTCAGCTCCTTAGACATTGGGAGTAAGACCTACTGTGGGACTTTCATGTGTGTCTGCAGCTACTGTATAAGGTTTAAGGAATTGTGCTCTAAGTTTGTTCTCATATTGATTGTTGTGGGGTATCCTGAACCCCTGAACCACTCTCCTGTTTCAAGTTACTCAGCAATAAATTCCAAAAAAAGACATCCTCTAGACTGAGCCTGTTTTGTCAGTGTGCATGTCCCTCTGTACTAGGAAGTAGGGATGAGCTTCGTGTTCGAGTCGAACGTACGTTCGACTCGAACATTGGCTGTTCGGCGAATTCCGAACGTTTGGGCCGTTCGCGTCAAAATTCGAGTGACGCGCACGCGGACCACAATGCACTGCGGTGGCGCAGTGCATTGCTGCCGCATGATTGGCCAAGCATGCACTGTGACCCCGCATGCTTGGCCAATCGCAGCGCCGGCAGCGAGGAGAGCCATGATTGGCCACAGGCATCCTGCCTGTGGCCAATCATAGCTCAGGCTGTGTAGTGCACGCCCCACACTATATAAGGCCGCCTTGGCCGCCTTGGATTAGATAGAGTGTAGTTCAGGCACGGAAGGTCTAACAATGCCGATCTCTGTTCAATTGAATAGTGTGTGGTCATAAAGTTTTGGGTGCTCCTCCGCCCGTTCAGCAGCTCCCCACGTCAGCCTCCATCACTAGTGATGGAGGCTGACGTGGGGAGCTGCTGAACGGGCGGAGGAGCACCCAAAACTTTATGACCACACACTATTCAATTGAACAGAGATCGGCATTGTTAGACCTTCCGTGCCTGAACTACACTCTATCTAATCCATGTCTGACAATACACGGTGATTGTTGATATCGGGCTAGTTGAACTGGTTCTACTTTATTTATTAATATCATCAGGGTTCTATCAGATCCCCAAGGGGGTGGATTGGGAGATCCCTAATGGTGCCCTCACCGCGACCCGCTCATTTGATGACAGAATAAAATAAGATAATTGGTCTTTACCCTAATAATCAATACATAATTTAGACAAACTACCACGACTCCAAAGCACTTTAATCTATTAGACCCATGGGAATATTATGCGCTGTAATTGTCCTGAGGAAGCTCTATCTGAGCGAAACATGTAGAAAAAAACAATGCAGTTTGAATTATACACTGATGTGGTAACTTATGTAGTCTTCGAGGCTCATATACCTATTTCTGTATACCCGTATCTTGTACTGTATATGTAAAATAGATGAAAATCACTTGTTTCAAATAATGTTTTTTGTACATTGAATAAAATTTATAACTGATTTTAAAAATTGATTGATTATACCTAGTGCCGTTGATAAAATTCCGGGGGTTGGTTACCCTCCAGTCCCCATTGTTCATAACTTTTCCCCTTTCTTCTGCAATGCTAACAATAGTAGTTACTATACCTGTTCTCTCCATGCACAAAAAATAACTTTCTTAAGTGGGGCTAAAAAAGGTAAAATGATTCTAAAGATAGTTTTTTTTAATAACAAACATCTTATACTTACCTGCTCTGTGCAATGATTGCACAAAGGTGCCCCAATCCTCTTGGCTCCCCCTGCTGAATGTCCCCATAAGAAGCCACTTACTATTTGGGCACTTGTGCTCTACTCCGCCCCAGCTCTCTGCTCACTAGCTGTGATTGACAGCTGTGAGTGACTGCTATCTCTAAGCCAATGAGAAATGAGAGAGCTGAGTGGACCTCAACTCTTCTACACATTGCTGGATTAACAACAGACTGAGGTGAGTATAAGAGGGGGCTGGGGGTTGGGGGTGGGGGTGGTTGCACTCAGAAGTTTTTTTTTACCTCCATGCATAGAAAAGAAAACCTTCAGCACTTAAAAAAATGTAGGGTGCATACACAGACAAGCCTAAGGCCTCTTTCACACGGCCAATCTATTCAGGTCCGCCTGTTAGTTTTTCAGGCGGACCTGAACGGATGCTCTATAGAGGTCTAGACATCCATCCTGCTCTGATCTAAAAAATTGTGACGGAGGAAAAACCTACTTTTCCATCCGTCATCGGATCGGATCGGGTGATGACAGACTGTGCAGTCCGTCATCATCCGATCTCCCATAGGGGAGAGCGGCGCTCTGACAGGTCCATCCCTGCACAGTGTGCAGAGACAGACCTGTCATCTTCCTGCAAGGCGGATATCCATGGGGCAGATCAGTGATAAAAGAGCCCTTATTATATCCAAAACATTATATTTTATTGCTGAGAAAGGAGAAGATGTTACTAATCTCTTTTTTGGTTTTTATTGTGGGCTGTGTCTGTATTAAGGTGATTTTCCATCAATTCCTGTCAGGACAGGAACTGTAGGGAAATTTACCCATAAAAACAGAAAAATATTAGGGGGGAGCCTAAGAATTCAAGCTGGCAGTATTTTTTAGTGCCTTCCTGTCATGGTGACAGCCATAGCCAGCCCCTATTTCCTGTATAGGCATTACGGGGACAGGAAATTATAAAAAGGCTTGCCAATAGGGACAGAAGTGAAACATTTACTGGAATTAGACTTCACAATTTATTGTAATTTTCCACAAGTTGGTGACGGCGAATGTGTTTTGTAGTTGGATTTACATATACTTATGCAAACAAAAGCTGAAAGTAGGTTTTAAAAGCTATACCATTCCTCGGGGAGCTGTCAAGTACTGGAACAAATGCAAAGAATACACAAAAGCATGACAGATAGAATCCATGCCAGATTCACCAGAAAACTGGAAAACCACTTAACTACAAGTATCATGCTGTAGTTCTGTCTGAAACTCGTGCTCTCTCAGAGAAAGGTTCCCCACCAAGCTACTGGTTGGTAACTACATCGATACCCCTCCTTTCTTTTCTTTTTTTTTACCCTTCATCCTCGCCTCTTCCCTTCTCTCATATCTGAGATCTAATATCTCCCGAACCTTCACATTTGCAATAATCCTTTATGAGTTTAGCTAAGCTATACCTAGTTTGTGAGGTCCACTGATTACATATTACATTTATGTACTGCAACATAAAAACATCACTTATGGCTCGTGGAACTAAAAATTCCTGGTCTGCAGCAGTTGTAGTGCATATAAGAGGGGGTTACTGCCAGCGCTGCCATCAGGGGGGGTATAGCCGTTACAACTGTAAGGGGCCCGCTCGGGCCAGAAGAAGGCAGGATGGGTGAAGGGGAGCCGTGCTGTGCATTACAGAATCGATCTTGCCTCATTTTGCTCTCTGTGGCATTGAGCTCAGATGTCAACTCTTTACTGCCCCCTTTGCCTACTATGTGCATGTGCAGCCCTTGTGTACTGTGCTTCTCTGTGCCTGCAACATGTCAACTTTGTGAAATGAGCTGGATCAGGTAGAAAGATCTTCTTTACAATTAGGGGCTGTGAAGGAAATGGAGGGGGGGGGGCATTTTGTGTACAGGGAGGGGCTGGAACCTTGTGTGTTTACAGGTTTGTATATATGTGGGGTTTTCATATATACATGTGGTTTAAGGGGGGGGGGCTTTTGTATATGTGGGGCTGCAATATATACATGTGGTTGGGCTTTCATATATACAGGTGTGTGGGGGGGGGGCTGACACATATACAGGTGTGTGAGGGGGAGGCTGATATATATACAGGTGTGTGTGTGGGGGCTGGCATATATACTGGTGTGTGGGGGGGCTTACTCATAAACAGGTGTGTGTGTGTGTGTGTGTTTGTGGGGGGGGGGGGGGGCATATATACAGGTGTGAGGGAGGCTCACATATATACAGGTGTGCGGGAGGCTCACATATATACAGGTGTGAGAGAGGCTGATATATATACAAGTTTGAGTGCCTACAGCTGAGGTGGCCGGTGTGCGGATTCAGTAGGATGGCCCGTGGCCAAGCCCTGGGGAATGTTGGTAGTCAAGCCTGAATAGTCACTGAAAAAGGATCATCCCTCTCCTAAAAATTACTTGCAAACTCAATCAGGGGTAGCTAATCAGCTTTTTTACTTTCAACTGTGATCAACTGTGCTCAATTTGAATAGCTCAGCATGAAAAGAGCTTTCCTCAAGCATTTCAGTCCCAGCTAGTGCAACTGAAGCAAACAATCAACTATGAGTGGCAAGGCACTGTCAAAAGATCTCCAGGATAAAGTTGTGGACAGGCACATGTTAGGACATTCAAAGGCTTTATCAATGTCTAGAAGCACGAAGAAGTATATTATTAAGAAGTGAAAGGTATTTAGTATAACACAGACCATCCCTGGATCAGGACATCTCTCCAGACTGGATGAAAGAGCCAGGAGGAAATTGGTCAGAGCTACCAAGAAGCCTTCAGCAAATCTGAAGCAGTTGCAGGAATTTATGACAAAGAGTGGTCATTGTGTGCATGTGACAAAAATATCACAACTTCTCCACAAACGTGGCTTGTACGCCTCAAGAAAGGCCACATGCAGTCACAACCGAGCTTTACCAAAACGCACCTGAAGATTATGAGGTCACATGCAAAAAAGGTGTCAGATGGGACTAAAATTGGACTATTTGGCCTCAACACCGAACGATATGTCTGGCAGAAATCCAATAGAGCTTGCCGTTGAAATAACACCATTCCTACAGTTAAGCACGGAGGTGGTAATATCTTGTTATGGCGGTGTTTCTCTGCAGCAGAGACTGGAGCACTTGTCAGGATAGAAGGAAAAATGGATGGAGCAAAATACCGTCAAATTCTTGAGCAAAATCTGCTGCCCTCTGCCAGAAAGTTGTTGATGGGAAGAAGGTTTATCTTCCAACATGACAATGACCCAAAGCACACAGCAAAAAGAAAAAGGTGAATATCCTTGCATGGTCTCCCTGCAGCAACCTTCAAAACACTAACCCTATAGCTACTTAAAGCCCCTACCCACTAATTATGGCTACCTATGGTTACTTAAAGCTTCCTTTTATAATAGGGGGCTGGCTTAAACAAATGTCACCTTATTGACCCTTATATACCCTCTGCCCATGGTTTAAAGTTCATGCTAAAGATTCTGCCAAATTTTGAAAAAAATCAATGAAGCCCAAGAATTTTGAACCAACAGGCTTAACTGCAAAACCAAGGCCACAGCAACCTTACTACATAAGTCCTTTAAATAATATTTTACTTTGTTGCAGGAACTAGAAGAACCAAGAAACATTCCACAGAAATCAACCAGAGAACTTCTATCCATTTGCTATACTAATTCAAATGAGATCATGCCAAATGCTGTATAGAAAATGTGATGTGTGTATACACCATTCTGTTTTTCTGCCAATTGGCAGCATTCAGAGGATATGTAGAAGAAAAGCAGCTCATTGAATGTGTTAGAGCATTTCTTGCCAATTGCCTCTCAACAGCTAGCAACAGAATGCTATGTTTCAATTAACAAAGATATATAAGGGTAATATACGGCTAAAATGGTACATATACTTTCAGTTGCTCTCACTAAAAAAGCTCAGCTAATGAGTACAATTGTGAAAGCAGAAAAACAATGTGTATTACAAATAACAATCAAGCAGACCTGCACAGGTTAGATGCCAGAGAAGGAAATTCTGTTCAATCAAATATTTCAAGAGGTTGTAGTTGTAGAGGTAGTTGAAGAGCATTGTGTGCAAATAGAAAATCTTGGAACGAAGATCTTTAATAATTTATAACATAAAACATACAACACATTTCTGTGGATTGGGGCTCCAACTTCCTAAAGGCTGTGTTATATGTCATTCATTATAAAGTGACCATTGTTCTCACCTACCTCCACAATGTCCACATGCTTGAAGGGTCCCACTCCAAGGACCGTGCATGAGTTGAGACGCTACAGGCCTTCCTACCATGGGTTAGATCTATGGCTACCTATAAAGCTCCCGTATACTCAATATTGTTGGCATTGTTCAATTTTTGTTACAATACAAATGTTACAAAATAATGATTTTTATGAATTAAAAGGGGATATTGCAGTGATGAGACAGGAGAACCAAAAAAATATGTGAACAAACTACTGCAATAGACATGAGAGTAGGAGAGATGGAGGACTCTATGCCCTTGATAAAAAAAGTATCTTCACGTGTTAAAGACACAGATAAAAAACCAAACTCAGAGAATGGAAGGACTGGAAACTAGACAAAGACGTAACAATGCTAGGCCTACCCAAGCATGAAGAAGGCCATTGTTTTTTTTGAGAAATGGTTAATGGATATTTTAGGGGGAGGTTTTCAAAATCTTTTGCAAAATCTTTTGCAATTGAACAAGCTCATCATATACCACATCAATCTCCGCCACCTGGGGGTAGGCCCAGGCCAATCATTATTAGGATATAAAATTGCAGAGATAGAGATATCATACTATCTAAGGCATGTCAATGGGGTAACATTGAGCACAATGGAAATAAAGTGTCCTTCTTCCCGGACTTTAAAGATGAAGTACAGAAACAGAGGGTGACATTTGTTGAGGTTAAACGCAGGTTACAGGCATTGAAAATTACATACTCAATGCTGTTTCCTGCTAAATTACAGATGGAGTTCAATCTATTGATACTCCAGGTGCAGTGAATATATGGTTGGATAAAAGGCGGCAGTGGAATGGGGGCAGTAATTGGTTGGCGGGTTGTAAAGGTTCTAACTTAGCTAGGACAAAGAGACTGGGCCCTTTTTTGTCTCTCTTTTTTCCTATCTCTGGGGGGGGCTGGTTGGACACTTGTTGTACTCCCCTACCCCACCTTTCCTTCCCTAGATAATTTATGGTACTGACGTGACTCTGGATTAGGCCACAATGGACCCCCTGTATGAGTCCCGTGTGGACAAGAGGTGTGCAGCTGGTGCCTTCCCGTAAGGGAGGGATATTCAGCTGGATTTGGATGCTTCCAGATACAGGTTGGAGTGCGGAGGGTGGGTGGGAGGGAGGATGGTTGGTGTCTGTTGGGGGGGGGCGTGTTTTTTTTCCCTTTCTCTCTTCGCTCTCTCAAAAAGAGGATTATTATGCTATGAAGGGTACTATAACAATTAGCGCCTCAATGGGTATACTCTGTTTTCATAGGTTATTGGGTATTAATGACAAGTAAAATAAAGGTGATGTCCTGAAATGTGAGAGGTCTGGGGGACAGGAGAAAAAGACAAGCAGTAATTTAATCAATTGAATTACATAATCCAGCAATAGTACGTCTGCAGGAGACACACATGGGGAATGAGGATGATATATTGTTTGTTACATCTAGATATAGGCATCGATATCATGCCACCTATTCTACATACTCTTGAGGAGTGAGCATTTTGAACTCTAGTTCCCTTAGTTTTTTTATGCAAACAGTGTATTAAGGACTCTGTTGGTTGTTATTTAATGCTCTTATGTACCTTGAATGATAAAATGTTCTTTTTGGTGAATATTTATATTCCTCATCCATATAAGGATGAGGTACTAAAAAAAGTTTTTGAAAAATTTAATAATGGGGGACTTCAATAACTTATTAAGTGAAGAGGTAGACAGACAAAGTAATATAAATACTATGGGGAGAAGAGATATAACAAGGTTGGCTAGCCAATTACAGGAGATGGGTTTAATAGATGTGTGAAGATTCAGACACCCAGTAAGCAGAAAATACTCATGTTGTTCAAATACTTATGGGTCACTATCAAGCATTGACCTTGCCTTGGGAAATGGGAGTTTCCTCCCGTGGCTAAGGTCAATTCAGTACGAACCAAGGGGACTTTCCTATCATCCTCATTTGACTCTGACTCTGAAAATGGAGGAACAACTGGCTTGTCCACCATGGAAAGTTAATCCTCGGTGGTTGACCCTATTCCAGAGGAGAATCGAATCCAATTACTATTGTCAGGATTTTTTTAAGACAATAAGAACTCAGCCTCCATGGTAGTAGTTTGGGCCACTATGAAAGCCTACTTACGTGGCCTGATAATTAAAGAATTTTCCAAAATTAAAAGGTCGACAAGACAATGAGAGGAAGAAATAATGCAAAGAGTCAAGCAAGTAGAACAGGAGTTTATATGAGACCCTATGGAAGATCTACGTTTAGCCTGGCAGGAAGCTCAGAAGATATATAGAAACCTATCCTTAGTAAAAATGGAAAATAGCAGATTTTTTCAGAGTCAAAAGCACTATGAAATGGGGGAGCAGGTAGGGCATATATTGGCTATTATAGCACTAAAATCAAGAAGGCCCGCCCAGTATAGCTGCTATTAAAGATAGAAAAGGTGCAGTGGTATATGACACAGATAGTATTTAGAATACATTTGTGGATTTCTATACCCTACTTTATGAATCTGGGATCTTAAATAAAATAAATCAAAGTAAACAATTTTTAGATAAGGTAAATATGCCTAAATTGATATTAAAAGAAAGAGAACTCCTGGATAATTCCATAACCCTAGTAGAGCTGGAAGAAGCAGTGACACAAATTCAAATGAATAAGGCCCCAGGGATGGACAGAATACCTGCTGAGATATAGGAAAACTATGGGCATATTCTACTCCGATAACTTAACTCAAAGTATTAAATGAAGCGTATATCACACAGGAACTCCCTAAATCAATGAAGGAAACACTGATAATAGTAATCTATTATCAGTGTACCACCTAATATCTCTTCTCACTTCAGACATCAAGATCTTAGCTAGGGTACTGGCTAATAGGTTATCAAGATATATTAACAATCTGATCCATAAGGATCAAACAGGGTTTATCCCCTCAAGATCAACGTCAACAACCTTTCGAAGACTTTTCTTAAACATGCAGCTACCTATGGATAATGAAGGAACTGCTGCGATACTGTCCCTGGATGCCCAGCAGGCTTTTGATAGGGTGGAATGGGAATGTTTGTGGGCGGTATTAACTGCTTTTGTTATAGGTCCAGGATTCTTATCTTGGATAAAACTATTATACAAAGACCTAAAGGCAAGCTTGAGAATTAATAACACTATGTCACCTTTTTTTCTACTATCCAGAGGGACCAGACAAGGCTGCCCACTGTCCCCATTATCATTTCCATAAGACAGTTAGATGGGATAGTTGAGTTTCACCGCTCAGGAAGGGAGGAAAATATTACGTTATATGTGGACCATGCGGTTATTTTTTTGGGGAGATACTGCAGAGTCCTTGGAGGAACTCATGACACTTGCATCTATGTCTGGACAGTTCTCGGGATTCTGTATTAATTGGGAGAAATCAACATTGATGCCATTACAAGATGCGGATATCTCCTTACCAGATAAAGTCACGCAAATTCAAATAAAACATAAATTTAAGTATCTGGGGTTTGAGGTGACACGACAAGTGGGGGATTATGTGAATCTCACGCCACTATTGCTTAAATTTAGGGATAAGTGTCGGAGTTGGTGCAAACTTCCAATAACAGTGATTGGTAGAGCAAATCTCATTAAAATTATCTGGACTCCACAGTTACTGTATATTCTCCATATCTCTCCTATTTGGGTAACATTATTTTAGTTTGGGAAGGTTAAATCTCTCTTCCGAGAACTTATATGGCAGAAAAAACAATCACATATAAAATTAACAAGCTTAATGTTAGCCAAAGATGAAGGGGGACTTGCTAATCCACACATCAAAAGTTACTTTTTAGCCACACAAATACAGCAATTTTTTTGTCTGGATGGAGGTTGTAGAGTCTGAACCTATACAGGGCCTGCTATTACCACTATGCAGGGGATATGCATTGATCTCCTTGTTCAGAGACAACAAATCTGCAAAGGGATAAAAAGTTTATGACAGGCAAACTCTTTGATAAATTTGGCAAGAAATTAAAAATATTACTAATGTCACGGGTTATATCTGCCATACCCCAATTTGGAATAATGCAACTTGTGAGGAATTGCAGAAACTATAAGGGTTTGAACTATGGCAAAAACATGGTCTGAGATATTTGGAGCAACTGTTTTGGAATGACAGTTTAAAATCCTTCATTCAAATAGCAGATGAATTTGGAATTCCAAAACAGAGGTTTTTCCATTATTTGCAGATCAGACATGCCTTACAGGCTCAGGCATGCACTTTTAAACTTAATCATTCTAAAATAATTTCATTATTGAAGTATAGAGGGCAAAAGCAAGGTCTTATATCAAGACTTTATGGGTTACTGCATAATAAATTGTGTGCAAATAGAAAATCTTGGAACGATGAGCTTTAATAATGTATGACCTAAAACATATCCAACACATTTCTGGGGATTGGGGCTCCAACTTCCTAAAGGCTTTGGCGATATTGGATCTGTTAGCTGTGGGTAGGGATGAGCTTCGTGTTCGAGTTGAACGTACGTTCGACTCGAACATTGGCTGTTCAGCCGTTCGGCGAATTCCGAACGTTTGGGCCGTTCGCGTCAAAATTCGAGTGGCGCGCGCGGACCACAATGCACTGCGGTGGCGCAGTGCATTGCTGGCTCATGATTGGCCAAGCATGCACTGTGACCCCGCATGCTTGGCCAATCGCAGCGCCAGCCGCGAGGAGAGCCATGATTGGCCACAGGCATCCTGCCTGTGGCCAATCATAGCTCAGGCTGTGTAGTGCACGCCCCACACTATATAAGGCCGCCTTTGAGGCGGTCTCGTGTAGTGTGTTAGCATCTGAAGCAGTGGGTGTTCTGTGTACCTTCAACACAGTACACACTGATCGTTTTTGGCTGATTTCCTATCTTGCTGCTGTGTAGTGGTTGTTGTCTGTGCCCTGACCGCAGTATACACCACTATATTCACCTCACCTATATAGCTAGTGATCTAGCTTTAACCACTTAACAACCGCCCATTGCCGATTAACGGCTTCAGGGCGGTTGTTTAACTCTGAGAGGCCGTTAATTAACGGCCTCCCAGAATTCTGCTCTCGCGCGCCCCCTGGGGCGCGCACTCGAGAGCATCCATGACCGCCGGGTCCACAGGACCCGGCGCATCACGGATCACGGTAAACGGCCGCTCGTCGCGGCCGTTTACCACGTGATCGCTCCGTCAAATGACGGAGTGATCACTTGTAAACAAACCGGCGTCATAACATTCCTCCCTCCCCTCTCTGTACCGATCGGTACAGCGGAGGGGAAAGAGATCGGTGTCAGCAGCGATGTGGGCTGCATCTGCAGTGCCCACATCGCTGCTCACCGAACTAACCCCTCAATTCCCTGCCAATACTCTGCAATACCAGTGCATACTCTGCAGTACCCTGCCATTACTCTGCAGTACCCCGCCATTACTCTGCAGTACCCCGCCATTACTCTGCAGTGCAGTAGCCTGCCATTACTCTGCAGTACCCTGCCATTACTCTGCAGTACCCCCCAATACTCTGCAGTACCCTGCTATTACTCTGTAGTACCCCGCCAATACTCTGCAATACCCTGCCATAAATTGCCATACCCAGCCATACTCGGAGATACCCAGCCATACTCGGTGATACCCTGAAATACCCAGCCATAGACGCCCCCCCACCCCTCACCGCCCTCCGGTGCTTCTACCAACTCGCCAGTACGATCAAAGCCAGAATCTTTTTTTTATTTTTTATTTCAGGCTTCCCAGCCTAGAGGTGAGATGTGGGGTCATATTGACCCCCAGATTTCACTGTAAAGAGGACCTGTCACCCCATATTCCTATTACAAGGGATGTTTACATTCCTTGTAATAGGAATAAAAGTGATCAAAAATATATTTTTGGGGAAAAAAATGTCAAACTAAAATAAATAAAGTAAAATGAACAATAAAAAAAAAAAATTTTTTTTAAAGCGCCCATGTCCCCATGTGCTTGCATGCAGAAGCGAACGCATGCGTAAGCCCCGCCCACATATGAAAACGGTGTTCAAACCACACATGTGAGGTATCGCCGAGAACGTTAGAGCGAGAGCAATAATTCTAGTCCTAGACCTCCTCTGCAACTCAAAACATGTAACCAGTAAAAAAAAAATTAAAGCGTCGCCTATGGGGATTTTTTAAGTAGCGACGTTTGGCGCCATTCCACGGGCATGTGCAATTTTGAAGAGTGACATGTTTGATATCTATTTACTCAGCATAACTTCATCTTTCACTTTATGCAAACATTGGGCTAACTTTACTGTTTTTTTTGTTTGTTTTTTAAGCACAAAACTGTTTTTTCCCCCAAAAAAACGCGTTTGAAAAATTGCTGTGCAAATACCGTGTGAGATAAAAATTTGCAACGACCACCATTGTATTCTCCAGGGTCTTTGCTAAAAAAAAAAATATATATAATGTTTTGGGGTTCTCTGTAATTTTCTAGCAAATAAATGATGATTTTTACATGTAGGAGAGAAATGTCAGAATTGGCCTGGGTGCTCCAGAACGCCTGATGGCGCTCCCTGCATGTTGGGCCTCTGTATGTGGCCACGCTGTGTAAAAGTCTCACACATGTGGTATCGCCGTACTCGGGAGTAATAGCAGAATGTGTTTTGGGGTGTAATTTGTGGTATGCATATGCTGTGTGTGTGAAATAACCTGATAATATGACAATTTTGTGGAAAAAAAAATGAAATAGGCCGTCAGTACTTCAGGTGTGATCAATTTTCAGATATTGGCACCATAGCTTGTGGACTCTATAACTTTCACAAAGACCAAATAATATCCACCAATTTGTACTTATTTTTACCAAAGATATGTAGTAGTATGAATTTTGGCCAAAATTTATGAAGAAAAAATTACTAATCTGCTAAATTTTATAACAGAAACGAAGAAAAATTCATTTTTTCGCAGAATTTTCGGTCTTTTTTCTTTTATAGCACAAAAAATTAAAAACTGAGAGGTGATTAAATACCACCAAAAGAAAGCTCTATTTGTGTGAAAAAAAGGACAAACATTTCCTATAGGTCCAGTGTTGCATGACTGAGTAATTGTCATTCAAAATGTGAGGGCACCGAAAGCTGAAAATTGGTCTGGTTATTAAGGGTGTTTAAGTGCCCAGTGGTCAAGTGGTTAATAATAGAGCTTGCAGTCAGTAGTGTTAGGAGATAGTGCGTGCTGTCTGCGTGCTCTGTACCCAGTACATACCGCTATAATATAGGGCAGGCCCCTACTTTCAAACATCCAACTTACAAACATCTCCTACTTGCAAACGCAAGGAGACAGCAGCAAGTGAGATGAAAAAAGATGGACGACAAAACAAATTATACAGGGGTGATAACCCTTCCCTATGTTTTCCAAAAAGCTTAAAAATAGTTTTTTTGACTGGAGCTACACTTTAAAAATGTACCGGTTGAAAATTACAAACAGATTCAACTTAACACAACAAACATACACAGTCCCTGTCTTGTTTGCACCGCCTGTATACTGCTGTTCTGAGTATATAGGGCCTGGGGGCCACACGCATTTCCTTTTTTTAATATGGGTACGGGGTTCCCCTTAATATGCGTACAAGACCCAAATAGGCTGGTAATGGGCAGGGAGGGCTACCCATGCCATTTTTCTCAATGATTTTCAACCATATTGCAGGAACCAGATATAACATTAAAACCGCAAGCAGTTTTAAATGGTGTTATTTCCGTTTAATGTCATTTTGTGCAGGGACTGTTCTAAACACGGGAAACACGTGGCACTTCACAGGCATACTACAGACACCCCCAGGCACCATATTTAAAGGAATATTTCACCTTTTTTTTCACTTTAATCGTCATTAAAATCAGTGCTCCCGCCAAAACTGCAGTTTTTAAAACTTTTTTTTGCAGTGACCCATGTCCCCTGAGGCAGGAGGCAGGTCCCCAAACCCTTTTTAGGACACTATCTTGCATATTAGCCGTTAAAATTAGCACTTTCCATTTCGAACGTTCGAGTCCCATAGACTTCAATGGGGTTCTAACATTCGCAACGAACGCGGGGGTCGTTCGCAAGTTCTGGTGCGAACCGAACCGGGGGTTGTTCGGCTCATCCCTAGCTGTGGGCACGGTAACTGCAGGCACAATGGCCAATCTGGAATGCCGTTATCATATTAGGATACAGACTGCAGTCCCACGACCAACTCATCTAACAATTTAAAAGCCTTGAAGAAGGCTGTGTTATATGTCATTCGTTATGAAGTGAACATTGTTCTCACCTACCTCCACAATGTTCACATACTTGAAGCGTCCCACTCCAAGGGCCGTGCATGAGTTGAGACGCTACAGACCTTCCCACCATGGGTCAGATCTATGGCTACCTTACATGTATACTATAAAGCTCCCGTATACTCGATGTTGTTGGCATTGTTCGATTTTTACAATACAAATGTTACAAAATAATGAATTGTAATCATTATTCTGCCAAATTATTAACACATAAGAATGATAAGGGGCGTGGCTGGACAGCGCAGCAGGGAGGACGTGTGGAAACAGAGCTCCGCATGGACTTATCTAATCCACCGTCATCTCTGCTCTAATTGCCGTGAGCGTCGACAGCCAGGACCGGGGGAAGCTTTAGAGACACCCACTCTGCCATCCTGAACATTTACCGCTGCTCGGAGCTCTCCCTCGCCACCACAGCGATCCCCGGAGGGGCCAGCCATAGGAAACGACCGGCGCCATCTTGCGGCCTATACTCCGGCCGGGCGCGCACAACACCCGTGGATCTCCGATACAGGGACCACATTTTGCCGCCCATCCTACACTAAAGGGCGACGACGGACCTCCGATAGACACCGCCGGCAGGCGCTGCGGGCCCGCAGACCGGAGCTGCTCCGCAGGCCTACGGACCAGGCCTTCTCCCCAGGACACAGTGAGTAGAAGCCCTAACTCACCCCCCGTGATGGGAAACTCCTAGACAGATAGCGGTGGAGCCCGCTTCTGTCCCCTGTCAGGAATACCGTACTTGACCAAGGGCAGGGAACCCCTGAGTGGCTATAACCCCCAGGAAAGTCCGAGGCTTCGGCCTACCTCCCTATAGCCGGCGGCCATCTTGGTACTCCTCCTACACCCAACCCTAGCAGCACCTAATTAGCCTCTCAGCAGCATAATTTTGACTCAAAACACCCTGGAAACAACTGACTACCACGCCACTACAAAGAAGGTGCAGAGTCCTCTAGGGAGACCACCTTACCCAGCCCCAAGGTGCTTCACAGACGACGGTCCCCTTACAGGACCCAGGGCATTTCGCTCACCCCCATTCTGCTCTGAGGATAGTGTACACCCTCTATCTATCTAACCACTACCAAGGGGGCCAATTACATGGCACAATTAAAAACGTTTTGGAGGCCGTGGCTTGACACGCAGTGTACATGGCTATGATGTAACAACACCCCGGTGTTCCGAGGAGCCCGAGAACTGAAAACAGACCGACAAAGGAGAATATGTCCACACACTTGAGGAGTAGCACGCACAATCATATCCTCCGCTCCCTAGGGACTCCTAAAAGAAAACCTTCGCCTGGAAACCTAAACAAATTTAGATATAGTGGCAGCAACAAAACCCATAAGATGGCCCCACCACAGAGGAACAATATTGAAGATGACTTAGATGATGACGAAGTCTCACTACCAGCATCTGAGGATTCGGTCGCCGGTAACAAACTCGACCAACCGCTAACGTATGCCGCTATGACAGATATTGCAGCTGACATTAAAAACTCTCTTTCTGCTGCAATCACGGACATTAAAACTGAATTGCTGAAAATAACAGAACAGATGGCAATTTCGGAACGTGCAGGGAAAAGAAGGGACAGAGCCTTGACCAGATTGGACGACATCACAAACTCACATTCCCAACATCTGATCGATATGAACAGACAAATCGAGGATCTAGACAACCGCGGCAGACGAAACAACATCAGAGTCAGGGGTGTGCCTGAATCGGTCCCCCCTGACCAGATCAGACCAGCTCTTACCGCCATCTTCAACAGCCTCATTGAGAGGCCTGAACAGTCCCCTATCGACTTTGATAGAGCACATAGGGCTCTCAAACCTAGAGCGCAAGACGGGAATCCCCCAAGAGATATCATTTGTTGCCTGCCCAATTACGGCCTGAAGGAAGATATTCTTCATAAGCAAGATCTAAAGAACGAATCCTGTATGCAGACACTTCAATACAACTTTTTCAAGACCTCTCACCTATCACACTCAAAAATAGAAGAGCTTTAAAACCCCTACTGGAAGTGCTAAGACTAAAAGGCATCAAGCATACTACTTGGGGAAACAACACCTGCTGAGAGTCCCTGACGATCTGCTAAAATTCTGTGAAGATCTGCAGGTAGCACCGATAGACCTACTGGATTGGTACGTTGAATTCCGTACTCCACCTGAAATCAACAATCCCCAGTTTTCTCCAGGCCCACCCCACGCGTATTCTCCTTACCAGCGAGGAAAACATGCCAGACATACAGAACGAAGCAGCTTTGTCTCTCCAACCTCCTCTAAATCCACTAAGGCCCCGAGAGCGAGGGAATCCTTAGGATATTGAAATACTTTGCGATTCAACCAGTGACAACCTTATTTATCAAATATCTACATTGAGCAGTTAAACCCACTTGTGATCTTTGGCCTACTTCAAGATTGGATCAACCCACAGGCTGAAATGTCAGCGAGGCTGGTTTAAGGCAACACTCGACATGATCACTCTGCTTTACACTAAAAAGTTCCCCCTTTTTTCCTTTCCCCCCTTTTATTTTATTTTTTTATTTTTTCCTCACCCCCAAAGCAATGGCCTCAAGATAACTTACAGTTGGTTTTGAACGTTGCTCCCCGGGATAGTCATCGGCTTGCACAGACTCTGGTCAGTCTTCCGTTTGGAACCCTCAAAGTGTAAGCAACTTGGCCTGACCACAATGCAATACTCAACATATAATGAGACACCTTTTTTTTTTTTCCTCTCGACCACTAGACATGCTCAGGTTATGGGTTCAAGGTCAAAGTTGGCCACTTTGGCAACTAATGTAAAGTTAAATGTTTAAGTTTAGCGTTTTTTTATTTTTATGACAAGTTATAGAACGGTTGAAATGTTTATGCATTTTGTGAACTACTTAGTAATATCCTCTGAGACATACTTCCCTCCAACACAGTGACAATCATATATGCCCAACAGATGACATAACGGCATAAACGGTCTCAGACATATTCGTCACAATTGATATTACTTAACTGTACACTTGGGCTCCCTGGGCCTGACGAACACCTTCCACAAAAGTATTTTCTACTGTTACAAAACTTATGACGACATTGTATATTTTTTTTATCGCCGAGCCACCTACGTGTCTCCCACTACCTCCCCAAAAGGAAGGCAAAAACAAGGAAAAAGATAGGAAATATTACCTCTACCTTTCATACTCTATATCCTAACATCATTCATTACTTATACGCAGACAGCGGACAACTACCCTACTCACCACACTGACGAATACCTAATACCTTTTATCACTCCCCTTCCAAATCCCCTCTATCGCCCCTCCCCCATAATTTCCCCCTGCACCTCCCACTGACTATAACATCGCCCTCGGTTATAAACCCCCCCCCATCCCCGCAGACTGTAACTGGTTTCAAGGACCTCTATCTGATATAGAACTTCAAGTCCCCGACCTCACCAATCCCCAGTCTCAAACATGGCGTACGCCTTTTTGGGGACAGCACCATCAATTATTTCCCATAATATAAATGGCCTGAACATACCAGAGAAGCGAACCAAGCTTTTGAGAGAACTTAAAAAAATCCGCCCTTATGTCGTATTTCTTCAAGAAACCCATTTTAAAGACAAAAACATCCCCAGAATCACTGATAATGTATACACGACAGCCTACCATGCTACCAACCCCCTTGCCAAAACCAAAGGTGTGTCCCTATTAATCAATAAAGATGCTCCCTTTGAACTTAAACAGCAGCTTATTGACCCAGAAGGTCGATACATATTCCTCAAAGGCTTATGGGAAGGGGCACCCGCCACATTTGCAAATGTGTACTTCCCGAACACCGCCCATATCAAATTTTGCAACAAAATAATAGATGAGCTTAAATGGTTCGCAGAAGGCTGCATCATCCTAGGAGGAGATTTTAACATCCCTCTCTCCCCACTTAAAGATACTTCCACAGGACACACATTCGTCACTTATAAGGTCCTCAAACGAATAAAATCCCTACTACAATCTCTAACACTGATCGATACATGGAGATCCACACATCCCACAGAGAAAGATTTCACATTTTACTCTTCGCCACATAAAAGATACTCAAGAATTGACCTTATCTTTATCTCACAAAGAGACCTGGACAAACTAACCTCAGCTGAGATTGGCATTGTAGCCCTCTCTGACCACGCCCCCACTGCCATCTCATTGAAACTAGAAGCACCCCACCCCACCTCCTTTAATTGGAGACTCAATGCAGCGCTTCTCACAGACCAAGCAATAAAAGATGAAATACACAGTGCTATAAATACCTACTTCAGCAACAACCCCGACTCCGACACAAATCCACTAAACACCTGGGAAGCACACAAAGCAGTTATAAGAGGCGAACTTATAAAGTGGGAAGCCAGGAAAAAGAGAGAAAGGGACAGAGAAATTGAAACACTATCCCAGCAAATTGCCACTCTGGAACTACAACACAAACAATCTCAATCAATCATACTGGAGGAAAAATTGACACAAAGCAGATTATCCCTGAGACATATTCTAGATTTAAAAATCAAAAGATCCCTTTTCTTTAAAAAAAACATATTTTATGAACATGGAGACAAAAGTGGGAAACAATTGGCCAAAGCTTTGAAAGACACAACTGTATCGGGTCACATCCATGCCATTAAAAACAAGGAAGGAACACCAAAACATAAATCCCAAGAAATCGCAGACATCTTCCATAAATTTTACTCCAAATTGTATAACCTCCCATCCCAACATAAACCACCCCACCTAACGCATTCTAAAAGGGACATAATCCAATCCTTCTTGGAGGACAGCAAAATCCCCTCCTTATCAGCAAGGACTCGAATAAACTAGAAGAACCCATATCCATAATTGAGATTACCGAAGCAATATCAGATTTGAAAACAGGGAAGAGTCCAGGCCCCGATGGCTTTACCTCACAATACTACAAAACTGATACTCATCTACTTGCAAAACCCCTTCAATCCACCTTTAATTATCTCGCAAAGAACAAAACCAAGTCTAACTCCTTCCTCCTGGCACACATAGCTGTAATCCCCAAACCCGACAAGGATCATACAGATTGCGCAAATTTTAGGCCTATCTCACTCCTAAATACTGACCTCAAACTCCTTGCCAAAATACTGGCCAATAGACTAAAACCCCTTCTAACAAAGATTATTGGCCCTGAACAGGTTGGGTTTATGCCTGGTAGAGAAGCCCGCAATAACATTACGAAAGCCCTAAACTTGATTCACTTTGCCCAAAACTCTAAAACCCAAGGAATACTACTCTCCACAGACGCCGAAAAGGCTTTTGACAGAGTCTCTTGGGACTACATGTTTTCCACTTGTACCCACATTGGCTTAAATGAAAACATGATAACCTGGATCTCTGCCCTCTACCACAATCCCCAAGCAAAAATTAAAGGGAATAATACTCTCTCCGAACCCCTAAGAATCTACAACGGCACCCGCCAAGGCTGCCCCCTTTCCCCCCTACTCTTTATTATAGCACTGGAACCCCTAATAAGGACAATTAACTTAAATAATGACATAAAAGGATTCACAGTAAACAAAAGGGAGTACAAAATAGCCGCATACGCGGACGACCTGCTATTCTTTGTATCTAACCCCCATATCTCCATACCTAATCTCCATAAAATCTTTAAGACTTTTGGGTACATCTCTAACTTTAAAGTAAACCAATCGAAATCTGAAGCACTTAATCTCACCCTGCCCCAAGAACAACTAACGAAGTTAAAAGATAACTACCCTTATAAGTGGGAACAAAACACACTTAAATATCTAGGGATATATTTAACAAATAGCCTTGACTCATTATATAACACTAATTATAAGCCTTTGCTAGTCGCAATAACGAAAGACCTGTGTAGATGGACCCCAAAGATGTTCTCGTGGTTTGGTAGACTCTCAATCCTAAAAATGACAATACTCCCCAGACTCCTCTACCTGTTTAACGCCCTACCCATTAGAATTCCAGGAACCTTCTTCACAAAACTCCTCACGGTACAAAGAAACTTTCTCTGGGCAGACAAAAAACCAAGAATTAACTTCCGTCTCCTAACATTACCCAAAAACAAAGGGGGTATAGGTCTACCAGATTTCAAAAAATATCATCAGGCTTCGCATATCACCAGATTGATAGACTGGCATTGCCATGGTCAAAATAAAGACTGGGTCCAATTGGAAAACAATCTATCCCCACACCAACTCCTCTTCTACCCATGGACACTTCACTCTAAGACAAACAAACACATAAACCACCCACTAATTGCAAATACAATCTATATTTGGCACAAAATAGTAGGCCTATATAAAATTGCCTCCGTACCGGGGCCATTGACACCCGTCGCTAACAATCCTGATTTTACACCAGGTCTGCATCATAACATACCATGGGACCTTCTCACCTCACACTGCATGAATGGTCCGAACATTAAGTCATTTGCAGCGCTTCGCTTCGAGGTGGGTGAATCATTTCCCGGCTTTTGGTTCTATACACAATTGAAGGACTTCCTGATGAACGGCAAACACAAATCTCAATACCGCCTTCCATTGACACACTAAGGCCGCGTACACACGCGCGGACTGTTCGCCCAACCTTGTTCGTCAAACAGTTTCGGCAAACAGTCCGCTCAAAATTTGCATGAGCGGACTTGCCCACACACGAGCGGACTGTTTCAGCGAACTGTTTGCCAAACAGTTCGCTCAACTTTTGAAATGAACGGACTCGCCCACGTAAGGCGGAGCCAAGTCCGCCCATTTCGAGCGCGTGTACAGGTAGGCGGGGCCCGCGAAGGAGACGTCGCGGGCTCCGCCGCCTGGAATGGGCTTAAAGGGGAACCCCAACGCCGAAAAAAATTGGCGTGGGGGTTCCCCCAAAGTCCACACCAGACCCTTGTCCGAGCACGCTACCCGGCCGGCCAGGAAAGGGGGGCGAGCGAGCGCGCCCCCCCTCCTGAGCCGTACCAGGCCGCGTGCCCTCAACATGGGGGGTGCCTTGGGGAAGGGGGGGCCGCGCGGCCCCCCCACCCCAAAGCACCTTGTCCCCATGTTGATGAGGACAAGGGCCTCTTCCCGACAACCCTGGCCGTTGGTTGTCGGGGTCTGCGGGCGGGGGGCTTATCGGAATCCGGGAGCCCCCTTTAATAAGGGGGCCCCCGGATACCGGCCCCCCACCCTATGTGAATGAGTATGGGGTACAATGTACCCCTACCCATTCACCTGTGAAATAAAGTACAAAAAAAAAACACAACACAGGGAAAAAATATTTTATTGCACAGCTCCGGGGGTCTTCTGTCTTCGGGGGTCTTGTCCCCCTCTTCGGTTCTTCTGCCGGGCCACTGCGCCTTCTTATAGCTCTTTTACAGGCGGTGGCCCGGTCTTCTGTCGCCGCTGCCTTCCGTTCTTCTGTCGCCGCCTTCGGTTCTTCTGCCGGGCCACCGCGCCTTCTTGTCGCTCTTTTACAGGCGGTGGCCCGGTCTTCTGTCGCCGCTGCCTTCCGTTCTTCTGTCGCCGCCTTCGGTTCTTCTGCCGGGCCACCGCGCCTTCTTGTAGCTCTTTTACAGGCGGTGGCCCGGTCTTCTGTCGCCGCTGTCGCCGCCGCCGCCGCCGCCTTCCGTTCTTGTTCTTCTTGTTCTTCTTCTTCTTCTTCTCCTGGAGATGTTGACTCGACGAGCTCTCCGGCCGGAATGCCAGGGACACGCTCCGCTGCCACTTATATAGTGACAATGGGGCGGTGTCACATGGTATATGTCACATGGGTTGGTCACATGGTGACCCCGCCCCCTTACGATGTCATAGTCCCCATGTGACATCAACCCATGTGACCAACCCATGTGACATATACCATGTGACACCGCCCCATTGTCACTATATAAGTGGCAGCGGAGCGTGTCCCTGGCATTCCGGCCGGAGAGCTCGTCGAGTCAACATCTCCAGGAGAAGAAGAAGAAGAAGAAGAAGAAGAACAAGAACGGAAGGCGGCGGCGGCGACAGCGGCGACAGAAGACCGGGCCACCACCTGTAAAAGAGCTACAAGAAGGCGCGGTGGCCCGGCAGAAGAACCGAAGGCGGCGACAGAAGAACGGAAGGCAGCGGCGACAGAAGACCGGGCCACCGCCTGTAAAAGAGCTATAAGAAGGCGCGGTGGCCCGGCAGAAGAACCGAAGAGGGGGACAAGACCCCCGAAGACGGAAGACCCCCGGAGCTGTGCAATAAAATATTTTTTCCCTGTGTTGTGTTTTTTTTTTGTACTTTATTTCACAGGTGAATGGGTAGGGGTACATTGTACCCCATACTCATTCACATAGGGTGGGGGGCCGGTATCCGGGGGCCCCCTTATTAAAGGGGGCTCCCGGATTCCGATAAGCCCCCCGCCCGCAGACCCCGACAACCAACGGCCAGGGTTGTCGGGAAGAGGCCCTTGTCCTCATCAACATGGGGACAAGGTGCTTTGGGGTGGGGGGGCCGCGGGGCCCCCCCTTCCCCAAGGCACCCCCCATGTTGAGGGCACGCGGCCTGGTACGGCTCAGGAGGGGGGGCGCGCTCGCTCGCCCCCCTTTCCTGGCCGGCCGGGTAGCGTGCTCGGACAAGGGTCTGGTGTGGACTTTGGGGGAACCCCCACGCCGATTTTTTTCGGCGTTGGGGTTCCCCTTTAAGCCCATTCCAGGCGGCGGAGCCCGCGACGTCTCCTTCGCGGGCCCCGCCTACCTGTACACGCGCTCGAAATGGGCGGACTTTCCGAGCGGGAACAGTTTGCTCATTTCGAAAGTGGCCTACACACGGGCGGACTGTTCGCTCAAACACAGTTTCAGCGGACAGTTTTTCGGAATTTCCGAAAGACTTTGTCCGTCCAACTGTCCGCTGAAACTGTCCGCTGAAAGCCCACACACGGGCGGACTGTCCGCCCAAACACTGTTCAGCGGACAAGGTTGGGCGAACAGTCCGCCCGTGTGTACGCGGCCTTAGAGTCCCTATGCCTCAAAGGATCACAGATATCGAATACCCCATCTCTTGCATATGCTTGGCTGAATCAGATACCACATGCAGATAACTATAAACATAAGAGGAAATGGGAACGAGATCTCAAAATTAAGATCTCCGAGAAGCAATGGGAAAAGACGTGTATTATGACACACAAATGCTCTTTGAGCTCTAGATATCAGGAAATATCCTACAAAATCCTTACGCAGTGGTACATAACGCCACAGAAGGCCGGGGGATGGTTCCGCTCATCCTCGGACACATGCTGGCGTTGCGGGTCTCACACCGGATCCTTCTTGCACATTTGGTGGGAATGCCCATCCATTCGAGCTTACTGGGACGAAATTAAATTCTGGATAAAACATGTCACGGATACCAAACTAGAACTAACTGCAGCCGCATGTTTGATTAACTTAGTACCCACTACTTTAAGCAGATATAAAAAATCACTCTAACGACACCTACTTACTGCTGCCAAAACTCTCATACCCATTTACTGGAAATCCACGAAAGTCCCAGGAATCAAGGACTGGTTAAATAGAGTAAATATATCTTTAAAATTGAAGAAATTGTGGCCATGAAGAGAGAAAACAGCTTAAACTTCAATAAAACATGGCAACCTTGGTTGTTATTCACTCTATCTTCTGATTACCAATTACTTACCCAATGAATTTCCTGCTCCTATCAATTTCCAAGTTTACTATAAGGTCATAAATGAATGAGGAATGAACAAGTTACCATAACTAAAAACTTTTGGTGCAACACAGTCCCCCCCCCATCCCATAAACCCCCAATCCGATAAACGCTAACCCTGGCAATCTTGTCAAGAATATCACTCCATATTTAGTCTTATTGACTCTGATGTTAACTGTATACATTGCAATCTAACATTTACTTTGTCGTTGTCCAGACTCTATATGACATTTGCAAGAAATTTACTTTTACCAATGTTATTACTTTCTTTGTTATTAAGGACGTATATTTTTATATTCTTTATGCTGAATTTGCTTCAATAAAACCTTTGATTGTGAAAAAAAAAAGAATGATAAAATAAGGGAGCCCTAGAGAAACAACAGAAGCAATGATGCATAAAACTCCTTTCTACGAAACTGTGAAGGAACCAAATGTGTTACTCATATCAGGGCTGTATCTACAGTAATGGTAGTCCAGAACCAATGCACAGATCCATGAGAGACTTGTATTTTTTTTTCCCATTTTATTATCTACTCCATCACAACAAACTTTATAATCAGAATGAGGTGTTCATCCTGGTGACTCCTCTGCCAGCATAATTAGCACAAATCTATTGTTACTGTATATATTATAAAGATTTGAATGCTTCTACTCATTAGAAGATTTTACTGATCAACCTATAATAAGGCAAGGGAATGAATGGTATTAAATAGGTGCTGATCAAGCATGCATTCTACAAGCTATGCACAGTTGTCACTATATCTAAACTCTTTCACCACATACCAGTTTGAGGTTTAATAAGACATGTGTAGCCTTCTAGAAAACAATGCCTGTACATGTAGCAGTTCATGGATAAGGCCAAATAGCATGTTTCTGCTAAGTTTGTTATTGTCCAGAATACCGCTATAATGTAAGCATAACTCACTCTGAGTATTGCTGTGCTGAATAAAACCATGCTATGTTCTCCTGACTCCGTTAAGCTTTTCTGCAGTTACTAATCAGCTTTCTTTAAAGGTGTCAGATGAAAATAAAAGGTGCCAAAACTGCTGAATTTCCACTCTTGACTACTTGGCAGCAGTAGTGTGAATTTAACAGGTAAAATATATTTCTTCATTACCTTATTCCGCTTTAGAACACCATAATCTTCCTTTATACGCTACTGGTCTACTTTTAATAAATGATGACACATCACACAGTGATTATCTCGGATCACTTCAGATGGTAGGGAGTAGACACTGGGCTTGGAATGAAAGATGGAATTGTAAGGCCTTTTTTCATCTCCTCTTTACCCACTGCCACAGTAGGGGGGATTTACTAAAGGAGTTGGAAATCTTCACTTATTTTCACTAATGTGTAGCTGTGTTCATTTTAAATACCCAATCATGTGTAGATGCATAGTGCACACATCACATACACTGTAAGCTCATTTATACTGTTACAATTAGGGATGAGTTGAACACCCCCCAGTTTGGTTTGCAACAGAACATGCTAACAAACAAAAAATGTGTGTGAACATGCGAACGGCATTAACGTCTATGGGACACGAACATGAAAAATCAAAAGTGCTAATTTTAAAGGCTTATAAGAAAGTTATTGCCATAAAAAGTGTATGGGGACTCGGGTACTGCCCCAGGGGACATGTATCAATGCAAAAAAAAAGAAATGCCTGTCATGTGTTCCAATAGGGGCAACTGATCACCATCACTTTTAGTCCTGTTTTCAGCAAGCTTAAATGTTTAGTTTGCTGTATAAACCCAACCACACACAAAATTATCAACATGCTTTTAGTACAAGGCCACACATGGAGGTGTAAATATTATGGGGTCAAAATCTGACAGAGTATGTGCTTCATACAGTACAGCATAAATACAAAAAGTCAAGTGCAATAAAAGCATTTGCAGATCTGAAGCTGATTTATGACGGGATATGCCTGAACCTGAAAAAAATGTGCACTCACAGACTTGCACATGGCCTGGGGAATAAAACAAGCTAAAATCTGGGAAGGCAGTATACTCATTAATGCCTATGAGCAGCGTTTCACCCACCTTTTCCTATCCAATGCACCAGAACTCCCTTTACAGCTCCCCTACCAATAAGCTCCAGATTATAGCTGTGCAATTTCCTGCCAAGCAGCCAGACCCAATAAACAAGCACCAACAGCAACATCTCCACCCATCAGCTGTAGCCAATAGTACAGACAAGTCTGACCACTTATGCAAATGCGAGGGGAGGTCAATAAGTTCTTACCCTCACCATGATCTAGATGTGCTAGGGATCTGAAATTATGCAGGTTTATAGGTAGATAGCTTCGTAATATGCATGCCATTTTTTTTTTTAATAAGTCGTGGTGAATTATGATTAGAGCCAAGAGAAATTGAGTATGTGTTATGCTGAACAAAGTTGAAAAGGCTAAGATGCAACACTCATCCATTAATCACGGCTCGGTATTCAACTTTGTCCGGTATGACACCTACTCCTATTCTCTTGGTTCTAACTATTTTTCACCATGACCTACAAAAATTGGCATGCATATTATAAGATATACACCTATAAACCTGCAAAATTACAGATCCCTAGCACATCTACTGTAGATCATAGTGAGGGTAAGAACTCATTGGCCTCCCCTCATAATAAAGCAGGAAACCAGATAGCACTCAAGAACTATCACGGACTGAGCAATAACCAATATAGAAGTAACAATAGTAATAATAATAATAAAGGTATTATCTTATGTATCCAAACTTGGGTTCTGTACCATCGAGTATGAGGTTTTGTAATTACACCCTTGTATTCTGGTGCCTATAGGAAATTGCATGACAGAAGATATAGCTTTTGGGGTGGTTCTGTTATGAAGGAAGTCAACAAGTCCTGTTCCCAGGCAATGATGAAGGATGGAAGGTGGCCTTCTAAATTGGATGTCTTTAGGTAAAAATAGGAACCTCTTTCATTACACAGGAGTTTATTTACCAAAGCTAGAGAGTGCAAAATATGGTGCACTTGTGCATGGTAGCCAATCGACTTTTTCAATTACATTTTGACAAAAAAATCTGGAAGCTGATTTCTATAGAGAGCTGCACCAGATTTTGCACTCTCAATTTTTAACAAATCAACCCCACAGTCTCAAAAAGCCTGTAAATGAGCATTAAAGTCCACTGCAGATTGTAGTATAGTAAGGTAATGATGCAGTTGAAGTGCGTTCCAAAAGGGAAGGGGCCAGTGTAAGATGTCAGGTACATAAATGATGGCTAATCTAATCCTGCACAGATATGGAAAGCATTACACTGTATATGTTAGCTTTTATTAAATTCTGGAAGTGTGCATCTGTGAAGCTGGGGAGAAGGGGGCAAAATGGGTTCCCTATAATGGGGAACTAGGGATGGAGAGAAATTGTGTTGAATTATTGTCTTTGGGCTATGCTATGGGCTAGGGCGATTCCAATGGTGAGGTGAGATTTAAAATGTATTGCAATGGGAGTTGAGCACCAAAGGAGGCTTTGCAATGGTATTTTAGAATATGATTGTTCCAGGGTGATCCAAGCTTTATTAGGATCATGTTTGCACCAATCTTTTATACGCACTAGGTGGCATGATGGGTGGTATACTGTTAGGTCTGGTAAAGCAGTCCCCCTGTGGGAATGGTAAAAATATGGTGCTTATTTTCCCAAATTAATTTGAGGATAATTGTGGATGACCAAAAAAACTTGAGGTAATGGAAATGGATGTAGAACTGAGTAAATACAAGAATTTCATGAGAATTGTCATTTTGATTATGTTACAATGACCAACTATGAAAATAGCCCTGCATTCCATTTGTAAAGTAAAACTTGAATCTTTCCTGGCAAGAAAGGGAAATGCCGTCTTTTGGAGGTTCCTGGAAAAACAATGCCTAGGTATTTGAATGCTGTAGGAGGCCATGTGAATTTAAAGTTTGATTTTAATGTTAAGCCTCTGACTTGTTAATTAATTATTATTTTTGTATTTGCCAGCACAATCATCTCTTTCTATTTTACTTGCACTTAATTGATAATTCTGCCACTAATAACCTTGCTTTTGCTTAAATATTTTTTTTTTTTATGCTACAATCACTAAAAAAAGCTGTTCCCACAGATTTTTTTTTTCTCTCGTCAAGTGCCTGACCTAGTTAGTGCGATCCTTGTAATTTAAAACTATATATTTATTCATGAAAACAATCAATGCAACCATTACTGGGTATCTTTATTTATAAAGTATTATATACTCCACTGCACAACACAGTGGGAGTTTAATATAATCAGAACTCTACAGGTGGAACATGTTATAACAACAGGATATCCTGGCTGCTGTATATACACTAATTAATTATGTACACTCCTCAAGTAAGAGTGTTCAGGAAAACAGAAAAAATGGCTTTATTACAGCAATAATAACTTAATATCACAGCATTCACACTTATAACTCATGTGAAGAAATAATGAAAAAAATATGAAGCTTTGCCTTTACTAAAGTTAAAAATATGTATTTACTAATGGAAAAACACAGGCACAACATTTTGGATGATATTACCTCCAGGAAAATCAGGGTTGGACTGGGGCCTACCAGAGGAAATGAGAGTGAGGACCCACCTTATAGTGGCTAATTGTGAATAGTGGGTGTGTATTACTGCAAGTGAGTATGAAAATAGTGCTTTTTTTAGGGTCATGTTTTAATGGTGACAGACCTACACATCATTATACAATTCCTCCATAGTACATTATATAAATAAACTATAGCATACTCCACAAGGCCAAATGATATAAGGCTACAACAACAGTATCATTACCCAGCAAGAGGATGTTATGCAACAACTTATACTATATCTGCCAGTTAGAAGTTAGCAAACTGAAATAACATTTTATATAATATTGCCATAGTTGTGTTAAATCTCAACATTACATTATACATACCTACTAACTTTATTATTTAAGAAAGAGAGACACACAAGAGCAAACACAAAATGCAGCCTGTGTAGCATAAATTGAGTGGGGTGTGTTGCACTGAATATTGAGCATGGCTTAAAGTAGTGTGGTTAAGTAGAGTCTGACTCTACTCCCATACATTGCATGCATATCATGGTCTATGTACCCAGATGGCGCAGAGCAGCTCAAGCATGTGCAGTGATCATCCAGGTTGTGAAGCTGCAAGCGGTCACAGCCCACTGCACACAGTTAGTTGTGCCAGCAGCCAAAGTCTGTTGAAGAAACTGGCCAGGTGAGAACACTGCTGGATGCCGAGGTAGGTGAGTGTCTATTTACTAAAAGTCAGCAGCTACTGTTTATGTAACTGCTGAATTTTCATTTTTACAAAATATGACTGAAGCACCTCTTTAACCATGCTATAGCTGAACGATGGCTATGGTGTGGCCTGGTTAGTTCTGGGACACATATGATGCTGTCCCATGATCGCGCTCCCCACGTGCCCGCTGAAAGGCACAGGTGGTGTGCTTTATGATAGCAGTGCATGGAGGATGCTGCTGATCATAGATTGAGGTAAATAGCCAATAAGCGGCTCTTTACCATGTGATCAGCTGTGTCCAATCACAGCTGATCACGGATGTAAACAGAAGCTGGTTATTGCCACTCCTTTTCTCAAAAGTAACCAGCTTCTCTAAAAGGGACTGATTATCAGTACAGTCCCAACAATGCCCACAATGCTGCCTATCTGTGCCCACCAGTGCTGTCAATCTGTGCCCATCAGGGCTGCCAATCAGTGCCTCCTCATCAGTGCCACCTATCAGAGTCCATCAGTGCCACCTATCAGTGGCCCATCAGAGTTGACTATCACTGCATCCTTATCAGTGCCTCCTCACCAGTGCTGCCTCATCAGTGCCTATCAGTGCAGGCTATCAGTAGCCATCAGTGCAGCCTCATCAGTGCCCATCAGTGCAGACTATCAGTGGCCATCAGTGCAGCCTCATCAGCGCACATCAGTGAAGGAGAAAAATTACTGGTTTACAAAATGTTATAACAAACTATGAAAAAGTTTTTTGTTTTTTTTTCAAAAATTTCGGTCTTTATTAATTCATTTAGCAAAAATGTTAAAACTCAGTGGTGATTAAATACCACCAAACAAAAGCTCTATTTGTGTGAAAAAAAAAAAAATTTAGTTACAGTGTTGCATGACCACGCAATTGTCATTCAAATTGTGACAGCACTGAAAGCTGAAAAGTGGTCTGGGCAGGGAGGGGGTAAAAGTGCCCAGTAGACAAGTGGTTAAGGAGTAGGAAAAGTTCACTTAGCAAAGTGCATGGTCACTTATTTAGAGAATAAGGTGAAGGTGTTCTCACTTTTAATACTGAATGTTTGCAAGGGAAATTAAAAAGAGAAATTTAGCTTACACATCAGTGGATGTTGGATGTGAACACATCATATTACCTTATTCACTAAACTAAGTGAGTCTTTACTTTTGCAGAGTGCACATTTTCTACTCCCTTAGTAAATTAATCCCAGTAACACTATGATCCATGTCCAGTTTTCTTACTTATTACAATGATATATTTTTTGCTGAAACAGAATAGGGTATGCAAAGTGAACATAGTTTCACCTTATTCTAAAATTTAGTCATTTTAACACCCATTTCCCCTTTAATAAATCAACCCCAATGATTTGGGGTTAACATGGCTTTTGCTTGCACATGACGGGATGATTAATATGAACACATCTTTAATTTATTCACAAGACTAAGTAACAAGTACACTGTCTCTACTTCCTAAATAAATCATCCCCATTGCCTTACCCAATAATATAGGACATATACCGGTAGTATTAAAATAAGCAAAATGTATGTATATACCAAAGTAAAGGCTTATCCGAAAATGACTATAAATTCATCAAAAATGCATGTACAGGCACATTAAATTACCTTAAATGCATTAAAAGCATACACATATACAAAGGGCATCAAAACACTTCTATTTAAAAAAAAATAATTGTGCATAAGGCCAAATCCATTACAAAACAGTCTGCAAAATATAATTAATATCTCAAAGATTTTTATTGTATTGTTTATAAAAGATGATTAAAAATATGAATTGAAAGGAATTATATGCTTTACCCTTAAGATAATTAAAACTATCTCTACTGCAACAGTCTTCTCTGACCCAAGTAGATTTTTAGCAAGATAATTTTCTTTCATCTACAACTGCTGAGGTTTCATTTATTTTCTATAAAATCCACATGGTAGCATGAGATAAGAATAATGCCTAGTCAAATAATTGACTTCTTGCTACCACCTATAAACAGTCTAAAAAATATTTACTTGACAAAGCATATTACCTTGTCTATAGCTATGTAAAATTACCAAAATTAACTTTATAAAATGCCCAAAAAATGACCCATTAAGAATTAAATCATATATCCACTGCAAAGCAAATGGCTTCTTGCTTCATAGTTAACTTTCCTGCGTGTATTATATTTTTTAAGCACAAACCCTTTTTTTGTATTTTAAAATGATACTAAACACAGAAGTGTTACCATATTTATTGGTGTATAACATGCATAGCCGTATAACACGCGCATTCATTTTAACCCTTTCATGACTAAGCCTATTTTTGGAATTTGGTGTTTACAAGTTAAAATCCATATTTTTTGCTAGAAAATTACTTGGAACCCCCAAACATTATATATATTTTTTTAGCAGAGACTCTAGAGAATAAAACGGCGATTATTGCAATATTTTATGTCACACGGTATTTGCGCAGCTGTGTTTTAAACGCAACTTTTTGGGAAAAGGGACACTTTCATGAATTAAAAAAAAACAGAACAGTAAAATTAGCCCAATTTTTTTGCATAATGTGAAAGATAATGTTACGCCGAGTAAATAGATACCAAACATGTCACACTTTATAATAGCACGCACTTGTGGATTGATGACAAAGTATGGTACCTAAAAATCTCAATTGGCGACGCTTTAATTTTTTTTTTACGGTTACCAGGTTAGCGTTGCAGAGGAGGTCTAGTGATAGAATTATTGCTCTCGCTCTGACGATCGCGGGGATACCTCACATGTGTGATTTGAACACCGTTTACATTCGCGGGAGCACTTCCGTATGAGTTTTCTTTGCTTCACAAGCTCGCGGGGACGGCGGGCGCTTTAAAAAATGTTTTTACATTTTTTTATTTATTTAATTTAATTTAAAATGACTAAATTGTTTTTAAAAATAAAATAAAAATTTGATCACTTTTATTGCTGTCACAAGGAATGTAAACATCCCTTGTGACGGTAATAGGTGGTGACAGGTACTCTTTATGGAGGGATCAGGGGTCTAAAAGACCCCCCACCCCTCCTTTACACTTCAATGTATTCAGATCGCCGAAAACTGCGATTCTGAATACTGTATATATTTTTAAAACCGGCGCCATTGGCAGCCGAACAAACGGGAAGTGACGTCTTGACGTCGCTTCCGTGTTTACTATGAGGAGACTGGAATGAAGCCGATTACGGCTTCGTTCCAGTTTCTCCCCAGCAGCCGGAGGCAGCGGACATGGAATTGGTGCTCCCGATCGAGCGGGAGCACCGGTAACAGTGGCGGGAGGCGGCGGGAGGGGGGACGTCCCCTCCCGCTCCTCCGGCATAACAGCCGAGCGGCTTTTAGCCGCATCGGTTGTTATGGCTGGATAGCTAATCGCCTGCTGAAAAAAATGGTACCGGGTGATGCCTGCTGGTGTGGGCATCATCCCGGTATACCCCCCGGAAGCCGAGTACGCACATCTGTGTACGCTCGGCGGGAAGGGGTTAAGAGGGAAGTTTCAGGGAAAAAACTTAAATTTTAAATAAGGAACTTTGAAGCAAAATAAGGGTCAGTGCACATCTGCAGCCTCACCATTGCCATCAATAAAGCCTGATCAAGTAAACAGGAGATTCCCACTGTATGTAATCTGACGGCGCTTCCCCGCCCCCCCCCCCCTTCCAAGGCAACAAAAATAGAAGTTTTAATGAATATTGAATACGCTATTTGCAACTGATTTTCATGGTGAAAAAGTGAGTGTTATACGCCAATAAATACAGTAATTGCCATCATTCAATCACATAAACCAAGTGTCCAAAGTCCAATCGTGGTTCGCGTTCTGATTTCAAACAGCCCACCTGGTTATTTGGACATGTATATCTTTTGTGGCTCCCAACAAATCCCCAAGTGCCGAGGGCCACAAAAGATATACATGCTGACAGGGAAGGGGTGGGATGAGTGCCGTACATACAGGTGTATTTACCTTTGCCTATAAAAATACATAATCTAAGAAGTTAAATTGCATGGGCAGTTAGTGAATGCAGTGGGGGATCAAAACAAAACTGGTGGTACATAAAGGCACTGAATGACCATTTTGATCTAGAGATCAACATGCATCTCAATATTCATAGCCAGAGGTTGACTTTAAACAAGAAGAAGAAAAAACTTTTACACTGACAGCAGATATGCATTTGGAATAGATCACAGTTTTGGGCCTATTTGGAAAACACATAACTTTCTGACTAGTGCAGGAAAGCCAGAGGGACAAGCTACTTGAGGCCTTTCAGAAACCAGCAGAAGTTGCCATTTGAAGGTAAAAGGACATGCAAGGGGAAATGATATGACAGCCAGAGGAAATGCTTTAGCGGACCAAGTGGCAAAAAATGCTGCCCTTACGGCATTTGGAGTCACACCCACTGTAGGGGTCACCCAGGTAGCGGGGACAGATTCCCTTCATCAGGAGAAGTGGGATAAAGAAACTTTTATTAAGTTGCAGGGCTTCTGACGAAGAAAAGGATAAGTGGATCAATTGTAATGCTACCCAAAATGAGCATAACCTGTGCAGCGCTGATAACAGGTGGTGTCTACCCAGGAGTTTGTACCCAGTTTTAGCACAACTGGCACATGGCATGAGTCATCTTGCTAAGGGTGCGATGGTGGAATGTACTGACTGCTATTGGATAGCACCTGGATTTAGTGCACTTACAGCCAGGTTTTGTGCTTCATGTCTCACTTGTGCTCTGTACAATGCAGGGAGGCCTGTCCATGTTCCCCAAAAGCATTATCCTAAGCCAGATTTCCCTTTCCAAAGGATTCAAATAGACTACATTCAGATGCCCAGAATAGGCACCTATGAGTACGCTCTAGTTTGTGTTGACATATTTTCAGGCTGGCCAGTAGCTAAAGCAAATGCAAAAACATCAGCAAAGAAAATGTGGAATTAAATAGTTTGTAGATATGGAGTTCCTGAAACTACTGAGGGTGACAAAGGAATCAATTTTACTAGGGAAGTAATGAAAGAGGTCATGGAAGCCCTTCATATACAGCAAGCCTTCCATACACCTTATCAGCCATAAAGTAGTGGTAAAGTTGAGAGACTTAATGGAATCCTGCAGCTTTGTATAAGGGAGTGCTTGACAACAGCTGTGAATTTCAGGAGCTGTGCGATCACCCACATGGGAGCATATAGGTGATGTCACAGCTCCTGTAATTCACATGGCCCTCTTCTCCCTTGCAGCCGACACTCACCGGCACAAGGAACTTGTAGATGTAGGATCACGTGAGAGTGGCTTAAAAATAGGTGCCTTGAACACTAATCCATCGGGTCATATTGGCTGCAGTTTGCTTTTCGGCAGTGGGACATCCCTGACCGCCTCCACCCCCTGCCCTCCTCCCCGTTCGGGTCTCTTTTATTCTTTTCCTCTCCTATATCAACCTTCCTCTGTCTTTTACTTCTCCATTATCTTTTGATAGCCTGCCTCACTTCTGTGCACACATTGGGCCCTCACCCCCAGCCCTGGCTAAGGCCAGCCATACACAGTTCGAATCGAACCATTAATGGGCAGGCTGAATGAACCAAGTTGATGAATCAATCAACCTGGGTACGATCTTTGATGAATCGATCAACATGGGTACAACCGGCCTGCTGGATTCTCTTACGATTATCGATAGGCTACCCGTGGTTGCCGGAAATAAATTTTCACTGTGTATGGTTAGCCTTAATGTCATTGTTGTGAGTTATTGCCATTACATTTGAGATAACTTGCCTAATATGATTTTTTTCAAATATGTAATAAAAACATTGAACTAAAAAAACAGGTAATTGTACACATATTTTTTATACAGGTTAGGCAAGACAGGCAGGAGAAGGGGTATGGGAGCATTTTTAGGACAGTTATAGTTAGGGTTTTCTTCCATTTTAAAATGAACTCAGTTCCACCTTATTTATCAAGCTCAGTAAACATTAACTTTGCTAAGTCTACAGTCTCTTCTCTTTCAAGAAATCAACCTCTCTGAGTCACTGACTTGGAACAAGTATGCAGATCAAGAGTTCTGACATCTGTGACTTCCCTTGCTCTGTGTTTGTTCCACTTCCGTGACTCAGAAAGCATTGAAGCCAGAGAAAAGCAGACAACTGTTTACTTTTTTTAAATAGAGGTCAAAATTTTCAGCCTACATATTTTTTTCTCTGCAAAAGACTCAATCATACCATATGTGGAGATTTCATTTTGCTTCTCCTGATCAATGCAGATCTCAGAAAGAACACATTTCTTTCTATGTGCCCCATCCACACCACAACGGAGCAGAGATGTGTGGGAAAATGCAGCATCATCAGTGCTATTGTAACTGTTGCATTTCATCTGACCGATCACCAAAAAATACCTGATTAAAATAAAGTGTAAACAACAATGGACAAGATAAGCAGAACTAAACTAGAAGGATATGATGCTTGTTGTTCATTCCAGATAACACCTTGAACTGGGCTTTTTTCTGCTACTATAGAGACAAGTGGAATTCCTAAACCATGCTGCAATGGAGCAAAATAGAGCATTTTGATGTGAAACTGGGAAACCACTTAAAGTGGGCCTTGCAACAAAATGCAAGGTCCACTGAATTAATACAGTTGCCTCTCTATGTAAACTTGTCACATGAAATCTATAGAAAAAAAACATTTTAGAAAATATACTGCTTTACATCTGACTTCTGGCCATAGGGGGTTATTTACGAAAGGCAAATCCACTTTGCACTGAAAGGGCACTTGGAAATGCAGTCACTCTAAATCAAAGGGGTAGATCTGAAATGAGTAGAAGCTCTGCTGTTTTTATCAACCAATCATGTGCAAGCTAAAATGCTGTTTTTTATTTTCCTTGCATGTCTCCCTTGGATCTACAGTGACTTTACTTCGAAGTGGACTTGCAGGGCAAAGTGGATTTGCCTTTAGTAAATAACCCCCATAGTGTCTAGATGAGGATGACAACATGATTCCTCCAGGGAAATCCTACAAATTCTGAAGTTCTCCAATCTCAAGAGAAAACACTTTAGAACAAAGCAGAGATTTGAGATACTGAGCGTTCCCAGGAAATATCCGGAAGGATTGTGAGTAGTGATGGACGAACTTCCAACGGGACGTTTCGCGAACGCGGTCGATAGTTCGCGAACCGGAACGTTCGCGGCGGGCCCCATTGACTTTAATGGGAGGCGAACTTTGCAAACCTACAGGTCAAATTTGCAGCCACAAAATAATTAATAGCTGTGCAAACATAGTCCCACCACATGGCCAATGACATAACACATGTATGAGGTGAATCTGGGATCGACAACTACAAGCATTCTCTTTTTATATGGGAAATTGTTGTGACAATTCAGGACTGTGGAGAGCATGAAGGCAATGGAGGAGAGGGAAGGTCAGGGTAGGCAAAGAAGAGGGTGCAGGAGATGATCACCAGCAGCGTGACATACAGCAATGACACCTGCACCGTGATAGAGTCATCTGACACCAGCACCGTGATAGAGAGCACTGACATCAGCAGCGTGACATAAAGCACTAACACCAGCACCGTGATATACAGGACTGACAGCAGCACCATGATAGAGAGCACTGACATCAGCAGCGTGACATACAGCAATGACACCTGCACCGTGATAGTCATCTGACACCAGCACCATGATAGAGAGCACTGACATCAGCAGCGTGACATAAAGCACTAACACCAGCACCGTGATATACAGCACTGACAGCAGCACCGTGATAGAGAGCACTGACATCAGCAGCGTGACATACAGCAATTACACCTGCACCGTGATAGAGTCATCTGACACCAGCACCGTGATAGAGACCACTGACATCAGCAGCGTGACATAAAGCACTAACACCAGCACCGTGATATACAGAACTGACAGCAGCACCGTGATAGAGAGTACTGACATCAGCACCGTGATATACAGCACTGACACCTGCACCGTAAGCAGCCCCAGGAGGAAGTCAGCATAGCACAGGGATGGTGGGAGCCCCTCATAATGAGCATAGCACAGGGATGGTGGGAGCCCCTCATAATGAGCATAGCACAGGGATGGTGGGAGCCTCTCATAATATGCACAGCAGAGGTACAGCCCCAGGAGGAAGTCAGCACAGCACAGGGATGGTGGGAGCTCCTCGTAATAAGCAGCCCCAGGAGGAAGTCAGCATAGCACAGGGATGGTGGGAGCCCCTCATAATAAGCAGCCCCAGGAGGATGTCAGCATAGCACAGGGATGGTGGGAGCCCCTCATAATAAGCAGCCCCAGGAGAAAGTCAGCACAGCACAGGGATGGTGGGAGCCCCTCATAATAAGCAGCCCCAGGAGGAAGTCAGCACAGCACAGGGATGGTGGGAGCCCCTCATAATGAGCATAGCACAGGGATGGTGGGAGCCCCTCATAATGAGCATAGCACAGGGATGGTGGGAGCCCCTCATAATGAGCATAGCACAGGGATGGTGGGAGCCCCTCATAATATGCACAGCAGAGGTACAGCCCCAGGAGGAAGTCAGCACAGCACAGGGATGGTGGGAGACCCTCATAATAAGCAGCCCCAGGAGGAAGTCAAGTATGTGTCAAGTATTTTATACGTGTATTACACAACTATATACTGCACACCAAATAGTACACCTATACCAGTCCTTAAGGACCTTTGTGGAACTAGTAGTAGTAGCTAGGGATTAGCAGACTGTACCTAAGTCCCTATACTGATAAAGGACTGCTGCAGCAGTCAGCAGTAGTGCACCTCAACCCTATATATTGTGGACCTATACCAGTCCTTAAGGAATAGCAGACTGTACCTCACTCAACCATATGTACTGTAGTACCATATACCTTACCAGTCCTTATAAGGACCTTTGTGGAACTAGTAGGTTGTGAATGATTAGCAGACTGTACCTCAGTGCCTATACTGATAAAGGACTGCTGCAGTATAGGGCAGCAGTCAGCAGTAGTGCACCTCAACCCTATATATTGTGGACCTATACCAGTTCTTAAGGAATAGCAGACTGTACCTCATTCAACCCTATGTACTGTAGTACCCTATACCTTACCAGTCCTTATAAGGACCTTTGTGGAACAAGGAGGTTGTGTGTGACTGATTAGCAGACTGTACGTCAGTCCCTATACTGATGAAGGACTGCTGCAGTATAGGGCAGCGGTCAGCAGTAGTGCACCTCAACCCTATGTATTGTGGACCTATACCAGTCCTTACGGAATAACAGACTGTACCTCACTCAACCCTATGTACTGTAGCACCCTACACCAGGTTACCAGTCCTTATAAGGACCTTTGTGGAACAAGTAGGTTGTGTGTGACTGATTAGCAGACTGTACGTCAGTCCCTATACTGATGAGGGACTGCTGCAGTATAGGGCAGCGGTCAGCAGTAGTGCACCTCAACCCTATGTATTGTGGACCTATACCAGTCCTTACGGAATAGCAGACTGTACCTCACTCAACCCTATGTACTATAGCACCCTACACCAGGTTACCAGTCCTTATAAGGACCTTTGTGGAACAAGTAGGTTGTGTGTGACTGATTAGCAGACTGTACGTCAGTCCCTATACTGATGAAGGACTGCTGCAGTATAGGGCAGCGGTCAGCAGTAGTGCACCTCAACCCTATGTATTGTGGACCTATACCAGTCCTTACAGAATAGCAGACTGTACCTCACTCAACCCTATGTACTGTAGCACCCTACACCAGGTTACCAGTCCTTATAAGGACCTTTGTGGAACAAGTAGGTTGTGTGTGACTGATTAGCAGACTGTACGTCAGTCCCTATACTGATGAAGGACTGCTGCAGTATAGGGCAGCGGTCAGCAGTAGTGCACCTCAACCCTATGTATTGTGGACCTATACCAGTCCTTACGGAATAGCAGACTGTACCTCACTCAACCCTATGTACTGTAGCACCCTACACCAGGTTACCAGTCCTTATAAGGACCTTTATGGAACAAGTAGGTTGTGTGTGACTGATTAGCAGACTGTACGTCAGTCCCTGTACTGATGAAGGACTGCTGCAGTATAGGGCAGCGGTCAGCAGTAGTGCACCTCAACCCTATGTATTGTGGACCTATACCAGTCCTTACAGAATAGCAGACTTTACCTCACTCAACCCTATGTACTTTAGCACCCTACACAGGTTACCAGTCCTTATAAGGACCTTTGTGGAACAAGTAGGTTGTGTGTGACTGATTAGCAGACTGTACGTCAGTCCCTATACTGATGAGGGACTGCTGCAGTATAGGGCAGCGGTCAGCAGTAGTGCACCTCAACCCTATGTATTGTGGACCTATACCAGTCCTTACGGAATAGCAGACTGTACCTCACTCAACCCTATGTACTGTAGCACCCTACACCAGGTTACCAGTCCTTATAAGGACCTTTGTGGAACAAGTAGGTTGTGTGTGACTGATTAGCAGACTGTACGTCAGTCCCTATACTGATGAAGGACTGCTGCAGTATAGGGCAGCGGTCAGCAGTAGTGCACCTCAACCCTATGTATTGTGGACCTATACCAGTCCTTACGGAATAGCAGACTGTACCTCACTCAACCCTATGTACTGTAGCACCCTACACCAGGTTACCAGTCCTTATAAGGACCTTTGTGGAACAAGTAGGTTGTGTGTGACTGATTAGCAGACTGTACGTCAGTCCCTATACTGATGAAGGACTGCTGCAGTATAGGGCAGCGGTCAGCAGTAGTGCACCTCAACCCTATGTATTGTGGACCTATACCAGTCCTTAAGGAATAGCAGACTGTACCTCACTCAACCCTATGTACTGTAGCACCCTACACCAGGTTACCAGTCCTTATAAGGACCTTTGTGGAACAAGTAGGTTGTGTGTGACTGATTAGCAGACTGTACGTCAGTCCCTATACTGATGAAGGACTGCTGCAGTATAGGGCAGCGGTCAGCAGTAGTGCACCTCAACCCTATGTATTGTGGACCTATACCAGTCCTTACAGAATAGCAGACTGTACCTCACTCAACCCTATGTACTGTAGCACCCTACACCAGGTTACCAGTCCTTATAAGGACCTTTGTGGAACAAGTAGGTTGTGTGTGACTGATTAGCAGACTGTACGTCAGTCCCTATACTGATGAGGGACTGCTGCAGTATAGGGCAGCGGTCAGCAGTAGTGCACCTCAACCCTATGTATTGTGGACCTATATCAGTCCTTACGGAATAGCAGACTGTACCTCACTCAACCCTATGTACTGTAGCACCCTACACCAGGTTACCAGTCCTTATTAGGACCTTTGTGGAACAAGTAGGTTGTGTGTGACTGATTAGCAGACTGTACGTCAGTCCCTATACTGATGAAGGACTGCTGCAGTATAGGGCAGCGGTCAGCAGTAGTGCACCTCAACCCTATGTATTGTGGACCTATACCAGTCCTTACAGAATAGCAAACTGTACCTCACTCAACCCTATGTACTGTAGCACCCTACACCAGGTTACCAGTCCTTATAAGGACCTTTGTGGAACAAGTAGGTTGTGTGTGACTGATTAGCAGACTGTACGTCAGTCCCTATACTGATGAGGGACTGCTGCAATATAGGGCAGCGGTCAGCAGTAGTGCACCTCAACCCTATGTATTGTGGACCTATATCAGTCCTTACGGAATAGCAGACTGTACCTCACTCAACCCTATGTACTGTAGCACCCTACACCAGGTTACCAGCCCTTATAAGGACCTTCGTGGAACAAGTAGGTTGTGTGTGACTGATTAGCAGACTGTACGTCAGTCCCTATACTGATGAAGGACTGCTGCAGTATAGGGCAGCGGTCAGCAGTAGTGCACCTCAACCCTATGTATTGTGGACCTATACCAGTCCTTACGGAATAGCAGACTGCACCTCACTCAACCCTATGTACTGTAGCACCCTACACCAGGTTACCAGTCCTTATAAGGACCTTTGTGGAACAAGTAGGTTGTGACTGATTAGCAGACTGCAGCAGAAGGGCAGCAGTTAAGTATAATATTCTTTCTATATTTGGAAGAAAGATTATTATACGTGTACAAGCCTATTACCATACCACTGATACCAGTCCTGAAAAGAACCTTTGTGGACCTAATATAGTAACAGCTACTGATTAAACTAACCCTCACTGCCTCACACACAGCTTCCTGCCTGTCCCTATATAAACTGACAAAACAGAGGCTGCTGAAACAATAACTGGAATAGCACTTTTGTGGTCCTGATAGTAACAGCTAATGATTAAACTGACTGTCCCTGCAGCACACACCGTCCTGTCCCTTTCTCTACACTGACAAAAGACACTCAGGCTGCTGCAACAATCAGTAGCACAGCAGTGCCTCAAACCTATTTCCTGAACTACACCTAACACCTATACCAGTCCTGAAAAGAACTTTTGTGTACCAAATAGCTAGCGATTTGGGTCACTGCAATCTCTCCCTGCTCCGCACAGCAACCTCTCCCTATAGTGACAGAAGAAAGAATGTAAAATGGCCGCCGGATCGGGTGTATTTATAAGTTAGGGGGAATGTCCAAGTGTCCATTTGCTGTAATGTCTCAATTGGCTGTCCTGTACCCCATGATGGATGTGTCATCATAGGTCAAAGTTCTTTTACACAGTAAACACGGAAGTCCGCCGGGCGAACGGCGGCAATAGTCCACCGATCGGGCGGACCGCGAACAGCCGAAATTCGCCGCGAAACGAACGCCGGGCGAACCGTTCGGCCATCACTAATTGTGAGGTCATCCTCTCCTGTGCGGTAGCCAGGTGTAAGGTAGGTATATTTTTTTACTTTTCTCCATATGTTTCTTTTTAATTCTGCAGCTTTTGTGTGTCAATCCAGTTGGTGGTTATGGGAAGCATGATGCATTAGATGCCTGTACTAACAAACATGAAGCAATTTATCATAGGCTTAGCATACACGTAAACCCAAAACACCAAACTCTTTCACAAACTTTAACATGCTAAAGTTATTAATAATAACAAATATAAATAGTTTGAAATCTGTAGCTTTGGCTAAAATAATATCTAGTGATCCTACCATAAAGGGCCATGTTCACTCACTTCCCATTATAGGATGATAACGCTCTGTCACTGTCTTCCAATTATGCTCTTGCTATGTCCCTTTGCCACATGGCCTTCTGATGGACACTACAAGTAACAGATTTAGCATGCATTTTATAGACATGGACACTGTTGCTGGCATCAGTAAACCAACCCTATATATATACAATCTCTGAGCAAAGTAGGAAGAAAAACAGGTGAAAATAAGTATTGTATTAAAACAAACACTGCAGTTTTTTTTTTACAATACACGGTGCTTTAGAAAATGAAATGTAATTTAGACAGTCCCCATTCACACCTGAGCGATTTTCTGCTTAAAGCTTGTAGCTCTAAAACGTTTAACAAGCCAAATCCCATGCATTGCAATGGCCCCTGTTCACATATGAGCATTCTGTTGCCTGGAGCAAAAAGCCTGTCTCTCAAAAAAATACATGAGCATCTTTTTGCCAGATTACAAGCATTTTTGGCCCCCGTAGACTTCAATAGGAATACCTGACTTGAGCATATTACGATCATTTTGTCACTCGTTTTCTGCTCAAACAGCAGCTCCCCACCCCTAATTTTCTCTCCCTCTCCTCCCCCTAGTGCTTTCTATTGGCTAAACAAAAATGCCCGAAGCTGTAAAACGCTTGTAATATGTTTCTGTAAAAAGCTGCAAAAACATTTACGAAAATCTTAAATTGCTACGCTCAGGTATGAATGGAGTCTTGGGATTACATCTGCAGCTATGAATTGCTAAGAAAATGTCATCCTAAATATAATGCTAAGTGGTCTATATTAATTGTTTTTGCACAAAACTCAAACCACATTTACTGAGGCCGCGTACACACGCGCGGACTGTTCGCCCAACCTTGTTCGTCAAACAGTTTGACAAACAGTCAGCTCAAAATTAGCATGAACGGACTTGACCACACACGATGAACGAACAGTCTGCTGAAACCGTGCGCGATGACGTGAACGGCACATACGACGGGACTAGAAAACGACGTCCTATACACTGCAATGCAACCTTCGGCGTGTAAATCCTTTCTGAGTATGCGCGGAACTTAGTTTGACGAACAAGCCTACACACGAGCGGACTGTCCGCTCAAACCAAGTTTCAGCGGACAGTTTTACGGAAATTCCGAAAAACTTTGTTCGTCAGACTGTCCGCTGAAACTGTCCGCTGAAGCCCACACACGAGCGGACTGTCCGCTGAAACACTGTTCAGCGGACAAAGTTGGGCGAACAGTCCGCCCGTGTGTACGCGGCCTTAGGCTTCACACATTATATTCAATTTAATTAAATAAAATAAAAAATTTGAATCTTGGGAAAAGTTGTGTGAATCTTGTGTAAAAACATTTATTAATAGGCCTCTTACTGTTAAAAAGAGATTTCTAATTAAATTGCAAAGTTGCACTTTTTCAGATTTTTTTTTTTTACTACATAGTCAAATGTAACTTGATATCTGCCTAAAGCCTAAGGGCCTAAATATAATTTGACACATTTCTGCTAATCACATTTCCTCCACCAGACTGCGTAGGAAAGTTCAGATCATGGAACAGTAAAACTGTGTATCTTGAATAAAAGTAAACTAGGATTGATGCTACGTATAGTCCAGTCAATCCTCATTTAAAGAAGTAGCCTTTGTTGTCCATCTACTTAGTGTTAAAGCCTTTAATTGGCTTAGTCTAAAGGGTTATTTAAGTTGAAGACTATACTATTTGTATCCTTAGTTAGTTAACTTTTAACCCTAGTTGTATTTTTAAATCACAAATTATATATCAGTTACAAAGATACACGTATATGGTGAAAAATGGGTGGGTGCCCATATATAGGCACATTTGTCCGGAAAAACAATAGATGGTGAGACACCAGCCTTTTTTTGACCCTTCCAGAATCCAGAAAGTTCTTCTGTGCTATTCATCTCATGGATAAATAAAAAGTATACAAGTAAACAGGTGCTTGGAAAAAAGTAGGACAATTTCTCTTGGTCATAAGGTTACTGCCGCCTAGAGAAGACCTGCATTGCCTGAAAGTCCCAGACAGTGCTCCCAATGGGCTGTGTATGACCAAATAAAAGCTAGGTTGGCCTTTTGGAAAATGTTGCCTGTTCCAGCTGTTTTTAGGTTGTAACATGTAACATGTTGGGCGGCACAGTGGTGTAGTGGTTAGCACTCTCACCTAACAGTAAGAAAGGTCACTGGTTAAAAACCCAACCACAGACGCTACCTGCCTGGAGTTTGCATGTTCTCCTTGTGCCTGCGTGGGTTTCCTCCGGGTACTCTGGTTTCCGCCCACACTCCAAAGACATGCAGGTAGGTTAATTGGTTTCTGTCCAAAATTGGCCCTGGTATATAAATGGGGACCTTGGATTGTGGGTTCCTTAAGGGTAGGGACTGATGTGAGTGTGCAATGTACAGGGATAGGGACAATTATAGACACTCAGGTTGAACTGGATTGATTGGTGAGTTTTTTCAACCTTACTAACTATGTAATTATGTTCCAGCACCTCAGGGTGCAATGCTTTCCAGGCTCCTCGGGGAAAAAATAATAATTATTTTTTTCCCCAAAGGTAAACTTATCCTTTAAGCTGGCTGTACATTCAACCATTTTCAGACAGTTTCAACTACTTTTGATCAGCCTGGAGTTGAAGTTATGATAAAAGAGGTTGCTTTAAACTAAGCAATCTACCACCCATTTAAAAGAGAAGTGTGGGTTGTGAAAAAAATAAACATATGTATTCACCTAGTTGGATGTAGGATTGTTTTTATCCTGCATCTGTCCCCCGCCACCTCTACTACTGAGAACTGAGCGATCAATGACCACTGATCACTAATTTCTCGGCCTTCACTGAGCAGAGAGTGGTGACTATCAGTGACCAGCTCTCTGCTTTGGAGGGCTGGGCTGTGCAGGGGGTGGGAGCAGCCGTCCCAGGCTCTCAGCATTGGCTGAGGGCCTGAGCCAGCTGTCCTTCAGGCATCTGGGTGAATCCTGACATTAAAGTCTGGGATCCTTTCAGAGCCTGAACCGGCTGAGTGACATCAGCCATCCAACAGTGTGCTTTAGCACTCCTGTGACCTACAGTAGAAAAAAAAAAAAAAGTTTTAGCCCTACTTCCCCTTTAAATTCAATCGATTGAACTAGGCTATAAATTGTCAGCTTCAACTAGGAAAAATCTATTGAAACCATTAAAAAAAAAACAATGGCAATGGCAAGTACACTAAAAGTGATCACAATTTACCACTGGCTAGGACCAAGACAATTGTAATCCCATGTCATTGCAGTTGATCAATTCCACATTCATTTATGTAGCATTTCAATTCCAGTTCAATCAAAGGTGGTTGAAAGTGCTGGGAAGTTTCCACATGTATGGCCAACTTTATGCTAGGAAGAACATGCATACCTACCTCTTCCGCTGCCTGAGTTTATGCTGATCTGATGAAGAGAAATTAACACCTACAGTCTCTTCAGAGACAAACACCTTTGAGAGTCGTGATCACTTGTTCCCCCTGCTGTCTTCCTGCCGCACCCCACATCACCATAATGGTCATATATTTTTCCCTTGCATGGACATCTTTAATTGCCACCTCAATTTTAGACTTGAAACCTAAATCCTTCTATCCAGTAAGCTCAGTATATTAGATACCACTGGAAAAAATAATTACCATGACTTAACTTCCCTTTCACATTTGACTTTTACATCATCATCATCACAGTGTGGTGTGCACAAAATCCCTGACCCGCTTTACAGCAGTGCTCTCATGAAGAGGAGCTTATCTTAGTCTCCCACAGCTTCTTAATAGCCTCTACTCCTTAATAGGCACCTGACATATCTCAGTCTTTGCCAGTCACTTTATCTTAATAAAATATTGCTGTGGATGTCCTAAATCTAATCCACAACAGATACCAGCACATATATCTACTCCAGCGCAGTCAGCAATATGTTGTATAGAGAGACTAGCTAGCAGTAATTGCGTGAAATCATGATATAAAGACTTAAGTAACAAGAAATGCAGCTAGCACAGTATCAAGGAAAGGTACTGTACCTAATGCTGCTACATACATTAAAAATCCTTGTACTCAATTTCTTGCAGCATTTAAAATGACTGATGCATAATGCTGTATCAATAAAAGACACAAACAAAACATTATGTGCATTATTATTAGTTAATACTGCTTAATTCACCCATCAAAGAGGGAAATGTACCCAGCAATAAAGAATTTTTGCATCTAATCCTGCCATGTTACTGTCCTGTTGAGAGCACTGTGTAAATGTAACTTTCATTTTTTTTGTTTTAACAAAAAATATACTAGTACTATACTTCACACTAATGAGCAAGCATGGAGCCTTCCTTCACAATGATAGCATGTTGCATGCTCTTCAAAATAAGGCTTCATTTACACTTGCGTATTGGCCTGACAGCATGTAAATGTGAAAAACTCAGTGGAAGGTCCCAGTGTTTAGCTGCGGGAGGCTTCCAGCTCCTGCAACTAATTGCAGCCACTCGCATGTCACTCGCATGTAATCGGATCCCACAGATAATTGTAGCCACTTGCGTATAATTGCTATACAATGATCACCTGTGAGTTATTGACCCTGGATGCAGAAAGTCTTCTCCCAGGGTCGATTATTCGCAGGTGATCACTGCATAGTAATTACACGGCTGGTACCCCCTGCTGGGGTCCTCGCATCTATAAGCTGTTCTACCAATCTGCATGCATGATTGTGGCCTTGAGACTGCTTTGAGATAATACCCCCAACAAAAATGATTCCTTTTTAAAAGCACCAGTATCTAATGCTGGTAGGCACTGAGAGCTTCTGCATCTCTGTATAACAGGTTGGAGGTTCCTGATCTAGCTTCTGCCCCTTTTGCAGAATAGGTAATTGGCCAAATGATCAGAAACTTACAGTCACAGTTAAGCAGAGAAGCACTGCTTCAGTAATACAGTCTAAAAAACTGTTACTTGGGATCAATTTCATAGGCGGAGTGCCATGCAGTGAAAGCCAGAGTAGCTCTGGTAATGAAAGTTAAAAGCTGGAGGGAGCCAAGCCCCAAAGAAGAAGGACCAGCCCAATGGATTTATATTACTTTGGTAGCAATCAAGGAAGGGGCCCCTCTCTGTAGGTATGTTTTCTGGAAAAACTGCCTATTAGGCTCAGGCCCAGTGACCTATATATTGGTTTTGACAGTAGAAGGCCTCTCACCTGGATGCAGATCTCTTGCTCAGCTACATCTATTTCATAAGGTGTGGTCTCTCTGAACTGCTCAGTAAGGGAAGCGGAGAAACGTATCTTTTCTGGGTTCAGACAGAATGTAAGTTTGGAGAAAACCCAAGCTCATTCCTACTGCTAAGATTCCCTAAGCCCTTGTACACACGGTCGGAGAATCCGTCGAAATGTGTCCTATCGGACCGTGTCGTCGGATAATCCGGCTGTGTGTGGTATGCATCGGACTGATTCCGTCGGAATATCCGTCGGACCCAATTTTCCAACATGTTGGAAATATTTCCCGACCAACTGGGCCGATCGGACATACTCCGATCATGTGTAGAGAATTTTGATCGGACCAAGTGCCACGCATGTTCAGATCAAATTCCTACATCAAAGCTATTGGCTACTAGCCTGAATGTAGTCCCATCGTAACTTTGTCCGACCGTGTGTATGCAACAGTTTAGGGCAAGATCCGACGGACAAAATCCGACGGGCAAAATCCGACGAATTTGGTTGTGGAAATCTCCGACCGTGTGTACAGGGGCTAAGATTGCCGCAATGTTATTTATAAAATCGGAATCATCATTGCGGAAGTTTCTCCCCAACGTTAACTGTGGAGTACTTTAACACTATACTTATAAAATGGTCACACCAGGTTTGTATTTCATAATAAACGTAACTTAAATAATAATTGTTGGATGCCATTTTTGAAACTTTGAGCTATAGCCCAATGCAAGGAGTCTCCTTTACCTGGACATTTGGTAGGAGGCAGCAATTTATATCTATTGTCGCTTTTCCAATTGTGTGGAGTAGCCTAGTGTCCATGTGCATTCAGTACTGATGCTTTGAATGGAGATAAACTTCTACTGGAAGCACTACTTTGAATCGCTTTCAAACCACCACTCCATGCTAGGGCATATTAATTGGTATCAGTATGACAAGGGGCTAAATAGTAACTGGCCCCATATGTATTGGGTAGCCAAACTGCATGCTTAACCAGTTGCCGACCGCCGCACGACGATGTACGTCGATAGCATGGCACGGGCAGGCATATTGGCGTACATGTACGTCCCTTGCCTCCCGCGGGTCGGGGGCCCGATCGGGCCCCCGCCCGGTGCCTGCGGCGGTCGGTATTCGTGCGGGAGCGATCCCGGACGAGGGGACGGCCATTCGTTCATGGCCACCCCCTCGCGATCGCTCCCGACGAATAGGAATCCCCCGTGACATCACTTCCTCTCCTGTAATGTAAACACAGGAGAGGAAGTGATGTATTCTCTCCTCCGTGTCGGTATTTTTCGTTCCGACACGGAGGAGAGCGGATCGGTGAGTTGCACCAACACTCTACACACACAGTAGAACATGCCAGGCACACTCACACCCCCCCTTTACCCCCCGATCACCCCCCCAATTACCCCTGCCCCCCAGTCACAGTGACACCAATGTCATTTTTTTTTTTTTGCATTGGTGTCATTTGTGACTGTAATAACTGTTAGGGCAGTTAGAGTTAGCCCCCTTTAGTTCTAATGTACCCCCCTAACCCCCCCAATAAAGGTTTAACCCCATGATCACCCCCCGTCGCCAGTGTCACTAAGGCTGGGTTCACATTGCAGCGGTTTATGAGAACGAATGTGATTCGCACCGCACTGCAGTGCAAATCACATCCGATCTCTGTGCGATTCGAGTTCAGCCATTCGCCGCACCCGCCACACCCGCCGCACCCACCGCAAATTCGCACGGGACCCTTTTTTTGGCCCGCAGCAGAATCGGATCGCATGGGTGTTCACACCATGCGATCCGAGTTTGCAGATCGCACTGCGATATGCGAACTGATCTGGGGGTGTCAGTAACATTTCACTGACACTCCCAGCAGTTCGCATAGGGCAGTGTGAACTGCCGCCGGGAGGCATGCAATGCGGGAACCCGCCGCGGATTTGCGGCGTTTCCGCATCGCTCCAGTGTGAACCCAGCCTAATAAGCGATCATTTTTCTGATCGCCGTATTAGTGTCACAGGTGACGCTAGTTAGGCAGGTAGGTATTTAGGTTCGCCGCAGCTTTTTATAGCGCCAGGGACCCCCATATACTACCGCATAAAGCCCCCTGATTGCCCCCTAGTTAACCCTTTCACCAGTGATCACCATATAACTGTTACAGGTGACGCTGGTTGGTTAGTTATTTTTTATAGTTTCAGGGCACCCGCCATTTATTACCTAATAAAGGTTTAACCCCCTGATCACCCGGCGGGTGTCATTTGTGACTAATAACTGTTAGGGCAGTTAGGGTTAGCCCCCTTTAGTTCTAAGGTACCCCCCTAACCCCCCCAATAAAGGTTTAACCCCGTGATCACCCCCCGTCGCCAGTGTCACTAAGGCTGGGTTCACATTGCAGCGGTTTATGAGAACGGATGTGATTCGCACCGCACTGCAGTGCAAATCACATCCGATCTCTGTGCGATTCGAGTTCAGCCATTCGCCGCACCCGCCACACCCGCCGCACCCGCCGCAAATTCGCACGGGACCCTTTTTTTGGCCCGCAGCAGAATCGGATCGCATGGGTGTTCACACCATGCGATCCGAGTTTGCAGATCGCACTGCGATATGCGAACTGATCTGGGGGTGTCAGTAACATTTCACTGACACTCCCAGCAGTTCGCATAGGGCAGTGTGAACTGCCGCCGGGAGGCATGCGGTGCGGGAACCCGCCGCGCATTCGTGGCGTTCCCGCATCGCTCCAGTGTGAACCCAGCCTAATAAGCGATCGTTTTTCTGATCGCTGTATTAGTGTCACAGGTGACGCTAGTTAGGCAGGTAGGTATTTAGGTTCGCCGCAGCTTTTTATAGCGCCAGGGACCCCCATATACTACCGCATAAAGCCCCCTGATTGCCCCCTAGTTAACCCTTTCACCAGTGATCACCATATAACTGTTACAGGTGACGCTGGTTGGTTAGTTATTTTTTTATAGTTTCAGGGCACCCGCCATTTATTACCTAGTCTCACTAGTGTACCCCTAAATTTAGGGGTGTCTACTTTCCAAAATGGGGTCATTTGGGGGGGGTTTGTGCCATCTTGGCATTTTATGGCCTTCAAAACTGTAACGCCCTTAGAAAGCCTGAAGGCGGTGCTTGGTTTTCGGGGCCCCGTACGCGGCTAGGCTCCCAAAAAGTCCCACATATGTGGTATCCCCGTACTCAGGAGAAGCAGCAGAATTTATTTTGGGGTGTCATTTCACATATGCCCATGGCATGCGTGAGCAATATATCATTTAGTGACAACTTTGTGAAAAAAAAAAAAAAAAAAAAAAAGTTTGTAATTTTCCCGCAACTTGTGGCAAAATATAAAATATTCCATGGACTCAACATGCCTCTCAGCAAATAGCTTGGGGTGTCTACTTTCTAAAATGGGGTCATTTGTGGGGGTTTTGTGCCATCTTGGCATTTTATGGCCTTCAAAACTGTAATAGGTAGTGAGAAGTGAACTCAAAAATTTACGCCCTTAGAAAGCCTGAAGGCGGTGCTTGGTTTTCGGGGCCCCGTACGCGGCTAGGCTCCCAAAAAGTCCCACATATGTGGTATCCCCGTACTCAGGAGAAGCAGCAGAATTTATTTTGGGGTGTCATTTCACATATGCCCATGGCATGCATGAGCAATATATCATTTAGTGACAACTTTGTGAAAAAAATAAAATAAAAAAAAAGTTTGTAATTTTCCCGCAACTTGTGGCAAAATATAAAATATTCCATGAACTCAACATGCCTCTCAGCAAATAGCTTGGGGTGTCTACTTTCTAAAATGGGGTCATTTGTGGGGGTTTTGTGCCATCTTGGCATTTTATGGCCTTCAAAACTGTAATAGGTAGTGAGAAGTGAACTCAAAAATTTACGCCCTTAGAAAGCCTGAAGGCGGTGCTTGGTTTTCGGGGCCCCGTACGCGGCTAGGCTCCCAAAAAGTCCCACATATGTGGTATCCCCGTACTCAGGAGAAGCAGCAGAATTTATTTTGGGGTGTTATTTCACATACGCCCATAGCATGTGTGAGCAATATATCATTTAGTGACAACTTTGTGTTAAAAAAAAAAAAAAAATTTTTTTTTTGTCATTATTCAATCGCTTGAGGCAAAAAAATAAAATATTCAATGGGCTCAACATGCCTCTTATCAATTTCCTTAGGGGGTCTACTTTCCAAAATGGGGTCATTTGGGGGGGTTTTGTACTGCCCTGCCATTTTAGCACCTCAAGAAATGAGATAGGCAGTCGTAAACTAAAAGCTGCGTAAATTGCAGAAAACGTACCTTAGTTTGTAGATGTGACAACTTTTGCGCAAACCAATAAATATACAATTATTGACTTTTTTTTTACCAAAGACATGTGGCTGAATACATTTTGGCCTAAATGTATGACTAAAATTGAGTTTATTGGATTTTTCTAATAACAAAAAGTAGAAAATATCATTTTTTTTCAAAATTTGCGGTCTTTTTACGTTTATATCGCAAAAAATAAAAATCGCAGAGGCAATCAAATACCATCAAAAGAAAGCTCTATTTGTGGGAAGAAAAGGACGCAAATTTTGTTTGGGTACAACATTGCATGACCGCGCAATTACCAGTTAAAGCAGCGCAGTGCCAAAGTGTAAAAAGACCTCTGGTCATTTACCAGCAAAATGGTCCGGTCTGAAAGTGGTTAAAGGGAAAGTGGCCACTATTTTTATTTGTTTTGCAAAACATATTTGGAAAAAATAATCAGTTTTTTCAATTATGATTCTGTAACACTGGACCATCATTGAAAATGCCACATCAAATACTGGTGCATGTCATTTATTTCAAGACCGGTACTAACTTAAAGCCAAACTAAAGTCACAAAATACAGCTTTGTGGGTCTATATGTATAGGCCAGTGTGGTTCAAAGGCACCAGAACTAGACCCAATACACTTTGTAATGTAGTATGATTGGTCAAACATGCCCCTTCCCTTCTTTGCAATACAAGCCTGTGTGAGGAAGTTTTGTGATGAGGGATATGGCTGTTACCCAACGCTGCTAGCATAGAGCATTACAATGTGAAGGCTGGAACCAGAATTTTCACTGATAGAAAAAATATATTTTACATTTTTCTAGCAAAACTTAGTAATACATTACAACATGGTGTGAGACTTCAGGTCACCACTTGCAATTAATCCTCAGCATTGGCAGAAGAAATTCTGTCACTTTAAAAAAAAAAAAACACTGCTCTCTAAATGAAGCCATCCAATTAAATGTTTCTTAATATATACCACTAGACCCAGCACTGTTAAGTCTCTCTGAAACTGACATACAGTATATTGTCTTTTTTTATTTGACTCGTTGGCTAAATGTTGCGGGCCGTTGTTCTTGTTAATTGCATTCTCACACTAAGCCCCTCATTCACATTAAATGCGGCTCTGAAATTGTGCGATTTCAGATGAAATAGCACAATTTCAAGACCGCGTGTCAGTGCGACTTCAGGTGCGACTTTGAAGACATCTGTGCGGCTTCATGCACAGATGTCTATTCAAGTCGCACCTGAAATTGCCAAAATGAGTGCATGCACTACTTTTTCAAATCATTGCGGCACCGCAAAGTTAGCATCATATTGATTTGAACATGGCCATTGCTCACAATAGGGTGCGACTTGTCGTGCGATTTGATGCATGACAAGTCGTTCCAATGTGAACGAGGGCTTAAAAAAAACCCAGAAAACAAAAAGTGCTCTCTCGAGTGATATTACATGTTTGAATACTAATATTTAATTCATCTTGCCTGTATGAAATTAGGTGGTGAAAGTGACCTGATTTAACACACATTGTCATTGATTTCTATGCCCTTTTTTTTAGTTAGCTTAGGACTAGCCAATAATGAAAAAACACCCTGGAGTGGCTGGAGGAACAAAGCGTCCAAGTGTCCCTTTTTTAACATGGGCCACCTTGATTATATTTTACAGCTTTGAAGTTGCTGCACCGCACTGCAAGGATTAATTGCTTGGTTTATCTAGAGGAGCAATAACATTTTTACTTACCTGATCCTCTACTCTGCCCTCAAATGGTGCTTCCCCATGTTCCATGGGGTGGACTGTCCTTCAGAGTCAATGCATCCAATGCAGTGCTGTGAACCCCTGCTTTGGTCTTGATGACATCAGAATCTAAGACCACTAGTGTGTGTGGGAAAAGAGGCTACGGGGACCAGTCTAGCTGTGGGGAGGTGTGGAGGATTGGTAAGTAAATCTTTTTTTGTTCCCCTAGACCAGTGATGGCGAACCTTAGCGCCCCAGGAACTACATTTCCCATGATGCTCAAATACACGGCAGAGTGCATGAGCATCATGGAAAATGTAGTTCCAAAACATCTGGGGTGCCAAGATTTGCCATTAGTGCCCTAGACCTAAACAAGCAATTAAGCCTTACAATGTGGCCACAACCCTTCTGCAAGAGATACTTTTTTAGTTGCCTGGGCTTTAAATATACATTCATTAAAATGTGCAATTACAGAACCCTAACATTATCTGTTATTGTAATACCTATTACTTACATGAATAAGCAGCACCAAAAGCCATGCAGTTAAGCAATAAACCTTGTAACAGAATGCATTACAGTGTCAGTAAGAGAAAATAAATCACCATCAAGGGAAACAAAAGCAATAATTAATGGAACATATTTGTTACTGTGCGCTGTTAATTGAGATATTCTGCAGGGAGCAATATTCAGACTATTTGTGCGGTGCATTTAAATAAATCCCAATAAATAATGAGAAGATTTAATTGTGGACTCCTTCCATTACATAGCAGTCGTCATTTCTGCAGACCCCCCCGGGACTACATTAAAATGTATCTACTCTATTTAGGTCCTTGGCATACTGGCCGTCTATTTTCTGTATATCCAATCCTTGCAAAATAGCATGCCCAGGAGGCACTGCTGCTTGCAGCCTTTCGAAGTCTATGATGGGTCTGAAATAGGCTGCAGCCAAGTGGTACTTGTGTTTAGCCCGGATGTCCACAAAGCAGAATAGCCGTCTTAACTATTATAAATGTAAACTTTATACAGTAGTCCAAATGCAGCAATCCTTATATTTATGCTGGCTGCTCTCTTCACAGTTTTTGTTTATCATCCTAGTGCAGATATTGCTCCCTGTTTATAAACCTTATACAGTGTCTTGAAAAAGTCTGCATACCCCTTGAAATTTTCCACATTTTGTCATGTTAAAACCAAAAACGTAAATGTATTTTATTGGGATTTTATGTGATAGAACAACACAAAGTGGCACATAATTGTAAAGTGGAAGGAAAATGATAAATGGTTTTCAGATTTTTTTTACAAATAAATATGTTAAAAGTGTGGCGTGCATTTGTATTCAGCCCCCCTGAGTCAATACTTTGTAGAACCACCTTTTGCTGCAATTAGAGAGTGAAACTGTTGCCCATTCTTCTTTGCAAAATAGCTCAAGCTCTATCAGATTGGATGGAGAGTGTCTGTGAACAGCAATATTCAAGTCTTGTAACAGATTCTCAATGGGATTTAAGTCTGGACTTTAACTGGGCCATTCTAACATATGAATGAATATACTTTGATCTAGACCATTCCAGTGTAGCTCTGGCTGTATGTTTAGGGTCATTGTCCTGCTGGTGAACCTCCACCCCAGTGTCAATTCTTTTGCAGACTATAACAGGTTTTCTTCTAAGATTGCCATGTATTTGGATCCATCCAACTTCCCATCAACTCTGACCAGCTTCCCTGTCCCTGCTGAAGAAAAACATCCCCACAACATGATGCTGCCACCACCATGTTTAACGGTGGGGATGGTGTGTTCAGGGTGATGGGCAGTGTTAACTTTCTACCACACATAGCATTTTGCTTTTATGCCAAAACATTCAATTTTGTTCTCATCTGAGCAAAGCACCTTCTTCCCCATGTTTGCCGTGTCCCCCACATGGCATCCTCTATCCCAAGATCTATGTTTTAGGTATCCTAATCTTCACCATGCCCTTAATTTCTAATACGTAGGGTGATTCTCCCCTAAGAATGTACCACCACTCCTTTTTATGCCCTGGGTGTACCATGTGACAAGAGGAATTTTGTCCACATGTTTTGAGATGCTCAAAACTGGTCCAATAGCGGTATGATGTGTTTGATGTAATGAACTCTGCTATTAATCTTTATTTCTCTCATTAACCAACGATAGGTGTTCTGGGATAACTGGAACTCCATTTTGATAATTACACATAAAACTAGTGTAGCGGATGACATTTGTGATCAAATGTCACACGCATTGTAATTTTAGTTTTTGCCTCAGGACCCTACAGTACTGAGAGTTAATTGTATAGGTAGCCTTAACACCAGTCTGGCCAGGCCGTGATTGAAGTTCTGCTTGGTCATGTGAGCGGTGAGGTGCACATGACAGGCTAGAAACAGGCCTGGTTGGATGTTTGGGTATGGCCCTCTCTAAACCATTCAGTGGGAGTGCCGGGCCCACTGAGGAATCTGGGAGGGGGTACTTAAGCAGGTATGGGTCACGTGTTCGGGGTTCTGGAGTTGTTCGTGAGACCCATGTGGTCTGTTCTGGTTCCAGGACCGGGGTAGCCCCATCAGGGGTCCCGGTCATGGGTGTCTGACATCACACAACATGTTCCTGTCAGTGGCCCCTGTTAGACCCGACTGGTCTGGGGTAGGGATCTGTCTTTTTCCGAGTCTCAGAATCTGCTGGTCCGAGGCGCTGTAACTGAGGGAGGACTTAAAGTGTCCGGGTGCGCTCTCGGCTTGGAGGGGCACCACAGCTTGTGCAAGTGACCGGGGGAGGACTCTTTGGAGGAGGGCCGGCAAGTGGCATCCTGAGAAGTGCCTGGTTACTGAGTTGGGAAGGACATTGACGAGTCCACACTTTTCCAGTACCTCAAAGGAATCGGGAAACGTTCCAGGTACGGTTGTAAAAATGTTCCTGTTCATCTTCAGTTGATTGTTCAAGTTTTGAGTTAACGTGCTGACTGCCATGATCTCTGGCTAGAGGTCTGTCCAGCCTTGAAGAACCCAGCTGCGAGTGGCTATTCTCTGGGTGGAAGTAGAGACTTGTTAAACCTGCAGTTCAAGGTACCTGAGTTCTTCACCCGTGCCCTCTGTTCCCTAAGAGACTGTGTTTTGTGAAAGTTCTACTGCAAAATAAAACCTTTTGAAAGGACTTTATCTGTGTCAGTGTACAAGTCGTTGGGTATCAACCCTGGGAACCCCTAGACGCGGAGGAGCAGGCCAGGAGAAGGTAACCGGTAAGCCCATTCAGTCAAGGCCGCCCTGCAACGGGTTATGCCCGCTACACTAGCATTCACTATAACCCTATACCTATCAAGGAAAACCATAGCACAACATTGGATATTTCCCCAACCTCCTACAACTCACCTCTGGATAGATTAAAAAAAAAAAAGTCCAGCACATACCCATAGAGGCAGTTCTCAAAAATATAAGAAAATCTGGCATGGTTTGCTTAACAACTTTGCTCCGGGAAAAACCTCATTTAGTCATGCACAGACTCTTAGGAGATTATAACACTCTGGGCGAAACATGGGTAATTCCACTATCAGATATTACTGCTAAGGCAAGCTGGGTTGTAAGAAATACATTTGCTTGGTTCCTCCATCAACACAGAGGATTGACAGGGGAATCCCTCCCACTGAACCACTGTGTTCTCCCGGCAGAGGGAGGGGGCAGGGGAAGCCGTCCCCACCGGGGATGGCAATAATCACATGTCAAATCCAACGGGCTGGTTGTACCCAAGTTAATCGATCAGCTTTTCAACTTGGGTACATTCAACCTGCCCAGACATGGTTCAAACTGCTGAACCGGCCGAGATTTAAACCATCTATGGCCAGCTTAAGTATGCTCGGTGATACAATAAGAACTCATGTATGAGACTAAGTTTGCTTTATTCTTTAAACCAGAGGTCTCCAAACTTCCTAAAAAAAAGGGCAGATTACGGTCCTTCAGAATTTAGGGCGGGTGGACTTTGGCCAGATAGAGTAGAAAATGCCCTGGCATCAGTGGAAGTAAACAATGCTTTAGGCTTGGTTGTCAGTAGTAGTAAGAAGATTACACAGTGTCTGTGGTCAGTAGGAGGGGGAATAGTGCCCTATCATTGAAATTGGTGGAAGAAATTGTGCGACATCAGGGGCGTTGCTAGGTCTGCAAAAAATCTGGGGCTAGAGCCCATAGCAGATGCAGCGTGTCACTTCCCACATCACCCTTCACCAGATGCAGCATGTCACTTGCCATGTCGTCTGTCACCAGATGCAGCGTGTCACCTGCCACCGTCGCCTGTCAGCAGATACAGAGTGTCACTTGCCACCGTCGCCTGTCACCAGATGCAGCGTGTCACTTGCCACGTCGCCTGTCACCAGATGCAGCATGTCACTTGCCACCATCGCCTGTCACCAGATACAGAGTGTCACTTGCCACCGTCGCCTATCACCAGATGCAGCGTGTAACTTGCCACCATCGCCTGTCACCAGATGCAGCTTGCTACTTGCCACCGTCACCTGCCACTAGACGTAGATTGTCACTTGTCATGTTGCCTGCCACCAGATTAGGATTGTCACCTGCCACCAGATGTGGATTGTCACTTGCCATGTCACCTGCCACCTGATGTGGATTGTCACTTGCCACATCACCTGCCATCAGATGTGGATTGTCACTTGCCACATCAGCTTCCACCATTTGCAAATTGCCACGTCACCTGCTACCATTTGTAGATTGTCACTTGCCACGTCACCTGCCACCATTTGTAGATTTCCACGTCACCTGCCACCATTTGCAGATTGTCAATTGGCATGTCACCTGCCACCAGATGTGGGTCGTCAGTTGTCATGTCCCCTGGCACCAGATGTGAATTGTCACTTGCCAACTGATGTGGATTGTCACTTGCCATGCCAGGCAGTGCCACCAAATGTGCATTGTCGCTGCATTGGTGGCAGGTTGGAAGCACTGGTCCATTTAGTGAGGGCAGGAGAGCGGTGATGCCGGGTGGGCAGTAAGAGATGATGTCATTTCTCTTCTCCCTGCTGTACCTCACTCCCACATTGAAGAGGGCTGGCTGTGAGGGCAGAAGAGCAGTGATGTGGAGCGGGCAGAGAGAGAGGATGTCATCTCTGCTTGTCTGCTCGCTCATTTCTCTCCTCTCACCCGCCTCTCTCATGCAGCCACCTGCCTCTGGTTAGGCAGGGTTCCTGCAGCAAGAGACTCAGGGCTATGGCCCCCAGATTCGGGGCTAAAGCCCCAATAGCTGCTCCCTAGCGACGCCACTGTGCCACATCATTGGTATTGATGGGAACATTGTGCCACTTTATTGATGTCAGTGGAAGTAATACTGCCCCATTCCTGGTGTCAGTGGGAGGATTAGTAATTGGAGCACAAGAAATTGTGCCCCAATGTTGGTGTCAAGGGAAGAAATGGTGCCTCATCATTAGTATCCATGGAAGGAATAGTGACTTATCTATAGCGACTTAGTATCTGTAGGAGGGAGAGTGCCCCAGGGGCTGAAAAATGGCAACTAAAGGGCCACAGTTTGGAGACCAGTGCTCTAATCTGTAATTGTATATTAAATGTATCTCATATACACATACTCAGTTCACACTCAAGTATCTTAACTCAATAGTACGTTGCTTTACAAGCTTCTATGACACAAAATGTGAAAAATTGAAGGACTAATTTCTTCTGAATAAAAAATAAGTTGATGAAAATAAATAATGAGAAGATGGAATTATAGTATTATAGTATCAGCTAAAAGCATACTGCAAACTAGGAAATACTTTTAGAAGCAATCAAAGCCAATCCATATGGTTCCATGCACACTGTGGAAATATCACTGCCTGAGAGCTTATTTGATCTAACAGACACAAGCCAAAATACAAAATCAACAGTAAAAGACCACTAAAAGATATCGTCATTTACTATTGCTAGGAATTTATTAAATCCCCCCATTTAATAAGTAGGTGTGAATGCTAGGTGGGAAAGGAGAAAATAATTGTTTCTCAGTCACATATACATGATACCCTTACTTGCCGAAAAAGTTTGTGTGTATTCTACAAAGAAGTACATCTTGATCTCAGACTCTCCTTCAACACTGGCAATGTATTATGCTTATTGTAGAAGAAGTGACACAGCTGCAAGTCACTGTAATGTGACTGCAGTTTCGTCAGCAGCGATACCATCTGCAATTACCCAAGACAACAATTAAAGCAGGAATACGCGCAAACCAAAAAAAAAAAAAAAGAAAAGAAAAGAAGCTAATCTACATTGTAAAGCGTTGCGCAAACTGTTGGCTTTATATAAATCGTGTATAATAATAATATCAATAATAATAATAATTTAAACGACAAATTATGAGCCAAAATATGAATCAAAAACATGACTAATAAACAATTTATAGCTGTTTTGTGAAAGCCAGTGAAAAGAAAATGAGCAGTTGTGGAGCTGTTGCCCTTTGCAAACATCCTAATTTTGTTGCTTGATGTTAATATAGAATGAAAGATTAAATCCAATTAGTTGCTATTAGTGACAACTCTAGTTATGGGCTTGTTTTCTTTTTACTAGTTTTCCTGAATCAGCCTCTCAACACAATGGAAAATCAAATACACAGCTAAGGATGGATTCACACCTATGCAGTTTTAGTGCTTTGTGCACTTTGCAGATTTGCACTACAGTCCATTTAATATGGTTTCCTATGGAACACGTTCTGTAGTGCAAATCTGCAAAATGCAAAAAACACTAAAAATGCATAGGTGTGAATCCAACCTAAAGCTGGTTTATGATTAAAATCCACATGTATCAGACATCAATATAGCAAACCAGGTTATATTGATTTAGCTCAAAGCATATTTTTTCTGGTTATCATTGAAAAAAAAAATCTTTGCTCCCAAAATCCGTTATGACCTAAAGGTTAAGATCACATGTTCTTAGCTGGCAGGTACACTGTGCGCATTTCAGATTAATAGAAGCTGGTCAGATTCTATTTCTTTCAAACAGATTATGCCAAGATGACATGCAGGAAGATACGATAATCACCAAGGTACAGTCACTGAGCAGCATAATAGGTAGGAAGCAGACCCTGCTTATGTACAGGCATACCCCACTTTTAAGTACACAATGGGGTTTATTTACTAAAGCTGGGAAGTGCAAAATCAGGCTCACTTCTTCATAGAAACCAATGAGCTTCTAACCCCATTGTGTACTTAAAAGTGGGGTATGCCTGTAATGAGCAAATGTGGATTTCCAGATTTACATATACGAAAGTATGAAGGATAAGAGCAACACAAGTCTATAAATGACCCAGCAAAAAATCGATTCATCTTGATAAAAAGTCAATAGGTACAGCCAACGCATTGTAGGGGTTCATAAAGCTCCTTTCATCAGGGTTTGTATTGGAGGTTATAAGAAATAGTGGACAGTAAGCACAAAGGTTGTGGATTGTAATGACAGTATGGCTGTCGCACTTTCTTTATGAAAACATTTTTTTTTGTTCCTATTGTTTAGCTTTCCCTCTTACCGCCTCCAGTACAAACCCTGATGAACGGGGGCTTGTGAGCCTCGAAATGCGTTAACCTACTGACTTTTCAACAAAATGAATAAATTTTTACTGGACAATATATAGACTTGTAGTGCTCTCATCCTTCACACTTGCGTTTGATAGTTTGAGGGACCATTGGCTTGTTAAATAGCTGCCTCTCAAGACAAGTAAATGCACCAGATTACACCTATCTTTGAGTCCAGCACCTGATTTACATTTACATTATAGTTACTATGCATACAAATCAGAGTTTAAAAACATTGAGAGATCATTCAGATGGTTGCCATGAGTTAATGCACTCGCTTTAATGAATGTTATTTTGGTGTTAATGCGTATTGTGTTAGAGCACCTCATTCATTTTGAATGGGATGTCCAAAGTCATTAAAATGCACCTGCGCCATTTTTTCCAATGTACAGTTAGTACACACAAACATGAGTGTGTTGTGCTGCACTGTGTAAGGGGGTTGGGGTGCCATTTAAAAAGTGTTTGCAGGACTGTGGATAAGGGGGTACCACCAGTTCACCTGTACAGGGTCCAGGCCAGCAGGGGGGCCCAGGCAGCTGGATAAATCGGATGTGGGTTGGGAGGGTGATCGCTGTGGCGAGGGGGCAATTAATGGAACCGATCCCCTGTATGGCTCTCTCTGCAGCAGCTGAGAGCTGGCTTTTACTGCTCTCCCTCCTGCCAGCTTTCAGCTGCTTCACAGGGATCCATACAGGGGATCGGTTCCAGTAATTGACCCCCCACTGCACCGATCGCCCTCCCTTTGCCCTCCCCCCCCCATCCCTGACGTGCTGCCAGCTTTCCTCCTCTCCCTCCCATCAGCAGCTGCAAGCACAGTATAGGATCCTTCAGAATGGAGAGTGGGGGAAGCATCCAGTAAATATGTCACAGCCCCTTCCTTTCTTGAATGAACACAATAAGTGATCAGTACCGATCACTAACTGTGTTCATTCATAACTAAAGCATAGTGAACTGTGTTTATTGGGGGGGCTGTCAGGTTGGCTATATTGGGCCCTGGTTTCATGAGTGTTTGCTTGGTGACTTATAGCGCTGCAGTATTGTGGTGTTGTCCATATGTGTCTTGAGGTGCTATTAAAAATGAACAGCAGAATGTGCTGCGGTAATGCGGTAAAATGCCTGTTTGATTTTCTTTTTTTTTTTTTACACCAAGAAATTTTATAAAACATAGTTACAATCAGTAATGAAAACAATAACACAAGAACGCCTCCTTTGATTCCCTTATGGTTCCGTTTTACGTGTTTTCTGTTGTAATCAAGCTATTATGCTTAGGCGGTGGGATGTATGAGGCGCTAATGACCAAAACAGTTCTTTTATCAGTTCTGACATTAAATTATGCTGTTTCTCAGCTCATCTCAGCTCTCTGCTAAGTGACAAAATTATGCAAATATATATGCTTCCCTCTTCACAGATAAAATAAAGGATATTTTAGCTTTATCGCTTCTGGTTTAGTTGGTAAGAATTAACATCTCCAGTGAATTAACCAGAGGGATAGCTCAAAGATAAAGACGAACTATACTGGTTTTAGGTCAGTTGTATAAGTTGTATTTATTATTTATTATTTACAGCTTGATTAAAATCTTTATTTCTCAAATAAACATATAGCCTTGAGAATGGTGTCACAGAGTCACCTGACATTTGCGCTATGGCCTAATGATGACAACAGCGCGGATGTGAATTCCCGGGAGGCCGTCATATGACGCCTCACCTGTGCACGCTCCCTGCGTGCTCCCTACATGCTCCCTCCCACGCTTCTTGCGCACACTGTGATCACTGAGTCACTGAGACTCGGGTGATCACTGATCCGAGTAAGGGGCCGGTCCAGGCCACTTACCATGTGATCAGCTGTCAGCCAATGACAGCTGGTCACATGATGTAAACAAAAGCTCGGTGATCGTTTTTTCTTCTCCTCACGCTGATAGCGGAGGAGAAAAGAAAAGCCGATCACTGGCTTATCTTAAAGGGACATCGTTCCCGAAAAGGAAGCGGCAATTATGCCTCAATTATAGAGTAACAGTGTCCACAAGTGCCACCTATCGATGCCCACCAGTGGTGCCAATCAGTGCCACCTAGAAGTGCTGCCTATCAATGTAACTGATCAGTGCACATCACTGCCACCCATCAGTACCCATCACTGCCACCTATCGGTACCCATCAGTGCTGCCTCATCATGTAGATAGATATGTAAAGATATACTGTATATGCTTTCTACAATTTTTAATTGGCAGGTTTTTTTATTCTGGCAGTGGGGGGTTAAAAAATACTATTTAGTCAACAATTATTTTAAGAAAGTCATCGGTGATTGATGATACCCAACATTCTATATCATTATAAGCTTGATATTACAACATCATAAAATATTCAACATTCCAAGAAAGAATATACTGCTTTTGTGTGAGCAAGCTTAATAAGTTTTCTTTATTAAATATGTATCTAAACCAGTAAAAAGAAAATGCACTGTAGTAAAGCAAATAATCTATGTTACATAGTAGATGAGGATGAAAAAAGATACAAGTCCATCAAGTCCAACCCATGTGTGTTATTTTATGTCAGTATTACATTGTATATCCCTGTATGTTGTGGTCTTTCAGGTGCTTAGCTAATAGTTTTTTGAAACGATTGATGCCCCCAGCTGAAACCACCGCCTGTGGAAGGGAATTCCACATCCTTGCCGCTCTTACAGTAAATAACCCTCTATGTAGTGTAAGGTTAAACCTCTTTTCTTCGAATTTTAATGAGTGGCCACGTGTCATGTTAAACTCCCTTCCGTGAAAACGTTTTATCCCTATCGTGGGGTCACCAATACAATATTTGTAAATTTAAATCATATCCCCTCTCAAACGTCTCTTCTACAGAGAGAATAAGTTCAGTGCTCGCAACCTTTCTTCACTAATATCCTCCAGACCCTTTATTAGCTTTGTTGCCCTTCTTTGTACATCCTTCCTAAGGACTGGTGCCCAAACTGGATAGCATACTCCAGGTGCGATCAGACCAGAGTCTTGTAGAGCGGGAGAATTATCACTTTATCACTGAAGTTAATCCATTTTTTAATGCATTCCAATATTCTGTTTGCTTTGTTAGCAGCAGCTTGGTATTGCATGCCAATGCTGAACCTATCATCTACTGGGATTCCCTGGTCCTTTTCCATCCTAGATTCAGAGGTTCTCCCCCTAGTGTATAGATTGCATTAATATTTTGTGCCACCCAAATGCATTATTTTACATTTTTCTACATTAAACCTCATTTACCATGTAGTTAACCACCCCATTAATTTGTTCAGATCTTCCTGCAAGGTTTCCACATCCTGTGGAGAAGTTATTGCCCTGCTTAGCTTAGTATTGTCTGCAAATACAGAGATTGAACTGAACTGTACCCCATCCACCAGGTCGTTTATGAACAAATTAAATAGGATTGGTCCCAGCACAGAAGCCTGTGGGACCCCACTATCCATCTCTGACCATTCTGAGTATTCCCCATTTATCACTACCCTCTGAACTCGCACTTGTAGCCAATTTTCAATCCATGTACTCACCTTATTTTGTACAGTAACAGTGTCAAATGCTTTTGAAAAATCCAGATACACCATGTCTACTGGCCTTCCTTTATCTAGATGGCAGCTCACCTCCTCATAGAAGGTTAATAGATTGATTTGGCAAGAACGTTTCTTCATGAATCCATGCTGATTACTACTAATGATACCGTTTTCATTACTAAAATCTTGTATATATTCCCTAATCATCCCCTCCAAGAGCTTTCATACTATTGATGTTAGGCTAACTGGTCTGTAATTCCCAGGGATGTATTCTGGACCCTTTTTTAAATATTGGTGCTACATTGGCTTTTCTCCAATTCGCTGATAGCATTCCAGTCCTTAGACTGTCAGTAAAAATTAGGAACAATGGTCTGGCAATTACTTGACTGCGTTCCTTAAGCACCCTCGGGTGCAAGCCATCCGGTCCCAGTGGTTTATCAATGTTAAGTTTCCCAAGTCTAATTCTAATTCTGTCTTCTGTTAGCCATGAGGGTGATTCCTGTGATGTGTCACGAGGATAAACACTGCAGTTTTGGTTACTGAAGCCCCGCGATTCCCTCGTAAAGACTGAGAAGAAGAATAAATTCAATACCTTCACCATTTCCCCATCCTTTGTAACCAGATGTCCTTCCTCATTCATTATGGGCCCAATATGGTCTGCCCTCACTTTTTTGCTGTTTACATACTTAAATAATTTCTTGTGATTTTTTTTTTGCTCTCCTCCGCTATGTGTCTTTCGTGTTCTATCTTAACCGCCCTAATTGAACCCTTACATTTCTTGTTGCATTCTTTATAAAGTCTGAATGCTGATGATGATCCCTCAACCTTGTATTTTTTTGAAGGACTTCTCTTTTGCTTTTATATGCATGTTGTCTGGCTCGGGGTGGACGTTTTGTACCAAAAGCGGTAACCCCAAGCCAGACTCGGGACCGCATCGCTGAAAGCAGGAAGAGATTACTTACCTTCTCCCCTGGATCCAGCGTTGCGATGCACGGGGACGGAGATCGGCGCCAAATTCAAAAACTAAAACACACAGTATACAAACAGTATAATGTAATCTTACAGATTACATTGCTGTATAGGGATGAGCCGAACACCCCCCGGTTCGGTTCGCACCAGAACTTTCGAACGGACCCCACCTTCGTTACGAACGTTAGAACCCCATTGAAGTCTATGGGACTCGAACGTTCGAAATGGAAAGTGCTAATTTTAACGGCTAATATGCAAGATACTGTCCTAAAAAGGGTTTGGGGACCTGACTCCTGCCTCAGGGGACATGGGTCAATGCAAAAAAAAGTTTTAAAAACGGCCGTTTTGGCGGGAGCACTGATTTTAATGACGATTAAAGTGAAAAAAAAAGTGAAATATTCCTTTAAATATGGTGCCTGGGGGGTGTCTGTAGTATGCCTGTGAAGTGTTTCCCGTGTTTAGAACAGTCCCTGCACAAAATGACATTAAACGGGAATAACACCAATTAAAACTGCTTGCGGTTTTAATGTTATATCTGGTTCCTGCAATATGGTTGAAAATCATTGAGAAAAATGGCATGGGTAGCCCTCCCTGCCCATTACCAGCCTATCTGGTTCTTGTACGCATATTAAGGGGAACCCTGTACCCATATTAAAAAAAGGAAATGCATGTGGCCCCCAGGCCCTATATACTCAAAACAGCAGTATACAGGCGGTGCAAACAAGACAGGGACTGTGTAGGTTTGTTGTGTTAAGTTGAATCTGTTTGTAATTTTCAACTGGTACATTTTTAAAGTGTAGCTCCAGTCAAAAAAACTATTTTTAAGCTTTTTGGAAAACATAGGGAAGGGTTATCACCCCTGTATAATTTGTTTTGTCGTCCATCTTTTTTCATCTCACTTGCTGCTGTCTGATGTTTGTAAGTTGGATGTTTGAAAGTAGGGGCCTGCCCTATATGCTCTGCAGAAATGGCGGAACAAGGTGTTGGTTTTGCCACAACATTGTAAGCCCTCAAAGTGACTCTTGGTGGGCGCTGGAGCGCCCTGCTGTGAACGATTATATCAAGAATTGTAATTACATGCCATTGTTGAACAGTGGTAGAAAAATTGACCTTTGGTGGTTGTGGTGCTGGTGCCACAACACTATAAGTCCTCACCGTTACTCTGGGTGGGCACAGGAAGGGGCCCTCCTGTGAAATATTATATCAAGAATTGTAATTACATGTTCCTGTTAAACAGGGGCAGAAAAATTTGGCCTTAGGCACTGCTGCTGGTGCCACCACACTGCAACCTCTTCCATATACTCTAGTTTTTTTGCTGGAATTAGCCCTGCTGCAAAGCATTGCATCAAAAATTGTACTTAAACGCCCCTGTTAAACAGGGGCAGAAAAATTGGGCCTTAGGCTGAGGTGAATATCGCGGTGTATACTGCGGTCAGGGTACGCAGACAATAACCAGAAAACAGCAGAGATAAAGGGGTATATACAGATGTATACTGTGCTGTGCTGGAGGCACACACAACTTCCAATAACTCCTGCAGATGGCAATTGGGCTCAAATAGAGAACAGCTATGTAGGTGGATTATAGCGGTGTGTACTGGGTACAGAGCACGCAGACAGCACGCACTATCTCCTAACACTACTGACTGCAAGCTCTATTATTAAAGATAGATCACTAGCTATATAGGTGAGGTGAATATAGGGGTGTATACTGCGGTCAGGGCACGCAGACAATAACCACTACACAAGAGCAAGATAGGAAATCAGCCAAAATTGGCCAAGCATGCGGGGTCACAGTGCATGCTTGGCCAATCATGAGCCAGCAATGCACTGCGCCATCGCAGTGCATTGTGGGCCGTGCGCGCCACACGAATTTTGACGCGAACGGACCAAGAGTTCGGATTTCGCCGAACGGACGAACAGCCAATGTTCGAGTCGAACGTACGTTCGACTCGAACACGAAGCTCATCCCTATTGCTGTATGTAATTATTTCACATCCCCTTTGTCCCTAGTGGTCTGCCCAGTGTCCTGCATGCAGTTTTATATTATAAAAACTGTTCTTTATGCCTGGAAACTGGAGATTGTCCATAGCAACTGTCACTTTACATCAAAAATGATTTTAGACCAGCTAGAAAATAGCGATAATAAATTGGAATCACTCGCAGAATTAAGGGATAGTGATTTGTGCGGAGATCCGTCATCAAATATTGAAAAGTAATGACAGTGACAATTCTGCAACTGAGCAAATTTCAGTGTTTTTGATTTGATTACATTATTGAATAATTTTTATTATTGTTATATTATTATTTGGTATAATTATGTATAGTTATTTATTATATTATAATTTATGATTTAATTTTTCAAACTTTATCATACCCGGGATGTCTGCTAGACTCTGGTTTTAACAGATTTAAGAGAGTTATTCCTAAGAATTACAGGACTACAATATAAAACGCCAAATTTTCATGCAAAATAATTGTACCGCTTTTAGCACCTAAAATCCGAAATAATCATACCGCCAGGGAGGTTAAATGTATTACCCAAAAAGATGCACTGGCTAATGCCCTTATTTAATATGCTCTTAAAACAAACCCATCTCTCCTCCGTGTTCTTTGTTCCTAAGATTTTATCCCAATTTATGCCTTCTAGCAAGGTTCGTAGTTTAGAGAAGTTGGCTCTTTTGAAATTCAGTGTCTTTGTAATTCCCTTTTGTTTCCTATTTGTGTGATTTTTACTAATGCCAATTGATCTGTGATCGCTGTTTCCTAAATTGCCCTGTTTTTTCACATCCGTGATCAGGTCTGTATTGTTGGTAATCAGTAGATCTAGTAACGCGTTATTTCTAGTTAGTGTATCTACCATCTGAGCCATGAAATTGTCCTGCGAGACATTTAGGAGCTGGTGACCCTTAGACGAATGCGTGGCTCCCTCCGTCCAGTCTATGTCTGGAAATACCCCATTATGATAACACTTCCCATCCTTGCTGCTAATCCAAATTGTGATTGGAGGTCCGTCGTCCCCTCCTCCCGTTAGGGGGCCTATAGCATACTCCCAGTATTATTTTGCCCTTAGTTTCATCCCTCTACACATAAGGATTCCGCCTTCTCCTTAGCTCCCTTAGTGATGTCATCTCTCACATTCACTGGTAACATTATTCTTGATATATAGACATACCCCTCCCCCTTTTTTTACCCTCTCTATCCCTGCGATAAAGGATATACCCTTGAATGGTTGCCAGCCAATCGTGAGAGCTGATGAACCAGGTCTCTGAAATTCCCACAAAATCCAATCCTCCTTGTACAACAGTATCTCTAGTTCACCCATCTTGTCCTTCAGGCTCCTGGCATTGGTGAACATGCCATGCCATGTAGTTTAGACTGGTCGCATACTATCCTCTTATTGGGTGTTCCGAGATTGCAACTGTATGTGTATATAAATAAACTGTAAAATCATGAATATTCATTTTATTATAACACCATTGTTGTGGTAACAGTGTAAATTAAAACATCACTAAAGATAGACAAGTACACAATGGGGAAAAAAAAGAGAACAGTTCAAGCAGATGGAAATATTACAACACAATAACATACTGTACATATATATATATATATGTATATAAAATCAATACTTTTAACATATACATTTTAGAAAACCATTCAAAATGTATAAATGCAAGCAAAACTGACTTTAATTTTTTCATACTATACATGGGTAGCACTGATTTATTGTTTGTTAAATATGTCCATTTTTCATGACAAGCCTATTGGATTCACCAATATTATAAAACTACAATCTGTTTTATAAATTGACACGACCAGTGATTCTAGTGAAATGATTTACAGTGGTGTGAAAAAGTGTTTGCCCCCTTCCTCATTTCCTGTTCCTTTGCATGTTTGTCACACTTAAGTGTTTCGGAACATCAAACCAATTTAAACAATAGTCAAGGACAACACAAGTAAACACAAAATGCAATTTGTAAATGAAGGTGTTTATTATTAAAGGTGAAAAAAAATCCAAACCATCATGGCCCTGTGTGAAAAAGTGATTGCCCCCCTTGTTAAAACATACTATAACTGTGGTTGTCCACACCTGAGTTCAATTTCTCTAGCCACACCCAGGCCTGATTATTGCCACACCTGTTCACAATCAAGGCATCACTTAAATAGGAGCTGCTTGACACAGTAAGATCCACCAGAAGATCCTTAAAAGCTACACATCATGCCGAGACCCAAAGAAATTCAGGAACAATTGAGAAAGAAAGTAATTGAGAACTATCAGTCTGGAAAGGGTTATAAAGCCATTTCCAAAGCTTTGGGAATCCAGCGAACCACAGCGAGAGCCATTATCCACAAATGGCGAAGACATGGAACAGTGGTGAACCTTCCCAGGAGTGGCCAGCCGCCCAAAATTACCCCAAGAGCGCAGCGATGACTCATTCAAGAGGTCACAAAAGACCCCACAACAACGTCCAAGGAACTGCAGGCCTCACTTGCCTCAGTTAAGGTCAGCGTTCATGCCTCCACCATCAGGAAAAGACTGGGCAAAAATGGCCTGCATGGCAGAGTTCCAAGGAGAAAACCACTGCTGAGCAAAAAGAACATCAAAGCTCGTCTCAATTTCTCCACAACACATCTTGATGATCCCCCAGACTTTTGGGACAACATTCTGTGGACCGATGAGAAAAAAGTGGAACTCTTTGGAAGGTGTGTGTCCAAGTATATCTGGCGTATAAGGAACACTGCATTTCATAAAAAGAACATTATACCAACAGTAAAATATGGTGGTGGTAGTGTGATGGTCTGGGGCTGTTTTGCTGCTTCGGGACCTGGAAGACTTGCCGTGATAAAAGGAACTATGAATTCTGCTGTCTACCAAGAGATCCTGAAGGAGAATGTCGGACCATCTGTTTGTGTACTCAAGCTGAAACGAACTTGGGTTCTGCAGCAGGACAATGATCCTAAACACACCAGCAAGTCCACCACCGAATGGCTGAAGAAAAACAAAATGAAGACTTTGGAGTGGCCTAGCCAAAGTCCTGACCTGAATCCTATTGAGATGTTGTGGTATGACCTTAAAAAGGCCGTTCATGCTCGAAAACCCTCTAATGTAACTGAATTAGGACAATTCTGCAAAGATGAGTGGGCCAAAATTCCTCCAGGACGCTGTAAAAGCCTCATTGCACGTTATCGCAAACGCTTGGTTGCAGTTGTTGCTGCTAAGGGTGGCCCAACCAGTTATTAGGTTTAGGGGGCAATCACTTTTTCACACAGGGCCATGATGGTTTGGATTTTTTTTCACCTTTAATAATAAACACCTTCGGGGGGCGTGGCCGGACGTGAAGGAGGACGGACGCTTCGAGCCTGAGCTCCGCTGACCTCCGCCGAATCGAGCTCCATCCTACTCCGGGGCATCGGATATCTACCCCAAGACCCCGCTACCAGCGCCCGGATCATCAGCGGCTCCCCTTCGGGCCGTTTTGGATCACAGCGGCAGCCGGCATCTCTTGCTTTGCGACCCGAAGCCGGCGCCATCCGCGAGGCTACGGCCGCCATCTTGCGGCCTACACAAGCCAGGGATCCTCCGGACTGAATTACCGCCGTGGGCGGCGAGCGTGTCTGCTCCTACGCACCCCACCTAGCTGTCGGAGCGCAGGCGGCGACATCCCCGGCCGCTGCGGGGACCCGAAGCTACCTCCGAAGCCAGGCCTGAAGTCGGTGTCACCCACGAGGCCCTGCCGCCATCTTGCGGCCTACGAGGCCCTAGGATCCTCCACACCCGAGTGCCGCCGCGGACAGCGGAAACGGAGGCCCTCCCAGCCCCAGCAGAGATCCTCAAGACCGCTGGGCAGAAGACAGAGGGTGCCTGGAGGCATCCGGCCTCACCCACGCAACATCCAAGCTCCAGGAGTGGAGGTAGGAGGCGGCCATATTGGTACACCCTAACCCCCCAGTAGGCCCCGCGTTCCTCCAGAGCCAGAGTCTACCCCCTCCAGACCACGCTGACATCCCAAGAGGGGAAGTGACCCTGGGGGGCCCCACAATGGTCATGTAAAGGGCCAGCTCCAGCATCCGGAGGGCGAACAGACGCACATCAGGGGACTTCAGTAAATCCTCACTAACATGGGCAGATCCACCAAGAGCTCCTCCACACCCCGCACCCACAGAGACCCGGGTACCCAAGCCTCTGGCAATATCCCGGAGCTGTTTCGCACACGCCAAACAACGCATCACGAAGTGGCGCAGGCGTCCCAAGCTTCACGAGCCGCATCCCCGGCCTCACTCAGTGGCCCCCTAAACCCGACCATGGACGGGGATGACTTTGGACCCGGTACCCCACACCCCAGTCTCCTGGACATCCAAAGAGACCTCCAAAAGGTGGCCCTAGACCTGAAGCGCACTTTCACAGAGGCGATCTCCGACCTGAAAGCGGATTTTCACGAAATGACCAACCGGCTTTCTGAGGTGGAGGAGACCTCCCGGATGCAGGCCACAGCGATCAAGCAGGTTCAGAAAACCTATGACTTGCACCTGCCACACATGTTCGAGCTACACAGACAAGTAGAAGACCTCGACAACAGGGGACGCAGGCACAACGTACGGGTGAGGGGAGTCCCGGAGGGGATAGACCAGAACGATCTACCTCAAACGGTCTGCTCTATTTTTAATGATCTACTTGACCGGCCCGCAGACTCTCCCATTGAAATGGAACGACTACATCGGGCATTAAGACCCCCTCCTCGGGATTCGGAACCTCCCAGAGACATTGTTTGCTGCATTGTGAATTTCCCCCTCAAGGAAGAAATTCTCAGAAAAGCTAGAGACAGAGGGCGCATACTATTCAACGGCGCTGAGATAAAACTCTTTCAGGACCTGTCACAGATTACCTTACAGAACAGGCGCAGCCTGCGCCCCCTGCTGGAAGTGCTCCGCACTCGCAACATCCCATATCGCTGGAAATTCCCTTTCTGTCTCTCAGCGTCGACTAGAGGTCGCACCGCACTACTTCGGACGCCTGAGGACCTGCCCTCCTTCTGTGAGCAGCTGGACCTGCCTCCAGTGGATCTGCCTGAATGGTACTCCTTCTACTTTCCTACAGAGCCTTGGAAGCCAGTCTCGCACGACGCATCGCCTAAGGCGCAAAGACACCGCTCCAGGCGCCGCAGACTCGAACCCATGTCACCTGGAGAGAGGCCCTCTCGCAGAGACTCGTCACTCCGCAGCCCGGGTCCGGCGGCCACCCCGCGACGGAACCATCCTCTGTCTTAAGACGGTGCAGAGGCAGATCGCTCTGCGCACACACAGACTAGCCTAACTCGGTCATCTTTGATATACTTTTGGTTTTCTTTTTTCTTTTTTTTTTCTGCCTCTTTTCTTGTCCGTTCTCTAGTTTCCCCTCACAGGAATTCAGCCTTCATCGCCGCCAAGAGGCCGCAGGGACCTGGTGTACTTCTGGAACTCTCTCAAGGTACTACAAACCCATTGTCAACGTGGAGTCAGGTACTTTTCTCACCCCTACTACATCTTGGCCAGGACACTCATACCCTTTGGAGCCCCCCCTTTTTTTTTTCTCCCACCCACGGACACTTGCTATGACATTTTCTAAGGATCCTCCGGGGGGAAGGGGAGCCTGGACTCTGTCCTCCCCCCATGCCCCCCCCTTTTTTTTTTTTTTTTTTTTTTTTTTTTTGTGTGACTTCTGATGTTTTTGGTTCCATATTTCTGCCTGAATGGGGATATGCACTGCACATGGAGGGCTGACAGGTGGGGGGGACCGGGGCTCCGGCCGTCGGGGGGTGGCCTCCCTGGGGTTTTTTTTTTTTTTTTTTTTTTTTTTTTTTTTTTTTTTCTCCCTTCTTCGCGCTCCATGCGCCATTTGGGGAGGCCGAGCGTAACCGCCCCCCCCCCCCCCCGGTGGGGGCCCCGGCCCCCTCCAAGCAGCTCAGGGGTATGATGTATCATATATAGTGGATGCTAGGCTCTGCAGAACAGCATACCGTTTGTTCCTATAGCAGCAGATTACTAGTTGACCTTACGTCTTGGCTTTTTCAAGCACATGAGTCCGGAGCGCTCACCAGGTCCCTTAGCACCCCTGACTATTCGTTTTGATACACTAATGATGTACTAAATTGCTAATCCGTAGTATCGATGCTATAAGCAGAATTTACTGTATGCTGTCTGTGTGTCGCAGAACACTGTGTCTGGCTTTCCCTTTGGTTTTTCGATTATGTTATCTTATGCAAGGGTTTATACTGTTCAGTTGTTCTACCCAGTTCATTGTTTTAACAGCTTATTGGTTCCTCGGGGAGGTTGTACCCGACACATTAAGGCCGCCTTTCGGTCAGCCCCATACCCTCACCAGGAAACCGATTTGGATTTTTGTGCCCCCACTCAGTACTGGCTCATGATCACAGATCGCCCTCTCCGATGTTGGAGCGTTCGCTCCCCCTAGGGTTTACGTCCACCCTACAGCTGCCCCCACGGGCCCTAGCTGACATCCCGGCCCAGTTTTCTTTCTAGGTGGACAGGAAACCTCCACGTCCACCTCCGGTAGTTCTGTCCACAGACTTTGTCTGTGCCCTATTGGACCTGTCATACACTATTTATTCCCACCCCACCCAGCCCCCCCCCACCCCCCCTCTTTTTTCTCTTCAACCTCCCCTACGCCCCCCCTTCTGTCTGCCCGCCTCTCACCCCTCTTCTTCTTTCGGGGCGGGGGTGCCCCCCCCTGCCGATCTGCCGGCTGTTCCGCCGACCACCCGTGCGCCATACGAGCCTGCTGCTAGGTCGGTCGGACCTGTAGGTGGTCTGCCGGCTGGCTGGCTCCTTGACGTTGTTAACTCATAGGCTTTTATTCCCTGGTTTAGCATACTATCCTCTCTGACAATGCAAAAGCAACTAACTCTAAAATGCCTATCGCTAAATGTTAAAGGTTTAAACCTCCCAGAGAAGAGGTCTCAGGTTCTAACTGCTTTGACAAAACATAGGGCTCACTTTCTATTCTTGCAGGAAACCCACTTCCGTACTGATGCTGTACCCAAACTAGCTAATCACATTTACAACAGGTCGCTGCACTCCACCAACTCCGATGCCAAAACAAAAGGGGTTTCGATCCTTATTGCCAAACACGCTGATTTTCAACTTAAAGAGTCCAAAGTGGATCCGGGGGGGAGATTTCTCTTTATTAAGGGTATATATGCATCTAAGCCAATTACGCTGGCTAATATTTACTGCCCCAACGAACGTCAGCTATCCTTCCTCAGAACGATCTGCGACGAGTTAGCGTCCTTTCAGGAGGGCGTAGTTATACTGGGGGGGGACTTTAACACCCCAATGAATCCCCTTCTAGACTCCTCCACTGGGACGTCATCCCTACCCTACCGTGCGCTACGCCAAATTAAATTGCAACTCCAATCCCTGACCTTACACGATTCCTGGCGAACCTTATTCCCCACTGTTAAGGACTATACTTTTTTCTCCGCACCGCACCAAAAGTACTCCAGGCTGGATTACTTTTTCTTATCTCAACGTGACCTGACCTACCTCTCCCAAGCATCTATAGAACCGATGTTTCTATCGGATCACCATCCCATTACGATGACTCTCACTTTCGCGGACACGACTCCCAAGTCCAAGATGTGGAGACTGAACCCCTCCCTCTTGAAAGACCCGGCGACTCTCCAACAAATACGTTCCCGAATTCAACTCTACTTTAAAGAAAACCTATCCCCTGACATATCGCCTCTTACCCTCTGGGAAGCCCACAAATGTGTCCTCAGGGGGGTACTTATATCGCTTGCAACCGCCTCGAAAAGGAGGAGTCAGGAACGGATTAACTCCCTTATTGCACAAGTCCAAAAACTTGAGAGAGCGCACAAGCGGACCACCTCCCTACTGACACTCCAGGACCTCATCCAAACCCGCTCCACGCTTCTAGATGAGTTAGGGAAACGCACCAGGAGACGATACGTCCTAGGTCAAAAAATTTTCTACGAACATGGAAATAAAAGCGGGAGACTACTGGCCCGCACGGTCCAGGCAGCCAAATCCCAGACAACTATACACCAGATACGGGACAGCAAGGGCAATGTGTTCGCTAAAAGCACGGACATTGCCAAACAATTTGAACTCTTTTACTCTAAATTGTACAATTTGCAGAGAGACAGGACAGAGACGCATACTATAGGGGACCGTAGTGACAAAATCGCAGACTTCCTTTCCCAATACTGCCCGAAATCGATCACGCCTCAACAGGCGCAAGCCTTAGAACTCCCTCTCTCTTCAGAGGAACTTTTATTAGCAATTAAACAAATGAAAGTGGGTAAAAGCCCGGGCCCGGATGGCTTACCTCTTATATACTACAAAACCTTCACAGACGAACTGACGCCCCCCCTCTTGCGGGCACTTAACACTCTAGCAGACCCCAACACCCCTCCAGGCCGTATGCTGGAGGCACACATAACAGTCATTCCCAAATCCGGCAAGGACCCAACGCAGGTATCCAACTACAGGCCCATTTCGCTACTTAATGTAGACATTAAACTCTATGCAAAGATGCTCACCAATAGACTACTCCCCCTCATTCCTGGCCTCATTTCTACGGACCAGGTAGGCTTCATCCCTGGCAGGGAGGCTAGGGATAATACCATCCGTACACTGAACCTACACCACTGGTTTACCTCCACCCTATCCCACGGGTTCTTTTTGTCCCTTGATGCGGAGAAGGCGTTCGACAGGGTGGCTTGGGACTATATGCGGGCAGTACTGAAGGGAGTTGGACTCCTACCACGTATGTGCACTCATATTGATGCCTTGTATGCGAATCCTTCTGCCAAAGTGAAAGTCAACGGCCTCCTGTCGGGCTCCTTCTCCATCAGCAACGGGACGCGACAGGGCTGCCCCCTGTCGCCCTTAATCTTTGTCCTGACACTTGAACCTCTACTCAACAGACTGAGAGCCAACCCTGATATAAAAGGTTGTGTGGTGGGCGATAGAGAGTTCAAGGTAGCAGCTTATGCGGATGATATTTTACTGTCACTGCAGTCCCCACGCACATCCTTGCCTAATCTCCTCAGTGATTTGAAACAGTTCGGTGAATTGTCAAACTTAAAGATTAATTACTCAAAATCATACGCCCTAAATGTCTCACTTCCCCCGCAAGAAGCTATTCACTGTCAAGACTCCTTCCCTTTTAGATGGCAGATGGATAGCATCCCTTATCTGGGTATCCACATCACAAAGAAAACTTCTGACCTATATAAACAAAATTTTCTACCCGCGCTTTCCAAAATCCAAACGGAACTAGCAGATTGGGCCAATTTAAATGTCTCCTGGTTCGGCAGGGCGGCACTGATAAAGATGATGATCCTCCCCCGGCTCTTATACCTGATGCAAACCATCCCGATTCACCTCCCTCCTTCCTTTTTTGCAATGTATAAAAAGTCCTGTACGCAGTTTATCTGGAAGAACTCGATCCCGCGTATCAAGTACTCCCGCCTAACTCGGGTTAAAACAGGGGGGGGGATTGGCCTCCCTGACCTTTCCAAATATTATTTAGCCTGCCACCTAACCCGAGTGGTTGACTGGCGGATCCACAAGGACAGAAAGGCATGGCTTGCTCTGGAACAGTATTTTACTGACAGAGTGCTCCACTCCCTCCCCTGGATTGCCCCGACCCATTGGAACCAGGCTATTAAGATACACCCCTTTATCTTTCCTACTCTGGTGGCCTTCAACCTAGCTTTACGTGTATACAAAATCTCCTCGCGACCAGGACCCATGACACCCTTACGCAACAACCCGGAGTTCAGCCCGGGAGAAGGCACTACATTTTTAAGCAGAGAGTGGCCTCACGCGGAGGTTTTAGCACACCACTGCTTTCACAAAAATAGACCACGCTCCTATGAAAACCTAGTGGCACTCTCCCCGACCCAAAGCTTCCCATTCTGGACGTACAGACAACTGAGTCACTTCCTCGCCTCAGTGCACCCATCGACCACGTGGTCCAGACAACTTCTCCCATTTGAGCGCCTTTGCACGAGTACCACCCCTTTGCGACACTTAATATCGAGCATATATGTACTTCTGCATGATGAGTCAGACCAGGCACTAAGGACTCCCTCGCGCAGCTCTTGGGAAAAGGATCTGCAGGTCCACCTTACCAACGAACAATGGGAGGACATATTTACTTACGTCCATAAAGGCTCGATGAACGTGGCTATCCAAGAAAATGGGTACAAGATCGCCACCAAATGGTACAGGACCCCTGCTAGACTACACAAATTTTCCCCTACGACTCCCAACACATGCTGGAGATGCCAGACAGCGATAGGTTCAATGATTCATATATGGTGGGAATGCCCCTTGATACAACCCTTCTGGCAGGAAGTCCACTCCATTATCGCACAAGTTACCACCTACACCTTAGACTATAACCCCGCGCAATATCTCCTCCACCTTACGACTCTACCCAAACGGACCTATCTTAAATCGTTAGCCATGCATATGGTTAACGCGGCCAGGCTGTGTATTCCAACACACTGGCGATCTACCGACATTCCCTCCATTAGGGAATGGCTGACCAGAGTCGCTAAGATAGAGGAGATGGAAGAGCTGATATACACCACTCAAGATCGACTACAGAAATTCTCGATCATCTGGGCATGTTGGAAACATTTCCAAACCACAGACCAATACAAGACATTCTTCCCACTACATGTATAAACCAGGGAGGCGCTTGGTCGGCGGGGGCTGGGGGGGACACCTACCCGCCCCTTTTTCCTCTGCCTTCCCTTATACCCTTACTCTCTCTGTCCCTTTACCCCCCTCCCCTCAATCCTTTACCCCCTCACATTCTCCCAGTCAGACATTGAACATTCTATTCTATAGGACTGCAACATAGCAGTCGTTTGCTCTCCCACTCGGTCACGAGTGCCGGGATCTACGTTACCCCACACATCCTAGCGGGACCGGAGGATGCCAGTCCTGCGGGCTAGGTACTCAGGCCCAACACTACCTGGCACGACTTGAGTACGCCTCTTTAAATGATTGGTTCCCATTAGTTATGTGTCTGCTAACAAGTTGTGCCTCTGTATAGCACTGTCCTATTAGTCACGACCAATGTAAAAGTGTAATAGCGCTATCTGTATTACGAGTAGATAGGATCGTGACAGCACTTTGTGTTTATGATGTTTTTCTGACTTGCACAGTTGTATGTCTTGCATTTTTTTTCAATAAAATCTTTTATGGGAAAAAAAAAAAATAATAAACACCTTCATTTACAAATTGCATTTTGTGTTTACTTGTGTTGTCCTTGACTATTGTTTAAATTGCTTTGATGTTCCGAAACACTTAAGTGTGACAAACATGCAAAGGAACAGGAAATGAGGAAGGGGGCAAACACTTTTTCACACCACTGTATGTGTAGTCATAGCAGTCCAATGGCTGCATTTGTCAACAGGAGACAGTCCGATATGTTGCTACATGATCTGAACTTGAAGTATTTGTAATTGATGGAAATAGGAAACACAAAGCCTGTGGTTAACAGATAGTGGTGTGCAGATAAAAATGCAAAATGGATAAACCAGGACTACAAATACCATTGCTGCCTTTAGGCAGCACCCAGTGGTCCACATAGGGAAATATTCCAATGATTAGGGGCAGGTGCCCTGGGTGCATCTCCTTTACATAAGGCAGGGAGCACTGTTTAGCTGTGTAGTGAGCACCCCACTGTATGCATGCTCCAGATCACTGGAGGTATCTAATGAACTGTGGCCTCCCTTTTACCAGGGCATGGATTCCTGTCTGCTCTTACACACTGTGCTCTAACATGCCCACCTGCCCACAGTTGGCATGAAAAACACATTGTGCATGAGAAACTGCCCACGCCCAGCATCTAGACAGCAACATTAAACTAGTAACATGTAAAGGCTTTTAAACAGTCATCTATAGAGATTTTTAGGTACCATAGTTTGTCGTTGTTCCACAGGCATACACAATTTTAAAGAGTGACATGTTAGGTATATCTATTTCCATGGCATGACATCATCTTTTATATTTTACCAAAAATATGGGCATTGTATTGTGTTTGTGTGCACTAAAATGCATTGAAGAGTTTTGTTCCTAAAAATTAGTGTTTGATAAATCGCTGCGCAAATATCGTTCGTCTTAAAAAAATTGTAACACCAACTATTTTATTCTCGAGGGCCTCTGCTTAAAACATGTATAATATTTTGGGGGTTCTAAATAATTTTCTAGCAAAAAAATGCTGATTTTTACATGTATGAGAGAAATGTCAGAATTGGCCCAGAATGGAGGTGGTTAATAGACTAAGCGGAATAGTGTAGTTCATGCTTTTTTTTAGTCATTCCAGGAGGGTCAAGAAAACAGAGATTACTGGGAAAGGTCTTCCACCTTTTTAGTTTTTCATTAGACTGCAAAGAAGGACCATATGCCTGCATTTTGCCTCCTTGTGCAAGTGTCGCACCATTATTACTGCTATTGAATCTGGAAACTATCATAGACCCTCTTGTGGAGTTTCTGTTATTCTAGCCAGCTGCAGATAGATATTTCCTGTCCAGTTTGGTCAAATCTTATAATAGCCCATATAGTTGTGCATTTGCATTTGTACTATACTCCTTATTTCACATGTCCATGATATCATATACTTATTGTATATACAATACTTCTTTGTCTGTAGTTTTGCATCATCCCTTGCATGTTTAACCGGTTCCCAACTGACGCATACATCCACAGAATGGCACGGCTGCGCAAATGGGCGTACCTGTACGTCCATTTGAATTTCCCGATATGCCATCGCAAGCGCGCCACCAGCAGTGTGCGCAGGGATACCCGCGATCGTCTCGCAGAGGGGAAGAATGGGGAAATGCTAATGTAAACAAGCATTTCCCCGTTCTGCCTAGTGACACTGTAACTGATCACAGCTCCCTCTAATCGGGAGCGGTGATCAGTGATGTGTCGCATGTAGCCCCTCCCCCCACAGTTAGAATCACTCCCTAGAACACACTTAACCCCTACAGCTCCACCTAGTGTTAACCCCTTCACTGCCAGTCACATTGACACAGTAATCAATGCCTTTTTAATCACACTGATTGCTGTATAAATGTGAATGGTCCCAGAAATATGTCAAAATTGTCCGATGTGTCCGCCATAATATCGCAGTCACGATAAAAAACGCTGATCGCCGCCATTACTCGTAAGAAAAAATTATTCATAAAAATGCCATAAAACTATCCCCTATTTTGTAGACGCTATAACTTTTGTGCAAACCAATCAATAAACGCTTATTGCAATTTTTTTACCAAAAATATGTAGACGAATACGTATTGGCCTAAACTGAGGAATAAACATTTTTTGAAAGATATTTTTTGGGGATATTTATTATAGCAAAAAGTAAAGAATATTTTTTTTTTTCAAAATTGTCACTTTTTTTTGTTTATAGCGCAAAAAATAAATACTGCAGAGGTGATCAAATACCACCAAAAGAAAGCTCTATTTGTGGGAAAAAAGGACGTCAGTTTTGATTGGGAGCCACGTCGCATGACAATTGTCTGTTGCACAGTGCCGAATAGCAAAAAGTGCTCTGGTCTTTGGCCAGCCAAATTGTCCAGGGCTGAAGTGGTTAATAAATCTTCAGACTGCTTCACAATCTCAGGTATTGATTATAGGGGCAGAATTTACATGGTCTCTGGGATTGCAAGATCTGGGATACAGTAAGCCAGTAGCGGAACATCCTCCTAAAGGAAAATCCTCACAAATGAAAGTCCAAGCTGACCAATGCAGCCCTACGGAACTGTATAGTAGGTAATCTCTGAAAAGGCTGCATGATATTTTGTAACCCAGTGGAAAAAATTAATCGTACACAAACTGTTAATGTAACATTTGCATTTAATCTGATGTCCTTTCTCCCTCAGGAAAAACTTAAATTTGTTTGAATCGTGATGTCTCAAAAGATATCACCTATTCTTCTGCTTCCTATAATCTAATATGCTAGAACATGTACTGTACGCTAAAATATGGGTACATGCTAAAGCAAAAATGATGCAAATGAAAGAGGCACGCATATTATTACTTGAATCTTTGTGTGTGCTTTGTGTATTTCTTCCAGATATGTACAGTAATCCAATATGCGTTAAACCCCAAAGGTATTCATAGATTTGAAGAAATACACAACATTACCATAGAAGGACTCCAGACTAAGCATGAGGTATGGGTTTGACATTAAATTGGGTATGAGGTGAATTATGCTCGATAGCCACTCAAAAGATATGGGCTGATTTACCGAGAGGAATTTTTATTTAAACCATAATGCACTCTGTGTCCAGTATGCTTAGAAGGGCCAATAATGCTGCGTACACATGATCAGACTTTTCGACAGACTAGGTCTGACGGTCTTCCCGTCTGACTTTTGGCGGAGTTCTGATGGACTTTCCAAATGAACGGACTTGGCCACACACAATCACGCCAAAGTCTGACAGATTCAAACATGATGACGTACAACTGGACTAGAATAAGGAAGTTCATAGCCAGTAGCCAATAGCTGCCCTAGCGCCGGTTTTTGTGTGTCGGACTAGAATACACACGAACTGATTTTTTGACCGGACTCGAGTCCTTCAGAAAGATTTGAAACATGTTCTATTTCTAAAGTCTGTCAGATTTTTGGACAGCAAAGGTCCGATGGAGCCCACACACGACTGAATTGACTGCCGGATTCGTTCCGTCTGACCTACAGTAGGTGACCGCGATATTGTGTCAATCTCGCCGCTTCTAGCGGCGAGATTGACACCCTACGAGCTCCGTCGCGGGAGCCAGCGCAGAGCTGGCTCACTTCGGGAAAGGAAAAATGTTTCTTTTCATTTCCCGATAAGGGAAAAGCATCGCTGGCCGGGTTGACACTGGTGCGGGGATCCGAATTGGATTCCCGCCAATACCAGGCACTGTTTGGTATGAATCCTAAGGGAGAACTCCACGCCAAATATAAAAAAAACGGCATGGGTTCCCCCTTGGGAGGCATATCAGGCCCTTAGGTCCGGCAGGAATTTTAAGGGGAATCCCCTTCGCCGAAAAAAACGGCATGGGGTCCCCCCAAAATCCATACCAGACCCCTATCCGAGCACGCAGCCCGGCCGGTCAGGAAAGAGGGTGGGGACGAGTAAGCGCCCCCCCCCCCCCTCCTGAGCCATACCAGGCCCCCCACCCCAAAGCACCTTGTCCCCATGTTGATGAGGACAAGGGCCTCTTCCCGACAACCCTGGCCGTTGGTTGTCGGGGTCTGCGGGTGGGGGGCTTATCGAAATCCGGGAGCCCCCTTTAATAAGCCCATTGTCCTTGGAGGCTTTTTGTCAGTCACAGCTCAGAGCTCTGTGCAGCCATTTCAAGGCACAACGGCTATATGGATTCTAATGCACATGCCAGCGTTTACATTCATACAGGGATGGATGCATATTTCTGGACGTAGATTATCTGCTTCCAGAGCTTAGCATCCATCTCTGTATGGATATAAACACTAGCTCGTTAATTAAAATCCATACAACCTCTGTGTCTCTCAGCATGTCACTGATTTTGATGGGCTAGTTGCACGTGTCATCCTTAGAATGTACAAACAAAGATTTGGGGGGGCACACCCTTAAAGATACATTAAAGATGATGCAGCCATAAGACCATACAGACAAAGCAAAAGATTACAGCACACACCTCCATCATTGCCTCTTATTAAGCCCCATACACACTATCAGATTGTCTGCTGATTTTTTCCATCAGATTTACCAAAACCATATAATATGAAGTCAAACCTTAGGGGTTTCAATTTGTATGCAATCAGGCAGGCCCTTGTACTACATGGTTTTGGTAAACCTGAAGGAAAAAATCAGCAGACAATCTGATAGTGTGTATGGGGCTTAAGTGTCCACCTGTGTTATAGGAGAAGCCCTTTAGTTCTCCCATAGACCCCTTTCACACAGAGGGCGTTTTTTGCAGGCGCTATAGCGTTAGATATAGTGCCTGTAATCCACCCTCAAACTGCTGCACCATTGTCTCCAGTGTGAAAGCCCGAGGGCTTTCACACTGGAGCGGTGTGCTGGCAGGACGTCAGGAAAAGTCCTGCCAGCAGCTTCTTTGGAGCGGTGAAGGAGTGGTGTGTTTACCGCTCCTCCACCGCTGCTCCCCATTGAAATCAATGGGGCAGCGATGCAATAACGCCGGCAAAACACCACTATTGCGACGTATTGCGGGCGTGTTTAACCCTTTCTCAGACACTAGCGGAGGTAAAAGCGCCCCGCTAGTAGCCGAAATGCGCCGCAAATCCACTACGCTATGGGCAGCGCAGCGTGAAAGCCCTCATATAGAGGAGTGTATTTCTCCCATGGTTCAGAGAAGCAGGATCTCCCATTCTACGGATAGCGTAGGACCCACTTATAATGGGGTACTTTGACGTAGTAGTGGGCTTAGCTTTATATGGTCACATAGTGTAACTAAATCCCCATATTTTTGGAATATGTTCAGGTGTTTTAAATAGCCTTGCAGGGCTTAAATGTCATTTTTGTATCTGTGCGCTGTAATCTTTTGTTCTATCCTTAGAATGTAGACTGACCTGAACATTCACAGCTCACTTTACATTCTGGCACTGTGTCTGTGTGCCCGAATGACTGAATGTCTGCACATGCATTGTAGTTATGTCTTGTGGCGCCAAACAATCGAGATGGCCGAAGACCCGCACCCAGAGGAAGCCGGTGAGAAGATACCAGCGCTAGTGAAGGACCTTGAGGGCATTGGACCGTTGGAGCTAAGATGAGTATTTCGGAGTTTAGTTCCATTTCAAACCCCCAATATATGTATGTTATGTGTTTCTATTCACACAACATGCTTAAAAAAGTGTAAAAATATATTTAGCTCTGAACAACTTCAAAATGCAATTAGAGGACAAACTGATGTTAATAACATACAATATACCACCCAGTCCTTGATTTTTAATAATCATTAGGACAGGCAGTGTTCATTCAAGTTGACAACTGATAAATACATCTGACAGCACAGTGCAGATAGGGTTAATTTTGGTAAACATAACTACACAGCCTCCTCCTTTACATTACATGAAAATCTGGATTTTTAACTGCTTCCCGACTGCCTCATGCAGATATACTGCGGCCGAAGGGCACGTACAGGCAGATTGCCTGTACGTTGCCCTTTAAGAGGCGGCTTGCGGGCGCGCCCCCCCCGGGAGCTCTGTGAGCGTGATCGTGGGTCCTGCAAACTTGATGCCTGTGGGGATACCCGCAATCGTCTCACGGAGAGGAAGAACGGGGAAATGCTAATGTAAACAAGCATCTCCCTGTTCTGCCTAATAACATTGTCACTGATCAGCTCTCCCTGTAATCAGGAGCAGTGATCAGTGTCATGTCACACACATCCCCCCCCACAGTTAGAATCACTCCCTAGGACACACTTAACCCCTACAACGCCACCTTGTGTTTAACCCCTTCACTGCCAGTCACATTTACACAGTAATCAATACATTTTTAATCGCACTGATCACTGTATGAATGTTAATGGTCCCAAAATAGCACCAAAAATGTCCAATCTGTCCGCCATAATGTCGCAGTCATGATAAAAATCCCTGATCACACCATTATTATTAAAAATTAATTATTAATAAAAATGCCATAAAGCTATCCGCTATTTTGTAGACTCTATAACTTTTGCGCAAACTAATCAATAAACGCTTATTGTGATTTTTTTTACCAAAAATATGTAGAAGAATACGTTTTGGCCTAACCTGAGGAAAAAAACTTTTTTTTATATATTTTTTGGGGATATTTATTATAGCAAAAAGTAAAAAAAAATTTGTTTTTTTTTTCAAAATTCTCACTATTTTTTGTTTAAAGCGCAAAAAATAAAAACCACAGAGGTGATCAAATACCACCAAAAGAAAGCTCTATTTGTGGGGAAAAAAGGACTTCAATTTTTTGGGGAGCCACATTGCATGACCGTGCAATTGTCAGTTATATTGACGCAGTGTTGAATTACAAAAAGTGCTCTGGTCTTTGGCCAGCCAAATGGTCCGGGGCTTAAGTGGTTAAGCAATTAAAATGTAGGCAGCAATTTTACGTTTTTCAAGTTTTTCATAGTTATGCATGCATGTTATGAATGAAACATGTAAAAAATATAAAGTAGGTGTTTTCCCAATTTGGCTGCAAAATGGAAATATGCTCTTAGGCTGGATTCACACCTATGCAGTTTTAGTGCTTTTTGCATTTTGCAGATTTGCACTACAGTCCATTTAACATGGTTTCCTATGGAACACGCTCTGTAGTGCAAATCTGCAAAATGCAAAAAGCACAAAAAAAGCATAGGTGTGAATCAGGCCTTAGACTGCATTTACATGGGCCCACTTTGGTGTAATGCATTATGCATATCCATTAACATTCATTATGTCATACAATAACATGGGTTGCAATAAGGCAGGACATTCAAATGACTGGGCTAACAAAGCACCAAAACAGACAAAAAAAAAAACAGGCATGCACCATTTTCTCAGTGTAACATACCACAATGCATAGAAGCATGTTACCACAAGTTGTGCACTGCAACAAGTGTGTTAGAGGTGCATTGGGTTAATGCGTGGAATGCCATTGACAATAATTGGCCGTATAATGTGCAAAAACACATAATGTATATTACTGTGAATCATGGTAACACAAGCATAAATGTGTGTGTTACTTCATCGCACTGCAGGTGAGAGGTGTGAATGGGCCCTATGTATTTTGTTATATCTCTTATAAGTGGGACGTATTTCCTATCAGAGGCTTCAGCTCATTCTGTCCTGCAGCCATTGTGAACTCAAGCTAGCAGAACCTCCCTCTATCTGTTAAACTACCTATCATGAAAATCTGAAATTCAGCAGTTAGAGTAATACCCCTTGAACAGAAGTCTTAGCCCTTGTACACACGGTCGGACATTCCAACGGAAAATGTCCGATCGGACCGCATTGTCGGATAATCCAACCATGTGTGGGCTTCATCTGACTTTTTCCATCGGAATGTCCAACCAACAAAATTTGAGAGCTGGATATAAAAAATTTCCGACACCATGATCCGATCGGACTTTGTCCAATCGTTTGTAGAGAATTCTGATTGGACAAAGTGCCACACATGCTCAGATCAAATTCCTAGACCAAAGCTATTGGCTACTAGTCTGAACGTAGTCCCGTCGTAATAAAATGACGTCATCACGTTACGAACGATCGGATTTTCCGACAACTTTGTCCGACCGCGTGTATGCAACACCAGTTTCGGACAAAATCCGTCGGACAAAATCCGACGGATTTTGTTGTCAGAATGTCCGACCGTGTGTACAAGGGCTTGCAGCTGGGATCCTTGGGGGATGTAAGAAACCAACAGGTTAAAATTACCTCCCCCAATGACAAGATTAAATAATACATTTTAATATATGAACCATTTTAGGGGTGGTGTGTTTTGTTTATTTCTAATATGTTAGCTAATTTCTTTTATTTCCATAGTAAACTGTTTTGTAAGAAAATGCTCCAGAACCAGGTCTTTTCCTCTGTGTGCAGCCACCAGCTCCCTGCTTTCTTGGGTTGTGCAGTTAATCACTGAAGAGCCCAGTATTAAAGGGCTAGAGTGGGGATTGCTTAGTGTTTGAGCAACGTGTCCACACACTATCAGCTGGACCCCCTGTGTTCCTTAGTGCCTTCTTGCTTTGTATCAGTGACCACCAGCATTGTCAGTTATTCCTGTTGATTGAGTCCTGTGTATTCCAGCCTTCATCCCACCTTGTGATTCCTGTGTTCTCCAGCCTGTGACCATGAGCTTGCGCCTCAGGCTCCCTAGTCTGTATCCTACTCCAATGATCCCCATGAACTCCTGCCAGCATCCAGTCTTCCTCCACTACGTGTTTCCCTCTGCACCATTGTGATTTCTTGTTAGTTTCAGCCAGCCTCTTGCTACCAGAAATTGAGCACTCCTACATTTCTCCTCTGTGTGCTTCCATGCACTTATATCAATTGGGCCCGTGTTACCAACAGCTTTGTAAATCCAGTGCTCCATCATTGCAAGGGACTTTCGCTTGCTATTAGTTGCTGCCTGTTCAGGTGAGTCAGAGGACCACAACCTTGGAATCGCCTGCAGTGTACCATCTCCACTTTTAGGATCTCCAGTGCAGACAGGATGGTTCCTGAGATCAGTGTTTCTCAACCTTTTGTCAGTCAAGGCACCCTTTAAAATGCGGCACATTCTTGAGGCACCCCATTCTAAAATGTAAAAAACTAAACTAATAGTTTTACATAACACAGCAACATCCACACACACAGGACACCCGACTTTAGAGGTAATTTATTCTTCCAAAGTAAACCTATCTATACTAGTGCTGACTATTATTCAGATTTTTCTCTTCTCCCTTACTCAGCTAATGTGACCTCAGTGCTGACGAGGAGGGGCAAAGAAGGATGCTGTGCAGGCCCCAGACATCGTCCTTATCAGCCAATGACATCATTCATTCATTAGTGTGTCGGCTGCTAAAACATTGTAATGGTACATAATGAAAACCTGTGGCTTTGTGTAACTAAAAGGCAGGCTTGATCCACATGCTGGCTTGTGTACAATTTTTGGCCAATTTTTAGGAGTTTTGCCAAGGCACCCCTGAAGAAACCTGAAGGCACCCTGGTTGAAAAAGACTGCCTTAGACTTTGCACATCAGTCATTTTTAGGGCTTTCATTATCACTGGACAACAAAAGGAATATGTTCAACCCCAAATTACTTGAGAGACTGACAATCCTCTAATACAAAATGATACATCCCTTTATTTAATCCCTTTTATTTTTAGCTGTAACTGCCTAGTTTGCCAAATACAATTACTGATTTCTTTTTTTTTTTTTTTTAACAAAACAAAGGTGCTTTATGGTTGCTAAAATGAATGAGACAGAGCATACAGATTAGCTTGAAACAAAACCTTACAAAGTGCCTGGATACCATACAGAAGGTAAGGACAGATACAACCGTTATTAGCAGAGTAATTGATTAAGTACACATTTACAATCAGAGATAAACAGTTATAGGATTGAACAGGAGAAGAGACTTATAGCTAGTAAACATATACATACCCATACCCCATCCTTCTAGTCTCTACGTGCTTGCCCAGGGTGGCCCACACCTTGTCAAATTTCCATTGGCATCCTCTATTAATGTAGGTTAATCTATACATGGGAAGGGCTGCATCTATCAAGGCTTCCCAGGAAGAGAGTGAAGGGAGGCGATAAAGATCCACTTCAGGAGAATCTCCTTCTTTGAATAGAACAGGAGGTAGGATATCAGAAGTTTTAAGTGGTGGGAACACTGTGCATCGTCATGGACCCTCAGCAGAGCCAACTCAGGTGTAAATGAAAGGGACAACTGTAGCCTAAGATTCATTTCACTAAAGACCTCTGACCAAAAAGATGTTATAATCGAGCATTCCCAGAACATATGCAGGAAAGACCCCATCTGTGTCCTGCATTTGAGGCATATCTGGTCTCGGTCCAGGAAAATGCTATGTAGTTTCTGAGGAGTGTAGTATACCCTGTGTAGAAACTTAGCCTGCATAAGTTTGTCCCTAGAGGAGATTACTTACTTACCCTGCTCCGGGCAGTCATTCCAGTCCTCCCGGTCCAGTGATGGCAGATCACTCTGCCACACCTTCCACAACACCTCCATCTTAGAGAAGTTAGTGCCCAAAAGCGCAGTATACAAGGTTAATAGGGGTTTATCTAGGTCACCAGGAGAGACTAAGTCTTCAATAGGGTCAGCCTGGAGGAGCGGCGGCTGGGGAAACTGTGCTCTAGCGGCTTGCTGCAGTTGAAGATATCTAAACCACATTCACTGGGGCAGTTGAAATTTGTGAATTAAGTCATCCATGGGGAGTAAAGCTCCTTGATGCATGACATCTCCCAGTGTTATAACTCCTCGCCTGGCCCAGGGTAAGGAAAGCGGGTGGGCCGGCGACAGCTGATTGGGTTGTACAAGTCTATGTCTAGCAGCCAACCACACTTTCCATAAGGCTCTTGTTGGTCCAGGAACCTGTGTGTACACCTTGGGGCATCTATATGCAAAATTGCTCAAATCAGCTAGGGAATCCAGACTAACTGCCTCCAAACAAGTGGCTGCCTTTGATCTCAAGCCCATGAACCACCACTGGACTGTTACCAACATTGCAGCCCAATACTAGACCTTGAAGTTGGGCAAGGCCAGGCCCCCAGGTGAGCCAGAAGCCAGCGGGTAGAGTGTGCCAGTCTGGGGATGCCTCCACACCAGAGGAAGAACCCTACACATTGTTCAATTTCTCTAAAAAAAAAGAAACCGGACCCATATTGGACAGTTCCTAAAAAAAATTGAATTTGGGCAGGAAGATCATTTTAAGGAGATTTATCTGTCCCAGTAAATTGAGTGTGAAGTGGGCCCAGGAGTTACATTTAGCTTTCAGAGTTGTCAACAGGGGGAGAAGGTTCTTATCCATATAGTCAGCGGGGCGTTGTGTCACTATTACCCCCAAATAACTCTACTCACCGGAAGGGGGAGCTCGCAGCAGTCTTTACAGCATCTGCATCTATGGGGAATAAGACCAACTTGGACCAATTTATCCTAATACCCGACAAGGCACCAAACTCGTCAAAAATACAAAGGGCAGCTAATAATGCGGGGCCGGCATTATTAAGATACAGCAATGCGTCATCCGCATACAAGAACAGCTGCTCTTCCAACTTTCCCGGCCCAGCCAAAGACCCATAACGTCTGGAGCAGGCCTGATCAAAATGGCCAGGAGCTCCAGTCCCAGGGCAAACAGACTCCGGGAGAGCGGGCATCCCTACCGTGTACCACAAAATAAAAGGGGTGGAAAGCCAGTTGTTAGTACGGACCCTCGCTCTAGGGGCATTGTACAGTAGTTTGATTCAATTCCCGATCTCTAACTTCTCGTGTAGATAATTATAAACAGTTATACACAGCAGTGCATTTCATAAATTATTCCCTATAACGCGTAGACACGTTGCCTAGATTGACTCCCTACTCAGCATAGCAGTTGTTTTCCCAGCCTGGCATGCCCTCTGTTTTATCATTACTGAATGCTGAGTACGTAATTCGACGTGCACACTGTGTGAAAAATACTTTGACTCATTTTGTGCAGGTGGATCATGATGTTAATATATCCTGACTAACCACAACAATTGAAAAGATACGTTCACTGCTTTTGTGCCTAGCTCTTACACAACATTGCTTGAAAACACAGATTTATTATGTGCAACATTTCTATAGATGGCTATTTTTAAAATGTCATTCAAAACATTTTTCTGTGATATAAAAAAAAAAAAAAAGAGTAATAGTAAGAAGGAATCTGGAATCTCTCTCATTAAACTGGAAATATATGATTTTACAAAGAGCCAATCCTTTTCAAGAAACAATATTAAAAATAAACAAATCCAATGCATATATGTAGATTTAATAATTTTTATAGAGTGCAGATAGTTGTGATGTTGTCAATTATGATTTAAAGCCCAACAACAATTAAAACCCTCTGCAGTGAGCCCCCCCCCCCCCACACACACACTGAAAGGGTTAAATGCTCACTATGTCTAGGGGTGCTTTAACAAGGAGAAGTACTTACCTTTTTCATACATTGCAGGGTTGATAGGCTTGCATTGTATGTGATGACACTAAGGGACTACCCACAGACCCAATCTCGGGGGAGAAGATAACAGCGCAGAAGCATGGATTAGGGTATGTATTAATGCCTTTCTTTCTACCTCCTAAAAATGAGCCTATAACCCTTGCAGTTTGTTGGGGGGGGGGGGGGGGGCACTGCAAGGGTAAACATTGACTAATCCCAGGAGCTGGGCTTTAAAATACTCCAGAATACTCCATTTAGAAGCTAATGTATACATTCGTATTTTATGTATTGCACAGATAAAGTTGCTGTGTAATTTAATTTAAAGTAGAATTCCAGCCAAAAATAACAATATAAAAATGAATAGCTCATTAAAAGATAAAATAACAAAACCAGCTTTTCCTGCAAGATTCACATTTAGTTTAGAGATTTTCCCCTGCAGTACTTTTTTTCTGCCTTTAGATGGCTTCTGTCTGGTGGCCAGCATCATACAACCCACTTCTTTTGAGCCACAACCTGTTAAGCCCCATACATACTATCAGATTTTCTGCTGATTTTTTTTACTTCAGATTTACCAAAACCTTGTAGTGCAAGGGCCTGCATGATTGCATACACATTAAACCTCCTAAGGTTTGACCTCATATTATATGGTTTTGGTAAATCCGAAGGAAAAAATCTGCAGAAAATCTGATAGTGTATATGGGGGCTTTACTGGACAGTGAAAGGGGAAGCAGAAGAGTGCAAGCTCATCTGTCACTCTGTCCTCTTATCAGAATGTCTTTTGTCAGCGCATGAACTGATTGGCTCCTTGTACTGCTTCTTCCTGTAATACTCCGGCTTTGCTGTACAGGGACTACAACCATGTTAAATTTACGTACTTGCATATTTACTGCTTGCATTTAAATAAATTAAATTAACAACGCATTCATGATTACGGATCTTAATTCATTTGTGTCTTGTATATCTGCCTAGAGTGCTTTGGGCGAATCAGCACATGTTCATTTTCTTTGTTGTTAGAAACAAAAAAACAGAAACGAGGATTAATTGCGCAGCCCATTGCTCATGGCACTAAATGGGGTCCCAAAATAATTTTTTGGTGGTTTTCACGTTTCGGAAATGATATCACCTATAGGTTTGTTTTAAGGGATACAGGTTTTTTTATTGCATAACAGTTGTAAACTCCGACATGAAGATAGCTAGAGAATTTCTGCTCCACTATTAGGGCCGAACACCTCCCAGTTCGGTTCGCAAAAAAGGTTTGATGAGTGAACATGCGAACTCTATTAACCTCCCTGGCGGTATGATTCAGTCTGGAATTAGGTGCTGAAAGCGGTACAATTATTTTGCACGGAAATCTGGCTTTTATTTTGTAGTCCTGTAATTCTTAGGAATAACGCTCTTAAATCTGTTCAAACCAGAGTCTAGCAGACATCCCGGGTATGATAAAGTTTATAATATAATAAAGAATAATAAAAATTATTCAATAATGTAATCAAATCCTAAAACACAGAAAAATTTACACTTTTTGGTTGCTATGGACAATCTCCAAATTCCAGGCAGTAAAAAACAGTATTTATAATATAAAAGTGCATGCAGGGCACTGCACAGACCACTAGGGACAAAGGGGGTGTGTATTTTTTAATACAGCACTGTAATCTGTAAGATTACAGTGCTGTGTGTGTTTTGTGTGTTTTTACTTTTTTGAATTTGCCGCCGTTCTCCGCTCCCGTGCGCCGTAACGCCGCAGGGAACGGAGCTCGGCGGCATTCGGCACTGTGAATCGAGCGGAGGACGGCTCGATCACACAGCGCGGCGGACATCGCTGGATCCAGGGGACAAGGTAAGTAACTCTCCCTGTGTCCTCCCCTGCATCGAGCGAAGCCATCCCGAGTCTGGCTCGGGGTTACCGCTCCTATCAGTATATTCCTACCCCGAGCCAGACTCGGGATTACCGCTAGGGGGGTTAAAGTCTATGGGACACAAACATGAAATTTATCATCTCTGCAGCTTTTATTTTTTGCGCTATAAACAAAAAAAGAGCGTCAATTTTGAAAAAAACACAATATTTTGTACTTTTTGCTATAATAAATACCCCCTTTTTTTAAAAAAAAAAAGCTAATTTTTATCCTCAGTTTAGGCCAGTGATGGTGAACCTTGGCACTCCAGATGTTTTGGAACTACAATTCCCAGGATACTCATCTACACTGCAGAGTGCATGAGCATCATGGGAAATGTAGTTCCAAAACATCTGGGGTGCCAAGGTTAGCCATCACTGGTTTAGGCCGATATGTATTCTACATATTTGTGGTAATAAAAATCACAATAAACGTATATAGATTGGTTTGCGCAAAAGTTACAATTATAGGGGAAAGATCGTTTACAAATATAGGGGAAAGATTTATGCCATTTTATTATTATTTATTTTATTTTTTTACTAGTAATGGCAGTGATCTGAGATTTTTATCTGGACTGTGACATTATGTAGGACAGATTGGACACTTTTGACACATTTTTGGACCACTGACAATTATACAGCTACCAGTGCTGTAAAAATGCACTGATTACTGTTTAAATGTCACTGGCAGGGAAGGGGTTAACACTAGGGGGTGATCAAGGGATTAACTGTGTTCCCTTGTGTGTGTTCTAACTGTAGGGGTGGGACTGACTAGAGGAGATGACAGATCGTTGTTCCTAGCAAATAGGAACTCACAATCTGCATCTCCTCTCCTCACAGAACAGGGATTTGTTTGTTACACACACACGTCCCTGTTCTGGCTCTGGTCAGCAAGTGGTGAAAGGCTTATATGCAAGTTATTGCCATAAAGTGTATAAGGACCAGGGTACTGCCCTAGGGGACATGTATGTTTTTTTCAGGAGCAGTGATTTTAATAATACTCAAAGTGAAACAATAAAAATGAAAGATTCCTTTAACCACTTGCTGCCCAAAATATAGCAGAATGACGGCGGCAAAGTGGTTGTGATATCCTGACCGGACGTCATATGACGTGATCAGGATAACACAGCCGGCGCGATCCCATCCCCCTATGTGAATGGGTATCGGGTACATTGTACCCCTACCCATTCACCAAAAAGTGTCAAAAACGAAAAACCACAATAGACAGTTTTTAACAATTCCTTTATTGACATCCATCTTCAATCACGCAGCCCACCAGACCTGAAAAATAGAAAAAAAAATGAAAAGACTCCATGGAAGGGCTTCCTGCGACTGCTGTCTTTTGGCTTTGGCAGCCGTTATATAGGCAAGGGCGGGGTCACCCGCTGACATAACCAGATGACCCTCGCCCCCTCACATGACGTCAGAAGGGGGCAGGTCACTCAGTTATGTCACCGGGTGGCCCCGCCCTTGCCTATATAACAGCTGTCACAGCCAAGAGACAGCAGTCACTGGTAGGCCTCCTAACGAGGCAGAGCTTTTTTTGTTTTTCATTTTTCAGGTCCGCCGGGTGGGGTGATTGAAGATGGATGTACATCACGGGACACTTTTTTTAAATAAAGGAATTGTCAAAAACTGTCTGTTGTGGTTTCTACTTTTTTTGGTGAATGGGTACACTGTGCCTTTGGCCAATCATGGCTCTGACAGCAGATCGTGCTGTGATTGGCCAAAGCATGCAGGTCAGGTGCATGCATTGGCCTATCAGCATCCGTCAATGCACTGCAATCTCGAAATGCATTATGGGGCTCTCCGTGGCTCACAAATGTTCCGCAAATGCCCCATATGTTCGATTAGTTTGCCAACAAACAAACACTCGATGATTTGAACATCTGGACCATCCCTACCCACTATTTATTAGTGCCAGTGATTATTTAACCAGCAATGTTTATAATTATCTAACTGTGACAAATGCTTATTTAGTTGACAGCGCTATATAAGTACCAGTAATTAAAAATTTTGACAAAACTGACTTAAATTTTGTTGGGGTTCAGTTCATGTGAACAACACTATCTTGTCCAGAAAGAGAAAGCTATCAGTTCAGAATTATCTTTATTAAATGATATATAGCTTGCATTATTAGCCAGTATGTTATTTTCTCCTATTAATTATCCCATCAATTATATTGATTCACTTATACATCACATGTGCTTTTTGCCCATCCTCAGTGCTAGTGCTATCTTATATCAGGTTTGTATTAATCAGAAAGACTCTATTTTGTTACAGAAGAAAACCTGACAGATGTTCTTCTCAAGTCATTGTGAGACCATATGTAACAAAAAAAAAAGAACAATGGCATTTGTTTCAGACAGCAATTCTGTCTGAAAAAAAAGAGGATCAGCTAATGCTATACAGGCAATAATAACAGTTTTTCTACATTTTTGTGCAAGAGGTCAGCATTCACAGCTTTCCATGACAGTAGCCATAAAACTATAAATTTTCTGCTGAGCAATAAGTATCAATACAGTTTTTTTTATCTTAATTCAAGCCAATAAACTGACATGTTTCCATGCAAGAAATCAATATAAATAAGCATTGCTCAAGAAAAGGAACATAAAGAGATTTCAGAAAGGAGAAAATAAAAATGGGGTAATCAATAGTTTTCTGCCAGGGTGAAGGTATAATTGTACTCACAGTGTTTGGTTGTCATTTTCCATTGAAACTGCTTTTGACTGCCTTTGGCCCACTTGGTATGCAGTAAAGGAGGATGGCAACAATCTCCCCCTATAAACACCCCACAGTAACAGCAATCACAATATGTTTAACCTCCCTGGCGGTATGATTATTTCAGATTTTAGGTGCTGAAAGCGGTACAATTATTTTGCATGAAAATTTGGCGTTTTATATTGTAGTCCTGTAATTCTTAGGAATAACTCACTTAAATCTGTCCAAACCAGAGTCTAGCAGACATCCCGGGTATGATAAAGTTTGAAAAATTAAATCATAAATTATAATATAATAAATAATTATAAGTAATTGTACCAAATAATAATATAACAATAATAAAAATTATTCAATAATGTAATCAAATCAAAAACACGGAAATTTGCTCAGTTGCAGAATTGTCACTGTCATTACTTTTCAGTATTTGATGACGGATCTCCCCACAAATCATTATTGCTCAATTCTGCAAGTGATTCCAATTTATTATCGCTGTTTTCTAGCTGGTCTAAAATACTTTTTGATGTAAAGGGACAGTTTTGGTTGCTATGGACAATCTCCAGTTACCAGGCATAAAGAACAGTTTTTATTATATAAAACTGCATGCAGGACACTGGGCAGGCCACTAGGGACAAATGGGATGTGAAATTATTACATACAGCAATATAATCTGTAAGATTACATTATACTGTATGTATACTGTATGTTTCACTTTTTGAATTTGGCGCCGATCTCCATCCCCGTGTGTCGCAACGCTCGGGAACAGAGATCGGCTCCGTGATGAATCGAGCGGAGGACGAGCCGCTCATACAGCGGGGGGGACATCGCTGGATCCAAGGGAGAAGTTAATAACCTCCTCCTGCATACAGCGATGCGGTCCCGAGTCTGGCTCAGGGTTACCGCTTTTGGTATAAAACTTCCACCCCGAGCCAGACTCGGGAATACCGCCAGGGGGGTTAAAAACTGGTCATGGAGTCTCATCTAGAAACTCATTAAAAACCCAAACTGTTTTTCCCCAACCCATGGGTAACTATGATGCATCGCCAAGATTTTCAGCGGAAGATGGTCAACGGCCTGCAATTCTAGGAGAATCAACATTTAGTGAGGATGATTTTTGCTTCAAAATTACCGCTGTAGCCTACTAAACCATTTGTTTGCGTATAATTAATGTCACGCTTACCCCTAGCGCAGGTGGTCAGACTCTATAGCTGGATACTGTGTTCTTCACCTATAGCAGCCCCCATCCCATAAGGCAAGCAGGCCTACTGGTACTCGGTTGCCCCCCATGACTTACACACAATGCTATAGTGCCTGGCTACCATGTGGGGGCAAACTGAGCACAGCAAACAGTTGACATACAGGCCAATGACAGTCCAGATACAAGACGGGCATTGTTCAGAATAGTCAGGGTAAAATCTGTAGTCAAAAGGCAGGCAGAGATAAAAGAGCGGTCGATATCCAATCCGAGGTCACAAACAGGGAAATCCAATCAGCAGTAGACAGAGAGCTTGGAGCACGTGTTACAAACACAATATCACAAGCATGAGACTGCAGGATTGGTTGACTTAAATCAGGTTTGGTCTCTATCCAAAGACTGGCCTCAGAATCACCTTGCAGGTGGACAGATAGACAAGGAGAATGCTACAGCCAAAACCGGGATGCTGGAATGAGGAGCAGGAGTGCTACACATTCCTGACAATTAAATGCTGGAAACTAAATTCAGATATTGTCGCTTACAAGTTCTTAGATTTGGTGGCTGCATTCATTTTCTTTTTTTTCAAGCCAAGTACATTATATATAGGTACAGAACAATGCGGTGACAGTAGCCAACATCTTGCATCATTGTAACTTCTTGTGCACCAAACTGAAATGGATGAGCGCCCCGGTTCAGTTCGCACCAGAACTTGTGAACATGCGCTAAAGTCTATAGGAACATGAAAAAAAGTACTAATTATAAAGTCTTATATGCATGTTATTGCCCTATAAAGTGTTTGGGGCCCCGGATACTGCCCCGGGGGACATGTATCAATGCAAAAAAACGTTTTTAAAACAGCTGCTTTTTTTTTGGGAGCAGTGATTTTAAGAATGCTTAAAGTGAAACAATAAAAATTAAGTATTTGTTTAAATATTGTGCCTGGGTTGGTCCCCTTAGTCTGCCTGTAAAGTAGTTATTTTTTCCCAGGTTTAGATAAGTACCGCAGCAAAATTAATTTAAAATTTAATTTCGAAAGGAAAATATGCTCCCGGCTGTAATGTATGCCAGATCCCGGCAATATACATAAAAAATCATTTAAAAAAACAGCGTGGGTTTCTTCTCCAATCCATACCAGGCCCTTTGGGTCTAGTATGGATATTAAGGTGAATTTCACGTCAATTATTTTTTTTTAATGGCCCAAAGGGTCTGGTATGGAAAAAGGGGAACCCATGCCATTTTTTTTTCTTAATTCTGTCATAGGGCTCCCCTTATCCACTTCAATACACTAGATTATATATTTTACACTGCACTATATACCCTGCACTGTATTATATATACTACACTGAGTGCACTATATACTCTGAACTGCGGTATATATACTATACGGACTGCACTATATACTCTGCTGAAAAATTGGGCCTTAGGTAAGGTGGTGGTAGAACACGGTAACCCCTCACAGTTACTCTTGTTGGACACAGGAACGGTCCTTGCTGTTAAATATTACTTACAAAAATTTTAATTATCTGCCCCTGTTAAACAGGTGCAGAAACATTGGGCCTTAGGTGTTGGTGGTGCCAGAATACTGTAACCCCTCACAGGTACTCTAGTTGGGCGCAGGAATGGTCCCTGCTGTTAAATATTATTTCAGAGGCTGCTTGCCCTCTTCCGGACATGATTCTGCAATACACTGTATTATATACTGTGTACACCGCCTGCACTGTATTAGAAACTGTACACCGTTGCATGCATTGTATATATATATATATATATATATAGGCTACACTAAATGCAGAATATATATATATATATATATATATATATATATATATATATATATATATATTAGTAGACTGTATGTATATATATATATATATATATATATATATATAGAGAGAGAGAGAGAGAGAGAGAGAGAGAGAGAGAGAGTTTACACTGTTTATATAGGCAATGCTGAATTCAGAGTATATATATATATATATATATATATATATATATATATATATATATATATATATATATATATATATTGGTCTGACTGTATATATATATATATATATATATATATATATATATATATATATATCATTATACAGAAATGCACTGCAGTCTCAAATTTGCAACAAACACCCCATAAAATTTTCTGTTTGGCGAACGGGTGAACACACGATGATCGAGTTGACCTTAAGCTCATCCCTATTTACTGGCAAGATCACCAGATGACTATACTGTAAGCGGAAAAAAGTCTGAAAAATGAAACTAATGCAGTCACCATATCTAAAGACTGGTAAGCTGCAATATATTATTATTATTACTTTTTTATAATATGCTTTAAGTACATGTGCTTTCTTTAGTTTTATTAAAAAACAACCAACACCGGGGTAAATATATTAGCCCATATACTACTTTATCTATATTACTTATACTACTATTCCTTTTCTCTGTGAAACACGACACTTAACATAGTTTGAATACATTAGTACATTTTGGGTAAATACTGCAGATAATATATAATCATTTCCCAGCCTACAAAAATGATTACAATAAATCAGGTCTCCAATGTCATTTCCATGCTTTTATGATCTTATTGAGTAACTACACAACCTAAAGCATACCTATATATTATAATAATACTTCTAAACACTGAACAATGCAGTCCTTTTATGCAGAAGAAAGCAAACTTTAAAACTACCAATCAAGCAAGCACAATAGCATCTTTTTTATTGCACTTGTTATGTTCACTGTTCCATTCAAACAAGCATGACAAAGATATATCTGTGGCAATGTGTAACTATGCTTATCTCTAATTAGAAAAGAAAACATATGTCTGTATGTGAAGCAGATGTAATTTCAGGTTCAGCAGAGAGCAGGGCTCAGTCTGTTTCCTTTATACACAATGTACGGCGTTTTTTTTAGGTCCGCGATACACCTTGAATTGAACCCGTGAAGACAGGAATATTGGTGCTTCCTTTGTCCACTTATTTATAATCCTGTTAAAACTACCTAGCAGGCTAACCTGGAACAAGCAAGCAGCCACCAAGTCTAAACGTTGTTCATGTAGTTATATTAAAGACAGAAATTCCATTAAAATAATAATAAAAAAAAAATATTCACCATTGTAGTGGGCATCCCATTCCCCCTACTGAAGGATTAAATGCTTGTTAAGTCTAGGGGATTTCATAACAGGCATCAGGCACCAGGTTAAAATAACCCTGCTCCAGCATGCTTCTTTTCCACTTGAAACTCCAGTCTGTAGGTATAGTATTGGCATAATCACATACAATACAGGGATATTACATTTTGGAGGCTGGAGTGTGACCAGAGCCAGTTGCAGCCTACAGAGGATCTGTGAGGGATCATTCACAGTGCTGGAGGGACGATGCTGAAGCAAGTAATAAGGTAAGTATTTACTCTATAAGGGTGGATTTTTTTTTATCTTCATGGGGGACTTTAAATAGACCTTCAGACCATTCATTTTACTAACAATACTTTTTCCATAAGAATGTACAGTTAACCTATTTATGCATGTCATTTACTTGCAAAAGCCTCCCTTGTGCAGACAATAAAAGCCCTGAAACTGCTGCTGGGCACTACCATCTTGAATGTGATTATGAACAATGAGGTGACCCCTAAAGCTGCACATCTAAATGCCCTGGAGTGGTGAATAGAGTGGCAACCGCAGCCTGGACTTCAACCAGGCCGCACCCCCAACATGTTTCACTCCACCCACCGGGGCTTACTCAAGCAATTGGATCCTGAATGTGATGTCAGCAGCTGCAGCAGACTTAGAACCGTCACTTAAGTGTAACCATCCCTCCTCCCCTAGCAGCCACATAAAAGGTTATGTGAGGAAATAAAAGGAGGGGTGGAGGAGATGGGCCAGAACAGATAGTATTAAGAAGAGGAGGGGGGTGTGCTTGGGGAACTAAGTCTTCCTGGAGTAGTCACATTTTTAAGCAAGTTCAAAGGCACTTTGAAAGTAAAGTAAACATAATTTATAGAAAAGAAAAGCAATGCAGTAGGCATACATATATTTTATTTCTCTGGGATTTAAACTGTAGCTTTTCCTTTATTTTCACCTATTAATACAGCAAAAGATACACTTCCCGTGTCTGAGTGGCTACACTTACCACTCCACTGTATCTATGGAGGGAACCATGGTTGTCACACAGGCTGGACTTCAAATATATCTTCCTTTTTTTTATTTCCATTACATGGAAGTTGAAAGGACATGTTTTATGACATGTTATATGTTATGTTTCCAGATCAGCTCACAGGAATTGCCAAAGAAACAGCATTTCTTGCAAAAAAAACAAATGCAGCCTCCACATCTAAGAACTGGTGAGTATATATTCTTTGGTTTAGAAATTCTAAATAACCAGAAAGGCAGCCTGTTCTAGTTCCTTACCTTGCAGGAGTCAGGGTTGTTGATACCACATATACAGTATAAACAGGAGCAGACATAAATAATGTATCATGTAAATAATTTAATAAAAAACATATGGGGGTCATAGACAACCTTTAGAATTTCATAGGGCAACCACACTGAAATTGTCAGTGCTTGTGCCCATATTATGTACTTGTCAGGGACAGGTACATGAATCTATCAGAGACTGGCATTGGGTAGTGTCCATACTGCACTCTCTCCTTCCCCAACCACCGCACCCATCACACAAACACACATATAGCCAAGCAGTTTTGTAGTAGGGGTGGGTGTAGTCTGAGGGGGAACTAAGAGACTAGTCACCAGGTCCCTCTTGCTATTGAAAAGCTATGGCAGTGAGCGAATCTGTACTGGCTATTTAGTCCAACGGCAGCTTTAGAATCTGTCTACTGCCATTACCATATGTGGTCAATAAAAACTAAGGTGGACCTAATAGGGAAGTATTTTATCTATTTTTTCTAGTTCCCCTATCAGGTTTCATCCACCCAACGGTCATTGGGGATAGTTCCCCATCAGGTCCGTCTCCCCTGTGACAAGTAATTTCTCAAATATGGGCATTGTCATATTTTTGTAAAGCTATCACCCCTACCCCTAGCCTCTCTGTGTACATTTAGCTAAAAGTTGGAGAATCAAGCCAACAAATTAATGGAGCTGGGGATAAAGCCATATCCCTACATTCCAAAAGATTCCCAGCGCAAACATGCCCCACTATGAGCACTGGCATAGCTCTGTACACAGCTCAGAACCAAATAATTATCACCAAATAATTGCTGCTAGTTTCTTTATCTGCAACCACCATCTTTAGATTACATATTGACTATATCATGCACAGTTAGAAAGCACATTTGTTTGCAAAGTATTACAGTACTGTGTATTGAGGTCTGGGTTAATAATTCAAACCCAGTTGCAAGCAATAAAAGGTTGTACTCTCGATTGAATTTAAGCTTCCAACAGAGCTCATAAATTACATTATTTGACATTATGACCTTAGGGCACTGAACATGAGCAGAGAGATATTTGTGATTACATGGTCAGAAGTGCAGTGTCAAATTATAATGATAAAATTGAGTATATAGCTTCAAAATATAGGGCTGTTACAAGGTTTGTCCAGTTACAAAATGTGCATGTTCAATTGTTTTTAACTATTACATACAATACATGTTTGTTAAAAGATACAGTATATAGATATATGTGTTTATCAATTATTTTGGTAGAAGTCAATAAGCAAATCATTTTCAAATTTCTGCATACAAAAATGACCAATGTTTTAATCTTCCTGAGTATACAAATAATATACTATAAGGGATGTTTCATATTTAAATCAATACTAAAATAGGCAAATAAATATAAATGAAAGCAGACTATTTCTTGTACCTTTTGTAATTTAAATAAAATGTAACCCCCTATGCTAGCATTTTAACACCCTTCAATGACTACGACTACACTCCTGCACTTCTCCACTGACCACTGCCAATGTAATGCTCCATACACAAGGTCGGATTTTCCAATGGAAAATGTTCTATGGGAGCTTTTTGTTGGAAATTCTGACCATGTGTAGACTCCCTCAGACATTTTCCACCGGAATTTCCATCAGACAAAATTTGAGATCTGGATCTCAAATCTTCCAACAACAAAACCCGTTGTCGGAAATTCCGATCATGTGTACACAATTCCGACGCACAAAGTTCCACGCAATGCTCAGACTCAAGCAGAAGAGCTGCACTGGCTATTGAACTTAATTTTTCTCAGCTTGTCATATGCGTTGTACGTTCTTGATGTTCGCAATTTCCGACCAACTTTGTGTGACCGTGTGTATGCAAGAAAAGTTTGAGCCAACATCCTTAGAAAAAAATCCCATGAATTTTGTCGTCGGAATGTCCGATCAATGTCCGATCATATGCACAATGCATTAGAGTATATCACATACCACAAACCGCTGCACCATGTACACTGTGCTATACATTACATTCTCTAGATCGTTGGACTCTGTACACTGTACTGTACTTCTGCAGTCTACTTCTAGGAAAATGTACACGAAAATGAGTACTTTGTACTAATCCCCCTCAAATAACACAATTTTTCATATGTAAAGCAAAATTTCACCTTATAAAGGTGTTTAACAGTTTAAGTATTTTAAGGATACACCTTGCATTTTACACCTTGTACATCCCTTAGATTATTAGAGATACTAACAGGTAAAGCATTTTTTATTATTTCCTTCCTAAGTCCTTGTATCCTATTAAAAAAAGGAATCATTAAAAAGTATAACTACTATATGTAGAACACTGCGGCCCTTATCCTTCAAATTCTTACCAGATTTGCAGATGACCAAAACATAAGGTGATAGCTTTAGCTCTAAGATGGACACTATTGCATAAAAAACAACATCATTCAAACATTTGCCAAAGGGGATGTGGGAAACTGGGTTGCTTTAGCCACATGCAAAGTGATCCAGACATATTGCCGCCATACATTAGAATTAATGAAAGATATAACAAGCTATGTTCTGGGACAAGATCCCTGGCCACTGCTTGTCCACTGGACATGGGAGTCTGTTACTAACTATCAAAAGTCCCCAAAGCCATTTTTTTAACTGTAGCTAAAAGTCTCCTTCCTGTATACTAAAGACTAAATCTCCTATGCTGACAATAAGGGAATGGCTATTATTACGAGAAGATCAATATTGCACTGTGGAGGATATAACATATTATAAATCTGACACATATTCCAAATTCTGTTAGTCAAGCTGGTTGTAGTACCAGTCTACGGATTTTGGAAGTTTCTATGTATGGTATCTTAATTTTTTAAATTAGATTTGATTAGATCTTTAGGATTAACCTATTCTTTAATGTAATTGGTGGTAGAGTGTAGTGATAGAGTGTCTTTTTTTTTTCTCATTTGTTCTTTTTTTGAGAAGTCATGAGTCCCAACTCTACTATGCCTGTCCACCTCTCAGTGTTTTTCTTTTATTATCGTCTTTTAAAAAGTTCAAGACAATAAGCAGTCTGTTAGTTAAGATGTACATGCACTACAAGCTGACTAGCGGCTCAATGTGGTGAACGCCCAGACCTACAGCGTGAAACCCATTTGGGTTAGGCTGGATTGGGCCATCAAGATTGGAACGAAGCCTATTTTTTATGCCTTTACAATATTTTTTCATTACAATGATATGTACCATTTGCAACAATCTTAATTGTTATGTTCTCTTTTGATAAAATAAAAAAATGTATTGATAAATAAGATGTACACGCACTTAACACAGTACCTGTAATTTTGTAACTCTACAGTTTGAATCATAATTGTTTTTGTTTATATGCTAACTAAATACTTTTAATACTAAAATGGTAGAGTTAACATACCCTCACAACAAGGGCTGGACTGATTGGATGTGAGTGAGATTTTTTTTTTTTAATTAACCAATAATATTTATGAACACCTCAAAACATTAAGGGGTCTCTTGACATCAATAAGCACCAGATTATGGAGATGTGGTTCACTTATAGCGTCAAAAATGAAGCTCCATTACTTGAACATCTTTCAATAGGTGCCTGTCCTGGTTGCTAGGGGCATATTCTTCTTTTTGTTCTTTTATTAAATTAACTCAAATTTGATATTTGGTAATAAGAACAACCAAAGTGTGAGAATGCATTGCTGAATAGTCCTCACACAAAATCTGTAGAAACACATTTTTGATTTATGCTAATAATAATGTTATTGGCAGTATACAGAGTGCTGTATGTTTGTATTACATTTTTCTTTTTTTTATTAAATTGGTATAAAAGTATTCAATCAATAAGATTTCACTCAGTACAACTTTTAAAGGGCTGCTAATGAGCCTTTATCATGTGCAACATTCATAATTTCTTCTCTAAACTGTTTCACATAGACAAACAAGGATGGCCCAGAAGCTCATCAAACCATTCTTAATTGAATTCAACAGACACATCTAAATTCCTGTTCACTTACTTCATTGTCAGCCTTTCAGCAAAGAGTTCTCACAGTGAAATCATTATATTTTGCTGTACTTGCAGTGCTTTTCATAAGTATTCACCCCCTCAGTCTCTTACGCATTTTGCACTTATGGAATCAGATTTTTACCAGTTGATCTATACAAAATGTTTAACCACTTCAGCCCCGGAAGATTTCCCCCCTTAATGTTCAGGCCATTTTTTGAGATACGGCACTGATAATTGCATGGTCATGTGACGCTGTACCCAAACAAAATTGAGATCTTTTTTTTCCCACAAATAGAGGTTAATTTTGGTGGTATTTGATCACCTCTGCAGTATTTTCTTTTTTTGCTATAAAAAAAAAAGAGCGACAATTTTGAAAAAACAAAACAATATTGTTTATTTTTTGCTATAATAAATATCCCCCAAAAAAGTTAAAAAACATATTTTTTCATCAGTTTAGGCCAATATGTAGTCTTCTATATTCATATTTTTGCTATAATAAATAATCCCCCAAAAAAGTTAAAAAACATATTTTTTCATCAGTTTAGGCCAATATGTATTCTTCTACATTCATACTTTTTTTAAAAATAGCAATAAACGTATTTTGATTGGTTTGTGCAAAAGTTATAGCATTTACAAAATAGGGGATAGATTTATGGCATTTTTTTTTTAACTGGCAATGGTGGCGATCTGTGAATTTTTTTAGTGGGACTGTGACATTAGGCAGACAGATTCGACACTTTTGACACTTCTTTGGGACCATTGACATTTATACAGAGATCAGAGCTATAAAAATGCACTGATTACTGTAAAAATGTCACTGGCAGGCATGGGGCTAACACTAGGGGGCGATCAAGGGGTTAAATGTGTTCCCTCGTGTGTGTTTCTAACTGTGGGGGGGATGTGACTGACTGGAGGAGGAGACAGATCGCTGTTCCTAATTACTAGGATCTGTCTCTTCTCCCTTGTCAGAACAGGGATTTGTGTGTTTACACGTACAAATCCCCATTCTGGCTCTTGTGCCTGCGAACATCCCGGCCGCTGGCTACATGCATCAGGTCCCCCACCATGCAGCGGGTGTGTGTGCACCTCCTATGGCTCTTAAAGGAGCCGACCTACCAGTACGGCGATTCGCAGAGTGGGGGATGGTTAGAAACCCTTATCAGTGGTCACTTTCTGTACCAGAGACACAGGAGTAAGTGAAAGGAAATAAGGCTTTAATTCGGTAGTAAACCGCCTGCAAGGCAAAGTTATAATGTGCTAGTATGAGCTTCCATCTTCACCCAGTCTTCCTTCCAGGTTGGCAGGCTCCAGTTCTTTAATTGGATGAGCTGCAATGACATCACGCATGCACGCGGGAGCCGTTGTTCACAGCACATACTGCATGCCAGAGTACATTCGCCGGTGAAGTCACCGGCAACTTCACGTAAATATCTCTTAAACGGTGCACATTTAGGAGATATTTAGTGTACCTATAGGTAAGCCTTAGCTTACCTATAGGTAAACATCAACAAACTGAGTTTTTCTCCCACTGTAAGTAAAGGGTTATTAAGGCTTTACAAAAGCTAGAAATTAAGGGAAGTGGATTTATGAAACTAAAGTGGATATCAAATTGTACGAACAAGTAGTAGTATTGTATGCATGTACTGCAAGAACAGCAGTCTTGCTTCAACTGGCCTGTGCTTCTTTCACAGTGCTGCACATATACACAATCAGTGGAATGTATAGCAATAATTATACAGACTTATTTACATGGTATGCCCTATCTATTAACTTAGAAGTGTATAAAGTCTTTGTGATAGCATGTTACATGCTCAGGGGAATTCATACAGGGTGTTGTAGACAACCTTTAAAACTCTGTTGGGTGTAGCACATTGAAGTGGTGTATCCGTCATCACAGGCAAACGGTCTACCTGAAATATCCATAAGTGGATATATTAAAACACCCAGAGAAGATGTCCCCATAAGAAGGTATAGGCCAGTAGAAGAGAGAACACTCAGCACAGAAGCAGAATGGCAGACGTGGTATACTCTGCTCCCAGTGCAATACAATATATAGTAAAGCTAAGTGGCGTTTGAATGTCCTACATAATATCATAAGGAATCCAAATGGAAATGCTCAGGGGCATGGAAATAAATAAGTTTCATAGTAAAACAACAAAAAAGAGGGAGAATCATATATAAGCCAATAACCTTTGTACATCATAAAAGGAGGACTGCATAAGTAAAACTGCTATTATGGGATTCATATAGTAAATCTCTGCATTGCATAAATCCTTTTTAGCAAATGAATAGGATAATGAATATTGCAAAATAACCCCCATTGTGTCCTATACAGTTTTATAAAAAGTAAGCCAATTAAAAATAAAGGGTTGTTAGGCCACTGTAACTTGTATACACCATCAGCACTGCTTCCTATTGTAGTGTCCCCCTCTGTGTGTGATTTATAAATATAAATGCTGCAAATACCTCATTTCACAGCCGAGGTCGTGGCAATCACATGACCAGCCAGCTTTCTCCTTTCCTCCTCTGACAGGTGCAGAAAGAGGGGCTAAGATTCCCCTGCAGATACCAGTCTGGAGGGGAGTAGGAGAGGAGGAGAGAGCTAGCTGGTCATGTGATCACAATCTTGGATCTTAAATTAGGTATTTACAGCATTTATATTTATAAATCATTCACAGAGGGGCACACTACAGTGGGAGGCAGTGCAGAGGGTGTATACAGGTTAGTGTTATGAGAGCAGCAGGAGGGGGAGGGGCAGCACTGTCACGAGCAGACAGACAGAGAGGGGGGGAGGAGGACACAGGAGCAGAGAGGAGAGCAGATAGCAGATGACGGAGACATGTAAACTGACCACGCTGTCAGGCTCAGCAGCCATGATAAACCGTGGTCAGTTTAAATAGGGGAGGGTAGAAACTGGCAGGATCAACCAGGTTTTTTAGGTGTTACAGGGGACCAAATGACACAGGACAAGCACTGTGTCATATAACATGCTTTAACCATCTGACATCCGTGCTATGGCCGAATGATGGCCACAGCGCAGATGTGAATTCCCGGGAGGCCGTCATATAACGGCCTCCCCTGTGCACGCTCCTTTTGCATTTAATATTTAATTTAATATTTGCATTTACATTTTTACCATAGATACTCTATAAGTAAATGTAGCTGTTTAAAAGCTTTGGGAGCCAGTTTGCACTCCCACCATCGTGAATATTGCAGTGTAGTTTGTATTTTCTTCTCTCGAGTGGCTTTTACCTTCCACCGCTATTGTTCTCCTCTCACTGGCCCTTCTCACCTTCTATCCCTGCTCTAAAAAGTGCTACATTACACTTCTCTGTGGTGGGCCAAATGTTTTCAGAATGCCTCTTAGTTATTCTATTTGATCATTACTGTAGAAATGTCAGTGGAGGAAGGAGAAACTCATGTTCTGCCCTAGAGGAATTTACAGGAATACAAAATAATGGCCAACTGTTTCTTTTGTCACTACCTTGGTCTGGTTGTGTCCAGACTGACCATTTTCATCCATGATATTTTTAATGTTTTAATGATGCCATATGTAGGGATGAGCTTCGAGTTCGAGTCGAACTCATGTTCTACTCGAACATTGCCTGTTCGCCTGTTCAGCGAACAGTAAACAATTTGGGCTCTTCGCAGCAAATTCGAAAAGCCGGAACACCCTATACAAGTCTATGGGAGAAATCTAAAGTGCTAATTTTAAAGGGTAATATGCAGGTTACTGTCCTAAAAAGTGTTTGGGGACCCGGGTCCTGCCCCAGGGGACATGGATCAATGCAAAAAAAAGTTTTAAAAACGTCCGTTTTTTCAGGAGCAGTGATTTTAATAATGATTAAAGTGAAACAATAAAAGTGTAATATTCCTTTAAATTTTGTAGCTGGGGGGTATCTATAGTATGCCTGTGAAGGGGCGCATGTTTCTGGTGCTTAGAACTGTCCCTGCACAAAGTGTCATTTGTGCAGGAAAAAAAGTATTTTAAAATCACTTGCGGCTATTGTCGGGTCCCGTAATACAGAGAACACTCAATGAGTGTTCTCTGCATTAGCCGACAATTCATTCATTCATTCATTCATTCGGAAACCTGCGTTACATCAGAGGGGGCGGGGTCACCCACACGTCACTGGGGAACCCCTGGCTTCCCTCTCCAGCGTCAGAGGGGCGGGGTCAGGTGACGGGTGTCCCCGCCCTCCTAATATAAGAAACGTCAGCGCTGGGATCTCTGCAGTGTCTCCGGAGTGGAGACAGAAGAAGGATGTATGGACAGCGCTGGACTGAGAGATCCCTCGTCGCTGGATATGATCATCCATCGCTGGACCCCGGAGACCCGTCGCTGGATAGCAAGAGTGGATTAGCACCGCTGGAATCTTTTTTTTATTTTTTTTATTTTTAATAAAGGAATTTTTCAAAAGTGTGTTTGTCTTATTTAACCATTTTGACACTTTCTTTGTGAAATGGTAGGGGTACTTTTGTACCCCCTTACCATTTCAAACAGGGGGGGGGCCGGGATCTGGGGTCCCCTTGTTAAAGAGGGCTTCCAGATTCTGATAAGCCCCCCGCCCGCAGACCCTCACAACCAGGGTTGTGAGGATGAGGCCCTTGTCCTCATCAACATGGGGACAAGGTGCTTTGAGGGGTCACAGACCCCCAAAGCATCCTCCCAATGTTGAGGGTATGTGGCCTGGTACGGTTCAGGAGGGAGGGGGGGCCGCTCTCTCATCCCCCCCTCTTTTCCTGCGGCCTGCCAGGTTGCATGCTCGGATAAAGGGTCTGGTATGGATTTTTAGGGGGACCCCCACGTCAATTTTTTTTTTTAATTTGACACGGGGTTCCCCTTAATATCCATGTCAGACCTGACCTTGTTCTCATGAGACCACAGGACATGGTTCCAGTAATCCATGTCCTTAGTCTGCTTGTCTTCAGCAAACTGTTTGCAGGCTTTCTTGTGCATCATCTTTACAAAAGAGGCTCCCTTCTGAGACGACAGCCATGCAGACCAATTTGATGCAGTGTGTGGCATATGGTCTGAGCACTGACAGGTTGACCCCCCACCCCTTCAACCTCTGCAGCAATACTAGCAGCACTCATATATCTATTTCCCAAAGACAACCTCTGGATATGACACTGAGCACATGCACTCAACTTCTTTGGTTGACCATGGCGGGGCCTGTTCTGAGTGGAACCTGTCCTGTTAAACTGCTGTATGGTCTTGGCCACCGTGCTGCAGCTCAGTTTCAGGGTCTTCTTATAGTCTAAGCCATCTTTATGTAGAGCAACAATTGTATTTTTCAGATGCCCACAGAGTTCTTTACCATGAGGTGCCAAGTTGAACTTGCAGTGACCATTATGAGAGAGTGAGAGCGATAACACCAAATTTAACACACCTGCTCCCCATTTACATCTGAGACCTGGTAACACTAATGAATCACATGACGCCAGGGAAGGAAAATGGCTAATTGGGCCCAATTTGGATATTTTCACTTAGGGGTGTACTCACTTTTGTTGCCAGTGGTTTAGACATTAATGGCTGTGTGTTGAGTTATTTTGAGGGGACAACAAATGTACACTATTATACAAGCTGTACACTCGCTACTTTACATTGTAGCAAAGTGTAATTTCTTCAGTGTTGTCACATGAAAAGATATCATAAAATATTTACAAAAATGTGAGGGGTGTACTCACTTTTGTGAGATACTTTATTTCAAAATTTCTAGCAAAATGTGGCACAAAATCATCAACAACATAAAATTACCAAACTTTGCTTGACACATCAAAACCAAAATAGACCAAATAAGAGAAGATCATTGTAAGGAAGCTGGCCATAAATCAATAGATTTTCGTAAAAATGTTTGTAACTTTGACACTGGCATCAGAGACTTTTTAAATGTAGTTGAAACATTTTTCAAACTGTTGTTTGCTTTTAAGTTTTGGAATGAATAAAATTTCATAAATAACCCCCCCCCCCCGAAAAAAACCCTTATGCCGCGTACACACGATCGGAATTTTCATCGGAAAAAGCTCTGATGGTTTTCCCGTCGGAATTCTGATGGAATTTCGCTCAAACTGCCTACACATGGTCACGCCAAATTCCGACGATCAATAACACGTGACATACAACACGTTCGACGGCACTATAAAAGGGAAGTTTAATACTTCCGAGCATTCGTCAAATTGTTTCCGAGCATGCGTCGGAATTTTGCGTGTCGAAATTGCATACACATGATCGAAAAATCTGATAGAAAGGTTTTCCGTCTGAAAAATTAAGAACAGGCTCTCAATCTAAAGACCATCGGAAATGCCGACAGAAAAAAGACCAATGGGCATACACATGGTCGGAAAATGAAAAGCTCCCATCAGACTGTTTCTATCAGAAATTCCTGCCGTGTGTATGCGGCATTAGAACTAAGAGGAAATATTTCTAACTTGTTGCTTCAAATTTTTATATCTGTCTGATCAGGTCCGCCTGTCAGTTTTTCAGGTGGACCTGATTTGACCCTGCAGTCTCCTCTATAGAGAGGCAGATGTCAGCGGACACTGTCATCTGATCTGATCCCCCCCCCCCCACAAAACCCAGATGGATGGTGCTCCTATTTTCCATCTGTCCAGCGGATCTGATCAGATAGGATCAGATGGAAATGGACAGGCGGTTCCCTTTCCATCTGATTTCCCCATAGAAGAGAGTAGGACTGTGTCTGTGTCCTGTCATCCACCTGCTCAGTGGGGATCAGCGGAGCGATCCCCTGCTGAGCAAGTGGAATCCGTTAACACGGAGGTGGCCGCATGAATGAGGCCTTACCCTTAACCTCCTTAGTGGTATTTCCAAGTGTGGCTCGGGGGGAATTTTCACAAGTGGTAACCCCAAGCCACACTCAGGATTGCATCACAGGATCCAGGTAATTGTAACTTACCTTGTCCTCAGGACCTGTGATGTCTCCCCGCTGTGTCCACAGGCTATGTCCTCCACTCGATGTATCACAGTGCCCTGCTCCGTTCCCTGCAAGCGTCGCAGCGCACAGGGACGGAGCCCGGTGCCAAATTCAAAAAGTTAAAAACACATAATACATACAGTACACTGTAATCTTACAGATTACATTACTGTATCAAATTATTTCACCTCCCTTTTGTCCCTAATGCTTTGTCCAGGGCCCTGCATGCAGTTTTATATTATATTATATATATATATATATATATATATATATATATATATATATATATATATATATATATATATATATATATACTGTTATTTCTGCCTGGAAACTTGAGAATGTCCATGGCAACCAAAGAATGTCCCTTTATGTCAAAAGTGGTTTTAAACTAGCTAGAAAACAGTGATAATAAATTAGAATCACTTACAGAATTGAGTGATAATGATTTGTGGGGACATTAATCATCAAACACTGAAAGTAATGACAGCTACAATCTTGCAACTGAGCAAATTTCTGTATTTTTGATTTGATTACATTATTGAATACATGTTATTATTATTATTATTATTATTATTATTATTATTATTATTATTATTATTATATTATTATTTGTTATAATTATTTATAGTTATTTATTATATTATAATTGATGATTTCATGTTTCAAACTTTATCATACCCGGGATGTCTACTAGACTCTTGTTTGGACAGATTTAAGTGTGTTATTCCTAATGTCCTGTACACACAGTCTGACTTTTTGACGGAAAATGTGCGGAAAATCCAACCGTGTGTGGGCTCCATTGGACTTTTTCCGTCGGAATTTCCGACACACAAAGTTTGAGAGCTGGATCTAAAATTTTCCGACAACAAAATCTGATCGTTTCAATTCCAATCACGTGTATAAAATTCCGACAGACAAAGCGTCACGCATGCTCAGAATGAATTACCAAGCAAAAGCTATTGGCTACTGCTCTCTTTATAGTCCCATCGTACATGTTCTACGTCACCGCGTTCTGAACGATCGGATTATCCAACAACTTTGTGCAACAGTGTGTATGCAAGACAAGTTTGGGCCAAAATCGTTCGGAAAAAGTCTGACGGATTTTGTCGTCGGAATGTCCGACCGTGTGTACAGGGCATAAGAATTACAGACTTATAATATAAAACACTAAATTTCCATACAAAACAATGTATCGCTTTGAGCATAAAAAATCTGACATAATTATACCGGGAGGGAGGTTAAAGTAGTTGTAAAGTCAGAAGTTTTTTTTTACCTTACTGTAACTAATTACTGTATTAAATTCTGTAGCTTTCCCCGCAGCCCCTCCTAAAAACATACCTGAGACCGATCTTGATCCAGCGATGTGCACACGAGCCTAGGCTCTCTCAGCTTAATGCCTCCTCATTGGCTCAGATACAGCAGTGGGAGCCATCTGGAGTTGATCACAGCCAGTAATGAGGGAGTGGGGGGCAAGGCTCAAAAGCAAGCAGGAGTGCCCCCATAGAAAGCCAGCAATCGGCGGGGGGGGGCCGAGAAGAGGAGGATAAGGGCTACTCTGTGCAAAACCATTACACAAAGCAGGTAAGTATAACTTTTTTTTTTTTTAACAAAATACAAAATAAATCTTTATTATTACTTTAAAACATACATAACATTAACGGGATAGGTAATGTAACTGTTAAAAACGAACACAGCCAAGTCAAGCGTATAGCGCAGCCCTGATTATAAACTCGCTGTAACAGCATCAATCAGAGATAACTGCTGTATTTGCTACATACTAAACATGTATATTCTTTATGCTGCACATGGAATCTGTCAGAATTATATATTTCAACCATTTAAAGTGTGACCTATATCATTTTAGCACATTTACAGCTATTGTGAAGTGATGAATGTGCATCAACATAGGTGATCACAGCTCAAGTAAATATGAAAACACTGTTGGAAGCGATCACAGAAATCGGATACACCTTAAGGACTGAAGGAAAAGATTATACGGCACGCTTACATTACACTGAGTGCAGATGGTCCATTTACTAGGGCACAGTATAATAATTACCAGTGAGGTCTTTTTGCTTCACTTCATCAAGTGTATTCAGTGCAACAGCAGAGAGTGCAGCATTGTGTGGCAGCAACACAAAGCAACCAGCCACATTTCACATTTTAACCGCTTAAGGACTGGGCCTCTTTTTCAGATTCTGTGTTTTAAAGTTTTTTTGCTAGAAAATTACTTAGAACCCTTAAATATTATACATTTTTTTTTCTAGCACCCTAGAGAATAAAATGGCGGTCACTGCAATACTTTTTGTCACACCGTATTTGCGCAGCGGTCTTACAACTGCACTTTTTTTGGAAAAAATGCACTTTTTTGAATAAAAAAATAAGACAACAGTAAAGTTATCCCAATTTTGTTTATATTGTGAAAGATAATGTTACGCAGAGTAAATTGATACCCAACATGTCAAAATTGCGCCCGGAATGGCGACAAACTTTTACCTTTAAATATCTCCATAGGAGACGTTTAACACATTTTACAGGTTGCATGTTTTGAGTTACAGAGGAGGTCTAGGGCTAGAATTATTGCTCTCACTCTAACAATCGCGGTCACATGTGTGGTTTTCATATGCGAGCGCTACTCACGTATGTGTTTGCTTCTGCGCACAAGCTCGTCGGGACGGGGTGCTTTAAAATGTATTTATTTTTCTTATTTATTTCATTTTATTTAATTTATTTTTACACTATTTAAAAAAAAAATAATATTTGGGCCACTTTTATTCCTATTACAAGGAATGTAAACATCCCTTGTGAAAAAAGAATGTCAGGTCCTCTTAAATATAAGATATGGGGTCAAAAAGACCTCAGATCTCATATTTGGACTTAAATGCAATAAAAATAAAAAATAAAAAATGTCATTTGAAAAAATGACATTGAAAAAATGTGCCTTTAAGACGTATGGGCGGAAGTGACGTTTTGTTGGAATAAGGATCATCCCCTTCCTAAAAATGACCTAGAAACTCAATCAGGTGTTGCTAATCTCCTTCTTAATGGCACACAAAACCATTTAACTTTCACCTGTGATCCGCTGTGGTCATTTTGATTAGCTCAGAATGAAAAGTGCTTTCCTGGAGCATTTCAGTCCCTTATAGTGCGACTCACGCAAATAATCAAATATGGGTGGCAAGACACTAATGACAATAATGAAAGCATAGAGAAAAAATCCAAAGAGGGTTAGAGATATGATCTCAGCAAACAATCGATTTCTTTTTACATTAAGATATTAATAAATGTCCCGTTTAACAACCTATTGTGTGCCGACAGTCTGGAGGGCGGCAGCGTCATGACGTAGGGGGCGTGGCCGTGGAGCTCGTTCCTCCGTGCCCCCCCTGCTCTCCCTCGCTACCCTTCACCTCACGCCGCATGGAGCGCGGCGTACTCTTCAGCCTCTCAGACCGCACGAACGGACCGGACCGCTGACATCGGCGATACGGTCTCTGGAAGGGATCCCATCTGGACGGAGAAAACGAGCGGACCGGACCGGGAAGCAGGCACAGATGCTGGGGCCATACCAAGATGACCGGGTAGGATCCCACCGCTCACCGTCCGCTGCTAACTCTGCATAGGCTGGCTGATTCTCCGTGCTTTAACATCCTCGCTGACCCTCGCTACACCAAGCTGCTCTGGGATGAAAGAGAGCCTTAGGAGGTCAATGCTGATGCCGGGACGCCGGGACTAACTCCTCAGGGCTGCACCAGGGAGGTGGTAAGCGTATCAGCCTGTGAGGGCTAAGACAGCTGTACAATATCTTTGCTTGGTGATATTGAGGAACTTGTTATATTGGTGAAGCTCTGAGATCGTATATGTGCTGCGGGCCCCCTCATAGTAAACAGTGGGGAGATTATGGACCGTTCTACACCTATTCAGTGTTGAAGTAATAGCAATAATCCCTGAATGAAAATCAACAGTGACTGGTATTATGCTCCGCAATTTCTGCTGGAGCTGTGGAGTAGCGGTTTAAAAAACATATGAGATATATGGACAGCATACCAGACAGGGAGATACCCCCCTGGTTATAGCTTTGGCTTATTTTGTTTCTACCCCCCCCCCCCCTCCTCTATGGAACAAGAAGGCTGTTTTTGAACGTGGACCCCCGAAGGACAGTATTCCCCTGCACACTCCAAACCTGCATTAATTAGGCTCTAAGAGTACTTGGAGAGGGGGAAGAGATAAGAGATAAGAAGAGGAAAAGTTATAATTTGCTTGCTGCTGAACCTGCTTTATCTGCTAAAACCCCCCCCCTTTTTTTCTTCCTGAAACATAAAGAATAGCTGAACAGATACGTACATAACCAAAAGGGGGAAGATTGTACTGAACAGTAGCCATTGGATGCATCTTGAGGGTTAATATCTGATGTTAGAATCTTTCTGGCGGGAAAAGCTGGAAAAGGCATTTAAAATCATTTACTGTAGTGGGTCGGTTTTGTACCTTCCCAGTCAACAGTTAAAGGTCTGAAGTTATTCGATACCATTCCCTGCTTTTCGATTCTTGGGTGGGATAACTTACTACCAGTATAGATGTACTCATTATAACAGCTATAATAATATTAATGTTAATATCTCTCCACTGCCTAGTTTGGGTCGCTTTGGGTAACTCAAGGAGATATACGGTATGAACTTGGACAGATGACCTACCTGCGAGGTGGAAAGCATTTGAACTAGCTTCCATCCGTTCTGTTTTTTTTTTCTTTTTCTTTTTTTTTTTTTTCTTCTCTTTTTTTTCTGCTCTTGATATCTTTGATTTAATTGTTCATCATTGAGGGTGATATTAGCCCCCTGGGATATCTCTCAAGGCCTGGGAGAGAGGTATATTAGGTATATTAGATCAGTGTGGAGATAGGGGGGAAGGAAAGAAAAGGGAGGGGGAAAACAGTAAAGAGAATAACTTGGCGATCGATAGATAGTGAGAGGTGGACCTGGGTCTGGCCAAAATGAAGGGAAAGGCAGGTAAGGCAAATAAGACGATCACCCCGGCGGCAAGCCCGGTTGGAATCCAAAAATACATGGCTGCAAATTCTAGTATCAGAGAGGATGAAGAGATCGGTAGCCCTAGAATAGAAAAACCATCCCGCTCGGGCCCAAATAGACAGAAGGGGGAAGAGGGTAGGGGGGTAAAAAACCCTACCATAAAGTTAAGTGAGGTTAAAAAAAAAAGCGGAGTAAACCCACAAAATGAAGGAGTAGTCCAAAATAATCCCCAGGGAGCGGTGGGGATGGGTAACAGAGAGGCAGAAGAAATGGTCTCGGATAGTCATAAAGAAATCCCCCAGTCCCCACAAATTAGGGAGATGCTCTCTGAGATGTTCTCGAGAATGGAGGTCTCTCTAAGGGCGGATATCGCAACAATAAGAAGTGATATAGGCTTGGTTTTAGGGAGAGTGGAGGAGATAGAAAATAGAGTTGAGAACCAAGAGTGTAAGATAGACGGAATTGTAGAACAGATAACAGCCCTCCGTAGGTCAAATAGATCAATTAGATATAAGTTGGAGGATCAAGAAAATAGAAGTAGGAGGAAGAACATACGGATAAAGGGTCTCCCGGAGTCACATAGCGGTTCCGCCCTGGGAGAGATAGCTCAACAGATTTTTGGCCCTCTAGTGGATAAGGAAGTTACAGCCCCATTGAAAATTGATAGAATACATAGAATGACACGCCCCCGGGGGATCAGATCAGAAGCACCGCGAGACGTTATAGTGCGATTTCACAATGTAGCAGAAAAAATGCAGGTAATGAGAAGAGTGAGAATGCAGTCTGGGGTGGTCCATGAGGGCACGGAACTGCAGATCTATTCTGACTTAGCGGGGGAGACATTGGGAAGAAGAAGATGTTTAAAACCACTCACGGAATTATTGAGAGCGGCGGATATCCCATTTCAATGGGGATTCCCAGCATGTCTCATAGGGAAGAAAGAGGGACGATCTGCAGTTCTACGCTTCCCAGAAGACCTCCCAGATTTTTGTGACCAGTTAGGTATACACCCTGCCCCAAAGATTGAATGGGGCTGGGAGGATGTATTAGGGGGTCAGGGGAATAGCATCCAGGGGAGGAAATGGCAGGATGGGCCGAGCAGTAGGAGATGAAAGTAGAATACTGGAAATGAGCTGAGGGAATGGGCAGCGCTGAGAGCTGAGGAGTGCGGGAGGAGGGGGAGGGAAGGTGGGGGGTGGGACGGGCGGATAAGGGTACGAGCCCTAGGGATACTATGGGGGTGCGGCGAACACAAATATCGGCCCACCAGTGCCATGGGCTTAACGGGAAGGGGGGTGTCCTACCCAGTCTCATAAGACGTTCCGTTATAGGACAAGGGGGAGGTAGGGAAGGGATAGGGGGGGAGGGAGGGAGAGGGTGGGAGGGGGGTTTTGGTGGCTTTTTGGGGCTCTCACTCGGTCCTCCCATGGGGTTAAGGGGGACAGGTACCACTGGATCCACTAGGCGCTTCAAGAAGGAAAGGAAAATGGAAAGCGAAGTAGAAGGGAAAGAAGGAAAAAAAAAAAAAAAAAGGGAGAAGAAAGAGGGGGTATTACCCCGTGTAGAGAGCTATGGTAGTCCTTAATGTTATCACTTATAATGTAAGGGGGTTAAATTCAAAAAGGAAAAGATATAGGATAAATGACGAACTGCAGTACATGGAAGCTAATATAGTATGCCTTCAAGAGACGCATATAACATGCACTTCTGGGGTTAGATTGAATTCGGCTAATTTTCCGGTGTGGTTTTATGGGGATTCCCCATCCCCTTACGCGAGAGGGGTTGCGATAGGGTTTAGTAGCACAATGAGGTTTAACCTAGAAGAACGTCTAGTGGATCCGGAGGGTCGTTACCTGTGCCTAAAAGGCAGGCTGTTGAATGTTAAATGTACAATTGTCAATATCTATGCCCCAAACAAGAATACGGATAGATTCCTGAAGAAAGTATTAAATAAAATAGAAGATTTTAAAGAAGGGAAATTAATCCTGGCGGGGGATTTCAACTGGAGTATGAACCCTAAAATAGATACTACAGGGGCAGGCCCTAGGATATCTGAGCACAAACAGAAAATGCTCTTAAGGGCGTTAACGGCATGTCAACTATACGATACCTGGAGAACACTGCATCCAAAAGATAGGGATTATACATGTTTTTCCTCAGTCCATGGTTCTTTCTCCCGAATAGATTATATTTTTCTGGAACATTCACTTTTAAGGGTACTTAAGAAGGCTGAAATAAAGATAAGAACAGTTTCAGATCATGCACCTGTGCTGATCCAGCTGGAGATCGGGGGGGATCTGGGACCGAGGATAAATTGGAGATTGAATGAATCCCTATTACAGGATAAAGATACAGTAGACAGGATCGAGCATGAGATTACACAATTTTTTAATCTGAACGACACACCGGAAACCTCTAGCCCTGTATTATGGGAAGCGCATAAGGCAGTTATAAGAGGGGTACTAATAGGGATTGGCGCAGGGAAAAAGAGAGAGAGGGAGAGGAGGAAAACCCTATTATATGAGGAAATTCAGAGATTGGAACAGATGGGGAGACCATGGGGGCTTCGGGACACCCAAGATTTAATAACTAAAAAGCGAGAGTTAGATGAGTGCTTGGAGCAGGATAGAAGAACGGCCTACCATATTCTGGGAAGAGAAAGGTACCAATGGGGGAATAAATCAGGTAAATGGTTGGCGAGGAGAGTGAAGGAAAAGAAAAATAGAACTTTTATCCCAAAAGTAAGAAACGCTGAGGGGGACATACAAAATATGCCAGATGATATTATGAATACATTTTTTTCATATTATAGGGGCCTTTATAACATCGGGCGACAGGATAAGGTAGAGAATCGAGTAGGGGAGGAAATAAAAGATTATTTAAATCAGATAGATATCCCCAGGGCCAAGCAAATAGAAATGGATGCACTAGAAGCCCCAATATCAAGAGGGGAAGTTGAGAGGGCGATTAAAAATACAGCTAAGGGAGGCTGCCCGGGGCCCGATGGTTTCCCGATCTCATACTATAAGCAATTCCAAAAACAGCTAGTCCCAAAACTATGCGATTATTTTAACGCAGTAGGGAAGGGCGGAGAATTCCGCGAGGAAACACTTTTGACGCATGTGGTCCTGATCCTCAAAGAGGGAAAGGACCCAACGGCAGTGGAGAGCTATAGGCCAATTTCCTTGCTAAACTCAGACATCAAACTGTTTGCAAAAATTATTGCTGAAAGATTAGGACCGCACGTGTCGGAGTGGATCCTGCGGGATCAAGTTGGATTTATTGAAGGGAGGGAGGGTCGGGATAACACACTAAAGACCATCATGTTATGCCAAGAAGCGGTAAGACGGGGGGCCCCCACGGTACTCATGTCAATAGATGCGGAAAAGGCATTTGACAGAGTGGGGTGGGGGTTCCTGTTTGAAGTGCTGGAAAGGTATGGATTAGGGGAGAGGATGAGGGGCTGGATAGAAGCCCTATACACCCACCCGAAAGCTAAAATAAGAATAAACGGAGCCCTGTCTCGCCCCCTTGAGTTGCTCAATGGGACAAGACAGGGCTGCCCACTATCCCCATTATTATTTATATTGTCGCTTGAACCCCTGCTGATGGCCATTAGAAAAAATCGGAACATTCATGGGATATTGGCGGCCGAGAGGGAGTTCAAGGTCGCTGCGTTTGCGGACGATCTTTTGCTCTATGTTTCTAACCCTGGGGCTTCTATACCAGCAATAATGGAAGAATTATTAAAATATGGGAAGGTCTCTAATTTCAAGGTTAATATATCTAAATCGGAAATTTTGAATTTAAATACGCCAATAATAGAGCAAAACATCCTCCAATCTAAATTTCCCTTTAGATGGTGTGGGAGGGAATTGGCCTATTTGGGAATAAGGTTGACAGCAAAGATGAGTGATCTGTTTGAGGCCAACTATATGCCCATACTAAATAAAATTAAACAACATTTGGAAAGGTGTCAATATAAAGCTCTATCATGGACAGGTAGAATAAACGTAGTCAAAATCTTTATTTTACCAATCTTCACCTATACGTGCCAAATGATCCCAATAGTGTTACCACAGGCTTATTTAAATAAACTAAAAACTTTGATTAATAGGTTTATATGGAAAAAAAAAGCGGCGAGGGTGGCACTGAATACCCTGATAAGAAGTAAAGACAGGGGAGGGTTGGCAATGCCGGATTTTAAAAAGTATTATGAGGCCATAGCAATTTCACGAATCCCGGATTGGATACACAATAAAAAGGGAAAGGATTGGGTTGAATTAGAAATTAAGTTAAGCAGTAGGGAATTAGGGGAAATAGTATGGATACCTGCAAAACATAGAGAATTAGGCCATAGCACAAACACACTGACAAAAAATTTACTTCAGATATGGGACACAATAAATAAGAGACATAACTGGGGACATAACTCACCACTAATGCCACTATTGGACACTAAATTTTTTATCCCAGGGCAAGAGGAATACTTATATTATAGTAGATGGGTTAAGAAAAATAACATTAAATTACAGGAGGTGATGGAAGGAAATAGGATGTGCACATACGAGGAAATTATAGGGAAATGGGGCCACAAACCATTAGATAAATGGAGATATCATCAATTATATTATTTTATTCAGTCTCTACCACAGCCACTACGGGGTAAGGAACAACTTAGACCACTGGAGAAGCTATTAGTGAACCGTCAGTGCCTCGAAAAAAGGATCTCAAAACTTTATAAAATCCTAATAGAAAGAATAGAGCAAAATTACCCCCCCTGTCTAGAAAAATGGGAAAGTGAAATCGGGTCCTTAAGTAACGATTATCATAGAAATAAGATAATTAGACGTACCTACTCGGTTGCCGTAGACTCACAAACACGAGAGATGTCATATAAACTTTTTACAAGATGGTACATAACCCCACAACAAGGAAACAAAATATGTAGTGCGACCCCCCGGGCATGCTGGAGAGGCTGCTTGGGGGAGGGGGTCATTTGCTCATATATGGTGGCTTTGCCCTAAGATACAGACATTCTGGGGTAAAGTAATTGAAACTATTTTTGAAATAACTGGGGAAAGGATCAGGAGGGATCCATGGGTATGTTTATTTCATGATATAGAAAAAGGGGAGAGGGAGTATGGGAATTCCTTGATCCCCTGTTTATTAAATGCTGCTAAATCACTGATACCGCTAAGATGGAAAAGATCGGATCCCCCCTCAATGAGGGAATGGGCAGAAAGACTAGAAAGGATACGAATTATTGAAGAGTCAATGTATAAACTGGATAATATGGAGGAGAGGTACCAGAATAAATGGCATCTCTGGGTATTATTTGGTAAAACTGAAAATTATTTGAAGATGGTGGAAGGTTAATCAAAAGAAATCCCATGGAGCAGGATCGAGTGAGAGAGGGGAGGGGGGGGGGGGAGGGAGGGTAAAGGAGGATAACCTTTATAAGCACTGATGCTGTATGTATTATTATGTGGAATGGTTTATATATGTTTTATAGCTGTTTGTAAATTTTGGATAACCTCAAAAATAAAGAATTTAAAAAAAAAGATATTAATAAATGTATCTTGCTGCAAATTTCTAAATGTTTACTTTATTTATTTAAAGTATATGTAAACCCAGTGACTAAAATCTCATATAAGCTTGTCACTGAAATTTCAATAGACAATAGATACACACAGCACAGCTAGCCCCCCCCCCCCCTCTCCACTTCCTCCTCACAGAATTTGATTGACAGCAGCAGAAGTCAATGGCTTCCCCTGTTGCCTCTGTGACCTATTAGAAGGGAGAGAGAGAGACCAATGCCGATGCAGATGTGCACAGTACCGGATCGCGATACAATTTATGTATAAGATGGGTAATTTGGCGATATTATTTTTTTTTAACTTAATACTGTAAGGTAAGAAATTATACTGCATTTAGAACCACTTTAATTGTTACTTATTATTTAACCACTTGCCGGCCATCTGTACTGCGGGCGAGCTGCGGCTGTAGGCAAAGTGACGTATCTGTATGTCGCTGCCTACTTCCAAATTTAGGGTGAGCGCATTCACACCCCCCACCCAGCTCCCGCTGTGATTGTGCGCCGTAAGAGCCTGTCAGCAAGTCCCGGCCAATGATTCATGGCCAGGACCTGCTGATCGGCTGTGTGCAATCACAACCCAGAGCTCTGTGTTGGTAAACAATACAGAGCTCTGTGCAGAGGGAACGATCTGTCAGTTCTCATCCCTGCAAAGCAGGGATGAAAAAAGGAGAGAGCATTAGAGAAAAGAAGCACATTTTACACACATTACACATGGTTAGGCACATGTTTAACCCCTTGGTCACCCTTCCCAGCCAGTGTCATTAGTACAATGATAGTGTATAGTAATATCACTGATCACTGTATTAATGCCAGTGGAAGTTAGTCAGTCCTCCCCAGTGTCAGATTGACCACTACAGTATCGCAGTCCCGTTATAAGTCGCTGATCACCACCATTAGTAGTATAAACAATGAATAAAAAGATAAAAAATGCCAATACATGAAACAAACGCTGGCGAAAGCGTGGAGATCCTCGACTTTGGAAATCAATGAGACTGTGAATAGAATGTATAATACTATGATATAAGTGAAAATTTTAGCTCTTGAAACGGACCAAATCCCCGAATATGAAAAAAATATGGCAACCTTGGATAGAATTTTTTTTGCCATCAACATTTGATAACAGAGTACTATTACCATGGTAGTACATTTGATAGGTTTCATTTCAAATATGGTTGTTCAAGGACGTTGTGGTGGCTCCCGACCGAACCCTGTGGAACTCATTACCCTCTCTCTATACATCCCTCTCTTTCCTTCTACCCTTCTTCCCTTCTTATTTTTATTTATATCCATATTTACTTCTTGACTTTGGAAGCTCCCACATATGCTACCTATGATCATATAGAATTTTTACAGTTATAATTGTAACTGTATAAATTAAGATATTTCATTCAAATACAGATCAACAGTTGCTTATAACTTTATTACTTTTATTTAATAATATATAATTAGCAATCTATACTATTCTTTGCATTTATATAACTGAGCTTCATTAATTTGATTGGTAACAGATTATATTGTACCCTTGTATAATTTACCTTTGAAGGCATAATAAAATATTTTGGCAAGGAAACAATTCCAATATATACCATAGTTTGTAAAACTTTCCCACAAACCAATCAATAAACACTTATTGGAATTTTTTTGTTATCAAAAACATGTAGCAGAATACATTTTGGTCAAAATTTATAAAGAAATGTGATTTTTAAGATTTTTTTTTATTGGATACAATTTATGGCAGAAAGTAAAAAATATTGTTTTTTTTTTTCCGCAAGAAATAAAAAACTCAGTGGTGATCAAATACCAGCCAAAGAAACCTTTATTTGTGTAAAAAAATTATATACGTTTTATTTGGGTACAGCGTTGCATGACTGCGCAATTACCAGTTAAAGTAGCGCAGTGCAGAATAGCAAAAAATGGCCTGGTCAGGAAGGGGGTTAATGATCCCACTTAAAGTAGCAATAATAAATACCACATTAGTTTTCAGGGTACATATAACTATGAATAAATTGGGGCTCTTTTGGTGTATATAATATATATGTGTGTGTGTGTGTATGTATATATATATATATATATATATATATATATATATATATATATATATATGTGTGTGTGTATATATATATATATATATATATATATATATATTCATTTTCTATTTTGTCATAATAAAAAAGTTTGAGGAGTTGCCAGCTGTTTTTTCCATAGACCATAACTATGAATATATCAGAGACAAATATGTTGTTTTAAGAGATTTTGGAGTAAATTACATATGCGTAACATAAAAGGGTTTCACAGCACATATTTGTTTTTAACAGTATTTAATATTTAAAATGTTTCATAGAAATAGCTTAAGCTCAACCCGAAATATTTCCTGAACGAAAAAAAATATGCCTGAAACATCCAACAAGCATTTCAGCCTGACAAAGGGGTTGATTTACTAAAAGTAAATAGACTGTGCATTTTGCAAAGGTCAGTTGCTCCAAAACTTAGTAAATGAGGTAAGGCTTCACCTTGCAAAGAGTACCCAATCACGTGCAAGGAAAATAAAAAAAAACATAATTTTTGCTTGCACGTGATTGGATGATGGAAATCAGAAGAGCTTCTGCTCATTTACTAAGCTCTGGAGCAACTGCACTTTGCAAAGTAAACAGTCTATTTTCCTTTAGTAAATCAACCCCAATGTGTTTGTCTAATGCAGAATACAAGCCTGAGGCTGTAATGGGGGTCCTGGATGCCATGCATGGCCAAAGTTGCTAAGTGCCTGCAGCAGCCAGGGTGGCAGTAAAGGGATAAGATGACGTGTGTAAGTGCAAGCACTAATAATAAAGTCAGTGGTGGAGTGCTGATCCCTGAAAAGGTTAACTGGAATGCAATCCTCTTACTGCATTGAAAATGTGCATGTGTGGGGGCGGGGACAAGTGACAGCAGATTGTTTATCTGCCTCAACAAATCACAATGACAGATGTAATCTTTCTACAGCTCTACTCAGCCCATTGTGCTGCCATTTGGCCTAAATTTCTTTCTAGTCAACACTTCCGAGGACAAAAAGGGGGATTTCAATACAGCGATGCCACTATAATAAAGGATTATATTTACTTACATCGATTAGTTACAGTAGATCTTCAGAGTACTGCTAGATATTATGTGATGGGCTTCAGTAGATTTAGCTGGATGACACTTGCATAAATAAATTCAGTATCACATCAAACTGCTCCATTTAAAACTAGATATCCACGTGTGAACCTTAATTTGTACCTTACAGCGGAATGTATCAAATCCAGTTACTAACATTGTCAACATATTATAAAAAGTTGTCTAGAATTTTAACGTAATATGAATCACTTGCTGCAGTACAAATATATTTCATATTTTTGCAGTTTAAAGCATTTCCTGCCTGGACATACATGGATATATATAAAAAAAAATACATGTAAAACTAAAGGCATTAAATAATAATTATATTATAAAGCATGCAATGGGGTTAATTTACAAAACGCAAATAGGATGGTTCAGTGTGCAAGGGCATTTTCCCTTAGCTAAAGCAGCCCATACACAAAGTGAATTTCTTTCCTGCCACCACACTGTTGTCAAGGGAATCCCTCCCGGCAAACATTGTATTTTCCTGGCGGGGGCAGCTCCCCCTGCCAGGAGAAGACAGTGATTATTGCTAGCGGCTATACTAGTCTCTAGTGATAATACCATGCAAAATCCGGCAGGCTGGTTGTACCCAAGTTGACCAATCAATCAACCTGGGTACATTCAGCTGGCCCATACACGGTTAGACTCTGAGCCTGTTCCTGCTGAACCGGCCAAGATTTGAACCGTCTATGGCCGGCCTTAGTAAAATGTTTCTCAACTTTTTAACCCTTAAAATAATTATTAGGTCCAAGGGGAACCCCGCTATGATAACATCATTGGGAGGCAGTGGGGAAAATGTGGATAACGATAGGAGTGCAGCACTGCATAATATGCTAATAAATAATTACAATAAAAATGATTTATGATTAATAATCCAAAATATGTGTAAATAAAAGAACATACAATATAAAGAATAGTCCACATATAATTACTACAATGGCAGCAAAACCGTATGTTCTTTTATTTGCACATATTTTGGATTATTAATGACACAGCGTAATCACATACATTTTTATTGTATATTAGCACATTATCCAGCGATGCACTCCTATCCTTATCTATACTTTTTGTGTCCTGTATCAAGGTTATAGTGCTTAGCTGCAGGATATCTTTCATAGTTTCTTTTACATATTTTCTCACATTTATCGCACACTTAGCACAATTCTATTCTTTATAATTAGTGGGAAAAATGTACCTTAAATTGGTGGTCAGTAGGAAAAATGCCACCCTTACAGTGGTGGTCAGAATGCCACTCTTAGAGACAGTTAAAAAGATCACTGATGGCACACTGCTGGGTTTTCCAAGTGGTGCTGTCCCCAGGACCATGCAGCTACCATCAAATGGGGGGGGGGGGGGGGTTAACCCACAGCTCAAGGAACCCCAAGCAACCTCTGAAGGAACCCTAGAGTTCCACTTAACTAAGGCTTACTTGTAGGTACAAAGAATATCTCTTAAACATGCACTGTTTAGGAGATATTCACCCTGCATGCAGCCAGTAACATCACTGGTGCATGCGCTCTGAAGGTCCGGCATAACTTGCAGGGCCATGCGCATGGGAGTGACGTCATCCCGGCTCCGGCAAATCACTCGCGAGCTTGCTAACCCGGAAGAAAGACAGGGGGAACATGTCAGCCCTCTCAGCAGTGACTTTACAGAGCAGGAGGGCTTCATTCCAAGGTGAGTATTTCATAATGTGCTAGTATGCGATGCATACTAGCACATTATGCCATTGCCTTGCAGCTTTTTTGTTTTTTATTTTTGAATATCTGTATTTTACAACTGCTTTAAACTTTGTTGAGAATAGCTGGTTCAGTGAATGAGGTGATGCTGAATCCCATCATCCAATCATGTGCAAACATTTTTTTTTTCTTGCACGTGATTGGATATGCTTCGTAAAATGAATTTTCACATTTGCAAACTAAGGAAACATTTCTCGGCGAAGTGAATGTTCTATTTGCCTTTAGTAAATCAACTCTATTAAATATAATATATTATCATATCATATCATTGTTGAATGCTGTATTAAACTATATATGACCTTGACAAATAACATTATATTTAAATATTTAAATATAGGATGTTAATTCTATTACTGAAAAATTCTAGATAATAAATGATATTTTTAAGTGTAAGATACACATTACAAAAGGTAATAAAGTAACAAAAATATCCAAAGAAACTGTTAGCAAAAAACTAAATGACCTAATTTAACACTGTTGTATCCCACTCCTCTCTTGGTATAATAATATTAAAAAATGACGTGCTGAACATTTGCAGCCAGCGATGATAATAACGGTTGTAGTAAGTGGGTGTAACAGCCAGTCCATCACTGGGCACCCATGCCACTGCACTGGATGTACAGCTATGCAGACTTGCAGCATCTCGACCTTGCGAAAGTGCTGCTGTTCCTCCACCATGCACTCCCTCCCACCATTCCTAGTAGTTTCTATTTGTGCAGCCTTGCAATATGCTCCCCCAGCCCCTACTGCATTGAATGTAACCCTTGAGCTCCAAGACAGCTCTTCACACACTCCCTCCCCTACAACATGACTCCACATTGACACCAGCTGTCGACTGTAACCATGATCATCAATGCATTTATTAGCTCGTGCTCTGTCCTCGGTGTCAACTTAGAAAAATGCACACAATACATGTGAATGTGAATGAATGCAATCATCCATACTGACTACAATTAATCATTTAAACAGAGAGGGCCTTTCAAAGCACTACACAGTAGTAGCATCCTGCATTGCCTTTCTGTAAGGGTAGTGCAGGCTTCTGTGTTAATCCAATGCATCTCTTCTGCAGATCACTGATACAGCTATATAAGCACAGATGTTTTGGGTATCTCTTACCTTTTCCTGAGCCCTGCTAAGCCTTTTCTGGACGTTCTTTGCAAAGACGCCTGTTTTCATATCAGCCATGGCTGCTGGTCCAGGGAGCCAAGTGAGAGGAATCAGATGGAGCCTGGAGGCTGAGAGAGAGAATGAGAAGGGAGGGGATGGGAAGAGGAGGAGTTCCAGCACCAGGAGAGAAAAAGACACTGATGGGGGATAATATAATGAGAGCAACAAGACAATTAAGAGGAAGTGAGAGATGCAACAATGCGCATAAGGACATCATGGATTATAAGGTTTCCTGGATTAAAATGCTGTGACGTTATGGCTTTAGCTGCATCTATAGGGACACCCTGCTAGAATGTTTCTATAACGAAAAAATTATATATATATATATATATATATATATATATATATATATATATATATAAAGTCTTATACTACTGTACAGGTAAGGAATGTTCTACCTGTGAAGGGTCATCTAGGTACATCACTATGTATTGAATGGGGATGTGCTGCTGTCCATGGTGCTGAACTTGCTCATTGAGAGTGTGTATGTGCCTTGGAGTTAACACCCCGATCAGTATTCAGGATGAAGAGTCCTATTTGCTAGGCTGCCTCCAGATTCCTAATGAGATTTACTAATGTAAATGAAAATGAAATCACTGGTATAGATCCACCACTCTGCAATGTGGACTACTGGGATTTAACACATCAAGAGTGTTTTTTTTGTTTTTTTTGTTAAAGCATGGTGTATGAATAGGCATTTATAATGGTTTGTGTGGATACTAATGGGAGAGGTAAAGAGCGACTCCAAGCAACAGGTAAAACCACTGAACATTTACTGCTATCCAGGGAAATTGTAATCAGGGCACAGCTGCTAACGCTTCTGTGGATTTTATATTTTGGTGGTTCAGTGTGTATCAAGAGCCATCACTTAGCAGAGCTTACATGCTTTCAACAAAGTCCTGAAGCCACACACTACTTCCAAAAGATAAAATCAACTTTTTTGTTCAGCAGGTGCACAGAGACACAGGATTCTAATATGTTTCATCCTCTACTGGGGCTTAAATTGACTAAACTCTGGTTTTAAAAAAATAAAAATAAATTCATATATATATATATATATATATATATATATATATATATACAGTATCTCACAAAAGTGAGTACACCCCTCAGATTTTTGTAAATATTTTATTATATCTTTTCATGTGACAACACTGAAGAAATGGCTGTGTGTTGAGTTATTTTGAGGGGACATGAAATTTACACTGTTATACAAGCTGTACACTCACCACTTTACATTTTAGCAAAGTGTAATTTATTCAGTGTTGTCACATGAAAAGATATAATAAAATATTTATGAATTTATATATATTTATTTATAAAATGTGAGGGGTTTGTGAGATACTGTATATATACTGTATACACACACATTATATAGATAGATAGATAGATAGATAGATAGATAGATAGATAGATAGATAGATAGATAGATAGATAGATAGAAATATATATATATATATATATACAGTTGTGCTCTCCTGGCAGAATTTATGATTTCTTGGCCATTTTGCAGAGAATATGAATGATAACACAAAAACATTTCTTTCACTCATGGTTAGTGTTTGGCTGAAGCCATTTATTATCAATCAACTGTGTTTACTCTTTTTAAATCATAATCACAATAGAAACTACCCAAATGGCCCTGATCAAAAGTTTACATACCCTGGTGATTTGGTCCTGATAACATGCACAGAAGTTGGCACAAAGGGGTGTGAATGGCTATTAAAGGTAACCATCCTCATCTGTAATCTGTTTGCTTGTAATTAGTGTGTGTGTATAAACGGTCAATGAGTTTCTGGACTCCTGACAGACCCTTGCATCTTTCATCCAGTGCTGCACTGACGTTTCTGGACTCTGAGTCATAGGGAAAGCAAAAGAATTGTCAAAGGATCTGCGGGAATAGGTAGAACTGTATAAAACAGGTAAGGGATAAAAAAAAAGATATCCAAGGAATTCAGAATGCCAATCAGTGTTCAAACTCTAATCAAGAAGTGGAAAATGAGGGGTTCTGTTGAAACCAAACCACGGTCAGGTAGATCAACTAAAATTTCAGCCACAACTGCCAGGAAAATTGTTCGGGATGCAAAGAAAACCACACAAATAACTTCAGGAGAAATACAGGACTCTCCGAAAACATGTGATGTGGCTTTTTCAAGATGCACAATAAGGAGGCACTTGAAGAAAGATGAGCTGCATGGTTGGGTCGCCAAAAGAAAGCCATTACTACATAAATGCCACAAAGTATCCCGCTTACAATACGCCAAACCGCACAGAGACAAGCCTCAAACCTTTTGGCACAAAGTCATTTGGAGTGATGAGACCAAATTTGAGCTTTTTTGGCCACAATCATAAATACTACATTTGGAGAGTCAACAAGGCCTATAATGAAAGGTACACCATTCCTACTGTGAAACACAGAGGTGGATCGCTGATGTTTTGGGGATGTGTGAGCTACAAAGGCACAGGAAATTTGGTCAAAATTGATGGCAAGATGAATGCAGTATGTTATCAAAAAATACTGGAGGAACATTGCCATTCATCAGCCAGGAATCTGTGCATGGGACGTACTTGGACATTCCAACATGACAATGATCCAAAACACAAGGCCAAGTCGACCTGTCATTGGCTACAGCAGAATAAAGTGAAGGTTCTGGAGTAGCCATCTCAGTCTCCTGACCTCAATATCATTGAGCCACTCTGGGGAGATCTCAAACGTGCAGTTCATGCAAGACAGCCCAAGAATTTACAGGAACTGGGGGCTTTTTGCCAAGAGGAATGGGCAGCCTTTCCTTAAAAAAGGCTATTCCTTGAAAACGTCACGTGACATGTGACGCAACGAGTAGGAGGAGCCAGTGACGAGGATCAGTGAGGCTGGTGTCAGCAATAGATGAGCGGTGTGTGTTTGTAATACGTTCTAGCCGGCTGATTATTTTTTACCTGTAAGTGCAAATTACCCTGAGGTTTTGTGAGTGGAATCTTTGCTTTTACATATTCGTTGGTGCATATTATACATATTGCGCTATGATATGTGTCGCTGCTTTATTGTATGAGTCCACATACAGGGAAGGCGGCCAGTGTTAACACTTAACCCCTACACTGCCACCCACTGGTTAACCCCTTCACTGCCAGTGTCATTTACACATGAATCACTGCATTTACAGTGGTGTGAAAAAGTGTTTGCCCCCTTCCTCATTTCCTGTTCCTTTGCATGTTTGTCACACTTAAGTGTTTCGGAACATCAAACCAATTTAAACAATAGTCAAGGACAACACAAGTAAACACAAAATGCAATTTGTAAATGAAGGTGTTTATTATTAAAGGTGAAAAAAAATCCAAACCATCATGGCCCTGTGTGAAAAAGTGATTGCCCCCCTTGTTAAAACATACTATAACTGTGGTTGTCCACACCTGAGTTAAATTTCTCTAGCCACACCCAGGCCTGATTATTGCCACACCTGTTCACAATCAAGGCATCACTTAAATAGGAGCTGCTTGACACAGTAAGGTCCACCAGAAGATCTTTAAAAGCTACACATCATGCCGAGACCCAAAGAAATTCAGGAACAATTGAGAAAGAAAGTAATTGAGATCTATCAGTCTGGAAAGGGTTATAAAGCCATTTCCAAAGCTTTGGGAATCCAGAGAACCACAGTGAGAGCCATTATCCACAAATGGCGAAGACATGGAACAGTGGTGAACCTTCCCAGGAGTAGCCGGCCGCCCAAAATTACCCCCAGAGCGCAGCGACGACTCATCCAAGAGGTCACAAAAGACCCCACAACAACGTCCAAGGAACTGCAGGCCTCACTTGCCTCAGTTAAGGTCAGCGTTCATGCCTCCACCATCAGGAAAAGACTGGGCAAAAATGGCCTGCATGGAAGAGTTCCAAGGAGAAAACCACTGCTGAGCAAAAAGAACATCAAAGCTCGTCTCAATTTCTCCACAACACATCTTGATGATCCCCAAGACTTTTGGGACAACATTCTGTGGACCGATGAGACAAAAGTGGAACTCTTTGGAAGGTGTGTGTCCAAGTATATCTGGCATAGAAGGAACACTGCATTTCATAAAAAGAACATTATACCAACAGTAAAATATGGTGGTGGTAGTGTGATGGTCTGGGGCTGTTTTGCTGCTTCAGGACCTGGAAGACTTGCCGTGATAAAAGGAACTATGAATTCTGCTGTCTACCAAGAGATCCTGAAGGAGAATGTCCGACCATCTGTTCGTGTACTCAAGCTGAAACGAACTTGGGTTCTGCAGCAGGACAATGATCCTAAACACACCAGCAAGTCCACCACCGAATGGCTGAAGAAAAACAAAATGAAGACTTTGGAGTGGCCTAGCCAAAGTCCTGACCTGAATCCTATTGAGATGTTGTGGTATGACCTTAAAAAGGCTGTTCATGCTCGAAAAAAACCCTCTAATGTAACTGAATTAGGACAATTCTGCAAAGATGAGTGGGCCAAAATTCCTCCAGGACGCTGTAAAAGCCTCATTGCACGTTATCGCAAACGCTTGGTTGCAGTTGTTGCTGCTAAGGGTGGCCCAACCAGTTATTAGGTTTAGGGGGCAATCACTTTTTCACACAGGGCCATGATGGTTTGGATTTTTTTTCACCTTTAATAATAAACACCTTCATTTACAAATTGCATTTTGTGTTTACTTGTGTTGTCCTTGACTATTGTTTAAATTGGTTTGATGTTCCGAAACACTTAAGTGTGACAAACATGCAAAGGAACAGGAAATGAGGAAGGGGGCAAACACTTTTTCACACCACTGTATATAGCAGTGATTACTGTATAAATGACAATGGTCCCAAAAATGTGTCAAAAATATCCGATGGGTCCCCCACAATGTCGCAGTCACAATAAAAATCGCTGATCGCCGCCATTACTAGTAAAAAATAATAAAAAATTATTAATAAAAATGCTATAAAACTATCCCTATTTTGTAAACACTATAACTTTTGCGCAAAAACCAATCAATAATCGCTTATTGCGATTTTTTTTACAAAAAATATGTAGAAGAATACGTATCGGCCTAAACTGAGGGAAAAAAACGTTTTTTTATATATTTTTGGGGGATATTTATTATAACAAAAAGTAAAAAATAATGCGTTTTTTTCAAAATTATCGCTCTATTTTTGTTTATAGCGCAAAAAATAAAAACCGCAGGGGTGATCAAATACCACCAAAAGAAAGCTCTATTTGTGGGAAAAAAAGGACGTCAATTTTGTTTGGGAGCCACATCGCATGACTGCGCAATTGTCAGTTAAAGCGACGCAGTGCCGAATCTCAAAAATTGGTCTGGTCGTTGACCAGCAAAATGGTCCGGTCGGAAAGTGGTTAAAGACCGGTCAAAATCAATAGTGGCTTTGAGAGATTGGTACATTTGTAAATGGAATGAGCTGAAATAAGCCAAATTTGGAAGCTACACTAGGAACATGGACATTTTTATTTGTATACATAATCTTTGATGTGTATGTATTGGCCTTTTTTCATGTTATTGGAGGACCACACATATGAGTTTATGTATTATCCATTGTCTGCTCATCACGTTATTAATTTCATTTTTAATGTATGGGGAATTTTTTTGGAGCACGCTGATTGGAGTATACTAAGCACATCAGTACTTTATTGATTTAGCACTTTTGATTAATTATCAAGTTTTTGGGAGCTCATTAAGCACATCAGCACTTTAGCACATATTGGATTCATTATTAAGCACCCAGCACTTTATTATATTATTATTAAGCACATACGGTAGTACTTTTATAGGAAGTTGGGAATATTCTACATTGGATTACTAATGGCAATTTCAAGCACTTAGCACCTTATGTTTGCAAATTGGACATGGTCACTTTTATAAGAATTGTTATGCTGTCTATTTTGCACTACTGATGCACTAGGTGGGAAGTAGGGATGAGCTTCGTGTTCGAGTCGAACGTACGTTCGACTCGAACATTGGCTGTTTGTCCGTTCGGCGAAATCCGAACACTTGGTCCGTTCGCGTCAAAATTCGCATGGCGCTCACGGCCCACAATGCACTGCGATGGCGCAGTGCATTACTGGCTCATGATTGGCCAAGCATGCACTGTGACCCCGCATGCTTGGCCAATCGCAGCGCCAGCAGCGAGGAGAGCCATGATTGGCCACAGGCAGGATGCCTGTGGCCAATCATAGCTGAGGCTGTGTAGTGCACGCCCCACACTATATAAGGCCGCCATTGAGGCGGCCTCGTGTAGTGTGTTAGCATCTGAAGCAGTGGGTGTTCTGTGTACCTTCAACACAGTACACACCGATCGTTTTTGGCTGATTTCCTATCTTGCTGTTGTGTAGTGGTTATTGTCTGTGCCCTGACTGCAGTATACACCACTATATTCACTATTCACTTCACTATATTTATATATCTTTAATAATAGAGCTTGCAGTCAGTAGTGTTAGGAGATAGTGCGTGCTGTCTGCGTGCTCTGTACCCAGTACATACCGCTATAATCCACCTACATAGCTGTTCTCTATTTGAGCCCAATTGCCATCTGCAGGAGTTATTGGAAGTTGTGTGTGCCTCCAGCACAGCACAGTATACATCTGTATATACCCCTTTATCTCTGCTGTTTTCTGGTTATTGTCTGCGTGCCCTGACCGCAGTATACACCGCGATATTCACCTAACCTATATAGCTAGTGATCTATCGTTAATAATAGAGCTTGCAGTCAGTAGTGTTAGGAAATAGTGCGTGCTGTCTGCGTGCTCTGTACCCAGTACATACCGCTATAATCCACCTACATAGCTGTTCTCTATTTGAGCCCAATTGCCATCTGCAGGAGTTATTGGAAGTTGTGTGTGCCTCCAGCACAGCACAGTATACATCTGTATATACCCCTTTATCTCTGCTGTTTTCTGGTTATTGTCTGCGTGCCCTGATCGCAGTATACACCGCGATATTCACCTAACCTATATAGCTAGTGATCTATCGTTAATAATAGAGCTTGCAGTCAGTAGTGTTAGGAAATAGTGCGTGCTGTCTGCGTGCTCTGTACCCAGTACATACCGCTATAATCCACCTACATAGCTGTTCTCTATTTGAGCCCAATTGCCATCTGCAGGAGTTATTGGAAGTTGTGTGTGCCTCCAGCACAGCACAGTATACATCTGTATATACCCCTTTATCTCTGCTGTTTTCTGGTTATTGTCTGCGTGCCCTGACCGCAGTATACACCGCGATATTCACCTAACCTATATAGCTAGTGATCTATCGTTAATAATAGAGCTTGCAGTCAGTAGTGTTAGGAGATAGTGCGTGCTGTCTGCGTGCTCTGTACCCAGTACATAGCGCTATAATCCACCTACATAGCTGTTCTCTATTTGAGCCCAATTGCCATCTGCAGGAGTTATTGGAAGTTGTGTGTGCCTCCAGCACAATATAAACTACCCAACTGCTGTTTTACCCAACTCCCTTCAGGCCATTACCATGTCTGGAAGGCCAGCAAGGAGAGGCAGACAGGCGCGAGCCGATAAAAGAGGGCAAGCAGGCTTTGTGTCTAGAGACAACAGTGCTGGTCGTGGACGCGGTGCATTGTCATCAGCACGTGGCCATGGGACATGCTTGTCCTTCTTTTCGGCAGCTGGACATGTTGAAACGCAACATGCCAACGACTTGGTAGAGTGGATGACCAAGCCCTCTTCATCCTCCTCATCCTCTCTCACCCAGTCTCAGGGTAGTCGCAAAGCAGCTGCCAACGCATCGTCTTCCCTCCTCTCAATGTCATCATCAGTGACTCCTTCCCTAGACCCACCACGTCCTCCTGAGGAGTCTCCTGAACTCTTTGAGCACAGTGTTGGGTACATGCTCCAGGAGGATGCCCAGTGTTTGGTGGGCTCTGATGATGACACTCAGCTAGAGGAAGGCAGTAGCGTGAGCGCAGAGAGAGGGCATGCTCAAGAAGGACAGCAATCTGGCAGTCATGTTCCACAAGCTGCAGCATAGTGCCAGGTTTGCTACAGCGATGAAGAGGGAGGGGATGATGAGGGCACTGACTCCACGTGGGTGCCTGGAAGGAGGGAGGAGGAGGAGGAGGAGGAGGAGGAGGAGGAGGCACATGTCCAACGAGGCAGGATGCCCTCCGGGGGCCAGCTTAGGGGCAGCACACCGACTGAATCACACCGCAGAGCTCCGCCTGTGCAGAGCGCTGCCTCTGCGCGTTATTCTAAAAGTTCTTTGGTGTGGGCCTTTTTTGAGACGAGTGCATCAGATCGCACCGCTGCTATTTGCAACATATGTCTCAAGCGTATCTCACGTGGCCAAAACATCAGCCGCTTGGGCACCACATGCTTGACCAGACATATGTTGACCTGCCATGCAGCTCGTTGGCAAGCGTACCTCAAAGACCCACACCAAAGAACAAAGCGGACCTCTCCTTGCTCCTCATCAGCTGGCATCTCCAACCCCACTAGACCTTCAGTGCTCTCTGAAACCTGCTCTGAGAGGAATGAAGGTGTAGAATTAGGTGTGTCACAGCCAAGTGCTTCCGGGAACTCTGCTAGCGGTACACCCACGTCCGATTATAGCAGGCAAATGTCCCTGCCCCAGCTGCTGGACCGGCGGAAGAAGTTTACTCCCAGCCATCCACATGCCCAGCGGTTGAATGCTAGCTTGGCTAAATTTCTAGCACTTCAACTGCTACCTTTTCAGTTGGTAGACTCGGCCCCCTTCCGTGAGTTTGTACAATGTGCGGTTCCTCAGTGGCAGGTCCCCAAACGCCACTTTTTCTCACGGAAGGCGATTCCGGCTCTCTACCGGCATGTGGAAGGCAATGTCCTTGCCTCGCTGGACAGGGCGGTCAGCGGTAAGGTGCATATTACCGCTGACTCATGGTCCAGCAGGCATGGACAGGGACGTTACCTGTCTTTCACGGCCCATTGGGTCACTCTTCTGGCTGCTGGGAAGGATGCAGGACAAGGTGCAGTAGTGTTGGAGGTTGTTCCGCCACCACGCCTCCAAAATGCTACTATTGGTTGTGACACACCTCTTTCCTCCACCCCCTCCTCTTCTTCTTCCTCCATGGCCTCTTCCAGTGCTCTGTCCTCAGAACCAGCGGTGCTCCATAGGCGTTGCAGGGGCTACGCAAGTACGCAGGCAAAACGATGCCATGCCGTGCTTGCGCTGGTTTGTTTGGGGGACAGGAGCCACACTGGGGCGGATGTTTTGTCAGCTCTGCAGGGGCAGGCCGAGAGGTGGTTGATGCCACGCCAGCTTAAGCCAGGAATGGTGGTTTGCGACAATGGCACCAACCTCCTCTCCGCCCTCCGACAGGGACAACTGACCCATGTGCCCTGTGTAGCTCACGTCCTTAACCTGGTGGTGCAGCGGTTCTTGGGCAGGTACCCCGGCTTACAGGATGTCCTGAAGCAGGCCAGGAAAGTCTGTGTGCATTTCCGCCGATCATTTAATGCCTGTGCTCGGCTGGCTGAGCTCCAAAAGGAGTTGAACCTGCCCAAGAACCGCCTTATATGTGACATGCCCACCAGATGGAACTCAACATTGGCCATGCTGCAGCGGCTGCACACGCAGCAGAGGGCCATCAATGAGTACCTGTGCGACTACGGCACCAGGACAGGGTCAGGGGAGCTTGGTTTTTTCTCACCACGCCAGTGGGGCATGATCAGGGATGCATGCACTGTCCTGTCACCGTTTGAGGAGGCCACAAGGATGGTGAGCAGTGACAGTGCATGCATCAGTGACACTGTACCTCTTGTCCATACGCTGCGTGGAATAATGGACAGGGCACTTGAGGCAGAACAGAGGCAGGAAGAGGAGGACTTCCTTGCCTCTCAAGGCCCCCTTTATCCAGACAGTGTTCCTGCTGTGCCACCCATCACACAGGAAGAGGATGAGGAGGAGGAAGAGGAGGAGGAGGATGATTGTGTCAGCATGGAGGTGGAGGCTGGCACTCAGCATCAGCAGCAGCAGCAGTCTTATAGGGATGATTTACAGTCCCAAGAAACACGTGGACTTGTACGTGGCTGGGAGGAGGTAGCTGCGGATCATGTTGTCCTTAGTGACCCAGAGGACTCCGGACCGAATGCCTCAGCTAACCTACGCTGCATGGCCTCCCTGATCCTGCAAAGCCTGCGGAAGGATCCTCGTATTCTTCGGATCAAGGAGAGGGACCATTACTGGCTGGCCACTCTCCTTGATCCACGGTACAAGGGTAAGGTTGCCGACCTTATCTTGCCATCGCAGAGGGAGCAGAGGATGAGACATCTCCGGGAGGCCTTGCAGAAAGCTCTGTGCAACGCGTTCCCAGAGACTGGGAGGTTACAAACTCCTGGTCCTGGACAACGTGTTGCTGAGGCATCGGTCAGAAGGAGCGGTGGAGAAGGTGGCCGTCTGACTGATGCTTTCAGACAATTTTTTAGTCCGCAGCCCCAAGGTATGATTGGTTCCAGCACCCATCGCCAGCGTCTGATTTACATGGTGCAGGAATACCTAGGGGCAAGGTCAGACTTGGACACCTTTCCCACCGAAAATCCTATGGCTTACTGGGTCTTGAGGATGGATCACTGGCCAGAGCTTGCACAGTATGCAATTGAGCTACTGGCCTGTCCTGCATCCAGCGTTCTTTCGGAACGTACCTTCAGTGCTGCTGGTGGCTTTGTTACCGATCACAGGGTGCGCCTGTCCACCGAATCAGTTGATCGACTGACCTTCATCAAGATGAATCAGTCTTGGATCACCCACAGCTACCAAGCACCTGAAGCTGATGTAACCGAATATTTTTTTTTTAAATACCACATCCCTTCAAGACTGCCTATGCTGATGCTGAGTGACTGTCCTGTTATGTTGATTGTCTATCCTCTTCCTCCTCCGCTGATATGTTGGAAGAACATTTTTGGTTCTGGGTGATGCCAGCAGCCCAATTTTTCTGCCCCTGTTTAACAGGGGCGTTTAATTACAATTTTTGATGCAATGCTTTGCAGCAGGGCTAATTCCTGCAATAAAACTAGAGTATATGGCAGAGGTTGCAGTGTGGTGGCACCAGCACCAGTGCCTAAGGCCCAATTTTTCTGCCCCTGTTTAACAGGGGCATTTAATTACAATTTTTGATGCAATGCTCTGCAGCAGGGCTAATTCCTGCAATAAAACTAGAGTATATGGCAGAGGTTGCAGTGTGGTGGCACCAGCACCAGTGCCTAAGGCCCAATTTTTCTGCCCCTGTTTAACAGGGGCGTTTAAGTACAATTTTTGATGCAATGCTTTGCAGCAGGGCTAATTCCTGCAATAAAACTAGAGTATATGGCAGAGGTTGGAGTGTGGTGGCACCAGCACCAGTGCCTAAGGCCCAATTTTTCTGCCCCTGTTTAACAGGGGCGTTTAAGTACAATTTTTGATGCAATGCTTTGCAGCAGGGCTAATTCCAGCAAAAAAACTAGAGAATATGGAAGAGGTTGCAGTGTGGTGGCACCAGCAGCAGTGCCTAAGGCCACATTTTTCTGCCCCTGTTTAACAGGGACATGTAATTACAATTCTTGATATAATATTTCACAGGAGGGCCCCTTCCTGTGCCCACCCAGAGTAACGGTGAGGACTTATAGTGTTGTGGCACCAGCACCACAACCACCAAAGGTCAATTTTTCTACCACTGTTCAACAATGGCATGTAATTACAATTCTTGATATAATCGTTCACAGCAGGGCGCTCCAGCGCCCACCAAGAGTCACTTTGAGGGCTTACAATGTTGTGGCAAAACCAACACCTTGTTCCGCCATTTCTGCAGAGCATATAGGGCAGGCCCCTACTTTCAAACATCCAACTTACAAACATCTCCTACTTGCAAACGCAAGGAGACAGCAGCAAGTGAGATGAAAAAAGATGGACGACAAAACAAATTATACAGGGGTGATAACCCTTCCCTATGTTTTCCAAAAAGCTTAAAAATTGTTTTTTTGACTGGAGCTAGACTTTAAAAATGTACCAGTTGAAAATTACAAACAGATTCAACTTAACACAACAAACCTACACAGTCCCTGTCTTGTTTGCACCGCCTGTATACTGCTGTTCTGAGTATATAGGGCCTGGGGGCCACACGCATTTCCTTTTTTTAATCTGGGTACAGGGTTCCCCTTAATATGCGTACAAGACCCAAATAGGCTGGTAATGGGCAGGGAGGGCTACCCATGCCAATTTTCTGAATGATTTTCAACCATATTGCAGGAACTAGATATAACATTAAAACCGCAAGCAGTTTTAAATGGTGTTATTTCCGTTAAATGTCATTTTGTGCAGGGACTGTTCTAAACACGGGAAACACGTGGCACTTCACAGGCATACTACAGACACCCCACAGGCACCATATTTAAAGGAATATTTCACTTTTTTTTTTTCACTTTAATCGTCATTAAAATCAGTGCTCCCGCAAAAACGGCCGTTTTTAAAACTTTTTTTTGCATTGACCCATATCCCCTGGGGCAGGAGCCAGGTCTCTAAACCCTTTTTAGGACAGTATCTTGCATATTAGCCATTAAAATTAGCACTTTCCATTTCGACCGTTCGAGTCCCATAGACTTCAATGGGGTTCTAACGTTCGTAACGAACGTGGGGTCCGTTCGAAAGTTCTGGTGCGAACCGAACTGGGGGGTGTTCGGCTCATTCCTAGTGGGAAGATAATTAGAGCGCATCATTTGGAATTTTCAAAGGGCAGCTTTACCATCTGAGAAGATAAAGAGCCTTATCCATAAAATTCCACAAAAGACTTCAAGCTGTCATGGATGTTAAAAGGGGCAATACACGGTATTAAGACCTGGGGTATGTAAACTTTTGATCAGGGTCATTTGCTTAGTTTCTGTTGTGATTATGATTTAAGCACTTCAATACAGGGCTTCCTTCCCAGACCAATTTTTATCTTTCAGCACTCTCACACCTTGAATGACAAATACTCAGTCATGCCACATTGTACCCAAACCAAATTTTGATCATTTTTTTTCACAAACAGAGCTTCCTTTTGGTGGTATTTAATGACCGCTGGGTTTTTAATTTTTTGCAATATAAGCCAAAAAAGAGAGAAATAAAAAAAAAATAAAAACTTTTTTTTAGTTTGTATTGTAAAATTTTGCAAATAAGTAATTTTTCTTCATAGATTTGGGCCAAAATGTATACTGATACATATCTTTAGTAAAAATAACCCAAATTAGTGTATATTATGTGGTCTCTGTGAAAGTTATAGTCTTCAAGCTATGGTGCAAATCATTGAAAAATGATCACATCTGATCACACCTGATGTACTGAAGGCCTATCTCATTTCTTGAGACCCTAAGAAGCCAGGAGAGTACAAATACCCCACAAATTACCCCTTTTTAGAAAGCAGACATTCCAAGGTATTTAGCAAAAGGCATGATGAGTTTTTTGAAGTTGTAATTTTTCCCCACAATTCTTGGGATTTTTTTTTTTGCACAAAATTGTCATAATAACAAGTTATTACATACAGAGGCCAAACATTAAAATAGCACCGTCAGGCATTCTACATGCATAAATTACACATCTCATTTCTCAACCACCTATTACAATTTTGAAGGCCCTGGAGCACCGGCACAATGGAAACGCCCACAAAATGGCCCCATTTTGGAAAGCTAACACCCCATTGTATAATCTATGAGGCATAATGAGTCCTTTGAATGGTTTATTTTTTTCCGAAGGTTTTTGGAATATGTGTAAAAAAAATGAAAACATTTTTTTTTTTATACAAAGTTGTCCATTTATAAGATATAAACGCATAGCATGTACATAGCAAAAATAACGCCCCTAAATACATTCTGCTACTCCTTCCGAGTATGGCGACACCACATGTGTGAGACTTTTACACAGCCTGACCACATACAGAGGCCCAACATTGAAGTAGCACTGTCAGGCGTTCTACAAGCATAAATTACACATCTAATTTCTCAACTACTTATTACAGTTTTGAAGACCCTGGAGCACCAGGACAATGGAAACGCCCACAAAATTACCCCATTTTGGAAAGCTAACACCCCAGCATATAATCTATGAGGCATAATGAGTCTTTTGAATGGTTCATTTTTCTCCAGAAGTTTTTGGAAAATGTGGAAAAAAATGAAAACACATTTTTTTTACACACTGTTGTCAACTTATAAGATATTTCCAACACATAGCATGTATATAGCAAAAAGGACACCCCAAAATGCATTCTGCTACTCCTCCTGAGTATGACAATACCACATGTTTGAGATTTTTGCACAGCCTGGCCACATACAGAGGCCCAACATCCAAGTAGCACTGTCAGGTGTTCTAGGAGCATAAATTACACACATAAATTCCTGCCAACCTATCACATTGTTGAAGGCCCTTCATATTTCTAACACATAGCATGTACTGTACATACCAATTACAAACCAAAATACATTGAATGAATGAATGAATGAAATACTTGTATAGCGCACAATGCAAACTGAATCGCCTAATTCTGCTGAGCAAAGCATAAAGAAAAGATTACCTGCGGTTTTAGTAGAGCAGTGGTCCACAGAGGAGAGCATCAGTCCAGGCAGCAGGCAGGAACATGGACAGCGACAGCAAAACAGGCAGCAGGCAGGAATAGTCAGTACAGGTAGAGATGTTGTCAGCACAGCCAAAGCATTGGTCCAGATAGCAGGCAGGAATACTGTCCATAGTACATGCAGCAGGCAGAGGTATAGTCAGCACAGTCAGAGTATTTGCCCAGGGAGCAGGCAGGACCATCAAGCTTAGGGCATTGGTCAGGAAAGAATGGGGACAGGGGTAGAGGCTTCTCCCACCCAAATTGCTTTGAAGCCTCCGGACAACCAGACCCTGTTCTGGGAACACAGAAAACCAATCACTGGTTTTCTGAACTCAGAACACTATTCTGGAACCCCTCACATTTGTGAGACCCCTGTGTAGCAGGGTGATAGATCAGTCCAAGATGCAGGCAAAAACATGGTCAACAGCCAGAGGTCAGTGCAGGTAAAAGGCAGAAATAGACAGTAGGCAGAGGCATAGTCGATACAGTCCAGGGTCAGTTTACGTGAAAGGCAGAAACATGATGGATAAACAATGCAGACGGTAGGCAGAGGCATAGTAGAGAAACAGGCCAGGGTCAGTTCACATGGAAGACAATAATGTGGTTGGTTGAGGCAGGGAAATATTCAGGAAAGATTTTGAAAATCGGGAAATGGCAGCATTAGAAACATGGGCTAATATTTTTCCAGAGTGTGATATTGCTTGAAGCATTCTCTGATGCAAAGGCGGTTGGGAGGGACAGTCAGGACAATGGAAGCTGGTGTCTTTCCTAACTCCTCTTTTGGTGCACACCCAACATTTTTTTTGGCATTGTCTTCTGAATCCTGATGGTGCAATATGATCTGGAAAATGACGCTCATGTAGTCTGCTGACACAATCGGAGTGAATGCTTTCTGGGGGGTGATACTTGCTGGTAGATCAAGGAAGTGACAATGTCTTTAAAAAACTTTATGAAGGTGGTGGGTGTTTCTGTTGATTTTTGGTAGATGATGAAAGAAGGGCCAAATGAAAAAAGTAAATTGCGACTTTTTTGTACCAGAAGAGGGATTTTCTTGTTGAAAGATAGGGCTGCAACATTTGATCATTTAAATTCACCCCCCCCCCCCCATGAATTTACTGTACTCGTTGATACAGGAAGGCTTGCGAACGGGACATCCTGCGAAGTTCCACCGAGGTGTCATCGTGGATGGTGGACATGATGTGTACATCTTTCCTATCCCTCCACTTCACAGCCAACAATTCCTCGTTCCTCAAGCTTGCCGATTCCCCCCTTTGAATGGTTGTGGTGACAAGATGCTGTGGGAAGCTCTTTCGGTTTTTCCTTGTTGTACCACAGGCCAAATTTTTTTTTTTTGGTGCAGGTGGCGGAGAAGGGGCAAACTGGTGTAATAGTTGTCCATGTAAATATGATACCCCTTTTGGAGGAGTGGGAATGCCAACTCCCAAACAATTTTTCCACTTATTCCCATGTAAGATGGACACTCAGGGAGCTGGGGCTGGGAATCTTTGCCTTCGTACACGCGGAACAAGTGCACATAACCGGTGGTGCTTTCACAGAGCTTGTTGAGCTTCAAGCCATACCTCGCCCTCTTACTGGAGATATATTGCTGGATTCCCAGCCGGCCTGGGAAATGCACCAGGGATTTATCCACAGATATGTTTTTGTCAGGGACATAAAGTTCGGCAAACTTTTTGGAAAAAAAATGAATTAGGGGGTGAATTTTATATAGTTTATCAAAGTTTGGGTGATTTCGGGGGGGGGGGGGGGGGGGGCAGTGTGAGTTGTCACTGAAATGCAGGAAGCGCATTATAATTTTGTATTGGGACTTGGACATGGCCGATGAAAAAATTGGCATATGGTGGATGAGTTTGGTCGACCAATACTTATGCATTTCATTTTTTTTTGTAAACCCCATGTTGAGGTTTAGGCCTAAAAACTATTTAAGCTCCACCACTGTTAGGGGTCTCCATTCAAAAGTGGGGGCATAGCTGGAGCTGGGGTTGGTTGCAATGAATTGTTGGCCAAAAAGGTTGGTTTGGTGCACAATGCCTTGAACCAATTAGTCGGGGGAAAAATAAATAGAAAAAATCAATTTGGGAAAAACCTGCAGTGTTGACTTGCACACCTGGCTCTGCTGTAAAAGGGGGGATCCTGGCTGACCCTGTGGTAGAAGGCAGCCACAATGGGTTTGCCAAGGCATCTGAAATCTGGGTTTGGGCCCTAATTCTTTGACGTGCACTTGCACTTAGCCTTTCCTCCTGGAGTCTAGCAGCGCTTGTACTGGGCCTCTCCTCCTGGGGTCTACTGCCGTTGGCACTGCTGGTAGCTACCTGGTGTACAGACCATCTTCTTTTTGGACGGACTGCTTCCTCTTCCAATTCGGATCCTGATGTGCTGCCTTTGGGGGGCTTATATTCCGAACCAGAATAAGAATCAGGACTGAGCAGTGAGAACTCCCCGTTGCTCAAATCAGTCAGACTGAGTATTTGGTATGCCCCTTCTGGGGTGTACACCTTTCTGGACATAGTTACTGTAGGTACTCTGGTGGCAGGTACTCTGGTGGTAGGCAGGGAGGTGGTGGGTATTCTGGTGAGGTGGCAGGTACTCTGGTGGCGGGTACTCTGGTGGCAGGTGGTGAGGTGGCGGGTACTCTGGCAGTGAGTACTCTGGTGGTGGGTATTCTGGTCTGGGGGTGAGGTGGCGGGTACTACTGATGGACAGGTACTAGATGACAGGTACTCCTGATGGACAGGTACTAGAGGACAGGTACTCCTAATGGACAGGCACTAGATGGCAGGTACTCCTGATGACAGGTACTAGATTACAGGTACTCCTGATGGACAGGTACTAGATGACAGGTAGTCCTGATAGACAGGTACTAGATGACAGGTACTCCTGATGGACAGGTACTAGATGACAGGTACTCGTTATGACAAGTACTAGATGACAGATCTTCTTTATTTAGGGGAGGGGGGGGGCAATCTGGGCACAGTAGTACATATACTAGGATACAGTAATGTGTAATGTGTCTGTTAGCTGATCTCCTCCTCACACTGGATCTGTGTGTGAAGAGGAAAACCCAGCAACAGCAGTTAAACACAGTTTGTTTACATTTAGTGACTGGCTGTCATTGGACACATTTCATTGGCTCTTTACACTGATTGAGGCTGGGTTGTATCCAAGGGAAAAGCCTCAGCCCCGATCGCCATGCTGCTCACCCCTGGGGGCACACGCGGGCGCCATGCGCGCCGCTACCCAAGCAGCTCTGCCAAGTGACCAATCACAGCCGGTCACGCTGCTCCGTTACCTGCCGCCACCGCTCCAATACCCCCATTGGGGAACAGCTGTGTCCCGAGGGACACACCAGATCCCTGATTGCCGCTCTGCAGTCCCCCGGGGGCCCGCAATAGCGGCGGAAAGCCGAGGACGTCATATGACGCCCACCCAGGATGGGAGATCCCATCTGTGGGAGTCATTTGACTATGGCTGGGTATTGAAGTGGTTAAAAAGAGTAAACACAGTTGATTGATAATAAATTGCTTCAGTCAAACACTAACCATAAGTGAAAGAAAAGGTATTCATATTCTCTGAAAAATGGCCAAGAAATCATAAATTCTGCCAGGGTGTGTAAACTTATGAGCACAACTATATATATATATATATATATATATATATATATATATATACACACACACACACACACACATACAGTGTATATATATATATATATATATATATTGTGAGGGGTTAGCTCGGCAGCGGGTGTGTGTGACCCCCTGGATGGGTTCACAACACAAAATCAGGCACAGCAGACAGCGTTGTAGGTATAAAAAAAACAAAAGATGCGGTTTATTCATGCTACATGCAGTAAAAAATATAACAGCCAAAACAAAAGGAAAACATGAAAATAAATCCTGGTCAGCTTGACCTCTAAATACACACATAGATTCCCTGTCTAACAACTGAATGCAGCCTTGTGCTGCACCAGTCCCTGTCTCTGTTGTAGAGGTTTGCCACACAGGCGTTAACTCACCGCACAGAACAGGTGTCACACTCCCCAGTCTATACAACACAAACTGGTTCCAGGATGGAGCATCTCCCTAAGCATGCTGGGGTTTTTTGTAGAGGTCTTAATGAGCCCACTTACTTCAGCTGGGCTCATTAACTCTTCTCCTCTAGTTGTACAAGTCTGCATAAAGCCTGAATCTAGGGCACACATATTTCCCATCCTGGATACAACCAGGTGACTTTACCTGCCTGCTGCCACAATATATATATATATATATATATATATATATATATATATATATATATATATATATACTCACCGACCACTTTATTAGGTACAGCTTGCTAGTACTGGCTTGGACCTCTTTTGGTCCTTTGAGCCTTACTTCTTTGTGGCATAGATTCTACAAGGTGTTGGAAACATTCCTCAGAGATTTTGGTCCATGTTGAAATGCTAGTATCACACAGTTACTGCAGATTTGTCAGCTGCACATCCATGATGCAAATCTTCCATTCCACCACATCCCAAAGGCGCTCTATTGGATTGAGATCTGGTGACTGTGGAGGTCATTGGAGTACAGTGGACTCATTGGCATGTTCAAGAAACCAATGGTGAGATGATTTGAGCTTTATGACATAGTACATTATCCTGCTGGAAGGAGCCATCAGAAGATGGGTACACTGTAGTCATAAAGGGATGGACATGGTCAGCAACAATACTCAGGTAGGCCGTGGCATTTAAATGATGTTCAATTGGTACTAAGGGGCCCAAAGTGTGCCAAGAAAATATCCCCCACAACATTACACCACCAGCCAGAACCTATAATACAAGACAGGATGGATCCATATATATTTACTCTATATACAAGTATGTTTTCTTAACTCAAAAAACACCTTCTTTTGCTCTCAGCCAATCTTTTTTTTTTCTTGCTAGTGTGATCCAACTTGTTAGAGGGTAGCTATATTCATTTTCCATGGGCTCACTGTATGTAGAAACAAAGCCACTCCCTGTTGTTCGCTCCTGAAACGAACTAGACACTATGGACTATGGGATGCGTAGTGTGCATAGAGCAGTGCACCTGACCGCAGCTATTGTACACCACTAATTTCAAACAAATAAAAGCGAGGGACAAGGAGGCGTAAGGGAGCTCAGGGAGGACATTACAAAGAGTCAGAAAAACACAGTAAGCTACCATTTGAAAAAAAGATTAGAGTGCATTTAAGTAGTGGATGCGTATGGGTTCATTTTAGAAAATAAAGATATTGTTTAGTGTCACTTCAAACTGTACGTAAGCTCCAGTAGGGGGTGAAACATGTTAGAGGAGTGGATCCTGGGTTGAGAGTCCCTGTCTGTGCATGTGCCAAATAATAAAGTTGATTTTACCCCTTTGGAGATGGTGTGAGGCTCCAGGACTTTGCTAAATGGCATTTGTGAGCAACAGACCACAGAGGAGTGAGCATCTGCGAGCATGGAGTAAGAGCTTAGATCCTGGTGAACCAGCTGTATCTCAACAGAGGATGACACTTTCTTTTTTTGTAAATCCTTTAGAGGATGACACTTCTAACGCATTTTGGCTTGGGTTCTACTGATTGTAAAACTTGAGTATATGTGGAACTACAACTCTCAGCATGCTTGATTGTTTCACAAACCCTGAGTGAGAGAGAAAGAGAAAGAGAAAGAGAGGCGTATACACAGATTAGACAAAAACACAGATGGCAGGGGGATACTGTCACAAACTGTCACCAGGGGGTTACCGGCACAGACATGTCAGATACACATCAGAGAGATAGGAACAAAGAAACCTCTAGACGTCAGGTTGTAAGTAGGATGTCAGCAACAAGAGTAACATTAAAATGTATTATTTTACTAAAAGAGAAGTGGATGCTTGAAAATGACTTCTAGCAGAGGTAATGAATCAATAGTGTATTTAAGCTTTCTTGGAAGGAACCTTCAGAAATGTAAAAGACATCTAGGAAAGTGTAGGCTCCCCTGTTAGAAAAACATATTTTTTTGGTGATGCACTTTGCTTTTCATGAATGTAAGGCTTACACTTGCCCTCCATGAAAACAGCTAAATGTACTGTTGTATCTAACAAAGATCTTTTATTTTGGGAAGACATTTTTGTGACACACCCTTGTTGGTCAGGCGGTCATTCTGCTAGTTTTTGGTTTAGCATTTTTGCTTTCTGGTTCACTTCTCTGCTATTGGATAAAGGTGATAATGCTGATTTATTGTCTAATGACAGCTGTCCCTGATTTCGAGGGACTCTCCCTGATTTGGATAGACTGTCCCTGATTTTGAGCAATGTCCCTCTGTCCCTCTTTCCTCCGCATTTGTCCCTCATTTTGGTCTGATCTATATAGTTGTATATAAAATGCACTTTTTATCTTTCAAAAAGTGTTTCCCAGTGCTAAACCTTTCATCCAATTTCTAAATGGCTGCATTTGTACATTTTAAAAGCCAATAAATAGGAATAGTAGTGGTAAAAAACGTCCTTGTGGATTTAATTATTAATTATGTCCTATGCCTACATACATCTTTTAGTAGGTGTTCCTCATTCCCATCTCAAAATCAAAATGTTGGGAGGTATGGGGATGTCAAGAGGAAGGAAGTTGCACAGATGAACCAGGAAGTTGCATTACTAAATCAAATAAAGAGTTAAAAAACACATGAGGCAAAATCCTGACTGGCCTAATAATTTGGGCCAATCAGTTGAGGAGCACTGTCTCACCTGAGTATAAGGTGGGGCCCCCAATATTGAACCTGGCAATGTACCAAAATAAAACAAGGGGAAAGAACCCAAAAAGTGGTTCCACAAGAAAAGGGGGGCACACTGGAGACACAGCAGCGGCTGTTTCAGGGCGCTTTGCGGTGCAATGTCAGCCTGTGCTCATCAAATTAGCAGAAGGAGCCCAAAGGGTGGTGCTAAACAGCTGAAAACCACATAGTACGTCACTACGTTCATGTTTGTTTGTCAACAATTCCTTGCCGTTTGTATGCAAGACAAAATATAGGCACAGAGATAGAGATATGCCCCAGTTGAGGATCTATAGTGTCAAAACACGTCTGTTTGCTTATCGTATGCCTTCCACATTGCTGTTTTACTATCTGTTCCTGATGTATGATCTTAATAATTTTTTTGATTGACCTGCATTGGGAGCCATTCTTTTTATATTTTTTCTGCATACTTGGCTATTGTTGAGAACATCTTCTTCCACGGCCACGCTCTGGATCGACTCATCGGCTGGTCCATTGACATCATCTGATCGAATGGTCTGGAGCCCAGGGATACATTGTCCTGTTCCGTTTGGCTTTCGTAGCTGCATTCCATCAGAGAGCAAGAAATCAGTGCTCAGAGCCTACTTGTCCCACTGCCGTATGGTATGTGTGTCCATCACATCTGGAAGAGTATTCCATCATTCCATTTGACTATTGTGTTTGAAGTTCTCTACTTCCATCTGAGTCACTCCATTTGGTATTGTCTTCAAATATCCCAGTTTTTCACCGTCTCTGGAAGTGGATTTTCTTCACTGCTGGCATTCTATAGACTATGGTGTTTATGCTTTCGGATATGCACATCATGTGTTTTTTGATTGCTTTACAGTGAAATGTTTTCATTTGTATACACTGTTTTGTTTACATTTTTTATTATTTTTTGCACCATTTATTTTGCTTTGCGGTTCATGTTATGTTCATTCACAATCATTCTAAGTAGATGTTACATCGTCACTTTCATGTTACTGTGTATTAGCCCTGTTTGAATACAGAGGCATTTCACTTTTTAGTGCTACACTATTTACCGTATAGTCACTCTTATTTGGACTTTGTTTGTTTGAGTGTTGACAGCTGAAAAAAAAGAGTAAATAAAAACACACACACACACACATTTTTTTTTTTGTTTAAGTCTCATGTTGTAAATGCACTGTCAATTACATCACCCAGAAATGCAGATCCTCGTCCTAATCAATCACAATGCTTGACACCAGCAGATCCTCATCCTCATAAATCACAACGCTTGACGCCAGCTGACCAGCTGAAAGAATAAAGCCTGACAACTGCCGACATGATCTCTTGATGACTGCTTGCCGCAAACGATAACTCCAGTGATGACGGGTGGGCAAGGTCTCTGGGAAGATTTCATAGGCCCAATATAATACTGTCCATAGAACTTGGGAGCAGACCCCATGCCATTTTGTTTTGTTTTTGACTACAGATCCTCATCAAGGATGGGCTATTTTTGCATTGTGTCCCCCTTTGAAATTTATACCAGAACTGAGGAGCCACACCATTTATTTTTATTTTTGCATGGCCGTTTTCAGGCAGCATATGAAAGGGGTCCAGGTGCTATTCCGGATCCCTTCCTTAACAACCATTGACAGTGGAAGAATGGGATGGCCATTTATTTTACAGAGAGACAACCCAATGCTACATATGAAGTTTGGCTCTTGCTGATCATGCTAAAAGTCTAGCTCTCAGACAAACGCCCAAATAAGCAAAATTTGATCTGGACTTGTTTTTGGACCAAATTGGTATTTCATCCCTATCATCCCTTCTTCAACATATTTCATGGTGTACATATAAATAATCTATTGTAACTAAGGATGAGCCGAACACCCCCTGGTTCGGTTCACACCAGAACCTTCGAACGGACCAAAAATTTGTACGAACTTTAGAACCCCATTAAAGTCTATGGGACTCGAACGTTCAAAATCAAAAGTGCTAATTTTAAAGGCTAATATGCAAGATATTGTCCTAATAAGGGTTTGGGGACCCGGCTCCTGCCCCAGGGGACATGGATCAATGCAAATTTTTTTTTTTTAAACGGCTGTTTTTTCGGGAGCACTCATTTTAATGACTATTAAAGTGAAAAAAAAAAAGTGAAATATTCCTTTAACCACTTCAGCCCCGAACCATTTTGCTGGTCAAAGACCAGACCACTTTTTGCGATTCGGCACTGCGTCGCTTTAACTGACAATTGCGTGGTCATGCGACGTGGCTCCCAAACAAAATTGACGTACTTTTTTTCCCACAAATAGAGCTTTCTTTTGGTGGTATTTGATCACCCCTGCGGTTTTTATTTTTTGCGCTATAAACAAAAATAGAGCGACAATTTTGAAAAAAACGCACTATTTTTTACTTTTTGTTATAATAAATATCCTCAAAAATATATAAAAAAAACACTTTTCTCCCTCAGTTTAGGCCGATACATATTCTTCTACATATTTTTGGTAAAAAAAATCGCAATAAGTGATTATTGATTGGTTTGCGCAAAAGTTATAGCGTTTACAAAATAGGGGATAGTTTTATGGCATTTTTATTAATATTTTTTTTTTTACTAGTAATGGCGGCGATCAGCGATTTTTATTGTGACTGCGACATTATGGCGGACATTTTTGACAAATTTTTGGGACCATTGTCATTTATACAGCAATCACTGCTATATAGTGATTCCTGTGTAAATGACACTGGCAGTGAAGGGGTTAACCAGTGGGTGGCAGTGTAGGGGGTTAAGTGTTCCTAGGGGTGTGTTACTAACTGTTGGGGGCTGGGCTTTCATTTAGTGAACACTGATCTCTGCTCCAATCACATGGAGCAGAGATCAGCATCACTAGTTGCTAGGCAGAACGGGGAGATGCTTTTTACAATGGCATCTCTCCGTTCAGCCGCCCCGTGAGACGATCGCGGGTATGCCCACGGCGATCAAATCCGCGGGACCCGTGACCGGACTCACAGGGGTCCCGACCGGCATGCGAGAGCACCGCCGGCGGCGCACTCGCGATGGCAGGGTGGCAAATTTAAAGGGACATACAGGTACGCCCATTTGCCTGCCCGTGCCATTCTGTCGACGTACATCGGCGTGCGCTGGTCGGGAACTGGTTAAATATCGTGCCTGGGGGGTGTCTATAGTATGCCTGTGAAGTGGCATGTGTTTCCTGTGTTTAGAACAGTCCCTGCACAAAATGACATTTAACAGAAAAAAAGTAATTTAAAACTGCTTGCGGTTTTAATGTAATGTCTGGTTCCCTGTATAATGTTTTTGGCCGTCCGTCTTTTTTCATCTCACTTCCTGTTGTCTCCTTGCCAGTAGGAGACATTTGTAAGTTGGATGTTTGAAAGTAGGGGCCTGCCCTATATGTTCTGCAGAAATTTGGCCCTAAGGTGTTGCCACAAGTTAACACTGTAAGCCCTCAAAGTGATTCTTGGTGGGAGCGCCCTGCTGTGAACTATTATATAAAGTATTGTAATTACATGCCATTGTTGAACAGTGGTAGAAAAATTTGGCCTTTGGTGGTGGTGGTGGTGCGGGTGCCACAACACTGTAAGTCCTCACAGTTACTCTCGGTGGGCGCTGGAACGGGCCCTGCTGTGAAATATTATATCAAGAATTGTAATTACATGCACCTGTTAAACAGGGGCTGAAAAATTGGGCCTTAGGCACTGGTGCCACAACACTGCACACCCCTCACAGATACTCTAGATGGAGCGCAGGAATGAGCCCTGCTGCAAAGTATTGCATCAAAAATTGTAATTACATGCCCCTGTTAAACAGGGGCTGAAAAATTGGGCCTTGGGCACTGGTGCTGGTGCCACGACACTGCAACCTCTCCCAGATAATTTAGTTGGAGTGCAGGAATGAGCCCTGCTGCAAAGCATTGCATCAAAAATTTTAATGACATGCCCCTGTTAAACTTGGGCTGAAATATTGGGCCTTAGCCACTGGTGGCGGCACCCAGAACCAAAAATGTTCTTCCAAGCTATCAGCAGGATCATTGAGGAGGAAGAGGATAGTCAGTCAACATAATAGGATAGTCACTCAGCATCAGCATAGGCAGTCTTGAAGGGATGTGACATTTAAAAAAAAAAGCTTCAGGTGCTTGGTAGCTGGTGGTGATCCAAGACTGATTCATCTTTATGAAGGTCAGTCAATCAACCGAGTCGGTGGACTGGCGCCACCCTGTGATCGGTTAAAAAGCCTCCAGCAGCACTGAATGTGCATTCCGAAAGAATGCTGAATGCAGGACAGGCCAGTAGCTAAATTGCATGCTGTGAAAGCTCTGGCCAGTAATCCATCCTCAAGACCCAGTAAGCCAGAGGATTTTCGGTGGGAAAGGTGTCCAAGTCTGACCTTGCCCCTAGGTATTCCTGCACCGTGTAAATCAGATGCTGACGATGGTTGCTGGAACCGATCATACCTTGGGGCTGCGGACTAAAAAATTGTCTGAACGCATCGGTCAGGCGGCCACCTTCTCCACAGCTCCTTCTGTGACTGACCGAAGCCTCAGCAACACGTTGTCCAGGACCAAGAGTTTGTAACCTCCCAGTCTCTGGGAATGCATTGCACAGACCTTTCTGCAAGGCCTCCCGGAGATGTCTCATCCTCTGCTCCCTATGTGATGGCAAGATAAGTTCCGCAACTTTACCCTTGTACCGTGGCTCAAGGAGAGTTGCCAGCCAGTAATGGTCCCTCTCCTTGATCCGAAGAATACAAGGATCCTTCTGCAGGCTTTGCAGGATCAGGGAGGCCATGCAGCATAGGTTAGCTGAGGCATTCGGTCCGGAGTCCTCTGGGTCACTAAGGACAACATGATCCGCAGCCACGTACAAGTTCACGGGTTTCTTGGGACTGTAAATCATCCCTAAAAGACTGCTGCTGCTGATGCTGAGTACCAGGCTCCATGTCCATGCTGACACAATCCGCCTCCTCCTCATCCTTTTTGTCCTTATCCTGTGTTATGGGTGGAACACTGTCTGGGTAAAGAGGGCCTTGAGAGGCAAGGAAGTCCTCCTCTTCCTGCCTCTGGTCTGCCTCAAGTGCCCTGTCCATTATTCCACGCAGCGTATGCTCCAACAGGTGGACAAGAGATACAGTGTCACTGATGCATGCACTGTCACTTCTCACATCCTTGTGGCCTCCTCAAAGGGTGACAGGACAGTGCATGCATCCCTGATCATGCCCCACTGGTGTGGTGAAAAAAAAACAAGCTCCCCTGACCCTGTCCTGGTGCCGTAGTCACACAGGTACTCATTGCTGGCCCTCTGCTGTGTGTGCAGCCGCTGCAGCATGGCCAACGTTGAGTTCCACCTGGTGGGCATGTCACATATAAGGCAGTTCTTGGACAGGTTCAACTCCTTTTGGAGCTCAGCCAGCCAAGCACTGGCATTATATGATCGGCAGAAACGCACACAGACTTTCCTGGCCTGCCTCAGGAGATCCTGTAAGCCCGGGTACCTGCCCAAGAACCTCTGCACCACCAGGTTAAGGACGCGAGCCCCACAGGGCACATGGGTCAGTTGTCCCTGTCGGAGGGCGGAGAGGAGGTTGGTGCCATTGTCGCAAACCACCATTTCTGGCTTAAGCTGGCATGGCGTCAACCACCTCTCGGCCTACCCCTGCAGAGCTGACAAAATATCTGCCCCAGTGTGGCTCCTGTCCCCCAAACAAACCAGCGCATCTTTCTGCCTGCGTATTTGCGTAGCCCCTTGAACGCCTACAGAGCACTGCTGGTTCCGAGGACAAAGCACAGGAAGAGGCCATGGAGGAAGAAGAAGAGGAGGGGGTGGAGGAGATAGGTGTGTCACAACCAGTAGTAGCATTTTGGAGGCGTGGTGGCGGAACAACCTCCAACACTACTGCACTTTGTCTTGCATCCTTCCCAGCTGCCAGAAGAGTGACCCAATGGGCCGTGAAAGATAGGTAACGTCCCTGTCCATGCCTGCTGGACCACGAGTCAGCGGTAATATGTACCTTACCACTGACCGCCCTGTCCAGTGAGGCATGGACATTGCCTTCCACATGCAGGTAGAGAGCCAGAATCGTCTTTCATGAGAAAAAGTGGCGTTTGAGAACCTGCCACTGAGGAACCGCACATTGAACAAACACGGAAGGGGACAGAGTCTACCAACTGAAAAGGCAGCAGTTGAAGTGCTAGCAATTTAGCCAAGCTAGAATTTAACTGCTGGGCATGTAGATGGCTGGGAGTGAACTTCCTTTGATGGTCCAGAAGGTGGGGCAGGGAAATTTACCTGGTACAATCGTATGTCAGTGTACTGCTAGCAGAGTGCCCGCAAGTACTTGGCTGTGACATACCTAATTCTACACCTTCATTCCTCTCAGTGCAGGTTTCAGAGAGGACTGAAAGTATAGAGGGGTTGGAGATCCCAGCTGAGGAGGAGCAAGGAGAGGTCCGCTTTGTTCTTTGGTGTGGGTCTTTAGGGTACGCTTGCCAACGAGCTGCATGGCAGGTCAAAATATGTCTGGTCAAGCATGTGGTGCCCAAGCGGCTGATGTTTTGGTCACGCGAGATACGCTTGAGACATATGTTGCAAATAGCAGCGGTGCGATCTGATGCACTTGTCTCAAAAAAGGCCCACACCAAAGAACTTTTGGAATAACCTGCGGTGTGATTCAGTCGGTGTGCTGCCCTTAAGCTGACCCCCGGAGGGCATCCTGCCACGTTGGAGATGTGCCTCCTCCTCTCTCCTATCAGGCACCCACATGGAGTCAGTGACCTCATCATCCCCTCCCTCTTCATCACTGGAGCAAACCTAGCAGTATGCTGCAGCTTGTGGAACATGACTGCCAGATTGCTGTCCTTCTTGAGCATCCCCTCTCTCTGCGCTCACGCTACTGCCTACTCACCTCTAGCTGGGTATCATCATCAGAGCCTTCAAAACACTGGGCATCCTCCTGGATCATGTACCCAACACTGTGCTCAAACAGTTTGGGGGACTCCTCAGGAGGACATGGTGGGTCTAGGGAAGGAGTGACTGATGACATTGAGACGAGGGAAGAGGACGCGTTGGCAGCTGCTTTGCCAGTACCCTGAGCCTGGGTGAGAGAGGATGAGGAGGATGAGGAGGGCTTGGTCATCCACTCTACCAAGTCTTCAGCAAGTTGCGGCTCAACACGTCCAGCTGCTGAAAATGAGGACAAGCATGTCCCATGGCCACGCGCTGATGACGATGCACTGTGTCCATGACCAGCACTGTTGCCTCTAGAGACAGAGCCTGCTTGCCCTCTTTTATTGGCTCGTGACTGTCTCCCTCTCCTTGTTGGCCTTCCAGAAATACTAAAGCCCGCAAGGATATGAGAACACCAGCAATTGGGGGTAGCTTCAGGTGTATACTGTGCAGGAGGCCCAATACACCCACTGTAACTGCTCCAGATGCCTGTGGTATAGAAACAGAACAACAACAGCAAATGGGGGTAGCTTCAGGTGTATACTGTGCAGGTTGGACAATACACCGACTGTAACTGCTCCAGATGCCTGTGTTAGAGAAACAGAACAACACCAGCAATAAGGGGTAGCTTCAGGTGTATACTGTGCAGGAGGCACACTACACCCACTGTAACTGCTGCAGATGCCTGTGTTAGAGAAACAGAACAACACCAGCAATAAGGGGTAGCTTCAGGTGTATACTGTGCAGGAGGCACACTACACCAACTGTAACTGCTGCAGATGCTTGTGTTACATAAACAGAACAACATCAGCAATAAGGGGTAGCTTCGGTTGTATACTGTGCAGGAGGCACACTACACCCACTCTAACTTCTGCAGATGCCTGTGTTAGAGAAACAGAACAACACCAGCAGTAAGGGGGTAGCTCCGGGTGTATACTGTGCAGGAGGCACAATACACCCACTGTAACTGCTGCAGATGCCTGTGTTACAGAAACAGAACAACATCAGCAATAAGGGGTAGCTTTGGGTGTATACTGTGTAGGAGGCACACTACACCCACTCTAACTTCTGCAGATGCCTATGTTAGAGAAACAGAACAACACCAGCAGTAAGGGGTAGCTTCAGGTGTATACTGTGCAGGAGGCACACTACACCCACTGTAACTGCTGCAGGTGCCTGTGTTACAGAAACCAAACAACACCAGCAATAAGGGGTAGCTTCAGGTGTATACTGTGCAGGAGGCACACTACACCCACTGTAACTGCTGCAGATGCCTATGTTAGAGAAACAGAACACCAGCAATAAGGGGTAGCTTCAGGTATATACTGTGCAGGAGGCACACTACACCTACTATAACTGGTGCAGATGTCTGTGTTACAGAAACTGAACAACACCATCAATCAGGGGTAGCTTCAGGTGTAAACTGTGCAGGAGGCACACTACACCCACTATAACTGCTGCAAATGCCTGTGTTACAGAAACAGAACAACACCAGCAATAAGGGGTAGCCTGGGTGTATACTGTGCAGGAGGCACACTACACCGACTCTAACTGCGCTAGGTTAACAAGCAAAGATGATGGCCCACAAAGTTTTGGATTCGCCGAACAAGCGAACAGCCGGTGTTCGAATCAAACATGCGTTCGACTCAATAACCAAGCTCATCCCTAATTGTAACAATACAATATCCCCTATCTAAGGCATTCTAGGAAATATGGTATTTGCAAGAGCATTGACAGTAAATAATACTACATACTTTGGCACATCCATCATATTCTACCTCTGTGGTGTTCAGGGGGTTACCCAACACAATCAAGGTTTGAAAATATGTTGTTCAGAGCAGTGCTGTGGTATTGTTCATTATTCAGACCCTGAAATGAGATTTGAGGTACCTTTTTTGTGTACAACATTCAGCAGCTGCTCATTAGAGCAGTCATAACTAGTGCACAAAGCTGAGCTTTCTTGCTAGGGTCACGCAGACACTAAGCCACTGCTCAATGTGACAACCACGCTTGATACTAATTATGTCAGTCACATCAATACTTAAAGTTCTTTCTTTACCTAGGTCAGATGCTGATCTATTTGTTAATGTGCCCTCCACACTAAACTGCTTAAAAGGATGACTCCACTTTCATTGAAAAAATAATATAGCATATATTATTACTACACAAATCATGTTGTAATTTAATGTTATTAAAAATGACCTTTCATTTTTCATTTACAGCTTTGTAATTTTCTATAACATTCAAAGCAACACCTCCAAAAATGTAATTCCCTGCTTGTGTGATCAGCTCACTGATTTTCCCAGAAGTCTCCACTAAGATACTAAGTCAGATTTTAGGCATTCCCTACAAGACAAATATAAGTATTCGTTAGAGATTCCCCAAGGATTTATGACTTTTAAAGGAATGCCAACCCTCTTCTACAGATGATGCACAAGAAAGCCCGCAAACAGTTTGCTTTAGACAAGTAGACTAAGGACATGGATTACTGGAACCATGTCCTGTGGTCTGATGAGAGCAAGATAAACGTATCTGGTTCAGATGGTGTCAAGCCTGTGTGGCCGCAACCAGGTGAGGAGTACAAAGACAAGTGTGTCTTGCCTACAGTCAAGCATGGTGGTGGGAGTGTCATGGTCTGGGGTTGCATGAGTGCTGTCGGCACTGGGGAGCTACAGTTCATTGAGGAAAACCATGAATGCCAACATGTACTGTGACAACTGTGTAACACCACCAAAAGTGTAATTCCCTGCTTGTGTGATCAGCTCACTGATTTTCCCAGAAGTCTTCACTAAGATACAAAGTCAGATTTTAGGAATTCCCTACAAGAGAAATGTAAGTATTGGTTAGAGACTCCCCAAGGGTTTATCACTTCTAAAGGAATGCAGACCTTGCAGCTGTCCTTGTTAGAACACAGAAAGAGAATCAGCTGATTAATAATGAACCAGTCCCTCCCATTCAGAACGAGTGTTCAATCAGCCTGGTCACAGCAACAAAAGTTAGAAATCTGCTACAAAGTTTAGGAGCTGTGATGATGTCTGATAGGAAGAAACAAGTGTTGGGCAGAGTTTGAGCTTGGAGACATCATACACTGCTCTCTGGGTCTGACAATGGTGTCTCTTTTAGGTCTTCCAGCTAATATCTGTATTTTATTTATGTGGACGTTTTTATGATAAACATTTTAAAACTACACTATGAGAGCCTCTCTTTATCCTGCATGTCTGCTGTGCTAATGATTGGCATATTACCAGTGAGACAAGTAGGCAACCAAGGGATCTCAGTGTGGGAGCTGCTTAGGTTTCAGCTGTTTTGTAATTTGAACAGGGAGAGATCCATCCAGAGATGTCCAAGGATTGCTGTGTGAAAGCGATCTAGGCTTCAGCTGTAGTGTAACCAGAGCAAAGGGAGATCCATTCAGCCCGGGGATATTTCATGCACTGTTTACCTCTGCTTTTGAGGTTACATTCTGGGTGTTTGGTTCCATGTCCCGCCATATGCAAGATTTGCATATTACAGTGTTTTGTTTTACTTTCTTTAGTAGAAGATATGCGCTATCTGGATGGATTTACTTTATGACATGCTTCCTTTTTTTTTCCTATTAGTTTGACATTTGTTACACATTGCTTGTTTATTTGGTCTTCTCTTCATATATGTGATTTGTGGTCACTGTGATTTCACTTAGTTGGTAGGTGCTGCATTTGTCCCTGATCTGAATTTACATATATTGATTCCTTGCTAGCTGCCCAATTACCGCAGACTGTGTTCTATTTCTTTTTTGCTGCAAAGTTTGTTAAAATCCTTACAATGTACATTGATCACCAAGAGGGGTTAGTTTTTTTCTCATCCAAAGTGGATAAAGCCTACTTTCACACCGGTGCAACTTGTCATGTGACTTGACAGATCCAAATCACATAAGTCACACTCTAATGTCGGCAATGGAGCCATTCAAATGAGTGCAACTCCGACTTTGCAGTGTCACACCGATTGAAAAAAAGGTTCCTGCACAATTTTTTGCAATTTCAGGTGCAACTTGCATAGACATCTGGGCATGAAGTCACACAGATATCAGGCAAGTAACACCTAAAATCTCACTGTTAGTTTACTATTATATGTTGGAGATCAATTTGAAGCGTGACTCTTGTCGTCTTAAAAAAAGACCGAGCATGTATTTGTGTATAAAGGCTGTTGGGTGTTAGAGCAGTTTTACAAATTCTATGTGCCTCCTGCCATTTTAAATCATTATTATTTCTTTCATTTTTTTTTTATTGCTTGTAACAGGTAGATCAGAACTTCAATGGGAAAACCCAGCTGTTAACAATGCAAGAAAATGTCCTCTTTGGGGAATGAAGTGATATTACCACACATGATAATGTTACTTGCTACATGTGGCATAAATATGATACTGGATCTGGAATAACATGGCCCAGTATGGAAGGATGTTAATGTGCTGGTTGATTATATATGACATTCTACCTGCATAGCAGTTATCAATGGCAGATATAAATATACAATACAATATAGAACTAAAATTTCCAAGAACCACAGTACTGGGGGACTAAATAGCTAATAGCTAAATTGTACAGTCCCTGTAAAGGTTAAACATAAGTTTCAGTTGGTTAAAAAGGTTGTCCCCAGACAGGAAGGGTACGTTTCTCAGCAAAACAAACAGAAGGTTTTTTTTTTAAGTTGAAGAATAATTAAACCCCCAAAAAATACAACATAACATATTGCAGTTTACAGTCCTTTATGTTCAATTGGCCACATGATGGTACAATACACAACATATATTGTCTCTACGCTTTTCGTGGTGTATAACCACTCGTCGGGAGCAGGCTTGTGATGAATATATAATACGAAAAATGAAAAAAAATGGGTCTAAATAGTCTGTCATATAGAATAATAGGAGAGGGGAGACCCCCCCTACCACATGTTACTTACAGTAACATCCATCACGTGCCTGCTCCTGACAAGTGGTTATACACCACGAACCGCGTAGAGCCAATATATGCCATGTATTGTACCATCATGTGGTCAATTGAACTTTTCACAATCATGCTTATTTATATCCACTCTGACTGGGAATAGCAAGGCCATGGGCCATGCAGGCAGTATCTTGAAACGATGTTGTGTATATACATTAATTCTGGTGGATTCTGGTGATTTATTATGTCATGCAATTGATATCAATATTATTATCATGCTTACTATGTGGGATTCATTTCCCTATTCCCTTATATATATTATGTGTGTATATCGGTGTTTTGTACCAATACATATCTTCTAACATGTCCACCTAATTACTCAGTTGCTGGTACGTGTTTCATTTAAAGTCCCACCCTCTCTGCCCCTTTTTTCTTCCAGGGTGCAGATGGTAGTGGAGGAGAGAGCTGGGACACAGGAAGCGACCAGGAAGTCCAGGCTGCTCGACATGGACTACACAGGAGGAAGTGACATCACTGGATGGGTGGGACCAAGATTGTAGAGAAGAAGGGAGGATGGCTAGCTACGTGCTTGGAGTTCACAGCTCCTTCTACTGTCCTCTCCACAATCTGGGTCCCGCCCATCCGCTTCCTGGTCACTTCCTGCATCCCAGCTCTCTCCTCCACAGCCATCTTCACCCCAGAAGACACACTAGACAGTGGCAGACTCTGAGCATGATGCTTTGATTAATACAATGCGTGTGTTCTGTCTACATCTTGTAAGTGAAATGTATCTTGTGGAAAAATCTGTGTTACTAATACTACACTTAGGTGCGCCTCCCTCTCCCCTCCTTTTCTACCAAAGAATATATTCCTACCTAGATATTTTCTGTAATCTACCAATCACTATGCCCCCCTTTTAATGGAAATGGAGCGATACAGACATGCTTGTAGTCTATATCAAGGGAGAAGCCTAGGGTGACAACCATAGTTACATAGTTACATAGTAGGTGAGGTTGAAAAAAGACATCAAGTCCAACCTATCTGTGATTATATGTCAGTATTACATTGTATATCCCTGTATGTTGTGGTCGTTCAGGTGCTTATCTAATAGTTTCTTGAAACTATCAATGCCCCCCGCTGAGACCACCGCCTGTGGAAGGGAATTCCACATCCTTGCTGCTCTTACAGTAAGGTTAAACCTCTTTTCTTCTAATGTTAATGAGTGGCCACGAGTCTTGTTAAACTCCCTTCTGTGAAAAAGTTTTATCCCTATTGTGGGGTCACCAGTATGATATTTGTATATTGAAATCATATCCTCTCTCAAGTATCTCTTCTCCGGAGAGAATAAGTTCAGCAACCTTTCCTCGTAACTAATATCATCCAGACCCTTTATTAGCTTTGCTGCCCTTCTTTGTACTCGCTCCATTTCCAGTACATCCTTCCTGAGGACTGGTGCCCAGAACTGGACAGCATACTCTAGGTGCGGCCTCCATGGCTACCGCCAAAGAATGAGTGGATGAGTGAGGTAGTCATTCAGGAATAGGAAGTGTTTTATTTGCAGGATTAAGCTGCAAAATATTACTATTTTTTCTTTGTTTTGAATGTAGATACACTTTAAAGAGGGATTCCACCTACAAAAAATATATTAAAAGCCAGCAGCTATAAATACTACAGCTTCTGACTTTTAATAAATGGACACTCACCTGTCCCGTGGTCCAGCGATGCCAGCAGCCGGGGCCGAACGATCGCTCGGCTCTCGGCTGCTGCCGCCACCATTCTAGGTGAGGGAATCAGGAAGTGAAGCGAATCGGCTTCACTTCCCGGTTCCCTACTGCGCATGCGCGAGTCGCGCAGCGCAATAGGAATTGTCCGCGCTGCCTCTGGGACCCGTGTGTGTCCCAGCAGGCAGCGCGGCAGGACAGGAAGAGGCATAGACTCCCACGGGATTCTATGCCCGGAAGTGGGTGTAAATACCTGTCTTTGACAGGTATCTCCACCCCCCTCCCCCCTGAAAGGTGCCAATTGTGACGCCGGAGGGGGGGAGGGTTCCGATCAGCGCAAGTTCCACTTTAGGGTGGAACCCCGCTTTAAGTAGGTAATGCTAGAACATTGTCATGCTTTAAGATATTTTTTGTTTCCCTGTTGCAGATTTTCACTCATTTTCTCTCTAGTACAAGGTTGTCCTTGTCCCCAGAACAGAAAGTGTGTGTGTGTGTGTGTGTGTGTGTGTGTGTGTGTGTGTGTGTGTGTGTGTGTGTGATCTCTGAAACAGAGCTCCGGATAGCAGTAAAGCCTGACGGGCATTGTAAACTTTCCTCCTTCTAGCCAAAAAAAAAAAGTCCTGGGTAAAGATACACTTTAACTCACTCTTTATTGTGTTAGTTTGAAATATGAATAAAGACTTTAAAAAGCAGCCATAGGATGAAGTAGCAACTCTACTTTTCTGCAAATGACTACATTTTGTAACTTACAGCTGGGGAACAATTGATGATTATGATTGGAATTCATATTGATGGTGACTGAAATGGTACACAGCATTATGGGTGCATCTGATAATCATTACATTGTCACTGGACATAGTAAGTGCTAAAATGTAAGGAAGTATTATTCTCCCACTGCAAAACTAAACTGGTAAGGAATCATAATCAAACCTAAACTAAGTGGATTTGTTTGACTGCCAGCTCATTGGCATTGCTTCCTGCAAAGTAGCTTGATCCAAGTTTTAGGAAAGCGCTCAACTTATCAGTACTTAAGGGCCCATTTACACCATAGGTTTTGGACTGCACTGGGCTACCATGCTCATTGGAATCCTAATGCATGCACGAGGCAATTTGGCCTCCAGATCTATCTGACTTTAACATATCCATTACTATAAATGGTCCAATATGGAGCAGTTTGCAGGGGGGCCTCAACGAAGCAGTGAAACACATATGTTTGCAAATTTGTTTTTAACTCAAATTGCTAGACAATGTAATTTTGTTTCTTTTGCAGGCTAGCAGGTAAATTTGCTGGGAAATCTTTTATTTGTGCAATTTGGACATGCTCTACTTTTTTAGTGCAGCTTGTTGTGAGACCGTATACTACACCGCAGCCCACTGTGGTGAATAAAGATGAATAAAATGTCATTTTGGGAGATTTCAATAAAGTTGAAAAAAAAAATACAGAGTTTAATATGTAATTTACAATGTATTGCCACAGCTTCATTCACAGCACACGCCAGTCCTAAGCCAGAATACAAACTGATACAAAATGTCCAGTGCTTCAGAAGTATGCCATAGACAACACATAGATCCTTGAACTTGTCACTTTAGTTTTTCCACTGAAAGCCATAAATCGTGGAAGGGAATGTCTTTTGATCTGTATTCCTGGTGGACAACCTGATTCTGCTTATTTCTTCATACTTGGCCTCATAATTGACCAATGAGGCTGCCTATCATACTAATGGGCCAATAGTAGAAAGAAACAGGATGGGACACCGACAGGAGTTAAGAATAATCGGTCAGTTTCCAGGGGTCAAGACACAGTACTCACAATCTGAAAATTTTAAATTTTTTTATCCTTGGCTACTCAAAATGTTTAGGAAGAGAGGCAGCTATCTTGTGAACATTTGGTTGAGCTAAATAATCTACCAGCATGTCTTTGGAGTGTGGGAGGAAACAGAAAACCTACAAAAGCACAAAACAAAACATGCAGATAGGGTCCATGTCAGGATTCAAACCTGAAGGCCCTAGTGCTGTAAGGCAGAAGATATAAGCACTGAGCCACTGTGCTGCCCAAATTGTTAGATTTATTTCAGTTTTAATTTCATTACAAATTATTTTTGAAACCACTGCTGATCATATCAGCTTTTTCAGGATAAGATACTGCATATCCTTGTTTGTCTCATTGGTTTTAAATGAATGTGCTATACTTAGAACAAATCAGAATGTAGCTCAATCTTAGCTGATAAAAATAGCTTTAACTTGGTCATTACACTGAGGCAAATCTTGCTGTATACATGAAGCATGTACAATGAGCGGTAATTGCTAATTAACAGCATTTTAATATGAATTGCTTCATTGAATATGTCACTATTGAGGCTTTTCATGATCAGCATATTCACATACTGTATAGTGATGTTCACTGTATCCATGATATATCTGAAAGTGATGGCAATATATAGTCTATAATTTAATAATAGCAGTGTTTTGTGAGTTACATTGTATCTTAGTAGATTCTAATGATACGATAGATCAATTACTGAATTCCTATTTTGATTTCTTTCTTGTTTGAATTATGATTATGTGTCAACGAGCCTTGGGCTTCTAATTAACCTAATTGATCCTAAAAGTTCACATTTCCTTGCCATAGATATGATCATTTAGAATACGAGTGAGCAAATTTTGCAAATACTATTCCTGATTGACTGTGCATTTTTAAATAAGATATTAGAGGTTGCAAGCTATTTTTTTTTACAATTACTGAAAGCTCCAAACAAAATGAATTGTATTATTTTATTTGCAAACAATTTGCTAACATGATTTAAAGCACTTTGGTAGTATGAGTGAACCAAACATCTCGAAATGGCAGAACTATCTACCAATCATATGTCATGTACCTGATGGTAGAGCCTGATGTGAAAAGGAAGGCCTCGCTTACATCTCTGCTTCAAGGGCCACTGGTAGTGAGACAGTGGGCACAAGAGCAAGGCGAGTAATGAGTGCCTGTTGGCTGGCATGGACCAGTTAGGTAGGATACCAATCCAGAAGCACTTGGCAGACAGGTAAAGGCAGGATGCAGAGACTAATGCAGCGTACACACGACCAGACTTTTTGACAGCAAAGGTCTGACGGAACGAGTCAGACAATTCGATTCAATCTTATGTGGGCTCCATCGGGCCTTTGCTTGCAAAAAATCCGGCGGACTTTAGAAATAGAAGATGTTTTAAATTTTTTCCACTTGAACTCCGCCGAACTGAGAAATACGTTCGTGTGTATGCTAGTCCAACGGACAAAAACCGACGCTAGGGCAGCTATTGGCTACTGGCTCTGAACTTCCTTATTCTAGTCCAGTCGTACGTCATCACGTTAGAATCCGTCGGACTTTGGTGTGATTGTGTGTGGCCAAGTCCGTTCATTCACAAAGTCCGTCGGAACTCCGCCGAAAGTCCGTCGGAAAGATCGTCACACCTTGTCCCTCAAAAAGTCCGGTCATGTGTACGTGGCATAACACCTCAGGTCAGAAACCAATGAGCATATCAGTCATAAGCGAAAGGCAGAGGAGTAGTCAGGACACAGGCCAGGGTCAGCAGTGGTGGAGAAAATCAAGTAAGGCAGGAGGCAGAGGCAGATTCCAGAGGCGGGCGGGTATCAGGGTAGTGTAGCGATGGTCCAGCGGGGTTGCTATGTGTTACAACATCCACACATTTCACCCTGCTCCCAGACCTCCATTAGACATACTTTTCAGTCAATGAACAGTATTTTGCTTATTTTTGCTATTTTTATTACTGGATAAACTTGGTTGGGGAAAGGGACATAGGCTAAATTGTGCTTGTAGAATAAAGTAACTGCATCACACTTCTCAGAAGAACAAGATGGCTGACCCTAAACTTGACAGACATTTGCCTCAGAACACTTCTTCCTCCAACACACTACTTTACTAGTCTAGTAATCCTGTCACGCCATTAGAACATGACTAGGCCTCACTCTGAATAAGTCCCAGTGTCTTTATGGGGCCTGCAGTACCCCTTTGTTATTTACATCTTTGTAACATATATACACTGTACACTTCAACATACAACCCTAATTATAGGTCCTTGCAGCTAGACACATACACTTTGGAGCCTGAGCATTGCTTCCGCAGGAGGAACACTGTAACTCACCACATTTATTGTCCTCCAGAGCAGTGGAGATGAACAGCCATCCCATCTCTGGAGTTCCTAAGAGAAGACAAAAATGCACAATATCCTATTCCTAAACACTATCTGTACACTTTACATCACTACTGGAAAGGGGTTATGATCATCCCAGCAGAGAAAAATCAGATCCACATTCCCACATATATTTACCAGCTTGCCATTGTTCTGTCAGAAGGGGACTATTTAACCCCAAACAGAACAATAAACAAACATATATGTGAAACCAATAACAGTCCTACTTTTGCTCCTGAATGAAGGGGCCCCGTCTCGGACAACAGACAGCAAAGAGGTAGGCAGGGACAGTACACCCTAGTGTCCATGATCAACAGTCCTTCTATCCGGCACCTTGGGTGGCAGGCAAAGATTGTCCCTGTAAAAGAAAATGTCAGTGAAGAAAACCACAAACAAACAGGCCTAACTCGCAGCATAGGCCTGTTTAAATTTACCTGCACTGGCAGCTTACACAAAATACCCATACAGTTAGCACCTACTTAAGGTAGAGGGTGCTACAGTAGGTACCGTTCAAGCATGGGCAGAGATAAGTCAGGTCAGCAACAAGGAGTAAGCACAGTAACTGGTAACCGATTACACAGAAATGTTGTACATCAGAGAGAAATGAGCTAGTGCTACAGACTCATTTAATAAGGTTCATTTGGCACAGCATTAGTCACAGGTGTGCGCACACCCAGGCATGCGTACGCGCATATGCACACTCCTGCACACACCTGCTGGCCTGCGCCTGTTCACACGTATGCACCTCAGAGCATCATGTGTACTGTACACAGTCAATCACAGTGGTCACATAATTTGGCAGACCCACCACCCCACCCCCATCCATTCATGCAGCTCTGCAATCATCAGTGTATTTTTCTTTTATATGGAGGAAGTAAAAGCACCCTTTTTAAATTTTCCTGCAGGCCTACTAAATAATATACATAAAAATAAATTATTATAAAGATCACAGCACTAATAATTTTTTTTTTTTTTTCTCCCCAGAAGGAAGGCAACTTTTTTGCTCAGGCATCATTCAGAATTGGCATTGGCTTCCTAGATAGTGATGAACGAACATCTAACGGGATGGTTCACAAACGCGATCGTGCGGACGCGCACAAATGTTCGCAAACTACAGGTTCGCGGCAGGTCCCATTCATTTTAATGGCAGGTGAACATTAAAAACCTCCAGGTCATATTTGCAGCCACAAAATACTTACTAGCTGTGCACACATAGTCCCACAACATGGACACTGACATACCAGAAGTATTAAGCGAATCTGCAATCGACAACGACAAGCATTCTTTTTTTATCTGTGAAATTTCGTCAATTCAGGAGCGCATGAAGGCCATGGAGGAGAGGCAAGGCCAGGCCAGGCCAGGCTATGAAGGGGGTGCAGGAGATGATCCTGCTATTGTTAAAGTTGCCATCATTTTTTTTTAAGTTATTGTAGCGGTTATCCCAAATTTAGGGGTGACATGAGCAATAGTTGGCTCGGGTCTTCTAATTGTTTGGACTCTTCCTTGCTGCTGTTTCACCTGGCGTGCAGTTCCCCTTAGGTGTATAGGTGGTGCTGACACTTGTACCCAGGATTGAACCACAGGTGATGGAGTGGCTATTGGGTGTCCTCTTTCGGCAGCTGTGCAGTGGGCGTGGTCTACCCGCTGTACATGCCGGAAGAGGGTACAAAAGGGGCAGATGCCATTGTACTGGGTGCGAATACCCGGGGACCTGTACCCAGAGGAGTATACCCCCTCCTTGCTCCAGAGACTGCCTTTGCGGAGTGCTGCTAGCCTGCTATCTAAGGAGGGATCTCCTTGACTTTGTCCTTGGAGGGGACTAAGTCACTGTTCGAGCTACATGCCGGCTGCTAGTGCCATTGAGTGACTATCCGGGTGAGCTGTACCCACTTGGGACCGAGTGGCAATGAAGCCAAGAGTGTGCCTGAATCAGTTCTATCTGCTAACCCCTCTCTTTTCAACTCTCCGGTTACTGAAGCATAAAAGGAAAATAAACTCGTGTTGGAGTTGAAGCGTGATGTGAACATTGGCCTTCTTTGGGAAAGGTAAAGACTTGCCTCTAAACTCTAGAGGGGAGAACCAGTGGAAGGAAGCAACTCGCTGCAGGACCCAAAAATATGACACCGCTCAAGCTCTTCAAACAGGAAGGTACGGTCATATAGTACGGTGTGCTTTTTTTCTACAAGTGAGCCAAAGGTAGAAAAAAGTTCTGTGTGCTAGATTATATAAATCATTTATACAGTTATGCATATACATGGTCTACTGGCCACATGTGTTGAATTCCTCCGAGATCCATGCCTCATTTATTTTTATAAATGTGAGGTAGTGAACACTGTCGTAAACCTCCCTCCTGCGCTGAACGTCCTTTTGGACTGGACACTGGATGGGGGGAAACCCAACCGTTCCATTGCTAATTGTGCAAGCTCTGGCCAGAGGTCAAGCCTGCCCACCCAGTAGTCCAGGGGTTCATCACTTCTCAGGGCGTCCACATCGGCCGCTAACCCGATTTAGTCGGACACCTGTCTAGGCGTTCCCTGATGGGATCCGGATGACACCTGTCGATGGGTCGGCTGAAAGAATGATCTCATATCAGAAGTGACCAACACATCTTCAAACCACCCTCTTCTTGCAGGCGCTCTTGGATTGGTACCCGCAACTGTTTCTCTGGAGATGGAAATTCCTCTGCCAGCGTACGCAAAAGCAGAATGCAGCATTTCTCTAAGCAAGGCCTGGAAGTGCTCCATTCTGACAGCCCTCTGTGATGGTGGTAACATTTCCAGCATTTTTTGTTTGTACCGGGGGTCTAAGTACGCTGCCACCCAGTACTGGTCCTTGCCCTTTATATTTTTTATACGGTGGTCCCTCCTAAAACACTGGAGCATGAAGGCCCCCATTTGCACTAAACTGGAAGTGATGTGGTGGCCTGGCTCCTGCTCATCATCCAGGATAATGTCGTCCTTGTTCTCCTCCCCCCATCCACGGACAACAATGGGGATCCCAGAAAGGTTTAAAGCATGCTCTTGTTGTTCCTCCTCATCCGCCCTGGCACCATCCTCCTCTGACTCCTCTTCAGACTCCTGTTGTTGACTTGTCTCAGATAGAGTAGCCCCCCCCCCCCCGGGAATTCATCCAGCATTACAACTTCCTCATCTTCCTGCTCCTTGACGGCTTGATCAATGACATGACGCAATGCACACTCCATAAAGAAGGAGTAAGTTACGATGTCACTGAAGGCGCCATGACTGCGACTGACCAGTTTGGTGATCTCATCAAATGGCTGCAGAAGTCTGCATGCGTCGCGCATGAGCAGCCACTGGCGTGGTGAAAAAAAACCAAGCTCCCAGAACCTGTTCTGCCACAGAGTTTGTACAGGTAGTCGTTAACCGCGCGTTTCTGCTGGAGCAGACTATCAAGCATATACAAGGTTGAGTTCCATCGCGTCGGGCAGTCACAAATAAAACGTCTGACCGGCAGATAGTGTCGCCGGAGAATGTCAGCAAGGCGAGCCATGGCCGTGTAAGATCTTCTGAAATGGGCCAATATTTTCCTTGCCTGCTCAAGACGTCCTGGACCCCAGGGTATTTGACAACGAATCGCTGCACGACCAAGTTTAAGACGTGTGCCATGCATGACATGTGTGTAATTTTGCCCTGTTTCAACGTGCTCAACAGATTGGCACCGTTGTCGCACACCACTTAACCAACTGTCAAATTGAGTGGTGTTAGCCACTGATCTGCCTGTGAACGCAAAGCTGAAAGGAGTGCAGGGCCAATGTGCCTCTTGGCTTCCAGGCACAACAGACACAGCACAGCATGGCAACGTCTCACCTGGCATGTCGAATAGGTTCTGGGGATCTTGGGCGACGCAGTGGAAGAGACGTTAGCAGCGGAAAAGGACAAGTCAGCCAAGGAGGAGAGGGAGGATGGAGTAGGAGGAGGAGAAGAAGAGGCAGGCCTGCATGCAATCCGTGGCGGTAAAACCAAATCTACACGGGTGCCACGGGTTACATGCTTGACGGCCGTCAGAAGGTTCACGCAGTGGGCAGTAAAAGTTCTATACCTTCCCTGCCCGTGTTTGCTAGACCACGTGTCTGTGGTCAAATGTATCTTGGCCCCGACACTGTGTGCCAGAGATACATTCACTTGCCCTGAACATGGCCATATAGCTCTGGGATGCCCTTCTGTGAGAAATACTTCCTTCCTGGGACCTTCCATTGTGGTGTTCCAATGGCCACAATATTTCAAAAGGCCTCCGAGTCCACCAGTTTATATGGCAGTAGTAGGCGGGCTATCAGTTCTGACAAGCCAGTTGTCAACCGTTGGGCAAGAGGATTATCCGGCGTCATAATTTTTTTACGCTCAAACATTTGGCCCAGGGAAGCCTGCCTTTTTCCAGAAAAACATGAGGATGGCATTATGGAAGGTGGAGTGGAGGACAATTGTGAGAAGAGAGGAGAAGGAGAAGTAGAAAAGGCTGAACGGTGAGAGCCTGGAGTGTGGCTTTGTGGGTTCTGATGGCTTTGCTCTCACTGGGCTCGGTGATGGGAGTTCATGTGTCTTCTCAAGGCGATTGTCCCTAGGTGAGTGTTGGGCTTACCGCGACTTATGCGTTGACTGCAAAGGCTGCAGATGGCAACACTATTGTCAGCAGCAGACACGTTAAAAAAAAGCCCACACTGCAGAGCCATGTTCCGGTGTCCTGGGAGCGCCAGATGTGACCGTACATGGTTGATGGCTCGCTCCTGATACATTAGCAGTCTGGTTTGTCCCTCCTGTGCAATGTAATTTTCGCCTGCTTCTCCTCCCTATCTGCTGGTCCATCTCTCTCTCTCTGAACTCCCCTCCTCTTCCTCTCTGGTGGGCACTCACGTGATGTCCCTAGACACATCATCATCTACGTCACCTTCCCCACCACTATAATTGGAGATCTCGGAGTAGGCAGCAACAGCGGGGAACAACCTCCTTGGGCTGATCTGGGTACTGTCGTCAGACTGCTGAGTGGCGGTTGTTGCTACCTCATCTTCCTGATCGAGTGTCAAGAATGGCTGCGCAGCGGAAATGTCTTGTGATGGATCGGAAAATAATTCCCGTGACTCAAGTAGAGTGTATATGGTGGTGGTGGTGGTGTTGGTGATGGTGTCTTTGGGGGTACACAGCAGAGTGAAGAGGGTACAGATAGAGAGGATGAGGAGGGTGCAGAAGAGTAAGGCTGAGTGAGCCATTCAACCAAGTCTGGTGCGTCCTTTGACCAATCGAACGCAACCTTCTGCAACTTCCCACTTTAGCTCAAGCCTAGTGCTCCTGCCCTACCCTTACCACCCCTGCGGAAGGGCCCGCCTCTTCCTCTGCCTGTCATTTTTTTAAATGACCCTGTGACAAAAGTCTCTAGAGAAGTGCAGTATATGTGGAAGAAGGTATTTAAAGTGGAAGTAAACTCCCCTATCGTTTTCAGCCAAGGAAGCTGCCATCTTTGCCTCTGTTTAATCTTCAACTGCTATGGTGCTGCACATGTGATTCGTTATGACACCAGCCATTGGATGGTTTGATAGTTTGGCTGAGAGCACAGCCAATGTGCAGATAGCATTCCTGGCATGCCTTTTTTTTTAACTGTTTAAATCCATGGGTTTACTTCCACTTTAACACCCCACTTCAATCTGTCGTTTTGGGGGGTCACTGGTCTATCAAACCAGTTATAATACTTTTTTCTAATTGCGTTTGTCACTCTTTGTAGTATCGCTGCAGAACCGCCCAGCAGTCACAATGCTGCACAATAGAAATGCACTATAATATGCTTTCTATATTTGAAAGTATTTTATATGTGTATTACACCCCTATATGTTGCACACCTAATAGTACACCTATACCAGTCCTTCAAAGGACTTTTGTGGACCTATATTCGTTAGTGATTTGTGTCGCTACAGTCTGTCCCTGCAACACACAGCAACCTCTCCCTACACTGACAAAAGAGCTTCAGAACCGCTCAGTAGTCACAATGCTGCACAGTAGAAATGCACTATACTATGCTTTCTATATTTAGTTATTTATTTATTTATACAAAGTTACAATTTTGCAATCTGATTAATGGGGCAGAAGGAACAGAGGATATACTTTCTCCTGCCTGTAGCAGTTAGGTGACATCATCTCAGTGTAGAGAAATTCACTGGACTGGAAATCGAGAGTTGCTTTTTAATAATAAAAGCTAGAGTTCTGTAGCCACCCTGCCTTAAACAAGAATGTCTCTAAATTTAGTTCTGCATGGCTGCAGTCAGCCAATGGTAAATATACAACACATTATCAACAATGACAAGGACATTGCCTACAGGGTTGGAGTGCTGGACAAAAGACACAAGCAGTTTCTGCTTCCCTCAGCACTCCCTAATTCTACCACCTTCTGAAAGTGCATAAATCCCTAGAACATCCCCCAGGAAGGCCTATTGTGGATAGCACCAAGAGCTTCTTTAGTGGCCTTTCATAATATATAGATCTTTATCTTCAACCGATAGTGGCCAAATTACCTTTATACATTCGTGATTTGGGACACGTGATCAAGGCCATTAAGGCTTACTCATGGGAAGAGGACTACTATTGGGCCTCTCTAGATGTGGTATCATTATACACATCAATTCCCCATCAGGTAGGCCTGATGGCATTATGTTTCTCCCAGGTTCTGCCTGGAGCATAATTAATTATCCCGAAAAAATCTGATTGCCTCTCAGGATCAGGAAGGATTTTTTTCCCTGCTGTAGCAAATTGGATCATGCTTTGCTGGGGGTTTTTTTCGCCTTCCTCTAGATCAACTGTGAGTATATGGGATTGTATGATATTATATATATATATATTTTTTTTTTTATGATTGAACTAGATGGACTTTTTTCAACCTGACTAACTATGTAACTATGTAACTATATTTTTGTTTTTCTTGACCAATTCTCCCCACAAATACAAGGGACTGCAATGGGTGCCAATTTTGCTCCAGTATACGCCCAAATTACTATGGGCTATTGGGAGGAGATGTATATCTGGGCTAATCACATAGCCTTCTATGGAAGGTATATAGATTATATTATTATCATATGGGGTGTCCCTCCCCTAGAGGTCTTCCCACTGCAACAACAATCCCCAAGTTTTCCAGTTTACATATATGCTGGATACCGATAAACTTATTTTCCTTGATCTGTAACTGTCTCATGATGGTGGTGGATAATTATTGCAAACCAACAACAGGTAATTCTCACCTGCATTATTCTAGTTGACCCCCATCCAGCAACCACATCCCAGATACATAGTTCTAGGGAATCAGAAGAAATTGTTCATGTTGATTATGTTAAACATAGTAAATTGCTAACTAAAAAATTTTAAGAAAAAAGTTATCCAACATCGTTAATTAAGGAAACATAAGATAAGTACCTTTCCATTTCACCCAAGTTGCAGAGTAAGCGAGGCGAAAACCCCGCGGCAATTAGGTTGAGTACTGGATTTAATCACAAATATAAATCCATCTCCAATATCTTTTACAAACACTGGAATATTTTGCAACTTCATCCAAAATTGGGTCCAGTGTTACCCCAGCTTTCATGAACACCTAGATGGGCAAGTTCATTAAAAAACATCTTGGTTCCTATAAAACTAACTTCTCAATCCAAACATACATATTTTGACAATAGAACAGGGATATTCCAATGTAAGGTGTTGTTTGACATGTCATTTGCCATGGCCAGTCCAGTATTTTAGATAGCAAAGATAATGAATATTTTATTAGGCAATTTATCACTTGCTCAACTGAATTTGTCATCTATGTTTTGTGTTGCCAATGCAATTTGCTTTACGTTGTTCATACCAATCTTAAGCTATGAAAGTGTATAGGTGAACATTACCGGTCCATCAAGGATGGCTGTGACAAAATGTCCCTCGACATTTCCTTCAATACCATAATAAATATATTTATCTTATAAAAGTTATGGTAATTAAAAGCATCTGTGATAGGTCATTAACTTCCAATAAAAGACATTCCTTTCCAGGGCCACCATCAGGGGGGTACAGCCGATGTACCAGGCCCGAGCATCTAGAGGGGTCCGAGGCCCGGCACCCAGGAAGTGTGCAGGAGAAGGAGCCAGAGGAGAAATAGTGCAGGAGAGGCGCCAGAGGCTAAGCACAGTAAGATCGCAAGGCTGGGATTCGGTAGACATTATGAGGGAGGGACTTTCAGTTGCACATTGGCTGAGGAGGCAGCAGGAGGCGGACCTGCTGCCTCCTTAGCCAATAGTCACACAGAATGCACAGTCCATCGCTGCAGAGCCTCATGCTTCCTGTGTTGGTGGGAGGGACAGAATTCCTCTGCAAAGAAGCTGCTGCAGAGATTGAGGTGAATGAAAAAAAGTGTTTCCCTGAAGCTGCTAGAAGACATGTACAGTGCACAGCCTGTGCTCTCTGTTAATATCGGTCACTGTTAGGGATGAGCTTCGTGTTCGAGTCGAACGCATGTTCGACTCGAACATCGGTCGTTCGTGCGTTCGCCGAATTCCGAACGTTTGGGCCGTTCGCGGCAAAATTCGTGTGGCCCACAATGCACTGCGATGGCGCAATGCATTGCTGTCTCACGATTGGCCAAGCATGCACTGTGACCCCGCATGCTTGGCCAATCGCAGCGCCAGCAGCGAGGAGAGCAATGGTTGGACACAGGCATCCTGCCTGTGGCCAATCATAGCTCAGCCTGTGTAGTGCACGCCCCACACTATATAAAGCCGCCTTTCAGGCGGCCTCGTGTAGTGTTTGTTAGCATCTGAAGCAGTGGGTGTTCTGTGTACCTTCAACACAGTTACACACCAATCGTTTTTGGCTGATTTACTATTTTGCTCTTGTGTAGTGGTTACTGTCTGTGCCCTGACCGCAGTATACACCACTATATTCACCTCACCTATATAGCTAGTGATCTAGCTTTAATAATAGAGCTTGCAGTCAGTAGTGTTAGTGCGTGCTGTCTGCGTGCTCTGTACCCAGTACATACCACTATATACACCTACATAGCTGTTCTCTATTTGAGCCCGATTGTCATCTGCTGGAGTTATTGGAAGTTGTGCTGTGCTTCCAGCACAGCACAGTATACATCTGTATATACCCCTTTAACTCTGCTGTTTTCTGGTTATTGTCTGCGTGCCCTGACCGCAGTATACACCGTGATATTCACCTCACCTATATAGCTAGTGGTCCATCTTTAACAATAGAGCTTGCAGTCAGTAGTGTCACTCAGGAGATAGTGCGTGCTGTGTGCGTGCTCTGTACCCAGTACATACCGCTATTATCCACCTACATAGCTGTTCTCTATTTGGGCCCGATTGTCATCTGCGGGAGTTATTGGAAGTTGTGTGTGCCTCCAGCACAGCACAGTATACATCTGTATATACCCCTTTAACTCTGCTGTTTTCTGGTTATTGTCTGCGTGCCCTGACCGCAGTATACACCGTGATATTCACCTCACCTATATAGCTAGTGGTCCATCTTTAACAATAGAGCTTGCAGTCAGTAGTGTCACTCAGGAGATAGTGCGTGCTGTGTGCGTGCTCTGTACCCAGTACATACCGCTATTATCCACCTACATAGCTGTTCTCTATTTGGGCCCGATTGTCATCTGCGGGAGTTATTGGAAGTTGTGTGTGCCTCCAGCACAGCACAGTATACATCTGTATATACCCCTTTAACTCTGCTGTTTTCTGGTTATTGTCTGCGTGCCCTGACCGCAGTATACACCGTGATATTCACCTCACCTATATAGCTAGTGGTCCATCTTTAACAATAGAGCTTGCAGTCAGTAGTGTCACTCAGGAGATAGTGCGTGCTGTGTGCGTGCTCTGTACCCAGTACATACCGCTATAATCCACCTACATAGCTGTTCTCTATTTGGGCCCGATTGTCATCTGCGGGAGTTATTGGAAGTTGTGTGTGCCTCCAGCACAGCACAGTATACATCTGTATATACCCCTTTAATTCTGCTGTTCTATAAAAAAGGCATCTGCAGGAGTTAGTGGGTGTTGTGTGCCTCCAGCACAATATAAACTACCCAACCACTGTTTTACCCAACTCCCTTCAGGCCATTACCATGTCTGGAAGGCCAGCAAGGAGAGGCAGACAGGCGCGAGCCGATAAAAGAGGGCAAGCAGGCTCTGTGTCTAGAGACAACAGTGCTGGTCGTGGACGCGGTGCATTGTCATCAGCACGTGGCCATGGGACATGCTTGTCCTTCTTTTCTGCAGCTGGACATGTTGAACCGCAACATGCCAACGACTTGGTAGAGTGGATGACCAAGCCCTCTTCATCCTCCTCATCCTCTCTCACCCAGTCTCAGGGTAGTAGAAAAGCAGCTGCCAACACATTGTCGTCCCTCCTCTCAATGTCATCATCAGTGACTCCTTCCCTAGACCCACCACGTCCTCCTGAGGAGTCTCCTGAACTCTTTGAGCACAGTGTTGGGTACATGCTCCAGGAGGATGCCCAGTGTTTGGTGGGCTCTGATGATGACACTCAGCTAGAGGAAGGCAGTAGCGTGAGCGCAGAGAGAGAGGATGCTCAAGAAGCACAGCAATCTGGCAGTCATGTTCCACAAGCTGCAGCATACTGCCAGGTTTGCTACAGCGATGAAGAGGGAGGGGATGATGAGGGCACTGACTCCACGTGGGTGCCTGGAAGGAGGGAGGAGGAGGAGGAGGAGGAGGAGGCACATGTCCAACGAGGCAGGATGCCCTCCGGGGGCCAGCTTAGGGGCAGCACACCGACGGAATCACACCGCAGAGCTCCGCCTTCACAGAGCGCTTCCTCTGCGCGTTATTCTAAAAGTTCTTTGGTGTGGGCCTTTTTTGAGACGAGTGCATCAGATCGCACCGCTGCTATTTGCAACATATGTCTCAAGCGTATCTCACGTGGCCAAAACATCAGCCGCTTGGGCACCACATGCTTGACCAGACATATGTTGACCTGCCATGCAGCTCGTTGGCAAGCGTACCTGAAAGACCCACACCAAAGAACAAAGCGGACCTCTCCTTGCTCCTCATCAGCTGGCATCTCTAACCCCACTAGACCTTCAGTCCTCTCTGAAACCTGCTCTGAGAGGAATGAAGGTGTAGAATTAGGTGTGTCACAGCCAAGTGCTTCCGGGAACTCTGCTAGTGGTACATCCACATCCGATTATAGCAGGCAAATGTCCCTGCCCCAGCTGCTGGACCGGCGGAAGAAGTTTACTCCCAGCCATCCACATGCCCAGCGGTTGAATGCTAGCTTGGCTAAATTGCTAGCACTTCAACTGCTGCCTTTTCAGTTGGTAGACTCGGCCCCCTTCCGTGAGTTTGTACAATGTGCGGTTCCTCAGTGGCAGGTCCCCAAACGCCACTTTTTCTCACGGAAGGCGATTCCGGCTCTCTACCGGCATGTGGAAGGCAATGTCCTTGCCTCGCTGGACAGGGCGGTCAGCGGTAAGGTGCATATTACCGCTGACTCATGGTCCAGCAGGCATGGACAGGGACGTTACCTGTCTTCACGGCCCATTGGGTCACCCTTCTGGCTGCTGGGAAGGATGCAGGACAAGGTGCAGTAGTGTTGGAGGTTGTTCCGCCACCACGCCTCCAAAATGCTACTATTGGTTGTGACACACCTCTCTCCTCCACCCCCTCCTCTTCTTCTTCCTCCATGGCCTCTTCCAGTGCTCTGTCCTCAGAACCAGCGGTGCTCCGTAGGCGTTGCAGGGGCTACGCAAGTACGCAGGCAAAACGATGCCATGCCGTGCTTGCGCTGGTTTGTTTGGGGGACAGGAGCCACACTGGGGCGGATGTTTTGTCAGCTCTGCAGGGGCAGGCCGAAAGGTGGTTGACGCCACGCCAGCTTAAGCCAGGAATGGTGGTTTGCGACAATGGCACCAACCTCCTCTCCGCCCTCCGACAGGGACAACTGACCCATGTGCCCTGTGTAGCTCACGTCCTTAACCTGGTGGTGCAGCGGTTCTTGGGCAGGTACCCCGGCTTACAGGATGTCCTGAAACAGGCCAGGAGAGTCTGTGTGCATTTCCGCCGATCATTTAATGCCTGTGCTCGGCTGGCTGAGCTCCAAAAGGAGTTGAACCTGCCATAGAACCGCCTTATATGTGACATGCCCACCAGATGGAACTCAACATTGGCCATGCTGCAGCGGCTGCACACGCAGCAGAGGGCCAGCAATGAGTACCTGTGCGACTACGGCACCAGGACAGGGTCAGGGGAGCTTGGTTTTTTCTCACCACGCCAGTGGGGCATGATCAGGGATGCATGCACTGTCCTGTCACCGTTTGAGGAGGCCACAAGGATGGTGAGCAGTGACAGTGCATGCATCAGTGACACTGTACCTCTTGTCCACCTCTTGGAGCATACGCTGCGTGGAATAATGGACAGGGCACTTGAGGCAGAACAGAGGCAGGAAGAGGAGGACTTCCTTGCCTCTCAAGGCCCCCTTTATCCAGACAGTGTTCCTGCTGTGCCACCCATCACACAGGAAGAGGGTGAGGAGGAGGAAGAGGAGGAGGAGGATGATTGTGTCAGCATGGAGGTGGAGGCTGGCACTCAGCATCAGCATCAGCAGCAGCAGTCTTATAGGGATGATTTACAGTCCCAAGAAACACGTGGACTTGTACGTGGCTGGGAGGAGGTAGCTGCGGATCATGTTGTCCTTAGTGACCCAGAGGACTCCGGACCGAATGCCTCAGCTAACCTACGCTGCATGGCCTCCCTGATCCTGCAAAGCCTGCGGAAGGATCCTCGTATTCTTCGGATCAAGGAGAGGGACCATTACTGGCTGGCCACTCTCCTTGATCCACGGTACAAGGGTAAGGTTGCCGACCTTATCTTGCCATCGCAGAGGGAGCAGAGGATGAGACATCTCCGGGAGGCCTTGCAGAAAGCTCTGTGCAACGCGTTCCCAGAGACTGGGAGGTCACAAACTCCTGGTCCTGGACAACGTGTTGCTGAGGCATCAGTCAGAAGGAGCGGTGGAGAAGGTGGCCGTCTGACTGATGCTTTCAGACAATTTTTTAGTCCGCAGCCCCAAGGTATGATTGGTTCCAGCACCCATCGCCAGCGTCTAATTTACATGGTGCAGGAATACCTAGGGGCAAGGTCAGACTTGGACACCTTTCCCACTGAAAATCCTCTGGCTTACTGGGTCTTGAGGATGGATCACTGGCCAGAGCTTGCACAGTATGCAATTGAGCTACTGGCCTGTCCTGCATCCAGCGTTCTTTCGTAACGCACCTTCAGTGCTGCTGGTGGCTTTGTTACCGATCACAGGGTGCGCCTGTCCACCGAATCAGTTGATCGACTGACCTTCATCAAGATGAATCAGTCTTGGATCACCCACAGCTACCAAGCACCTGAAGCTGATGTAACTGAATAATTTTTTTTGAAATACCACATCCCTTCAAGACTGCCTATGCTGATGCTGAGTGACTGTCCTGTTATGTTGATTGTCTATCCTTTTCCTCCTCCGCTGATATGTTGGAAGAACATTTTTGGTTCTGGGTGATGCCAGCAGCCCAATTTTTCTGCCCCTGTTTAACAGGGGCGTTTAAGTACAATTTTTGATGCAATGCTTTGCAGCAGGGCTAATTCCTGCAATAAAACTAGAGTATATGGCAGAGGTTGCAGTGTGATGGCACCAGTGCCTAAGGCCCAATTTTTCTGCCCCTGTTTAACAGGGGCGTTTAAGTACAATTTTTGATGCAATGCTTTGCAGCAGGGCTAATTCCTGCAATAAAACTAGAGTATATGGCAGAGGTTGCAGTGTGATGGCACCAGTGCCTAAGGCCCAATTTTTCTGCCCCTGTTTAACAGGGGCGTTTAAGTACAATTTTTGATGCAATGCTCTGCAGCAGGGCTAATTCCTGCAATAAAACTAGAGTGTATGGCAGAGGTTGCAGTGTGATGGCACCAGTGCCTAAGGCCCAATTTTTCTGCCCCTGTTTAACAGGGGCGTTTAAGTACAATTTTTGATGCAATGCTTTGCAGCAGGGCTAATTCCTGCAATAAAACTAGAGTATATGGCAGAGGTTGCAGTGTGATGGCACCAGTGCCTAAGGCCCAATTTTTCTGCCCCTGTTTAACAGGGGCGTTTAAGTACAATTTTTGATGCAATGCTTTGCAGCAGGGCTAATTCCTGCAATAAAACTAGAGTATATGGCAGAGGTTGCAGTGTGATGGCACCAGTGCCTAAGGCCCAATTTTTCTGCCCCTGTTTAACAGGAGCGTTTAAGTAAAATTTTTGATGCAATGCTTTGCAGCAGGGCTAATTCCTGCAATAAAACTAGAGTATATGGCAGAGGTTGCAGTGTGATGGCACCAGTGCCTAAGGCCCAATTTTTCTGCCCCTGTTTAACAGGGACATGTAATTACAATTCTTGATATAATATTTCACAGGAGGGCCCCTTCCTGTGCCCACCCAGAGTAACGGTGAGGACTTATAGTGTTGTGGCACCAGCACCACAACCACCAAAGGTCAATTTTTCTACCACTGTTCAACAATGGCATGTAATTACAATTCTTGATATAATCGTTCACAGCAGGGCGCTCCAGCGCCCACCAAGAGTCACTTTGAGGGCTTACAATGTTGTTGCAAAACCAACACCTTGTTCCGCCATTTCTGCAGAGCATATAGGGCAGGCCCCTACTTTCAAACATCCAATTTACAAACATCTCCTACTTGCAAACGGAAGGAGACAACAGCAAGTGAGATGAAAAAAGATGGACGACAAAACAAATTATACAGGGGTGATAACCCTTCCCTATGTTTTCCAAAAAGCTTAAAAATAGTTTTTTTGACTGGAGCTACACTTTAAAAATGTACCAGTTGAAAATTACAAACAGATTCAACTTAACACAACAAACCTTCACAGTCCCTGTCTTGTTTGCACCGCCTGTATACTGCTGTTCTGAGTATATAGGGCCTGGGGGCCACACGCATTTCCTTTTTTTTAATATGGGTACGGGGTTCCCCTTAATATGCGTACGAAACCCAAAGGGGCTGGTAATGGGCAGGGAGGGCTACCCATGCCATTTTTCTGAATGATTTTCAACCATATTGCAGGAACCAGATATAACATTAAAACCGCAAGCAGTTTTAAATGGTGTTATTTCCGTTTAATGTCATTTTGTGCAGGGACTGTTCTAAACACGGGAAACACGTGGCACTTCACAGGCATACTACAGACACCCCCCAGGCACCATATTTAAAGGAATATTTCACTTTTTTTTTTTTCACTTTAATCGTCATTAAAATCAGTGCTCCCGTCAAAACGGTAGTTTTTAAAACTTTTTTTTGCAGTGACCCATGTCCCCTGAGGCAGGAGGCAGGTCGCCAAACCCTTTTTAGGACAGTATCTTGCATATTAGCCGTTAAAATTAGCACTTTCCAATTCGAACGTTCGAGTCCCATAGACTTCAATGGGGTTCTAACGTTCGTACCGAACGCGGGGGTCGTTCGCAAGTTCTGGTGCGAACCGAACCGGGGGGTGTTTGGCTCATCCCTAGTCACTGTATTGCCAGCCCTATTGTTGTCCTTTTAGCAGAGTGAAAGTAACTTTACACATGTGTAGCATAGTTGTCAGCTTATGTCACCATGTTAAAAGGACAACAATATGGGTAGCATTACAGTGACTGTTATTAGTCCAGGTTCACTAAACTAGCCAATGCTCTGAAAATCAATCCATGCAGATTCTTTTTCAGGCTCCTTTGACATGAATGGTCCGATCGGGTCCTCCTGTCCATTTTTGAGGCAAACCCGATCGGACCACCCAGTTGTTCTCTATGGAATGGCATATTTAAATGGAAATGTATCCGTTTACACCTGCCTACCTCAAATCTGATCTGGCAAATAAGAAAAAAGATGGAAGGGCCGCCATTCCCCTCCGTCTGGCCAGATCAGAGGGTAATTGGGGTGTAAACAGCATGAGTGTACACAGACCTGTCAGTTGCCCATTCAGCTCAGCAAGGGAACCATGACAGATCCCCAGATTGGGGATTGCAGCTAGAGTTAAGATAAGGCCAGCCATAGACGGTTTGAATCTTGGTCTGTTTAGCAGAGACTGGCTGAGATTCAAACTATGTATGGGCAGGCTGAATGTACCCAAGTTGATTGATCGTTCAACTTGAGTACAACCAGCCTGTTATATTTTACATACAATTATTGCTAGCAGCGCTTGTAGCCACTAGCAATAATCACTGTGTTTTCCTGGCAGGGGCGGTTTTCCTGCCCTCCCTCGAAGAGAGTACAAAATCTCCGCAGCAGGGATTCCCCCATCAACACTGTCTGTGTTGATGGGAGAATCGAGCAAATCTTTTTCCTGCAACTTGTGGGACACAGATGGGGGGAAAAATATAGGGGTTTTAACTCTTTCATAATTTGGCTTGCTTTATATATATTTTAGTTTTATACATAACTAGAACATCTATAATCATCATTTTTAAGCATTATGATATTAATGTGTGTTTTTTACTATAGAGTTGAAACTTTTTATGAGAATATATTTTTGCTATCAGGGCATTTCTGCTGTTGAGTTATTGTTATTTTTATTATTTTTTATTATTTTGTATTATTTATCATTCATCTTTGTTTTTTTTTTATTTTTTTATTTCTCATGTAAGGTTTCAGCTGCGGTGATTAATCATGTATTGTTTAAATGTTTTACTTGACATATTCACAGTATTATGGGTAAAGATGACAAGGGTAGCTTTAAGAAATTTCAAGCCCTCTTGACATCATTTCCTGTTAGCCCCTATAACTAGTCTCCCGTCAGGTTGCCAGGTGATCATCTCTCCAGCTGATTTCAGCCTCTTCCTTAAAGTCACCTGTTTATTCAGTGGTTCTCGTGGTGCCTAAGGCTGGTATGCTATAACTGTCATCTTTACAGTGTCACAGTGAGCTCTTTACCACAGCATCATGTATTTTAACCAGTTGCCGACCGCCGCACGACGATGTACGTCGACAGCATGGCACGGGCAGGCATATGGGCGTACATGTACGTCCCTGCCTTCCCGCGGGTCGGGGGCCCGATCGGGCCCCCGCCCGGTGCCTGCGGCGGTCGGTTTTCGTCCGGGAGCGATCCGGGACGAGGGGGCGGCCATTCATTCATGGCCACCCCCTCGCGATCGCTCCCGACGAATAGAAATCCCCCGTGACATCACTTCCTCTCCTGTAATGTAAACACAGGAGAGGAAGTGATGTATTCTCTCCTCCGTGTCGGTATTTTTCGTTCCGACACGGAGGAGAGCGGATCGGTGAGTTGCACCAACACTCTACACACACAGTAGAACATGCCAGGCACACTCACACCCCCCCGATCACCCCCCCAATTACCCCTGCCCCCCAGTCACAGTGACACCAATGTCATTTTTTTTTTTTGCATTGGTGTCATTTGTGACTGTAATAACTGTTAGGGCAGTTAGGGTTAGCCCCCTTTAGTTCTAATGTACCCCCCTAACCCCCCCAATAAAGGTTTAACCCCGTGATCACCCCCCGTCGCCAGTGTCACTAAGGCTGGGTTCACATTGCAGCGGTTTATGAGAACGAATGTGATTCGCACCGCACTGCAGTGCAAATCACATCCGATCTCTGTGCGATTCGAGTTCAGCCATTCGCCGCACCCGCCACACCCGCCGCACCCGCCGCAAATTCGCACGGGACCCTTTTTTTGGCCCGCAGCAGAATCGGATCGCATGGGTGTTCACACCATGCGATCCGAGTTTGCAGATCGCACTGCGGCCGCAGCTTTTTATAGCGCCAGGGACCCCCATATACTACCGCATAAAGCCCCCTGATTGCCCCCTAGTTAACCCTTTCACCAGTGATCACCATATAACTGTTACAGGTGACGCTGGTTGGTTAGTTATTTTTTTATAGTTTCAGGGCACCCGCCATTTATTACCTAATAAAGGTTTAACCCCCTGATCACCCGGCGGGTGTCATTTGTGACTAATAACTGTTAGGGCAGTTAGGGTTAGCCCCCTTTAGTTCTAAGGTACCCCCTAACCCCCCAATAAAGGTTTAACCCCGTGATCACCCCCTGTCGCCAGTGTCACTAAGGCTGGGTTCACATTGCAGCGGTTTATGAGAACGGATGTGATTCGCACCGCACTGCAGTGCAAATCACATCCGATCTCTGTGCGATTCGAGTTCAGCTATACAGATAGTATGGCTGAATTCGTGTCGCACCCGCCGCACCCGCCGCAAACTCGCACGGGACCCTTTTTTTGGTCCGCAGCAGAATTGGATCGCATGGGTGTTCACACCATGCGATCCAAGTTTGCAGATCGCACTGCGATATGCAAACTGATCTGGGGGTGTCATTAACATTTCACTGACACTCCCAGCAGTTCGCATAGGGCAGTGTGAACTGCCGCCGGGAGGCATGCGATGCGGGAACCCGCCGCGCATTCGTGGCGTTCCCGCATCGCTCCAGTGTGAACCCAGCCTAATAAGCGATCGTTTTTCTGATCGCTGTATTAGTGTCACAGGTGACGCTAGTTAGGCAGGTAGGTATTTAGGTTCGCCGCAGCTTTTTATAGCGCCAGGGACCCCCATATACTACCGCATAAAGCCCCCTGATTGCCCCCTAGTTAACCCTTTCACCAGTGATCACCATATAACTGTTACAGGTGACGCTGGTTGGTTAGGGTTTTTTTTATAGTTTCAGGGCACCCGCCATTTATTACCTAGTCTCACTAGTGTACCCCTAAATTTAGGGGTGTCTACTTTCCAAAATGGGGTCATTTGGGGGGGGGGGGTTTGTGCCATCTTGGCATTTTATGGCCTTCAAAACTGTAACGCCCTTAGAAAGCCTGAAGGCGGTGCTTGGTTTTCGGGGCCCCGTACGCGGCTAGGCTCCCAAAAAGTCCCACATATGTGGTATCCCCATACTCAGGAGAAGCAGCAGAATTTATTTTGGGGTGTCATTTCACATATGCCCATGGCATGCATGAGCAATATATCATTTAGTGACAACTTTGTGAAAAAAAAAAAAAAAAAAAAAAAGTTTGTAATTTTCCCGCAACTTGTGGCAAAATATAAAATATTCCATGAACTCAACATGCCTCTCAGCAAATAGCTTGGGGTGTCTACTTTCTAAAATGGGGTCATTTGTGGGGGTTTTGTGCCATCTTGGCATTTTATGGCCTTCAAAACTGTAATAGGTAGTGAGAAGTGAACTCAAAAATTTACGCCCTTAGAAAGCCTGAAGGCGGTGCTTGGTTTTCGGGGCCCCGTACGCGGCTAGGCTCCCAAAAAGTCCCACATATGTGGTATCCCCGTACTCAGGAGAAGCAGCAGAATTTATTTTGGGGTGTCATTTCACATATGCCCATAGCATGTGTGAGCAATATATCATTTAGTGACAACTTTGTGTAAAAAAAAAAAATTTTTTTTTTTTTGTCATTATTCAATCGCTTGAGGCAAAAAAATAAAATATTCAATGGGCTCAACATGCCTCTTATCAATTTCCTTAGGGGGTCTACTTTCCAAAATGGGGTCATTTGGGGGGGTTTTGTACTGCCCTGCCAATTTAGCACCTCAAGAAATGAGATAGGCAGTCGTAAACTAAAAGCTGCGTAAATTCCAGAAAACGTACCTTAGTTTGTAGATGTGACAACTTTTGCGCAAACCAATAAATATACAATTATTGACTTTTTCTTTACCAAAGACATGTGGCTGAATACATTTTGGCCTAAATGTATGACTAAAATTGAGTTTATTGGATTTTTCTAATAACAAAAAGTAGAAAATATCATTTTTTTTCAAAATTTGCGGTCTTTTTACGTTTATATCGCAAAAAATAAAAATCGCAGAGGCAATCAAATACCATCAAAAGAAAGCTCTATTTGTGGGAAGAAAAGGACGCAAATTTTGTTTGGGTACAACATTGCATGACCGCGCAATTACCAGTTAAAGCAGCGCAGTGCCAAAGTGTAAAAAGACCTCTGGTCATTTACCAGCAAAATGGTCCGGTCTGAAAGTGGTTAAAAGCCATTTTATCTGTTCTTATGTGCTGAATAAACCTTTTTTTAGGAACCCTATGGATACATGCCTTGTTTCATGAATTATTCACATAGTGTTTTAAGGTAGAATGATGTTTCCATAACTAAATATAACCCTAGTGGTCTCTTCTGTTACAAATCCCACTCCCTATCACTCAGCGCTTGTGTACACTGACCCAATCATGCTCAGCTTAACCGCTTAAGGACCACCTCCTGCACATATACGTCGGCAGAATGGCACGGCTGGGCACAAGCATGTACAAGTACGTTGCTCTTTAAGTGCCCACCGACCTGGTCCTGAACTCCATGACCGTCGCCCAGGACCAGCGGACCCGATCGCCGCTGGTGTCCCATGATTGGGTCACAGAGCTGAAGAACGAGGAGAGGTCTGTATAGACAAACCTCTCCTCGTGCTTCCTACTGAGCCTGTCACTGATCGTCTGTTCCCTGTTATAGGGAAAGACGATCAGTGACGTCAGATGACAAGCCATGCCCCCTACAGTTAAAAAAAACACACACACACTTAACCCCCCCCCGCCCTCCTTCACTGCCAGTGTCATTTACACAGGAATCAGTGCATTTAAATAGCACTGATTGCTGTATAAATGACATTGGTCCCAAAAATGTGTCAAAAAATGTCAGATGTGTCCGCCATAATGTAGCAGTCACAATAAAAATTGATGAATGCCGCCATTACTAGTAAAAAAAACAAATATTAATAAAAAATATGTAGAAGAATACGTATCGGCCTAAACTGAGGAAACAAAATGTTTTTATATATATTTTTGGGGGATATTTATTATAGCAAAAAGTAAAAAATATTGAATTTTTTTCAAAATTGTCGCTCTATCTTTGTTTATAGTGCAAAAAAATAAAAACCACAGAGGCGATCAAATACCACCAAAAAAAAGCTCTATTTATGGGAAAAAAAGGACACCAATTTTGTTTGGGAGCCACGTCGCATGACCGCGCAATTGTCAGTTAAAGCAACGCAGTGCCGAATCGCAAAAAGGGGCCTGGTCCTTTGGCTGCAAATTGGTCCGGGGCTTAAGTGGTTAATGTATATTTATGGCCATGACTGTGTTTCGCAGTCTTGCCACTTTTTCAAAGTCACCTGGCAACCTGGCCATGATGATGTGACCCCTGTGCAGGGGTGTGACATCATCATTGCCAAGCCAATCAGGCAACTGTAGCGTTCAGACCCCTGAGGAAGAACGAGAAAATAAGGAAGCTCTCGTGACAACTCAGGGCTGGAGGAGATTACTTGGCAGGTAAGTCTGCCATAAAGTGCTAAGATGCTGGGCATAATACTACCACAATATGGCAAAAAGCTCCCGGGGGGGGGGGGGGGGCATTTTTTCATTTTATATGCTTTGACTGCATTTTGGCCATTTCTTATATTAGCAGCTCTCTACTTCTGGACACAAAGCATGTGTTTGTGTTCATCCTCTCCTCTGCTTCTATTGGCGGCATAGTGGTGTAGTGGTTAGCACTCTCACCTAGCAGTAAAAAGGGTTGCTGGTTCAAATCCCAAATCCCAACCATGACACTACCTTCCTGGAGTTTGCATGTTCTCCCTGTGCCTGCGTGGGTTTCCTCCCACACTTCAAAGACATGCAGGTAGGTAAATTGGCTTCTGTTCAAAATTGGCCCTAATATATGAATGGGGACCTTAGATTGTGGGCTTCTTGAGGGTAGGGACTGATGTGAGTGAGTAATGTACAGGGATAGGGACAATGATTGTAGACACTCACTCAGGTTGAACTGGAAGGACTGGTGTCTTTATTCAACCTTACTAACTATGAAACTAATGATGCTCAGGAACAAACAGTGAGCTGAATGTGAAGGATTCACTGCATCTTGAGCTTTTTATTCCACATTTCATACCTTCCCCCAGTAAAGCTGAGAAAGCAGGAACAAAAATGAAAATGTATGCATATGTAGCTGTAAACCCTTACAACCAACTTTGACCTACAGGTAAGCCTAGATTAAGGCTTACCTGTAGGTCCAATAAATATCTCCTAAACCTACAAGGTTTAGGAGATATTTGGCGAAAGACAGGCACTGCTGTCTACGGCGCATGCGCCATAGACAGCGGCGCGCAGGCGCACTGAGCGCGCCGCGGTCAACAGCGATATGCTGCGAGTGGCAGCTCCCGTGCGCATGCAAGAAGATGGATGCGCCGTACTACATCGGACAGCGGTGACTTCGCTGGCTCCTGTGTCAGGTAAGTGACACATAATGGACTACTATGTGATGCATAGTAGTCCATTATGCTTTACCTTTGCAGGGAATGAAAGAGGAAGTAAACCCATCAGGGTTTACTTCCTCTTTAAGAAGCAAAGGGATATTATTCTTTTTTTTTCCTCTGAAAGATTCATAGGTTTTATAAGGGAAAGTGCTTGATAAAAATATGCATTTGTAAACCGCTTTCCCAAAAATGAGATCGAAGAAATCTCACATTTATTGTAACACTGCTGCAATACCATTTATTAATACTGAAATTAAGTATATTATATTCTCTACTTTATTTGATATGGCCTACTGTAAATCAATGTTGCTTTCATTTGTTTCACAAACAATATCCGTCTGCCATTGCCTCATGTCTGATGTGTTTGTTCTAGAGTTTAGTCATCTTTACAACACAATGTACATAACACTGAGATGTATAAAAGATCAATAACAATAACTTTATGAACAGTGCATAAGCAGCTGTCATTATTTGGTATGCATTTTCTTTTTGCTGCTAACCGGCACTACACAAATATTTGTGGTATATTATTTACATTGCTAATGTCTGATCTTTTTTTTTTAGTTTATGGTGGCATGAATCCAAGTAATACAGTACAACTTAAAGACCACAGAGACAGACAAAAAAAATCACATTAGCTTGTTACAGTGTTGCTAAACCCACAACAGTGAAATCTGTCTGTATGCAGTGAAGCATGCGCGTTATGCTCACTGTGAAACCTAAGGGGTTAATCCTATGCATTGTGTATTGCATTATGCATTGTGTAAAAATGCTGTTTGATCCAGTATTCTTTGATTCTCCTCTTCTTCCACTGTCCCCAATCCATCTCTTGATAATACAAAGCCTTGGGGGTACTCTGCACCTGTTCAGTTTGGTGTATATTGTAGAGAGTTTTTTTTTCTTCGGACGGTGCATGTGACTGTGCCCAGACAGAGTTTCAGGTGTCATGCAGCCTCATAGGACAGCCAGTGCAGTATGAAAACTCCTCCTACAAGCTTTAACCAGACACTGATAGAAGTCACAAGACTGCTATATACTGCTGATGGAAAGGGGTATTTAGCAGTTTATATTTACTAAAAAATAATTGCATTTCCATGTTTTATGTATTGTGGGAGTACAGATATAGTGAATGCAGGGTCCTGGGTTTAGTAACGCTAACACTTATAAGAAGGTATATATACAAGTTCCATAATATTATGCATAGTATCATACGTTTTACTTATATATATTGTTTGTGTTCTGGTTCATCAACAACAAATCATCAATAACAAATGAAGTCTATTAATCAAAGAAAAGGGTAATATAAAAAAAAAGGGATTAGAGATGAAATTCAGTGTCCCAATCAAATCCAGCAAGCGAAGGGTGAAAACGGAAAATAAAGACGCACATAGGAAAAAAACTGCTTCCCCAGGTTCTCCATGTGAAACACCTCCAAGGAAAAAAGATAGCAGCTTACCACAAAGTGTTGGCCTCCAAACTATTGGAAAAGCCAACAACGCAGTAGGGAAGATCGTTTCCCAGGACATATTACCTGGATGGCTTTTACCATCCAAGCAGGAACATCTGCCAAGTTTGAGAACCGATTACCCAGCTCATCGATCAAACTCTGATCATCCCTCAGACATAAATTGCAAGTATTCTTCCTCCCCAATTCTACCTTATTTCTTTGTTGGCTGTATATTGTCTTTATCTCTTTGAAACCTCTTTTTTCTGTAAATGTTGCACTGGCACCAACTTTGACCTTTTCATAATAAACCCTTCTGTCGAAAAGTGTTAACCTTGTCTCTAAAGCTCTTAATGCAAGCTATAAACGAACCTGCCTTTTAAAAGAGCTCTACTGTTTTAGAGCAAGACCTCTGAGCAGACCTGTCTGTGGCGGCAGTGTGTGTTGCAGAGGTTTAGTCTGAAAACATAATTGGTATTGCTAAATTCATGGGAGTCCTGACCCTTCCTAAACAAAGGTCAGTGGTGGCAGTTAAAGGGATAAATGCGTAATTAGCCCAGTGACGTTGCTCTTAAGCTGTTGGCACCTAGATTGTAGTCCTGCAAGCTGGAAAATCTTTGTGCTGGGTGCAGCAGAGAGTGGCATTGTTACGCAAGTGACAGCGTGGTGTGAGGTTGGCCAGTCCTTTGTCACAAGTTAGCGAGGAGGACAGGGATCTGACACCCATGTTCGTCACATATTGGGCCCAGGTAATATGTCCATGAAGGTACTGTTGGTATTGTAAATCCTGCATCACAGCCTCACACAGATGCATAAGCTGTACTGATGACACTGGCTGGGAAGGGGTTAACATCAGGGGCGATCAAAGGGTTAACTGTGTGCCTAGCGTGTGTTTTCTCACTGTATGGGAGGTGCTAGGGGGAAGACGTTGATCCATGTTTCTGCTTTGCAGGAACACAGGATCAATGCCTTCCCAGCTAACAGAATGGTAATCTGCCTTGTTTACATGGGCTGACTGCCGTTCTGCCTGTGTAACTAACAGTCGGCAGGTGCCGGTGGACATTGAGTCTGCAGTACCCGCTGATCGGCTCCCACTGTGGGCCCCCAACCGGGAAGTGCTGGATCATACTAAGTACGTGATCCAGTGCAGTAGAACCGTCTTGTTGCCATATATCTAAGTGTTACAGGTGGCAAGCGGTTAAATAACATTCCTGGGAGATACCGTGACCCTGCCTTTGAAATGCAGCATCTGTGTGATGTATACAATGTACTACTGAAAATCTGACTTTTACAAAGAAAAAAGTGTGTTTATCTACTTGTGCTCCTCAAGGTTTTACTCCATTCATAACCAGAGCATTTTTTGCTATTCAGCACTGCGCTACTTCTAACTGGCGATTGCATGGTCATGCAACACTGTATGCAAATTAAATGTATATATCTTTTTTTTTTCCACACAAATAGAGCTCTCTTTAGGAGGCATTTGATCACCACTGGGTTTTTTATTTTTATTATCCTCTTCAGCTCCGGAAGGTTTAAACCCCTTCCTGACCGGAGCAATTTTTGTTATTCGACACTGCACTATTTCAACTGGTATTTATATGGTCATGCAACGCTGTACCCAAACACAATTAATATATTATTTTTTTTCACACAAATAGAGCTTTCTTTTGGTGGTATTTATTTTTTATTTTTTGCGATATAAACAAAAAAAAGACCAAAAATGTTGAAAAAAAACTATATTTTCTACGTCCCGTTATAAAAAATATCCAACACACTTTAGTCATAAATTTAGGCCAAAATGTATTCTGCTACATGTCTTTCGTAAAAAACAAAAAAGTGTATAATAATTGATTTGGTGCTAAAATGCCAAGATAGTACAACCCCCGCTACCCCCCCCCCCTTTCAAATTACCCTTTTTGGAAAGTAGGGCCCCCAAGGAATTTGCTGAGAGGATTGTCGAGTCCATGAAAGGTTTTACTTTTTGCCACGTTTTTGGAAAATGACAAAAGAAATATATATTTTTTTTCACAAAGTTGTCACTTGAATTATATATTGCTCACACATGCCATGGGTATATGTTGAATAACAATCCATATATTGATCCGTACAAACACTATACCAGTAATGGCAGTGATCAGTGACCTATAGCGTAAATGCAATAGTGTGCGGGCAATCTAATGCTAACTGACCCTGACGCTATCTGATGTCGCTAGTGGCAGTAATACAGTAATACAGTGATCAGGTCTGGTCTCCCGGAAGTGGGGACAGGGTACCTGTAAAAAACAGGTATCTGCTCCCCCCAAAAGGTGCCAAATGTGGCACTGGAAGGGGGGAGGAATCAGATAAGCGGAAGATCCACTTTGGGTGGAACTCTGCTTTAAGGAAATTGCTCTCAACCACCTATGCAGTTACATGCTTTTCCAATGCAGACATTGTCACTGAGCACTATTCTCGCTCTATTCACAGTCAGGGTTTCCCTCTACTGATCAATAATTTTGTATGTTACCTTCACCTTGCATAGATAGTTCATTAGGCAGAGTGTGCAGGAGCTGGGTGATCACATAATAGGCTTTGTGGAGAAGAGCCATAGTACTGAAAGGGGGAGAAGTGTGTCCCTGGAAGTCTGTAAAGCGCATAATACACTGTACAATCTAATTTTACAATCTCCTTTAGATCCACCATTAACTAACAGTATGTAAAGCAATGGCCTATCAGATTGGATACAGAGTGATTGAATAGATAGGTGTGTCCTCCTATTATATAGTTTTGGGAAATCTAAACGAGATTGAATAATCATACTGTATTGTGTATGGCCACCTTTATACACCTAGCTTTCTGTGCCGTTAAGGGCACCCGGAAGGGGGAAGCAAACATGCATTTTGTAGAGTGCAAAAATGCAGGACAAATGTGCAGTAAAGAATGTGCAAACCAAACATGCCAAAATGCTTCAGAAACTACTTTGCTGAGTTTGTTGCCCGTAGGGCAGCCCATTGAAATCAATGGTTATGTCACAGTAAAAACTCTGTTTGCATGAGGCCTGAAAGTGAAATTGGTGTGTTTACACCCTTTCTCATCCCTGAGCTGGACACAGAATGCAAAAACATTGACATCTGAATGTCTCCTTCCCATGTAGTTGTATAAATCTGACCATACACTATGCAATCTGATTGTACAATCTCTGTACAATTTCCTTTAGATTTACCAAAAGTATGCAATAGTAGGACCCATCTGAACAATCCATTATAGTTGTATTAAATCAGGCAGGCTGTTGCACTGCATAGTTGAGGATAGATCTAAAGGAGATTGTACTGGTTGTATGGTGTATGGCCACCTTAAAGAACGAAGTAGAAAAGTGGGTGGAAATAAAAAAGAGGTCATAAATTAATAAAGGAGGTGTGATCCATAGTGGTAAAACACTCCCTATTCTGTGATACACTAAGGTGTCCGTTTATGAAGCAGTGATCAGTGGAGATCCAGAGGATCGCCACTGATCACAGCCCATAAACAGTTTATAAACCAGCGATAATCGGGGGAGAAGTGTTTGAACTTGTTCTCCCGCCGATTATCTCCACACATGGAGAATCCTCATAGACTGACACAGTAACGGCCAGTTTATGAAGCTGCGATCTCAGCGCTTCACTGGCGATCTGTGTCAGAATTCACACTCTACGATTCCCCAGCTCAGAGGTGGAGAACCGGGGAGTGAAGAGAGAATGTGGGGGGATCTGAGGAGGAAAGAGGAAGATGATTAACTTCCTTATGCCTCGTTCAGACCCCCCAACACTGTAACCATGTCCCCCTGTCATATGTATTTGTATACATATATATACATATATATATATATATATATATATATATATATATATATATATAATTGTATATGTATATATATATAATGTGTGTGTATATACATGTATATATAATGTCTGTGTGTGTATACATGTATATATTATGTAGGGGGACGCTTTATTTCACTAACATTAATCATACCGTGTGTCAGTGTATTGAGCTGTGATAATTTATCACTGCTTAATAAATTGACATCTCTGTGTATCGGTGAATTTCTAGTACTGTAATCTCGTAAAGTCTCACGAGATTCCAGTATTATGGGCTGTTCTCCAGTGTTAGAAGCGTTTGTAGATCGCTTCACTTCTCCAAGGGTGAAGCGATCTACTCCGCTTCATAAAGTGGCACACAGAGGAGAAAGATCTCCTATGTGAATGCCGGAGAATGAAGCAGTGAATAGATTTCACTGCTTCATAAAAGGACACCTAAGGCAGTGAATGATGGAATGTGATGTTTCCTGGATTGTCACATGATGATACAAGAAGTCAGAGCTCAGAATGCATTTTTTTTTCATTTTAACTGAAAGGTGAAGATTCAAAGCTGCCATAGACTAGGTAAGTGAGAGATAAGCACATTGGGATGACTTGGGCAGAGAAGACATTAGAAAAGGCTTCTATTTATTGTGAAAAGTGAAATTCTGCCTGAAAATGTGAACTTAGCTTTAAGGGTTCATGCACACTGGGCTTAAAAAAAAACGCTGCTCCTACAGGGTCAGAAGATAAGTGGGAGTGTTTCACTTTTTGCAAAAACAGGTCGATGCAGTCAAGGGGCCCCCAATAGATGTAAATGTGTAAATGTAAATGTGCCATGTTGTGAAAACATCTCTTGCTTTATGCCCTGTACACACGGTCGGACTTTCCAACGGAAAATGTGCGATTGGATCGTGTTGTTGGAAAATCCGATCATGTGTGGACTCCCTCTGACTTTTTCCGTCTGAATTTCTGACACACAAAGTTTGAGAGCTGGATCTAAAAGTGTGTAGACAATTCCGACGGACAAAGTGCCACTCATGCTCAGAATAAATTACGAGACGAAAGCTATTGGCTACTGCCCTCTTTATAGTCCCGTTGTACGTGGTTTACGTCACCTCGTTCTGAACGATCAGATTTTCCGACAACTTTGGGCGACCGCGTGTATGCAAGACAAGTTTGGGCCAAATTCCGTCAGAAAAAATCTGACGGAATTTGTCGTCGGAATGTCCGACCGTGTGTACAGGGCATAATGGACCTTTCATAGATGTTTATTATTCATTTTGGACCTTTATGTTTTGGTTTTGTTCACATTCAATTTTGCATTGCCTATTTTACCCTTCCAGTTGCATATCTGTAGGCCATGTTGGTCCCCTTGAAGTCTTTCTGTTTGCTGTCTCTCCCTGAAGAGTTCATCACTGGGAGAGGGACCTCTGGGTGAATCTGTGATGGAAAAGATGGGACCTTGGACTGTAGATCACAAAGCTGGCAAAAAAAAATGTTGCAATAAAAAAAAGACAGGTTCCAGAGATTATTCCATCCCTTTATAAAACACCGATTTTGGTCTTAAATATGCAGTTCAGTTGTTACCAATTCAATAAAAAGAATGTCTTCTAAATAGATAGAGTTCAGGGAGGGGCAACGAGATTGGAGGATCTCAGTTACAAAGATTGCATGTATACTAGGGAAGCTATGTTCACCATGCATAAATATATTGAAGGTGATTAGAAAAACTGGAACAACCTGTTTACGTTAAGGTTCCTAAAGGAAGACATGTGGCTACAATATACGATTTGATGAAGAGGTCAGAATGTTTACTATTCGTGAATACATTACATACTAGGATTGCTGAGCATTATGATGATACCGGTACTCCCATTGCAAAGAACATTTCAAATGTTTCTAAACATTTTAGGGATGTGCATCTTGCCAACATGAGCTCATTTTGTTTCAGTGGCAACATGTTGATACACCATGAATTCTCATTATAGCTCTTGTATGCTACTCATATCCTTTTTAACTATTTCATACCTTTTTTTTCAATAACTGATCTGCGTATATGTTTTACTCTCTTGTAATTCAGGAAATGACTTCCATCTTGATCAGAAGTGTTAAGCTAAATTTTCATTGTGGGCCGCATCAGCATTATGGTTGCCCCAAAAGGGCCGGTTGTATCTGTAAGACTAGATGTCCCGAGCATCCCACCTCTCCTTACATCAAATGTCAAGAGCTCCCCCACCATCAGAAGTCAAGAGTCCCCCATCCTCCTTTACATCACAGTGCACCCCCCTAACATTGTGCTGGTGTCGGGAAGAAGCTGGGGGGTGGAGCTGGGAAGCAGAAAGTGCTGGGTCTGGAGGAGGCTCAGAGAAGGTCTGGAGTCAGCTGGCTGAGACCAGGGGAGGTGGAGACGAGGGGATGCTGTGGCTGTACAGAGAGAAGCAGGATTTGTAGGAGGAGTCCTGTCTTCCTCTCCACTGTCGGCTCCTAAAATAGTGGGGTGTGGCAGAGACGAGCCTTTCCGGGTTGCATGGAGAAGCGCAGGATCTGGTAGAGGAGGTCTGTACTCATTTCTGATGCAGACTGTTGGGACAAGGTGGGGGTACAGATGAAAGGGGTGCCTCAGCTGCAGGAGAGGTGTGAGGGCCACATAAAATGGCCTGGCCCACAGGCCTTGTGTTGGACACATGCAATCTAGATACTCATACATATTAATTTCTTTGGGATATATTCCTGTACAAGCTTTTTTCTGCTGTTCTTTATTTAACTTTCAATGTTTTCTCTTTTTCATTCCTTGTCAGTCCTTTTTCATTCCCCTACACCTGTCAGGGATACTCTCAGATCAAGCTAATTGATCAACTGATTTGCCTAATTAATTTCATGAGCTATTGACAGGAGAGAGGTCCCCCCCCCCCTTTTACTTTATTGTATATACATGCTGTGTCCTGAGATGGCTTGTATGGCGATGATTAAGGCTTATTGCCGGAAAACGTAAGCCATTGTACTTTGTATACTCCACTCGACGTAATAACTAAAACTTCAACCGAAAAATAAGTTACTGTTAGACCAACAAAAATGTAGAACTCTGGTATTGGAGAAGAGTGTTGAAAAATGAAAAACTTTTAGATTCCTTATTTATCATAATATATTGGACTATTGGATCTACTAAATTTAATAGAACGTTTATCCAGGGGTTTCGATTTTTTCTTTATCCTCTTACAGCAAATTGGCCACTGCTTGTAGGGGTTGGGTTTTTTGCCTTCCTCTGGATAAATCAGACTCAAATGCAGGTTAAGCTGAATGGACCCTTGCCTTTTTCAACCTTATCTACTATGTACCTTTGTTAGAATGATTGGTGAACCAATCATTCTACACCTATAAATGTTCCTTTGTGTTGTGGCTTTGTATTGTTAAATGCTGCATTTTGTTAATGCTGAAAGGGTACTTCTACAGGGGATCTCAATTCATGTGTATTTGATTTTTTAAATAATGTAGTATGCCAGAGGCACTGCTTCAAAATCACACAGTATGCATAGGGATTGTGCACAGCAGATTGAGACATTCTGATGGAATGGTGGCAAGGAGAATAATACATTTCTTGAGGCAGAATAGTTGTACAGTACAGTGCTCATTAGGACAACATTAATTACTGTTCTTTGCCCTGGTGCTGGCATACACATACTGCTTAGTACTTTACAGCAATTCCAACTTTATACCTGTGATACCAGTGAAAAACATTGTTTAACCACCTAAGGACCGGAAAGATTTACCCCCTTAATCACAGGCCATTTTTTTGCAATACGGCACTGCGTTGCTTTAACTGACAATTGCGTGGTCGTGCAAAGTTGTACCCAAACAAAATGTATTTCCTTTTTCCCACCTTTTGGTGGTATTTAATTTTTGCGTTTTAAACAAAAAAGAGTGACAACTTTGAAAAAAACAATATTTTTAACTTTAACTTAGCTAGAATAAATATCCCCCCCAAAAATTCTTCATCAGTTTAGACCAATATGTATTCTTCTGCAATTAGCAGAAGAATTGATTTTCGGAAAAGTTATAGCATCTACAAAATAGGGGATAGATTTATGGCATTTTTATTATTTGTTTCTTTTTTAATAGTGTAGCGGCGACACTTTTGACAAGGTGTCCGCTATGTACAAATTTCTTTTTCCTCAGAGCAGTAAAGGGGTTCTGACGGTTGATTGTGCAGGTTTAACTTTGGCATCAGTTTGGCTGGGCTGTGTTAGGGTTCTGCCTGGTCATGTGCACAGTTAGGTGCACATGACAGGCCCAGAACCAGGCCTGGTTGGACGCTTTGAGTATCAGCATTCCCCGGAGCCAATCAGCGGGTGCGTCTGGCCCTCCTGAGGAGTCTGGGGAAGGGTACTTAAGGTGCTGAAGTCACATGTTCGGGGTTCTCTGCTCCTGAAGCAGGCCTGGGGTAGCCCCGCCAGGGGTCCCGATCACGGGAGAGTATGCCGCCCCGCAACATGGTCAGTTTGACTAGCCCCATTAGACCTGCATGGTCTGGGGTAAGGATCCATCTGTTCCCGAGTCTCGGAACCAGCTGGTCCGAAGCGAAGTAACTGAGGGAGGATTCAAGGCATCCAGGTGTGCTCTCGGCTTGGAGGGGCACCGCAGCTCACGAAAGTGACCGGGGTAGGACTCTTCAGAGGAGGGCCAACAAGCTGGCATCCCAAGAAGTGCCTGGTTGCTGGGTTGTCAAGGACACTAACGAATCCACGCTTTTCCGGTACTGCCAAGGAGACAGAGAACATTCCAGGTACTGAGGAAAGGTTCCTGTTCATTTTCGGTTGCAAATTTATTCAAGGTCAGAGACTTTGCAAGTTCCGGATTAAAGTGCTCACTGCCATAATCACTGGCTAGAGATTTGTTCAGCTTTGAAGTGCCCAGCTGCGAGTGGCTACTCTCTGGGTTGCATTAGAGACTTTCTATTGATTAGCAGTTCAAGGCGCCTGAGTTTCTTCACCCTTGTCCTCTGTTCCCATACGAGACTGTGTTTGTTGGATGTTACCCCTGCAAATAAAAACCTTTTTAAAGGACTTTTATCATGTCAGCGTCCAAAGTCGTTGGGTACTAACCCTCGGAACCCCTAGACCTGGAAGAACAAGCCAAGCGGAGGTAACCGGTAAGCCCAAAAATCAAGGCCTCCCCAACGAGGGTTATAACCGCTACACTAGTAATGGTCTGCAGTAATGATCTGTGATCATTATCAGGACTGCAACATTGCAGCGGACAGATCAGACACTTTTGTTGGGACCAGTAACATTTATAAAGTAATCAGAGCTAAAAATAGCCACTGATTACTGTATAAATGTCAATGGCAAGGAAGGGGTTAATACTAGGGGGTGATCAAGGGGTTAAGTGTTCCCTAGGAAGTAGTTTCTAACTGTGGGGGGAGTGTACTGACTCGAGGAGGAACGATCGCTGTTCCTGATCACTAGGAACAGCAGATCTATATTCCTCTATCAGAACGGGATCTGTTTGTTTACATACATAGATCCCCATTCTGGCTCTCTGTAGAGTGATTGTGGGTGGTCGGTGGACATCGCGGCCGCCAGCCACACTTATCTGCTCTGGCGTTGTGCACTCCCCTATCGCGGCCAACGTACATCTATGGAGATTTGCGCAGCCATGCCAACCTGCCGCAGTATAATGAGGTACTTGGGCACTTCCAGAAAACACATCCATTGTTGTGGTGGAAGTGATACAGATAATATTTTACAAGAAAACATCTTGCAATATTTAGCAATTTTCTGGAGGATAAATGGTTAGAAAGTCTCAAATGGCTCAACAAATAAAGTAAGCGTACCACTTCCCTACCAGGCCATAGTAAAATGATGTCCTTGACTTGTGGGGGATATCTGAATGATGCCTGCAGCTAGAGGCATCATTCAGATATCATTATTTTCAACTGCCGATTCTGTGCACGATAAGAATGATCATAGCGGCAGTTCCACCGCTTGATCGTTCTTATAGGCGACGGGAGGAGACAGCCCCCCTCCCGCCACCATCCAGTGCTTCTCCGTGCTCTCCCATGCCATCGGAGGCTCAGAGAAAGAATCTGCCCTGCGCTGGATGAGGATGATAGAGATTTCCTGGTCATCTCTATGAGCATCGGAGGCCTGGGAGCTACGTTATGATGTCACGCCTGGGTACCTGGAAATAAACGAAGCCGCGATCACCTAATTCGTAAATAGAGTCCACCTGTGTATAATTTAATTTCAGTATAAATACAGCTGTTCTGTGAAGACCTCAGAGGTTTGTTATGTTTTTGGTTGTAACATGACAAAATGTGGAAAATGTCAAGGGGTATGAATACTTTTTCAAGGTACTGTATATTACATCCGTGTATTTAGCTGTCAACCAAAATCATCTTGCTTATATTTCATCACATTCTCTTTAATTCCACGATCCCTCCAACTGCAGATGTATATCCACTTTTAAGTCTATTGTATGTAGCAAGGTCCCAGGCCTCCTTTAGTCTAATTAGAACCCCCAGAGCCAGGAACAGCTGACATCTTTCCATATAGAGTGGGTTGCAAAGTATGGCGGGTGTAATGTAAGGTAGATTCATGGGTGCCAGACACTTTTTGAATGCAAAGAGATTTTTTTTTCTCTTGAACAGAAATGTGGGAGAGAGGATTTAAGGCCAGGACACCCTTAGGTAGTTGCAATGTCATTTGGCAGACTCTGAGACTCCGTAGACAAACCATGCAGGGAAAGGAGCCCAGCAAGGTACCACACCCGCGTGTGCAGGAGCACTGTCTCCTATGGCAACAGTCTTAGAACAGTTCCTAACACAAATTGTAACAAACTCCTTAACTTTTATACAATCACTTCTTGTAGATTATCAGCTCACTGAGCTCCCAGTCTCTCTCACTATACTTGCTGATTCACTGCCACTGAATCCCGTGAGCTCTTCTAATCCTCTTACTTTACTATCTTCCTCAAGCGTCATCCCTGCATCTCTGCTGGGTCCCTGGTTTGGAACTCCATACACTCCTCAAGCGTCACCCTACTGGCTGGATCCCTGGCTTGGCTCCTGCTGAAGTTTGCCGACCCTGGTTGGTGAGAATACTGCTCCGGTACTTGCTTCAGCTACTCACAGCGATCCCTGGAAACAAGTTGGTTGGTCCTTAAGTGGCAAAACATATAGAGAAGGAAGGAGGGCACACCAAACTTGTGCATTACCAAAGATAAAATGTATTTAAAAATGTAACAGCAATAGTAATACTCACAAACAAACGTGATAAAAAAGGCTTGTCGGTACTCCAGCAAATGGAACCTGTCTCTAGACACCTGCAACCCGAACCCAGTGCTAGGGGGGACCAGATGGCATCGCAAACAGCTTACACATTACGAGGGAGGACCCTCTTCCTCATTGCCACAGCGGTAAAAGACTGGCCTTCTCCAGTTTTCTCTGTATATATATATATATATATATATATACGTTTACAGCGCGATCGGCGTGTCCAATGTGAGATGATCTCATATGTAAACATATGAGATCATCTCTCAGCGCTGCTCTCCCTCCTCACACAGACAGCGTGTGAGAGGGGAGAGATGAACAGCTGCAGCGGCCGTAAGTGTAAAAAAAAAAAAGTTAAAAAAAGTGCCATCCTCCCCCAGTGCCATCCTGCCCCAGTGCCATCTGCCCCAGTGCCATCCGCCCCAGTGCTACCTGCCCCCAGTGCCACCTGTTAGTGCTATCTGTCCCCAGTGCCACCTGTTGTCAGTGCTATTTGTCCCCAGTGCCACATATAAGTGCCATCTGTCATCAGTGCCATGTGTCATCAGTGCCACATATTAGTGCCATCTGTCAGTGCCACGTATCAGTGCCATTTGTCATCAGTGCCACCTGTCAGTGTCACGTGCCATCTGTTGTCAGTGCCACGTGTCATCAATGCCACTTATCAGTGCCATCTGTCATCAGTGTCACACGTCATCGGTGCCATGTATTAGTGCCATCTGTCATCGGTGGCATGTATTAGTGCCATCTGTCATCAGTGGCATGTATTAGTGCCATCTGTCATCAGTGCCACGTATTAGTGCCACATGTCATCAGTGCCACATATTAGTGCCAGGTATAAGTGCCACATGTCATCAGTGCCACATATTAGTGCCATCTGTCATCAGTGCCACGTATAAGTGTCATCATTGCCACGTATCAGTGCCACGTGTCATTGTCCTGGTGCTCCAGGGCCTTCAAAAGTGTAATAGGTAGTCAACAAGTTAGATGTGTAATTTATGCTCCTATAACACATGATGGCGCTCCCTGCATGTTGGGTCTCTCTATGTGGCCAGGCTGTGAAAAAGTCCCATACATGTGGTATTGTAATACTCAGGAGTAGCAGAATTTTTTTGGGGGTGTCATTTGTGGTATACACATGCCATGTGAGAGAAATAACCCATTACAATGACAATTTTGTGGAAAAAAATAAAAAAAATGAAAGATCTTAATTTTGCAAAGAATTGTGGGAAAAAAATGACATCATCAAAAAGCTCACCATGCCTCTTACTAAATACCTTGGAATGTCTACTTTCCAAAAAGGGGTCATTTGGGGGGGGGGGGGTATTTGTACTTTCCTGACTTGTTCGGGTCACAAGAAGCAAGATAGGCCACCAGTACATCAGATGTGATCAATTTTGTGCGATTCGCACCACAGCTTGTAGACTCTATAACTTTCACAAAGACCAAATAATATCCACTAATTTGGGTTATTTTTACCAAAGATATGTAGCAGTATAAATTGTGGCCAAAATGTATGAAGAAAAATTAATAATTTGCATAATTCTGTCACAGAAACAAAGAAATATGCGTTTTTTTTCCAAAATTTTCGGTCTTTTTTAATTTATAGCGCAAAAAATAAAAACGCCAGAGGTGATCAAATACCACCAAAAGAAAGCTCTATTTGTGGGAAAAAAGGACAAAAAATTAATTTGGGTACAGTGCTGCATGACTGAGTAATTGTCATTCAAAGTGTGAGAGCACCGAAAGCTGAAAATTGGTCTGGGCAGGAAGGGTGTTTAACCACTTCAGCCTCGGACCAATAAATACCTTAAGGACCAGAGGTCTTTTTGCAATTTCGCACTGCGCTGCTTTAACTGGTAATTGCGCGGTCATGCAATATTGCACCCAAACGAAATTTGCGTCCTTTTCTTCCCACAAATAGAGCTTTCTTTTGATGGTATTTGATTGCCTCTGCGATTTTTTTTTTTTGCGATATAAATGGAAAAAGAGCGAAAATTTTGAAAAAAAAAGATATTTTCTTCTTTTTGTTATAAGAAAAATCGAATAAACTAAATTTTAGTCATACATTGAGGGCAAAATTTATTCAGCCACATGTCTTTAGTAAAAAAAATGTCAATAAGCGAATATTTTTTGGTTTGCGCAAAAGTTATAGCGTCTACAAACTAGAGTACATTTTCTGGAATTTACACAGCTTTTAATTTATGACTGCCGATCTCATTTCTTGAGGTGCTAAAATGGCAGGGCAGTACAAATCCCCCCCAAATGACCCCATTTTGGAAAGTAGACACCCCAAGGAAATTGCTGATGGGTATGTTGAGCCCATTGAATATTTATTTTTTTTGTCCTAAGGGATTGAATAATGACAAAAAAAAAAAAAAATGATATATTGCTCACACATGCCATGGTTATATGTGGAATTGCACCCCAAAATACATTCTGCTGCTTCTCCCGAGTACGGGGATACCACATGTGTGGGACTTTTTGGGAGTCTAGTCGCGCACGGCACCCCGAAAACCAATCACCACCTTCAGGATTTCTAAGGGTTCAAATTTTTGATTTAACTCCTCACTACCTATCACAGTTTCGAAGGCCATAAAATGCCAAAATAGCACAAAACCCCCCCAAATGACCCCATTTTGGAAAGTAGACACCCCAAGCTATTTACTGAGAGGCATGTTGAGTCCATGGAATATTTTATATTTTGCCAAAAGTTGCGGGAATATTACAAACTTTTTTTTTTTTGCACAAAGTTGTCACTAAATGATATATTGCTCACACATGCTATGGGCAGAAGTCAAATTACACCCCAAAATAAATTCTGCTGCTTCTCCCGAGTACGGGGATACCACATGTGGGGGACTTTTTGGGAGCCTAGCCACGTACGGGACCCCGAAAACCAAGCACTGCCTTCCGGATTTGAATATAAAATGCTATAAAAAACAAACTAACCAGAGTCACCCGTAACACTTATACGGTGATCAGTGGTGAAAGGGTTAACTAGGGGCAATCAGGTGGTTCAAATTTTTATTAGGTAGTATATGGGGGTCCCTGGCGCTATATAAAAACCTGACGGGGAACCTAAATAACTAACTGGCTAACCAGCGTCACCAGTGACACTTATACTGTGATCGCTGGTGAAAGGGGGTGAAAGGGTTAACTAGCAGCAATCAGGGGGTTAAAACCATTATTGGGTAGTATATCGGGGTACCTAGCGCTATAAAAACCTGGCGGTGAACCTAAAAAAATAACTAGCTACCTAGCGACACTAGCGACACTGATGCAGCGTTCAGAAAAATGATCGCTTAGTGACACTGGCAAAAGGGGGTGAAAGGGTTAACTAGCGGAAATCAGGGGGTTAAAACCATTATTGGGTAGTATATCGGGGTACCTAGCGCTATAAAAACCTGGCGGTGAACCTAAAAAAATAACTAGCTACCTAGCGACTGTAGCGACACTAATGCAGCGATCAGAAAAACGATCGTTTAGTGACACTGGCAAAAGGGGGTGAAAGGGTTAACTAGCGGCAATCAGGGGGTTAAAAACATTATTGGGTAGTATATCGGGGTACCTAGCGATATAAAAACCTGGCGGTGAACCTAAAAAAATAACTAGCTACCTAGCGACACATGCAGCGATCAGAAAAATGATCGCTTAGTGACACTGGCAAAAGGGGGTGAAAGGGTTAACTAGCGGCAATCAGGGGGTTAAAAACATTATTGGGTAGTATATTGGGGTACCTAGCGCTATAAAAACCTGGCGGTGAACCTAAAAAAATAACTAGCTACCTAGCGACTGTAGCGACACTAATGCAGCGATCAGAAAAATGATCGCTTAGTGACACTGGCAAAAGGGGGTGAAAGGGTTAACTAGCGGCAATCAGGGGGTTAAAAACATTATTGGGTAGTATATCGGGGTACCTAGCGATATAAAAACCTGGCGGTGAACCTAAAAAAATAACTAGCTACCTAGCGACACATGCAGCGATCAGAAAAATGATTGCTTAGTGACACTGGCAAAAGGGGGTGAAAGGGTTAACTCTAGGGGCAATCAGGGGGTTAAATCTTTATTGGGGGGTGATAGGGGGCTACCCTGGACCTAACACTAACTGTCCTGACAGTTTTTACTGTCACAACTGACACTGAATGCATTGATCAGTAAAGAAATGATCAATGCAATCAGTGACACTGTGACTGGGGGGGGATCGGGGGGCGATCGGGGGGGGGATCGGGGGGGGTTTGTGTGCCTGTGTGTACCTACATGTCAGTGTAGTGTTGGTGCACACTTACTTTTACTGTTCTCCTCGTAGTCCGGTCAAAAAGACCGCCCCGAGGAGAATGACATCACTTCCTCCTTCCTGTGTAAACAATACACAGGGGAGGAAGCTTCTCATTGGCCAGGAGCGATCCAGAGGGGGTGGCCGAAAACCAACGGCCATCCCCTCATCACGGAGCGCTCCTGGACCGAATCGGACCGCCGTAACCAGCGGGAGGGGGTCCGATCGGACCCCCCACCCGCTGGAAGGCAATCACGTAGATGTACGTGATTATGCCTGCCTGTGCCATTGTGCTGACGTACAATGGCAATACGGCGGTCCTGAAGTGGTTAAGTGCCCAGTAAGCAAGTGGTTAAAAGTACAATTTATTCCAGACAGTATTTAATGTACTGTAAAGTGGGTCCTTTTAGTTCGGCAAGAGGAAAAGGTCTTTTAGCCGATGTGTTCAGGACCATCTGTACTAAATTGACATTTGGATGTTGACGCAAATCGACAGACATGTAGGTTTGAGGCACAATTCTCAACCCATGATTATTTTGTTTATCGCTTTGAATCGTATTTACCAGGAACCCTTTGGTGGGGATTTTAAAAATAGATTTTGGATCCACCACTGGATCCGGGTCTAAACAAAATAATATGCTAAGCTACAAACCTTTTCTGCAACAATATATATATATATATATATTTTTTTTTTTTTAAGATAAATGTGCCTCAAATCTTCTGTGTCTGTTGCCAATTGGTGAGATAATACATTGCCTGTAGTGGCTGAAATACTGAAAACTTTAACAAAGAGTTGATCATTCAGGGACAAAAATGTCCTCCCCTTTTTTCTTTTTTGTATACATGTTATTTTGTTTAATTTGTTGTGCTTTTTAATCGTATGCTATTTAATGTGTGTGACTAAGCTTCTTATGTTGCATGTTAACTCTTTTGTGTCTACTATATGTTTTGCTGCCTCCTTTTTGTGGAGCTGACATCCAGGCACCCAGCTGAGGTTTGGGCCCTATGTGGCCCCCTTATAAATGGAGGTTGGATTTGCCGCCTCCATCCCTGTGCAAGCTTTTTAACATCTCTATAGCCCCCTTCCCCCCTGGCTTGCAGGGCAGGAGATTACAATGATTGTAAAGGTAAAAGATTATTTAACTTTATGCAGCCTGTGGCAGTCAGCACTCAGAGAAGAGGAGTAACCAAGACTGGTTTGGCTCCTGCTGCTGTCAATCAAATCCAGTGAGCCCATCAGGAGATGTTGTCCCATTCTTGCCTGAGCATAGGCTAGTCTAAAGGATATATCTTTTAGCATTAATGATGCCTTTTCAGATGATGCAGGATTTTGAACTGAGAGATGTTAATAAGACCCCTTTCACATGGAGGCGGTTTTAAGGCATTTTAGCGCTAGACATAGCACCGGTAAAGAGCTTGAAAACTGCCTCCCATTCATTTCAGTGTGACTTTTCACACTGTGGTGGTGCACTTGCGAGACCCGAAAAGCCCTGCAAGCAGCATGTTTGGGGTGGTTTGGGAGCGCTGTATACGCCCTGTCCATTGAAATGAATGCCCAGCGCTTCTTCGGCCGCTAGCGGAGGTTAAGCTCCCCGCTAGCGGTCGAACAGTGGAAAAGCGCTGCTAAAATGAGCAGAACTTTTCCGCTAATGCTCGGCAGCCCCAGTGTTAAAGTAGTCTAAGCAGGAAGGTCCCTCTCCTCTTTAGTCCATAGGCCATGGTTACCAAAAAGAGAAAAATGTTGATTAATCTGACTATAGAAGTTTTCCACTTAGGATGAACAATTTTAAATGAGCTTTGGCCCAGAGAAGATGGTGGCTTTTCTGGATCATGTTCAGATATGGCTTCTTTTTTGCATGATAGAGCTTAAACCTACATTTCTCAATGGCACGCCAAACTGTATTCACAGACAGTGATTTTCGGAAGAATTCCTGAGCCCATGCAATAATGTGGATCACAGAATCATGCCTGGTTTTAATACAGTGCCATCTGAGGGCATCGACTATTATGTTTCAGCCTTGTCCCTTACACCCAGAGTTTTTTTTCCAGATACTTGGAATCTTTTGACAATATTATGTACTGTAGATGATATATTTTAAGTCTGGAAGAACATTATTCTGAAATTGTTAGACAATATTTAAGTGCAGCTTTTCACATCTTTCTTTTGAGATATTCTAAGATACTTTTTATACCCATATTACTGACCTGATGCCAATTAACCTAATTAGTTCCAAAATGTTATTACAGCTCTTCCTTGCTAGAACAACTTTGTCAGCTTTTTGTTGTTCTATCTCAACATTTTTTTTAGAGATGTGTTGCTGCGATCAATTTGAAAGTTAGCTTATTATTGTCTTAAAATGGTACATTTTTTAAGTTTAAACATTTGATATGTTTTCTATTGTGAACATATGGGTGTACGAGATTTGCAAATCATTGCATTTTTTTTTATGCAGATTTTTCACAACGTCCCAACTTTTTTGAAATTGGGGCTGTATATCTTCCTCGTTATTACCATGATACAGGATCACAATTTAAACTTCTTTGAGTAACAGTTGGTTTTAATCATTTGTTAATCATTTTAATCATCATAAACTTTGTATTGTATTTTAACCACATCATCTCCAGAATGTTGTTACCCCTATACAGAGTCCTGTGTTCCCTTTGTACAGGTTCCTTACATATACATGCATACACATATGTATATATGTTCCTCTGACTTTTTGTCATAAATATGACCATTCTGCCAGGTATTATTATTAATATATTATACCTGGTGTTATTAGTATTTAGGTTTTTCCTTCAGTTTTCTTTATTGTTGGTCATGGGCGGTTTAGCTTGGGTGACTTCATGAGGTTATTTGATATTCCATCACAAGAGTACAGTATAATGGATACATTAAGTAATGTGATATTTGTAACTATATAACTGTATGGGTATATGTTATTTGGTCCCTTTCTGGCGGATTTAACATTTATTGAGCCTCATGCACCAACATAAATACACATGTATTTGTCAATGCATGTGAGTTTTTTTATACATCAAAAAAACTTTTACATATGTTGCTCTTTTTTTCTAGGTTGCACCTGTGCCTTTCTTCCTAAACATAAGATCGATCATGTCTTTTATCATCATTACATGTATTTTCAATATGTTAGTTTTGAATAGGTGGAGAAGGTTCTTTCCATCCACTTAAATGTTAATTTTCAGACTTTGGATGTTCACAGGTGCGTTCTGTATTATTATTCACGATGCACGTGTTTTATCTATTTGTCTAATTATTCAGGTGTGCATATAGCTTTGTATGTATATTCTGCATATTAGCTATGACTAAGCACCGTGTTTGGTGTGAAACATGTCAGCGGCTGTGCAGTTAGTCTGTACCTAGCCTAGATGTCTTGATCTTTAAAAAAAAAAATTCAATAAAGGTGACTATCTGGAGTGCGGCTATCCAGCTACATATTTTCTCTATTCCCTTTATGCATTGCCACAAGTAGTTAAGCAAATTGTGTTTTGTAAGTTTAACATATGGTGCCTTAAAAAAGTCAATTTATTCCTTTTGGTAGTCTTCATTTTGATCAATTTAGGACATGACACCCATATTATTATTGACCTATAGGTTTAGTATATACGGTTTTAACCCTATTCAATATATTATGTCATAAGCGCTTTTTTGTCATTGTTATAGTTCTAATTTACATCAGTATCAATGCTTTGCATGTCTAATATACAGAAAACAAACTTTGTTTTCTCAGAACTTAATACGTTCTGGTCTGGGTCCTGGAGTCCAGAGACTTTGAACAGTTTTCGATGGCATAACACCTCCATACCTAGGTTCACATTTTACCTGCTAGCCAGACTTCCTTAATTAGCTGTGCACAGGCCTTTATATATGTTAACTGAGGTGCAGTGCCCCTCTGTCTGCTTTTGGGAGAAAATTGAAAGAACTCTAAAAAGGTAAATGTGCTGTTTGTTTTGGGGAACTAATGGGGGCAGCCTGTTAGTCACAAAAACATCTGCTCATGAGAGCTACTAATTAAAGAGGAAGTAAACCCTGATGGGTTTACTTCCTCTTTTTTTCCCTGCAAAGGTAAAGCATAATGGACTACTATGCATCGCATAGTAGCTCATTATGTGTCACTTACCTGACACAGGAGCCAGCGAAGTCGCCGCTGTCCCCTGTAGTCCGCCGCATCCATGTTGCTTGTGGCGTCTCGCAGCTCCGACGAATCACAGCGGCGCAACCGCGATGACGTCACTCCCGCGCATGCGCACGGGAGTCGCGCCTCACAGCTCCGCCGCTGTCATACGGCGAAGCCGCGATGACGTCACTCCCGCGCATGCGCACGGGAGTCGACAAATTTGGCAAATCCATTCTTGGATTTGCCGCATTTAGTGCGCCTGCGCGCCGCTGTCTACGGCGCATGCGCCGTAGACAGCGGTGCCCATTTTCGGGCAAATATCTCCTAAACCATATAGGTTTAGGAGATATTGCTTGGACCTACAGGTAAGCCTTAATCTAGGCTTACCTATAGGTCCAAGTTGTTTGGAAGGGTTTACTTCCTCTTTAAACATGTTAGTTTAATTAGTAGCTCTCATGAGCAGATGTTTTGTTCAGTTTTATGCTAAGGACTTGCTGTAAAAAGCCCTCCTAGATTGAACTTTGCTGAATAAAAGTGCAAGACACGCCTGCTTGGACTGTTCCTGGGTGTCGCTGTCTTGTGCATGCTTACTGCTGCTAAAACCAGTTGTCAGGGGTGACTTGTAGTCAATTCATTTACAGATCTCTGTTAAAAAGGGACATATGCCATCTGGAAGAACCACCTCAAAACCCTGCCTTAGGGATAGGGGAGGGGGTGATGAGTGGCTTGGTGACATGTTACACACTAAACGTGGGTGTAACATGTCACATGGTAAGAAAAGTGGAGTTAGTCTGTAACGATTACAGAATGGCATTAATTTGTGTATTTTATATCTTTCTAAAGTGCAGCCTTAAAGTAGTTCTAAAGCCAAAACATTGTTTACCATAATACATTTCCTGTATTAAGGTAAAAAACATGTTATAACTTTGTTTTCCCCTTCCCTGTGTGAGGGGGAAGAGGGGGGAGAAGTGATTCAGGATTGTGCACGGCTGCATCTCTTCTCTCCTCTCTTCCTCTTCACACAGTGACTTGGGAAGCAGCAGGAGACATTGGCTCCTGCTGCTGTCAATCAAATGCAATGAGGAGGAAGTGGGGATGGGGCTAAGCCCCACTGTGCATGTATGGAGGGCGGCTCCATAGACACACACAGCTTGGGAACGAGCACACACACACAAAGAAGAGCAGGAGCCAAGATCACCAGTGGGGGACCCCAGAAGTGGAGGTTCAGGGTCACTCTGTGGAGTTGCACAGAGCATAGTGAACCCGCAACACCTGGTGCCCCGCACAGCCTACAGAATTTACATATCTTGCCTTCTGAACTACAGAGTTGCTGAGAGGAAAGATATCAGGAGGAGGAGTCAGTACAGTAATCACTGCCTGCAGGCAGCAAGATACGTGGGATTTCCAGTGACCTATCCTAAGCTTGTTTGACTTACCGCCACTGGTGTGTGGGTCCACAGTTTCTGGTAAGAGTACCTACCCTCTCCTTTGGGTGGCGGATACACAGTCCCCGGTGTTCCTTCTACAGATGGGTTGCTCACCATTATTCTCATTGCACAGACTTTTGCCCCTATCTACTTATTCCCATCAGTGTGTTGTGAGATTTATCCCAATATGGATGTTGGTGGACTTTCCAATTTTAGTTGTATTCTCCAATTGTTGTCCAAATTTTGCAAATTTTTCCACTTATCACGTGCGCACTTTATTATGGGTACACATCATCTTCACATGTGTCTATTGTGTTGATATATTTTCTATATACCCCTATTCTGGATGTACCATTTTTTTGTTTTTAATTTGCACTTGTATTACTAGTACGTTATGCACTTTATTGTTGATATATAATATATTGTGTTTATACACACATGCCAATCTAGCGCCATACTTTTTTATTCATACTGTACCTTTCACACAATTTTGTCACATTGTAGTGTCAGCGGCTGTTTTTTTGGTAGCACAGTAAGTTTTACACATTTCCGAGTATAGCTTTAGAAATACTTTAATAATAATTGCATTTACTCTTTATAACAATGCTATCATATCTATACACATTTTCTTCATATAATCTGATTTTGTGGAATTGCAATAAACATTATACCATACCACAAATAAAAGCAATAAGACAGTTTGAGACTTGTGTTTATATAGAATTTAATCAAAAATACATACAGCCTCAGACACTGTTTCTGTAACAGCTCCTTCAAGATTTTAGCAGAATAGCTACTGGAAGTTGTTTTTTGTCAGCCAGTCAACAGAAGAACATTTATAGCAAAAGTAGAATACATCTCACACACATAGCAGCATCCTGAGATGCCGAAAAAGGACAAATTAGAGAAATGCTTCATAGCTCCAGGGTGTAGGGACATCATGCTACTTCTTAATGTCTAGGATTGCACTCCCAGGACCACGATGTTTTGCACTACAGATATTGCAGAAGTAAACAGGAGACATCTAAAAAAATAAAAAAATAAACACACAATCAATACCTAAAAATTTAAATAAAGTTTTCTAACTGATATATATTTTCCTTCCCCTTGATATTCAGTCTTTGAAGGTTATTTACAGTCCTTTACTTATACTTAATATTGAGCAAAGGGTCTGCCTGTCACACTTTGTAGTCAATAGACAGACGAGACCCACAGCACCAGAATGAGCGCTCTTGGTCAGTATTTGCCTTAGGGGAGCCCTGGAAATAAACTATGCAGACAGTTAGGCACCTGGGAGGTGCTCTTTTATCATCCTGCATCCATATTCATTTCGGTACAATTGATTGGACAACCTCTCATTGTTCAAAGTGGAAATAGTGACGTCCTTTATGGGCAAAGCACAGGCTTGCTTTAAAGTAGGTATAAAGTCGAAAGTTTTTTATTTTTACCTCAATGCATTCTATGCATTAAGGTAAATAAACCTTTTAGTAGTGGTTCCTTCATACTTCCTCCCTAAACACTTAACTGAGTCCTACATTGATCCAGCACTGTGCCCGTCCTCTCTCCCCTCTTTCACAGGCTTGGCTAAGAGCAGCAGGAACCATTGGTTCCTGCTGCTGTCAGTTGAATACTGTGAGGTGGGAGCAGGGGACGGAGCCAACCCTACACATGTGCAGCTTTCTATGGGGTCACACACAGAGTGGAGACAGCACCAGAAAGGGACCCCATAAGAGGTTAAAAATTGACTTTACAATTGCTTTAAAGAAATCAAAAATGTAGAAGGTAGTCAGTGGAAGACTGACAGTCAAGATACTGCTATAAAAACTGCCCAACCATTATTTTTGCTGCCATGTTCATGATTTTAAGGATTTGTATATACCAGAGTAGCTGACAAATGCAAGCTTTTACATTTGAAAATTGAGCAGCTCAAATTCAAATGCTTTTAACCTGCTTTTCCTGCAATGCAAAAGCATCTCCAATAGGGTATGCTGCATTTAGAGAAACACAACACAATGCAAAGCAGGTCAGATACAGGCCCAAAACTGTCATCCACATTGTACCATTGAGGTAAATGGAAACCTGCTGACCTGTGTTTAATATGAGCTTATTTTTCAATCATTTTTATTAAGGTTATAAACCATACAGATATAAAAACCATACAATACAGTATACAGAGAAGTGTTCTCAGACAATATTATTGACCTACAGCATTGGTCATTAAGGAACTGTTGTAGGGCTTTTTTGGGATATAACTATAGTTCTGAAGAACAGAAGATTGATCCTCTGAAGAAGAACTGCATGGTTGAAGGCACCTCCATCTAAGTTGAGGGGCCATCTCAGCCATGACTGATTACGTAGATAGTCATTATGTTTGAGTACACAGCTCACAAACTAGGAGTGGGCTAATGGCAACTGACCGGCGGTTACAGAAGACTCCTCAAACTGTCCAACGGTTTAATAAGTAGGGAGAAGGAGAAAAGAGGAAGAAAAACAAGGGATGAATGAAGGGGAAAGAAACAGAGAGCCTCTCCTGGGGCACTTAGAGTGTAGCCTCATATCTGACAAAGTTGACCCCGTCAGGTATGTAATCTAGGGGTCCTGGGTGTTCCATATGAGTTTCAAACTAACATCAAACAATGCTCATTTACAGAAGCCTTGAATTACTTAAACCTTTAGGAGCACATTAAGAGAATACTGTCACACCTGTAGAACCCAAATTATTCTTATAGGAATGTATAGAGCAACCATCACTAAATGACTTTGGTCCTGACCTGGAATGAGAAATAGGTCTGTACAGACTGCAGCGACTGCCTGGGTCCCCGATCTTTCCCACACACTCCATCCAATCTTGTCCCAAACACTCCCTTCCTCTGCCCTGCTGTGAAGCTGACACTATAATCTTTACTGCAGGGCAGAAAAGGGGAGGGCTGGCTGATCTGGATAGAAAATGGGAGCAGCCCCACTTTTTAGGTTAACTAGCCTTGATTGGTTGCTATGAGGCAGGGTGGTCCTAGAAACCAATCACCCACTAGTATTCAGGAAAAGTTGGAAAGCTCCCACTCTCCATTCAAGCCATCACAACTCCCCCCCCCCCCCCCCGACCTTCTATGTAAGGTAGGGCTGGGTGCAATGTAAAGGGAAGGCTGTAATTTAAAGGTGGGTTGTAATATAAAAGCAATACTGCAATATGAAGGGGGCATTGTAATGTAGGAGGGCTCCCACATAAAGGGGTAGCATGATATGTAAAAGGGGGACTGCACTGTAAAGAGTGATGCTGCAATAAATATAAAGGGACAGCGCCTAGAGGCGATTCAGTTCGCATTGTGCGCTATATAAGTATTTCATTCATTCATTCATTCAAGGGACATGCTGTGATGTATTTGGAGGGACTGATGTAAAGGTGGGCACTGTAATGTAATTGAGTTGTACTTTAAAGGGGGGCTGAAAAGTAAAGGGAGCTGTAAATTGAAGGGGGGGGGGGGTCTGTAATGTAAAGGGGAGCTGTATTGTAAAGGGGAGCTGTATTGTAAAGGGGAGCTGTATTGTAAAGGGGGGACCTTGATATAAAGAGGAGCACAGTGTGAAGACAGGCTCCTATGAAGTAAATAGGGTCTGTGATGTAATGGGGAGGACACTGATGTGAAGGGAATGACTGATGTAAAGAGGGGACTGTGATGTGAAGGATTTGAGTCATAGAACGTTACTGATCAGACCTCTGAATTTTAATTCATTACCCCTGGTACAGAGGTTAAAATACATGGAAATATGACAGCTCGCTAAACTCTTGTTCAGTACACTCTAATATTTTCTGCAGGAGAGAAACTTTCGAAATCCTATGTATCCTCTTTAAATGGGGGGGAATACACTCAAAATAAATATATGCTAATGTGTAAGGGTCATCTAACTCATTCTGGCTAGACATTCTATACACATACAAAAGCTTCATAGAAATAGTGCAGTCATTTAATCTCCTCTATTAGATGCTGCCTGATTGCGATGCCATCCCAGGGGTCATGTAAAGCACAGCAATTCTCTCACTGCCTATATCAGCTTATTTGAGATATTTGAAGTAGATTATGAGAGCTGCTTACTGTGTTACCAACAGGCAGACACTCTCTATGGAACATGTGTCTGCAGTGAAATACCACCACACCAAGCGGCTTAGAAGTATCTGAAAAGCAAAGGGAAAATATTGCATATTAAAACAGTGGAGCAAATGTTTCATTCAATAAGCATACACACTACTAATTTTGAAATATACAGAGATTTGATAATACTGTATCAAAAAGTGAAATAGGCATCTTTAAAGGGTTATTTCATATTTAGCAAAAACTGCCTAAGCATGCAAGGGGTGTTTATAGATAAAATCAAACTGTGCAGCTTTGACTGAAGTTGGATAATGCCCTTGCTATAGGAGTAGGTCATCTACACACCTCCCAAAGCCTGGTTGAAAAGCTTCAAGTAATACCATCTTGCCTTGTTGCTAGGATGTTACTAAACACTTCCAGCTGTTACTGTTCACCACCAGATCACAAGAGTAATCTCTTACACCACTGCACATGTGTGGTCCACTATCTCTTCCATTGCTGCTCTGCTAGGCTCAGGCTCAGGGCTACTGCAATGGGAAAGAGAGAGAGAGAGAGAGTGCATGGGGGTCAGTGGCAGCCCGTGCATTGTGTGCGAGTGTATGGGGGTCAGTGGGCGGACATGGCACAGAGCAGAGGAAGCTGAAAAGAGGAGAGGAGACGCCGGAGAAGAGGATACCTTACCAAGGTAAGCACCGGTCCTCCTGCATGGGGTGTCCCGTGATCCATCCACGCGTGGGGGGTGTGTTAGCGGACCGGGGTGTCCCTCGATCCATCCGTGTGTGGGGGGGGGGGTGCTGTGTGAGTGGAGTGTCACTGGCAGCATTTGATGGGAACACTGGCAACATTTGATGGGCACAGTGGCAGCGTTTGATGGCACAGAGGCTGCAATTGATTGCACAGTGGCAGCATTTGATGGGCGCGGTGGATGGAATTGATGATTTTTTTCAAATTTTTTTGCACCAGCTACCACTGATGGGGGTTGAATCAGATAAAGAGCTTGCTTTGATGGTGGGGGTGAGCAGTAACATCTGGGAGTGTCTTAGCAGTGTTGTAGCAAGGCTATGGGAGGTACAAAAATGTCCTACACCTATAGCAAGGGCATTATTCAACATAAGTTGATACAGCACAGTTTGTAAGTATCTACATGCACCCCTTACCAGCACAGCTAGTTTTTGGTAAAGGTGTACTAGCTCTTTAAAAGCAATTGGGCTTATGTAGGTGTCTAAATATTCAGTCTGTAGTTTTTATAACTGTGCTGGCTCATTATTAAAATGATACACGGACTCCATATTTACCTTTGCTACATGTCCCTGCACCTGACTCTTCATCTTCAAAAGCTTGCAAAACATAGCGACCTAGAGCAGCCAGGATTCACTTTACTAACTTGATACCAGTGCAATATGGTTTTCTGCTTGGTTGCTATGGGTATTGGCCCTTCTGTGTGCCTCTCACTTTTTTTTATCCCTTTATTACCTGAAGGAAAAAAAAAACCTAAAATGCTTGAACATAGGGTTTTGTAACTTTGACAGGTGTTAAAAAAAATATCTTTGCAACTATTTAGTGTATCCAGGTAGAATATATATTGTTTTTTTTAGGGCAAATTGGACCTTCTTTGGGTGGAAAATGGTAATGGATATTTTATTATCATCAAAGAAAAACTGGGCTAAAATGGTAAAATATTTTTTAAATTTTAGTTTATGATCATCACGACCCACCACCAAATAAAAGCCCAAAGAAATTATCCTAGTTTGTACAGGGAAATCAATTACATGTACATTATTTGTTATTTGTACCTGTAGTAGAACCGGAAAACAATTGTGCATTTTTGCCTGCCATGTGTGGGCAGGCTGAATGTACCAAGTTGATCGATCAATCAACTTGGGTACAACCAGCATGCTGTATTCCCATGTAATTTATCCCATTGCTAGTGCGTCCTATAACCACTAACAATAATCCCTGTATTTTCCCGACGGGGACTGCTCCCCCCCATCAGGAGCAGACTATTGCTCCGCAGGAGGGTTTCCCCTGTCAAAGTTAATGGGGGAATTGTGCGGATTTCTTTACTGCAAACCGTGGTTGCAGGAAAGAAATTTGCACCGTCTATGGCCTTCTTAATACTGACTTCAACACTAAGATCAACCCCTGATTTAACCATTTTGTCTTTACTTTAACAGATTTCTACTGTAAAAAGTAGCCTGGGGAGAAGATGACACCTGCTGGAAAGGGATGTAACATCCTATCCCCGAAAGGTGACTACCTTACAGAGTTTAGTTCTGCTTTTAGAAGCGATTACTGTGACAGACTCCTAAACAATTACTGCCACTTTGCAGATTAGGAATCTGGCAGTAATTAACATCAGCTCTTAGGTGGTGAACATAACAGAACTGGTGCTCAGACTGGGGCATGTCTATGCCACATGAATCACAGCTTCCCACACAGGGCTCTATTCCAGGCAAATTTAGCCATTGGGTGGGAGATTCCCTAATCAAAAGGTGAATGTAAATAAAAGGAGGGGGGAGACCGGTGTCCATATTTAGTAAATAATGAGTCACAGAGTGGACAGGCATGAAGGGGATCTGAAAGACCAGTCAGTTCCCCCATCAGGCCTGCATTGCTTCTGATTAACAGTGGGCAGCAGTGGGTGCCATAGATGTAAGAAAATACAAAGGGGACCCAATGTGAACTAGTCTCTCAGTTCCACCCCGCTACAAACCCCTGATGTGGGACAGGCGCACTGCCGGGGGGGGGGGGAGAGGAGGATACTGCAGAAGGGTTATCTATGCTGGACACTCCAAACTGAATGTCAGCCTCTGACAGAAACAGGTACATGAATCTGGTGCAAATGCTGACAATTTTGGTGCGGAGGCCCAATGGAATTATAAGGGGTGTCTATTACACATCCTGCTGTGGACATGCCTCATATATGCGGTGTCATGGAAGCAATCCCACCTGTGTGATGTTGCATATATTGCATATAACGTTGGTGTCAAGGGGTTATTGAATACGTTAGAAGTTGGTCCTGTGCACAGGGCAATGTAAGAACTACAACCCACTCCATGGGAATTAAAACTTCCTATATGAGGAAGTAAACAAAATTATTGTCATGTTCTTGACTTTTTCCTTTTTTTCACCGGAATAAGTAAACATACATTAAGAAAAAGATCATGGCCGTGTTTTATTTGCCACTTGTATCTACAGAAGAAAAAACACATCAATATGTGGAGAGAGAAGTGTGAGATGAAGTGTTTTTAACTGCATTTATAACATGAATACCAATAAGATGGTTGATAAACAACCTGCTTGGCAGTCTCACAGTATATTATGTTTGTGTTATCTCTCTAGAAAAAGCCCTACGGACAGTTTTTACTTTGGCAAGGCTTTCTTAATTCCTTTTCCCAATCTAATATACAATTGTGTTGCATGCTCGTCATGGGATGATGAATGCTAATTCTTCCAGACTGCAATGACAATGAATAAATACAGAAAAAACATTCTCTGCATAATTTTTATCCAGGGGAATAATCCCCACTTGCCAGATATTCATGTCATGAGCAGCAAAAAAAAAAGCTGGAGATCATTAGAGAGAATTAATTATTTCTATGCATGTCAAACACCAGTACAGGCAGACATGCAAGTGAATTACACACATTAGCTGACATTCACAGTGCTTAGAATGTTAAGATAATCATGTACCACTCACCGTTTATATAGACACAAAACCAAGAATGTTATGTAATGTAATATACTGCAGCTTACTAATCATTGGTGTGGTGGCTGCATTTGTTTTCTTTTTCCAACCTTCTTTTGATTTTCACCAGGTAACACACTTCCTGTTCCATGGTGCCTACATCACTCCTTTCATTTATGGAGGGAATCATGGTTGTAACCCTATGCTGCTATCCTGATATGGACTAAAAACATTTTCATATCTCTTCCTCTTCACTATCTACTAGGCAGGGCAATTGGCATGTTACAGAAGATGGCTAGGAAGGAACATGGAAGTGACAAGGACACTGCCTTTCTGGTATTTTGTGTACTTGCTAAAAATGTTCTTAAGAAAAAAGAAATGCAGAAACCACATGTATGCTGCAACATATGGCATTTTTTTATTCTTGGGTTTATTTATCCTTTATCTACATTTACTGATATTTTTCAATCTGTGAATGATCACAGAGTGGTAAACGTGATATGATTTGTTAACTATAAAAGGACAGGAAACACAGTACCTGTTGGCAGAATGGGTGACAAACACACTTCACAAATATTGTCCTCTGAAAAAAAAAAAAAAATAGAACATGTATTAAAAAAAAATCAATGAGCAATAACATATGCTTACTGGAGTAGATGCATTCTGCTCTACCTAACCTCTGAGTGTTACTGCTCCCACACATAGCAAATTACTTCATTAGTTATAAATGGTCAGGACTAAAAAAAAAAATAAAAAAAAATAAATGCATACATTAGGGGTCCCTTGGAGGGAAATACTTATTCTCCCGACAGAAACTCTTGGTATCAGCTGCTATCTCTCTTTTTGAGTCAATGTTTTGTTCTAATCAGGAGAGAATTTTGTATAATGGAAGTGTCTTGAGGCTGTTTGAACTGAACAGTTGAGAGTTGGTGCTGGGCTGTGAGAAGAAGACACTTTCATTGCCCCACACTAGAAGAGAATGGTGTCACCATGTAGGCCCAATTTGGGAAGTCCCCCACTCAGTGGAAGCACAAAACCATTCACGTGTTCCCCTGGTCTATCTAGATCAGGCCTAATATAAAAACACTTGTTTCTGATTGAGGTGATCTATATATGGAATTCAGACAGAGTGCAACAATGTCTCTAGAAAGAATAATATAACTGAGACTTGGATATTTATTGCTGTTCTTGTTGACATGAAACCGTTGAAATAAAACACACGTTTTTAAAACTGATGTTGCATTTCCAAATGTGTTGACAATCCTCTCATTTCACAGCACCATTAAAAGAACCTTTGTAAAGACAATACTGGAACAAGGTGGCAGTGTACATAGAAGGGTCTGGGGGTACAAGGTGGAGTGGATTATTAGTGGAGAATTACTGGAACCTGCCTCATGAAGAGAAATGAGTGGGAACTATGCAAAGATGTGAACGGTGTCATAACTTTTACCTGATGAATTGGGGATGAGAATCTGGTGAGGCGCTAGTTAATAGAGCAAAAATATTCTGACAACTAGTGAATGCCCTATCCACAACAAAAGACAGCATTCTGATTTGGGTTCATGAGTAGAGAGTTACTGAATGAGTCAGCAGATGAGTGACTTGTCCCTTTTTGGATAGTTTCAATCAGATATGCAATTTGATGTCTCATCAGCTAGTCCATAGTGCCTTTAGACTGCTGACCCATACTGCTTTACTCATTCATTTTGTTGCCCTTCTTTGGACCCTCTCCAACTCAAGCACATCTCTTTTGAGGACAGTTGACCAGAACTGGACGGAATACTCCAGATGTGGCCTAACTAGAGTTTTATTAAGATGGCAGGATTATAGTTTTATCTCTGGAGTATATCCCCTTTTTTATGCATGCTAAAATTCTGCTGGCTTTGGTAGCTTCAGCTCGACATTGCATGCTATTATGGCTCAGTCTGTCTTCTACTAGGACCCCCCAGGTCTTTCCCCATCGTTAATTCCCCCAAAGGTCCTCCCTCTAGTGAGTATTTTGCGTTTATGTTTTTAGCCCCCAAGTTCATTACCTTACATTTGTCCACATTAAACCTCATTTGCCATTTAGTCGCCCAACCCCATTATTTTGTTCAGGTCTTTCTGCTAAATTTCTATATCCTGATGTGTAGTTATTGCCCTGCTTATTTTTGTGTCGTCCGCAAAAACTGAGATTGAGCTATTTATCCCAACCTCTATATCATTTCTGAATAAATTAAACAGAATTGGTGCCAAGACAGAGCCTTGGGGTATCCCACTTACTACTCCAGACCAGTCTGAGTACACGTTATTTATCACCACCTTTTGGACACGCCCCTGTAACATTTTTTTTTGTATCTAAAAACAAACCTTATGGCCCATGCTTGCAGACCTCAGCTTGTAGATTAAGCTTTTTTGGGGAACTATCAAATACTTTTGCAAAGTCCAGATACACCACATTCACAGGTCCCTTACTTATCTAGATGGCAGCTCACTTCCTCATAGACTGTCAACAGATGAGTCTATCAGAAACGACCCCTCAAACCCATGCCAATTACTACTAATGATACAGTTTTCTTCAGAAAATTCTTGGATATAGTCCCTTATCATCCTCTCTGCCCTTTTTTGAATATCGGTACCACATTGGCTTTTCTCCAATTAGCTGGTACAATTCTGGTCAGTATGCTGTCCACAAAGATTAGGAATAATGTTCTAGCTATAATCTGACTGAGTTCTTTGAGGACTCCCGGGTGTAAGCCATCTGGTCCTGGTGATTTATTTGTGTTAAGCTTATCTAGTCTTTTCTTGACTCTGGCCTCTATTATCCACAGGGGTACGTCCTGTAATGTGTTACTAACAATACTGTCCTGGTCAGTATACCCCTCCTTTTCCTGTGTAAAATCTGAGGAGAAGAAATAATTTAGTACAGTTGCCTTCTCTGTGTCATCTGTAACCATCCTCCCATCATTTTATGTATGCAATGTGCTCTGATCTTGCTTTTTTATGGTTAATATATCTAAAATATGAATTGGGATTTTTTTACTCTCCTCTCCATCTCTTGTAGTCTCATTTTGCTGCACTGATTTTGTTCTTACACTTCTTATTGCATTTTTCTCTTCAATAAGACTTTTTACATTACGGTTTAGCCACCAAAGTTTAATCTTCACTCTTCTATATTTATTGCCCATTGGAATGCACTCTGTGATACATTTGTTTAATATGTTCCTAAAGTATTCCCATTCTTCTTCTGTGTTCAATGTTTCTAGGATTTGGTCCCAATTGATGTCTTGTAGTATTGAACATAGTTCAGAAAAGTTTGCACATTTTGAAATTTAGTGTTCTTGTGCTACCCTTGTGCCTCCTTTTCCTATGATTTATGCTAAATCTGATCATCCTGTTATCGCTAGATCCCAAGTTATCCTCTATTGCCACATCCGAGATCAGACTTGGATCGCTCATAATAGGAATCTTTCATCTGGACTTCAACAAGTCCTCTGGAGAGAACGCTCAGTGTCAAATGCACAATATACTGATGTGTTAAGCACTACACAGTGGCACTCATTACCAGTGGAGGCTCGTCCATAAGGGCTCCTGGTACAACACCCTCAACAGTTTGCAGGAAAAAAAATAAAAATAAACTATATATTTTTTCTGTCTTGTTTTTAACTATGTATATGTCTATTTTATATATGTGTCTCTCTCCCTCTCTGCTGTTGCTAGGCAGATTAGAAAAAAAAAAAAGGTCTAATCATGATTTTTTTCCTAGCCTGGCTTTTAAACTGTCATTAAGAAACACAGAGAAATTGTTTCTCCATGCTTATTTGTTCCTTGGCAGCTACCTATTGCTTTCAATGGAGTTCATTAGGACAGGCCGATATGTCGACCTAGCCCACCTATTGAGCTCCCCAATTCACACTAGGGGGCGTGGAGATCCGCCAGGTCCACCCCATCACACCAAGGCCGAGTTCTACATCATCCAGGCACTAGTGGCAGGCGGTGCAACCAGCACCCAGGTGACACCCGCAGAGGGGTCCTGGAGGCAGGGCTCTTCAACCGGGAACATGCTAGCCACGAGTGGAACTCCTCACTTTCACTGCTGCTGCAGCTGCCTTGACTTGGCTCCTTTCACTGTACACAAACCGACCACCCGGAGAGTGACAGAGTCTGAGCAACTCTCTGGGAGGCTGCACACTGAATTCTCCACTGCCCAGGTGCCGGAGGTGAGGGAGGACACAGCTCCTTTAATATTGGACCTTAGGGACGTCCCAAAGCAGTGTCAAAAAACGGGGGATGGAAACAGCAAAACATAACTTCACCCACAACAAAAGGAACTCCTCAACAGAGGAGTTGCCATCTTAAATGGCCGCCATCAAAACCAGCGGCCAACTTATGCATCAAAAGGTGCGTTTACAACAAACTTGTAACTTAAAGAAAGTGAAAATTGCAACCTTACACAGCCGCCTGCAAAACCTTGCAGCCAAAGCCAGCATCTGAAGATGCACTTACGTCAACTTTGTAGAATTTAGTGAAAGTGTCAACAGATGACCAAGTCGCCCCCTTACACACCTGGGAGACAGATGCTTAATGTCGGAAAGCCCAGGAGGTTCCAATTGCTCTGGTGGAATGTGCCATGACAGGAAAAGGGGGCCCCTGTCCCTTTAAAGCATAGGCATGAACCACAATCTGTCTGTCCGAGGGCACTTTACTATGGTGTGGCTCCTTACTCTTCCTGGACTGTGGGAGCAAAGTGCTCTTCCCACCGGTAACATTTTTAATAATGTCATCCAGCGAAGCTCCAAAAAGCCTCTCACCTTGGAAGGGCAAATCTTCCAGTGCTTTTTTAGATGCCTGGTCTGCAGACCAGCATTTCAGCCAAATCAGGCGCTGTAGCACCATTGCTGATATTGATGCTCTAGAGAGTGGGGGGACCATATCCAGGGCCGCATCACAGACATACTTAAGGCCATGCACCAACTGGTTTGCCAGCTCTATGCAGACCGGGGAGACTGTTGCTTCTCCAATTCAAGGTGCAACAACTTTGCCCATTCAGTAAGCGTCTACAACACCAAGGCCGTGGCAAGCACAGGTCATAACGCTGACCCCACTACCGTAAACATGGACCAGGCCACTGCCTCAGCCCTCCTGGCGGTAGGGTCCTCGAAGACATGAGTCCCTTCTACCGGAAATGTGGTTACTTTATTTAACATGGATACCGGAGGGTCAACGACCGGAGGAAACATCCATTTTTTCAGGAGGTTCTCCTCAAAGGGATAAGGCAGGCCAATCTTCTTGAGACTGAAAAGGCCCGCTGCGGACTTCCCCATTCCTGGTAGACGAACTTATCAAAATAAGTCAAATACGGAAACACCTTAGGCGCACGGGCCGGTTTGCGGGACCCAAAAGGGACCGCCACCTCAGCAGAGGTTCCTGCTGCATCCTGTATCTTCAGGGTATCCGACAGAGCAGTGATACGTGCTTCTACTAGCGCTTTTTCCCTTGCTAACCTAGACATTCTCACTGTCCTGGTCCACATCCTCTGACATGTCAGAACAGGGGCCCGCCAGTCACCGTGGGACCCGAGTCTGAATCAGAGCTCTCTCCAGAAGACAGGGAGGGGCACCCCCCTTGCACCCGCATGCTGCTTCCACATTGGCAACAAAGGTCTCCAGGACCACTGACAAAGCACCCATAGGCACCGCATTTTTTGCAGGTGAGCCGGTTGCAATAGCAGGGATGTCTGGGGAAGAAGCGCCAGCTTCTGATGCCATGCTGACCCTCACTCACCTGCCACAACTTAGGGACTTAAGGCAAGGTACACAAATCGCACCCTCCTAGCTGCTCACAGACTGAGGGGCCGCTCCGCAGGACTCACCACCCTGACCGAGTGCTGCGCTGTGCTCCCGCCAACCGCTCTGCCCTGTTTCAGTCGCAAAGTGCTCAAAGTGAAAAGCACGCTGTTCTCAGGTACACAGACCCAGCACTAGAGGTAAAAACGCACTGAGGCTACAAGAAAATGGCCGCCGGCCTTCCTTAGCACAAAAATCACCAAGAAAACGTCCGCCGGACCTTCTAGAAAATGGCTGACAGCCCATACACTGCATAGACTACAGGAAAATAGCCGCGGCCTCAGCAAAATGGCAGCGGCCTTTCCTGAGGTAAATTTTTACTCAGGCACCTCACAGCGAAGGAAAAATGTACAGAAAAATTAAAAATGGACCCTAACAGCGCAGCCCCGCGCCAAAGCCCCCCCGGCCTAGGTACATACACCGCACCTCATGCCCAGTCACACAGCGGCCCCAGCAGGGGGAGGAGGGAATGAGGGATAGGGAGAGAGGAAAGGGAGAGTGAGAACCTCCTACTCGACCTCCCAGGGAATGCCCAGCTGCTCTATCCTGCCGAGGCAGAGAGAGAGCCGTACTTACCGTTCCTGTCGGGATTGCTAGATTCATTCCACCACAGACCCATCACCCAAGCAGTACGGGGTGACTGTTGGCCACGGCACACAGCAGTAGCCCGGTTATATGTGTGCCCTGGAGCATATAGCTCTTTTGGCTGCCCCTGGAGCAGAAGGGGCATGTCGTGACCGACCCAGCGCGTAGCTAGGGTCTGCTCATGCTCAATGGCCAGGCTGGGGAGACTACAAGGATCTATGTTATCCAGCCTGTCACCCAGCCGCCTGTTGATTGTTGATCACAGGATCAAAATTTTTAGAAAAAATGAAAAAAATACCAGGACCAATTGTCCCCTCATGGAGCTAGGTCCTTCGCCTACACTAGGCACAAAAAAACTAATCTGCAGGAAGCAGGGTGAGGGCTTATAGCCAGAGGGACCACCCTGTGCTGTGCAGTCTTGCTGTTTTACATGTGTTACATATTCTGCCTAGTCCTCTCCTGAAGGTGGCGTGATAACCCAATGGTCAAGAATTAAAGGAGCTGTGTTCGTCAATGAACGAAAAAGAAAATTCCCTTTTGCAGAAAAGCTTAAAGACATCTACCCCTCTCTTGGGTGTAACAATCCTTTCAATAACTTGGGCCCCCACCACAGAAGTGTCCTCATCATGGTACTGGTTAAAATGTCAAGCGACATTAGTCCATGCTATAAAGATGCTCTTGAAATTTATCTCTAAGTCGCCTGGTGGGGTGCCCTATATACTGCACATTGCATAATTGATGACATAAATCACGTATTTGGTGTTAGTTATAGAATGATTGGATCCTATGTTCTCTTTCATTCGAGTACAAGTGTACCACATTACACACCCTGGTGATGTGTTTACATCAGGGGCAACTACCCCCTCAACACCCATAATTGCCCTTAAAATGTAACCACGTAGTGGACCTGATGGTACTAGAATTTCAGAGGCCGGGGGACAGGGAATTACGCAATGTGGGCTCGTCTTGAAATAAAATTGATGCAATCCTTTATGAGGTCTGCACAAATGTTTTCCAAAAGGATAGGTAAATATTTATGTACATTCTTGCGAATATCCCCAAATTCTTCACTGAAAGGCGTACTTGTCTGGCATATGACAAAAATTTCTGTCAAGCAAACTTGCCCTGTCGAGCATCCACTTGGGACATTCTCTTTGTATAAAACGTGAATACAAAGCCCGGGCCTCTTTCTCATGCCAATTTTCATATTTTTTTATTTTGATTTTATATATATATATATATATATATATATATATATATATATATATATATATATATATATATATATATATATATATATATGCACACACATGTGTGTGTGTGTATGTGTTCAGTCCATATAGCTTCTATACTCCATTGGTCTCTGTGATCAGTGTTTTTATCTGTTTGTGTTTAATATTTTTTATCTCAGGTGACACTGTTTATGTTTTTTTCCTTTCCTTTTTTTCTGAATGTTTTTATTTGTAAGTTTCTTTTTTTGTTATTTAGACTATGAAATATTTTTAACCCACTTGTACGTGAATGTTTATGTATATCAGCTGCTTCTTCTACATGGGTGGTTTTGGGTGTGGCTCAGTTTGGGAGTACCCTATAAATAACTGAAGTTGAAGCTATACCAATGTTGTGAACAAGCACGGTATACCCTTGTGAAAAGTTAACCTTGGTCCTGTATCTTTTGTCTAGCATACAAGAAAAATTTACGTCAAGCAAACTTCTCATTCCAGTGTGCAGCCACTTTCTTCTTTCCATATACTTCAGCAACGGTGGTGAGCCGGGAAAAGCACCTAGAGAGATATTGCACCCCCATGGCCTGAGCGGTGTATGTTTTGTGTTGTGGGGTCTGTACTTATGGAGGAGGGGGTGGTTTATTAGTGTATATAGTATTACATTACATTATTACATTATAGTGTATATAGTATTACACTGTACTATACACTAGACTATACACTACTATATACTATGGGTGGAAGCAAGTGGAATACAGTGGGCAGAGTCTATAAGGGGTGGGGCTTATGAGAAGTGTGAGGGGTCAAAAAGGAAGGGTGGGGTCTCTCGCCCCACCATCTTAAAATGTCGTCAGCCACCACTGCTTAGAATTCAAAGTACTCAGAAAAGAGCTATGATGTTCAATGCCTCGCTCATTTCTTATTTGTAAATGAAACAAAGTACATGACTCTCCTATAGTTCATGAACATCTTAAAATTATTTTTAATAGCAAGTATATGCTCCATATCCACTTCTGATCACCAGTTGTCTTCAATGTTGAATGTCCAGATTGTCACATCCTGCGAGCCCGGGTTGCCATGCACACACGCACTTGGGGTTCATCATTATGCAGCCCGGGCTTTTGAAAGAACGCCGCATAGAAAAGTCTTTGCGCATCCTAACATGAGCATTGTTTTCTGCAGCACTGAGGAAGGCTCACCACTGATGCTGGTGGAAAAGAATGACCCCACTTGTCACCTGAGTGACCAGAAAACACCTACAGTTTAGGTATGTAGGCAGAAAATGGTTTAAAATGCTGAAAATTATTAATTATTCTTATGCTGAAAATCAAAAAAAGGCATTTCAATTATTCAAGTCATAAACATGTTAAAAAAAAAATTGTGCACTGTACTTTCCGCAATGTGATCTTCAATCCATATAGTATTTTACCCCCTGCACATTAAAACTGAGAATATTAATAAAAAATGAACATACCATCAACCAGCATAGATCTTGACTGAGTTCTGTGCATTTTATTTAGCAGTGATAAGGAGTCCGATACTAATATTTTTTTGCACCCTTCCCTTAGAAGTATCTAAAGAAAAAATAACAAAAGAAAAAAAGACACAAACTATATAACAATACAATTCAGAAGAATATATTAACACATTTATTATATTATCTGATTATCATGTTTGTAAATAATAATAATAAAAAAAATGTAATTCAATATAATTTTCAATTGCTCCCCACTTCCCTATAAAAAAGAAAAAAAAAAAAAAACATTGGAAATAAATTAGATGTAACCCCCAACTAATTGAAATTTGGTTGGGTACATTATTTTATTATTGGGTATATTATTTTGTATCCTCTGTTGCATCTCAGTGGTGCTGATCTCCTGCAGCTTCCATCTTTCTACATGCGTGTACTCACTCCAGTGATGGCTGGATGGAATTAATGGTGACAACAGTGGATTATGCCTGCATTATTTGTGTTTAAATAACAACTTGTAGTCTCCCTATGGAGAGTGTGTGGGAGAGTAACAATGCAGAAAAACAATTCAGAGACAGGCACAGAGTGTAGCCACTTTATAACAGGAAGTGTTTGCACAAGAATCTTTATTGCAAGATTAAAACATATTTTGATGAAAGCTGGAGATTTTAAGATATTGAAAATGACTTTTGAAATTATGTTACCATGTTAAAATGTATATAAAATATAGTAATTGGGGTTATATATATATATTTTATTATCTTTCTGCACTAACTTCCTAAGTTTATACCATCAAGACTCTTTGTGCTTGCTCCCTTCCCACACAAACATGATGGTAATTTAATGGCTACTAAAACTGGTACTATAAAGTATTCATCTGTTATAGACAAACTATGGGGTTTGCTCTTGACAAATTGGTTAACAGGCTTTGGCATGCTTATTATATGCTTCTCCTATAAATATTTTGGTGATTATGCCCAGATTTCAGTTACTGCACTTTACTGACACCTCTCAAAAAGTTTCAGATTTTCTAATGTAGTTTTGTCATTAAAAACATATTTCATCTACTGTACATCCTAAAAATGTAAGTAGGTGATGTTGGAGCAGGTAGAGGAAGGGACTTTTCTATTATGGACTGGTGATCAATACATACAGGTGTATATCATAAAATTTGAATATCATCAAAAAGTTAATTTTAGTAATGCAATTCAAAAACTCATATTTTATAGAGATGTGTTACACACAGAATGATATATTTCAAGCATTTCTTTCTTATAATTTTGATGACAATGGCTTACAGCTAGCGAAAGGCCAAATGTCAGTATCGCAGAAAATATTAAAATTACATAACAATAAAAAGATTTTTAATACAGGCTTATTGAAAAGTATGTCCATGTATGGTACTCAGGGCTCCTTTTGCATGAATTATTGCATCAATGCGGCGTGGCATGGAGACGATCATCCTATGGCACGGCTGAGGTGTTATGGAAGCCCAGGTTGCTTTAATAGTGGCTTTCAGTTCATCTGCATTGTTGGGTCAGGTGTCTCAGCCGTCTTTTGACAGTACCCCACAGATTTTCTATGGGGTTTAGGTTTGAGCGGTAGCACGCTTCTTTAAGCTGTGTTTCCAGTGTTGTTATGCTGGAGACGGTGGCTGAGGGAGGAGTCGTTTTGGCACCAATTCTACCCTATTTAAACAGGGTGGAAGTCCACTTATCCCCACAGGCCATCCATGCAAGGACACCATCTCTTAGGACTGTTGCTTAGTGAACAGCAGATTGGATTTGAGGACATCTCTGCGTGTATTATTTTTTGGCATGTTCATTATCTTCTTGGGGAGATCCCTGGTGTTTTAGTTTGTATGGTTTGAGATTTGCATTGAAATCTATACATAGTAATGATGGGATATTTTCCATCTTTTCTTGCCTATTTGAATGGTACATGCCTGCTGTTCAGGTTGGTATGTTGACAGATGGTTTGGGTTGGCGGTTTTAGCAGGGGAATTGGAGTGGAGTCTGTTTTGGCTGGATAAGGTGATCTGAAGGCATCTTTTATCGCTCTGTTGGTATCTTAGATACATTATTTAGTGGGGGTGGTACCGCCTTTTTTCTTCCCCCTTCTGGGACACCGTTTGGTGGCCCTCTGGTAGAACACCTTGGTCTAGGCAGCCTTGAATGTCCTGGTCCATTTGATGCCTGGCCACAGGAAGTGAGAACCCTTGTTGGATCCTCGTTATCAATTTTAGAGTTGTAAGTCAATCTGTTGTATATGGGTATGAAATAAGGAAAAATACGTGAAAAAGATATGATGATGAACATGTTTTGTGATTGTATATTCTGTATGCATGTCCTTTTTCAGTAACCCCTGGTCACTACACCCCTTCAAGCCCTTGAAGTAGCCGATAAAGGTGAAACGCGTTGGTAAGAGTTATTCCCTTTTTGTGTGATATCATACATATACATAAAGTTAATTCATTAGTATATTGTTTACATACATAAAGAGGGGTCTCTACATTTTGGGTGCTATGGGCTTCTGACAATATGCTGATACTATGTTTTTACCACTAAAAAGGGGTATATATAAACCACCGTTGTCATAGCTTTTAACTAAATTGTACAATAAAGATTTTCTTAACTCAATGAATATGTTTTGACAATTATTCTGAGGGGAGGTTCAACACCCTTAAAGACCCATTTGTTGCATTTATTTTTTTTCTCACTGACTGTGGAAAGTTCACACTGGACCTCATACAACTTGGATTATGTGCCTCTCCACTCTTCCTCTAGACTCTGGGGCCTTGATATCCAAATGAAATGAAAAATTTTCTATAGTCCGTGATGATTTAGGGAGCCATGTCATCTGCTGGTGTTGGTCCACTGTGTTTTATCAAGTCCAAAGTCAGCGCAGCCCTCTATCAGGTAATTCTAGAGCACTTCATGCTTCCCTTTGCTGACATACTGATTTAATTTTCCAGCAGGACTTGGCACCTGCCCACACTGCCAAAAGTACCAATACCTGGTTTAATGATCATGGTATCACTGTGCTTGATTGGCCAGCAAACTCGCCTGATCTAAACCCATAGAGAATCTGTAGAATATTGTCAAGAGGAAGATGAAAGACACCAGAACCAGCAATGCAGATGAACTGAATGAAAGCCGCCATCAAAGAAACATTGGCTTCCATAACACCTCAGCAGTGCCATAGGCCGATTGCCTCCTTGCCATACTGCATTGATGCAGTAAATCATGCCAAATGAGCCCCGACCAAGTACTGGGTGAATACTATACTGTACATGGACATACTTTTCAGTAAGCCAACATTTCTGTATTAAAAAATAGTTGTATCGTTCTTGTGTAATATTCAGATTTTAAAATGTAAGTATTTACAATGGCTGCATTTAAAAATATATTTATTCTTAATATATAACTGCATAAACTACTGTTTTATTTATATCTAACCGGTGTTTGGCTTTAAATGCAAATCTGCTCAATAGCTACAGAACACAATGTTGCATTTCTCTGTAAAAATTTTAGCACCGAAGTCAAATATGAACACCAAACAGCTAAAGAGTTAGAATACACATATGTGAAGCATCCTATTTGCCAATGGATTTGGAATTCTGTCCAGCCACTTTGGTGATTCATACACTTCTCCTAGACAGCACAGCCAGGAAAGTGGTGACATGGTGGGGTTGATTTACCAAAATAGGCGAGTGCAAAATCTGCAAAATCAGCTTACAGTTTTTTTTTTGTCAAAGCTTAATGGAACAAACTGAACTTAGAAACGGATTGGCTACAAGGTACAGCTAAACCAGATTTTGCACTCTCAAGTTTTGTAAATCAACCCTAGTCTTCCTTACAAATAAGGAATACAATATTCTCACCTCCCAACCCATAGTCTGCTAAATGACAGGGACAATAAAGGATGAGCACGCTGATAAGTTATCGACTCTGCTCTCTCCCCTGTTGGCACATGTGCATGCAGCAGAACCTAGCTAACTATTAGTATTGTCTCGCCTTCCTGCCACTGAATTCATATTTAAAGAGATATATAACTTAAATGCTCTTTCAGTATCTGTCTAGAGTATAGTTTTATGTTATAGCTCAAGAAGAAAAAAGAACCCTTGCAGTGGAGGCCCACACGCTGCAAACGCTAAATGCTCCTTATGTCTAGTGGGAGATGAAAATTTGCTGGTTTGCTTGCGTTATCCCTGTTCTAGCCAGTTCTGGTGCTGTCCTCTTCTCCCTCTGGTGCTTAATGCTGTGGCCAGTCCTTCAACTTCATCACGTATAATATATATATATATATATATATATATATATATATACCGTATAAAGCATTGTAGGTGGAGGAGTGGCTAGCACCACCTTAGAGAGGAGGCTTTGTGGGACCAGTCACCAGACTGTGCTTGAGGGAGAACTAAGGTAAAGTTGTATCTTATTCCCCAACCCCTATGCAAAAACTTGCATTTAACCCTGCAGTGTGGAGGCCCAACTACAAGGGTAGATTTTTTTGTGCAAATGGTTGGGCTTTTAAAAGCTGAAAAAGTTGTCCTGAGGCCCTTTCACTCCAATGTGCATTCTGTAGTCAATTTATATTTACAAGGAGCAGCCGACATATTCTTAATATCAAAAAAACCTTGCAACTTCAGTTGTATTCTTTGAACCCCCCACCACAAAAAACAAAAACAAAGATGTGCATACAGGAATCTCTGAAGCATTTTGTTCACAGAAGGAACTGACGGTGAGAGAGACGGCCTGCTTATGTTTCCTAAAACATATAGTACTATTGGGTGGAAGTGCAATCTTTTGTCACGTGTTGTGCAACCTCCCTCTCTGAGAACTACAGAGGAACTGCTCTGGACCGGGGAACTCACTAGGCCGAACTTTCACAGGCCCAGTTCTGGAACCATTTACACGAATAGCATAGAATTTATTAACTCTGCAAATCCCTTGGCAGAAGATGAATACCAGTAGAAAATGCAAATGCAAAATACTTATGTCTGGCTGGAAAATAGCTTTAATTAATGTGGTTGGAATAGGCACTCATACAGTTTCTTTTCCCCAATCTGAGCAGAGCAGCTTCTTTGTAACATACTTCAAAACTTAAAGAATCTACAACATTTTACTGAAATATATTAGAAACTATTTGCCCAGATCTCATGATACAATGCATCAAGGTCCTACTTGAATAACTGCATTTCAATGAAGGAGGTCTGGAGTCCTTAGAGGCCTTTGCCCAGGCTATCACTCTAAATATGTGCATTATATTTTACAAGTGGCTTTGTGTGCCCCAGCGGTATTTTATTTTTTCATCAACTCGCTGCTATTCATCTTCTGACATGCTGCTATGCTTGCCTTGTACAGATAAGGCAAACATAAAATAATTAAATGGAAACAAAGTTTATTAGCGAATGTCTGATGTGAGTTAGAGAAGTTTCATGGCTAATTATATAGAACGTTATCTAAGAATATATGAAACTTTAGTATTATAATGCATAATAATGCATAATTTGCACCCACTGATGTTGAGATATAGATATTAACAAGTACCTATGTCACCTGTGTAACATAGTATATGCTTTCTCTATCTATACACACACATACACAGTTGTACTCATAAGTTAACATACCCTGGCAGAATGTATGATTTCTTGTCCATTTTTCAGAGACTATGAATGATAACACAAAAACATTTCTTTCACTTGTGGTTACTGGCTGAAGCCATTTATAATCAATCAACTGTGTTTACTCTTAAAACATAACGGCAACAGAAACTACCCAAATAACCCCGATCAAAAGTTTACATACCCTGGTAATTTTGGTCTGATAACATGCACACAAATTGACACAAAGGGGGTTGAATGGCTATTAAAGGTAACCTTCCTCACCTGTGATCTGTTTGCTTGTAATTACTGTGTGTGTGTATAAAAGGTTAGCAAGCTTCTGGACTCCTGACAGACCCTTGCATCTTCCATCCAGTGCTCCACCAATGTTTCTGAATTCTGAGTCGTGGGGAAACCAAAAAGAATTGTCAAAGGATCTGCAGGAAAAGGTAGTTGAACTGTATAAAACCGGAAAGGGATATAAAAAGATATCCAAGGAATTGGGAATGCCAATCAGCAGTGTTTAAACTGTAATCAAGAAGTGGAAAATGAGGAGTTCTGTTGAAACCAAACCACGGTCAGGTAGACCAACTAGTATTTTAACCACAACTAGCAGGAAAATTGTTTGGGTTACAAAGAAAAACTCAGGTGAAATACAGAACTCTCTGAAAACATGTGGTGTGGCTATTTCAAGATGCACAATAAGGAGGCACTTGAAGAAAGATGGGCTGCATGGTCAAGTCGCCAGAAGAAAGCCATTACTATGCAATAGTCACAAAGTATCCTGCTTACAATAAAGCCCCATACACACTATCAGATTATCTGCTGAGTTTTTCCTTCAGTTTTACCAAAACCATATAATATGAGGACAAACCTTAGGAGTTTCAATGTTTATGCAATCAGGCAGGCCCTTCTACTACATGGTTTTGGTAAATCTGAAGGAAAAACTCAGCAGATAATCTGATAGTGTGTATGGGGCTTAAGCTAAACAGCACAGAGACAAGCCTCAAACCTTCTGGCACAAAGTCATTTGGAGTGATGAGACTAAAATTGAGCTTTTTGGCCACAACCATAAACACTTCATGTGGAGAGGCGTCAACAAGGCCTATGATTAAAGGTACGGAGGTGGATCGTTGATGTTTTGGGGATGTATGAGCTACATAAATAGCTAAAAAAATAGGACTTTTATAACAGCTTACCTATAAAATCATTCTCTTGGAGTACATCATGGGACACAGAGCCTAGGTAATAACTTAAAGGGTATATAGGCACCTTCAGGTGATGGACACTGGTATACCCAATACAGGAATATCACTCCCCTATATAACCCCTCCTCTTTCCAGGAGTACCTCAGTTTTTGTAGCAAAGAAATATACTTAAACCCCAAAAAGAAGGGAGGGACCTCTGTGTCCCATTATGTACGCCAAGAAAAGGATTTTACAGGTAAGCCGTTATAAAAATCCTATTTTCTTTATTGTACATCATGGGACACAGAGCCTAAGTAATAACTTAATGGGATGTCCCATAGCAATGCTATTTGAGGGGAGGGAGACACAACCTGCAGGGTACCCCCAGACTTGAGGATCGCTGCCTGACTCAACTGGGCCAAAAGGCAATATCCTCATACCTCCTTACATCCACTTGATAAAACTTGGTGAAGGTATATACTGAAGACGAAGTTGCAGCCTTATAGATCTGAGCCATGGAGGCCTGATGGCACACGATCCAAGAAGCACTCACCGACCTGGTAGAGTGCGCTGTGACTTGGAAAGGGGGAATCTTGCCCCTTAAATTATAAGTCTGAATTATAACTTGACGAATCCACTTTGCAACAGTGGATTTTGACGCTGCCTGTCCTTTCTTAGGACCCTCTGGCAGAATAAATAAGACATCAGTCTTTCTAATCTGAGCAGTTGTCTTTAAATTGATTTTCACTGCTCTCACCACATCAAGACACTGCAATGACTTCTCTTCCCTGGAATATGGTTTTGGAAAAAAACAATGGCAAGACAATATCTTGGTTCAGGTGAAAACCTGAAACCACTTTTGGCAAAAAGTCTGGATGAGGGTGTAACACTCTGTCCTCATGAATAATCAAGTATGGCTCTTTACAAGAAAGAGCAGCCAATTCCAAAACCCCTCCTTGCTGGGGATATAGCAACCAAGAACACCAGCTTCCTTGTCAGGACGACTAAAGGAATATGCTGTATTGGTTCAAATGGCTGTTTTTGTAACACTGACAAAACTAAGCTCAAGTCCAAAGGGTTCAAAGGAAGTATGACTGGAGGATTAATCCGCATCACCCCTTGCATAAAACCCTGCGCTAAAGAATGTGTAGCAAGCGGTCTTTGAAATGAGACTGATAAAGCTGAGACTTGGCCTTTAATAGTACTCAAGGCCAATTTCATCTCTATCCCTAATTGTAGAAAGGCAAGAATTCTGCCTATGATATACCTCCGAGGGTGCTAACCCTTGGATTCACACAAGGAAACATAAGCCCTCCAGACTATGTAATATATAGTCCTAGAAGCCTGCTTCCTTGCATTAATCAAGGTAGAGATAACTGACCCGGAAATCCCATGTTTCTTTAGAATGTGGGTTTCAATAGCCTAGCTGTTAAATTTAGCATTCGCAAGGTAGGATGGAATATCGGCCCCTGTGAGACTAGGTCTGATCGTAGTGGGAGGGACCATGGACCCTCCACTGCCATCTTTACGATTTCTGCATACCATGACCTTCTCGGCCATGCTGGTGCTACCAGAATTACGGGCTTTTTTCCAGCTTGATTCTGTTAAGAAGTTGAGGCAGCAACTGAATAGGGAGAAATGCATAGATCAGTGAGAACTGATCCCACGGGGTCACCAACGCATCTGTTCCGCATGCGAGTTGATCCCTAGTCCTGGACACAAAGTTGATTAACTTCATGTTGAATCTGGACCCTAGAAGATCTACATCCGGAGTCCCCCATCTTTGGCAAATAGCCCAAAAAATGTCAGAGTGAAGAGACCATCCCCCCCTGGAAAAACTGCTGGCGACTCAAGTAGTCCGCCTGCCAATTCTCTACTCCCGGAATGAAGACTGCCGTTAGGCATGGAACATTCCTTTCTGCCCAAGTTAGAATATGGTTCACTTCTCTCTGCGCTTAGAGAATCTTGGTGCCCCTTTGGTGATTGATAAAGGCCACCGCTGTAGCATTGTCAAACTGGATCTTGACAGGACAATCCCGTAACCTGGAAATCCAGGCCTTCAGAGCAAAACACACTGCCTGAATCTCTAGGATATTGATGGACAAGGTTCTTTTGGCTCTTGACCACTGTCCTTGGACAGTTGTCTTTTCTAGTACTGCTTCACAACCTGAAAGGCTGGCATCTGTCGTTACCACTTTCCAGATAACTGGTCTGAAGGATTTTCCTTTCAGCAGATTCTGGGTTAGTAACCACCAACTGAGGCTTTGGGACACTCTTGGGGACAGCCAGATTGGCAAGTCTAAAACTTGAATTGTTTTGTTACAAGTAGACAGGATACTGTTTTGCAACAGTCTTAAATGGAACTGGGCATACAGAACCGCTTCGAATGAAGCCACCATTTTTCCTAGCAACCTCATGAAAAGGCGAATGGAGGGATCTCCTTTTGACCTGACCATCTGCACAAGCTCTCTTATGGAGTTGATCTTTGCCTGAGGCAAGAACACCTTTTTCTGGGCTGTGTCTATGATCAGACCCAAGTACACCAGCCTTTTTAACGGATTTAAGGAAGATTTCTCTAGGTTGAGAATCCAACCCAAACTTTCCAGGTAACTGGTTGAAATGCGCATGCTTTGCTCTAAACAAGCCACGACTGGTCTATTAGCAATAGATCGTCTAAGTACGCCAAGACTGTTATGCCCTTAACCTGGCTAAAGATGGGGCCAGAACTTTTGTAAACACAAGGGGTGCTGTAGCTAGCCCGAATGGCAAGGCTATAAACTGGAAATGCTGCTGTTCTACCTCGAACCGCAGAAACCTTTGGTGAGCGGGAAATATAGGAAGGTTTATGGCCTCAGGACTTCTTTTGAGCCTGGGCCTGACCCTGAGGTTTTCCTTTAGAGTCTGAAGGTGAAGGCCATCACCACAGCCTAGAGGCGGAAGTCCCTGGTGCAGGAGAAACAGCCTGTTTAAATGAAGGGCGTTTATACTTTATTTTGACTGGCAAAAGAGTACTTTTCCCACTAGAAATTGCTTGGATGTTTCCATTTTTTGGTGAATTTTTCCTCCATGGGATAGAGAAATGCTTGTCCAGGTGATCCCATTCAGCATAAATAACCTGTTCTATTAATACATGAACAGGAAACGCATGCAAAGGCTGTGAAGGTTTTAAGGAACCCAAGGAAGAAACCAAGCTTTCAGCAGACTCCGTTAGGGGTAGCATGAAAGTAGAACAAACCATCTCCGTAAGAGATTCTATCAGCAATTTCTCAGATTGTGAGGCTGAAAAAAGTTCATCCTCCACAGAGGAATCATTGGTTTGTCTTTTGTCCTGATCACTTGAGGGTACCACCTCATCTGATGCCCACTGTTCCCCTTGCAAAGGGTCTAAAGTGGGGGAGGGGGATCTAGCATGCTTCCTATCCATTTGAATCGAGGATGCCATTAAAGCTGCTAATCTTCCTTCCAGATCCTGCAGGGTGGAGGAAAAGACATCTTCAGTCACATATACAGGGGCTGAGATGTGAGAAGCAGTTGCACCATCAATCTGTTCCAATGGCTCACCCTGGCTTGCCATAATTGGCATTTCAGGAGAGGATGACAGTGTGGAGACACGACTGAACTCCTAACGCCTGGGTGTGAAATCTTGTTTTTTTGGTATGCATAGTACTAAGCACAAAAGCAGAGGCACTATTAAGTTGTACTAATCGTTGAACATAGTCATGACAGTGATGCCGCTGTTAAGTTCAGCCTAGTGCTGGAAAAAATCTTCCTGTATCAGGAATGCCACTTGCAGCCCTTACGTGCCCCACCGATCCTGTGTCCCAGTGTAGGCTGCTTGTTTCCTCCTCTCTACAGAGGAGTGACTGCTCCAGCGGATCATTAAGCGTCCGTGCATCCTCGTGGATGTTGCATGGCGCCGCACCTTGGCCCTGCCCCTTCATAAACCTGCCACCTCCTTTTCATTTTAAAATTATTCCCACGCTGACAGCTTTCAAGTCCGCAGACCCAACACAAAGGGAGGGGGGGGTCGGTGAGGGAGAGGCAGAGACCATGACAAAGCAGGCAGAGGAAAACAACTATTGAGGTAGAAATACGGGACCACCACACCCTCTGTGGAGGGGAGGGTATTACAAGTGGGGTACAACCACTACTGTTTCCCTAACCCTTCTGGTCCCTTTGGGGGGGGGGGGAGAAGCATGGCAGATCTCTTACCTTGAGAGGAATCCCCCTGGCACAAGCTGCTGCAGCCTTAGGACACTGGCAAAAAAACTGAGGTACTCCTGGAAGGAGGAGACGTTATATAGAGGACTGTATTGGGTATACCAGTGTCCATCACCTGAAGGTGCCTATATACCCATTAAGTTATTAATTAGGCTCTGTGTCCCATGATGTACGATAAAGAAAGGCACAGGAAATTTGGTCAAAATTGTTGGCAAGATGAATGCAGTACACAGTATATCCAAAAATACTGTGAGGAATATTTGAATTCATGAGGCAGGAAGTTGCGCATGGGATGTACTTGGACGTTCCAACATGACAATGATCCAAAACACAAGGCCAAGTCGACCTGTCATTGGCTGCAGCAGAATAAAGTAAAGGTTCTGGAGTGGCCACCTCAGTCTCCTGGCCTCAATATCATTTAGTTCATGCAAGATACCCCAGGAATTTACAGGAACTGGGGGCTTTTTGCCAAGAGGAATGGACAGCTTACCCTCTGAGAAGATAAAGAGCCTCACCCACAAATACCACAAAAGACTTCAAGCTGTCACTGATGTTAAAGGGGACAATGCACGTTATTAAGAACTGGGGTATGTAAACTCTTGATCAGGGTCATTTGTGTAGTTTCTGTTGCCATTATGATTTAAAAAGAGTAAACAGTTGATTTATAATAAATGGCCAAAAACTAGCAATGAGTGAAAGAAAAGTTTTTGTGTTATCATTCATATTCTCAGAAAAATGGGCAAGAAAGCATAAATCTTGCCAGGGTATGTAAACTTATGAGCACAACTGTATATGTATATTATATAGTCTCACACAGGGTGCTTATTATTAAACGGACTTATACTTAATAGTGATTTAAAAAATAAATAAATAAATCTGTTTAAAATACACACTGCTTTACCAAGTTTAATGCCATGCAGTTAGGGTGTACAACTACTTTACCATGCCTTTCTCTATCTAAAACAAAAATAAAAAAGCATGGCCTATAAATATACCTTAAGCTTGTCACAGCAGGCTTGGTAATCCCATTTGCCTTTCTATGAATGTATAAATTCACATAGCTGCGCTAATTCTAAAAACACACAATCAATTATTGTGACAATAAGTGCTCATGCACACGGACGTTTTAAAAAACTGGCTGCAAAGCTAGCTCCGATGCCTGGAAAAATCGTTGTTAAAAACGTGATTTTTACCGCGTTTTGCATTGGCGTTTTTGCGCGTTTTTTTAGCGTTAGCGTTAAGTAGCGTTTTTTAAAAAACACATCTCTTGGCTATAGCACTCAGAAAACAAAGAAAATATGTTGCGCGTTTATGCGCGTTTTTTTAGCGTTAGCGTTAAGTAGCGTTTTTAAAAAAACACATCTCTTGGCTATAGCACTCAGAAAACAAAGAAAATATGTTGCGCGTTTATGCGCGTTTTCCCGCGATTCGCGTTTTTACAGCTCTAGCTCCACGCCACGGAACGCACTGGTCCTGGGTTTTTTTTACAGCTTAAAAACGCCTATGCCATTTGCAGCTCAAAAACGCCTAGGTGGGCATGAAGCCATAGACTAACATGGACAGCCGTTTTTAAGCTGCAAAAAAAGCTCAAAAAAGTGGCTGTAAAAACGTCCGTGTGCATGAGGCCTAACACAATAAACATAAAACAAAAAAGAAAAAAAAAAAAGAAAAGAAAAGTATAAACAATAGTCCCAATGTGTTCCAATCAGTGTGCAAATAAAGAAATATGTCTTGTGAATCTGCATGCTTTTAACACCACCGTGCACCACCACCTGAGGTAAACAGGACTCCTACCGGAACACCAGGATCCTTTATATAAAAATAGCCAAATGTGTATGAGATATTGGTGTATCCTTTGGGGGATCTGATTTCACCTCCAGATCTCCATACACAATCAATGGAATATCCCATCAAGTGTAAGTGTAATCAACCACATCATAAAAGAGAATCAGGGAAAAATCTCATGAAAACCGTATGAATCTTTTTATTAAAAAACACATAAGTGGCCACTCGTAATTTTAAAATATAAAAGTGCTTAGTACAAATACCAATCTCGGGAATCATTCGAAACACTCCCTACTTTCCATGAACGTGGTGCTGTCACAAGCGTAAGCTCCCCCTACGCATTTCACCATAACTGCCATCATCAGGGCTGTAGGGCGGAGCCAACTCTTGTGACGTCACTACATGAGTTTATTTTTTAATAAAAAGAGTCATATGATTTTCACACTGCGAGAGCTTTCCCTGATTCTCTCTTATAATATGGTTGATTTCTCTGAGCCACTTGATGGTCTGTTCCATTAATTATGTATGGAGACTTGGAGGCGATATCAGGTCCCCCAGAGGAATTCTGTTTTGACACAATTTTCTATGATTGTAAAATGTTGGAAAAAGGACTATAACCACTGAAAGTGGACTCAAACGTTAACATGATCTGTTGAGGGGGGTGATGCGTGTTTCAACTTAACTGCCTTTTCAGATAACTTTTCCAATTGACTTATTTTAGTCATGTGACAAGTGCTAAGGGGAAGCCATATTCTGTAGAAATCATAACCATGAAATCTATTCAGTGTTGCTGGCTTCCCAACAAAGCCCTGCATTAGGCCATACCCCCTCTGATGCATTTCACCCCAATTTGGTCAAAGTTATAATAGGGACGTAGGAAGAGCTTTTGAAAGCCTGCACCAGATGCACAAAAGAAACAGAGAAGCAATATCTCTGAACTTGAAGCTGTGCAGTTTCTCTTTGAATATCTAAAGTGCTAAAGGGAAATTAGATTTACTACATTTTTTACCATTGCATCCTATTTTTAGGCCTCCAGTATGTACTGCTGATCTCCTCCAACCTGCTTCAGCCACTCTCTTTCTCCATGTATAGAGTGATGCATGTATGATAGTGACAATAAGGGACAATTCCTGTGCAATTTGTGTCAGCTTGCCTGCTTGTAGTCAGTTGTAACACTATAACAAAGTGCTTAAACAGGGCATTCATGGCAGAATCAACTTTTATTCTTTTAATGAAGGCCACTGACATGTTCATGTTTATATAATATTTTAGTGACTGGGTTAATATCCACTTTAAAACCCACGTAAGTTATTTTTTCCTGCCTGTGTCCTGTAAGGAATGATTTGCTTTGACTTTCTGTCCTTCAAACATAACAGACATTTTAACTTCTGTTATTGTGACAACCTTAAAGTAATTGTAAAGTCTTAGCTTTTTTTTTTACCTTAATGCATTCTATGCATATTTTAATCCTGGGTGAGACAAAATTGACAATCAGTAAAATTAGTTGTCATTCACGGATTGTACATCAGTGAAGTGCATTTTGCATAAACAATAAAAAGAGTAAACAAAGTTTCCAAAAATAATAGAATAAAAAAACAAAAAAGGAAAGGATGGGGTTTCAATCAGATTTATTGAGCATAATATTTCAGTTTTCAAAACCATAATATTAGGGTAAAATATTAACCACATGCCCTACAGAAGATTTACCCCCTTTATGACCAGGCCATTTTTTACAATGCAGAGCTGCGCTACTTTAACGGACAATTGCGCGGTCATGCAATGCTGTACCCAACAAAATGTATCTTTTTTTCACACATATAGAGCTTTCTTTTGGTGGGATGTGATCACCACTGGGTTTTTTTTTTATATATAAAAGAAAAAAGATTGACAATTTTGAAAAAAACTTTTTTCCCTTTCTGCTATAAAACATATTACATAAAAAAAAAAAAATAAGTTAAAAAAAAAAGAGTTAAAAAAAAAAAATCAAATCTCTAAATGATAGGTTTGTGTGAACGTTCTAGTGTCTAAAACCTATGGGATATATACTGGAATTTAAAATTATTTACACTAGTAGTGATGGCAATGAGCAACTTGTAACAAGACTACAATACTGCGGCAGTCAATCTGACACTAATTGGCACTGGGGGGAACTAGCTAACTGCCAATGACATAAAAAGTGGCATTATTACAGCGATAAGTGCTAATAATATGCACTGCCAATGTATTAATGACACTGGGCAGGAAGGGGTTAGCATCCACCTGCCTAACTATGTGTAATGTGTGTGTACTGTGTGCTTAGCAGGGAATAAAAAAACAACTAGATCCCCTGTCACTGAACACAGCTCTGTGTTGTTTACACTAAACAGAGCTGTGTTCTGTGAGACTCAGAGATGATCGCTGGCGGTCAATCCTACCCAGGAATGCAAATCATATACATGATAGATATATATCTATATATAGATATGCATCTCTCTCTCTCTAAAATCTATATATATCTATATCACAAAAGTTAGTTGAAGAATTTACATTGAAGAAATTACACTTTGCTACAATGTAAAGTAGTGAGTGTACAGCTTGTATAGCAGTGTAAATTTGCTGTACCCTCAAAATAATAAAACACACAGCCATTAATGTCCAAACCGCTGGAAACAAAAGTGAGTACACCCCTAAGTGAGCATGTCCAAATTGGGCCTAATTAGCTATTTTCCCTCCTTGGTGTCATGTGACTCAGTGTTACAAGGTCTCAGGTGTGAATGGGGAGAAGGTGTGTTACACTCACACTCTCATACTGGTCAATGCAAGTTCAACATGGCACTTCATGACAAAGAACTTTCCACGGATCTGAAAAAAAGAATTGTTGCTCTACATAAAGATGGCCCAGGCTATAAGAAGATTGCCAAGACCCTGAAACTGAGCTGCAACACGGTTGCCAAGACCATGCAGTGGTTTAACAGGACAGGACAGGACAGGTTACACTCAAAACAGGCCTCGCCATGGTCCACCAAAGAAGTTGAGTGCATCTGCTCAGTGTCCTATCCAGAGTATGTCTTTGGGAAATATAGACATAGGAGGGCTGCCAGCATTGCTGCAGAGGTTGAAGGGGTGAGGGGTCAGCCTGTCAGTGCTCAGACCATACACTGCATCAAATTGGTCTGCATTGCTGTCCTCCCAGAAGGACATTGAGGGAACCATGAATGCCAACATGTACTGTGACATACTGAAGCAGAGCATGACCCTCTCTCTTCGGAGACTGGGCCACAGGGCAATATTCCAACATGATAACGACCCCAAACACATCCAAGACAACCACTGCCTTGCTAAAGAAACTGAGGGTAAAGGTGATGGACCAGCCAAGCATGTCTCTAGACCTAAACCCTATTGAGCATCTGTGGGGCATCCTCAAACGGAAGGTGGAGGAGAGCAAGTTCTCCAACATCCACCAGCCTGGTGATGTCATCATGGAGGAGTGGAAAGGGACCCCAGTGGCAATCTGCGAAGCTCTTGTGAACTCCATGCCCAAGAAGGTTAAGGCAGTGCAGGAAAATAATGGTGGCCACACACAATATTGACACTTTGGGCCCAATTTGGACATTTTAATTTAGGGGTGTACTCACTTTTGTTGCCAGTGGTTTAAACATTAATGGCTGTAAGGAGTTATTTTGAGGGACAGCTAATTTACACTGTTATACACTCACTACTTTACATTGTAGCAAAGTGTAATTTCTTCAGTGTTGTTACATGAAAAGATATAATAAAATATTTACAAAAATGTAAGTGGTGTACTCACTTTTGTGAGATTATATATATATATATATATATATATATATATATATATATATATATATCTATACACACACACACACATATACACACACACACAATTCTGCACAGAGTGGCTACACTATAGCAGTAAAGCTACAATGGGTCGCTAAATTAACTGCTAGCCGACCAGCCGCCGCAGTTTTACTGCGGCAGCTTGGCTCGGCTGCGCGAATCGCTGTTATGCTACGTCGGTAGCATAAATGGGCACTAGGGGGCGCTGTAAACACACAGTTTCTGGTTCTCTGAACAGTTTCCCTGCACAGTCCCATCCCCCCTTCAGTTAGAACACTCCCTAGGATATATATTAACCTCTTCACTGCCCCCTAGTGTTAACCCCTTCACTGCCAGTGACATTTTTACAGTAATCAATGCAATTTTAATCACACTGATCGCTGTATTAATGCCAATGTTCCCAAAAATGTGTCAAAATTGTGCGATGTGTCAGCCATAATGTCGCAGTCACGATAAAAATCGCTGATTGCCGGCATTACTAGTAAAAAAAATTATTAATAAAAATGCCATAAAACTATCTTCTATTTTGTAGACGCTATAACTTTTGCGCAAACCAATTAATATAAGTTTACTGTGATTTTTGTTTACCAAAAATATGTAGAAGAATACATATCGGCCTAAACTGAGGGAAAAAAATTTTTACATATTTTTTGGAAATATTTATTATAGGAAAGTCAAAAATAATGTGTTTTTTTTTCAAAATTGTCGCTCTTTTTTTGTTTATATAGCAAAAAATAACAAATGCAGAGGTGATCAAATACCACCAAAAGAAAGCTATATTTGTGGGAAAAACAGGACGTCAATATCCAAACCGTAGAAAACACTCAAAGGTTAAGCGTTGAATTTTGTGCCTTGGTCGGAGGTGATTGTGGAGAGGTTGAATGTCTTGACTATGAAACTGTATCCAGATTGCCGATTAGCATAAAATGTATCACATTGACCTTTCTGAGTGAAGCACTACCATTCAGCCTCATTAATGCATTAACTTGCTAATCCATTCCCCCCATGGTGGGTGGGGCATTTTTCATAAGGCTGGAATGAGCCTTTTTTCCAGCATTAAGGAGATGTTGCATTATACTTTATAGACTTTCAATGACCAGAATATGTTATGAAGTATGAAGGGTCATTAGGAAGGGGATTTTCCAGGATTTGGGATATATATGTTTTAACATCAGTCCAAAACTGGGCACATGTAGGACACTTCTACCAAATATCCAAGTACCCTTTTCCCGTAACCTCTCAAACAAAGGTTTGATAGCATACGAGTACGGTAGATCTTTTATAATTTTGTAGGAACTCTATATTTGGGTCATTAAACTGCAGCAAGATTCCCGGGTTCTTGTGCTAATGGAATATGTGTGCTTGTTTGATGTAGGCAGAAAGTATGCGCCAATTCTCTTTCCATTCTTTAAGTATAGTTTAGAATCTGAAGAGGAATGCTAGAGCAGTGTATACATCTCTGAAAGTTTGCAAGTTATTTGCCTTTTATTACAGTCTTAATAGAGCATGTGAAAGTGCTCTATGTGATGTCACTGATTATGATGGAAGAGCTCCCAGTAAGATGGGACATAAATCACTCATAGCCAAACAAAAACTTAAGTATCTTAAGGTAGGTCAAATATGATGCAGCTTCCCAGCACTTGGGCCCTGGGGATAGACCTGCTTTTTTTTCAGAAAAAAAATAGCTGAACACGTGAATATATTTTTATTAGGTCTTATTTTACAACCCCGTTATGTACTTTAGTCAGCTTTTCATCTAATTCTAAATGAATTAATTTGGTTCAGTTGTAATTGGGAAGCATAATTTGTTAATTATCTAATTTCTTTATGGTTGGTAATTGTGAGGTCACCATTTATAATCTCAAACTAATGGTAATACAGCATTTTAATTCACGAGTTTCTGATTCTAAGGGAATTCACAACATTCAATCTTATAAAACATTTTTCATCTTATGAACTGGATGATCCATTGTGACAAAATGCCAGTACTCACCTGGAGGTTGTAGTCTTGCAGGATTTTTACAAGCGAGTCCCTCAGATTAGGAATCTCCATTCCTTCTTTAATGCGGTGAATCAGTAAGATTGGATCAACATGGGTCCCAATGTTGTTAAGTAATCCAGTTATGAATGCTATTATAGCAAAAGAAGGTAATTTATGTGAATGAATGTTAGTGGTGAAACAACAGCCTCATGACAACAGGGAGTTTTTTTTTTTCCTACCAAAATCCGGATGCACTCCCAACAATTCCCCATAATCCATGCAGTATACATCATCCACAGAAACTGCTTTGATCTGTTTCAACAAACGTAAAATGGTAGTAAAAGCTAATACTGTTTTTAAAAATGTCCCCTTCCCCCTCATCCTACCGATCCTGCAATGCCAGTATAAAAAAATATTTCTGTACTTACCCATTTAATTATTTTTTTAAATACTTTTTCTTTATTTATATATTCATATATTATTACACAAATAGCAAAACAATTTTAACAAAAATATAGCATCTCAAGCTATGATACCCAGTATTATGATATAACATTCTAATTTTACATTTAATTAACCACGCCCTCCCTCACCACCCATGCCCATCTCAACCCCCCACACACCCCATCCCCCCCCCTCCCCTCGGTCTTCAACCCTACAGCACCAAGCTATAGCAACCATTACATTATAGATATATTATTAAAAAAAAGAAAATAAAAGAAAGGAAGGGGGCGGGGAGGAGGCATAAAAGAGAGAAAAACAATCAGGAAGAAGGCAAGGGGAAATGCAATAAGCCTCACTCATCCTGTAAAGGAAAACCCATCTTATCCAGCCAAAGGCTCCACATTCTCACATTCTCTTAAACTTTCTATAGTTACCTTGTCTAATAAGAATCACTCTCTCATTCCCTACTACTGAGTTGACAGTCGCAGCCCAGTTCTCTCTACAAGCTGGGGGCTATTTGTTGCCACTGCTAGGAAATTAATTTCCTTGCTTGAAATAGGCATCTTAGCACTGCTTCAATGATGTCCTTCGGGACATCACCCCTCTCCACATTCCCCAGCAGGCAGGTTTTGACCGTCAGCTCAATTGAAATCTTGACTGTTTTATTTATCCTGTCTACAATCTCTATCCAGTATCGGAATAACTTCGGGCATTTCCATAGCATGTGGACAAAATCACCAGAAGCCCTACATCTGGGCCACTGGTCATCCTGTCGCACCCGAGTTTAAACATTTTTGTGGGGGTATAATATACCCTATGGATTAGGAACAGATGGGATACCCTCTGTGAGGGAGAGATCGAGACAAGAGTTCCTCTTCTGAGGATCTGATCCCATTCCACTGTAGTCATTGTGTGTGTAATATATATATATATATATACATATATATACACACACACACACACACACACACACACACACACTTGACCTCAGTCTTGTGGCTTACAAGTTAAAATGAGTGTATGTTAGTGTATGGTCATTGAGTTCTGCATGAGAACAGACTGTACTCCACTGGCACTGTAGTGTAAATAAGCTCTCACTGCCCATATAATCAGTGCATACATCACAAAAATTACCTTTGATTCTTACAAGCACATATAGTACATTTGAAATATAGTTGTACTTTATTTTATGTATTTTGCAATGTGATTGTAATATCACAGAATGTTGCATAAAGCAGCCATAGGAATGGGTTCATTAAATTTCTGTCTGTCAGGTTATTTATTACTAACAGGGCATGTCTAAAGTAAAATGACAATGCAGCACTTCTTACTGGCCTAAGTAAAGCTGGAAATGGCCCAAATTAGGTATTACATTCCTCTCTGATGCAGACTATGTTTAGTTAGAGATGCCCTTGACTGTCCTAATGGAAGAGCACACTGCAGGAAGCCACATGCATTGTTCACTGCTCTTACGTGGTTTATCAATAGAGTACAGAATAAGGTCCTCCCAAAGCTCAGCGTCATCCTGTTCTTTGGCAAACTCAATAGCTTTATCCACATCACGTAGTTCCTCCATAATCATCTGCAAGGCCCTGCGACTGTTCCCCATTCTGCCTATAAAACACAAAGTCTATGTGTCAAAATCATTGCAATAGCTATATACAGTGCAACAGTTGGACATATACAAGTCAGCTAACAGTAAACCAAGGTACAATATCTGATGTGATCTGAAAGAAAAGCATTTCAGTTACAGAACATCCGAGACTAAGTTTTGTAAAACACTGTAAGTTAACCAGGATAGCATCTGTATTAAAAATATGATTTTTATAACAGCTTACCTGTAAAATCCTTTTCTTGGAGTACATCACGGGACACACAGCCATAGTATTAACTATATGGGTATATAGGCACCTTCAGGTGATGGACACTGGTATACCCAATACAGGAAGTTCACACCCTATATAACCCCTCCACCTACCACGAGTACCTCAGTTTTTGTAGCAAAGCAATATACCTAAACCCCAGAAAGAGAGGAGGGACCTCTTTACCCGTGATGTACTCCAAGAAAAGGATTTTACAGGTAAGCTATTATAAAAATCCTATTTTATTTATCGTACATCACGGGACACAAAGCAATAGTATTAACTATATGGGATGTCCCATAGCAATGCTATTTGAAGGGAGGGGGAGACAACCCATAGGACACCCCCAGACTTGAGGTCCTATACTGCTGCCTGCAGCACACTGCGCCCAAAGGCGATATTCTCATGCCTTCTTACATCCACCCGATAAAACTTGGTGAATGTATGTACTGAAGACAAAGTTGCAGCTTTACAGATCTGAGCCATGGAGGCCTGGTGACACACTGCCCAAGAAGCACTATCTGCTCTGGTAGAGTGCGCTTTGACATGAAAAGGTGGAATCTTACCTCTTAAATCATAAGCCTGAATTATAACTTGCCAAATCCACTTAGCGACAGTGGATTTTAACACTACCTGCACTTTCCTAGGACCTTCTGGCAGCACAAAGAAGACATCAGTCTTCCAGATCGGAGTAGTTGTCTTTAAATAGACTTTGACCGCTCTCGCCACACCAAAACAATGTAGTGACTTCTCTTCACTAGAACATGGTTTTAGAAAAAATGATAGCAGGAAAACATCTTGGTTCAGGGGAAGACCTGAGACCACTTTTGGCAGAAAACTTGGACGAGGAGGAAACATGACCCTGGCCTCGTGAACAATCAAATATGGCTTAAGTAAGAGCAGCCAATTCCGAAACCCCCCTTGCTGAGGATATAGCAACCAATAAAACCAACTTCCTTGTCAGAAGGAGTAAGAGAATATGTTGTATTGGTTCAAATGGCTGTTTTTGTAACACTGACAAAATTAAGTTCAAGTCCCAAGGGTTCAAAAGTCTGACTAGCGGATTAAGCCGCATAACTCCTTGCATAAATACGCAGACCAAAGAACGCGAAGCAAGCGGTCTTTGAAATAAGACAGATAAAGCTGAGACTTGGCCCTTAATAGTACACAAGGCTAGCTTCATCTCTACCTCTACTTGTAGAAAGGCAAGAATTGTGCCTAGGTTATACTTCCGAGGGTGCCAACCCTTGGACTCACACCAGGAAACATAAGCCCTTCAGACTCTATAATATGAAGTTCTGGAAGCTGGCTTCCTTGCATTAATCAAGGTAGAGATAACGGACGCAGAAAGCCTACGCTTCTTCAGAATGTGGGCTTCAATAGCCAAGCTGTTAAATTTACAGTTTGTAAGGAATGATGGAATATCGGCTCCTGTGAGAGTAGGCCTGGCTTTAGTGGAAGGTTCCATGAATCCTCCAGGGCCATCTTTACGGTTTCTGCATATTAGGACCTTCTGGGCCATGCTTGGGCTACCAGAATTACCGGCTTTCTTTCCAGCTTGATCCTGCAAAGAAGTTGTGGCAGCAACTGAATAGGAGGGAATGCATACATCAGTGAGAACTGATCCCACGGGGTCACCAACGCATCTGTTCCGTATGCGAGTGGATCCCTTGTCCTGGACACAAAGTTGACCAACTTCATGTTGAATCTGGACGCCAGAAGATCTATGTCCTGAGTCCCCCATTTTTGACAAACAGCCCAAAAAAATATCGTGGTGAAGGGACCATTCACCCGGGAGCAACTGCTGGCGGCTCAAGAAGTCCGCCTGGCAATTTTCTACTCTCGGAATGAAAACTGCTGATAGGCATGGAACATTCCTTTCTGCCCAAGTTAGAATATGGTTCACCTCCCTCTGTGCTGCGAGACTCTTGGTGCCCCCTTGGTGATTGCTGTAAGCCACAGCTGTGGCATTGTCGGATTGGATCCTGACAGGACAACCCCGTAACCTAAATGTCCAGGCCTTCATAGCCAGACCCACTGCCTGTATCTCTAGGATGTTGATGGGCAAAGTCTTTTGGGTTCTTGACCATAGTCCCTGGACAGTTGTCTTTTCTAGCACTGCTCCCCAACCTGAAAGGCTGGCATCTGTCGTTACCACCTTCCAGATAACCGGTCTGAATGATTTTCCTTTCAGCAGATTCTGGGTTACCAACCACCGACTGAAGCTTTGGGACACCCTTGGGGACAGCCGCATTGGCAAGCCTAAAGTTTGAACCGTTTTGTTCCAACCAGACAGGATACTGTTTTGCAACAGTCTTGAATGGAACTGGGCATAGGGAATTGCTTTGAATGAAGCCAACATCTTCCCTAACAACCTAATGCAAAGGCGAATGGAGGGATCTCCTTTCCACCTGACCATCTGCACCAGCTCTCTTATGGAGTTGATCTTTGCCTGAGGCAAGAACACATTTTTCTGGGCTGTGTCTATGATCAGACCCAGGTACTCCAGCTTTTTTAGCGGTTTTAAGGAAGACTTCTCAAATGGGTCTGATGTCTTCATTCGGTTTTGGATTTGAATAAAACCCCAAACATGGTCTTCTGTGGGGAGTTGTATGATCACCCCCTGAGCCAGTAATCGGTCCAATGCCCGAAACAGAGATTGCCTTTTCCCTGGATCTTTGGGAACGCTTGACCTCAGAAAACGAGACAGTGGAAACTCCTGTAACTCTAGCTTGTACCCTAGAGTTATCGTGGAGATGACCCATCTGTCCTGAATTTCCTCCTGTAAGATTTCTAATTACTGCAGAAGCCTTCCCCCCACCCTGGCGAGCAGGGGCGTCCCTTCATAATGAGCCATAAGAATTCTGTTTTGCAGGTTTCCGCCCCAGGACTGCTTTTGTGCCTGGGCCTGACCCTGAGACTTTATTCTAGACTCTGATGGTAGAGGTTGTCACCACTGTCTAGAGGTGGATGCCCAGAGCGCTGGAGAAAGAGTCAGCTTAAATTAAGGGTGTTTGTTCCTTCTCTTAACTGGCAAAAGAGTACTTTTTCCCCACTTAAAATCTTTTGGATGTATTTGTCCAAATCATCCCCAAATAACCGATCCCCATGAAAAGGAAACCCAGTCAGGAGCCTTTTGCATGGTCCTTCGGCTGACCAATTTTTAAACCACAGGATCCTACGCATGTGTACTAGCACAAGCGCAAGGCGGAACGCCTGGTGAACAGAATCTTTAATGGTGTCTATGGCAAAACATAATGCCTTTGGTAGTTTGGCCAAATCCCGGGCTTGCTGTACAGGAACCTCCTTAAGGGCCTGTCTAAACTGGTCCTTTAGGGATTGACAGATTCCTACTATTGCAGCGACTGCAGGCTGAGTAACCACACCTGCCAAGGAAAACAAGGATTTTAACAGGAGTTTCAACCTTTTGTCTGTTGGATCCTTAAGCATTTGTGCATTGTCTACTGGACAAGTTAGACTTTTATTCACACTGGAAATTGCAGCGTCAACTGCTGGTACATTCAATCTTTTGGTGCATTTTTCCTTCATGGGATAGAGAACTGAAAATCTCTTTGGAGGGAGAAAATGCTTATCCGGGTGATTCCATTCAGCATAAATAACCTGTTCTAATAATGCACGGACAGAAAACGCATGCAAAGGCTGTGAAGGTTTTAAGGAACTCAAAGAAGAAATTGAACTTTCAGCTGACTCCATTAGGGGTAGCTTGAAAGTGGAATGAACCATCTCTGTAAGAGATTGCACCAGCAATTTCTCAGATTTCAAGGCTGAAAAAGGTTCATCCGTAGTTGTTTCCTCTGCAGAGGAGTAATCGGTTTGTCTTTCTTCCTGATCGCCAGAGGGTAACACCTCATCCTCTACCCACTGATCCCTTGATAAAGGGTCTAAGGTGGGGGAGGGGGATCTAACACACTTCCTATCCTTTTGGATGGAGGATGCGATTAAAGCCACTAATCTTCCCTCTAGGCCCAGCAGGGCGGAGGAAAAGGCATCTTCAGTCACGTATACAGGGGCTGAGATGTGAGAAGCAGCTGTGCCACCAATTGGTTCCAATGACTCACCCTGGCTTGCTACATCTGATATTTCAGGAGAGAATGACAGTGTGGAGGCACGACTGGAGTTCCCAGCGCCTGGGGGTGAAATCTTTGGTACCTTTTTTTTAGGTCTTTGTGGTGTCTTTTTTGGGAGCCACAGTGATAAGCACAAAAGCAGAGGCACAAAGTAAATGCACTACTTGCTGAACAGTCTAGCAATACAATGCCGCTTATAAAGTTCAGCTTGGTGCTGAGTAAAATGTATTTCCTATACTGGAAATTCCTGTATGCATTGCCTTACGTGCCCCCAGCGCTCCTGTATGCCAGACATCCATATTTTCCAGCTCCTAGCTTAGCAGAATCTGTTTTTCCCTGCTTGGCGTCCCCAGCGCCTGCACTGTTTGCTCCTTGTGGGCGATATGTCCCGCACACGGTGCCGAGCCTAAACCACGCCCCCTCCGCTCATTAACCCGCCCCCCCTTGTTTAAAACTACCAATAGTCCATGCGCGTGGCATTCGGGTCTGTCAGTGCAGACTCATTGAGAGGGTAGGAAAAGGGAAGGTTGGGGAGTCGGGAAACTAAGTTTGACAATTATGGGCTTCTGTGGGGACATAAAATCAACATAGGGAAGTACAAACTACTGTTGTACCTCCCAGCCCCCTAGTTCCCCCAGGGGGACAAGAACATGCTGTTGCAAACTTTGTTCTAGATCAGAGATATGCAATTAGCAGACCTCCAGATGTTGCAGAACTACAATTCCCATGAGGCATAGCAAGACTGACAGCCACAAGCATGACACCCAGAGGCAGAGGCATGATGGGACTTGTAGTTTTGCAACAGCTGGAGGTCCACTAATTGCATATCCCTGTTCTAGATGAAGAATCCCCGCTGGCTGTCTGAGACCACACACATGCTGTTAGCTGGGACACTGAGCTAACTGAGAAGCAACATACTAGGTATGTGCATTTACTCCCACTAGTGGAGACTTAAGGCATGACAACATTTTACTCATGGAAGAAAAAAATCGTAGGTGGACATTTACACTTCCTAGGCTTCTTCCTTTGCCTTATCCTCCACGCAGGATACTGCTGAAGACAGACAGATCCAAACTTCACCCATCGCGGCAGGCTGTGTTAGCAAACATTCAAGGACCGGATATCTTTTTTATCTGGGTTCCACTCCCTTAGACCTGTATTAGCACCCCACCAGAAAAAAAACTTTAGGTAATGTAAGCATGACCAAAAGCCCTGGGTCTCAGGGTCCAGCCCTGCAAGGAGAGGCGTTACAGGCAAAACCTCGTTCTTCGTATATGAGGCCCGGGTATCATCCACCTTGACCTCAGTGGCACTTTAGATGGATCTCGTCTGTGGAGGCTGTTTAAATCCAGCAAGGATCCCTCCAGCGGAGCTCTTCAGAGCACATCTTCACTCGTGACCAACACCTTAGACACTGGCGAAAGAACTGAGGTACTCCTGGTAAGAGGAGGGGTTATATAGGGTGTGAACATTCTGTATTGGTATTGGGTATACCAGTGTGCATCACCTGAAGGTGCCTATATACCAATATAGCTAATACTATGGCTGTGTGTCCCGTGATGTACGATAAAGAAAATACAATGTTTTCCTTTGACTTTATACATGCATTCTCTCCCTGTGCTGCTTAAATCTGTGCATGTTTTGCATGAGCTCTTTGATCATATGTGCACACTTCAGTGGTGGTCTAACATCCCAGTTTTGATGGGGTGACTAGAGAAGAATGTGCCAGCGCAATGGGCATTGTTGCCATGTAGTGCGATTCAGAAGTATGTAAGTAAAAGTATGGTTGCCACCCTAGGAAAGGAAGTGTCTATAGATGCACCCTGCTAGTTTGATTTTAAAAAGGAACCCAGATAGCAAGCAATTGATCTGCAAGTTTTAAAATTGACTTGCTAAGCTATTGCTACACTTGCCAGGCTTCACAAATTTGTTGCACAATTGCAGCAAGTCAGCATTGCATGACTCCAGATCAATTTTCTTTGGAAACATTCCGCAAGTCTGCTGCAAGTTCTGGTTCAATTATGTTGTGAAATAATCATCCCACCACAGGGGTCACTGTGGCTGAATTTTCATGCTGTAGACTGGCAGAACTCTTGCTGTAGAATTATCACTGCAACTTTGCTCTTGCTAGAGACTTGCCAATGAAAATGTGCAGCTAGTTAACAGACTTACAATTCAACACTGCCACAAATGTGTGGTAAGTTATTCTTGCTATCTGGAACTTCTTTCTAAAATACCCCCCCCCAAAAAAAAAATGTATTACTTGTCACTCTAAAAGAAATTGAAAAAACACACACTTACTAAAAAGAGGAGTCCATTGTTGCCTTGCATAAAGCCAAAGTTCCCATTTCACCCCCTTTCTCTTACACCACCATCTTCAATAGAGATATAGTGCATGTATAGAAACACCAAGTCTCTGTTGGTCTACGGGACCCCGCAGAAGGTCTGTGCATGCGCCGGATCCCTTGCTCACGCACAGACATTCCAGGGGTCACTGCCAAAGAGCTCATAGGTCAGCACTGTCATGTGTCACGCGACCAATGAGTGCTTGCTACTGCAAGCGTTATGACTGACACTCATTCTGGGGTTGTGTGGAGAAAGCTACATCAGCGAAAAGGGGCATCGTGGCTGCTATGTGTAGCGGGGTCTGGAGAGGTGTTCAGAATATTTAGAATTAACACACTTTTATTTTTCACTACAGGTATCATTTCTGTGTATTCAGAATTATAGAATAGTGTCCATCCAATTAAAGTAATCGCCCCCCCTCCCCCCCAAGCCTGGAGGAACTCACAGCCATGTACTGAATATATTGTGTTAAGTATGAAGGTACTGGAGGTAGGCAGCACTGTCCTGTCTGCTTTGTTAGCTGCCTACTATTACCATTTATAAGATTTATTGCTCCATGCTCACAACAAATATTCTTCTTAGCTAAAAATATGCCTAAATATCTGCTAATCCCTTATATGCAAAACGCATCACTTTATTCTTATAAATCTTGTTCATATTAAGCCGAACACGTGAATGTACTTACTTAACAAAAAAACTGTCTCTTCAACAAAATTTCTCTGAAGACAGATCTCAAGAGCCTGTAATTGAGGGGAAAGGAAATGAGATTTCAAATTTGATGATAAGAGTCTATTATAAACCACAAGGACAACCTGAAATTAAGTTACATAACAAGAAAAAAAAAAAAAGACAGTTTCTGTACCTGTAGATGGTGAAAACAACACTTATTCTTTTTGAAGCTTCTCTAAAGAGATTTCTTGAATCAGAAGGTATATTTTAAACAATTCATTTTTTGTACAAGATCAGTACTGATTATCTTTAATTGGTGGTGAAATACAATACAGGGGTGCAGCTGTACAGTCACAATTTTTGTTTCTGAGAATTACTGCATCTAATGATGAGACTTCAAACTTCTGAAGGATGGAAGTAACAATGGCAAGAGCTGCTAAGAGAAGGCTGCAGGAGGTGGAGACTCTCTGGATTGATTTACTAAAACTGGGGAGTGCAAAATCTGGTTCACCTGTGCATGGTAAACAATCAGCTTCTAACATTGGCTTTTTCAAAAAAATCTGAAAGCCGATTGGTTTCTATGCATAGCTGCACCAGATTTCGCACTCTCCAACCCCTCTGTGTCACTATATAGAGGAATCACAATGAATCGGGGGTTTCCATTTGCCTTTCTCTGCTCTGCATCATCCTATGTTTTGGGCACTGCCACTAGAGAAGTTGGTGTTCACGCAGTACATAGAATATGGACGTGTGTCAATGGGACTGAGGCCTCCCAGGGACAAGACTGCAAGTTCAAGAAATGTAGACTTGCTCTTTAGGCTAAAGCGGTGGTAAAGCATGTGTTACATTCACAGAAATCAATATAACCTGACTGTAGTGCAGACATATGGTGGCTGTTTTGTGTTATAATTTATTACATGGTGACCTTTGACAATAGTTCCACATTAAAGTGTATGTTGAGCTAAAAACCTTTTATCTAGGTATGAATAGAACTGGGAAGAATTAAAACCCTTGTTGCGTTTTACTGCTATCTGGGGCTGTGCTAGAAAGATTTTCCTTCCTTTTCAGTTTGGCGGACAATGACTCGCAACGGCAAGCACTTATGAGAAACACATCTGTGGCTTCTTGTGAGTTCCAGAAAAAAAAAAAAAAAGAAGCATTTCTTATTAGTCAGTGCGGTCACACTCATTCTGAGGCTGTGTATTGCAGTGTATGGAGGTAGCACAGGGAATCGGGGTCTGGAAGGGAAGAAAGCAGTGGCTGAACTACCAAGGTCGCACTTGTGATCAGTCCCTGGTTTTCCGCCACCATGGGGGGAGGGCGAAGAAAAAACGAAGGGGGCCCGCTCTGCAGAACATGTGAAAGGGTCTTGCTGCGGGAGCGTAATAAAGGGCCCTGCAATTAATATATCATTATTATCATTAGAGGAGTTCAATATGAAGGAAACACAGGGACAGAACTGGGAATTGTAGGTGTGGTCACTGCTCATGAGCCATGTGACTATGGCATGTCCTTACCCTGCACATGCTGTACTGAGGGGTGTATTTGGGAAGTTGTTGTTATTCTCCAATGAGGGGGATGATGGAAGCCTTGTAAAATTCTGTATATTGCCATAGTAACTGCATAGCAGCTCGCACACCCAGCCTCTCCACCCATTGGATAGAAGTTCACCAACAAAGATGGCAGAGTTTGCTGCTGCAGGCAGATGGGGCATGGCCATCATGGGGCGTAAACTGGAAGAGAAAGAATCTGATGCAGTACGGTCACCGATACCAACCCCTCCTCCCAGCACTGCCACTGATGCTATTCCCTGCCCCCCTTTTAGCACTGCCACTGATCCCATAAACCCTCCAGCACTGTCACTGTCTTGGTTTATGTTATTTTGCAGGTCCATTATCATCATTGTGACCTGTCGTGTGACCAAGTCATATCCTAAAACTACCTTTGTTGGCAATTACAGTTTGAAATTAGAAACAGAACTGTTTTACTGTTTTATATAATGAATTTTTTTTATTTGCTAAAAATCATGCTTTTTTTTTGAAGGGGGGGGGGGGGGGGGGCTGCATGGTTTCTTGCACCAGGGTCCTGCAGGTTCTAGTTATGCCTCTGGTAGAAAGTGGTAGAAAGGCTATTTGGGGTTAGTTTGCTCATACATTTTTCACAAAACTTACCCTTTGAGTAAATCCCTTTAATTGAGCTCTGTATAGCAGCAAAAAACAGACAGGGGTCAGGTTGCTTCCACACTTTTGGTGGAACATACACTTTAGGTACAACCTAGAGCTCAGTGATTTTAGAGTAACTTCCTAGGAAAGCATGAACGTGTGTTGGTACAATGTACAGCACATTTGGCTTTGTAAATACTGACATTCTTGCTTCATACTGAACAAACTGAGGTCTGTTAAAAGGCTTAATACACTTAGCTTGAGTTGACACTGATTGGTCACGATGGGTATTTCAATTTCAATTTTCAAAATGCTTTTAGGCATCTTTCCAAGTAGCAAATTTTATTATTTCTTCCAAGCACTTAATCAGAGGAAAAGCTACCGATACATAGCTGCCAAGTACTTTACCGTAATTCAGAATGCGGCTAGTTTCAAGTTCAAATAATACACTTGTTTCAGGTCTTGTAATGTAAACCTACTTTTGTCTTTGTAAAGTAGAGCAAATAGGATATCAACTACTACAAATATGAGGTGAATGCAGTGAATCTGACATTCACCAAACATTCTCTTCTGCATGTGAATCGTGCAGGTGCATACGTTTTCAAATGACAGTGATTGATTGACCATCAGTGAATGTTTGGTGAATGTCACATTCACTGCTTTAAACATGCCCCATATCGTCTTGTCAGAAAAAGTGCCAGCACGCGTACCGTAGTAGCAAATACAGTTAGTTATTCGCAAAAACTGCAAATCCAATGTAAATAAATTGCTTCATTTAGGACATAATGTTTGAATAAAAAGAACTGCTATTAACTCAATGCCCCCAGTTAGAGACAAATTTTCAATTTCAATTGATTATAATTGTTTTCCAGGAAATGATGATGGTCCTTATATTGGAACTTCACTCTCTCAATCAACACGATTTGTAATCCTCATGCCGCTAGCATTAGTAAACAGTAAAGTATTTCATATTTACTTGTTTTAATTTTTGTTTTTACAGTTCCTCAGTTACTTCCTGGTTCCCAGACCTGGGCAAATGATGTCATATATCCCAGGAGTCTTCAGGAGGGGAAAGGTTTTCTCAGCTAAGCACACACCCTTGCCTGAGCTAAGGCAGATGGATTCCAGGAAGTAAATGCTTCATGAATCAGCTGCCCTTTCTCAAGATAGCCATGGCCAGAAATATTAGGGGGCAAAATTAAATATGGAGACATGGATGGGTGAGTTTGTTTTGAATATTAAAAAAGGGATTAAAAGGAAAAGTATAGCCAAAGCTATTTTAGCTCACTTCCCCTATCAGTTAGTTCTGCACTCCTGTAACCTGTTTTCATCCAACAGACGGCTAAAGTCCGCTGTCGGCTGACATCACTCAACCGGTACAGGCTCAGGATCGATCCTGACTTTACAGTCAGTCTCGACCAAGATGCCTGGACCCGCAGCTGGCTCAGCCTCTTCGCGAGCTCCTGGGAGACTGAGCCAGCTGCTCCACCATCTCCACAGCCCAGTGCTCTAGTGAGCCGCTGAGTGACAGTCACCACACTCTGCTCAGAGCAGATCAGAGAACTGAGCGATCAGTGGCGTTTGATCGCTCAGTTCTCAGTGCAGATATGACAGGGGACAGATGCAGCATCAAATCGATGCTGCATCCACATGGGTGAGTATAAATGCTTATTTTTTTCCCAACACCTTACTTCTCTTTTAAATTATTTTAGGTTTGTGGTGCTCAGATGCAGTGTAGTTTTTCTTTCATGCTGATACCTGTATATATGAGATCATAGCAACGTGTTACTCATTGGCGTGAGTTCACTAAACATTCGGAGTTAGGGCCAGTTCACACCAAATGCAGTTCCGGTCAGTTTCCGCACCAGAAACTGACCGGAAACTCACCAGAAACTGACTGCTTCGTGTGAACTAGAGCCATTGGAATACATGGAAAACACTGTGCATGCATTTTTAATGCAGAACAAAAGCACACGGAACTGAACGGAACAGCGTCTGGTGTGAACTGGCCCTTACTTTTTTTGAGTTTGGTACTTTAACTAATGATCTTTTTTTTTTTTATATCAAATGATTTGTTTACACATTTATATTTAATGGCTTTTTATCTACTGAAAGCTTTTATTTCAAATGAAAAGTTAAAGTAGTTGTAAAGGCAAAAGTTTTTTTTTTTTTTTTATCTTCATGCCAATGGCTCCTGCTTCTGCCAATCACAGCCAGTGCGTCAATCAGGAGACGGAGCGGTAATCTACCAACTGCCCTGCGTTCCAGGTGATGAAGAGACATGAACATGTTTGTAGTCCATGCAGCACACTACTCCCTGGGTGCTGCAAAGTTGTTCATTACCTTTACATTAACAGGCCATGTTCTTCCTTCCCATGCAAAAGTTTCACAAACGCCAGACAGTCTTTATATTCTGTACAACTTTATTCTTGAACTTGAGTAGGTGTTACAATTGTGTAGAGGATATGAGCTGCCTCTATTAATTCTGCTTCCTGACTCTGATCCTGCGTACTTCCCTTTTGTGAACTGACCAGCATCACTCTGAATAATACTGTGGGTTGTAGATTCCAAAGTCCCAGGCCTCACTGCCTAAGACCCCATTCACACCTGAGCGTTTTGTAGCCCTACGCCTGAAGCTACAAAACGCTGGAGGGGGAAAAATACATTATTCTTAATGGAGATGGTTCACATCTCCACTCCAAGTCGCCTGAAGCCCTACGCCTGAAGCTCAAACAAGTTCCGGACCCTTTTTTGTTCGGGCTGATTTGGGCGTTTTCATTCCCATAGAAACTAATGGAAACGCTCGATCCGAGCGTTTAGCGCGACAATGAGCGTTTCTATGGGCGTTTTGACGCTGTATCTGCTCAATGCTTAACATTGGTGACCTTTTGCCCTGCACAAATTCGCGACAAAAAACGCAGCGAATCGCGGTAAAAACGCTGCAATCGCGGTAAAAAACGCAGTGAATCGCGGTAAAAAACGCAGTGAATCGCGGTAAAAAACGCCGCAAATCGCGGTAAAAAACGCTGCAAAAAACGCTTGAAAAAGCTACGCTCAGGTGTGAATGCAGCCTAATTCCTTGACTCTTGCAATCAATGTCAGTTCTGGAAAGTGTCTCTCACTAGGTCCTTGGACACATAGCAAGTTTACAGATAAGCACCACTGGGTTGCACTCCCTTTGCTCACTCCCAATCGACAGTCCATGTTTCCCACAGAAGGTCGATTCCCAGTTTCCCCCGTCCTCTTTACTCCTACTTCCTCCTCCGCATGGTCCAGCGCATCCCTGGCTGGGAAACCCGGTTTCTCCTCCGGACTACATAGCGACATCTGTTCAGGCTATCCGGCGCTGGGGTCTCTGAACCCCCAGGCCTTTAAGCCTGCTCCTGTTATCCAGCACTGGTGTCTCTGAACCCCAAGGCCTTCAAGCATGCTCCTGCTGCACTCTCTACATCTTGGGTTCTCGCCTCCTCCCCTGAAGCATGTGACCCCCAGCTTATATGAGAGTCCTGCCCCTGCCAATACAATTTAAAGATTGGTCCAGAGCTCTCCACATAAGCTGCCTGCCACTCCAGTCCCAAATCCTGCCTCCCTTCCATAATGTTTCCACTGAAAGGCTGAGGGGACTTCCTTGAGCCAGAGTGTAGGTGGCCACACCCCCCTCTATTCTAGCACTACACTCTCCAAAATAAACAACCAGGCCTAGAAAAGTGCAAAGCCCTGGCTAAATTTGCCTATCACTATTCACAAAAACCCTATTAAGCACCCACCTAAATAGGGTGGGTGGGCGCTACATCCATATCAGGAGAACGGTCTAGTGTGACAACTATGACTCCCTGCATAGATACAGTGAAAAAGTTACATAGCCACAAAGGGATAGGAAATGTGTTATTTGCAGGATCACAAGCTGATAAAAGCAAAACAAGACTGAAAAATGAATGCAGCCTCCATACCAAGGACTAGTAAACTGCAATATATGACATTTTTGCTTTTGTGTTCAGATACACTTTAAATTAGAACTAAACTCGCTACTTCGTTTTATAATGCACTGTACCTTCAACATGATTGCGTTATAATTTTGTTTAAATGTACAGTTTTTAACCTTCTTTGTTCATATTTTCCCTCTCTTAACTGTGGGCATCTTGAAGACCAGGGATATGCAATTAGTGAACCTCCAGCTGTTGCAGAACTACAAGTCCCATGAGGCATAGCAAGCCTCTGACAGCCACAAGCATGACACTCAGAGGCAGAGGCATGATGGGACTTGTAGTTTTGCAACAACTGGAGGTCCGCTAATTGCATATCCCTTCAGTAGACTATTTCTTATGAACTTCCTGTGCATGCAAGTGTGCTCCAACAGCAGCTGAAAATTACAGTTTTGCTGCAGCAACTCTCTGTGCATAGGCCAATTGTAGTCCAATTCAGGAGAATGCAGAAAAAGATGATAATGACGCAACTGAATTGAGAAGAGTCTAATTCACATGGGCAATACAGAGGCAGTAACAAGAGGCAGTTTAGCTTCGCTTTTAACATACCTCCCCTGACCTTCCACCTACAATGGCTGTATTGCATTCGGAATGCCTGAAAACCTTCACAGTCACCTCTGAAAAGCAACCCACATTGGATCGCTTTTAAGGGGTAGCGTTAACACCCATGTGAAAGAGGCCCAAATGTTACCACCCTAGGAAAGGAAGCATCTTTACATGCACTTTGCTTTTGGGATCACCGATATGTTTTAATTGAAAGCAGTAGATATGTTAAAATTCACCTTTTATCATTAAAATCAAAATTGTAAAAAATACCACTGATGTTTTCATAAGACTATGTATAAAAGATTAAAAAAAAAATGATATATGTACTGTACATCTACGCGTGTTTATGAAGTAGAATTATGCATGTAGAATCTTTTTGAAGCCTGTTACGTTCTTTGTTAGTTACACAGGCAAAGCAATTCACGTCTGAAAAAAAAGACTTATGTAGCCCATGGCCCTTGAAAAGTTTTGACATCCCCTGAAGAGTTGCAGAAGATGAGTTTATGCTACCAAAAGAACTGTCTTGCTTACCTTTTCTAGTGGGCAGTGAGTGCTGTCTCGAAGGAAAGGCAAAAGATTTGGTCTGTCAAATTCTGCATACAAGCTGATTTGTTTCTCATGGTACTTCTGTCCTTTGTGATGGTCCCTCTTGAAAAGTCTGTGCAAGTACTGGAAACAGAAAAAAGTTTTACTAAAAAAATAAATGTATAAACCATACTAACTTTTATAGAGAATCCATAGTCATTTTAATGGGTTTAGATATATAAATAATTAAATTATTGTAAAGTTAAAAAAATAAAAATAAAATAAAAAAACACAACTTGAGAAACCTGAACTGTGGAAGCTGTTCTGTGCTGAATACATGCAAGAAGACAGAGAAGTCACCTGTATTGACTAATCTTTCACAGATTACTGACATTTTATGTCTCATTGCACACTGTGTGTGGGGGACAGACATTTTGGTAGAGGACTATAGCTTTGCTTCTGCAAAGAGCTTTCCCTTCTAAATGCTGGTAAACAGATGCCTGGTGGGGGATGTTCAAACGAAAATAAATAAATAAAATTAGGAAAGGTTATAATACATTTCCTCAAAAAATATAAAAAAAATAATATTTTTTTCTGAAAATACATTGAATATATATCGCACTAGGCGTATATTGATTCGTTTGTGCAAAAGTTACAGCGTCTACAAAATAGGGGATAGATTTATGGCATTTTTAAAATTATTTTTACTTGTAATGGCGGCGATCTGGGATTTGTAGCGGGGCTGCGACATTGTGCCAAATCGGACACTTGACACTTTTTTGGGACCATTGACACAGCGATCATTGCTATAAATAGCCGATTACTGTGAAAAAAATTCACTGGTAGGGAAGGGGTTAACACTAGGGGGCAATCAAGGGGTTAAGTGTGTTCCCTGGGTGTGTTCTAACTGTAGAGGGGGATGGGCTGGTAGGGACATGACAGAGATCACTGTTCCTGATCACTGGGAAAAGTAGATCCCTGTCATGTCACCTGTCATAACGCAGAATTTCCTAATTTACAAAGGCAGTTCTGCGTACTGCCTCTGTAATAAAATAAGGTGATCGTAGATCGCGGTTGGAGATTGAGTCTGCCCAACCCATGGGCATGCACCTGGGCGAGGCTCCTCGTCGTCGTATAACTACAGCGGCTGGTCGGCAAGCGCTTAAAGAAGCAGATCTGTTGTGGTCTTAGGCTGCTACCTCTCTGATAGTGACAAAGTACTTGCCAGATGGTGTGTTAATTTTTGGATGAGTATGGAGAGCCTGGTACAAAAGTTCATCTTACTTTAAGACATTTTTGAAGCATTTATTAGTTAACAGCATCAAATACAGCCAACTCGTTTTTAGTGCCAGCTGCCTTAAGCGCAATCATGAGATGCTTGTTTTCATCAAGCCTTAACACATTACCGTTGTGATTTTAAAAACATGAAAATGCTTAAGCCCTGAAAAAGGGGGAGACTTTTCCCCCCAAACACATTGGCCGTATTTGATGATCTTAACTAGTAAATGTTTCAAAAAGACCTTCGAGTTAGATGAACTTTTGTACCAGGAGCTCTGTATACATTCAAGAATTTGCAGTGCACATGCAACACAGTTAATACTTCTGGCCCACTCCCAGAATCTGTAAAATGTTGGAGTTGGGTGCTGGGATAATGTAATTCCAGCTTGCATGCACAGGAGTGACATGAAAAGTAGCTATCCACTCCAGTGGTATATTTAGATTTTGTGCTGCCCTAGGCCTGGACTAAGCTAGTGCACCCCTAATTTAAATATGACCCACCCCTTCCTGTCAAGGACACAACCCTTTCCTGTTTAAGATCCACACTGTCATTTGTAAACCACACCTTCTTCTTTAGACTCCAACACAGCGGCTGGTGAGAATGGACCCTAAGCTTCTGTGTTGAGGGGCTTTTGCTTGCTTCAAGTAGGTTTACCATACCTATGCAAGTCTATTGGAATACAAAATCTGCACAAAGCACAGGTAAATGCAGGTAAGAAGGAGGTTGAGTGCACCTGTCAATGAATTCTAAATGACCACTGAACCATCAGTAATGCCAGAAAAAAATGAGAGTGCTAAGTGATAACAAAGGCACTTCCCAGTGGTGGAAGTGTTCATATTCACCTGCTAAAATCTCCCTAAATGACATCACATTGGGCCAGCAGATAGGATTGGGCTAAATCCATATTTGAGGATTATTGGACATACAATTCTGAGCTGACCACACAGGTACCGCTCTTGGCTTGGCCACTTATTCCAGGAGGAAGTCCGGGGATGGGGACCTGCCCTACTAATGTTCCATTTGATGGTGGTCATGTGACATTCACAAATCAGTTTCATATTTAAAGTGGTTGTAAACCCTTACAACACACTTTGACCTACAGGTAAGCCTAGATTAAGGCTTACCTGTAGGTCCAAGAAATATCTCCTAAACCTACACGGTTTAGGAGATATTTGCCGAAAGACAGTCACCGCTGTCTACGGCGCATGCGCTGTAGATAGCGGCGCGCAGGCCCACTGAGCGTTGCAGTCAACGGCGATATTCCGCGAGTGGCGGCTCCCGTGCGCATGCACGGGAGTGACGTCATCGCGGCTTCGCCGAATGACAGCGGCGGAGCAGCGAGACCCACCGAGAAGATGGATGTGCCGGACTACAGGGGACAGCGGTGACTTCGCTGACTCCTGTGTCAGGTACGTGACACATAATGGACTACTATGCGATGCATAGTAGTCCATTATGCTTTACCTTTGCAGGGAATGAAAGATGAAGTAAACCCTGATGAGAATTAGGACTCAATCAGGCCAAAAATGACCCCAAAATATATCAACACAGACTGAAAAATCTTTAACATGTATATGTTTTATTTAGCAAAATGTATTGTACTTAAACAGGATTAACTGGTATAAAGATGATCCTATAGAGAAAAACCTAAGACAAATCAGCAGGTTGCAAAAACCATGAGAAAAAAAAAAGTATACTTTCCAGGTTTACTTTTTATCCAGAAGACTACAAAAGCCCGGTATTTTCATTACACCAACACCAGAGCTCTCAAGATTTAACCCCATTAATTCCAGGACAGCAGGGAAAATTCATAAGACCCCTTTCACACCACACCGCCCATAGCGTCGGCGGTAAAACGCCGCTATTTTTAGCAGCGTTTTACCGCCGGATTTGCGGTGCATTTTGGCCACTAGCGGGCCGCTTTTACCCCCGCTAGCGGCTGAGAAAGGGTTGAAACCACCAGCAATACGCAGCAATAGCGGCGTTTTGCCAGCGGTATTACAGCGCTGTCCCATTGATTTCAATGGGGAGCAGCAGTGGAGGATCGGTAAACACACCGCTCCTTCACCGCTCCAAAGAAGCTGCTGGCAGGACTTTTCCCTGACATCCTGCCAGCGCACCTCTGTAGTGTGAAAGCTCTGTAGTGTGCAGCTTTTTTAGGGTGGATTGCAGGCGCTATTTCTAAAGCTATAGCGCCTGCAAAACGCCCTGGTGTGAAAGGGGTCCTAGTGCTCAAAGTATGACTCCCAAGGAAATAATCCCATAATCACTTTATAGATCTCTTAAAAGTTGTCCTGCTGCCAGTGACACACATACTAGTATTGGCGGTCACCAGTTGTATTAAGTGCGGCCCTGGTCTGTCCGAACATCAGGCCAGTCGCTGGCCGGTATTATCATACCAGCAGCAGTGCAGCTGCTTAATGGGAGCACCAGACTGATTTGCCTCCTGGACCCTGCCCCCCAACCTAGTCCACCCCATAAGACTAGCGCTACACTAAAAGCATAGCACAAGCTGGTAGGGACTCTTTTCATGCGTGAGCCGGGAGGAGGTTGTTTTTTTTATGTGGGGGGTGGCTTTTTTGCCACCCCCCTGCAAAGATACTGCATGGCATCCACTGGCTGAAAAGAGTAGACACCGAATCAGAAGAAGCAGTCAAGATTATTTTAGCGCTGGCAAATGGAGAAGCATCAGGGGTAGTGGGACTGTCAGCCATTCAGGAAGAGGAACCCAGAAGTAAGCCTTTCACAAAGTGCAAGTGTGCTCTGCAAGAGGCATCAACAATGCTTTAGTGTCTAGCTTTTTCACTGCCAGAGCTGTTTTTGCATTTTTTTTAAACCTGAAGATTTGTTAAAACCCCCAGAGAAACCCTGCAGAAAAAAAAGGTTGCATTCATGACAATACCGAAATATATGTGATGCAGTTAATTTTACTACTTAGGTGTACCTGACACATGTGTTTATTGTTTGTATGTGCCTGTATGTTGGGGTGGATGGCTTTAAAATAATTATTTCTATTGATTTACTGTACCTTCATTTTAAACTTTTTTTTTAACTTAACTTTATTTTTAATATATTGGAGTCTCATAAGCTCCCCTATGTAATAGTACAATGGTCATTACAGTTCCTCTCCAAGGAGACTTTAAAGGTATATTGATCAGCTTCTTCCCAGCCACAACAGCCAGTGAATGACCGCTATGAAACTGGAGTGGGAAGGAGCTCACTGCTTCATTTAGTGCAGTGGTGATCAGAGAACATGTGTGGAAATTATTGGGAATCTTCATAGTTGCCTGCCCTCCATGGTAGCAAAGCTGAATTCTGGGATAAGGAGATATTACCTATTATAAGTGACCTGTTCTCAGCTGCATAAGAGCTAGGGGAGGATAAACAGCATTACACTGAATGGACAAGTCTGATCATTGGAGGAGAGGCAATGAATTGGCAGCATAGCTATAGAACTGACCACGGTGTGTTCTCCTGCTTAGTGTAGTCAGTTTTAAATAGGGAAGCAGAGGAACTGGCAGGAACACCAGGAATTTCACACAAAGGAAGCAATACAAAGAGAACAGGATACTTGTTCATATAAGTACATGGTAGAGCAGGAACATGTCTGGAATACGAAATGTTGGGTTTACATATTCTTTAATTGTATCTTGCTGTCCTTTATGTAGTTTTTACAGATCTTTACAGTAATTTAGTGTAAAACTTTGCCTCTGTGCAGGGCAATTGGTCTTCCTTTCCCCCTTCCAGTCGTTTTGGGCCAGCCTGTAGTAGATGGACCTGCTAGGTCCCTTACAAAGAACTGCACAGGCGATGTTCAGCACAGTGGTAATGTTTCTGCCACTTTTACATGGTAATATTTGTGTTTCTAAAGGCTTTTGGTGCACACAAAGTGGATTTATATAATTTGTGGCTAATGAGAAATATATTTAAATTAAGGTTTTTATGTATGAAGTTCAGCTCTCTTTCTATGCAATGTTTATGATTATAATCAGTTGGATACCTATCCAAATGAGATATCCCATTTGTACAGGTACAGTGATATGTATATACTAGAGCTTGAAGCTACAGTAGGTCAGGAAAAGATGCATGGTAATAGCTGCTCTAGATAAGCCTAGTTCACACAAGCTGGTGCTGAATTATGTGTTATTCTGTGAATTTTTGTAGCTCGTTTTTGCATTTTTACATGAGTTTTTAATGTGTTTTCATGCTTCATGTTTATTTATGTTTTTTATTTTTCAAAGGGGAAGGGGACTTCATTTTATACACAAAACACTGTCAATATTGCACTAAAAACACACGTACATGCATTTTAATTGGGCATTCTATGCATTCCCATTGAAATCTAAAAAAGGACAAAACATGCCCTACACTGCACCAAAAGAAGCACCTGCACCTTTAAAAAAGAAAAACAAATGCACTTCGCTGGATTGATGTGAACAGGTACCATAGACAAGAATATCATTTCTATTGTCATGCAAAACCAGCGTGACAACACAGGAAAAAACACACTAGTGTGAATGGGGGCTTACTGTACTGTACAAATGTTTTGGAAGATCTGAAATGTTTTAAAGAACTATTGTGCTAGACCCCAAAAACAGTTTCACCCGTGTTTTGAGATCCAAAATACGTATCTTCCATTGTGATACTCTGCACATTTGACTATCTGAGTATTACAATTTTTACTAGCTCTTTAATCTAGGCATTAAAAACACAGCACTTTGTATAGTCTTTCTTGGATTAATGTTAGCAGTCTGAACATTTGATCGGCTTGGTTTATGAGTAATTTATTTTTGATTCCGGAAAACTACAGTGAATATGTTGCTGCTGCATACTGTTAATTAACTGAAATTGATGAAGCACTGGTACACTGTGCTATACAAAATGTATATAAAGTAATTCTGAGCAACCTCTCCATTAAAGCCTAATCCAGCCCCCAATTTTTTTCTGTTAATAGTTTTGATATTTGTAATTTACAAACAGACCAAGGTTATTGTACACCAGATTAAACTGAACCCCAGTCAAATGATGGCAGGGGATGCTTTTATTTGCGTCCCTGTTGTGTAGATGTACCCTTACTTCCTTGTCCTATTATGGTGATTATGGGGACACGAAACAAAGGAAGATCTGTATATTAGGGACAGAATATCCTAAAATTCGGTACTGCATATTTCACCTACCCTGACATTTCATCTGGTTTCAACCAATTCCAGAAGCCATCGATTTCCAGACTCTAACTTTCCAACCTAGTGCCACCATTCATCTTTTTTTTTCAGTAATTTTTGTAGTAATTTTCAGGTAACCTGCCTTTTTTTGCATGCATATGCTCCTTTACACAATAACCATTTTCACCCATTGCCTTCACCATTCATATTGATGGCATGTGACACTTACTGACCTTTAAAATTTTCCTCTTTACTTCACTTCTACATCACTGATTCAATCCCAATTTCACTATCTGGCACTATTTATCACCGTATGAATAGTGCAAGTGTCCTGCTTGCTTTACATTAAAACAGTTTTATTCAATTTTTTAGTAACAAAATCAAAACCATTATTCAATAAAATAAAACGATAGGTTCAGTACTACTGTGTTTGATGGTTCTAGTTCCCAGCATATAACGCATTGTATAGTACAGTTTGCATTCAATCACAATTACCATAAATTACAAGCTCCTAAAAAAAGAAAAAACATAAGAATTATTCAATTTTAAAATCAAAACTGTTTCAATCAAATGGTTCACATACCCCTATAATATGAATTATATAATGAATAGTTGCAATCATGCCAACAGGAATATTATATTGATATTTGAGCTTTTTTCCCCTTTGGAAAGAGTAAAAAGCGTTAAACAATAAGGAATTTAAGGCTGCCTTAGCAAGTAGTAAAGACACATTGTGAAAAAGCAATTTCATTCAGCTTTCCAGTGGATGATGAGTGACATCTAGAGACTTTATTCAAGAATGCACTACAGCAGAGAATCTTAGATGATAACTGTTATAAATGATAAATCTCAAAAAGTATGTGGGGATCCGGAGGAGAGAGAGAGATTGAGATATGTTTTTATTTCTTGTAATCAAGTTAATGAAGGGTATTTAAAAAAAAAAAAAAAAATCCTATAATTTATAAAAGCTCAATAGCAGCCATACTATTGTTTGTTTAATATTACAATGGGGAACGGTTATCGGTCAGATTTGTATCAGTTTGTCCCCTTGGAGGAATCTGCAATTACTACAACTCTCCAACATATACTTCTAACCAAAGCTAGATAAACGGTACATACTAGAACAATACAGGTAACCGACAGACATACTAACCCTGGCCTGTTTATTGATCACATTTGTGCTTGTTGCCTGAACAGATCCTTTGCCTATTTGCTGATCATGTCTCTGCCTGTGGATGGTGTTTGTGAGACACCAGTCCCAACCATCCCCTGCGACAACTGCACTCCTGAAACCACAGAAACGGTTTTGTTCCTCTTCCTCCTGTAACTCCTGCTGAACATTCCCGGGGGCATCTATGTACCAGTAGGTTAGGCTTGCTTGGCTTATAGGAACCTGGGATTGCAATACTGTAGTTGACACTACACTGAGCTATATTCCTAATCACTCCTATAGAGGCAACCTTTACAAAACATTGATTTTGATACAATTGGTTGATTTTTGTGATACACAAGATACAATGTCTGGTACATAACCAATCCAAAAATTAAAAGTCTCACACATGTGGAATCTCCATACTTAAGAGGAGCAGTCAAATGTGTTTTGGGGTGTAATTCTAAGCATGCCAACACTGTGTGTGAGAAATATCTTATTAAAATGACAACTTTGTGTACATTTTTGTATCAATTTTCATTTTCTTTCTGCATTTCCCAAAAACGTGTGGCAAAACAATGAAGTGTTCAAAAGACTCACATGCCTCATAAAATACCTTGGGGGGTTTGCTTTCCAAAATGTGGTCATTCTGTTGGTGTTTCCACTGCCCTTGTGCTCCGGGGTCTCAAAAAATTTGATGATAGGTAGTCAATTAGGTAGGTAAATAGGTAGGAAATTAGATGTGTAATTTATACCCCTAGAATGGCTAAAAGTGCTCCTTTAATCTTGAGCCCCTCTATATAGCTAGGCTGTGAAAAAGTCTCACAGAAGGGATACCGCCACACTCAGGAGGAGTAGCAGAATATTCTGGGGTGTAATTCTAAGTATACCTATGTTGTGTGTGAGAACTATCTTATTATATTTTCAACTTGGTGTAAAAAAATCATATACATTTTTTTTATGCATTTTCCAAAAACTTGTGGCAAAAAACAATTAAATTTAAATCCCACCATGCCTCTGCCTTTGGGAGTCATGCTTGTAATTGTCAGCCGCTTGCAAAGATCACAGGCAACAGCTGGAGGGCCACAGGTTGAGCATCCATGCTCTAGAATCACAAGGGTCAAGGGGTGACCCAGGGTGCTCTGAAGCCACAGGGGTCATGAAGCAACACTGAATTCTCAGGGTGCTCAGCATGAAGCATTGCTTGAACGCAGAGACACATGTTGCTTTGCAATTTAAAACTGGCATCAATTAACCACTTAAGGACCGCCGCATGGAGATGTACGTCGGCACAATGGCACCGACAGACACAAGTACGTACATGTACATGCTTGCCTTCCAGCGGGTGGGGGGTCCAATCGGACCCCCTCCCGCTGGCTGCGGCGGTCCGTTTTGCTTCAGGAGCGATCCGGAATGAGGGGATGGCCGTTGGTTTCTGGCCATCCCCTCTCGATCGCTCCTGGCGAATGAGAAGCTTCCCCCGCCTGTGTAGTGTAAACACAGGCAGGGAGGAAGTGATGTCAATCTCCTCGGGGCGGTCTTTTTGACCGGACTGCGAGGAGAGCAGAGATAGTAAGTGCACCAACACTACACTGACACGTAGGTACACATAGGCACACAAATCACCCCCCCCCCCCGATTTCCCCCCCCCCCCTAGTCACAGTGTCACTGATTGCAGTGATCATTTATTTACTGATCACTGCATTTAGTGTCAGTTGTGACAGTAAAAACTGTCAGGGCAGTTAGTGTTAGGTCCAGGGTAGCCCCCTACCCCCCCCCTAATAAAGGTTTAACCCCCTGATTGCCCCTAGAGTTAACCCTTCCACCCCCTTTTGCCAGTGTCACTAAGCGATCGTTTTTCTGATTGCTGCATTAGTGTCACTGGTGCCGCTAGGTAGCTAGTTATTTTTTATGTTCACCGCCAGGTTTTTATAGCGTTAGGTACCCCCATATACTACCTAATAAAGATTTTAACCCCCTGATTGCCCCTTGAGTTAACCCTTTCACCAGCGATCACCGTATAAGTGTCACTGGTGACCCTGGTTAGCTAGTTAGTTATTTAGGTTCCCCGTCAGGTTTTTATATAGTGTCAGGAACCCCCCATATACTACCCAATAAAGATTTTAACCCCCTGATTGCCCTAGTTAACCCTTTCACCAGTGATCACCGTATAAGTGTTCCGGGTGACTCTGGTTAGTTAGTTTGCTTTTTATAGCATCAGGGCACCCACTATTTATTACCCAATAAAGGTTTAACCCCCTGATCACCCGGCGGGTGATAACAATTAGGTTTTAGGGTCAGGGTCTGCAGTTTAGGGTTCCAAAGAAACGCATTGTTAGCGGGATCAGCCCAGATACCTGCTAGCACCTGCGTTTTGCCCCTCCGCCCAGCCCACCCAAGTGCAGTATCGATTGATCACTGTCACTTACAAACACTAAACACATAACTGCAGCTTTCGCAGAGTCAGGCCTGATCCCTGCGATTGCTAACAGTTTTTTTTTGGTAGCGTTTTATATTTAAATCCTGAAGGCGGTGCTTGGTTTTCGGGGTCCCGTACGCGGCTAGGCTCCTAAAAAGTCCCCCACATGTGGTATCCCCGTACTCGGGAGAAGCAGCAGAATTTATTTTGGGGTGTAATTTCACTTATGCCCATAGAATGTGAGAGCAATATATCAATTAGTGACAACTTTGTGCAAAAAAAAGAAAAAGTTTGTAATATTCCTGCAACTTGTGGCAAAATATAAAATATTTCATGGACTCAACATGCCTCTCAGTAAATAGCTTGGGGTGTCTAATTTCCAAAATGGGGTCAATTGGGGGGGGTGTTGTGCTATTTTGGCATTTTATGGCCTTGGAAACTGTGATAGGTAGTGAGGAGTGAAATCAAAAATTTGCACCCTTAGAAATCCTGAAGGCAGTGATTGGTTTTCGGGGTCCCGTACGCAGCTAGGCTCCCAAAAAGTCCCACATATGTGGTATCCCCATACTCAGGAGAAGCAGTAGAATATATTTTGGGGTGCAATTCCACATATAACTATGGCATGTGTGAGCAATATATCATTTAGTGACAACTTTTTGTAAAAAAAAAATTTTTGTGTCATTATTCAATCACTTGGGACAAAAAATCAAAATAAATATTCAATGGGTTCAACATGCCCCTCAGCAATTTCCTTAGGGTGTCTACTTTCCAAAATGGGGTCATTTGGGGGGGGGGGGGGGTTTGTACTGCCCTGCCATTTTAGCACCTCCAGAAATGAGATAGGCAGTCATAAATTAAAAGCTGTGTAAATTCCAGAAAATGTACTCTAGTTTGTAGACGCTATAACTTTTGCGCAAACCAATAAATATATGCTTATTGACGTTTTTTTTACTAAAGACATGTGGCTGAATACATTTTGGCCTAAATGTATGACTAAAATTTAGTTTATTCGATTTTTCTTATAACAAAAAGTAGAAAATATCTTTTTTTTTCAAAATTTTCAGTCTTTTTCCTTTTATATCGTAAAAAATAAAAATCGCATAGGCAATCAAATACCATCAAAAGAAAGCTCCATTTGTGGGAAGAAAAGGACACAAATTTCGTTTTGGAATGGTAAAGAGGAGATGCTGTTTGCAGAGACTAATTCTCAGTATCGGTTTTAATCTATATGTACCATTTCCCTGTATAATATGTGTAAATCGGTTTTTTTCTTTTATGTCCATCACTGAAGGCTAGGTAAAGGCTGTGGAAACTGTGGAAACTACTGGTTGATACAATGGTGCTCTACATAAAATTACTTTATGAAAAGTTCAAAAGCAGAAAAAATATTTTTCTACAGCTTTGTGAAATAGCCATTTTTGAAGAAAAGCAGTTATATAAGTCAAGAAGGAATGTGACTTACCACATGTTGCAGTTCTGGTCTTTCTTTCAATTCCACCACAACTTTATCAATCTACAATAAACGTAACAATAACACATTGATTATTTGATTATAATTAAAATACCCTCCTTATGACTATATTATCAAAATGTCTTTTAGGGGAAACAAATCTCAGATACAAGTTATCGGTGCGCTGCCATAGTAGCCCGTTTGCTATTCTTTATTTGTGTATTGGTATGTTTTCCTGTTGGTACAGCTTTTACCCAGACACTCCCAGCCTCACCATGCTGTTCAGCTTGCTTCACTTTACCCACAGAGATAGGCTTACAGGTAAAAGACTGATATAACACGCTGTTGTGCATGGAGTTTAAAGTGATGCTAAACATCCTCTTTATTCCCAAAAAATAATTCATACATGACCAATACTTAGTGGCCCTAAAATCTATTTTTCACGACGTTGTTAGTTACTGTGCTTTTCTGCCTCCGTGAGCTCTTGAACTTCTACCCCCTTTCAGCACTTCTCTATGCATATTACAAATCCCATAATTCATAGTCTACAGTTCTTCTCAGGAGCAAGCAAGAGAAGGTGGCTACATTCTTACTTACAGTGGAGCCATGGAGAATGAACATAGCCAGACCACAGCAGCAAAAAAAAAATAATTTGCAAAAAGCTGAGAACAATATAATTTACTTTTTTGGAGTAAAGAACACATTCTTGACTAGAATATTTTGAAACCAGAGTTTAGCGTCACTTTGTAAAATTACAATAATTCAACTTCTGCATCTTCTTGAACAGTTAAACTGCCTTTGGATCAGGTCAATCTGGCTAGTGCCATACTGTTTATGTAGACTGGGACTCAGGAGGCTTATCTTTGCATATATTGACATATGACACAGAACACAAAACAATGGGCAATTTCATCCTACCACATGCTTTTGGTCCTTTTGACACTAGCTTCTATAGGTGTGGTGTAGAGATTAAGCTGGTGCGATGCATCTGTGTGTTATGTAATATGGTATCTGACCAGGAGTGGGAGCATGTACCCATCAAAACCAGGTACACACTCCCCCGACCCACCCAAAAAGTGCAAATAGTTACTGTATGTATGTATATATATATATATATATATATATATATATATATATATACACACAGACACACGAAGTATATATATATATATATATATATATATATATATATATATATATATATATATATATATATATATATACACACACTATATTGCCAAAAGTAATGGGACGCCTGCCTTTACACTCACATCATAAACTTTAATGGCATCCCAGTCTTAGTCCGTAGGGTTCAATATTGAGTTGGCTCATCCTTTGCAGCTATAACAGCTTTAACTCTTCTGGGAAGGCTGCCCACAAGGTTCAGGAGTGTGTCCATGGGAATGTTTGACCATTCTTACACACACACACACACACACACACACACACACACACACACACACACACGTCACGTCACCCATTCTTTAAACAGGGAAAAGGTATAATGTACAAATTTACAAAAGGAGATACTTACAGAAATCTTGTCTTCATTGTCCAAAAGCATATCAACAGCTTTCTATAAAAAAACAAACAAAAAAAAACAAACAAACACACAAGACAGATTATAATTTCAATATACCTTACTTATACATATTGTCATGAGACCCTAGATAAAGCAGACCTAAACTCCTGAAGTAAAATTTTCATAAACCTGATTACACAGTTTTTATTTTAACATACGTCTCCACCTTGTACTAGCTTTATTAATACAATACAACAAAAGTAAATCACCAAAGCTCCAGGCCATTCCAAACCCACTAGCCTCATGTTGGACTATTCTTCATCTTGATCTGACATATCACTTCCAATGCGGCTGTCACATGACATTAGACAACCCTGGCATTCTCTAGAGGTATCAATTATCACCTTCTACAGCAGTGTTTCGCAATTCCAGTCCTCAAGGCGCACCAACAGGTCATGTTTTCAGGCTTCCCATTATTTTGCACAGGTGAATTGATCAGTTTCACTGCCTTAATAATTACCACAGCCATTTCATCTGAGTGGAATCCTGAAAACATGACCAGTTGGTGCGCCTTGAGGACTGGAATTGAGAAATACTGTTCTATAGCAATATATTATAAAATACAAAATGGTCATTAAAAGTTTTCTTTTTTTTTAGCTTCATAATACATTTGCACCCAATATGATTGTATACAAAATGATGGAGATTAGAAGATGCAGCTGTTGGGCCAACACGGTTTTGGTGACTTCTGCATTCATAAAGACTTTTTTTATTTGAACTCTTTTCTGATAGTATCCACATGTGCAAGTATCAAGAAGAAACAACTGGAAAGGAGTCAGGGTATGCTTAGTTTCAGGAAAGGCCGTTTTCAGTTGTCTAAGCCCACGTACACACGGTCGGAGATTTTGCCAACCAAATCCGTCGGATTTTGCCCGTCGGATTTAGTCCGACGGATTGTATCTGAAACTGTTGCATACACACGGTCGGGCCAAGTTGGCGAAAAATCCGATCTTTCAGAACGTGATGACGTAATTTTGTTACGATGGGACTACATTCAGGCTAGTAGCCAATAGCTTTGATGTAGGAATTTGATCTGAGCATGCGTGGCACTTGGTCCGATGAAAATGCTCTACACATTATCGGATTAGGTCCGTCCGGCCCAGTTGGTCGGGAAATATTTCCAACATGTTGGAAAATTGGGTTGGACGGAGATTCGGACGGAATCAGTCCGATGCATACCACACACAGTCGGATTATCCGACGACATGGTCCGATAGGACACATTCCGACGGATTCTCCGACCTTGTGTACAAGGCTTAACACAGTAGAGAAGTAAGCTAAGCTACATCTAATGTTTGCAAGCAAGAATTGGGTAACTACATAGTCATTGCAGGTTTCTTTAATCTGACCAACATGCTTAACCACCTCGCGCCCGCCCTATAGCCGAATGACGGCCGTAGAGCAGGCGCTTTCGTCCGGGTGGACGTCCCTGGACGTCCTAATGTTTACTTCCGCAATGCGCGCCGCCGCGGGTGCGCATCGGGGAAGTTCTGTGTTTGCCGTGTCCCCCGGGGACACGCAAACACAGATCGCTGTAAACGGCCAATCACAGCGGCCGTTTACAGCGCGATCGGCGTGTCCAATGGGAGATGATCTCATATGTAAACACATGAGATCATCTCTCAGCGCCGCTCTCCCTCCTCACACAGACAGAGTGTGAGAGGGGAGAGATGAACGGCTGCAGCGCCGTCAGTGTAAAAAAAAAAAAAAAAAAAGGTGTAAAAAAAAAAAAAAAGGTGTAAAAAAAAGTGCCATCCTGCCCCAGTGCCAATCCGCCCCAGTGCCACCTGTTAGTGCTATCTGTCCCCAGTGCCACCTGTTAGTGCCATTTGTCCCCAGTGCCATCTGTCATCAGTGCCACGTATAAGTGCCATCTGTCATCAGTGCCACATAGTGCCATCTGTCATCAGTGCCACGTATCAGTGCCATTTGTCATCAGTGCCACCTGTCAGTGTCACGTGTCATCAATGCCACTTATCAGTGCCACTTATCAGTGCCATCTGTCATCAGTGTCACGCGTCATCGGTGCCACGTATTAGTGCCATCTGTCATCGGTGCCACGTATTAGTGCCATCTGTCATCAGTGCCACGTGTCATCAGTGCCACGTATTAGTGCCACGTGTCATCAGTGCCACATATTAGTGCCATCTGTCATCAATGCCACGTGTCATCAGTGCCACGTATAAGTGTCATCATTGCCACGTATCAGTGCCATCTGTCATCAGTGTCACGTGTCATTGTCCTGGTGCTTCAAAAGTGTAATAAGTAGTCAACAAGTTAGATGTGTAATTTATGTTCCTAGAACACATGATGGCGCTCCCTGCATGTTGGGCCTCTCTATATGGCCAGGCTGTGAAAAAGTCCCACACAAGTGGTATTGTAATACTCAGGAGGAGTAGCAGAATTTTTTTGGGGGTGTCATTTGTGGTATACACATGCCATGTGAGAGAAATAACCTATTACAATGAAAGTTTTGTGGAGAAAAATAGAAAAAATTAAAAATCTTAATTTTGCAAAGAATTGTGGGAAAAAATGACAACATCAAAAAGCTCACTATGCCTCTTACTAAATACCTTGGGATGTCTACTTTCCAAAAAGGGGTCATTTGGGGGGTATTTGTACTTTTCTGACTTGTTCGGGTCACAAGAAGCGAGATAGGCCACCAGTACATCAGATGTGATAAATTTTGTGCGATTCGCACCACAGCTTGTAGACTCTCTAACTTTCACAAAGACCAAATAATATCCACTAATTTGGGTTATTTTTACCAAAGATATGTAGCAGTATAAATTGTGGCCAACATTTATAAAGAAAAATTAATAATTTGCATAATTCTGTCACAGAAACAAAGAAATCTGCGTTTTTTTTTCAAAATTTTCGGTCTTTTTTCATTTATAGCGCAAAAAATAAAAACCCCAGAGGTGATCAAATACCACCAAAAGAAAGCTCTATTTGTGGGAAAAAAAGGACAAAAAATTCATTTGAGTAAAGTGTTGCATGACTGAGTAATTGTCATTCAAAGTGTGAGAGCACCAAAAGCTGAAAATTGGTCTGGGCAGGAAGGGTGTTTAAGTGCCCAGTAAGCAAGTGGTTAAATACGAAGCAGCATTTGAAACTCTGGCTGAAAACAAAGCTACCTTTAAGAACATTACATGCTGCATTTTATCTAGAAATGTACATCACTTTACAGCACCAACAGAATGTTTTAATATAGTGCTGTTAGCAAATAAATGGTTACCTGGGTATGGCCTGGCTCCAGGCTTACTGTAGGTAACCCATAAAGAGAGTAACATATTTGATTTTTATGAAGAGGACCCCTTAGGCATTAGGACCCTTAACATGTTTAAACATTTTCACCAAAAATACAAACACAAAATACTAACGCTTTATGATTTTTTTTATGCTTTTGGATCTTTGGTAAGAGGTAAAGGGTGTGTTTCAAATGCCTACCAGCTGATCTGTTTAATGAATAATACAGCATTTAGACGCTGCTGTACTTGTAACATGCTGACACCATAGTTAATTTCTTTATTTTATATTTTAATATGCTGTTAGCAAGGAAAGGGTTACTGGACTGTGGCTTAGATCAGATACTGGTAACCTTTATAAAGCATCACTTTTCTGTGCTTTGGGAACAGTAAAGTACATATACACACACAAACACACACAAAAGTGAGTACACCCCTCATATTTTTGTAAATATTTTATTATATCTTTTCATGTGACAACACTGAAGAACTTACTCTTAGCTACAATGTAAAGTAGTGAGTGTACAGCTTGTATTACAGTGTACATTTGCAATAGGTTTTAGGTCTGGAGACATGCTTGGCCAGTCCATCACCTTTACCCTCAGCATCTTTAGCAAGGCAGTGGTCGTCCTGGAGGTGTGTTTGGGGTTGTTATGTTGAAATACTGCCCTGCAGCCCAGTCTCTGAAGGGAGGGGATCATGCTCTGCTTCAGTATGTCACAGTACATGTTGGCATTTATGGTTTCCTCAATGAACTGTAGCTCCCCAGTGCCGGCAGCACTCATGCAGCCCAAGACCATGACACTCCCACCACCATGCTTGACTGTAGGCAAGACACATTTGTCTTTGTACTCCTCACATGGTTGCCACCACATCATGCTTGACGCCATCTGAACCAGATAAGTTTATCTTGGTCTCATGAGATCACAGGACATGGTTCCAGTAATCCCTGTCCTAAGTCTGCTTGTCTTCAGCAAACTGTTTGCGGGCTTTCTTGTGCATCATCTTTAGAAGAGGCTTCCTTCTGGGACAACAACCATGCAGACAAATTTGATGCAGTGTGCGGCATATGGGCTGACCCCCCCCACACCTTCAAACTCTGCAGCAATGTTGGAAGCACCCATAGGTCTATTTCCCAAAGACAACCTCTGGATATGATGCTGAGCACTTGCACTCAACTTCTTTGGTCGACAATGGTGAGGCCTGTTCTGAGTGGAACCTGCCATGTTAAACTGCTGTATGGTCTTGCCCACTGTGCTGCAGCTCAGTTTTAGGGTCTTGACAATCTTCTTATAGCCTAGGCCATCTTTATGTAGAGCAACAATTCTTTTTTTTAGATACTCAGGAAGTTCTTTGCCATGAGGTGCCATGTTGAACTTCCAGTGACCAGTATGAGAGAGTGAGAGCGATAACACCACATTTAACACACCTTCTCCCCATTCACACCTGAGACCTTGTAACACTAATGAGCCACATGACAGCAGGGAGGAAAAATGGCTAATTGGGCCCAATTTGGACATTTTCACTTAGGGGTGTACTCACTTTTGTTGCCTGCAGTTTAGACATTATTGGTTGTGTAGTGAGATATTTTGATGGTAAAGCAAATTTACACTGTTATACAAGCTGTACACTACTTTATATTGTAGCAAAGTGTCCTTTCTTCAGTGTTGTCATATGAAAAGATATAATAAAATATTTACACAAATGTGAGGGGGTGTACTCTTTTGTGAGATACTAATATATATATATATATATATATATATATATATATATATATATATATATATACACACACACACACACACACACACTTACAAACTTGTGTAAAATGTTATGCTATTTACATTTAGCTATTGTCCTAAAAAGTGTTTGGGGACCTGGGTCCTGCCCCAGGGGACATGTATCAATGCAAAAAAAACTTTTAAAAACTGACGTTTTTTCAGGAGCAGCGATTTTAATAATGCTTAAAGTGAAACAATAAAAGTGTAATATTCCTTTAAATTTCGTACCTGGGGGGTGTGTATAGTATGCCTGTAAAGGAGTGCATGTTTCCCGTGCTTAGAACTGTCCCTGCACAAAGTGTCATTTCTGCAGGAAAGAAAGTCATTTAAAAGCAGTCGCGGCTATAATGAATTGTCGGCTCCCTGTAATACAGGTTACAGTCATTGGAAGTCTTTGATAAAAAAAAAAGCGTGGGGTTCCCCCCAAATTCAATTACCAGGCCCTTCAGGTTTGCTATGGATGTTAAGGGGAACCCCGCATTAAATAAAAAAAAATGACGTGGGGTTCCCCCCAAATATCCATACAAGACCCTTCCCCCGAATTGTACCAGGCTACATGTCCTCAACATTGGGAGGATGCTTTGGGGGTCTGTGACCTCTCAAAGCACCATAGCCCCGTGTTGATGGGGACAAGGGCCTCATCCCCACAACCCTGGCCGGTGGTTGTGGGGGTCTGTGGGTGGGGGGCTTATCAGAATCTGGATGCCCCCTTTAACAAGGGGACCCCCAGATCCCGCCCCCCATTTGAAATGGTACGGGGGTACAAAAGTACCCCTACCATTTCACAAAGAAAGTGTAAAAAATTGTTAAAAAAACACACAAAAAAGAAAAAAAAGGATTCCAGTTGTGGTAATCCAGCGATGGCTGATCTCTTCTCTGGGGTCCAGCAATGGGTGATCTCTCCCGATTGTCCAGCGCAGCGCATCCTGTCTCCACCGGAGACACTGCAGGAATCCCGGCAGCCTGACAGGTCTTAGCTGAGGAGGACAGGGCCACCCGTCACCTGACCCCACCCCCCAGGCTTCCCCAGTGATGTACGGGAGATGGGGGTTTCCGTTACATCAGAGGGGGGTGGGGTTACCCGCATGTCACTGGGGAAGCCCGGGTTTTTCTTGCGTCAGAAGGGGGTGGAGTCAGGTGACGGGTGGCCCCGTCCTCCTCAGCTAAGACCTGTACAGCTGCCGGGATTCCCGCAGCATCTCCGGTGGAGACAGGATGCGCCACGCTGGACCATCGGGAGAGATCACCCACCACTGGAACCCAGAGAAGAGATGGATTACCACCGCTGGAATCTTTTTTTAAATTCTTAATAAAGAACTTTTTCCAACGGTGTTTGTGTGTTTTTTTAACAATTTTTTACACTTTCTTTGTGAAATGGTAGGGGTATTTCTGTATCCCCTTACCATTTCAAACAGGGGGGGGGTCTGGGGGTCCCCTTGTTAAAGGGGGCTTCCAGATTCTGATAAGCCCCCTCACCTGCAGACCCCCACAACCACCGGCCAGGGTTGTGGGGATGAGGCCCTTGTCCTCATCATAATGGGAACATGGTGCTTTGCGGAGTCACAGACCCCATGAGCATCCTCCCAGTGTTGAGGGCATGTGGCCTGGTACGGTTCAGGGGGGGGGCGCTCTCGCCCCCCCCTCTTTTCCTGCAGCCTGCCAGGTTGTGTGCTCAGATAAAGGGTCTAGTATGGATTTTTGGGGGGAACTCCACGCCATTTAAAAAAAATAAATGGCGTAGAGTTCCCCTTAAAATCCATACCAGACCTGAGGGGTCTGGTATGGATATTTGGGGGAACCCCACATTTTTTTTTATTTGAAGCGGGGTTCCCCTTAATATCATACCAGACCTGAAGGGCCTGGTAGTTAAATTTGGGGGGGGGGACCCACACGCATTTTTTTTTTTATCAATGACTTTCAAGGACTGTTCTCTGTATTAAGGGGAGCTGACAATTCATTATAGCCGCGAGTGCTTTTAAATGACTTTTTCCTGCAGAAAATACACGTTATGCATGGACAGTTCTAAGCATGGGTTAAACCTCTTTTCTTATAATTTTAATGAGTGGCCACAAGTCTTGTTAAACTCCCTTCTGCGAAAAAGTTTTATCCCTATTGTGGGGTTACCAGTTTGTATTTGTATATTGATATCATATCCCCTATTAAGCGTCCCTTCTCCAGAGAGAATAAATTCAGTGCTCGCAACCTTTCCTCATAACCAATATCCTCCAGACCCTTTATTAGCTTTGTTGCCCTTCTTTGTACTCACTCCATTTCCAGCACATTCTTCCTGAGGACTTGTGCCCAGAACTGGACAGCATACTCTAGGTGCAGCCGGACCAGAGTCTTGTAGAGCGGGAGAATTAACATTTTATCTCTGGAACAAATCCCCTTTTTAATGCATGCCAATATTCTGTTTGCTTTGTTCGCAGCAGATTGCATGCCATTGCTGAGCCTATCATCTACTAGGACCCCCAGGTCATTTTCCATCCTAGATTCCCCCAAAGGTTCTCCCTCCAGTGTATAGATTGCATTCATATTTTTGCCACCCAAATGCATTATCTGGCATTTTTCTACATTAAACCTCATTTGCCATGTATAGTGCCTTGCGAAAGTATTCGGCCCCCTTGAACTTTTCAACCTTTTGCCACATTTCAGGCTTCAAACAAAGATATAATTTTTTTTTTTTTTTGTGAAGAATCACTAACAAGTGGGACACAATTGTGAAGTGGAACGAAATCTATTGGATTTTTGAAACTTTTTTAACTAATAAAAAAATGAAAAATGGGGCGTGCAAAATTATTCGGCCCCCTTGCGTTAATACTTTGTAGAGCCACCTTTTGCTGCGATTACAGCTGCAAGTCGCTTGGGGTATGTCTCTATCAGTTTTGCACATCGAGAGACTGAAATTCTTGCCCATTCTTCCTTGCAAAACAGCTTGAGGTCAGTGAGGTTGGATGGAGAGCATTTGTGAACAGCAGTTTTCAGCTGTTTCCACAGATTCTCGATTGGATTCAGGTCTGGACTTTGACTTGGCCATTCTAACACCTGGATACGTTTATTTGTGAACCATTCCTTTGTAGATTTTGCTGTATGTTTGGGATCATAGTCTTGTTGGCAGATAAATCTCCGTCCCAGTTTCAGGTCTTTTGCAGACTCCAACAGGTTTTCATCCAGAATGGTCCTGTATTTGGCTGCATCCATCTTCTCCTCAATTTTAACCATCTTCCCTGTCCCTGCTGAAGAAAAGCAGGCCCAAACCATGATTCTGCCACCACCATGTTTGACAGTGGGGATGGTGTGTTGAGGGTGATGAGCTGTGTTGCTTTTACGCCAAACATATAGTTTTGCATTGTGGGCAAAAAGTTCGATTTTGGTTTAATCTGACCAGAGCACCTTCTTCCACATGTTTGGTGTGTCTCCCAGGTGGCTTGTGGCAAACTTTAGATGAGACTTTTTATGGATATCTTTGAGAAATGGCTTTCTTCTTGCCACTCTTCCATAAAGGCCAGATTTGTGCAGTGTACGACTGATTGTTGTCCTATGGACAGACTCTCCCACCTCAGCTGTAGTTCTCTGCAGTTCATCCAGAGTGATCATGGACCTCTTGGCTGCATCTCTGATCAGTCTTCTCCTTGTCTGAGCTGAAAGTTTAGAGGGACGGCCAGGTCTTGGTAGATTTTCAGTGGTCTGATTCTCCTTCCATTTCAAAATGATCGCTTGCACAGTGCTCCTTGGGATGTTTAAAGCTTGGGAAATCTTTTTGTATCCAAATCCGGCTTTAAACTTCATGATGCTCTCTGCGCTTTCAACAGAACCCTGAGACTATCACAGAGCAGGTGCATTTATACAGAGACTTGATTACACACAGGTGGATTCTATTTATCACCATCAGTCATTTAGGACAACATTGGATCATTCAGAGATCCTCGCTGAACTTCTGGAGTGAGTTTGCTGCACTGAAAGTAAAGGGGTCGAATAATTTTGCACGCACCACTTTTCAGTTTCTTATTTGCTAAAAAAGTTTAAAATATCCAATAGATTTCGTTCCACTTCACAATTGTGTCCCACTTGTTGGTGATTCGTCACAAAAAATTAAAATTTTATAGCTTTATGTTTGAAGCCTGAAATGTGGCAAAAGGTTGAAAAGTTCAAGGGGGCCGAATACTTTCGCAAGGCACTGTAATTGCCCACTCCATTAATTTGTTCAGATCTTTTTGCAAGGTTTCCACAAAGTTATTGCCCTGCTTAGCTTAGTATCGTCTGCAAACACAGAGATTGAACTGTTTACCCCATCCTCCAGGTCGTTTATGAACAAATTAAATAGGATTGGTCCCAGCACAGAACACTGGGGGACCCCACTACCCACCCCTGACCATTCCGAGTACTCCCTATTTATTACCACCCTCTGAACTCGCCCTTGTAGCCAGTTTTCAATCCATGTATTCACCCTATGGTCCATGTCCCTCCTGTCAGGAGTTCCCTGTGCCTCCTGTGTCGCTCGGTCACCATGTTTTGGTTAAAAAAATATTCATATTTAAAAATAAAGACGGTCGCTTCATTCTGCCCCCTTGCATTTGCACCTGCACTGAGGACAACACACCACTGATCTGTTTGTCTCCAAAAAAAATGGCCACTCGTTACTCCACCTCTCTACCTATGATGCTATCGGACAATCGAACATGCGCGGTCAACGTCACCAGGGAAGATGGTGGCCGTGCAGCCACAAGGATGCTTTAAACAGAAAAAAAACAACGTGGCAAGAGCGTACATGCGGTCCTGGTGGCCGGGGCACAATAGCAGGCCACGCACAGTGAACTCAGACTGCCTAAAACAAATGCAGGGGAAAAAAGAAAGGGCACACAGCCAGCTCTAGCAGAAAAAACTGAACACAGCAACTCAAAAAAACTTCCTCCAAGGCACACATGAATTTAAAGTAATAGTAAACTTTTTTTTGGACTCCTACCTACACAGGTAAGCCTATAATAAGGCTTACCTGTAGGTACAGTGAATATGTCCTAAACTTGCGGTGTTTAAAAAATATTCACACAGCATGCAATTCGTGACGTCATTGGCGCATGTGCTCTGAAGGAATGGCATACCCATGCTGTTCCCTCAGAGCTGTGTGTCATGCCCGTGCGATGCATACTGGCACATTATGCCTTTACGTTGAAGGTTTTTTTTTCTAAACATGTTCAATTTTACTACCACTTTCAAAGCAGCAATAAAATGGATACCAAAAGCGGCTTACAGGAACTTGCTAAGCTCACCGCAGGATCTGTCTGGGAAGACCAAGATCCAACCTTCACCCATCATGGCAAGCAATGTCAAAGTAGACCCTCAGAAACTCGATCCCCTTTTCTTGGGGTCCTCTGCCCTGGAGCATTTTTCGGGAACGGAGCATTGTGTGTGCAATTCTACCACCATCAGTACTAATATTACAGAATATCTATTATCATCTGCTATAATAACTGCATTTTTTTTTATATATGTAAAATATTAAAATGTTAATAAATATAGTCATTCCTGAATAATTCTTACATACCTCAGTATCAAAATCCATGAGCAAGACAATTTTGTCCTTGATACAGTTGAAGAGGTTATGTTTGTTTATAAGTTCAAAGACCTCTTTGTGCCGAAGTGTTAAATAAATTTCAAGAGCTTTACTGTAACACTGATCATATACATGTCTGTGAAAAAAAGACATTAAAAGCTCATGAGCATAAGAATGAAAACGCTGCCATCTCAGAAAAAACAAATTAGTTTACTTTGGAGTTACTGAGCTTAGGCTCTCTGGTAAGATAATGGCACAATTTTGGAACATTGGCTTTGTATCTTTCAACTGAAAGGAACCATTTTAAGCTGGTTTACAGTAAATATGACTGTCCCCTGAAGGCCCCAGATCAGCTGTTCTAAACACAGCAAAATAAGAACAAGCAGACCTAGAGCACCTCAATGGGCTATATACACAAGCGCATGCTCCCAATCCGCCAGCATTTTGTCACATGACCTTGGCCAAAGGAGATTACAAAAGTGACATTCAGGCATAGCTAAACGGTTAATGGCTCTGCCTGAACTATAATCCTTGCCATCAGAAGAGGACACATCAGTGGACACTCGGACATGTAAGGAAGAATTTGCAAAAAAAATTGTCTCAACCTTTTCTACACACTACTAAGGAGGCTGCTGTTCTATAAAGTGTTCTATAAAGTACTAGGTCGCTCTAAGGAAAAGGGTCCACATTACATTATAAGCCATTATTCATTTATTACTATCCCTTCTTTCTCACAGATGAGCATCATTTTCCATCTTCCAGGAAATAAAAATGTTTGAAAACCCTTTCATAGTGAAGTATTTGGTTCAATCACATTATTTCATACTACAATCATTGCATTCATCTGAACAAAGGAACATATACTTCTTAAATTAAAGCCTAAAGAGGAACTGCAGTCTGCTCACATAATTTGTAATAAAAACATCTTTGCCATTCTGAAGCTTCCCTCCAACCACTTTGCATATTATTTTATATATACTGTGATTCTGTATTTGCCAAATATGCTTCAGAAATCTCCCTCCACTGAGTCTGGCTGCAACCATTTTAACTGTGGGCAGCTGAAGCTGCTGCCTGTTGACTTCCTGGATTTACACAGAGGCGAACCTCCAGCTGTGCAGCTCTCATTGGCCCTCTTAAGACTGACCCCCCCCCCTTCCTCCCAAACTCACGAGAGTGAGAGAGCTGTGCATGATGTCATAAGCCTAGGCTAGTGACCAGACAAGAAAGAGGAAGTGAGCTGTATAAGGTATTTACTGGTAGAAAGTCTGCTTTAAATGCAGCCAAAACCACAAATAGAGAAATCAGAGACATTGGTTTTCCAAAGTGAATGATATTCTTATATTCACGAGATGGAGGACCTTACAGCAGTTCTCAAAGACAAGATCTCTGATCAAATCAAAAAATATTATTGGAATGACCTTAAAGTGGTTGTATCCTCTGCTTGGTGATTTTTAGCTACAGGTAAGCCTATAATACAGCTTACCTGTAGGTAAAATGAATATCTCCTAAACCTGCATGGTTTAGGAGATATTCGCCCTGCATGCAGCCAGAAAACGATGTCAGCGACACATGTGCCCTGATGGTCTGGTGGATCATGCTGGAAATTAAGAGCTCCTTGCTGGAATGAAGGACTCCTGGAAATCTCCCGCGCATGCGTCATCACGGCTCCGGCCACTCACAGCGCCGGAGCCACGAACCCTGGAAGAAACGCAGAGGGAACATGTCAGCTCCCTCAGCAGTGAACGGGAGGCGGTGCAAGCGCTTTGTTCTAAGGAAGTATTTCATAATGAGCTAGTATGTGGTGCATACTAGCTCATTATGCCTTTGCCTTACAGGTTTAAAAAAAAAAAATTGTCAGGACATACAACCGCTTTAAAATTTATCTCTAGATGCCCACAATTACTTGGCTAAAATCGGCTAGAGATGTTGGGTCGATTTCCTGGCTTCTGGCCTTGTTACAAATTAGGATTGGGCTGGGATGACAGCCTGGGAAATGTTCTAGACACTGTTGATTTTTATTTATGTATTATTTTTATTTTATTTATTCGTTTATTTTTCCCTTTCCCCTATTATTGACAGTTTCCCTTGGGAAGAAAGCCATGTACCTCTTTCTTTTTCTTCTCAATTCTGTTCTTATTTCTCGCCATTCTAGGGTATTCCCCTTGGACACCCTATGTTTGCCCTCTCTCTGTATTTAAAAGCTGGAAAATGCTGGGTAGCATCATACTAACATATATTTTGCCACACTGCATGCTATCAGGCTGCTTGGTCCAACATGGGTGGTGGTGAATTTCAAGACCTCCCTACTGAAAGACACTATATGATCTTGCCAGCATTCTGTGGGTTTTCTTTCAGCTGGGTGTGCCTTCACAAAGAAGTATTCATTAACTACTTCAGCCCTAGAAGGATTTGCCCCAATAATGACCAGGCCATTTTTTGCAAAATGGCACTACGTTATTTTAGCTGACAATTGCATGGTCATGCAAAGTTGCACCCAAACAAAATTGATGTTCTTTTTTTCCCACAAATAGAGCTTTCTCTATGATGTGTGACATACACAGAATGCCTCTTCCACACTCGTGCATGAGATGAGGAAAACACCTGTAACTCACAGCAAGGGGAAATGGAGATCTGCCTTGTTTACTATGGCAGATCCCCATTCTGTCATTGTGGGGAATGATTGCAGAAGGCCGGCGGACATGGAGTCCGCTGGACCCGCTGATGGTTTCCTATGGGAGCTGTCTTAACTGGCCTGACTTGTGTTGGTCCAACACTGAAAAAGTTCCTGTACTACTTTGGTCCAACTGGGGCACCATTTCAACACATTGATTTGAATGCAAGTCGCATCTAAGTCGGATCATCATGTTAACTGATCCGACTTGTGCTCTGAGGATCTTGAAGAGGAACTCCACGCCAAAACGTAAAAAATAAAATGGCATGGGCCCCCCCACCCCAAAATCCATACCAGACCCTTATCCAAGTACGAAGTGTGGCAGGTCAGGAAAGGGTAGGGACGAGCGAGCGAGCGTCTCCCCCCTCCTGGACTATACCAGGCAACATGCCCTCAACATAGGGGGGTGGAGGAGGGCTCTGCACCCCCCACCCCAAAGCAACTTGTCCCCATGTTCATGGGGACAAGGGCCTCTTCCCGACAAGCACGGGCGGTGGTTGTAGGGGTCTGCAGGCAGGGGACTTTTTGCAATCTGGAAGCCCCCTTTAACGTCGGGAGAAGACATCAGCAGAGGGAGATGAACCAGCAGAAGCACCGGAAGAAGAAGACAGTGGAGGGAGATTAGCCCAGAGGAAGTAGACATCAGCGGAGGAAGAAGATATCACTGGAGGGAGAAGAACCAGAGGGAGAAGACATCACCGTAGAAAGAAGACTGGTTGGAGCTACAATGGGTGACATTCTTAATTTTTAACCACTTGCCGACTGGCTCATGCTGAAATACATCGGCAAAATGGCTCTCCTGCACAAACTGATGCATCTGTACGTCAGTCCGCAAAAGCAGGATGGCGCACCCGAGGGTCCAGCAGACCCTATGTCTGCCGGAGGCCCGTGGTCGCGTCGAGGAGAGGCAGAACAGGGAACTATGTAAACAAGGCATTTCCCTGTTCTGCCTAGTGACATGACAGATCTTCTGTTCCCTGTCGTTCACACTTTGTGGATGCAGCAGATTAAAAAACTTGAAACAAATAACATTTATCTCAGCCAACATAGCAGATTAAAGGTCAGGCATATGGGGGGGGGGGGGGAGTAGTCAATTACGCAAGTACAAGGCACTTATTTAGGTAAGTAACATGAGTAGTATATAACAAAAAGGTAAAGAAAGGCATTTAAATGGTATCTGGGCATCCTGGAATCTAAGGTGGGTACCAAGAGGTCCACGGTCCCCAACTGAGTTCAAGGGCACGGAAGGATCTTAGATATGGAGTCAAGGATTTTTCGTACAAGTAATGTTGTTGGGTAGTGAGCTCAGTTTTTTCACACTACATGGGCAACAGAGGAGGGACAAGGTTTAACAGCAAGAAGGACTGCAGATGTACAGAGGAGGAAGCCGATATGTGGGCCCTGTGCTCTCTCCTCCTCTGTGTCATTAAGCACTCCATCTTCTTTCTCCAGAGAAATTGGATAGCGGTGCAGGGAGAGAGGTCGAGCTATCTTACCATGCAGCTTAGCAACCCCTGAATACATTTTTAATAGGGACAAGTGCTATATGCACTGGGTCCCCTGGGGGTTTAACGTCTAATCAGACTTCCTCTTTAATATACCAGCCCTACTGTGCTATGATTCTACTGTTCAGTGTTACAACAGAATTGGGCACATATAAAATGAAAACAATCTTTTAAATGTCATAACCTCCCAAACCTTTGCTGAACACAAACTTCAGAAGTAATAAAAAGATTACTTTATACAATGTAATGAAGAAACATCTGTATATGTGAAGACTTAACTTACAATTCTGCCAGAGCCTCCAGAAGTATTCTGTTGTTTGGGTCTTTGTTCAAATGCCCCTTTAAAGCTTTTACTATGGTTTTGTTATTGTACAGGTCTCCAGGCCATTCTCTTATTAGTGTTGCGAATCCCTGTAAAAAATGAAAGATATCTTTTTATAAAAGGTTCGTGGCCTAGAGCTGGTTGTATAAAACATTTCAATATAGCAAAACTTTCACAGGTAGAGAATTTGCAACATTACAGTAACACAGACTTATAGTCAGCATTTAAACAGACATTCTGCTCCTGGAGTTGCAGTTATCGATTTAAAAAGAGTAGTAAAGTAATGAAGTAGTGACTCACTCCCCACTTTTTCAACGGATTTTACTTCTTTACAGTTCCCTGTACACATTTCAAAGAAAACACTTTGCTCATGTTATTCTCAGCTGCTGGCTCCAGGTTCAGTGTTATTTCCCCTGAACTTCCAGGTACGGGTAGCAGAGAAACTATGACAGTGCAGGAAGTCGAAGGTGTGCGAGGAGGGGGAGGCAGGGGGTACCTTCCCAGGACTCTGTGGTGCTGTAGATGTAAACAGCTTTATCTGAGCTGCCAGACAAGAGTGCGCATGCAGTAGTGTCACCATGCAACCCTGGAAGGAGATGGTGACACCAGAGAAAGCACTCAGGGGAATATTGACAAAATGTATTTCCAGCAATAGCAAGTCTAAAAGTAAAACTTTTTTTTAACTTTTGGATAGAGCAAGGGAGGGTTATAACCCCCATGGGGTTTATTTTTTGCCCTCCTTGTTCCATTGGGGAGATTTACCTTCACTTCAGTCACATAGCTAAAACTGGAAGTGAGAGGAATTTCCTGCAAAAGGTCACCAGAACTAGTGTCCCCATTGGCAGATTTCCCCTCTTACTTTTCTGGGGACAACCCAAAATTTGGGATTTTCTTTAACTTTCACCCAGGTGTTGAAAAACTTCTCCCCTCTAAGGAAAAATGAAAAAAGTTCTGCCTTTAGTTATATTTAGGAAGATAGAATGATAAAATAGATGTAAACCGCACTTTTCTCTAAGGCTTAACAACACATTATTCAGACTTCTGTAGTGAAACAGCACATTTTCAGATGCAAACATTTGTTGTGGTGACAGTAAACATTGCACCCAAGGTTCTGCATACGGGAGTTGGGGAATGCATTACCATAGGACACTACAGTTCAAATTTCTGCAGGTTCATGTAAAGTACAGTGGACAGGTGCTGTATATTTCACTGCAGTAAACTAATTTAAACAAGGTCCTAAAGAGAACCTGCGGCAAGGAGTTTTAATATTATTCAAGTATATTCTTAATTTATTCTTAATAAGTAAAAGAGTTTTAAAGCCAAATTTAAGTTTTGGATGCTGTAATGTAGTCAGGCCTAATACATAATAATCAATCGGTATGCTTTTTTTATATCTATGTACTATTGTGCTACAACTATGGTTCAAATGTGCTGGCAGCAAGCTAGATAGCCAGGCACCTACTAAACACAGGGAACAGCAGTCTGAATCTCCAGTGCCATGACAGCCCCCCCCCCCCTTCAATTAGCATAATTCTTGCTCCCTGAGCAGCACTGTTAGTTGAAAAACTGTGCAGGGAAGGCGTTTGACCGTTGCGCTTTGTGTTGAGCATCAGTTAGGATCTGTAGCATTTTTTAAGCCTAGTAGTGCATTAAAAAACAAACGTTTAAATTCAGGCTTCCTTGACTTAAGTGGCTGCAGTTTCTGGATACCAATGCATCTTAAAAGTTCACAAAATTCTCCCAGTAGCTTAGCTCACCCTGTTACAAACAGCAGAGACTTGGTAGCCTCCTAATCTTTGGCAAAATAGCTAAGGGCACATGCACAAAGGAATCCTTGCTTGCAGTGTTCAAAGCGCCACACAATATTAAACCCAAAAACAAAAACTAAAAATTTAATTTTTAGATGTTGTGGCTGCATTAGTTGTCTTCCGTTATTTTATTTTTTTCATACATTTTTATTGAAGCAAGAGAATAAACATGTAAGGCACATGTGGCACGTTAGGCAATTATGTATCAAAGCGCATAGATTACAAAATATTGTAGGAAGAGACAAAATACTCTTGTAAGATAAAACAGATATATATATATATATATATATATATATATATATATATATATATATATATATATATATATATGATTTCCATCTCTCTCTGATTTACGTCTTATAGGATGTGGACCACAGCTGAGAAATAAAAACAACCCTATAGAGGTATTAGCAGTAATATATATTTTAATGTTTTTTAATCATTGTCTACCTATATAGGGTGCTATTAGTGTCTATGACGAGGGCAAAAAGAGTTGGAAGAGGGAAATTGGGTAGAAAGGGGAAGGAAATCAGAGAGAAAAAAAAAAAGGGGGAGGTGAGGGAGAG